>NW_024467122.1:25963079-27236079 GCF_017591425.1 Ochotona curzoniae
TGGAGTAACTGGTGAAGGCTCTAGAGTAGGTCACGGCACTCCGTGAAGTAGCACAGTGGAAATGGCTGCTTTGGCACCAGATTTAGCGTGGAGAAACTATCTAATCAGAAACAGCCCTAATCAGAAAAAACAAGATGTTCATCAAATATTATGGAGTGGAACTGTATATTTCTGAATCACACACCACTAATTATAAGCAGGTAGAGCTGTCAGAGGACATGGCCAGTAGTTGTCAGTAAAGATAAGGATGGAAAAGAAGATTTAGCCTCAAACTTAGAAAGGCAAAGAAATGAAAGGAATAGCAGTCATTCACAGCTAGAGCGTGACTAGGAAGCATTAGCTTTCCAAAGACTTTCAAAGACTGAGATTCTTCTATTGAGGCTGGACATTTAAATTCCTCAGGCAGAATGGAATCAATTAAGGGCAAGACCCTAGACATCCAGCAGCTTCCAGAGAGCACCAGAGTGATACATTTGACTACACAGAATGGTAAACTAGAATGAATTGAAAATTCAGTTCTTTGATAATTCTAGATATCTTTCAATGCTAAACAGCCTCTAGGGCTGCAGACACTGCAGTAGACAGTTAATGTAACAACCTTATCAAGCATACTTGTAGCTGTATACAAAATGGAGCAATTGTATGTACTCAGGTTGCATCAATAATTGAATCTAGTCCTCATGTGTACATATGAATAACCATGAGAAATTCAATAGCATTCACTTTGATTTGTAAAGTGATATTCTTTGACAAAGTATAGCTGATGAAAAGTAAAATAAGAAATAGCAATTTACTCAGTGACAGTAATTCCACCAATAGCTATGATAATGTTTGAACAGTTATTAACTTTAAAGTCTGGTAAAGAAATAGCAGAAATAAATTGTAAGATTATATGGGTCTGATCAAAGTAAAATATGTGAGCCATCATTATTAACCCCCTTTATATTTACATCTGCTGATGTCTCAACTCTCTTATTGACTGGTTAAGGGAATGACTAATTGTTAAATCTAGGCTTGCATCTTTCATTGGTAAGTACAGATGTATACTGCATTGTATCTTCACATCTGGATGTGATAGTCTCTGTTACATAGTCACTATACATTCCCTTAAATGAAAAGTCATGAACCAAAATCAACAACAGGAAGAAAGTTAAGAAATGTACAATGTCATGAAGTTAAATAGAATGTTACTGAATGACTAGTGTGTCACTGACGAAATGAAAAAGAAAAGAAAAAGAAACTTCTTGGAGAAAATGATGCTACTGTATGACCTATTAGTTGGTGAAGAATTTAATAAGAAAAAAATAAACTATTATTTTATTATTTTATTCAGAATCTTGACAATATGACACTGGATTCTCTGCCATTGTCCATACCTGCACTGTCAGGATACACACAAATAGCACAATGATGGACTTATGACCGCTTATGGGGGATTATACCATTTTAATAATATAGGGCAAATCAGTATGGCTAACAGAATTTGGGAAAGAAGAAAGAAAAATCCCACAGCCTTTGGGATTGTATTATAAAATAAAAACTAGCATAAAAAATAGGCTTCCAAATTTGACATTTGTTCAACAACTGGAAATGGGAACCACCTTTGTAAAATCAGATTATCAGACATAATTGTACAATCTCAACTTTTCCAATAAATCCCCATATTGGAAAGTACTAATTTTACCCACATTTTTTTCAGCAATCACATTCAAATAACAACCTTTGATTCTGGGGAAAGATATCTACATGAGAAAAATGAATTCTTGACCTTTTGGTTTCCCTTAGTTGGCCAATTCCTAAACCACAGATGAAAACTTTAACAGATAGTTATTCAAGTATGAAAACAACTCTTTCATCATGTTTCCTTACAAAGTGTGCACACCCACTAGTTCAACCCCATCCCAAAAAACTGTACAGAAAAAAATACAAAGTCAAAAATATAACCTGTTTTTTCATTTGGCAAAAATTAGCATTCATCAAGAATTCTAGTTAATGAGATCTTTAATGCCGAGTAGGTGGCCCAGTGACTGATTTTTATGGAAAGGGAAAGGGGAGGTGGTTGGAGTGGAAAGGGGAGGAGATAAGAGTAGTTGACTCACTGTTGACTCACAAAGTGTCCACAGCAGCAAGGGTCTCATTCTGTATCAAAACCAGTATCTGAGAATTGAACCTGCTTGGCCTCCATTTGATTTCCCCTGTAAGTGGGAAGAACCCAACTACTTGATACATCACAAGTGCTCCAAGTGGTTTGCCTTAGCTGGATGCTGGAGTCAGGAGCTGGAGCCTGGTGTCAAACCAAGTCAACCCGTTGTGTGACACAGTCAGGCATATGAATTGGCATCTCTGTTGCTTAACTATACATCTACCCTGACATAAAATAATTCTAAACTGCTAGTAGAAAGTGACTTTTATGGTGAGTTAGCCCTTTCAGTTAATGTTTGTGATTCAACTTCATGTGAATAAAACTGAATGTTAGTTAAATCTAAGTGAGAAAGTCTCCAAAAGAAATCTTGCTAAAAGGTGAAATATGTATAAGCTACTATTTGAAAAAATATATTAAATATTTACACAAAATACTCTTTGGTGTTGGAGTTGGTAATTTTAATGTAATAAGCTAACTCATCACACTAGAACCTAATACAGTAGATAAAAAATAAATTTTAATACCACAACTGGACTTGCATTTCTAATTAAATTCTTAAGATACATCATAAAAGCGAAAACTTCTTTGTAATGCAAGTAAATAATGGATATCAGTTCTAGATATTAAAATGGAAGTGCAAATTTTAAAACTCCTATTCTCTACCGTGAGTAGCACTCGAGCTTCTTCTGATTATTTCATTCTGGAAAAATAAATCATTCATTTTGTGTTAAAGTTTTCATAGCTGGGCATGGCAATGTGGCGTTGTGTACTGATGCAACAGTGTAGCAGGTTCATTCATTGCACATGGCACCAGCATCCTTTATGAGTGCCCTCAGGTGTTCCACTCTGATCCAGTTCTCAGCAAATGCCCCCTCAAGACAGCAGTGGAGAAGGGCTCAGTTGCTTGAGCTCCTGATATCCACATGGGCAATTCAGACAATGTTCCAGTCTCCTGGAAGCTGCAGAGGAATGAACCATGGGACGTACTCTGTCTATCTCTGTCTTTTTCTCTTTTATCCCCTTCTTCCCTTCCTTTCTCTTTTTCCCCACCTCACCCTTTGCAATTCTGCATTTCAAATAAATGAAGAAAAATCTTTAAAATTTTCAGAGCAAAAAGGAATAAATAACTAACCTGAACCATAGTAAAGTTCAATAATTCTTGACCTAAAAATTTCAATTTATCTGTTTTCTTCAATGCTTATAATCTGATAATTAACATTTCACACTCACCCAAAATGCTTAGGGATTAATATTATCTAATGAATAAGCAATTTCTGGTACAAAATGCTTAGATACGTTTTTGCACTAAACAGAGGGTGGTGAAACATTTATAAATACCATTTAATTACACTGTCTGACAAAATATTTAAATGATAACTCTGCAGTCACTTACAAAAATGTCTAATGTACTTTTGCTCTTCTTTTAATTTTCTTTAGTCCTCATGAAAATATTTTTGAGTTAGAGAATAGAAAGCACATCATTTTTCTTATGTCTGTTCCCAAGAATACTTTAACATAATATCAAGCTCCAGACCGTAAAATAATTCTGAATCCATTTGTTCTCTTAGCTTGTGATCATAAAGCAAATTGAATGTATGCCATCACAAAAACTGGAAGAATAGATCTGAAAGGAGGGAGGGTGGCAATGAGGAAAGCAGGAAGATGCCGGCCTAAAGGAAGTATAATCTCATTTTCAAATGTGTATATATGAAATACACAACACACATTCCATTTATATAAATAAAATAATTTTAAATTCAGAAAAGGAATTCAAATTCAGAAAGTTATTTTCAAGTCGTGAGACTTTTAAAAAAGATAATAAGCAAAATGTATACTTTGAAGAAAGTAAGCATTGTTTTGGAAGACAGAGAAAGCAAAATGCTTCACTGACAAATTAGCATGTGCTGGCCAGCTAGCTGAAATAAAATCTATGCTCCCCAGACATTTGGCAGTTACCTCATGGATAGAATTACTGTCATCACATAAGACTTGTCTTCTCATGTATTGATTTGTGAGGGCCAATCTCTGTTCCGTCAATACCAACACATTAGCAGAGAGAAGCCAATCAGAGGGGGAAAAAAAATACTTCTTAAAAGCTCTCTCAGAGAAGGAAAACAATCATTTTGTGATTGAATAAACATTGCATAATTTTTCCTAAGGGCATTTAATCTATGTCTTTGGATTAGGAGAACATTTTAGAATGTCTGAGTGTAAACACATTCTTATATTAGAAATGTGAATCTTTCAAAGTAGTAAAATTCAAATTTATTAACCTTAATAGTAAACACCACTAAGAAAAACTGCCAGTCCAGTAAGTGTAAAGTGTTGGTACAAACAACCGCAAATTGTTTTAAGCATGGTTCTGTATTCTGCATTACCATGTAAATTTAGAGAAATAAGTTTAATCTTGCATTTTTAAATATGATTTTATTTATTAGCTGCTCTTGGTAGCATTCTTATTAGTGAGAGCATCACCCATAAAATTTAATAACTGCCAGCAAAACTATAACCTAACTGTAATTCTCCCATATCTCACATATAGAAAATTTACAAATCTCCCACTCTTTTAGGCTTCATGTTTACTGTAACAACAATTTACACGGTGTATAAGGATGAATGCAATGCCAGATTACCACTAAGCTACCGATGCCTGGATAAATTTAGGCTTTATGAAGGTAAACTAACACTGAAGTAATTTGTAAGAGTTGCGTTATATACAATTATTCTTAAACTTGCAAACTAGACTCCTTTCAAGGTAATTCACCCTTATTGATGACTTTGGTAATAGCTACATCTGCTAAATCCTCTTCTGTATCTTCGTAAAAGGAGTACAGTAGATACATAAAATAGGAGATTTGTTTCTTCCTTGTAAACTCCCATGCAAACAGTTGACCTGCCCTTGGGTCATAATTATGTGAGTTCTCAGTACATGTTACATGTCTTTCGTGAGCTGTGAATTTCTGTTCACTCAAGTCAAGGAATGCAAGTGAGTCCTCTCTGACTAGGAGGAAGTATGCAATATTCTCATTAATATTTAAAGCAATCACGAAAGTCTGGTTTTACCTTCTACAACATCATACTTTTAACTCAAACCTAACAAAGCAGTATTTTTAATGAAAAATATGTAAGGATAATATTAGTCACCTCATATTTTTCTATGAAGACAAAATTAGCCTAAGCTGTGTGTAAAGTTTCTAAATTTTTTCGCAGATCATATGTAGTCAACAAACCTTCCCTATTTTTAGTCATTATGCTAATATTGTGAGTCATCATTGTAATTCACATGGAGTCCCTAATGTACTTATCAAGGTACAAGGTACATGCATACGGAACCTCTCTAACTCTCAACTGCAATGGATACAAAATAGGTGGCAATGTAAGTGGTGAACACATTGTTCCGTGTCAAACTGGTTAAACTGGGAACTGTTTCTCAGGATTTGAATCCCCTTTTTAATGTCTGTACAAGTTAAAGTTATTGTATAGTGAGGTTTCCACAAAATTTACAAAGTGTACGTGAAGCAGGTTTCATGATTGCCTGAACGTTACTTTCCAGTCATATGCGCACCATCAGCCACAAAGATGCTGCTGGGTTCCTTGTCTGTGAAATTGTCCTCTGCTCTTCTTACCAGTCTTTGTGCTGATGGCAACTCCAGGGACACAACAGATATTTGGCTGCGATCTTACAGGAAATGACGCTGCACAGAGAGCTCCTCTAGGAACTCAGCCTTTTCTAACAACATTTCTGCAGCCACATGTTCTTGGCTGCTCCAGTTTGTAGGTTAGTGACTTGCACTCCGATACCCTGTTCAAATGCCCTCTCCCGAGTGCCCTGACATTGTATAAGGTTTACTTGCTATAAAATTTTTGAAGATTTATTTGTTTCTTTATTTATTTGAAACACAAAGAGAGAATATCTCATCTTCTAGTTCATTCCCCAAATGACCACAACAGCCAGGTTTTTGTCAGGCTGAGTATAGGAAATAGGGAGTCTAACATGATATATGTTAGATATATGTTATATGTATGCCTATATGTATACATCTATGTGTATGGACATATGTGTACATCGTCCACACATGGCTCTATCTCAGTTTCCTTTCCTTCTTCACACTGCTGTAAGTGATGTGTTTGACTGTAGCCTTATCCCACAGTGAAGTATACCTGTCTAGTCACTGATTCTTTAGATCCAGAGTGGATGACAGTCTCCTAGATTTTCTTCAGTGGAGATTCTTAAATAATCTTGCACCCTAGGGACTCCAGTTTAATCGTCTCCAATTAGAAAGTGAGGATTTGAATATTTGTAAGTATACCCAAATACTTCTGTTGTAGGTGGTTAGGAATAATGTTATTAATAACTAACTACCAAATCTGAAGTAGACTCTTAGGACTCATCTACAGTTGACCTTAGTGCAATATTTGATCTCCTGGAAAATTCTCCCATGAAATTTCATTAGCCAGATAGATGCTCATGTTCTTGGTCCTTAAGAATCAGTATTGACAAGGCAACAACTTGTTAATGAGTTGATAAACGCTCTAGACAATATCCCCTATGCTAAGTTTTTGCTTGCTCCTTGGTCTGAGGCTTTAGCAGCCTCCTTTCCTTCTCTTACCGTTGTTATTTCAGGAGATATTCTTCCCTACACAGTCCACCGCAAAAATAAAGTAATGTAGACTGAGGAATGTTTGTTGAATGTTTACTGTGGGTACTAAGGATACACTAGTGATGTCATGAACTTTCTCGTATCACACTTGTGCATTCAGGTTTGCTGTTGCTTCATTTTTTTTTTTCCTATAAACCAATTTTACCACCTATTGTGGTCCTCCCCAATTTCTACTGCTACCACAATGGCCCTTTCTGTAGGACATTGTTCCTGATGACTCGGCTGACAGTGTCACCTCTGTGACTTCTGTTCCCTCTGTCCACATCCCCTAACATACAATAAGTAGCTGGAGTGCTAGACCTCACTACTTCTAATTGTTATGGATTTTGTGTACCCAGAGTTACATTAGTAGCTCCCAGGCCCTGCCACAGATCCATATTGAATAATTTTTCCCCAAATTACCTACAGTTGATTACCATTACTGATTTAATTCTTTAGCCATTGTGCAGGCATATTGTACAAATGCACAAGGCATCAGCCTTGTAAAGCTGTATTCAAATTACTCTTGAGGATTATTAAAATATAAATTCCATATACTTGACTTAATATGGGTGATTTTGGATGCAAGAATATTAATTTTGGAAATCCCACTATGTAATTCTATAAATAGCAAAATTCAAAAAATGCTTGTGTGGAAAGAGTTCAAACTGAGATGGAACAAATTTGTTATCTGCTGGGGATTTAATTCATGAGCACCTTATATCTCATTAATAAATTCTTGATGATGAATATTTAATTTAGAAACAAATAATAAGAACAAATAATTTTCAAAATTTTTTCAGCTTGCATAAATTTGAAGAACTCATAATATACTTGCAATTAGTCTTTCTTCCCATCTTTTTGAAATCTCTTTTTGAGTAAATAAGAATGAATAACAGTAATTTTAAATCAAACAAGGATGCAGGAGCTAAAAATGCAATAATTCTAAGATTGCAAGAAGAAGTAATGTTTAGTTGCAGTTAAGAAGAGATGAATGTGTGTTCATCTTCACCAGACTATCCTAATTTCTTAATATTTCATAAAGAAATATTACATAAAGTATCTCATATACAGATGTATATACACACTATTTATATGCATGTAAATATATATAGAAAGAGACAGAGCATGACCCTTGAAACATACACCTCAAAATAATTTGAGATCCTTATTAATGCTATAGTCCCCCAGTTCACACCTCGTAATTACTATATCAGAATGTTGTGGCAATAATCAATAGGTTTATAAACACTCCAAGAGAATGAATTCATCTGTCATTTCAGAAATATTGGCATCCATGACTAAATAGTTGAGGTAGAATGATAGATACAAATAACAAACAAGCTGTTCTACCAGCTACAAAAGGGATCTGTTCTCTCAGGTGCTCTTCCAGGCAGCCCCTGAACATGCACAGAAGATGTTGGCACATTGTGTAAATCCAGCATATTTTCTGATGTTAGGGATAGGGAATTCAAGTATGTGTGCAAGGATACATTGTAATCCAGTTCATAACTACTGCCTTGTAAATGTACAAGCAGTTTGATCCAGTGTGGTTCTAGGTGGAAATAAAAACATTTGAATAGGACATGAACTGACCATAAAAGAGCTACAAGAGGCTTTAGGGACTAAGAAAAAGAGATAAGAATCACAATGCACAGGGATTGGAGATACACCTACTAGGAGACAGGATAATGAGTTAAGTAAATGAAATTGCAGCTTTGCTGAATTACATAGTGTGGCTTTCATAGTAAAATCTATGATTAGCAACCATTAGTCTTGTTAATAAATGAGAACGCATGTGTTACAATGCATTAAGCGCAGATCCATCATATCTAAAGGTTTAGCTGACATTAAACAAATTAAACAAGAAACAGTGAGAAGCCTTTCCTAAGATATTGAACTATTTGTAGAAAATATGCTAAAAATCTCATAACACAGTGGGATCCAAGAGCGATCCTGACAACCTCTTAACAGGAGATCATGTGCACAGAGCAGGAGGGGACCCCAGAGTGGAGCAGGTGAACAGGAGAAGGCTTGTATCTGAACCCTGGAGACTCCTGGCACCTCACCAAGGATTATCAGTATGGGCACCAAAGATTCTATCCCCAAGGAGATCATAGGAAATTGGAATGCTCTCATAGGCAGAGAACATTGAAGTCAATCATTCCCTGTTGGTCTCCCATACAGGATGGAAGAAGCCCAGATCCTTCCTCACAGGATCTAATGTCAGTTACTCCTCACTAAGGTATTGAAGATTTCTCTGCACACTCCTCCTAAAACTGTTCTGCTCCTCAATTGTTAACCTATGGCTTGTTAGAGTTGTAAGCCTGTTTGGACTATCCTAAAATTCGCAAAGTTCAGTAAAAATCATAATTGAATACTATAAGCTGCTAAATGTAAAAATGAAAATAGACACAAGACAGTTGAATAGTACCCTATAACCATCTTAAGATTTATAACAGCCGGTTGTGCATACACTAAAATTGAGATGTCAATGAAGTAGTTGCAGGATGTGGTTAAGAACACATTTTCTAACATATTGCTCACTCAATACCATGTCAATTAACTTCATGTTGTTGTAAATTTCCATGTTTCTTCCTGTTGTTGAAGTTAGGTAGTGATTTTTCATTAGAGAGGATGATATTCTGCCAGCTCCACCTTCAGACCAAGGATAGTCTCCCAATGAAACTGTTGAATTTATCTGGACAATAAGGCTCTGGACTCTCTGAATGATCCATGCTCCCAATGAAGGAATCATGACTGGTTATGAACAGTACCACTATAAAAATATGGAAGAATTCAGTATCGGGGGAGGGTATGGGGAGGGGTTGGAGGAATCCCAGAGCCTATGAAACTGTCATAAAATGAAATAATAAAAAAAAAAACTAAAAAAAAATTCTATTGAATGGAAAAAATCTTAAAATGGGTATAATTTAATAGGTTAATAGGATGCATGTATTATCATATTTTGCAGTTGAAGTTTTTATGAAATCCATTACAAATTTGCATATTTTCAGATAAGGAAATAGTTTGATACCTTAGATACAAATTTTGTGCTTCAACTTCAAAGAAAATAATTTGGAAAATATATTGCAAATACACAAAAATTATTTGAAAAAGTAAGTGAAGAGTGAATTAAGTATCGTTCACTACTTTGCCTGGACAAAATCATTTGTATCAGTTGTGCCATGATTAAAGGAACAGAATAAAAGTGCCAACACACACCTGTCTGAAATGTTTGAAGTAAATTTGCCATTTAATTTGATTTTTTTAATCCTATAAATGAAAGTCCCTGTTCCCTAGAGAATCATTCTGACATGTTCTCAAGGTCGAACTTCTCTGCAAAATAGGTTTCCAATATCTCACCCACTAGGCAAACTGAAATCTGCAGTTGTCTGTCTCAGGCCAAACACGCTATTGATCCTTGAGATACCGCATACACAGTTAGCAAACAAGTCTCAACAAACAGTGGGGTTTTGTTTGTTTGTTTTTGTTTATGTTTGGTTGTTTGTTTTTTAAGATTAAAGAAAAAATCTTTTGTTAGGCATGATGTAGTTTTGAATTTTATTTTCCAGGGCTTTGTAAACAATTAGAAGATGTGTGAATTTTATAACAAAACCTTGAAAATATAGTATACAGGTAAAAGTTGCTGTCTTTCTGAAAGGTACTTTCCAACAAACTATCAATTTTCAAAACAAATCTTAGTCTTAGTCTCTATGTCAGAGGGAACAAAAAGCTTACTGATGCTAAATAAATTGAATATCCCAATAAATTCTCAAGTTGTATTTGAAAATGGAGAATTGTGGGGCCAGTCATGGTAGACTTGTGGCTAAAGTCCTTGCATTGCATGCGCCAGGATCCCATATGGGTGCCGGTTCTAATCCCAGCTGCCCAGTTTCCCATCCAGCTCCCTGCCTGTGTCCTGGGAAAGCAGCTGAGGACGGCCCCAAGCCTTAGGACCCTATACCCACATGGAAGACCCGTGGAGGCTCCTGGCTCCTGGCTTTGGAATGCTGCAGTTCCAGTCATTGTGGCCACTTTGGGAGTGAATCATTGGACAGAAGATCTTCCTTTCTGTCTATCTGTCCTCCTCTCTGTGTATCTGCCTATCCAACAAAATAAATAAATCTTAAGAAAAAAATGGAGAATTGCAGAGATAATGAAGTTATCTCATAACTGTTTCAAGCACATAACAGACTTCATTTTGTATTTTAATATAATATTTCAAGAGTGAGTTGTAAATTTAGTCTCATCATGTGATCATCACATGATAGCAATCACATTTTTATGAGTCAAAAGCTCTCACATTCGACCAAATTTCGCCTATCAAATTTTTTTAATCAGTTATGTCTTAGTTGCAAAGACATATTTGCAAGCTACCGTATTAACTTCCTACCAAATGCATTAACAATTCTCATAGTACTCACTTCTAGGATGCCAACTTTAGGATACGTCCTCCTGGGATGAATCAGATGGCACCGTGATTCCAATGGCAGCTGGGGGAAATTTCCCTTCTAGTTCACATAATTTAAGGTCAAAGTGAAGTTCAGATGCTTACTGAGTATCTCATAAAGGTGTTCTCCAAACCCTACTGAAAATATTATTGAAAAGTCATTCTTTACATCCAGCCTAGAAAATACTTTCATCTCTTCATAAAATATTTATTAAAAATATGATTACTGAAATGTCATGTTTTTGCTGTTGTCAATTGAGACAACCAGAGTTTCCAAACATATTTGATAATGTAAAGGAAAATGCAGGTATGGAATATACATCAAAAATTTAGTTGAACAACCAAAAAATAATTATATATTCCTGTCTTCTTTACTTGTTAAATAAATCATCCTGCAATTTAGTCTCCCTCAATTCCCCCTGCTATGTAGTAGGAATAATATCTATAAAACACAAATCAATGTAAAAGGATAAATGATTTAGTTTAAAATTGGCTCACATGGAGAAGTCTCCCTAAACAATAAAATTATGTAAAATTATGAACAAGGATCAAGTGGTACTTTATGGTCATATCTGGTTGAAGAAAGAAATCTACTGTGTCTATGAGGAAGTAACACTAGAAACAAGAAAATAAAATAGCACTTTAGGTTCCTTAGCCTTCTCAAGTTTTATATAAGAATATGAGCTTGACAGTTTCTTCCTCCAAAGGAGATGCTTTAGAAGCATCGATAGTGATTAGATATTGGTTTGGCTGAGCATCATAACCCTTGCCATGTGAATGAAGTATGTAAAAAGGCACTGTGGGATGGAGGAGTATCCGTAGGCTGAAGACCTTAGACTTCTTTTACGAATTTCCCTCTCCTCTCCTGCTTTCATCCTGACTGGAAGATTTGAGCTCATTAAATCTTTTAAAAAGTGGCTTAACAGAACCGTTCAGGTCTTGATAAACCTCAGAAATATATATATATAAATTTCACCAATAAAAACATTCCAATGCGATCAAACAGGAATAAAACTCAGTGTGAATGACTAATGCGTTCAAATTCATTTCTTTCGTGCCTTTGAGTGGATGGGATGGCATAAGGGGCCTATTCAGAGCGTAGGCAACAACAAAAACTGCAATAACTCATACTTTGTAGTGACTTTCGTTTTTGGATCTGGATATTCTTTAATTTTCATAATAGCCTTGGGAGTAAATATCATTATCCTCATTTCAGAAGAGATAAAATTGAGAGATTAGTGGTTTGCCCATAGCTACATGGTAAATGAACTATATACTGATTTTAGTCTAAGACACTGGCACTAAGATTACTGCATAACTAAAATTTTTATAGCTATATGGCTAGTACTGGAGAGACATAGCATTGATATCAATAGCCAACTTAAACTCTAAAAATCAAAACATGAAAATAAGTATAAAGCCATAAAAGAATATGTGGAAAAGAACTGATGGGCATTCCAAATAGGAAAATGTTAATATTTATTATGTGCTATGTCTATTCTACGTGCTTTATATGAATAAACTGTGAAATCCTTATTTTATTCCCCCAAACAGTGATCAAAACTGAGACTGTCATTTTCTTCATACTCCTACTCTCCACTTTCAATCAGTCAAAATATTCCATGGTCTTAGCTTCCAAATACGCTCCGATTTCACACACCTCCTGTCTCTTGCCTCCTACCATGCAGGCTGCAGCATCACCTGCTCTAGCCTGTTTTGTTTTTTTCCAAATCAGTCCAACTTCAGTTTGTTTCCTATCTGACTGGCCAGGAAAATCTTTAAAAAATCAGACATGTCATTCCTATTCCTAGAAACTTCCTATGGTTTCACTGCCATACAGTTTACTCCTCTACAGAGTTCCAAACATCCTGACCCTTCACCCTCACAGCTCAATCAGATTTGTCATTGGCCTAGAACAACTAGACAAATTGTTCCTGGATCATTTTTCCCATCACTTTCCTTTCTGAAAGTCATGCTTCCCTGTCTGAAATACTCTTCTAAGAATTAGCATGCTTTTGTCCTGGCTACCTCATGTTTCTTTTCAAATATAATTTGAAATGGCCACTATCAAAATGTCATATAAATAAAAAGTAGTTCTTCCTATAGCTATCATCCTGAAACGACTTCACTGTCCTCTAGAAAATAAAACTAGAGATATAATTAAATTAACTGCTTGCTTTTACAGGTAGTAAAGTCTGTGATGCCCATGATAATGAAAGCTCCATTCATGGAGTGTATCTGTCTTGTACATTGCTAAAAGAGTATCAATCTTAAATCAGATGCTCAAAAAAATATGAAAAATAATACGTTGAACAAAGCATTAGACCAACAACATTAAGAGGTAGGCAATGCAACACACCTTTAATAAATGCACAGGTGGATCAGCATCGTGTTACATTGCATGAAGCTGCTGCCTTTGACATTAACATTCCTCATGGACAGTGGTTTGGGTCTTGGCTGATCCACTTTCAACCCAACTCCCTGCTAATGACCTGGGAAGGTTATTGGAAGATGAGCCAAGTGTTGGCAGCCCTGTCACCCATGTGAGAGGCCTGGGAAAAGTTTCCTGGACACTGACTTCAGTCTGGCTCAGCCCAGGATACTGCAGTCATCTGAGAGAAGCAGCAAACCTAAGATATCTTCTCTCTCCTCTCTCTTTCTCTCAAAAGCAGCAGCTAATAGAAGCCCAGAGATAAAGTGATCAAACCACAGGGATTAGACATCCTCAGAAAATCTGTGACATGGGATTTCACAGCACATGAAATTACCAGCAAACTGCATAACAGAGATTCAATATCTCTATGAAAATAGTTCTGTGGCATAAAAATAGCCATGTTGTTAAAAATACCAATCCTGAGTATTCTGCCCTTTCTTATTATCTACTTGTCCTTACAAAAAACTCGTCAAAAGGTGTCATTAATCTTAGTTCCCCCTGGTTTCCATTTCCATTAAGAGGTGCTAGAGTTCGTGGAGACACAACTGATAACAAGATTGGGACAGGAAGAGGAAAACACGAGTCTTGTACCAGAAAGTGAGAATGTGCTGGATTCTAATGAAGCTGTGTGGAAAGAACTTATATATTCAGTCACCTATTATGCATTGAGTACACTCTGTATATTCTCAAATAAAATCTGCTAAACAGATACCAGCTGAGCATTCAGCAACATGTGTGACATGCAGTAAACACACTCACATCGTGTTTAACCTAATGGGAAATACAGAGCAGGAAACTGGGCTCACCATGGTCATAACACACTGAACCCATGATCCACCATAATGGTTACGGAAGGAAACTGAAAGTGTAGGGAAGAGGAAAGAAAGGGAAGAAGGGAAGAAAATGAAAGACAGTAAGAGTGAGGGGGGAAAATGGGAGACAAACATTCTAAAGGGTGTCCTGATGTCAAACCCTTCAGCAGAACACAGCATCTCTTGAGCAGTAACCATACCAAACACGTTCAACTGGAATTTAATCATAAGGAATGATCAGACTAATTTAAGATCAGAAATATTCTGCAAGAAACTACATTGATCTTCTCAAAATGCCAATGTTATTTTTCAAAAAGAAAACATAGGGCATGATCCAGACAACTTAAATGTGGTGTAGGATATTTTGCTGAATCTTAGACTACATTCCAATTCAGTATAAAGGATAGTATTCAGTTGATAAGCTTTAAATATGGGCTATATTTTAGAAAAGATGGGGTCACCATTGCCACAGAAAACACAACAACTAATGCTCATCTTAATCACTGATTCAAATTTAAGGACTGAATTTCCAATGAATTATATTAAAAATAGTTAAGTGGTAAATAAGTGAAAGTAGCTTTTTATTTTGAAGGTTTTTGTTGTTAATGATGGTGTTGTTTTTGGTTTTAGTTTCTATGAATTTGAGCAGAAGAGCTTCAGTACAAGCTGTAGAGAAGAGCATTCATTCTGGATTATTTAATGCTACAAATTATTTTAAGCTATAAAACGATGTACAGAATCAGTCACAGGCCTAACAATCAGATCCTAGCATAGGATTTCAAAACACAGTCCTTGTGCTTGGGCATTAAAGGAAGTGTAGCTCTGTCCATTGCCAAGACACCAGCTTCCAGATTTATGAATTTCTTCTACAAACGATAGTTGTGAAACTACATGGCTCTGGTGCCATCTGTGAAAGGAGAATAATGCCATTCTTCCTCTCTGAGTCTTTCTTCACTTAACTTCGTTCCAAATTTAAATGCTTCCCAAAGCCATCAGATTGACAAGATCTAGATGGCATGCAGAAACCGCATGTAAATTTGCCCAGATTCTGTAGCTGTTGTTCTTCCGACATCTATAGTAACAGAAAGGTCTACTTGAAAGGATATTGGAAAGGATATTGAGCTATGCAATCCAAGATATGACAGTCAACTTAAGTGGATTCTGTTCATCAAAATTTACAAATTCCTCTGGCTGCAGGGAAATCCAGAGCCCAACTCCTCATAGCTATTCATCCCAGAATCCAGACCTACTTTACTAACCTCATTTTTAAGCCCATCCTTCTCTCAAGTTTACCATTAATCACACTTCGTTATGGCCAACTTCTCCTTCTTTCATAAAATCTCACCAGTGACTAATGAGACTTATTCCATATGACCTTTAATAATATCTGGCCATAGAATTCAAGTGAAAATATTATTTTGCTTTACAATATGTCTCCTTCTTACCACCCACCACCATATACCCAAATCTCTCACATTATCCACCATTAAACATCACTTTGTATACTCAACAACCCTCCAATTCCCTTTAAAAGCTTCTAATGGGCCCAGCATGACAGTCTAGTGGTTAAAGTCCTTGCCTTGCATGTGCCAGGGATACCATACAGGCACCGGTTCTAATCCCAGTGGCTCTGCTTCCCATCCAGCTCCCTGACGGTGGACTGGGAAAGCAGTCAAGTATAGCCCAAAGCCTTGGGACCCTGCACCCACATGGGAGACGTAGATGAGCTCCTGGCTCCTGGCTTTGGATCAGCTCATCTCCAGCCGTTGTGGCTGTTTGGTGAGTGAATCAGTAGATGGAAGTTCTTCCTCTCTGTCTCTCCTCCTCTCTGTGTATCTGACTGTCCAATAATAATAATAATAACCTCTACAAAGCCTCTCTTTTTTTTATATCCTTGAGTACTCCATATTCAGTGGCCAGCAATGTATCTTGAGGTACATAGCATAATTTTTTTCATTACAATTTTGAAATCGTTAAATAACTCAGCCCAGGAGATGGACATTACTGGTTCATTCAGCAGTACCAATCATGAGTTGATGGCCACACAAAACCTTCAAACGTCTTTACTACCACATTTCTTCAACCGAATTTCCTACTCTTTGAGACAACTACTTCTCACTGAGTCAGTGCCTCACATTTCTTAGACATTTGCATGACATCATACTTAGTTGATAGCATCAGTATCTAACTCACAGAGAACAAGAACCAAAACATGAGAATTATTATACTTACACATCTTTTAGTTCTTTTAATGTCCCCGTATCTATGCCTCAGTAGTTCACATTCCTTTTTTTTTTTAAGATTTATTTATTTTTATTACAAAGTCAGATATACAGAGAGGAGGAGAGACAGAGAGGAAGATCTTCGGGCCCAGCACGGTGGCGCAAGTGGTTAAAGGTCCTCGCCTTGCACGCCCGGGATCCCATATGGGCGCCGGTTCTAATCCCGGCAGCCCCGCTTCCCTTCCAGCTCCCTGCCTGTGTCCCGGGAAAGCAGTCGAGGACGGCCCAAAGCTTTGGGAACCTGCACCCACGTGGGAGACCCGGAAGAGGCTCCTGGCTTCGGATTGGCATAGTATCGGTCCGTTGCGCTCACTTGGGGAGTGAATCATCGGATGGAAGATCTTCCTCTCTGTCTCTCCTCTCTGTATATCCGCCTTTCCAATCAAAAAATAATAAAAATAAATCTTAAAAAAAAAAAAAAAAAGAGAGGAAGATCTTCCACCCGATGATTCGCTCCCCAAGTGAGCGCAACGGGCCGATACTATGCCGGTCCGAAGCCAGGAGCCTCTTCCGGGTCTCCCACAGGGGTGCAGGTTTCCAAGGCTTTGCCAGTCCTCGACTGCTTTCCCAGGCCAAAAGCAGGGAGATGGATGGGAAGTGGAGCTGCCAGAATTAGAACCGGCACCCATATGGGATCCTGGCGCGTTCAAGGCGAGGACTTTAGCCGCTAGGCCATCCGCTGGGCCCAGTAGTTCACATTCAATCATATTACCACGAAAGAAGTATTTCTATTCCTATTCAAGGTCAAAATTGCCAATTATGTCCAGATACTCACTGTCTCTTGCCTACATCAATAAACATTATCAGTTTCCATTCTTTATGGAATAATTAATATCAATAAATCAGCTAATATAATTCACTTTAAGTAACATTCATAGTCATACATCCATGGTCATAAATTCCCAAGTATTCAATATCACCTCCAATGTCAATTCCCATAAAGTAGTAAAATTCATCCAAGTTGTCTATATTGACTGTATCTTCTTTTTTACTTTCCATTCTTTATTAAATATATTCAGAGATATACTTAATATTGTAAACATTACATGGCTTTTAATGAGTATGCCAATGAACTTCAATGTGCCAGTCAGTAGTAATTCATCCGTTCTAGTTTTATTTATGAGCTCAATAGAATTTATAAAATCTATTACTATCTCTTCTTTAAGATTTATTTATTTTTCTTGGAAAGTCAGATATACAGAGAGGAAGAGAGACAAAGAAGAAGATCTTCCACCCACTAACTCACTCCCCACATGGCCCCAATGGCCAAAGCTGAAGTGATCTGAAGCCACAAGCCAGAATCCGGGAGCTTCTTCCGGGTCTCCTACGCAGGTGCAGGGTTCCAAGGCTTTGAGTCATCCTCTACTACCTTCCCAGCCACAAGCAGGGACCTGGATGGGAAGCAGGGCAGCCAGAATATGAACCAGTGCCTATATGGGATCCCAGCACATCAAGGCGAGGACTTTAGCCACTAGGATACCGCTTTGGGTCCACCATTACTATTTCTTAAATACTATCTAAGGGTTGACATCATGATACAACAGATTCAGCCACAGCTTATAATAGCAGCACCCCATATCAGAGTTCTGGTTTAAATGTCAGCTGCTCCATTTCTAATCAAGCTTCCTGCTAATTATTCTGGGAAGAGAAAAGATGATGGCTCAAGTACTAAAACACACAGAGAAGATCTCTGTCTCTCTCCGAACACTGGGTGGCTTACACAGGAGACATCTGTTTTCTCACCATTCTGCATCCTTTTGTACGAGATCAGGTATTCGTGGAATTATTTACTCCCGAGAGAGAGTATTATATCCATTAATTTGACCTTATCTTATCTTACAATCCATTAATCTTATCATACACCCAGTATCTCATTCTTTTATATATATTCATGTGAAGTTTCTATCTTAAAGTCCTAAACCCTTGTATCCCAAAAAGTAGTTACAATTGGATGTAGAGGTAACTAAGTTAAAATGAGGTGACTAGAATGAGCTCAATCCAAAGATGACTGATATGGTATAAACAGAGAACAGTGCACACACACACGAAGAAGACCAAGGGAAAAACTCAGGGGTAGCTAACTCCACTAACACCTCATCTCATGCTAACAGATACAGAATGCTGAGAAAACAGATGCCCACTGTTCAAGCCACCCAGTCTTCGGAACTCTAGAAAATGGATTCAGCTGACAACAGCACCAGCCAATATAGTGGGGATTGCTTAGTAACGTTTGTGGCTTCCGAACACCATTTGAAATTAATTGCTTCTCAATGAAGGTGTTAGGATTCACAATATTAGTATTTGGATATCTATTTTTTATCCTTTCTAGAGGAAAGCACCTTGCAGCACTCTATCCCAAACCTCTCACATATAAACCAACATTGGGAATTTAAAAATCATGACATGACTTGACTACTAGGAAATGTAGAATCGCTCCACCCCATTACATTTTAAATTATTTCTGATATTCTGTATGTACAAATCTAATCCTATTTAATTTTCTCACAGATGGTTAGTTTTCATTTAAGGTATTGTTTTTAGCTTATGAGACAGACTTTCTCAGGGAATACCTTGGAAACAGCTTAAGAGGAATCTATTTTGAAGTTCAATATTTGTTATAAAAACCTTCCAGAGTTGGAGAACTACCTCCTCAACTCAACTGACTGAGTCTACATTATTGCAGCATAATTTGGGCACTCATTAAAAGTTTCCACTAAGAGCCTGGCACCTTAGCACAGTAAGTTAAGCTTCTGCTGCAGTGTCAGCATCATATATGGGTTCTGGTTCATGTTCCAACTGCTCCACTTTAGTCTAGCTCTCTGCATATGTCCTGGGAAATCAGCAGAATATGGTCCAAGTATTTGGAACCCTGCAGCTTTGTTAGAGACCTGAAGGAAGCTCCTAGCTTCTGGCTTTAGATGGCTCCGTTCTGGCCTTTGTGTCTGCTTGGGGAGTGAAACAGTGAATAGAAGAACTATTTCTCTGAGTAACTGTCTTTAAAATAAAAATAAAATAAAATATAAAAAAGAAAGTCTCCACCAAGGAAGTATAAATTTTCATGGTTGTTGAGGATTCACAAAAGTGCAGTGAAAGCAAATATTTTCTACAACTTTCTCCGTTTCCAAACAGGAGCATGGAATGAGTTTGTTGTTTTCATGTTCAAACAAATGAAACAATATCTACAAATGGTCTTGTTTTCTTGTGTTTTCAATTTGATAAATGATCAATGTATGTACAAGATAAAACGAATATAATTGAGTGGCCCAGTAAACTTTGTGTGAGATCTGAACTATTTAATGCAATCATAATGGCTTAGTGAACACTCGTGACACTCATGAAATGTATACCTGTTGAAAACAGATGGAACTGGAGTTAGCACCATGGCAGAATAGGTAAAGCCTCCGTCTATGTCACTTGCATCCCTAATGGGCACCAGCTAGAGACCTGGGCGTTCCACTTCAGATCCATTTTTCTGCTAATGTGCCTGGGAAGCAAGGAAGGATGGCTCATATTCTTGGGGCCCTGTATCCATGTGGGAGACCAGGGAGATGCTCCTGGCTCCTGGCTTTGCACTGGCCCAAGTTCTAGTCATTGCAGTCATTTAGAGAATAATTAAGCAAATGTGTTTCTCCTTCTCTCTGTAAAACTACCTTTCAAATAAAAAGAATCAAGTCTTTAAGAAATAGATGAAATTATGTGGAAAGATATAGATATGTTTGTATGTTTATGTAAAGTTATATAACTTCAATTGCTAAGCTAAATACATAATTTTTTGTTGTATTGTATTCATGTTTATTTGCCCATGTAAGGTTTACTTTTCTTCAAATTATATGAGCCTAGATAATTACCCTACAGTTTAAAATTCACCACTACTCTTCCCTGCGTCTTTGTCTATTCCTCTCTGTTTGAAACTGAGAAGTTTATCTTGCCATTCAGTTCAAAGATTGATTGACTCCTAATCTCTTGGGCCAGATTTGGCCTCGCTTCTTATGTTAAATTTCAAATTCCTCTTCTTAGCTCGTCGACATATCAAAATCAGTTTCTAAACCTGAACTTATTTTCCTCTGGAAAATTCAGTCTGCAGGCCTGTCTCATCCTTGTTAGAGTGAGAATTAAAACCCATGGTACAGGGCCCGGCGCAGTGGCGCAGTGGTTAAGGTCCTCTCCTTGCACGCCCGGGATCCCATATGGGTGCCGGTTCTATCCTGGCAGCCCCACTTCCCTTCCAACTCCCTGCCTGTGGCCTGGGAGGGCAGTTGAGGACGGCCCAAAGCCTTGGGACCCTGCACCCGCGCGGGAGACCCGGAAGAGGCTCCTGGCTTCGGATTGGCATAGCATCAGCCATTGTGCTCACTTGGGGAGTGAATCATCGGACGGAATATCTTCCTCTCTGTCTCTCCTCTCTGTATATCCGCCTTTCCAATAAAAAAATAATAAAAATAAATCTTTAAAAAAAAAAAAACCCATGGTACAATTGCCAGCTAACTCCTGCCTCCTCTTCTCCCTTTTTTGGTTTTTCCATGCTTGGGTTTTATGAGTCTTTATCATCTTTCCTGCCCATTGCAAAAGACTCCTGACCTGCTCCCATCCCTTCTTTAAAGTGCTATTAAAATGATATTTCAAGTGATGGTGCTTCTTCCCTAAAATTTTCCATGATATAACATATTTACAGAAACATATTAAAACTGTTTAAATAACATTTAGTTACTGACTTGATATCCTAGTTGAACTGAGGCTGGGTCTCTATTATGGGGAGTAGACCGGGCCTGAGACCAATATGTGTCACTCTTTGTTTCTGTGACACAGCGGTTTTGTTTCCTGGATGTGGTGATTGAACAGATTTCAGAATATGAAAAAATAAAATTTTATATTATCCAAATTCATAGATTATAACAATATGATGAAAAAAACACATTCAGAACACAAACTAAAAAAGCATATGTTACAGGGTCTTGGTAACATTTTGAGTTAATATTCAAATGTATACATAGCCCATAAATCAATAATAATGTAATATGGACGTTTGCTCTTAAAATCTTTCATGAAATTCAGTTTTTCAGCTGTTTCTCCTACTTCCTCAAGGATTCTTGAGAAACAAAAGAATCATCATGTCCTCTGGATTCTCTCAGCTGAGGCCTCACTTGAGGGATGCCAAAACCATGCTAAATTTGAGGGCTTAAGAAAACCCACTTCCACTCTTACTTCACAGCCAAAGGTAACTCTGACAGCTATCAGGATTCCTCATGGTCAGCAAATAAGGAGCTTTGTGGAGAAAGATATTTTAGGAGTATCAGTGGACACTGTCTTGCACAGCATAGATGTTTAGTAAATATTCAGTGACTTGACCTGAATTCTTAAGAAGTTTTAAGATAAACCAACAGAAAACAAAGTCAGCCTAAAGGAACATAATACTGCAAAATGATCAGGACGAAATTAATAGGCAAATTTCTCATATTATTTTCTCATTTCCAAAAAAAAAAGTTTTTTTGGAATGTAGCTATAGTAAAAAGTGATGTTTGGAAATAGCACATAAAAAGGGGGCTTGTGATCCTGATACTTGTGCCTTACCCAAGAAGTATAGATGTGGTTAGACTGTTTAGCATTGTCTCTTCAATATGGAGTATACTCATCACCAAACCAACACGATTCACTGCCAAGTCCAGCAAAGGACAGGAGGATCTCATGGGATTAAAATGAATCTCATAGGAGCAGGAGGAAACTTCTGCACTAAAATTTTAAAAGCTCAAGAGAAAGTGTTACACATATATATATGCTTTAAATAATATGAGTTAAGAATATTCCATCACAGAGAAAGCAGACAAAATTACTAAAGACTTTGAGTTGACCACATGATAAATTCTAGTGCGATTGCTTAAGGTGCAATATGGAGGCTGGTGGGTTCCTGAGACTCCAACATCCCATGATGGAGTGCCTAGCTCAAGTCCCATGCTGCTTCCAATGCAGCCTCCTGGTGACGCACTTCCTGGTAGGCAACAGACAATGGCTCAAGTATCTCAATCCCCCTTACCTACATGCAAGACCTGGAGGGACTTCCACACTCCGAGCTTTTTCTTAACCTGTTTGTTCTGATATTTGGAGATTAAAACAGCAGATTTCTGATTTCCAAATAAAATGAAAATGTTAGATATGTTTTGGTGCAGGTGTGGTGGCTCAACAGGCTAACATTCTGTCTTTAGCAATGACTTGCTATGTAGACTCCAGTTCTATTCCCTGTTGCTCCACTTCCAATCCAGCTCCCTGATCATGGACTAGGAAAGCAGTAGAGGATAGCTCAAGTCTTTGGGTCTCTGCTCCGACATGGGTGACCCAGAAGTTCCTGGTTACTGGATTCAGATAAGCTCAGATACATTTGATGGATCATCCAGAAAATTCCTGGCCCCACTTATTGTGCGCATTTGGGCAGTGATGAAAGCAGATGGAAGAGCTCTCCTCTCTGTAATCTACCTTTCCAATAAAAATGAATCTTTTTTAAAAAATAATGGTTTACCACTTTACTACCTCAATAACAGTATGTAGCTTGTTCAAATTTTCTCAAAACATTAAGGTCACTTATATCAGCAGAGTACACAGGAATTGGGAGGTCCTAATTTTGCTTGACTTGCTCTTCAATCCACTAAGATTATTGCATTGCATTTTTAGAAAAATAGTAACACCTGCTCAGTTCCAGTGAACAGTCATAATGATGAAGTGTGACACCTGAAAAAAGGAAATAACGGCTTACTTTACTTTAAAAGAAACTAGAATAAACACTGTTCTGTATTTAAATAGTCCTCATTTGAAAGACATAATCCTTTGGAACACTTCCAACAAGGTATGCATTCTTCTAACAAGAGGAGTAGCAAGATTCTGGTTGGCACCTAACTTATGAGAAAACATTTGCCTTTTTTTTTTCCTTTTGGACAAGCTCTCTAACAATGCAATCACACAAAAAGAACTGCTGATAATCACTGAGAATTTTCTTCTAGAAACTTTGCAACATTTTATATGCATCATACCCCATTGTTCCCTTAACCACTCTGAGATAAGCATTATCATTAACTTCTTTTTAGCTGAAGAGATTGAAGCTTAAAAAGCTAAGCTCAGTGAACTAGGAAAAGTAGTACAGATGAGCCTGTGCAGACCGATCCATAGGAAAAGCTCTTAACCATGACACTACACATGTCAATCATCTTGCTGTGACTGTTCTAAATGAACCAGACAGCTATCACAGAAGACCAAAACAAATAACGCATGTGTTAATTCGGATTGTCAAAGATGATCTTCAAGATTTCTTCCAATGTTATTTTTAAGATTCTCTGATCTTATATTTTTTTGCTTAAGACAAACCCATGTCTTTAAGCCAAGATTCTCCTGGGATTCCAGCCAGATCTGTTCTGCTTTTCAATGTATCAGAAACAAATATTAAAGCTCAAGGGCCTTGAACTTGTAGGAAACGGGGTCAAGAAGGAAGCAGTTATATCCATTTCTTTAAGATAAGCTTTATTCTCTTTCATAACAGTGTGCACTTCAGTGTCTCCCGATATACTGCTCATATGCACACACTATATAGCATGACACCTCGTGTGGCATATGATTGCTGATACTTAAACTGATAGCACCTCTTGCATAATCAAGAAAGTTTTTTTATTTTTCACCTTATGCTCTATAAAATCACTGGAATGTAATTTGAAGTAAGTTATATTTCTTTTTTAAAAAAAATTATTTTATTTTTATTGGAATGTCAGATATACAAAGAGTAGGAGAGACAGAGAGGAAGATCTTCCATCCAATGATTCATTCGCCAAGGGTCCATAACAGCCAGAGCTGAGCCAATCTGGAATTAGGAGCCAGGAGCCTCTTCCAGATCTCCCATGTGGGTGCAGGCTTCCAAGACTTGGGACTGTCCTTGACTACTTTCCCAGGCCACTAGCAGGGAGCTGGATGGGAAGTGGGGATGCTGGGATTAGAACTGGTGCCCATATGGAATCCTGGCACATGCAAGGTGAGGACTTTAGCCACTAGGCTATTGTGCTGGGCCCAATTGTTTTTCTAAATATATGATTGATCTACAAATAAATATTCACTCTTTTTCTATAAAGATGTGATCTGCTGAAGAAATTCAATGATTATTTATAATACCTGAGGATAGCCTGTACCTATGTGGTAAATAGGAAAAGAAGAACTATTTTAAGTCCACTTGCAATCTTAAATTCACACTGGAAGTATAAGAATTATCAAAACTAGTTATAAATGTCTACAGAATTTTAGGGGTTTCAGAGTTTATCCTAAATCTAAAACACTCAAATGTTTGCAAAGTAAATCAAACACTAACAAACCATCACTTTTTCAGCAGCATCTCGATAAGCAAGTGAATGTGTATCGTGACGACATCCATGCCAATAACCTTAGTGTTGTGTTTAATTCTGTATTTAACAGCCTTTTTAATTAAAAATAATACATTTGAGAAACAAGAGAAAGAGAGCAGCAGATGCAGACAGAATCCCCACTTGCTAGTTCACTCCCCATATGCTGTCACAGTAACAGCTTGGCCAGGCCAGAGATGGAGCTTGGACATTAATCTGGAGAGACCCACTATTTCAGCAAAACCACTGTCTCCCAGGATACACTCCAGGAAGGAGTTAGAACTGGCACCAGAGTGGGGACTCAAATCTTCCCCTCCACAAAACTTTTGAAGCACCTTTTTAGAGAAACCTTTATAATTAATTTTTGGATAATTGTTTTTGTCAAGTAGTTGTGTGTATGAGGGTTGTTTTAGTTTCAAAAACGTTCCTTGAGCACTGTGGTGCATCACCACAATTTGCCATTGCTGAAGACATCAAGTGTGGGTTCAAGTTCTAGCTTCTCTGCTTCCACTCCAGGATCCTGCTGATTCTGCTAAAATGTTTTCAACATTTTGGACATTTAGTTTCTGCTATTTTTGCTGGATTGTCTTCGTTTACTCAAGCTCTTATGGTAAAAGGTAATGGAATTAAGATTGCTTAAAATCCATTTAAAACTCTTTTTATCTCTTGGTTGAATTTATAAAGGACTCACAGAATCCATACTTGAGTCATGTTAAGTTACCTTATCAAAATATCTGCCGAATCTAAAATACACACACATATCGTGTCCCTAAACATTAGAAGCTTTATCTCTGGAATCATATTTAGTTAAGACACGTGTGTGTGTGTGTGTGTGTGTGTACATGTGTTGAAAAGCAAATCTGTTGACTTTCTGAAAATCAGCACATATTATATCCCTAATGGCTAGAAGCTAGGGATGCCTAATCAGTATTCTCAGTCAAGAGGCTAATTAAATCCACTGGGGTTATTTTAAATTTTCATTGATTTAACTGAAAGTTGGAACAATGCAATAAAAAAGAGAAAGAAAAAGTGATCGCTCATCTTGTTCAATCCCCAGATGTCTGCAATGGTCAAGTCTGGCCAACAGCCAGGAACTCCATCTCACATCTTGGCCTTCTGACACTAATTCCCTGGTACATTAACAGGAATCTGTTTCTGAAGTGGAGCTGCTGTAATCAAACAGACACTTCAACATCAGATGTTTGCATCGCAAGAGCCATCTTAACCTGTTTTGGCTCAAGATGCATCCTTAATACCGCATTCAGTGTGACTGCTTCATGCTGATTATGTAAAGCTCTTAATCCTTTTTTATTACTTCTGCTAAAACGTATGGTGTAAGTTGTGATGAAGTGTGAAGTGACAGTATACAAATGAAACAAATTATTTTCATTTAAATGACTGGTACTTTAATCCAGCTATCTGTCTTTAGTCTTTATCTAACATTCAAAACAACCATGTTATATCATGCAGAATTTTATCGAAAACAACAGCATTTTTCAATGTCTTACTCTAGCGTACAAAGTGCTAACAGAAAAAGAAAAGCAAAAGGAAAGGTAGTTTAAAAGATACAAGTAGGGATCTCTAAGTTATGAGGAAAATTATCTATCAACCCATATTGGTGGTCTTCATTTTGTCCAGGTTACCAGGAATACAAAAGTAGAAAACATGGCTGTAGCTGCAGAATCTACACTAGTTCCCCCGACATTTCACATCTTGGCAGGAAGCTGGCATTGCCTCCAGGGTGGGAAAACATGAAGCACAACAAGAAAGCACCTGCCTAAGCTGGTACATTGATGTATACATCACCTGAATCAGCATAGCGACATTCTCTGAAAACTCAGCGAACTGTCTACAAGTGCTGTTTCATCTATGCTGGTAACATTCATTGATTTGAATGAATAGTAACATTAATATCATTTGCAAATGTAAATCATGAAATACGAAGAGGTGATATGCCAAATCTGAGAAGAGTAGGATTCAAGTTTGAACACAACCAGATTTCATTCTATAATCTGTATTCTATAATAATGGCCAGCTTGTCCTTTGTGCACATGATTCCATTTTTGTGACATATTGCATGAAGATGAAAGTGGAAACAGTTAGATTGGGGAGCCCGTTGACCTTGTATTGGGTAAAATAGTTGTGATGTTTTCTTAATGCTACAGATTCAAATAATAAAAAAATACATGTGTTTTTTACAATGGAAATTATTTTTGCGTCTCTGCTAAGCTGTAAATCAATAAATAGCACATGAAAAGAATCTGTTGTTGGAAATAGGACATGGGTTAGGGTGAATTTCAGCAACTTCAGGTTATTACAGAAATGCATCTCAAGAGATCGATATGCATTTTTCTTGCTCAAAAGAATTTTATGCTGACATACTCATTTTTAACCAGGAGAAACGTCACTTTATGAAAACAAGAGGAAATTGCTTTGATTTATGTGACTATAGCAATGCTTCAAAGCTTCACTTCTGATGTTTTTAAGGCAGAAAGATTACACTTCGCTTTCAAAAATCATTCAACTCTAAATCAAAAAGCCATTTTCAAACATAAGAAGCTATGTCAATACCCATTTGGGGACACTGTGAATCTGATACTGATAGTTTTCTAGTGTGTTTTTTGAATGTAAGAGTAATTTATTGTTTAATTTCACATTGGTTATCTTCCCAAGTAAACTGCCAACAGCTATACAGGTACTCACAGAAAAACCAAGTCATGCCAGAAGCTCCAATTGTTACAAAAAAATGAGAAAGCAGTAATTTTATTATTACAGTACAATGTTGTGGAACATAGAAAAACATTATCATAAAATAATAACTGTCTACAACTTGCATTGACCAAGCTATGTTTTCCTGACCCATCAGCAAGTACTCAAAATGATAAAATGATACACAGGTAATACTTTCTTCATGATGGCTAAAGAGAACTACTAATTTACTTCTTTCATTTATTTTACGAACTCAACAAACAAATGCATTTCTCTCTTCTGTGGAGTGCACTAATACAATATCTGAATGTAGAGTTAATATTTCATATGATCCAACCAACGTCCTTCTTAGACCTTCAGAATAATTTTTGCAAATGTCCTCTAAAGAGCCCTTCCTGTCTCCGGCTGTGAACAAATGCATATCAAGTTACTGTGCTGCGGTATTACATTAGGAGGGGAATATCTGCCCACAGTTCATGTAGCTTGCACTTGAGAGAGCACTTTTTTTCTTTTCCATCCTTAGACTGCTCAGCCATCCTATACCTTTGAAACATATAAAGTCCTTTGTGTCATTTTTTTCAAATATTCATCCTTGAAATTCTTACACCAGGGGATTCAGAGAGAGCTCCTACAGAAATGCCCTATATATTCTGTTTAGACCTGAAAATTTTCACCTTTTAACCAAAAGTAAAAAACAGATCATTTAGACATAAAATCTTAGAAAAATATATGCCAGAATTGTGAAATCAAGAATTAGGAGATGAGGAACAATAGAATCTCAGAAAGTTCTTTAGTAATCTTCCAACTTGTACATGGACTTGCTTGCACAGCAGCTCAATGAAAGAAATTCAGGGTAACTTAATATTCAAAACAAGTTAGTCAGTGATTATGATTTCTTTGAGATAATATATGAAGAGATATAGATATATAAAAATGAACCTACTTCTCTTAATGCTTAGCAATTTTAATTTTTCATGACCATGAAATATGACTCTGCCTCCATGCTGCCTTCATTGTTCTTGTGTTGCTCCTTTAAATGTATAAAAGCAACACAATGCAAAAAAAAGTCCTGATAAAAAATAATTGGAGAGCAAAAAGACATCCGCAATTTGCTTTTCCAAAAGAGAGATTTGCTTGCCTAAACTTCCCACTTTGACATTATTTATTGTCAAGAAATATTTGTTATGAATTTCTAATAACTTATTCAAATCAACAGTGGCATTCAACTGGCCATGGCTTATATAGGCCTATAAAGACAACGCATTTTTGGAGTGGCGAGATCTTCAAAGTAACAAAGAAATACACTTTCAATTCTGACATTTCCATTTCCTAGGATTATTTTTCATCTGTGAATTCTAGGATATGACAACCAAGTACAGAATGCACTGGATATTACCAATGTAAGAGATCTTACTGTTTCACTGTTTATTTTCATGTTTTCATTTGTATCTGTTTATTTTATATCTTTGAAAGGCAGAAACACCTTTGTCTTTCTCTCATCTGCTGGTTCTCTCCTCAAAGGCAAATACCTATTAGTGTTGGCTATGTAGAAATCAAAAAGCAAGTACTCAATTCAGCCCTCCCATGTGAGAGTGGGGATCCAACTGCTTCAGCTATTACCTGGTGCCACCCAAGGTGTGCAAACGCAAAAAGCTGAAATAGAAAACAGAGCTGGAACTTGAACCTTGGCATCCCTAGATGACATGTAAGCGTCCTGATGGACTTAAGCGCTAGACCAAATACCCACTCCCAGAACTAGCTGTTGAAACATATTTTCTTCAAGTATTCCAGAATTAAATTTACTTCCCTTTATCTACTCAATTCTACATTTTTCAATTCCTATTTTACATGTGAAGCATTTTCCTTTTTATAATCCTGTGAGAAAGCTGGACCAAGTTCAATTGTGATTATTTTATAGTTGAACCAAATTGGAGCTAGCATGATAGCTCAAATGACCTGGCTGCCCCACTTCCCATCCAGCTCCCTGTTTGTGGCCTGGGAAAGCAGTTGAGGACAGCCCAAAGCCTGGGGACCCTGCACTCGCATGGGAGACCTGGAGGAGGCTCCTGGCTTCAGACCTACTCAGCTCCAGCCATTACAGCCTCTACAGTCATTTGGACAGTGGATCGGTCAATGGAGAATCTTTCTTTCCAGTCTCCTTCTCTCTGTAAATCTGATCTGCATTTCCAATAAAAATAAATAAGTCTTCAAAAAGAAATAAATAACGAACAAAATAAGAACTGGTGAAGTTAAATGATATTCTCAGTGCTTAGTAATCAAGGAGGTATCAAGCCAAAGATAGAGCCCACATATTCACTTCCTAGTACAGATTTTGATTTGTGCAGCCATGTACCAAAACTGAAAGTCAAACAAATGGATCTTCATTGGTGAACTTCTCTTGGCTCAGTGTAGAAGAAAAAATAAGACCACATCATATTGTCTATCAAAGCTGTAGAAGATAAATTAGTTACATTGTCCGTAATTCCAGAATACCCTACGACCCTGCACCTACATGGGAGACCCATGGCTCCCGGCTTTGGATTTGTGCAGCTATGGCTGTTGTGGCCCCTTGGCGACTGAATCAGCAGATAGATGGAAGATCTTCCTCTCTGTCTCTCTTCCTCTCTGTATATCTGACTTTCCAATAAAATAAAATAAATCTCAAAAAATATATATCAGGCCAGGCGGCGTGGCCTAGAGGTTAACTACCTCGCCTTGATCGTGCTGGGATCCCATATCGGCACCGGTTCTAATCCTGGCAGCTCCACTTCCCATCCAGCTCCCTGCTTGTGGCCTGGGAAAGAAGTCGAGAACTGGCAAAGCCTTGGAAACCTGCACCCCTGCGGGAGACCAGGAAGAAGTTCCTGGATCCTGGCTGCAGATTGGCATAGCATCGTATTGGCCGTTGTGCTCACTTGGGAAGTGAATCATTGGACAGAAGATCTTCCTCTCTGTCTCTCCTCCTCTCTGCGTATCTGACTTTCCAATAAATAAATAAATCTTAATATGTATATAAATCACATCAGACAGCATTTAAAACACTACACCCATTTAGTCTCTGATACTAGAGTATTTCCAAAAAAAAAGTATATTTTCATCTGCCTCTAAATTGTTTATTCATTCATTCTTTTCAAACACACACACACACACACACGGAGGGAGATCTTATCTGTTAGTTCACTCCCAAGTATACACAACAATAGATTTTGGCCATGCCACTTCTGGAAGCCATGAATTCAATATTTTTCTCCCCTCTGCTGTCTCTTAGGTGCATATTAGTCAAAAGCTGAAATTGGGAATGGAGCCAGGATTCAAATCAGGCACTCCAAAAGATGACTCCAAGGTCCTTTCCTCTGCCACGTGTCTGCTGTTCAAAGCTAATTTTAAATGGTTTAATACATTTTTTTATAAATGTGAATGAATTCACTTGTTGTTTTGGGATATTTAATATTAAATTTGTTTTATTCCATAATTTAGTTTATTAAAAATGCACCAAATTATTTGGTGTATACTATTTTTTAAATTGGCTTCAATAGCCTGAGATTGGTTAGAATTACATTTTTTAGAACTAGAATATTTCATAAAAAGATGCTAAGAAGCATTAAAATACTACACTGTGAGAATCGAAGTAGAAGTTGGTAAGGCATAGATTTTTTAATGTCTTCAGTTAATTTAGCAAGATAAATCAATTGGAATATTATACAACATATTTGAAATCTACTGTTTTTCTTACTAAATTTTCTGATCATATATTCTCCAAAAGTATTTCTGAAGTGAAAAAGCAGAGGTTACCCTAGAGTATTTCTTGGAGGAATACAAGCGCCTCCATATGTAGAATGAGATTTGAACACTATACCCGTAGAGATGTTTCTATTGCATTCCAGAGAAAATTCAACCTTCTCTCATGTTAATTAGGAGTAATAAGTTCAAGCTATAGCTAGCATAACAAAAGAAGGTGGGAGCTACCAAGTCCTCACCAACAAGAACAGACAATCCAGATTTGCTGCCATCTTCAAGATTACACTATTTTTTTTTAAGTTAAATGAAAGGGGTCATATTTCACATGGAGACAGATTATCCTCTCAGTATAGCTTGAGCTTAAATTAAGGTTTCAGAGTTGCCTCCCAAATGGAGGTTCGCTGGGCTCCAACAGCAACAAAAATGGAGCGCTCGTGGCTGTGTCATCAGCCTGGAAATACAGGAAAATTTTTAATCTTAAATCTAATGAATAAACAAAAAGTGAAACTCAACTTCAAAGCAGGAGTTGGAAATAATCCCTAAGGCAAATATACGCTTGAGAGGAGAAAAAAAGAAAAATCCCTATCTAATTACCTACTCAAATTTGAGTGGAGAGGAAATATTCGAGATGCTGGCTGACATGACAAAGCACAGAGCAACAGAGAGGTAGAAGCAGCAATCTTTCTTGCATCTGCTGGCTCACTTCCCAGAGCATCACCACCAGAGCCTAATTCCTAAATCTGCATTAAAGTAAACTTGAATTCACTGAGCTATCCCCCTCCCCACATTTCTAATTTGTATATCAGGTATTGATTGTCCCCCACGCCAATCAGAAAGTTTTAATTAACTTTTTAATAAATGTATTTATGTGAAGTCAGAGAGAAAGATCATCCATCTACTGGTTCATTCACCAGATGGCCACAACAACCAGGACTGAATCAGGCTGAATCAGATCTGAAATTCAGGTCTCTCACATATCCGAAATTACTTGAGACACATTCTGCTGATCTCCCAGGCATTAGCAGAGAGGTAGATCAGAAACTGAGCAGCTGGGACTCTAATTGGTGCCCGTAAGAGATGTAATCTTGACTATTGTCTAGAAGACAAATATCTGTTGGATACATACGTCAGCATAGGCTTTCCACAGAAGAACTCTGAAAAACCAGCTCAAGTTGGACAGCAAGAAGTGATACAGCAAACATTCAAGGAACAACAAGCCCAGGGTGAGAAACAGTGTGCAAGCCAAGTAACTCAACTGTGTTGTTGTCAAGAGTGTGAGTGAACTAGAGACTAGTCATGGCTGAGACTGCAGGCTTGATCTCACTGGGATTTGGAAGGCCATGAATGCCAGAGAGCAAGTTAGAATTTAATTTATATTTAATGAGGAACCTCTGGAGGTTTCTGCGTACAGAGATTACATGACTGGAGCACTTTAGAAAGACATCTGGCAGGAAGTGACAGTGAGGACTGAGAGAGAGAATTAGAGTAGAGTTCAGGGCTCTTCACGAGCCATTCCAACTTGATTTACTCCAACATTTCCTAACTCAGGAAAGACCTCAAGACTTGAATTTGTATTTCAGATGAAGTCAAAGAGTTTAAAGAAACCCCAGGGTTTTTTGTTTTATTTTTAATACAAGGTGGTAGTGAAGAGAACAAATGCAAATTTCAAAGGAGAACTCTGAGGAAAATAAAATGCTTCCAACTTGATACAAAATACTTTAAAAGTCACCAAAGAAAATCTGAGTATAATATTCGATGCCCAGTGATTTGACAGGTGTACATATTATATGACTAAGGTAGCAACAGTTTAAAAAATTATTTATGTCCTCTTAAGTGTATATATTATACAGTAATAACATTCCTAAAGAAATGAGATCATTCTCAATGCTTTGTTACAACTAAATTAGGAGCAAATATAGATAATCATAGTATATAATGTGAACCATAAAATAAACATAACTGTGTTCTGAGCAAATAACATGAACCAATTTGGAATGAATGAGAATGGTATAACTCAAAAAAGACATTTTAAAATTTTCAAAAATCCCTGAAAATATCAGCAACTTTTGAAGAAAACATTGACAATACTTCCTGCATATCTATGACCCAGAAGTCAGTTCAAAAGAGAGTTACCTAGTTGGAAAATTCATTGTTTTAAATTTTGTTTGAATTCAAAGGATTTTTCCTTTAAATTTTATTCAAGATGTTTATGTGGGTATTAAAAAAAGTTCTTGGAAAACAGAATCAAATGATCCATTTATTTAGTTTCAAAAAAGTAATTTGAGATAGTTTTCCATAACATGTATGTTTCATGAAAATTTGAAGACCCCTTATGTTTATAAATTTAAACATTTGTACACAAATAGACTTTTTTTCAATAATATTTTCTATACCCCTTTTGAAGTAGTCACATGTAAGTTTACCCAGTTCTTCTGATACTATACTTCTTTATTGAGAAAAGTTTTCAAATACTACCAGGCATCAAATACTTCATTTAATATGTTAGCACAAGTATAATCTCAAAGAAAATTGTTGCATATGTTTTGTCATTTACACACAATTTAGTGATTCACTTTGATAGCAGTTCAGACATTATTCTAGAAACTCAGAAAAAATATGAAAAGTGCATTAAATATCTTATACTTCCGAAGACACTCCAATCTGTCTAGTTAAAGAGAGGGGAAAATGAAATGTTGTAAGATCACCATTTTATAAATGTGTAAGATCACCATTTTAGAAATATGATATGGAATGGCCTCTGCACAAAGAAGCAGAATCCTCAAAAAGTGCCAGCTAGGGATTCTGAAGCTGAATGTGCCCCTTTCAAAGCTGCTTTGCACAGAAAAGCAGACTGTCACCTGTGAGGACCATGTAAGAGTAGGGGCTATATAAACATGCGTAGCCAGCTGGTCTTTGACAAGGAAACTGAAAACAATCCAGTGAGAAAACCTGGTCTATTCAACAAATGCTGTTGGGACAATTGGATAATAGCCATCAGAATTAAGAAGCAAGACCTGCACCCATCACATTACGCAAAAATTAACCCTGAATGGTTTAAGTACCTAAATCTACATCCAGAAACCATAAAACATTATATAAAGTAAAACATAGGGAATACTTTCCAAGAAATAGGAACAGGGAAAATCTTCTTAGAGAAGATGCCCAAAGCACAGGCAAAGACAAAATAAACAAATGGAACTACATCAAACTGAAAAGCTTCTGTACAGTAAATGAAATAATTCACAAACTGAAGAAGCAACCAACAGAATGGGAGAAAATTTTTGCTACTTTACAAGTGATAGGGGACTAATATCTAAGATTTACACAGAGCTTCAGAAACCTGGGACACAAACAAACAAGCAAAAACAACCCTGTGAAAAAATGGGCAAAGGAAATGGACATTTTTGAAAAGAACAGATTCAAATGGCTAGCAGACATATGAAAAATGCTTAGGCTCCCAAGGCATCAGGGAGAAACAAATGAAAACCACATTGAGGTACCATCTAACTCCAGTGAGATTAGCCTACATTCAGAACTCAAATAACAACACCTGCTGGAGAGAATGTGGGGGGAAAGGAACCCTCCTTCATTGCTGGTGGTAGTGCCTGCTAGCACAACCTCTATGGAAATCAGTATGGAGAGTGCTTGGAGAATTGCAAATGAACCTGTTATATGATCCAGCTATCCTGCTGTTAGGAATATATCCAAAGGAAATGAAAACTGTATATGATAAGGGGATATATAATCCTATATTTACAGCAGTACAATCTACAATAGCAAAAACATGAAAATAAGCAAGATGCCCATCCAAAGAGGAGTAGTTAAAGAAACTATGGTACATCTCCTTCATGGGATATTACTCAGACATTAAAAATAATGAAATTATGCCAACTACAAATCATTATGCTCAGTGAAATAAGTCAATCCCCAAAAGACAAATACCATATGTTCTCTCTAATATAAGGAAGCCATCGTGCAAATTGGAATGCATAGTGACACAGTAATGGAGACTACTATATCCAAATGTGAAGACACAATGCAACATGCATCCCTACTTCCAAATAGAAGTTCAACTCCCAATGAAAGTGTTGTACATATCTAGACAATGAGATGATGGACTGTCTGATATTGTCTGTACCAGCAATGTCGGGGCACACTTAAATAGCATTTTGATGGAATTGCAACTCCTTATGAAGGAATGTACTTTTGTGACACTATGGGGAAAATCAGTTGGGGTGAGAATCTGGGGGAGGGGAATCCCAGACTATGCAGAATTATACCATAAAATTCAAAATTTAGGACCCGCCGCGGTGGCGCAAGTGGTTAAGGTCCTCACCTTGCACGCCCGGGATCCCATATGGGCTCCGGTTCTATCCCAGCAGCCCCGCTTCCCATCCAGCTCCCTGCCTGTGGCCTGGGAAAGCAGTCGAGGATGGCCCAAAGCTTTGGGACCCTGCACCCACGTGGGAGACCCAAAAGAGGCTCCTGGCTTGGGACCAGCATAGCATCGGCCGTTGTGCTCATTTGGGGAGTGAATCATCGGATGGAAGATCTTCCTCTCTGTCTCTCCTCTCTGTATATCTGCCTTTCCAATAAAAATAAAATAATAAAAATAAATCTTTTAAAAAAATTCAAAATTTAAAATAATGTTTTTTTTTTTAAATGGAAAAAAAAAAAAGAGTAAGGGGCGATGACACTAACCTCAACCTTCAGGCATCAGGAAAGCCTTTTCCAAGAGAAGATGTTGAACTTGGTTATGAATAATGGGGAAAAACAGATAATTAAAGAGCGGGGAGAACAGAAGCAAAGACTCACTAAAAATCTGGCATTGCTTAGCATCCTTGTAGAGCTATAAAGAATTGAGTTAACCTTGGAAAAGGTATGTGTCAGCTACAATGACTACCCAAGTAGACTATTCCATTCAGAGAAATAAAATGACCTTTTTAACCTGAATGCAAGAAACTGTTGAAGACAATGAGCTAAAGTATAATAATAGAATTATTTTACAAATTAGTAATAGGAAACTCTTTCCAAGTTATAAAGAATCATGAAAGTGTAGTCCTCAAATAAATGAGCATGAAATTAATTGTGCAATAAAACCCCAGCTAAATTATGTGACAGTGTAATACAAGAAATAATCATAGAACAATGCATTTTGGATTAACAGGGGATATTCCTAAAAGACATTCTCAGTGCTGCATTTCAGCCAGAACCGTCTGTTTTATAAAAGTAGGAAAACGTGCACATTTCATAAATAACTGCAGAAAATATTTTTTTTCTTTTGTCAAATATAAAGACACACATGACATTTCCAAATATTGAAAGATCTAAAAACCATACTTTTAAAAATTTGGTAATAACTCTGGTCTAGTAGGTGAATTTAAATACTGCACACCTTAAATAAGAAGTTTCAGGAGTCAGAATGGAAGTTCTAACTTCAAGAACTGGCCCAAACAACCATTACTGAACCATATAGAGTGAGCTGATAGGGCATTCCATGGAAGATGAGCCTGAGGATGCATGGCATTGCCACTCGCGTGTTGTCAGCCCGTGCTGCTTCCTCCTTCGTAATAGTCCTGACACAGGAAAGGCTCTAACGCTGCCACCAGGACCAGACATAACATAAATGTGCAACACACTGAATCCATGGACTCATGAGCTTTCTTTCCTTGTTTTTCTGCATATACAAAAAAGAACTAAGCATAAACACGTAAGCAGAAACTAAAAAGTTTCTTATTGTTTCTCAAAAGAGAGAAAAAGACATTTCAACTAATATTCATTAAATTGCTTAGCCTAATAAGTCCCTAAAATTATCAGATTATTCAAAACAAGAGTGTCCCTATTAGACAACATTCACTAATAAGCTAATCATATACAATATAACCTTATTAAGTAGCTCTCCACATAATATCAGGTGTATGGAGCACAAAACACTCTACAATTCCTGCTTGCAGGGACATGGAGAGATTGGACAGAGTCTAGAAAAAATATGTCTCATCATAAACATGTTTCATGTCATTTTAGATTAGAGTAAATGTTAAGGTATTACATGTACTCCCCTCCACAATATAATTATAAAGTGAGGGTAAAGCAATAGTATTTTTGATGCCTCACAATTTTTAAACATGTCATTAAGTGTCAGGTGCAGAGTTTCTTTCTATACAGTGCAACTAATATTTTAGTTAAGGCCATTTACTAAATTTCTGCAAATAATTTATAAAAATATTAAATTTTAGGGCCCGGCACAGTGGCGCAGTGGTTAAGATCCTCGCCTTACACGCCCGGGATCCCATATGGGCGCCAGTTCTAATCCCAGCAGCCCCGCTTCCCTTCCAGTTCCCTGCCTGTGGCCCGGGAAAGCAGTCGAGGATGGCCCAAAGCTTTGGGACCCTGCACCCGCGTGGGAGACCCGGAAGAGGCTCCTGGCTTGGGATCGGCATAGCATCGGCTGTTGCGCTCACTTGGGGAGTGAATCATCAGACGGAAGATCTTCCTCTCTGTCTCTCCTCTCTGTATATCCGCCTTTCCAATGAAAAAATAATAAAAATAAATCTTTAAAAAAATATTAAATTTTATAAATATAACTAACACGTTCCCTGGAATTTAGCACTCTAACAGTACTAATGCATCATAATTATTTTAAAATATATTCAATTTTACTTAATGTATGATAATAATGTCCATTAAAACTTAAGCTTGTTTGTTATGATTACTTATTACATGTACAAGCAAAAAAGCTTCAAACTCTATAATAGAATTCACGGTGGAGAGAACCACCGTGTGTGTGTGTGTGTGTGTGTGTGTGTGTGTGTGTGTGTGTGTGTGTGTGTGTGTTGGCAGAGACGAAGGACATTATCCTTCAGGTTTTTTTCTTCCTGCTTCCTTTTAGCTTTACTGCTATTGTTAATTTGTCAGACTTACATTCCTGTTAAATGTCCCCTAAATGATTTAGAGTAATAGTTCAATCACGCTTATGGTTCCAACAGCTACAAGTGAGTCTTTAGAATACTTTGTGAATCTCATAAAAATCATACAATGAATGCTCTACCTGGATGGAAAAGGACAGGAAGTAGAATGCTATTTGTGTACCTATTTCTATATTCTATTCTTGCTAGGAACCTTCCAGCTCAATGGTTTCCCCTCTGGAGAGACACTTAAAAAGATTACAAGTGATATCATACTTGTCCTCAATGTTCAGGCTTACATAAATCTGTTGTTGTTCATATGAATTAAATAATAACTGATAATTCCACAAAGGAGTTTATTTCAGGAAAAATAACTGCTATTCAAGTTTTAGGCCATTTTTTTTTTTAAAATGATGAAAAGTACAATGACTTGGACTGTACTTAAAAGTAAAAATATTCTGTTATATATATCCAGTAAAACAGATTTCATGCTATTCATATTGATGTAAGGGACACAGATTCATTGAAATCTGAAGAGCCTATGGAACTGTAACATAAAATAATTATAATAATAATGGAAAAGAAGAAAATCTGAGCATCTAAAGCTCAAAATACTTAGCATCAAAATATTGTATTTGATGGTCCAGGATTTACTTTTTCTAGAGTTTAATGTTGTCTATGTTATCTATTAACCTAACCACATTGCATAAAATGAAACAGGAACTTTAGTTAACCACACTGCATTTTTGTCTTTGCAAGCTGCCAGCATGTCCCTCTCAATGGAAAATATAGAGATGTGATTTCACTGCCAATATTATCTAGATTTTGGAATGCTCTCACTAAAAGTTGACTATGATAGCAAAATTTCTAAACTTCCAGGTGTACTATATCGAAGTAATCTGAAATAATGGTAGATATACAATTTTAAAGACTGTGATTGCCTTAAGAAGTCCACCTAGTTCAACTAAAGTATAAAAATAACATGAGTAGATATTTCCCACAGGTGTCAATAATGCTTGCAGAGTCTAGCTATATGTTTGGTTTAGTTCCTCATTCAGCTTTAATCCACAGCTACTTAATAAAGAATGCATACATCAGGAGCTTCATTATGTTCCCATTCCCTACATAATTCAGGTGTGTTGGATTGCTTTTCTGCCATGCCAGTAATGGGAATTCAAACATAAATTTTTCAAAATCTCCCCACAGAACAATGTTAGCTATTTTGTATGTCTAATGGGAGAATCCTAATTTAATGGCTAAAGAAAAGCTGCCTGTGGTCTTGAGGGAAACAATTCAGTGTTTAGAGGAAGGGAAATTTAAGCATTAAACCCTATGCTGAAGCAAGAGATCTGAAATGGACTAAACTCATCCCAGGCCACGGTGGTGTTGCTTCCTTACTGTAATTGAAATCATAACAAAAAGTCAATATGAAATGATGCTTTATTCCAGCTCAAAGTAAATTCCATATTTCCATATTGCCCTGCCTGACCTTAAATTGACATTGTAATAAAAGGTTAAAATGGAAACTTTAAATGCTTTTACAGAGTATTTTTTTTTATTTTTTAAGCATGGATTTATTTTTATTGGAAAGGCAGATTTATACATAGAAGAATAAACAAAAAGAAAGATCTTCCATTTACTGGTTCACTTCCCAAATGGTTGTTATGAGCCAATTGAAGCCTAGAGCCAGTCTTCTACATGGGGGTAGGATCTTAAGGACTTGGGTCATCCTTTGCTGCCTTTGAAGGCTATAGCAGAGAGCTGGAAGAGAAGTGGAGCAACTGGAACTCAAATGAACACCCATATTTGATGGTGGTGCTTGAAGGTGAAGGCTTATCCTGTTGAGTCATTGCACTGCCCCAACAAGCAGAATTTTCAAATAATGCTTAAATTCATTCATTACCACTTATCTTTTCCACATTTACTTTATTTTAAAATGAATACAATGGGTGATTATTATGGCACTGCCAACTAAGTCATCAGTTGGGACATCCATATCCAATTCCAATTCAGATCCTCTGCTTCTGCAAATTTCCTGCCAATAATCCTGGGAGCATTAGCTATTGGAGCATAATTTATTAGCGATGTGTATGAAAGATTACATTATTTAATTTATAGATTCATCTGGAAAAGAAGTATTGCTATTATAACCTTTCTCCCACTTCCGGTTGGAGCAGTCCCAGGATTAAGGAGACACTAGGTGACTTATATAACTAGGTTGTTGGTGCTGCTGATCTTGCTGGAACCTGTTGCTGTCAGGTCTGAGGGCCACATAGACGTATTTTGATCAGTACGATGCCATAGTCATTATTATTTTTTTTTGTGGGACCAGTGCAATGCAATGAGCTCGGTGAGTCCTTGCCAAGCTCAGCGCAGGCAGAACTCACTACTGTCCTCTGCAGTCTTAAATTCTTTGCCACTCTGTAAGAAATGCTGCCTGATGTGCCACTATCAGAGCTCTTGATCTGCTGGCTGTCAGGTCTGAGGGCTACCTGGACCTGTCTAAGATGGAACCTGCACGATGCCACATTGTTGCAGTTCACTGAGCCAGAAATGTGTTCACTCCCAGCTCAGTGCATGTGCAGTCCTGCTCTATAGCCTTTGCCTCCTTAAACAAAATGGTGCCTCCTTAGGTAACACCTGTTGCTTGTCTGGGACCTGCTGCTCTGTTTCTGCTCCTGGTCAAATCAAACAGACCACTAGGACAAGCAGTTCTTTGGTTCACCTCCTGAGCTCCTGGTAAATGTCCCTTCCCACCTTGTTGCTGGTGGAGTTCCGGCTGCCTGTGGAGTTTAGATCGCTCTAGCTAAATGCCGCTGGAGTATCAGTCACTGCAACACCACACCATTGTTTTCACTCCTTTCCAGTATCTGTCAGTCTCCGGGTACCCCTCTGCTGTTGTTCTGTCCTCTCATATTTCCTGGAATGTGCCCTCTCTGCTTCACACTGGAAAATATTTCTCTGTCTATTTAAATGTATCCTTACCCTATTCTGCCATCTTGATTCTCCTGTCTTGCTATTACTTTAACAGACTTCTTTAGTCCTGAGTGTCAAAAGAGTACAGCGGAGACCCAAGTGCGATAGCGTAGCTGCTAAAGTCCTCACCTTGAATGTACCAGGATCTCATATGGGCACTGGTTCTACTCTCAGCAGCCCCGCTTCCATCCAGCTCCTTGCTTGTGGCAGGAGAAAGCAGTGGAGGATGGTCCAAAGCCTTGTGACCCTGCACTCGTGTGGGAGACCTGGAAGAAGCTCCAGGCTCCTGGCTTCGGATCGGCGCAGCACGGAAGATCTTCATCTCTGTCTCTCCTATTCTCTGTATATCTGCCTTTCCAATAAAAATAAATAAATCTTTAATAAAAAAGGAGTATAGTGGAAGGAGATTTTTTTTTGAAAGAGATTTATAAGCTGGAAATTTATTTAGGCCTGTATTAAAGGCTGACAAATAAAAGAGAAGGATATGTATTTTTTGAGAAAAACTTCAATATGCACCTTCATATGTAGGTAATTTTTGATATGTACTTTCATAATTCTTCATTATCTATGATTAAAGCTCTCTTCCTTTCAACCTATATGATGTTAAAACACCTATGGTATTGTTTGCCCATTCCACTATTTTCCAATCCATGTGTTAAGTGGTTACTTATTCTTCACAAATCTTTGGGACAGAAATAAACATTAGTCAGATTTCTACAGACAAGAATTCTGATTCATGATGTGCTGTGCTAAGGAAACAAGCTTGCATGTATATTTCACATGCTATATCATTATTTTAGAATCCACTAGTAGAATTCTCAAATAATCAGCCCTATATGTATTCTCTATCTTAAACTCTAAAACACTACCAACTTTCAGAAACATAACATAAATAATACATTTCATATGTATTATAATTCAAGAAAGCTTTCAAACTCATAATTACTAAATACATGTAAAGAAAATGTTTAGGTAAATATGAAATGCATTCCTAAGCATACCCTCACAAACATATTCCTATTAAATCTTAAAACATTGAAGTCAGCTATACTTTTTAATTACATATTTTAAACAAATAAGTAGTAATCAAAAATCTATAATCCCATCATAATTGTGCTTTCCTGTGGCCTCTACCTTGTACCTTACTATACCTATAACAGTGTATTCATTTCCTATAGAGTAATTTGACATGTCAATGAGAACATTATTAAATAAAATGAGATGCATATAAAAGCTCTGAATAAAGTAAATGTACAATCTAGATTTACTATAGGAAAGAAATGAATAGCAAACATGAATCACTAGAACATAACTAGAACCTAAGACGAAACCTAGAGGTGGCAAAATGCCACGCTAAACAAAAACAAACCCTGGTGCAACTTGGAGAAGTTTAGCAAGTCCTTTCTTGGGCTTTTGGTAACACACAGTTAAGGAAGTTTCTCAAATGTAATGGTGAGGGGTTACATAAGAAAACAGGTTGATCAAAAGTATCATCAGGTGCATTTAGCCATTTAAAGAAACATTTGACAGAAGGTACCCACCATAGGATTAACAAACTCCATTGATGGATTTATAATTAGATAGATAAGGTCGAGTATATCTGGATTATCTAATATGGTTTTAGCCCCATATCCCATGACTGCCAGCTCAATCATCATATAATCATTGCAAGGAAACCTTGGCTCCATCCCATTTGTTCAAGAGGGCAAGAGTGGAAGTTAGTGTCCTCTGGAAGGTTAGAGGTCAAGGTTATGCCATATTCATGTTGTCACACCTCTCATTCAAAGAAAACAACAAGGCAAACACAGCTTTTACAGCAGGAAAACAGACATCTTTTCTTAGTGAGAAGAAACGCACTAAATTTGTGGCCTGTTTAAATTCACCACAGACGACACAGAGAGCAGATCTCAGACAAAAGCACACATGAGTGATTGTTGTGTAAAAATCTACCTAGAATTAAGCATTTTTTAGAACTTCTAATTAATTACCTTTTCCGTCACATTAAAGGCACAGAGATCCAAACCCTGCTGGTTCATTCCACAACTTCCCACAATAGCCAGGATGGCTTTGCTCAACTCAACTGCGACCCAAGTGCTTTACTGATCACTCACTGCCTTCCAAGATCCACAGAAGCAGGAAGCCAGAACTGGAAGTGGAGCCAGAACTCAACACCAGGTGCCCTGTCACAGGAAGCAGGTTTTCATAGCAGTACCTTCACCTCTGCCTCAAGCATCCACCCTTTAGTGCTGGTTTTGACTGTAATTATTAGTCCTATCATCATTGAAATAACAGTGTTGATTCAAGGTAAAGAAACACGTTTGTTACTTCCCTTATTTCTGGAGCAGTGGTGTCAACAGCATGTACAGTATGCTGACAAATGCCACTTTTGTTCTGATGGGGAGTGAATACTATGTCCTATCCTATTCTAGTATTGCAATATTGTCTGGTTCCTCAGTACTAGGAAAAGTGTTGAAATTATTCTTGGTCATTTGTGGCACATGAGTAGTCTCTTCTGTGGGTTACCCTCAAATCACACAGCCTAGTTTGGAAAAACATCTGAATATGCACTGTTATCCCAGACTCAGGAACCAAACGCCTTTGCAATATGAACAATTTGCCTCTATGGCGAGTCATAAAAACTAGCAGCACATGTCAAGATAAACTTTAAGACAGCTTGCGGCACATCACAAAAGTCAAAATAAGTTGAAAATAATGAGTACAAAAGTATAATCTTTAGAAGAATTTTAAAGACACACACTGCTCCGGTGCTATAGCCGAGCGGCTAAAGTCCACAACTTGCATGCGCCAGGATCCCAAATGGATGCTGGTTCTAATTCTGGCAGTCCCACTTCCCATCCAGTTCCTTGCTTATGACCTGGGAAAGCAGTGGAGGATGGACCAAAGCCTTGGGACACTGCACCCACATGGGTGAACCAGAAGCAGCTCCTGGCTCCTGACATCAGATCGGTGCAGCTCTGGCCATTGTGCCACTCGGGAGTGAATCAGCAAATGATCTTCCTCTTTGTCTTCCCTCTTCTCTGTATATCTCTCTGACTTTCCAATAAAAATAAATATATTTTTTAAAAAAATACACACAAATGCACACACATACATATATAAAATAAACAGAAAGGCAGACGTAGAGGGAACTCCCAAAGGTACCACAACTACAGCATCAAATATTTGGATTTAAATTATACCTCTGTAATGCATTCATTTTGCCATCATAGCCAAATCAAACAGCTGCAGCAAGCCTCAATTTTTTCCTTTAAAAATAGATACCACCATGACTAAGAGCTAGACTACTACATGGGGCAGAAAAAAGTGAAAATGAACAGCACCAGGCCCAGGGCACCTGCTGAGACAAGGACAAAGATAATTCTATGGATGCCGCTTCATGAAGATGATCATCATCAACCATTTCATGTTGTCTAGAACAGCAGAGGTCTTTTCAAACTGTCTTCATAAGGAACATGGTTGGAAAGGACAAAGATTTAGGCTCTCATTCACTCCCAGGTTCTCAATTAGAAATACATCTAACAATATTTTATTGTGCTCATAAATACCTATTAGTGAGTTAAAAAAGAAAAGCAGGAACATTAACAAAGATAGCTACACGGCAGCAAGGGACACTAAAGGAAAATAAGAGAGGAGAGGAAGACTGGGACCATCAGTATCAGCATAAACTGCCTTAAACTTGTAGATGAGTCATGAGAGTGTTTTCACTAAGGGTATATATTACTAAAACACATGATGGAGATCTAGAGCCACTAAGAAAAGGTGAACCAGGTCCAGCATGGTAAGCTAGTAGCTAAAGTCTGTTCATGTCAGGATCCCATATGGGCATTGGTTCTAACCCTGGCAGTCCTGCTTCCCAGCCAATTCCCTGCTTGTGGTGTAGGAAAGCAGTCCAGGACAGCCCAAAGCCTTGGGAGCCTGCATCTGCGTGGGAGACCCAGAATAAGCTCCTGGCTCCTGGCTTTGGATCAGCTCAGCTCTGGCCATTGCAGCTGCTTTGGGAATGAATCATTGGACAGAAGATCTTTCTCTCTGTCTCTCCTCCTCTCTGTATATCTGCCTTTCCAATAAAAATAAACCTTAAAAAAAGTGAGTCATATTTAAACTAATGTTGATGCCTACTTGCATCCACACTAAATGTGAGACTTTCCTAAACAAACTGTCACAAAATAATAACATGTAGTTTTACAACTAATGTAATTACAAAAATTACAAAAAGACTTATTCCTCATTTAAGTATCAAATAAAGGAAGGATTATCATCATTGCCTTCTACATTCAGACTTACATTCCTTTTGGTAGACATGGAGTGTCCTCATAGGGTAAGGAATCACTAGGAATCTATTAGGTGCAAGGGGTTGAAGCTGTATGCATTAATCCTGGAAATTAGTATATAATTAGCAGATATCCTGGAAATTAGTCTAACCTATATTTAAGGTTAGATTAAAAGGTAAACTGTAGGATGTCACCAGCACCAACTCATGAGTAGGATGCCTTTCTGAAAAAAAAAAATATTTTTTGAAACTTTAATGAGTGTCATTGATGCCATTTTGGCTTTTGTGTTTCACAGAAAAAATAATTAACAAAATAAGCATACACATAATTCTTGATGTTTGTTAAAGAAATTTAACAATGTGTTTTGAGTCATTTCTGTCTAAATCAGAAGATCGTAGAGTGAGGATGAAGTTTCTGTTACTGTATTTTTCTGTATTACATTGTTGGGCATACTCGTTATGAACACTATTAAAATGATTTGTAAGTTATTTTTGCTGTCACCATGTAATGCAAAGGTCTTAAGATGTTTGGTCACTCTGAGTAAAGAGTATGATATGAAAGCTGAGAAAATGTTCCCAGGAATATACTAGCATCTGCATTGGGAATGGCTGGTACTTCTAATGTTGTGACTGTTTTTGGACTAGCAGGTTGAAGCATCTTCTCTGTCAAGAACTCCAAGGTTCTATCCAACGTAAAGAGGATAAAAAGCTGCCATTGAGTTGTAACATCTAGCCTGAATGCACAATGCAGTGTTACAGCACACATTCCTCCTGTTAACTCAAAGCAAGAAATCATGACCCTGTTCAGTTCTACATCAATGAGTTTTTGGCATTGGTATTGAAGTTCAGTGAAAACTTGGACACACATACCAGTCCTGTCCACTTGAAAGTAATGAAGACTATTGATAGCTAATATTTGGTGAAAATAAAACAAAAGTGAGCTTGCAACTCTTGCACAAGGAGAAATGTGAAAAACAATGTCCAATTTATTTCTCATAATTATAATAAATAGAGAAATTGTGGGGTAAAGATAACAAAACATCCAGTTCAAATTCTCCAACTCCTTTCATCAAGATTTAGACATGGCCTACTATTTCCCCAACAGACTAGCATTTAAAAGCTGTAGGATGGCAGGGGTCAGAAGCAACCCAAAAAGAAAACATTATGACACATATATATAAACTTGTATGATCTACTTAGAAAGGAGTGATTTTGGAATCACCGAAGATACTCAAGCTTAGTTGGGATGATCACATGGCAGTCGTTGAACATTTCACAACGAATGTGAATTGGGAGTATATGTCCTTCAGAGGATGAAATGAATTTAAATTTGAAATTTCAATCTGAATGTCTTTGGGTAACATATCCCCTGTGTCACATACCATACAGCCTGAAGTTTCTTATACCCTGCCAGAAACTCTGCTTTAATATTCTGCCTTAACCATGTGACGTAAGACCTTTGGATGCTTGCTTTGCATGAGGTCACCATACCTTGGAACCCTGAAGCTGTTTCTAGACAAAGTCTTTAAGCCATCCAATAATCACTTCCTTCATAATTCCCTAGCTCATCATGAGATGACAGTGATGACAGTAGCAGTGATGGTGATAATAGTTAAGTGCCTGTTGACTCTGTCACTGACACATCCTGGCCATCTTCATATGAATTATATTATTAGCCTCAATTCCTTCGTGAAGATGCTAATATTCATAGAGTTAAAATGATCCAGTCAAGGTTACTTCAGGATGAATTACCTACATATGGAATTCTTAATTTATCCATTACACAATACCAACATCATGATTTCCTAGGTTCTTATCTCTCTACCTCTAAAAACCGTAAAACATCTAAAAATAAATTTAAAATATTTGCTAGTACACATGTTTCAAGCTTATGTGTTTGATTGCATATTTCATGTTAAGAAAATGAGTCCAATAAGATCAAGACTCAGTGTTTGGTTATAAGCTGTGCAAGCTGTTAAAAATGCCTCACATAAAACCATCACCAAATGGAAAATATCCTATACAATTCATTGTGAGGTATGTTTCCATTGAATCTGGTACTTCATATGAAAATATCTGTGACTACGAATGATTTAATGATTGTATCTTTGTGAAATAAAGCATTGTACCACTCCATGCGGTGTACAGTGTTACCATGCAAATCATATGCATTTCAATGACACCGCACAAATGCCAAAACACTAATTAAAAAATGAGCACACAGAATCATTTTACATTGACTAATCATCACATCATGAAAAAAAGTTTAAAGAAACGAATTTGTAGGGAAAAATCTACAGACCATATTTTCAAAGGCGATAAAATAAAATAAGCTGACATGGCCTCATAGTTAATATGTTCTGAATATGAAACATTTCAATGAAATATCCTACATCTTTGGAGGTGAAAACATGAAGATTAGTGACAAACCCCAATACAAGAAAGGTCATAGGAAGTTCAATGGAGACTGAAGCCTGGAATACATCCTGAGGGTATCCTTTGGTGTCCCTTGTTTTTTTTTTTTTAAGATTTATTTTTATTACTTTTTCATTGGAAAGGCGGATATACAGAGAGGAGAGACAGAGAGGAAGATCTTCCATCCGATGATTCACTCCCCAAGTGAGCGCAACGGGCCGATACTATGCCGATCCGAAGCCAGGAGCCTCTTCTGGGTCTCCCACGTGGGTGCAGGGCCCCAAAGCTTTGGGCTGTCCTCTGCTGCTTTCCCAGGCCACAGGCAGGGAGCTGGAAGGGAAGCGGGGCTGCCGGGATTAGAACCGGCGCCCATATGGGATCCCGGGTGTGCAAGGTGAGGACCTTTAACCACTTGCGCCACCATGCCGGGCCCGTCCCTTGTTTCTTGTTCAAAAGAGCTGCGCAGGGCAAAGTGGATGAAGCCAACAGGATTATTTTTAGTTCTATTTCTGATTTATACACACACATATGCAATCTATGCATACATACTCTCTATATTTTATATATACATATGTACTTTGCATATACGTGTGTGTATATATATATATAATATATACGTTCCAATTTGTTTTGTTCCAAAAAATTTTTTAAAAGTTCTAGAGTTTGTTGAAAGCAATCCACAACCTTTTTTTTTTTAAGATTTATTTAATTTTATTGGAAAGTCAGATATGTATAGAGAGGATGAGAGACAGAGAAGATCTTCCATCCAATGACTCACTCCCCAAGTGACCACAATGGCCGGAGCTGCACCAATCCAAAGCCAGGAGCTTCTTCCGGGTCTCCCATGTGGTTGCAGGCTCCCAAAGTACTGGGCCGTCCTCGTCTCCTTTCCCAAGTTACAAGCAGAGGGCTGGATGGGAAGTGGGACTGCAGGGATTAGAACCAATGCCCATATGGGATCCTGGCATATTCAAGGTGAGGACTGTAGCCACTGGGCCACCGTGCCAGTCCCTAATCCACAATCTTAATAATTTCTCTTAATATCTCCTTTTGAGGGCATGAAAACCTAAAATAGATTCCATTTTCTATCAAAATCCTGTGAATAATGTTTATAAGGAAGGTGAGACCTCCAAAGTACTTCACTGGAAGGCTTTTTAAGGCAACAGCTATATAGATGAACATATTCACATATACATCTGTATTTATCCATACGTGTGTGTATGTATTATCTATCCATCTCCTCAAAGAAATATAAGAATAATAGTACAAGAATCTGTAAGTGACAAGTTTGGGGCCAGCACAGGGTAGCTCAACAGGCTAAACCTCTACCTGCCAGTACTGAACGCAGCTGCTCCATTTCCAATCCAGTTCCCTGCTTGTGGTGTGAAAAAGAAGCAGAGGCTGGCTCAAAGTCTTAGGTCCCTTATCCACGTGGGAGACCCAGAAGGAACTCCTGGCTCCTGGTTTCAAATCAGCTCGGCTCCGGCCATTGCAGCCATTTGGGGAGTGAATCAGAGGGTGGAATACCCTTCTTTCTGCAAATCTACCTTGCAAATAAAAATAAGTAAATCTTTTTAAAAGTGTCAAATGTCTTTTATAAAAAACAAATATTTTCCAGACAAGCTTAAATTGTTCACTTGTCATTTTTTCTTAAAATATGACCATGTGACACAGGCAGCATTTATTTTTAAAGTCAAATTCTAAGAAATATTACAAATGTAGTTAAAATAATAAAGTTTTCATGTGGTTTTCTTGGCATCAGCAATATAGTAGTACATCTATATATCCATGGAATTTCACTTTTATTTTTCTATCACTTCTTAACTGTAATCATAATCAACTTTAAATTATACTACATTTCAATAATAAACAGTCTACCAGAATGCCATGAAGAGAAAGTTTAGCAAACCATTTGCTATCACTGAGTTAAATTTGTGTATTATTATCTCTTCTCAGTCTTATATAAAAGTAGGGTTTTAATACTATTGTACAATTAGTGTTGATTGAGCCAATGGTCAACCTCTAACTAGAATAATTTTAATAATTAGAAACATGCTTCTTAATTTTGTATGCCCACACCATAAAATGGCAAATAGTGCTGCATTTGCTTGTAAATTGTTCTCAATGATTGAAAGATGCCCCAGGAATAAAAATGCGGACTTTAGATGCGGAGTAAGTAAGCTCATTCTCAAAGCGTGTTGAACAGGGCCGAGAACTCTGCACATGTGTGCCCTTGGAATGATTTAGCAAAATTACCTGGTAGTCATGAAACCGGGGGTATCAGATTCACATCTGTAAGAGTTCAGCTTGCATTTTTCTTCTTCAATGAAACACAAAACTGAATAGTTTACACAGAACCAGATGTGACGCTCACATGTCTCATTTCTGAGTAAACAAAACAACCATCAATGGAATAAGGCAACACCTGGACCAGTTCCAGTTCCTGAAAGTTTCAGAGAGCTTTCTTCTAGGACCTCAGAATTGGCAAAGATAGTTACCACTCATCTTATTTATTGTAAAGTTATCTCTAAACCAATGCCTGAGTAGTTATGATGCAGTATTTTTATTCACAGTCAGAAATGTTGGACGTTAGTGCTCACCCCACTACATGACAACATTACAACAGTATCAGCAGAAAGCCAGATTCTAATGTCACCAGCTAGAAAACTCAGCACAACTACCAAGCCAAAAGTGCAGCAAGCAGCAAGAGCCAACAGAACTCTGGATTAAATGACAAAGGGAAATGGCATTCATTCATGAAGAGAGGCAAGGGCAATGTAATGCAGAAGAGTCACTTAAATTCCGGTGCTATAACCATGCTGAACCCCAAGAATGTACGTAATGGTAAGGGAAGCAAAAATCATTTAAGGGAGAAGACTATTGGGGCAATGCTCTCAAATGACATGATTCATCTTCCCCTTTTTGGGAACCAGGAAAGAAGTAATCTCAGATCAGTGTCATTCAAACACCTTGATGAACTCTCCCCAAAATACAGCAGCATAGGAATCTCCTGTTTCAAAGGTGAAACGTGTGGGCTGTGTGTGTGCGTGTTTTCACCTGTGCATTCTACACATTTGAGAGTGAGAAAGGTGTGTGAAGCTCAGCAGTGTAGTGCTGCTCAAGGTCATCCTCTTTTTGAAACCAGAAAGAAGAAAAAATGACCAAAAGAAATAATCTAGTGGACAGACAGGAATCACGTGACAACTTTTAACCATCTGATTATCTGCTTCTCTATTCCCATGGGTGCACTGAATTTTGTATTATCCGACTCCTAATAATAGTTACCAAAGGAGGGCTTAAGAGTAAAGGGGCGGGCCCGGCGCGGTGGCACAAGTGGTTAAAGGTCCTCGCCTTGCACGCCCGGGATCCCATATGGGTGCCGGTTCTAATCCCGGCAGCCCCGCTTCCCATCCAGCTCCCTGCCTGTGGCCCGGGAAAGCAGTCGAGGACGGCCCAAAGCTTTGGGACCCTGCACCCACGTGGGAGACCCGGAAGAGGCTCCTGGCTTGGGATCGGCATAGTATCGGCCCGTTGCGCTTACTTGGGGAGTGAATCATCGTACGGAAGATCTTCCTCTCTGTCTCTCCTCTCTGTATATCTGCCTTTCCAATGAAAAAATAATAAAAATAAATCTTTAAAAAAAAAAAAAAAAAAAAAAAGAGTAAAGGGGCTTTGGATGGGATATTTCAACCCATTTATGGGACAAGCCACAGAGCCAGCAACGAGTAACAAGGCAATGGACTCAGAGCCCCCACTTGGTTTGACCTCTCTCCATCTTGTTGGACCAGGGAAAGGAGAAAGGTGACACAAACTCCTATCTGGGAGGAACCTCTATGTATGTGTGGTACCCTGTGCTAGGAGCTCTACATCATTACAGCACTTGACCTGGCTCCATAGCATTTTTAAGTAGGAATCAAACTGTAATCTATATTTAGGGCTCTGAACATTCTACCTTTCCTGAAGATGAGGGTACAAATAAACACTTAGCCTGCAAAAGAATAAATCTTTTAGTGGAAAATGCCAGAATAAAACAATAGGAGAAAGGATATGGAAGGCCACTTTAATTTTGAAGTGTCAATATTTTCCACCTGCATTTTTTTTCTTGAGCAATGTCTACGTGGGTATGATTTCATTGTTGACATATATTATGGATATTGCACTGTTTCTGTTATAATATGCTGGAAAAACTAGAAGACAAGATAAGGCCTTGTTAGATGTTTAGCAGACAGAAATGAGCTTTCAGTTTAGGATTTTCTTGATAGAAGAATATCAAAGAAATTCAGTTAAAACGAGAGAGAGGGAGAGAGAGAGAGAGAGAAGAAAATCCTAAGAGAAGAAATCTCCTAAGTCTTTCCAAATACCTAGATCTTTAAATATGTGAATTATTATTTTTAGTGCAGGAACACCTTTTTCCTTCCAGTCCTCAGAGGGTGGAGACCTGCTTTTCTATTAAAATCAAGTTACCCTCTAAATCCTTCTGAGTTCCTACTAAAGCTATAAGTTACAGAGCAGATCTGTCTGAAGGGCAGCCCTTAGGGGGCTCTCATACTTAGGGGGAGGGAGAGTGTGGGAGGACAGGTCAGGACACATTACAATCTTGTTTCAGCTGCAGGCAAACATGGGTATAAATGACCTGCCCAAATCCCGAAGAGCATCGGGGAAAGGAGAGAGAAGACAGCTACGTATCTAGGAAACACACAACTAGTTTTAGGGTTTTAATCCTGGTGAACAGTGCAATATTTTATTATCAAGGTATTTTTGTAACTAGTTTTCTTTCAGTTCATGTGCCTGTATATTCATTAAGAGAAAGAGCAAGGGGGAGAACAGAGAGAAGAGAGGGGAGCGGCGAGAGGATAAAGGGGGTGAAAGAGAGAGGCTTTGCAAGGCACGGAGTCGGGCAGGACACCACCGCCCTGCAACAGCCTCTCTCTTCCCCCCTCTTCTCATATCCTGGGGACCACCTAGGCCCATAGGGTTTGCTGGCTGCTCAGAGTCCCCGCTGAACTGTCCTGCCCCGCCCCAAGGAAGTCTCAAAGCCGACCTGGCAGCTGCAGTGGCAAAGCCCAGCCCCCAGAGCCCACTGCATACGTGGCCTTGTAGCACCACCAGCCTGCGAGGGCTGCAGCAGCAGCCAAGCCCAGACTTCAGAGGAGGAGTTGGGGACGTCAGCGCGCAGGGACAAGTGGAGCAGCTCTCGCCCAGCTAGTAGTCTGCAAATGCCATCATAAGGATATCGATAGAAACGCAGAGAGTGGAGGGAAAGGAGGCAGCGCCCCTACACTTCTTGAGCTGCTTCAGCAAAGAGCAACCCCAGAGCACCCCAGTCAGTGGCTCCTTGAGGAGGGTGCCAAGAGATCCCAGGGCCAAAATCTCTGAGTGCAACCAGCAAGCAGCTCCCAAAGGCAGGAGACAATCGAACACTCCTTAGCTGAATTATTCAGGCCATCTTCACTATGGAATAAAACATTGATGAGATTACTTTGGGAGTGCTTTATCTTGCTAATCCAAATGCTCTGGAGAAGGGGTGATACGAAGGAAGGGGGAGGAAACAAGGTGGAAGGGAAGGGGCTTTGGAAGTTAACTCAATTTGCTCCCCCTGAGCTGACCAAGGGAATCTCCATCTTAACATGTCAGACCCAATATGTTAATTAGGCAGCTGCAGATTCAGTGTGTTCCTGGTAAATCCAGATACTGGCAGGAATTTTTAAAATACCTGCTTTTTCGGGGGTGGGAGTGGAATAAGAAGGGATAAAACCAGGCATGCACTCCCCTCTCTGCAAGGGAGACAATATAACTGGGCATGGGGTTGGGTGGTGCTTATGGATTCGCCTCATTCTTCTAGATATAAAAAAGACTGCTTTTATGAATGTATTCTGCCACACACGAGCATACCTTGGCAACTAAAGACCCTAGCTCAACACACAGATTCACACAGGCACATCACACACACCCCAGGAAATGATCTGCTTCCATACAGAGCAAGTTCCAAGAAAACTCCATTTGGGATCAAAGTCTCCAGATGTTTAATTTAAAAAGAATCTAACTTAAAAAGAATGTTTAACTTAAAAAGAATCTAACAAGCTATTCACGAGGAAAGGAAAACCACCCAGCACCAGGGTAGAGAAGGTTAAAAAAAAATGGAGCAAGGATCCTAGGCTGAAATGATGGGAGGAAACCAAACAGAATCTCACACCCCATAATCACGGGAGGGCAGGATACCAAATGGCCCATGGACACCATAGCCTGAAGGAAGCCTGGATTTTTAATCTCTAACATTTTCAGACAGGTTCAACACTACACACACACACATTGTCTTACAGTGGTATCCTCCACAGCTTCACTTTCATTACCAGATTAAGTGCTCAGGTATAGACTGATATTCCATCCAGCAGCTTTGTATTAGAACCTCACAGAGCAGGCGCCTTAAATACCCAGCCCTTCCTAATGATTGTCAAAACATTAATAAGTAAAGTAGCCTGCAATGCAGATAAGACACTAGAAACAAGACCACAGGGAAACTGGGTGAGGCAAGTAGTCGTTTGCATATTACCTGGTGCCTCAGGGGGAAAGATGGTCGTAGGACTTTCTGCCCGCAGGTACAATCCCAGCAAGGTAGCTCCAGGTGGCTTTCACAGTCCTACACGGATCTCCTTGGTCACTTCGCTGCCCTTTGCCATGGCTCAGCACCCGCATCCTAGGGAGTCCGAGAGGTGGCTCTTGCCACTGCCGCCGCTGCCCGTAGGTCGCGCTGGGTGGGGGATCCGCGCAGATCGCCCCATGAAACCCGCGGCTCCGCGCCCGGGAAGCGGGCAGAGGCAGGGCGGCCGCGCACGCACACACAGACACACACACTCACACTCGCACCCGGGCGCGCGCGCACTCGCACTCACACTTGCACACGCACCGTCGGCCCCGCACGGGGAAGCAGAAGCAAGGAGTGAAATGGTCCTTCTCAAGGCAGGCTGCGCATCCCACCGAGCGGCAAAGAGAACGTTCTCCCATCGCCTTTGATCACGTTTCCTTCAAGTTCTCCAACCCAAATCCTTGCGCTTCAAGGGCTCGTGACATTTTGGTGGTGAGGACCGAGCGCAGGGGAAAACGCTGAAGGAAAGTCAAGAATTTTATCAAACAGTTTGCAAAGCAATCTTTATCACCTTGTTTGTAAAGCAAACCAGCTCCTGGAAGGGCTGAACTTTTGGCTTCAGATGCTGTGGCCCGCCGCGTAAATAGTCTTCCTAGCAAGACAGGAAAGTCTAGGTGGACGGGAGCAAGACGGCTTCCAGACCCTCTCTTGACCTTGTGATGTACCTGGAGGCAGGTTAATACTGCTGCTTTTCAAGTCTCTGGGTAATGTAATCCACACATATATGTCCACAGCCCAGCAATCGCTCCAAATCCAGCCAGGAAAATGGATCTGGGTGTCCCATGGAGGGGCATCGCCGAGTTAACACATTTGCGTCTGGACAGCTGGATAAAAGGCAGACAAATGCATCAGCAAGGCATGCGCGCGCACACACAAACACACACACGCAGACACACATGCACACATTGTACATACACACATACACAGTTATCTGGAAAGCGGCTTACAGGACACCAGAGAGATGCCAAGATGCCTTGCAAAGGTTAAAAAAAAAAATCAGGATTCTTCAGGAAAGCAGAAGGGGCAGAGGAAAAGAAATAAAAGTCTTCTCCGGTGCTTCAGTTCTTCTTTCTCCCGTGAGTGTGTGCGTGTTTCCAGGAGGTTTCTTTGCTCTGCCCCACCCCCGTCCAGTTGCGCTTTTTTTTCCACCTCCCGCTGATAGACCCGACCACGTAAAATGGATGAGATGGGTGGGTTGTGCTCACAGTCCCGATCTTTCCAAAGTCAAGGATGCTAAGGGAAAAGCCAGCTGCGAAGCCATTCACATCCTCCTGGGAAGAAGGCAAACCATGCGCAAACACACGCACACACGCGTGCACGCACGCAAGGCCTGCCTTGGTCAGCCTCTGCCCAAGCTTCCCGCTCCCTGCGCGCCGCTGCACACCGCGCCGCGGGGCTCCGCCGGCCGCCTGGGGATCCTAGGCGAGTCCGTAGCTCAGTCGCGAGTCAGGCAACGCTGACCCGGGTTCCGACCGCGGCCGGAGTGGGCCCCGGACACGGGCTCCACTCCGCGGCGCGTAGAGGCAACGCCGGCTCCCTGGCCCGGAGGAACTGCGCCCGGCGCTGCAGCATGGAGGCGGCGGAGGCGGCGGGCGCGCGGCCGTGAGCCCGGCCCTCACCGCAGTGACGGGAGCGGCCGCGCCGCCCAGACCCCACGAGTCAGGTGCAGGCGGGTACCGAGAGCCGGGGCCACCCAGCTGCCCTCAGTCCTATGGCTCCTCACGGCCCCAGATCTTCTGAACCGCATTAACCCAGGGGGTTTGGAGCGGGTTTGCAAATCTGCAGGCAGATCTGGCTGGCGCGGGGGCGTTGCAGGCGGGGTGGGGGTGGGGGATGGTGGAAGGGAACTCCAGAAGAAGAACGCGAACTTCCTGGGACGTCCCCAGCCTGTGCTAGAGAGGGATGTTTGCTGCTCTCCCACTGTCCCCCCGAGATTACAGCATCCAGAAGCGTCCCCGGGTCAAGCTGAGACTGCTGGGAGCTATGGGGAGAACAGTGCGCATCTTCCCCGCGGAGCAAATCTGAAATGGGGACCCCCAGGCTACACTTTCAGAACCGCCTAGCTATGGTTGCAAATTGTGGTTGCTCACTGCTCTGACGAGAGCGGCTGCTGAATAGAGCATATATGGGGGGTTAACCCTGCCTAGCATCAGACACTGCGAACTCTGTAGTGGACCACGTTTAGTATTTGTCAAGGGCAGAAAGTGAACCCAATTTTCGTCACAAACCGGGCCCTGGCCACTAACTCATCCATCCCCAGAGAAGAGGAGCTACCGGGAGACATAACCCAACCCCAGGACCCCGCGTCGCCTCGGGGCAGCCTGTGGGCTCCCCTAGTTAGGATCCCACCATTCTTACGGCGCTCCTCCGCCCGACTGAATTCATGTTCCCCCTGCCCATTTGTAAACAAAGGGATTCTTGCTGGGAATTCCAAGTGAAACCTAGCTGTTTGGGTTTTGTTGGAGCCACGTTATTCTCTAGGGGTTCGCTCGCCCGCGGTCCTCGATCTTAGCGCCATACATCTGCTTTGGCCTTCCCGCCGACTCACAAACCTCTCTGAATCCAAAGGGAATGCAGGAGTTGGGGCTTTGCAGAGATGTTCTTTGCTAATAAGAGGCCTGACAGAGCCAAACGTGGGTGGCCTCCCGGACCTGGGAGCCCTTGCTTTTTGGCGACCCGGCAGAGCACGGCCAAGCTGTACGGTCGCCCTGCTGGTGCACTCGCGCGCGCATCCTCGAGCACACCCACGGGCTCACCCCAAGCGCGCACTCGTGCACCCACGCAAATAGGACGCCTCTTTTCGAAGACAGCCCGAGGAGTGCAATGCTCCAGGAGGAAACCGCTCCCACCTCCTCTGCTCCCCTGTCCTCCAGGTCTGATCTCGAATTTAGACAATCCAGCAACTGCTCTGGCCTCTTTGTTCTGGAGCAGTGCGGCTCCCGGCTGCAGTTTCCTCCACTCAGCCCGGCTGCAGGTCGGGAAACTGCACCTGAAGCCAGGACTCCGTGCATCGCCTCGGGAGCCCAGGCCGCTGGGAATCCGTGTTTGAAAGCTACCCCAAACAAGCACGCCAAAGGGTCAGTGCGGACAGTCACGCCAGAGAACACACTGAAGTCCAAAGTCTCCACTAAAAGTCATCGGCGATTTCTCCTGCGACTTCCTCTTCCCTGAAATGGAAACTGGGGCGTCCAAGAAGTCGTCAGCGTGGACCAGCGGCGAACCTAAGAAGCCGACGCCCGGAGACAGCGGCGAGGAGAGAGTTCCCATTCCTGGGTTCCTGGAAACTTGGCTGCGGTGGGAACTTAACTGGCCGGCTGCAGAGTTGCGGTAGCGCTGGACCACCGGCTGAGCCCAAGAAGCATTTTCAAATCCGTGAGCACGTGGGGGTGGGAGACCGTTTTCCTGCAGGATTGTCCCACTTGCTCTCTCCCGGAAAATGAAAGGAACCGCTCCAAGTCTGGGAAAAAAGGATGTGCGGTTCCCTCTGGAAAACCAAGTATGAAGAGATATGGAGTGAAATCCAAAGACCTTGTCTGTTGGGCTGACCTTTGTTGGATTGGTTCTTCCTTTTCTTTTTTTCTCTTGTTTGTCTTTCCTTTCTTTCTTTCTTTTTCTTTCTTTCTTTTTTTTTTTTTGGCATGTTTTTGGTGGTTTTCATGGTTTTTCTTTTTAGTGATATTTGGACCTTGGTATGTTGGAGGAGGCAAGCTTAGCCAGAAGTTCAGCAGTGGAAACAGAGCAAAGTTCAAGTATGTATGGTGCTTTTAGGAAAACCGAGTGAGGGGAAGAGTGATGGAGAGCGGGAGGGGGAGGGAGGAGGAGAAGGGGGAAGGAGAATTCTACCCGAGGGAGAAGAAACCAGGAGTTGTGTAAAGCAGAGAACAAGGTGCCTGGCCTTTCCGTGGTCTTTCATGCTACAAACCCACCGCCCTGACAAAATCAACCCTCCTGGCCTCCGTAGACATTGTGTCTTGTGTTTGAAAGTGGTTTCCTCTGCTTTCCTGATCTCACTTCATTTCTAGAAAACAACCTCTCCTGAGACCAGACGCCCTTTGCTCTTCAGGGAAAGCTATAACTAACCATTATTTTTTTTCCTCCCCTCTACATCACAAGCTGATGACGCTTTGCAAAGGGAGAGAAGCAAAGCTTCCCTTTTGGTTCAATCATCCCTAGAAAGTGCAGGACTTCCAAGGAGAGGCCTGCCCGCTGTCACCCCAGAGGACATCACTACTGCCAGAGGTGACTGTTCAGTTGCTCTCAAGCCCCATTAGGGATCTCTGAAAACTACTGAGTTTTAAGTTGTTGCTGTTCTTCAAGCGATTATTATTGATAATAGCCAACTCTGCCCTTGGTACACTTCTAAGAATTTAAACAACTTCCTCTTAGAAGAGTACCTGTTAGTATCTGAAAAGAATCACATTTTTAAAGCAGATGACTGCCTGAGTTGTCTTAAATTTGTTCCCATATTCACTGTCGATGTCAAATTGCTCACTTTACAGAATGATTCAAGATGTGGGAACAAGATGAATGCTTGCTAATTTAAGAGAATCATGGAAATGTTTTATCATTAAAACTGGGAATATCAAAAAAACCCAAATTTCTTCTTGTAAAGGGCATTATCTACTCTTTGTAAAAAGTAATCATGAATTTTATGATTTCTGTGGATTAAGGAACGGGGCAAGTCATCCCTGTACTTCTTTTGTTTCACGTCTACTTGGGAAGTTTATTTTGCTCTAAATACATCTTCAAATCACTGCTGAGTTGTGAACTTTTGCTTCTTGGTACCAATATAGGGTCTCTGTTAATCCCAAACTGGAAAATCATGTGCAGAGACAAGATCACGTAAGTTTCTTGAAATGAAGGACTCGCATGTGGAAAACTGAGGCAAAACAGAGGAAATTAAATTCAAACTATGGAACCATTTGCATAGCTGGGCTCTACATAGTTTGAAATGTAAGAAGTCTGTCTAAGGAGCATGCTTCTGATATACCTCCTCATAAAGTTTGAGCATACAGCATATTTTGATAATTCCAACTTAACTACAACAAATCATGATTCCATAGCTCTGGCATTCTTAGTAAACAGTCGTCAATTATTTTGAGCCAAAATTGAATCATGTGCATTTAGTATTCAATATCCCTTTCAGATACAGATGATTTTTTTTTTACTTTGGTTTATAATTATTTTTTTAACTTCATTTGTATAAAACACTGAGTGGCATCCCCCCCTCATATGTTTATTATTTATGATTAGTAGTTCAAAATACTGGTGCATAGAAGAGCTAGGAAACTGTGACTAGCACTGAGAATCCAGCCAGCTACAAGGTGAAAATTATCTATATTTTACTATGAAAAGTTAATTTTATTCCTTCATTTTTTGAAAATATATATTTTTAGGAAGAAGATCATACACTAGGCAAAGGCTTTTTGAAAGAACTCCAAAGATTAAAAAAAAAAAGGTTGAGTTAAGGATAAGTACTACTAGTCAGAGGACATATATAAATATTGCAAGTAACAAGTAAATATATGTTATAACCATCATTTTCCCTGGTTCTCTGCTTATATTTTCCCACTAATCCCATGTTATTTTTTTTCTGGTGCTGTCATTTAGTTGTCCAACAGCCCGTAATTACATAATTCTATGTAGGAATGTCTGATACAGAGAAGATTAATACACATTAATGGTTTCTTTTCCTATCAAAACTCCTACTTGAGCATATTTCATGGATCCAATTGAACACGTTATGCTAATCCAAACTAAGCATAAGTGAGTAGCAATCTGTCTGCTTTGGGAATATAAAGCCAACCTAATTTATGAAAAACACGGTTTCTAGAAAAAAAAATGTGCTAATGTGTATAGTAAGCAAGTCTTCTCATCATTCTTTGTGTATCCAGTTGGATATTAAGCATGCCACTGCTTTCCTACTTTCCTTTTTGTATTTTTGATCACATTATTAAGCATTCAATCCTAATTTTTAGCTTCTGAAGAAACTTTTTTGGTTGTACGTATACCTGTATAAAGCATTTCAGGAAAAATTCACTAACTTTACTGTAACTTTACTGTAAAATGAATCTAGATATGAAATAATCATCTTGAGAAGCCTGAATTGTTGTGGCTTAATTTTTGAGTATAGCTAGAAATGTCAGATCATAATAGATGGCAATAAAATACTGATTGAAGGTCTTTGGACTTCTTTAACATACTTACATTAAACACCTGGTTTTGGGCAGTGTAAAATTGTTTTTGCTTAGTTATACATTTAGTTTGCTGATGTTTATTCATCTCTAAAACCATCATGTAATTTCAGGCAGATGGCTAAAAGTTAGCAATATTATTAGGTTTTCCTTTAGGCCTCCATAGATTTCAGAATGAAGAATTAATTTCTACTTGTTAAAGATGAACTCTCATGCAATTAAGTGAGTTTATCTACACGGGAGCAGATAGTTTCAGAATGACAGTATATTAATATAAATTATTAAAGTATGATTTGCTTTCTAATCATGACCTCTTTAGAGAGAAAACTGAGTTATGCTGCATGCCTTTCCTTGTATTTCACATTCGTAGTCTCCCTGTCCTTGTAACTGCAATCTTTCTACTAGCTTGATGTCAAATTTCTGTTGGATTTATTACACAACTCTTAGCAGCTACCCTGTCTGTCATGAAAGGGAAGCTTTACTGTAACTGTTTGCTGCCAGGCTTTTTCTTCCATACAAGTCTTTATTTCAAGTCTTTATTTGCTTATTCAATGAAAATCCACTGGGCATCTTACTTTTAGCCAGTGCCCTCTACCAGGCAAAGGGAAAAGAAGCTGTCCATCATGATTTTGACCTGTGTACCCCACAATGCTTTCCCATCTAATGGAGGCTAATGGATCAAGTGCAAATTGCTGCAATAAGTTACTTTTATGTTACCTATTCTAATCACTCACCAAGAGCAAGTGCTTGCTGTTCTGAGATCGCTAAAATCACCGATCGACACTAACACTACTTGTTGAGTTGTTAGTTTCTGGCTTGATTTCCTCATACTTGAATAGTCTTGGGAGACAGCTTGTAAGGTGAAATTGTGACTGTGTGTGCATTTATTGATTAATTTGAGAGAGAGCGCGAGAGAGAGACAGAGAGAACTATCCACTGGTTCACTCCCCAGATGCTTCAAGAACCTGGATTAGTCCAAAACAAGTTCCTTGCATAAGTGGCTGGGACCCCACTCTATGAGCTAACTGCTGCTTCCACCTAGGGTGCACGTGAGCAAGGAACTGGAATTAGAGCTGGCACTTCAATACAGGCAATGCAATATTAGGTGTGTTCTCAGCATTGTGTTAACAGCTAGACTGATTGCATTACCTTGGCTAAAGTTTCTTACTGCAATAAAAACAACACGCCATATTATTCAACCATATTTTGGAATAGAGCAGATCTAGGCTTGAATTCTTGTTCTGGGGTTTGTAACTTCAGTTTTGAATATCTCTTCTCTAGCCTCAGTTGCTAGATTTTTGTGCCTATAAAATAAAAATGAGAATATCAAGCTTTGGTGATGGTAGACAGATTTTAAGGGATTCTGCTCCATAAACTAGTCTAAAGACATATTCCACAGATGTAACTTCTTTTGCTTATAATTAGTCCATTTTTTAATTATAATAAATTATAAATTTTACTGAAAGTATATTATAAATAATCCCACTTGCCAAAAAAATCAAGAAAATTTACTCAGGGTGGGCATTAGCATACAGCAGATTAAGCTGCTTCTTAGGGATTCACATTCAATTTGGAAGTGACAAGTCGAGTTCTAGATACTCTACAGTTCAAATCTATATTTCCGCTAATTTATCTGGCAAGGCAGCAAATGAAGACTCAAATACTTGGGTTCTTGCCTGCCACCAGAGAGAGCAGTGTGAAATTGCTGGATCCTGACTTTGGAGATATTGCAAGTATTTGTGGAGCCATCAGACAGTGTTAACTCTCTTTATTCCCTGAAACTCTGTTCTCAAATACAGAAATGACAAATTTGAAAACAACTACTCATAAGGCAAATAAAAATGCTGAGAAAATTGACTAAAGCATTCTATCCACATGTTTATGCCGAATACTTGAACGATTTGATGAGGGGCTTATTAACAAAATTATGCTACCCAATTTGCTCTTTTAAGACAATATTCTCCAACAAAATGTTTCCTGGAATTTGTTTTTTAAACTGGTGTCCTATAAACCGACGCTCTCAAGAGAGCAGCAGTTGCATCCAAAGCATCTTCCTTTTGTCTCTGGTTCTTGTGTATATTGGTGTATCTGAGGTAGCCAGAGCGGAGAAAATTGTATAAATAATCCCCAACATTCGATGATTCTCTTCATGATTTTTCAGCTTTCTGCTGTATGTATCTCAAGTGATACACAGGCAGTAGAAATGTTACTTAATTTTGAAATGTGATCTCTTTCAGGGCTGGTAATATCCTCTAAGCTCTGCTCCTGTGATGTCAAATCATGATGAACCACAGTGTCAATCAGTCACTAGGTTATGTATGGCTTGAGTAAACAATGCTTTCTAGAGTATTGGGTAGTTGAGCTATGATGTTGGGTAGGCTAAGTTTATTAACACAGTTTTGACAAGATATTTTGAACTGACAATGCGTATTTCAGGCCTTTGACTCAGTGTAAGTCAAGAAAGTTATAAATTACATTAACTTTTGGAAGCAATTAAAATATGTTGGTAAACATTAGACAACATAAAAATAACATGAAAACATCATTGAACATATCCAAATAGTTTTGAGATCGCTAAGTTGTTTTTTTTGTTTTTCCGTGAGCTTTTTCAAGTGCCCTTGTATATTTTAAATTCCGTACACTCCAATTTACTAAAACTCAGTAACATTTATCTTGTAGAGCATTTATTTTAATTTTCTTAAATAAAAGTTTCACTTGAAATGCAAATAGAGACAGAATGAGAGATCTTGAATTCACTGATTTATTACCCAAATGTGTGCAATAACCTTTTTGAAACAGGTTGAAGCGAGCTGACCATAACTCAAGTAGAGAGACCACATGTGTGAAACACATCCACATACATGGGCTGTCACTTGCCACCATCCTGGATGTGCAGAACCAGGACTTGGATCCAGACATTCTGACATGGGATGAGCTTGTCAAGCAATGGCTTCCCTGCTGCACCGAACTCCAGTCATGAAAACATGATTCTTTGTAAACATATTTGTTGGTATTTTGTAATGGTGCTAAGCAACAATATATTTATACTTTCTTTAAATCAGATTTATATCATGCCATTATAATTTTAAACCATTACCCATCTGCTTTCTTTTGTTCCTTCATGTATATGTAAAAACTTGAGTTACTATGTTATGTTGGGTTTATTTTAACATGTTTTGACATATTGGAAATATCCAGCTGGAAACTTCTTAACACCAAAAAAATTATTGAAAAATTAACATAAGAATTTTTAGGTTGTAGGAATGTATTAAATACTTATAGTGGTTTTATAAATAAGAGAATGGAAGAGCCACAGAAGAGCGAGATTGAGCCAGGCAGTTGGCATAATAGTTAAATTGTTGCTTGAAACAAGGACATAACATATTGGATTGCTGGATTCAGTCTCTGTTACTTTCCCATCCACTTTTCTGTTACTGTGCATCTGCAGAGGTAGCAGATGGTGTATTGTATGTTTGGGCACATACCATCTACGTGGGAGAGACCTGGTTTGAATTGTAGGTTCTTTGCTCTAGTCCTCTGATGCCAGGATTTTAGAGAATGAATACAGGAAGTATCTCTCTCTTTCTCTTCCCACTCCCCTTTCAACTAAAATGAAAATAAAATTAAAAAAAAATTTTTGAAGGGCAAAAATAAGAAGAAAAAAACCTGTGGCAACTTGTGAGATTGTAGTTTTTCTGTATCTTTCAAATATATGTGGCAATAATAGATTATAGTTGGCTTTTTACAAATTTAGGGATTTGTACATTTCTGGAGAAAAAGATGCAAGATTGTTTTGGTTTTCTGTTGTGCTGATAAATGTAATTAAGACTGCAGAAACATTGACACTAAAGCTATCTAGTTATTAATTTATTTACTCATTTATTTATTTTTGTCAACAGTGTACTACACCATGTGTCACTATTGCTGTTGACTCCATGCAGTAGAATGTGGTCTTTTCTCAAATTTTCATTGACTTAAAAAGGGCACTATATGTGCAAAGAAAACAAAAAAGAGGAGGAGCAAAGAATTAAATTTAAGGTAATGGTTATTAGAACAATAAACACTTCCATGTATGTTCGAAGGAATTATTTTAAACCCAAACACTATTTTCAGAAGAATTGGTTTATATTCTTTATTTTAAAACTGGTTTATATTGTATATATACTATTTTACTATTTCATTAATGAGAAAGACATCAACAGATGTTTTCATATGAAATATAAAATTGTGCATGAAAGATGTTTATACTGCTATAAAAGATGCCTTTTTCAATCTGCTAAAAGAATGGCATCGTAAACACTAACATTGCCTTTTATGTGAAAATATTTATTATGAAAAAACTAAATATCTTACCGATTTTGAGATGTGTATGTGTTTCAAACAGTGAGCTTCTTGAATAAGTTAGTTTCTTTTTGTAGTGACCTTATATTGGAAACTTTGATTGGATTCAGAGGTTCAACACTCTTCATTTAGAAAATTGCTAGTGAGCTATGAGATGGATTCCCTGACCTCCTGGAATCACTTCTTCTTCTTGTGCTCTATGTTTATGCAATACAACAAGCTCATCTTGCCTGCTTTTGGTATAGAAAAGCTTCTGATGTATCTTTTCTGAGAAGACACTGTTTTATAGTTGAAAAGCATTCTTATTTTCCAAAGTGGAGACACATAGCTATGTCTTTGCTTGGAATCATAGAATCATCTCTCATTTCTTCAAATAGCTGTAAAAGAGGCTTCCAGAAATTTTTTGGATAATATACCCCATTCCCCCAGGAATTAATTGGGACTTTCAACTATTAAATAATGAAAACAGTCTATGCATAGTGACACTATGCAGATTAATTATGTAAATGGGAGCGCACAGTTGAAAAAGGAGTTTATTTTTTAAAGTGCTTGAGAATTTGGATAGAGAAGGTTAAATTCTGAATCAAAGCAACATAGTAATATGTGTCATAATTTGAAGTCTTATGAAGAAAGCCATTCATTTAAGTGAGGCATGATTTCTGAATTTCTTGACATTGAAGCAAGGTACAGTATGAATTATAATAATTCTGAAATTGTACCCTTCCTTGAAAAGAACATGATTTATATTATAAGTTAAGACATAGGCTAGTTGTCCATCATGAGGCTCTGAAATTCAGATTTGCCTTAGACTGTACCACCAACTTCCTGAGTGGAGGCAGATCACAACACATATTTTAACACTATATTCATAATGAAGCATTATTTCTGATAAACATTGAATTCATATTCTGTCAAAAAAAGACATATAATAAGTGCATGAGGTACAGTAAAAATAAATGATTATGGTAAAGGGCATGGGGGTATTTGTGTTTTTCCAAAGAAGGAAATAAGCAATTATTTGGTGGGTCAGGGAAGGTTTGCAAATATAGACATTTTAATCGATTAACTATAAAAGGTAAATGGAAAAGATCCAGATGGCAGAATTGGCATCAGATAAATACAAACATCCCAGACACCCGAACACTGAGGGTAATATAGCACAGCCTGGTTCTGGACATGGAACTGCTTGCATAGATTGTATTTTTAAGGATTATACTTCATCTTATTGTCAGCAGGAAGCTATTAAATGGCTTTATTTTTAGAAGGATCATTCCTGTAGCATTGTATATTATGGAAGGATGACCAAGTTAAAAAAAAAAAAATAGAAGAAGGCTGCCTAAAGGGAAATTATGGCCATTTGGGTGAGAAATACAAGTGTATGCCTATGAAATGGCTGGAAAGGATCAAATCTGAGTTAACAAAGAGTTGGTTTGCTTAAGGCCTAATAATTAATTAGATTACTTGTCATGCTGATTTGCAGATACCTCATTCCCAATTTCCTGGAATAATGAGGGTATTTCAGAAAATTTGTGGGGCACATGAAATTAAAACACTCTGTTTTGGTACAAAATTATGAAATAATCACTTTTTAAAAGCATAACTTTTTGGTAAAGTTCTTAGACTGTGTATAGATGACTGTCTATGAAACAAAATGGAAACAACTGAAGAGTTATGAGCAAGTATGGAATTAACCTTTCGCTTCACTCTCTTAAGTGATACAGAGGGCAGTGCCCTCTGGGGTTGGGCGTTGGCCTGCTCTTCTCTAATTGACTTAGCTTTTTCATTCAGATCAACTCTTATCCTGCTTGATCACTGGAGAACATGATCTTAATATGATACTCTCATTTAACTTTCCTGATTCATATTCCAATATTATAATACTGCCTTCTTTCTAAATCCCAGATTCATTCTCCAGATGAGGAATTAAAATGACTCAGCTCTACTCGGAGACAGGGCAATCTCATTTGCTAACTATTTAGTAAATAGAATTTTTGGTAAATTTTTTGAAGAGTGTCAAAATAGTAAAGTACATACTGAGATCGTCAGTCTGCAGATATGTGGATATAGGCAGCTAGTTTGGGCAAAAAGCACTAATTCATTTTTTAGATGTAGTTAAAATGCCTGGAATACAAAAACAAAAGTTGTCAGGCACCATTTAGATAAATAAGTTGAGCAATCAACAGTGATAATAACAGTGATATAAATGAAAAGCATTCATTTATAGACGATCGTCAAAGCATGGGATTGTGTGAGGGTGAGTAAATGAGCACCTCTGACTGAAGATGGACGCAGAAATACAAACGAGTGAAAGAAGCAGTGATGTTCGGGGGACTGGTTCAGGACTATCATGAACAGGATTTGAATCTATAATTGGGACACTAAAGAGCTATTTTCCCTGCCACCATGTTAGAACACAGGGAGAAGTCACCTTTTACAAGAGGAAAGGCCCTCAACATATTCCAACTTTACTGGCATCTATTCAGTGACTTCCAGCTCTCCAGAATTGTGCAAAACGTGTCTCTGACTATATACCAGTTCATATATTCAATCTATTTTCACAAAAGTATACATATTTATGGGATACTGTTGGTGTTTTCATAGAGTGACCTAAATAGTCAAAGAGTTGCTAAATTGCTAGATGAAGGTTTGCAAAGAGCTCAGAGAAGTTTAACCAGCAGGCACTAACACCAGGCACAGGCAGGTGCACTGCTTAGAAGAGTGATGGAATCAGGGACAGATAATCTAATCTGGATTCTTATGCAAATACTTGTATTGTTGCATTATTAGTTTTATTGATTTTTTACTAAATTTAGAGAAATGACATGTAGTGAAACGTTTAACTGTCTTTTGTAGTGCAAATATTCTGTATATACCAAACTATGTAAAAAGAATCTAAAAAAAAGGGGGAAAAAATAACAAACTCAACTATCATTTACAAAACAAGAATATGTTTCTATATATGTATTCTATATATGGAGAATTTCTATATATAAACTAGAAATTGACATATATATTTAAATTAATTTATTTGTTTCTTAAGTGATCTTACTTAGTTGATTAGGGCACATAGGGTCAAGGGCTACAGAAAAGTGGGTAATAACATTGTTTCCACACTAATATCATTTTTCCCCCTGTATCTGGGGTCAAGGGAGAAACAAAGGGAAAAGCCCCACCTAGCCTTCCACCCATACCAGGTCCCCAATGTGAAACACGCTCCAAGGGTCCTGCACAAGCAATTTTGATAGTGCAACAGGTCGGAATTGCTGCCAATCTCGCCGTTCCAATTGTGATGAAATCTATTCAGAATCCACTGGCTGACATAGTCTCTTCATGGTTGGGATTCTAAGATCAGCAGTTCAGTTTGGATCTCCAAAGAAACTTCATCTGAGATGTTCCCAAACCTGCTTCTTGTGTGAAATTTGCCAGTACAGGGTCTGGCACAGTCCTTCGCCCCAATCAGCTTATGCACATGCCGGTCGTTGCAATTGCTGGGTCAGTTCTGTTTCCAGCCCTGTCTTCCACTCCAGTCAATGGGAATTGTATTCCAGCTTGATTCTACCCACTTCATACTCAGTCCTCACGCAAACCAGTGGGAGCTGCAGCCTAGTTGGGACGAATCCCCATAACCCCTACCAGGCCTGATCCCTACCCTGGTTTCCTGCATGCTAGTATGTACCACATGCTTGTTCAGTCTGTCTCTCATCCCATTTAGCTGTCGTATTTGTCAAAGAGCATCGAGGTCTAGTTCAACCCAACCAACCTACTATCCAGCCCACACACATACTGGCAGGTGCCTTTCTGTCTAGCCATTTCTGTTAAGTTAAATGCCAGAACCACCTGGAGAGTGCATAATCCAGCAGTTGGAGTGGTCTAGTAGGAAGATGGCACCTACCTTGTGGGTAACCACTCCCACTGGAGAGCACTAAAACCAGGACAGGGGCAGGGGTGACATATATTTTTAAACTATGTACTTGATCAAGCACAACATTAATAATTGGATTTAAAAGAAAGAGACAAAACAAGACAGTTCAAACTGACATCTGTTTACCTGTCTCCAATATTTCTTCCACTTTTAATGGATTTGGATAACTACAGATTTTTCTTAAAACATCCCACATGAACACTTTGCTTTTCCAAGGACAAATAGTTTATGAAGGTAATATTATGATTACATCAAAAACACTTTATAATGCACGAAGCAATCAATCAAATTTGGAAGGGTTATCTGACAACAATTTTCAGAAAACATTTCATGTTTTTTTAGAGAAAAAGATCCTTTATGTTTTTTTTAATGAATTGAGTCTCATAATTTCATAAAAATTTTAATAATGTTTATGAAAGGTGTTTAGGTTTATTAATCAGGCATAGCCCAATCCATGTTTCAAATGTCTGAATGATACTTCAGTGTCCACGTGCTTAGCCTTGAAAAGTCAGTGTTGTTAGTGATTTGCCCTTTAGGAACCGTGCTTCTCTTCCTCTGGACCCTGGTATAAGGTTTTCTTTACCAAGTAAATGTATCTCTGTAATAATTTATACATTTTGAGTTTTTAAATTATAGATGTTTTGTGTTCTTTGCTGGTACCATAGAACCAACATGTTACAGGCGATAGATACCTCACTAATTTGAGAAATGTTATGGGGCATGCATGGCAAAAGGCAACCATGATGCTGGTAGTGTTTTATGTAGCAGCAGGCGTTGCAGATCATACAGTGCTGTTCAATGGCTAACAATTACCTTGGCAAAGGAAAAGAAGAGGTTTTCATAGGCAATCCCCTACCTACATTTTTTGGCAAGCCCTGCCAATTACCATGGTTGAAATGAACTGACCTTGGCCAATTTAAGCTATCAAATGAGATCAGTGAATACAATTTTTGAGAGATGTACATAATTGGCTTCAGCTCGCCAACATTCTGGTCCCTGCAACTCATTGCCTCACATGGCTGCATTAGTAAATACTCAAACTCTTGGCGAGCGTATTCGCCACTAAATATTCTCAAGAAATCTACACCAGTTGTGATATTTGTCTTTACGTGGTTGAAAGAGCCTGGGGAAGAAGGAAGCCATATCTTTGAATTAACTATTTAAAAAAATAATAATTTCTTTAAAACATACTTTACATTTAGTAGACTATGGAGTAACTCATTACACAATGAAAAAATACCCATATAACTCTTGCAATTTATATCACTATTGTGATATTCTGTGTAATTTACATTTTCTTTCCTGGAGCCAATGCTGATTTTCCAAAATTTTGTTTTAAATAAATCAGTAAAATTTTAGAACATTGGATGAAGCATTAAAAGTGTTTAGTTCACATCTTATATAAATAATTTCAGAAATAAGCCTGTATGCATATTTTTTTTAGAAATTTAAGGATTCAGACAATCTGAATTGTCTGAAGTAAATAATATCAGTTTCTAAATTGAATGATTTGTGGAATCATTAAAACCTGAGTAGAGTTGCGCAGCATTTTTAACAATTTTGTAAGACTGAAAATGAAAAATAAATAGCTGTTCAAGAATTGAGTCAATTTAATTTTGGAGAGAAAATGCTGACTACTGTTAAGTGATCAAAGAATACAAAACCTTTCAAAAAAGACCACAAGTAGAAACATGTCACTTTAAAGCATCACAGCAGAGCAATGCAATTGTTTTCTCATCATATATTCAAAAAGCACAGACTATCCATGGTATTTATTCCTCGTTTCTGGATGAATCCTAAACACCTTAGTCATGTTCAGTGTTCTGCGTGGGTTCATACTTTCTCAGAAGATTGTGTTAAAACAATGCATACATTTGGAACAGGCATGCCCAGGGAAGGATTTGACTTCTTTACCATAATATCCAAAAGAAAATACAATGAACTAAACGTAAAATAGACATTCTTAATATTATTTATCACATGAAGAATCTGTTTTCATATTCTTTAGTCTGAAAGATGGGGGAGCTGTTGCATTACAGAAAATCCCGGCTAATTCTATTCTTGTAGGCATATTCCTTTGATTAAAATCATTTGTAGTAAAAACGACCCAAGCTTTTGTAAATGACTTTTAAACAGGGGTCATAGTCTAATGAAATTGTGCCTTCAAATGTGGTTCAATTATTGTAGCTATAAAATCTTGGTTACCAGTAATATATTTAGTAATATATTTAAAGTGAATCATCAATTCTTTCTGTAATGTTAAAACATATTGATTCATATTCTATTTTTGGACTGAAACATACTAGAATTTTAATAAGAAAGTTTGTGTATCTGGGCCAACATGAAAATATGTTTCTTTAAAAATAAATGCTCTTTTATTGTTTAGTTATGTTCCTTCTAACACTCTGATAGATCAGACAGATCTCTTAATCCCTGTTAAGGGTAAGTGAAAAAGAAGAATTCATTACAAATTTAACCTTGAGTAAATCCAAGTCATGAAAACAGAAGTAGAATGTCTTAACAATTTAATCCTACAATGTGAATGTTGAGAGGAACAAAAGTATTAACACTACAGAAGAATAACCTGAAGTCATTTTCTAAACGAGTTTGGAAACCTGGTCATGAACAGCTAATATTATCTCATATTTACGAGTTTTTTGTTGTGAAAATAAGTTTGGCAATTAAATCATATTGCACCCACATGAAAACAGAACAAGGGTTCTTTGCAATATGCAATTATTTTTCTCTTGCTTGTCCTAGTATTGCTAGACCTCAGGAATGAAGCAGGATATCAGCATTCCATTCTGGAGTTAAGGAACTGAGATACACAGGAGTTATTGTTTTCTTCAAGTTGTCCAGGTGTCTGTCACTCATCACTGTGTTCTGTCAGTGTTGCTCCTTCTACATTTACTTTAAAAATGAAAAGTGAAAAACAATGACCTATTCTCTGCAGCATTATTAAAGACAATGTGCTTCAGAGACACTTTTCTTCACTGAATATGAAACAAATGTCACTTCTTGGTCTCTCATTATTGCTTCAGCATCCTGTCCACTTTTATGAATGACATTTATTTATTTATTTATTTTTAACTTATTATGATTATTATCATTTTATGATACAGTTCCATAGGCCTGGGATTTCCCTTATCCTCTCCCCAAATCCTTCCCCACCCCACTGAGTTACCCTATACCATTACTATAGCATAGTTCTTAATACACAGTCATATGTCCATCATTGCGGGCATGGACAATGGCAGAGAGTCCAACATCCTATTGTCAAGACAGAGTAAACAGTTTCATTGGGAGTCCATCTTTGTCTGGAAGTAGAGATGCATACTGCATGGTATCTTCATATCTGGATACGATAGTCCCCATTACACAGTTACTATAAATCTGCTTAAATGAAAAGCCGCAAAACATAATAAACATCAGGAAGAAAAAAGAAATTAACAACACCATGAAGTTAAGTAACATGCTACTGAATGTCTGATGTGTTGCTGAAGAAATAAAAAGCAAATCAAGAACCTTCTTGAAGAAAATGATACTACTGTATAATCTATTAATCATTGAAGAATTTGATCAGAAGAAAGTGTTTCGAAGAGATGAAACTAACAAAAAAAATCAAAGTCCATGAGATATAGTTTCTGCTGATCTTTATTGGGGAAATGTGTCTCCTGCAGGCAACAAATAAATGGGTTTTGTTTTTTAATTCAGTCTGCTAATCTTTGATGTTTGGTGAATTTAAGCCATTTAGATTCAGGGTTAATACAAATAGCTGGTAATTTGGTTCTGTCATTTTAGCAATGGGTTGTTCATTGATTTAGCTTGTTTATTGATTTTACTGGGATGTTTTTCACATTTGCCTTTAGCTTTGGTGGGTGCTATTCCTTTTCTCTGTCAAGAGAACATCTTGAAGTATCATTTGTAGGGCAGGTTTGGAAGAGGCATATTCTTTTAACTTTTCTTGACTGTGGAAGAATTTTATTTCATTTTCGAAGACAAAGGAAAGTTTTTCTGGATACGTTATCGGGGGCTGACAGTTTTCTGCTTTTAGAATCTGGAATATGTCGCTCCATTCTCTTCTGACCTGTAGAGTATTCACGAATTGAAAGACACTATTAAAAGGCCAAACATAAGAGTTATGGGAGTTGCAGTAGGTACAGAAAGAGAAGCTGGCTTTAAAAATGTATTTAATGAAATTATAAGGGAATACTTTTCTAATCTAGAGAAAGAATTGGGAAACAGCATCCAGGAGGGGCACAGAACTCCCAATAAGGTTTTAAAAAAAGCGATCTTCACCAATACATGTGATAATCAAGCTCTCTTCAATTGAACATAAGGAAAACATCCTTAAATGTGCACGTGAAAAACATCAACTGACATATAGAGGAATGTCAACTAAACTCACAGGAACCCTCTCACAGGAAACTCTACAGGCAAGAAGAGAATGGGCTTTTGTTTTTAATGTTCATTGTGCAGTCCTGAGACATAGCAGGGGGCAAGGGGATTCTGAAAGATTTTTTCAAAGATTTACTATTTTATTTTATTTTTTATTGGAAAGGCAGAGAGAAATATCTTCCATCTGCTGGTTCATTTCCCAAGTAGCCACAATGGCCAAAGCTGATCTGAACTGAAGCCAGGAGCCAGAAGTTTCTTCCAAGGCTTTCAGCCAGGCCTGCTTTTCCAGGCCACAACCAGGTACCTGGATGGGAAGTGGAGCAGCAAAGACATGAAAGTGGTGTCCATGTGGGACTGAAGGGAGAGGATTAGCCAATCAAGCCATTGCACAGTTCCTGAAAGACTATTTCAGTGTTGGCTCAGACATTTGGCATGATGATTAGCCTGAAATGTCTAGTGGGCATCCAACATGAAAAAGAGAATAAGTATGGTGATGTAAAATGTATTAATTCATTTTATGGCCAGGTAAACAAAGCTTAATGCGTAAGACTGCTTCCTTCCAGTCAGTTTTACTGAAGCCAGGCAACTAACTGATATACCCAATGTATGCAAATTTACCACAATTGTTCAACACTTCTGTCAGCATACATCATAATCTGAAGGAAAAAAAATGCCTGCCTGTTTAAAAAAGCATAAATGGATTGGATGGCATCTAAAATATCACCTTGGATAAACTTGATATCCAAATTAAAAGAATTGGAATAAAAACATGAACTGTTGGCAAGATTATAGTTACAACTTATTTTTTCTAAAGATTTGTTGATTTTTATTTGAAAGGCAAACTTACAGAGACAAGAGAGACATAGAGACAAAGAGAATGAGAGCCAGAGAGAGAGAGAGAAAGGGAGAGAGAGAAAGAAATCTTTCATCTACTGTTTGACTCCCCAAATGGTTGCAACGGCTGGAGCAGAATCGATCTAAAGCTAGAAGTCAGGAATGTTTTTGGGATCTCCCATGTGGATGCAGAGTCTCAAGGCTTTGGGCCAGCCTCCACTGTTTTCTGAGGCCATAAACATGGATCTGGATGGGAAGTAGAACAGCCGGAGCTAGAACTAATGCCCATATTGGATGCCAGTGCCACAGATGGAGGATTAGCCTATATGCCACTGTGCCATCCCCTACATATTACATCTATATGTGATATATATTACATAAATATATAACACATATTTATATAATAGCTTATACATATCTAATTATTATTATTATTATATAACTAATGATATCTAATAATGAGATATATATTAAAAGAATTATAACTTGGGACAATTTTTAAAAACTAATTTCTCAAATAACTTGGTGGTAGTCTCTAAGACATGGGTCTCACACATTTTAATGCAAGTTAAGCTTGTTAAAACCATTGAAGCATATCTAAAGCGTATGTTTTATAGCACGTGAATTTTATAAGTTAAATGACAGGAGTTTGGGTATATGGTGTTATCACTTGATAGAGACAATGAGCAGTAATTCAGCACTTATGTGCATTTGAGACAGACACCTACACAGAACTAATGACAAGTTTTAAAAGTCTGAAAGATACTTAGGATGGTATTGAGGAAGGTAGCTACAGTCAGAGGAATGGGATCTGAAAGTTTGTTTCCTATGTCGGCCATATGTCAGTATTATGATTTTTGCATGATTGACTTAACCTCTTTTTCTTCAGCTGTAGCATGCAGATGACAATACCCACTGCATAGCTGATACAATCTTGAAGTAAGTTAACACATCAGAAAACAGGAAAAGCGTGTAGATTAATAATGGATGCATTATGTAGAAATACACAGAAACTCTTTGAATCTTAAGGAAATCTCCATACATATGACTTTGGCTTGTTAATGTTGTATTCAGGCAAGCAGCCTCTAGGATAAACATAAATTTATTTATTCTAAGTCCATAAATTATCATGTTAGTCAGAAACATCTTGATTCAACCACAACTGTTATTTTATTACATATTGAGTGGACCATAATTTGTATTCTTTCATAAAAATATAAAGTCAATATTACTAATGCTTTCTTGAGGTTTTTTAAAAGCACTGTTCTTTATTTAAGACTAGAATATCTGGTATGTTATTGATTTCTAAGAAAATCTTTTTAAAACTCAAATTTAGATCACCAGCATTCACAATTAGGTACTCTGACTTCAAGAGTATCTACTACCAAACCTTCTTTGAATTCACCATTTTAAAGGGAACAGAGTATTAATTATTGGGTGAATACTGCCACTCACTAATTGAGCCAAATATCTGCATCCTGCTATTTATGTGTCACTTTTGTGTGCTATGGAAGACTCGAAGTGTTTTTCACCATTAGGGGATTCTTGCGGAGGCCTGTGCATTAGCTGATTTGGCTAAATCTTCCCCCTTCAACCACTGGTATCCCATAAGGGCATATGGGTTCCTGTCCTGGCTGTTCCACTTCCCATCCAGCTCCCTGCTCATGACCTTAAGCAGTGAGGGATGGCTCAAAGCCTTGGGACCCTGAACTTCTATGGGAGACCCTGAAGAAGCTCTTGGCTCCTTGCTTTGGATGGGCTCAGCTTCAGCCATTGCAGACAACCTGGGGAGTAAAACAGCAAATGAAAGACCTGTCTCTCTGTCTCTCTTAATACTGTAAAACTGTTTTTCAAATAAAATGAATAAATCTTAAAAAACAAAGAGGTTTCCCCATCAATAACATTTTTCTAGTTAATACTATCAAAATGAATATAATTTCAGGCCCTGCTATCATTTATTTGAGTTCGAATCTGGGAGCACATCATTTAAGCCTTCTTTATATAAGTATCTTCTACAAAAGAAAGCAATAGTATTGCTTAACAGTTCAACTATATGCAGAGAATTTAAAATGGTGCTTGGTGCATGGTAACTGTTGAACATTAGCAATTATTTTTGTGTAAGATAATATCACATAAGAAATTCCATGGAGGGGCAAGTTTAGCTTAGTGGTCCAGACATTGCTTAAGACACTGGAATCTCTTATCCGATTCCTGCTGTCTATTAGATACCTAGCTCTGTCTCCTGACTACAGCTCCGTTTCAATGCAAATACTCAGGCCAAGATGATGATCAGGTCATTGTGGGAATCCTGGATTGCCTTCTCGTCTCCCATCTTGGACCCTGGCCACTCCCAGACACTATGGACACTTGGAAAATGACTCTAACTCATTCTGCCTCTTCACTTTTTAAATTAAATTAATTTTTAAAATAAAATGGAAAAAAAACCCTACATGCACACAGATATTCCAAAAACAGGTATGGAAACTATAGCTACTAATTACTGAAGATACAAACATATTTGTTATATAATCAAAGTATTCAAATCAATTATGTAACTTTTCTTTCTCAGATGGCTTCAATCTGAAAAGAGATTTCCTTCTTTATTGTGAAGGTGAGGAAATTGATATTACGTGGATAAGTATATCATAGCTGTCTGGAGATAATAGTTTTTCTCAGAGGCAGAATTGCCATGAAAACATCATTACGGGATCAGATCTTTAGATATGACCTCTTGAAAGTTAAAAAATATCAGGACAATTCAGGCATTTGCATTATTAATTCCTCAACATGAAAAGGCTAAAAGTGAGCCTGCAGAGAATAAGATAAGAAAACAGAGAGGAAAACTTCTTTCCAATGAAGAAAATTAGATAATTTTTTCCCATAAGGCATTAAATCTATCTGGAAAACAGATAAAAAAGAAAGAAAACCAGTTTCGAAGAGAATAATTAGCCCAAAGCCACAAGTCAAAAAGCTGTTTTGTTTGTTTTCAAATCAATCAAATCAAATTCTGAGATGGTTTTCCATATTCTCCTTAGTGAAAAGAAACATCACACTAATCCCCATGTGAAGAAAATGTTGAGAAAATATGTCCTCCCAACAAATTTACAGATGGCCACAAAAAATTTCAGTTGAAGCATTTTGTTGATTTTGAAATATGCCAACTTTTATTCATTAATACACTTGATGACTTTGTGATTCCAGAATCCTTGAACAAGTTTTTAGAGAGGAGAAAATCAAGGTGATCTCGTTCAGGAACAGCCTTGGAGGAGCTTGACGGGGGAAAATGCTCTCAAATTATTGGTCATGAAGAAATGCTGATTGTTTTCTGTTCTTTGAAAGTAGTAATGGCCCCAAGTTAGATCCACATTGCTTTCTGAGTATGTCCTAATGGTTGGAAGGCATGGGACTTGGACAGAACAAAGCAAGGGAAATGATGAGAATCTTTTGGACAACGTATGCAAATAGACCACACACCATGAGTTAGGGCTAGAATCAAATATTTGTAGACATAGAAAGATGCACTCCAAATAAACAAGAGAAGGAAAACTCTGTGCTTTATTAATCGGGTCATAAAATGATTCTCCTAAAGGTGGAAGTTATCTATGATCATGATAATAAGACTTCACCACAACAAACTGACTTGGTTATTCTGTCTGCTAAGTACCTGTCTTCTAGCACAGTAATCAATACTGAGTCCCAGAATGGATATTAGTTTCAAGAAACCTGTACCGTGAATATTCTGAAAGCATTTGATCACGTTAGACCAGTTCTTTTGAATTGGTCTTTTGTTTTTTCACATAAACAGAATACATGTACACAGAACATTCTAGATTGGAAATGTGCTTTTAAATTTCATCATGAATACCTCATGATTATTCTCTGGAGAATTCCAAAGTGCTTTATATAAGGTATTATTTTCCAAATATTACTTTATAAATGAGTTCATTTTACAATGAGAAAAGAAAAATTGGCAAATGTTCAGAGAATTCACTGATTTTGTGAAGTTCTCTGTAAGCCCGAAGCTAAAGAAAACTGTTAGAGCTATCTGAAGCTTGTATGTCAGTAGTTAAAAGGCAGATTTTATCAGTGTTGGGCTGTGCTCTAACAGGGTGAGGCACATGCTCCAAGCCAGGGAAAATACATGATGCTATCTTTCCCCAGAGGGCAAAAAATTTGAAAAAACACAAAAAGATAGAAACAGACATAGATCTCTCTTGTGTAACAGTGACCCATTAGCAAAAACAAAAAATAAAACAAAACAAACAAAACAACAAAAACATGCATTTATAATAGCATCTTTATCTATTACTTGAGAGCTGCATTATTTAGAGATTTAAAGCCCAACAGAAAATATTTCTACCAAGGTATGCGTGCCCTTAGTTAACAGTTAACAGTGAAAGTTTAAGGAGTTGATTGGAGGCTATTGTTTATTGGAGGCTATTGTTTATTGTATCAAGCTGAAATAGCCTCAGGTAAGACAGCTAAATCAGTGAAGAGTTCAGATAGGACCCAGTCCATTTTCTCAGTGCTAAGTATTAGAGGCAAAATACGGGCAGAATCACAAAGTATTCATGCCCTAAGTGAGGAAGTCTTGAATAACCAAGTCTTCACCCACACAAAAGAAATGGGAAAGTTCAGTTGTTGATTGAAGGCAAGAAATTTTGAGTAACTGGTAAAAAAAAGTATTTATAAATATCCCTCAAGATCTTGCATTAATTAAAGGAGCACTGAACTTCTTGCTTATTTGATTTCTTGTGTATATATATATATATATATACACATTCAAGTATTGTTCTGATTAATTTCTGCAAAATTGTTTGAAAAGGTCAGTGTCAGATATACATATTCTTTCTTTTGAAAAACATAAATAACTTATAAAAGACCAATCTCAAAAGTTTATGTCTGGCCACTACTCATTTACATTTCTGTGATGAGATACAAACAAATTAAAATATGAATGGACATGAGGGAGATTCCTTTTAAATAAATGTTTCCCCATCTAATTCATTTTCAAATATAAATAATGCATAGGTCTTTTAAGACTAAAAAAACAGCATGGAATATCTTAATTCTGTCAGAATTTTTACAGATGGAAGTTCAACATCTATTTTTTAAAAATTTCATGAGCTCTTGTTATGACCATTTCAGTAGCTGAGAAATCATAATGAAACATTTCATCAATTTTACAGTAAAATTAATTAATATTAGGAAAGCGTATGTTTTTCACAGTTGAAAATGTAACTTCAGCAGATAGGTGAAAAATCCATTCATCTTCTTGCAAGTATTTGTATAAGAGATGCTTACAGAAATACTGCATAAGGAAGTTTCTTGCAAGAATAGGTCCGTACCTGGAGTGAGCCCATGTTAAGACGGGCAGGAAGAGGAAAAGCTGAAATAAACCTGCTGTTTAGAATTGCAGCCTGGGGTAGGATACTATATTAATAATCCTTGCTCTCAATGACAGCTGTGAGTTCCTGGAACTGCGAGATAAAGAAATAGTGTAGGGCCAGTTGTCACATGCCAGATATTAAACATAAAGAATTGACTGTCAGATTGAAGTAGGAGAGTTGATTTAATGACTCACATTCTATGGGGACTTAGGCAGTAATTGAAAAAAGCAATTCATGTGTTTGTGCTGATGTGTTACGCACACTCATTCAGATGATACATATAAATTAAGAATATGTCATTTGGCAGGTGCAAGCAATTGTTGCATCCGCCTGTATCGAGAGAGACAAGTCTACCAACTTTTGGCAGCTTTATTTTCTCAAGAACTGTCATGTAATCTTTTTTCTACTATGGGAAATGTATGCCTCCTTTACGATATATATTAGTGCCTTAACAGTTTCTTTTTTATTTTGATAACTACCAATGAGTTTCTAATTGTGAAGAACATATGGGAGGGCTCATATAATGTATTATAGAATGCCTTTGGCTTGCACAAGTTTGTAGGAATTTGAAAGCTTTCTAATAACATCTTCCTTGCAAAAATTCTTACTTTAATGGATTCTGTGGGTTGATTACCTTCTTTTGGTTGCTCAAAAACATAACAACTTTATCCTAACAACAAAATAAGAAGCATTTTATCACACATATCCAAAAAGCTGTTGTTATAGAACCCGGCACAGTAGCCTAGCAGCTAAAGTCCTAGCCTTGCACCGGCCAGGGATCCCGTATGGGTGCTGATTCTAATCCTGGCCGCCCAGCTTCCCATCTAGCTCCTGTTTGTGGCCTGGGAAAGCAGTTCAGGACCGCCCAGTGCCTTAGGACCCTGCACCTGCGTGGGAGATCCATAAGACTCCTGGCTTGGGTTCAGCTCAGCTCTGGCCTTTGCAGACGCTTGGGGAGTGAATCATTGGACAGAAGATCTTCCTCTCCTACTCCCTGTATATCTGAGTTTCCAATATAAACAAACAAAGCTTTAACAAATGTTATTATAAATGCATGTCATTAGCAATTTACATTTCTCCGGTCAGAGGTCATCAATGTTTACTTGTATTTCTCAACTCTTACTATCAAAGTTTTAAAGCATTTGGATATCCTGCCTTCTTGGAGCACAGTGGAAACTAAAAACATTCATTGAACAAAGTGATATTTATTAGGCACGCAGTTTATAGCAAAAATTTGGCTTAAATGTGAACTCTCATCAACTAATTTCATAGAGAAAAAAATCATAACCATAAAGCTAGGAAACGCACTTGAGGTAATATGACATGAAAGAGACTTGAACTAAGAAAATTTCTGATCATTCACTGAATGAATTTTCAGTTACTTGACACATTAAGAATGATGTGTATGTGAAGAATCAAATAATGCACTTCTTGAAATAAAATGCAGGAGAAGAGTGGGATTTTTGTTTAAGCTCGACTGAATGCTTTTGGAGAGTATATACTGCTTACATAACAATTCCCCAATTTATTCATGTTTCTTGAAAAAAAAAAAAAAAGCACCTGAGCCCAGAGCAGAACCTTAATGGCTAAAATCCTCTCCATGCACATGCCAGGATTCCATATGGGCTCTGGCTCTAATCCTGGCAGCATCCCATCTAGCTCTCAGCTTGTGGCCTAGGAAAGCAGTCGAGGATGGCCCAAAGCCTTGGGACTCCGCACCAACATGGCAGACCAGGAGGAGGCTCCTGGTTCCTGGCTTCAGGTTGGCTCAGTTCTGGCCATAGTGTCCATTTGGGGAATGAATCAGCGGACAGGAGAGCTTCCTCTCTGTCTTTCCTCCTCTCTGTGTATCTGATTTAAGCGGAAAAAAAAAAAGCACCAGCACCTCTGTATGTTACCAATTTAGTTCTCACTCAGAACGTTTCTTTATATATTTAGTTTTTAAAACTATTTATTTCAAAAGCACAGCCAGAGATACAGGGTGAGAGTGAGCAAGCAAGAGATTTTTCCACCTGTTGGTTTGTCCCTGAAATGACCTGAACAGGACTCAAAGCATCACTCTGATAAGAGATGGAGGTCTCATAAACAGAGGCTTAAGTTGTTGCACCATCTTGCAGGTTTCAACAGTAAATTTATTTTAACAAGGAAGCAAGCTTTTTATAAGATCTTTTTTACAGTTTATCATGTATACTAACATCAATAGAAGCTAATACTATTGAATGTACCTTTATCTTCAAGCCATAGAATGATTGGTCTATTAGAGATTTCCTGAAAGTTTTATTTCTTAATCAGCCATGTAGCATTACCAAAAAAAAAAAAAAAAAATAAAAAAAATAAAGCCACTTCTTTTAACCAAGAATATAAGAATGCTTTATATTATCTATTCTCAAGATTATATATATTAATTGAAGATTAAACTGTCTTAAAAATCAAAATTTAAGTGAGCAACATGTTTACGTTATTTCAATTTAATAAAGCAGACTGACAAGAATTCCAGAGGAAGGGGCAGGTGCTGCAGCTCAGGAGCTTAAGGTTCGGGATGCCCTTACCCCCCATGGAAGTGCCGCTTCAAGTCCTAGGTGTTTGACTGTTGACGCAGCTCCCTGGGGATGCGCCTTCATAACAGCATGTGATGGCCTCCTGGTGAGAGGCCCAGAGGACCTTTCCAGCCCCTGCTTCAACCTGGTTCTGCCTCAGCTGTGGCTGCCATTTGGAGTCAGAATGTGGATGGAGCATCTTTTGCTCTTTGTCTGGCACTCTGCCTTTCAAATAAAGGAATAAATACTTAAAAAAAAAAAAGAATTATGGAAAGAAGAGTAAAAATGCATGCATCATGTTATTGCTTGAAGCAATTCATGATTATTTCCTTGTTTTTCATTGCTATGGTTAATTTTAAATATTAAGCATGTTTGTATCTAGTGATAAAGTCAACATATTGATAATAACCATTAGTTACAAGGAAATACAGAAAAATTCACATCTAGCCATGTGATTCAAGTCTGAATTTACATTTAATAATTGCTTGAAATGATTTCCCTTTGTAGTGAAAAGATACAATGCCACCACTAGAAATATATGAATATTGCGTCCAAGTACCTTGCAAATGTCACATTTACTTTTTAAAATCTAGCCTGGATTCTGCATTGCCACTGGCAGGCAGCTTTAATGAAAATCGTCTCCCAGGCAGCTGCAGCTTCCACTTCAGTTTTGGTCACAGCAGCTTTTCTGATTAGCCCCTGCAGGAGCTGCCACAAGACTGAACCTAAATTTACTCTCCTAAGTCACAGACATGCGTAACACAAGGCCACCAGTTATCAAAATTCATAAAGGCAACGTGATAACCTTTCTGTAGGCTTAATCATTTTGCTTGCTCAGAATAGCCATAGATATTCACATAATGTGCATTGTCTAAGCTCTTTAAGCATATGGCCAGTAATTTGTTATTATGTGATTTTTCCCACCACTAATGATAGATGATGTACAAGAGCATGGAGAGCTAAAATAACAAAAACCATATGGCAAAAACCATAACCACCCAAGGACTTATTCTAATCTTTTGTGTTTAATCACACACACTTGCACTCTTGGTTTCCTGTAGGTTTTCTGTGTAACTCAACAGGTGCAGGGCCTGCATAGTTCTCTGCAATCTTTATGCAGAAAAAGCACAGCATGCAAGTGAGGCTTTATTTAGAATAAATTTCGCCATTGAAAAGTCTGTTTGAACTTTTGCTGGTAGAATTTGTGTGTGTGTGTGTGTGTGTGTGTGTGTGTGTGTGTGTGTGTGTGTGAATATGCAAGGTTTTGTTACGATGCAATCATAATCTTGGGCTTCATTCTGGTTTAACTTATCACAAGGTCTTTCTAAAATTTTTACTAATTATTCTGGACACAAGGAAACCTTCCATTGACATGTGGGTTGTATATGTGAATACTTGTCTGTGACTGAGTATTTATACCCCATCAAATAGACTGGGTACTCAAGAAATGAAATAAAATGTCAACAAAGACATGCATGAAGTGGTATTCAATGGCCTACATTAATAGAACATTTTAAGAGGCCAAAGAAAACGTTATCAAGACTTAAAATGGGAAAAGAAGAGCTCTGAAGAAATTGATCTCTGTATTTAACAGAAAATTTAGTTGAGTCCAAAGATCAAAGAAGCTGTGATTTATTTTTGAGAAGTGTTCACCTGACACTAAATTGTGCATCTCAGATAATTAGAGGTCATACAAAAGCCATAATTGTGCTTCCCCATTTACTTTGCTCATCCGAATACACACTGTTTCGGTAAGAGAAAGACTATCCTGTACTTACAGGTGGTTGTGGTCACGAAAATTGATAAACATTTCAGCTTCATTTAGGTCTCTGCCCCAAATTTTGTCAGTAGTCGAAGAAAGGGAGGATTTACATTCTGGAACTAGGTGAGTTAATGCAAACAGAACATCAGTCCTGGTAAGGATCTGATGCCTTTTCTTGGAAAGTAGACTTTTGTCTAGTACCTAACACAGGACTGGGCACAACACACAGTGTTTACAGAAACAATGCATTGAAGCATATGCTGACGAATGGATATATAAACTCCGGTCAATCCTGTGCTGTGTGACTATGTCTTAGCTATATTATAATACATCATTTATGAGGCTAGTCATCAAGATGTGTCTATCTTGGAAAACTTACAGCTTTTGAACCTTGCTTTTTTTAGATACAATCTGAAATTTGTAACCTGGTGTTCTTATGGTTACTAATAGAGAAAAAGATGGCGTTAGTGGGAGAGGCAGGTGAGAGAACACATCGAATGCCTAACACAGCACCTGGATTTTTATTATTCAGTGATTGCTAATTAAATAAATCAATACGTTCCTATGTGAACACAGACATGATGAGATACAAGGCTCCTTTGGAATAGAGATACAGACTGTGAGCGTACCCATCCCTCTGGCTGATCCTTTGAGCCACTGGCTTCTTCACATTCTTGAGGCCCCTCTACTAGGGATCGGATCCACTCAGAGCAACGGGATGTCCACCAGTACTCGGAGTCTAAGAAACTGTAGGAGCTGAAGCTGAAGGTTGTCAAAACATAACAGAAGAGCTAAGAACTGATAGTAAGTGCTGTCAGTTTGGAAAGTGGAGAGTTTAACAGGTGTTGTGGCAATTAAGTTAGAGAATTTTGAAAGCGTAAGCATTATAAAATCAGGCTTAACTAAGATATTTTTTTTTTATAGAATATTTCTTTTTTTTTATGATTTTATTTTGACATTTTTAACATAGTTAATTAGGGTAAGAAGGTTCAAGGGCTACATGAAAGTGGATAATACTAGTATGTTTTCCATATTGTTACCTTTAACTAAGATATTAACAACATTTATTAGTTGACAGGATTGCCATCTGATCAAGTAACGTCAGTTGAGTTTACTTAACATCATATGAGAGCTGTATCAATAGCCTGCAGGTGATGAGATTAAGGGCATCAACTAGAATTGAGATACTGTAATTTTTACTGTAAAGTATTCCATTCTATTTACTGCTCTTTGAGGCATAAATGTACACCATAAAACTGCAACAGCTTATACATGCAACTTAAAATACTCTACAGAAACTCAGTAAAAACATGTTCTTATTTAGAAGCGATTGTCAACATTAAAATTTTAATAATAAATTACAATAATATATGTGATAATAATAAAAATTCAGGTGCAGACTTTACTGCTAGCCATGAACTATTTTAAAACATTATCTTTACTCAAATGTTCCCCATAACAACTCACTATGATAGTAATAAGGTTACTAAGGGCAGTCAAAAGCCAGACTTTTTTCATGTATGTTGATTCAATGTGATTTTTCTCAGCATCTTGATTTAAAATGTGTACTTACATTTTAACTCATTATAAAATTATGATTTATCTCCACGCGGTGCTTTGAAAATGAGAGAACATATGAAACTGTGATTGACATTAGAGGAAATAAAAACTTGAACCTGAGGGACAGCTGTGACTTTTTCACCATACGGTTTTTTTTTTTTCTATAGCTGCGTGTGCCCCTGTCCTCATACTCGTAATGATGTTAGAATCTCAAAGAGATGTTTGTACATTTACTTTCACACATCATGGAGTCAGGACATTTTCACACTTCAGCTCCTGGTGTTTCACTCTCCGATGTGGTATGTTAGGAGATAATGTATGTGAAGAGATTTCTTTATTTTTTTCCACAACTGATAAGCAATTGGCTTGTAATATTGAGCAGGCCATTAAACTTTATGTACCTTTTGCTTTCCCTTGCTGTTGCCGGATCTCTCTCCATATGGTGACGGAAGCAAGTACCCTCCCTCCCTGTTCTGTGGCCTACTTTCTTTTATCTCGTTGTGATTCATGTTGCTACTGTCTCTGAATCCGGCTGTGCTATTATTAGTCTGTCAGGGTATTGCTTTCTAATATGTGCCAGGGAATAACTGAAAATTCACACTCTGTGTTGGAAGCCCTCAACGATCAGACTTAAAAATAGAACCCTTGACTTATTTCTACCATTCTGGGGCGTTCCTCCATGCTTCTTTTCAAACTTGTGTAGATATTTGAACTTTTAACAACTTTCATATTCTCTCTAGCACATATTGAAGTATGCTTGCTTCTTGTCACAATATTCTTCCTGAGGATGAAGTGGATACTATGATTGTGCCATGTCTTTTGTTAGGGAAAAAAAAAATCCCTGAAAATACAGATTTCATATTTTCTTTTGGCAAAATACATATATATAATATGTATATATACACATATATATAATATATAAAGGGCAACATATTAATTAGCGTAAGATTCATTCAGCTCTATCTTCATCAAACAGTTGAAGACTGGAGCTATTTATCACATGAAAACAGATAAATGTGATTGTTAAAGTGATCCCTAAGTGAAAAAAAAATTTGACCTAAAAGTGATAAAGACTTGGGGCCGATGTCATGGTGTGTTAGATGTAAGCCCCCACCTGTAGTACCAGCATCCCAGCCTCCACCTGTAGTACCAGCATCCCAGCCTCCGCCTGTAGTACCAGCATCCCAGCCTCTGCCTGTAGTACCAGCATCCCATCTGGGCATTGCTTTGAGTCCCAGCTGCTCCACATCTGATCCAGCTTGCCGTTGATAGTCTGGGAAAGCAGTAGAGAGTGGTTGAAGTTCCCAGCCTCTTGCAGCCACATAGGAGACCAGGAAGACGCTCCTGGCTTATAGCGTTAGACCAACCCAGCTTCAGTTGCAGCAGCCATTTAGGGAGTGAGACAGCAGATAGAGGATCTCTCTCTTTCTTTTTAAAGATTTATTATTATTATTATTATTATTTTGGAAAGTCAGGAATATGGAGAGGAGAGACAGAGAAGAAGGATCATTGGTCCGTTGATTCATTCCCCAAGTGGTCCTAACGGTCAGAGCTGAGCTGATCCCAAGCCAGGAGCCAGGAGCCTCTGCTTTTGGCCTGGGAAAGCCAAGAAAGATGGGCCAAAGCCTAGGACTCTGCATCAGCATGGGAGACTGGAAGCAGCTCCTGGCTGCTGGCTTTGGAACAGATCTGCTCAGCTCTGGCCATTGGGGCCATCTGGAGATTGAGCCAGTGGATGGAAGATCTTTTCCGCTATCTTTAACTTCTCTGTACATCTGCCTTTCCAATAAAAATAAATAAATAAATATATATATATATTTAAGAAGTTTATTTTGTGAAAATCAAGTAATGTATTTTAGTTCTTATTCTAGCATAGAAAAAGTAATCTTTGACCTTGGCAAATTGAAAAGGAGTCTTCTCTCTGGAAATATCCAATTATTTTGAGACAAAAAGTTCATTTTACAAGGATCATTAGATGACAGAATTATAAAAAATATCCTACTCCTACTCCAACTGGAAAATAAACCAAGAAGGTGTGTGCTGATATTTTGCAGCTTTTCAGCCATGCAGCACTACATGAGAGCAGCATCATGCCTCTGAAGGTACAACTGCATTCATTGTTTTTCACAATTTTAGTGTACACGTATTATTTCTTAAACAATGATATTCACTTTTATCAAGACTAGTTTGAAAATACAGACTGATAAAACCAGAGAATAATCCACACAGGATTTTTCTCTTGTAGTAGTTTTCTCATTCGATATTTGTTATAGTTCCCGTTCCTTACTAGACACTAGCAATATTTATGCAATCAGATTAAAGTGTCTAGCATGGCAGCAGGGAAAACGATAACAGTGAGAAGAGGATGCTATGATGAAAGCTCACAAAAGGATATGGCCTATGCTGGGGTGAAAGAGCTTAGGAGCATGCACAATTCACACATGGACTGGTGAGAATTTGCATCTGGCAATTTGTGGTGATGATAAGGTGAAAAGAGGGTGGCTATTTCCTGAGTTACAGTGTGACCAAACGGTAGGTACTAATTAAATATCAAACTGAAGGCCATTTATTTCTGATTGGTTGATGATGCCATGATTATACTTGTGGCAAATGTATGACATGAAAAGCTAGCAACACAAGTTCTTGTGTAAGTCTCTACACATGTTTTATTTTTGTTAAAAATGTTTATTTGACAAGAAGAAAAGGAGGTGGGAGAACAAGAGAGAGAGGGAGAGAGATCTTTTATTCACTGTTTCACCCCCCAAATGCCTGTAAGAGCTTGGGTCAGGCCAAGCTGAATCCTCGGATCCTTGACTCCATGCCTGTCTCCCAGATGAGTCTAAGGAATCCAAACACGTGGGCCATCCCGTGATGCCTCCCCAGGCACGTTAATAAGAAGCTGTATTAGAAGCAGAGCACCTGAGATGCAAACTACCTCTCCGCTCGGGGCTATAGATGTCTGAAGCTATGACTTAACCACACTGCCCACTAAAGCACATCTTAGGATCCTGAAGTTTTTAATATTCCCATCTAAAACTAAAATTATTAGTAGAAGATTGAAACATTCTACACATCTATGAATTACAAATATGCCAGACCCATTTTTGGGTGATTTTGTATTGTAAACATGATTTATACATGTTTCAGAAACTTGAAGGTTACATATGCTTCAAAACAAAAGTCAGGACACCCAGGCTAAGCTACTTTGAACAACTATCCTCACCTACATAATGCATCAGCATAAAAATTTTAAGCACTAGCTTCCACATAAAAACAACCCGGATTTTGGAATCGTGTTTTGCAGCTTTCCTGATTTAATCTGACATTGCCATTTTTAAATCAAATAAAATTTTATGTTTTCTGAATATCGCCATGTGTGCTATAACCAAGAAATAAGGATCTGTCACCCACTAGATAGCTGTAACATTTTATTTCCATTTTATAGTATAGAAATTGAAATATTGAGAGGTTAACTTATTGTTCAAGATCACATACTCTTTGAATAACTTAAACATAGGAGAACTCATGGCTCTATGAGTTTCCTATAAATGTTATTTTGACCCTAAGTGCGTTGTTGGGAAACATGCTAATACAGCTATAGTTAACAATTATTTATTTCAATTATGCAATTTCAAAGTTTGCATGGGCTTTAGTGGAGCATATGTGTATGTGCATGTGTGTGTGTGTGCACTAGTTGATTTTATAAGATACAAATAAAAATCTACACATATATAACAAACTGTATAGCATGAGTGTTCATTTCTATTTTGGGCATTTCTGCTTGGCTTTCCAGATCTTCTCTCAGTCCTTCTTCGGCCTGCCTCGTGCCCATGGACATTGAGCTATGCAGCTAACATATTATTGAACTTCAGTTGAATTAGGTCAATGTGATGCACAGAACCAAGATTAAGAGGCAGGACAAGAGAATAATAGGGTCATTAATTCTTTTTCTTCCATCTCTGCTTACCTAAGCCCAGTTTATCTGCTTTCAGAAAGCTGATGCTTATTCAGAAGAGACTTTTCCTACAAAACTTTTAGTACTTTCTGATTCTAGCAATGTCTCTCCCCTCATGCACGCAGGTGGTAACAGCTTCAGAATCATACTCAGATTTGATCACCATTTGTGTGTGTTCCCTCCATCTGCTTCCATGGTTTTACAATTACTTGTTTGCAGATAACTGCCCCTCAAAACATCTGAGTTGCGTCATCTTTATGAGTGCTGTAGATAATACAGCTTCTAGATCATGTGTGGCTTTTTTCATCATGAATTTCATGCTCGAGATATACATTCACAAAATTGTCTGTTAAGATACATAATAACATTCCAAAGACTCCTTAAATATTCCTTGGCAGTATGAGGAACTATGTAGATAAGTTCAATGGCTGAACCACACTGCTGAGTAATTAAAAAAAATTCTAAATATGTAGAATGGTTTCCAGTTTTAAAGTACTCTATAGCTATTTCATTTTCTGGCTATTATCTTTCTGAGACCTTCATATTTCTCAAGTATCATCTGTAACCAGGATTAGGAAAATAAAAAACTACTATAAAATGGTCCATTTTGTGTTTTAGATTCATATACAACAGGATGCTACAGGAAAGCGTGAGATCAATAAGCCCTCAATGTGTCAAAAATATCAAAATGATGGGCAGCTGAATCACAAACCATGATTCGGTGACAATCAATTTTTATAGAGTATGAACTTTACAGTCTAGTGGAACTGGCCTAGAGCTACAGTTTAGGGCTATGGGGAAGAATAACTAAGAATGACATAAGGTAACAATGTAATGTTTCAGAAAGAGCATAGGGTTCACACTTAAAACAACTCAAAGCAACATGGATTTTTACACTTACTAGCTACATTTTTTAAAGGCAAATTCATTCATTTATTTAAGCTCCAGTTTATCTATCTGTAAAATAATATGTGATATAATGACTAGTTTATAGACTTATTAAGAATGAGAATTGATAAAACAAAGCATAGAATTGCAATTAGACTGTAGCTGTAGAACTCTGTAATACAGGAATTCTCTGTATCCAACAACTTTCATTTATGTTTCCAGAAGGCAGATCTCACAATGGGTTCTAACAAACCAGCTTATCACAGGTCCAGAATCCATCAATTACAATGTATGTGACATGTTCTTAACTAAATGATTTAATCACCATTCATTTGCTTGAAAAATGAGTTGAATAACATTAGCTATCTCTTACAATTATCATGAAAATTTAATGACTTTTTTCTAAAGAGCTTGATACACTATGTGGTATTGAGAAAGCAGCCAATAAATATTTATATAAATAATAATTAGATATTCAGAAAAATAAATGGTAATGAATACACATTGGTTTTGATGTTCAAGAATGGTCTTTTTGCTCTATCATCCTTCTTCCAAATAAAATGAGTAAATGTAGATTCTTATGAACAGTAGTGCACAATTTATTGTGAACTTGTGAATAGAAGAATTATTACATTTAAAAAATAATTTTATATCAAAATAAGATCTTTGGGAAGGATAAGAAGCCAAAAATCAGATTTTTAAAAAAAGATGTATTTATTTTTATTGGAAAGGCACTTATACAGAGAGGAAGATCTTCTGTCTGCTGATTCACTCCCCAAGTGGCTGTAATGGCCAGAGCTGAGCCAATCCTAAACCAGAAGCCAGGAGCTTCTTCCAAGTGTCCTATGCAGGTGAGGGGTCCCAAGGCTTTGGGCTTTCCTCAAATGCTTTTTTCATGCCACAAGCAGGGAACTGGATGGGAAGTGGAGCCACTAGGAATAGAACCAGTGCCCATATGGGATCCTTGGCGGGTTCAAAGCAAAGACTTTAGCCACTAGGCTACCATGCTTCCCCCCTCTAAATCAGATTTACACACACATATACAACTACTTTACTTAGAATTATTTAGAATTAGATTTCATCCACAGTAGAATTAAAGAAGAAAATTGCTCCTGCACAATTATTCCTGAGTTTCATTATGAGAACACCACCATTCTCCCAGGCACCTGAGAGACACAGATAGTGTTAAATTGAATGTTTTTGCATCTAGGTTACGATGCTAAGTGAGATGATGCTCTGGAGAATAAACATAATTTGAAATTGTTAATAAGTCTGTAAAAATTCAAAAGTCCAGAGATGCTTTCCTTTGTTAATTTTCACACTTGATAGTTTTTACATGTGCAAAGCTGATGGCAAATGACATCCTTTCTCTTAAAGAGTTTTCTGTTGATGGGTGTTTACCTGTGACCTTGAGAGTTTCACAAGTAGCTGCTCCAAACTTCAGCCTTGACTTGGGAGGGGCACACTCTTTTCTGACTTTGCAGAATAAAGTGTTATGGCTTTGTGCTTCTTCAGTAGTTTCTTGGCGGGTGAATCATGATTCCTTAAGGGATTTTTAACAAGTCACCTCTATTATATTTTTCAAATGACATGACTTGGATGCTTGTTGACTAGATTTCTAGCTTCTGGCTTTACTTGCATTGTGTGATGAAAACAGGTGTAGATACGTGCAGCATTCTTCAGTCTCTCAAAGATGGAGATACAGTGAAGTCTCCAGCGGCTGTCCTGCTGATCAAAGCCTGATTGGCTGCATTACCGAAGACTGCTACAGAGCGAAGTGAATGAACAAGGATTGAATGTAAAACCAATTGTACAGTTGTTGGAGGGGCAACTTGAGCAGAGCAGCACCTGTGCTTAGTGATTTCATCTCAGATTTAAAAAGTACACATTGTAGCTAGCCAAAGAAGCCTGAGTAACACTATACATTGCTAATTATGTACCTTAAATGCTTAATTTAATAGTCACACATTTGCATTTTAAAAAGCACGTGGGAGCAATTGCAGAGACACTTATTCAGGAGCCAGCCTACTACCTAAAACGAATCAATGTAATAGTGCCCAGTACTGCTATGGTCTAAATACCAAATAGAAAATATCTATTTGTTTAGATTTCACAGATATCATCAATATTAAATATTATGGGCATCTACCTTTTGCAGATTGAAAAGACCATAGGTTGATAGCATAAGTAAGTAATATTTTAAAAATGAAGGCAATAACCTTCATCACCCTTATGCTCTCATTTAAACATTATTTTCATTGTATGCAAAGGACATATACAGAGAGAGGTGTGGGAGAGAGAGCAGGGCAGACACAGAGAAAATATCTTGCCTATCCAGGTTCATTCCCTAAAGGCCAGTAACAGCAAGGGTGGACCAGGTCCTAGTCAGAAACCCAGAACTCAGTTCAGGTCTCCAGTCTGGATGAGCAGCTACATGAGTCATCCTTGCTGCTCCTCAGAATGCATTAGCAGGAAGCTAAGTCAGAAGCAGAGTAGCCGAAACTGGAGCAAGGCACTCCAGTTTGTGACACAGGCATGCAAAGCAGTGATTCACCTGCTGCCATGAATGCCTGTCCTTCAACTGTTTCAAAAATTCTACATATTTATGGATGCTTGCAAGAAACGAGTTTAGCGACTAAGTCATTACACCAGGCCACGTGAACCGTTTTGATACACTGGATGGTCCTACATGAATTTCGTTAGTATTAAAAAGAAATACATCGTTTTTTTACATTAAGCCACAAGTCATGTTTCTTTTTTTTAAATTTATTTTTATGATTTTTTTTATTGGAAAGGCGGATATACAGAGAGGAGAGACAGAGAGGAAGATCTTTCATCCGATGATTCACTCCCCAAGTGAGCCCAACGGCCAATACTATGCCAATCCGAAGCCAGGAGCCTCTTCTGGGTCTCCCACGTGGGTGCAGGGTCCCAAAGCCTTGGGCCGTCCTCGACTGCTTTCCCGAGCCACAGGCAGGGAGCTGGAAGGGAAGCGGGGCTGCCAGGATAGAACTGGCGCCCATATGGGATCCCGGGCATGCAAAGCGAGGACCTTAACCACTGCGCCACCGTGCCGGGCCCAGAAGTCATGTTTCTTAATGTATAGTAGTCTAATGCATATGGGCGTTTTGTGTTATTTGATCTCTCTTATGCTTCATGGGATTCAGCCATATGTAAATGCTCTAGTAAACAAAATACATATGTAACAGAATAATATAGAATTGAATCAGTTTTAAAATTTTATGATTTCTCAGAATTTGATGTATATTAAAGCAAATGTGTTCATATTATGTGCTTTTTGCTTAATTTATTCTGGCTTAGTTTTCCTAACTAGGGTACATTAAAGGTTATATTCCTCCATGCTGCAATAGTTACATTTGAAGTCATTTTCATACTTCTATTTATTGTCATATCATGTGAAACCTTACAAATGTCAGTGTTTCCAATGAATTAATGAAATATATTCAAACCCTGCTTCTTACATCACATGCTGTAAAATAATGAAAATGATTTGAAAACCAAAACAAAATGTCAATAATTGCTGAACTCTACAAAACGACCAATATTATTTGTGTACTGCGACTTTCATCTTTAGATTTAAGGTACTTGTAATGCCAATTTTTCAAATGCTTACCTACATGGAGCAAATACAACATCAGTATTTTCATATATACTTTAGGATATACCTTGAGCAAGCCCATTTCTACAGAATTCCACAGACCAGACTGACTAAGGAAAATATTCTGCATTCACGTTCACAGAGGTGGGTATCTGCCTTTTCCCAGTGCTGGTCATCTTTTCTTTATAATATCTTCAAACAGCACATTGGAAATGTTGCCTACATGTTTTTTGTTTATCACTGTTTTCTGCTGGGGGCAATGTAGTCTATTAGCTAGACTGAGCTCACCAGCCTCGGTTCAAACCCTTCTCTTCTCAAACCCCAGCTTGTGATACGAACAAGTCTTTTTAGACTAGGGCTGCTCTGCTCTGCAGTCATATGGAATTTGATCTGTGGAATAGTCAAGTCACCAATGTGAATGTCTGCATAACCACATTGTTTTTTCCTGTTTGATGACTTTCCGTCTTCCAAGAAGACAAGATAGTTGCAGTTAACAAGGCATCTTGTTTTAAAAAAAAGTGTGATTATACATCTTGTAGCATATGGTATGCACAAAATAGACTTTTCCATCTTCCCTTTATTTCTCTGTGGTATTCTCTAACATTGTATTTATATGGTTGAACTGTTTTACTTTCCTGTTCTTGGTGCCATTCCTGTGTTTTTTTTTCTGTTCAAAAATCTTTTATTACCCCAGAGAAATACTCACTAAAGTGTTTGAAATTATTCGATAGAAAGTTGTTTATTATGGATTTGCAAGTGATAGCAAAGAGTGTAAAATGCAACTGTCAATATGAAGCTGATTGAATGTAACATTGTAAATATATTTAGTTGAAAACTACTTAACTATTTCAAACAGTGAACTAATAATATTAAGGAATGTCGAGGACACTATAAATAAACAAACAAGGGGGATAGCGGTATTCACTACACGAGGAGTGTTTGAGTCATCGGTAGAGATTGACTAGAGACTAGGTCAGATTAATTTCACCTTTAGCTCCATGTCCCTATCTTCTATTTAAACCGGACAATAGAGTATCTATAACTGAAAGTGTTCATTTATTCTTTTTTTTTAAAAAGCTTTCTTTATTTTTGTTTTTATTGGAAAGTCAGATCTACAGAGAGGAAGAGATACAAAGATTTTCCATCAACGATTCACTCCCCAAGTGGCCACAAAGGCCAGGGCTGCGCCAATCCGAAGCCAGGAGCCTGGAGCCTCTTCTTGGTCTCCTATGCTGCTTGCAGGGTCCCAAGGCTTTGGCCCTTTCTTTTCTACTTTCCCAGGCCACAAGCAGGCTGCTGGAAGGAAGCGGGGCTACCAAGTTTAGCCCATATGTGCCCATATGGAATCCCAGGCGTGCAAGGCAAGGACATTAGCCACTAGGCTATCGTGCAGGGCTCCATTCATTATTTTAATAGCATGATATTAAAAGTACTATTTTAGGGTCCGGTGCTCTTGGCTCAATGCAAGATGTCAGTGCATTATAGAGAACAGAATTATAATTCTGCTAACTACTCAAAGGTCTATGTAACTAGTACTTATAGGTGCTATGTAAAATATATGATAATCTATTTAATTACTTGTTTTATAACTGAGAGATAGGATTTAGTCAAAAGCGGGTGGCAATTGGTAGTGGTGGAGAGAACATTGTAGCACAGTTCATTAAACTGCTTCTTGAGTTGCTAGCAGCCCACACAGGCACCAGCTCAAGTTCTGGCTACTTCACTTCTCATCTTGCCTCTTGCTCATGTGCCTGGGATCCAGTGAAGTTTCAGGATCCTGATTTTGCCTTTCCATGCCTCAGGCCGTTATGGCTATTTGGAGAGTGAACTGCTGGTTGGAAAATCTGGGCACTGGTGCATGTGTGGGTCCTTGTCTCTTTGTAACTTTGCCTTTAAAATAAGTAAAACCTTAAACAAAATGAGGTTGGGGGCACTGAGATAGAGATGGAGTGTCTGAAATGGTTTACTTCCTGGATGATGTTTTCCGAAGACACCCCTAGCACTTCTACATTTAGGATTTTACTCAGAGGAGGCTGGCTACCTCAAATAAGGAAATCTTCAAGAAAGACGCCTTCAGTGTAAGTCATACATTTTTGAAATGCAATTTTTGAAGATGTATTTTAGAAGTAGAAACGTTCCTCTTCCGCCTTTTCCTGCATTCTGTATGCGTCCCCAACTTGCTCAAAAGCTCTAGCAAACTGCTTCTCAGGGAGACAGCCTATTTAGAAAACTGCATCTTATCACTGCCTCCCTGTCATGTGTAAATACACTCATTCCTGGAGCATCTCCTTCTTAAAACTTACTGTTTGTCAATACTTCAACAGTTCCTCACTGTCCTGTAAGTCACAAAATCCTTCACATTTTTGTGTGCCTGTGTCTTCTCTTATTGCTCCACTTCTTGTGTCAAATGAATGAAAATCTAGACAGAAATAAATCTCTTTAAAAAAAAGAAACTGTACTTGAAGACTATTGCAAAAATGGGAAGTGGAAATTGCAATAACACTGCAACCGTGGTATCTGCCAAGGATCCCCAAGGTTAGGGACCAAAGTGTTTCTCTTTTACAAGGTGAGGCAGAGGAGTTCTCAGGACTGCATCATGAAAAGTCAGATGAGTGGGTAACACGGTGGGATAAATGGTTAGGAAATATGCTCTCTCCCTGTCAGTTGATTCTTGCAAAGGTCCCTTAGGAGAAGATGATGTGACAGCTCAGGCTGAGGATGGCTCAAAGTTCCTAAGCCTGACAGGGGAGAGAAACTCAGCAAGTTAAGTGGTATTTTGGCCGTAATGGTGAGTGAGGATGAACCAACACCTCAGACAGCTGATCATTCATGAGACAAGGTATGGACATTTGGAGGATTTGTGAATGTCTTTTTCATAGATGAATAAGGGTTGCACTATTATCTAAGTCATAATATGGATAGATAAATCTGTAAAGTTAAGCTGTTCTCCACAAGACAAAAGGGGGCCAATTTTCTTAGCAACCACAGTTTCCAAGAACAAAGGACGCAAGGAGGTAAAATTCAGTATTGTCAACTTGCATGGCAGGCAACAACTTTATCCACCACACCAAATGTCCCACCCTAAAAAAAAAAAATAGTGTGGTTCAACCCTCACATTTTTGGTAATAAAAGCACGGTATTGAGCTGTTTAAATCATTTTAAACTTCAGACAGCTCATTGCCAAATATTTTCTGTTTTTCCTGCTGACATTTGTAATGAACATAATGATAAAGCATTCTGCTTCACAAATCCGCAACCCATCTCTGAACTCCCATTCAAAAAGGTTTTTCAGAAATACATTTCCAACAGTAAACTTGACTTTTTATCTCGAAGAGATTACTTGTTGCAAATGAGAAGCGTTTCTGCCAGCTTCCCGACACACTCACATCACTGCAAAAGAACAAGTGAAAATTTTCATGAAATTGCTTTCTTACTAGTCAGTGAGAACCAAATAGGAAAAGGTCATTTTAATTTTTTCTGTTTATTTTGCTTTGCAGGGTTAGTCTTCTTTGTGAAAGAAATATGTTGCCAAAATGTCGATTGAGGACAAGCAAAGCATTATTTTAAGTCTAGAACGAACAATGAAAATAGACCCTATGTCAGAAATTTCTGCCTGTGTGTATAAATATATATTAGAATATATGTGTAAACATAGGCAAACACACATACATATATGTATTTCTATACAGGAAAGAAACAGCACACTTCCACTAAAAGGACTTGTGATGGTCAGACATGAAGATGTGGTGTGCAGCTCTATTTACACCTGATGATGACCTGGCCACCATTTATTTCCCCATCACTAGGGAAGAAATCGGATACCTGTGAGTGTTTCCTGGGAAAAAGTGAGGAGAGAGGCAATTCATATTGAATTGCTCAGGAGGAGGCAGATTTGACTTCTGCTAAGGCAGCTGAAAGCCAGTGCTTACACAGAGATGTAGTGTACAACCTTGAAATTATGATCGTTTGGAAACTGTATGGTCAAAACACAGTGGTTAATTGGTATTTTTACAATTTTAATATTAGTAGACATATCAGGATTGTGTTGTTCTTTGCACATACGTACTTGTGGGTGGGTATATTTTAGCCTATAATTATTTCCATGTGATTGTGTATCATATCATGTATATGGCTTACTTGTTCATGTCATTATTCCTAGTCCTGATTGTTCCCAGCTATCCATCTTTGCAAGACCCATATCAGGGACTAGCATGGTGGTTCATGAGGCTAATCCTCCACCTGTGGTACTGGCATCCCATACAGGCATCAATTCACAGCCTGGTTGCCCCACTTAAGATCCAGCTCCCTGCTAATGGTTCAGGAAAGCAGAAGAAGATGGCTAAGATTTTTGCAACCCTAAAACTATGTAGGACATTTGAAAGAAACTTCTGGCTCCTGGTTTTGATTGACTCAGGTCCAGCTGCTGTGGCCATTAGGGCAATGAACCAATATAAAATCCGTAAAACCTGCCTTTCGAATGAAGATAAATAAATATTTTTAAAAAAGGACCCATTTGAAGCAGCTGAATCTAGTTTAGAGAAAAGATAAAACTATGCCCATTGAAGAGCCTGTAGTGTCATCTACCAAGTCTAATACATTTTTGAGTCTGATTGCACACCCACTTTCAGGTGACTTTTCCAATTCTGTTTCTAATCCTTTAACACTTCTTTTCTCATTTTCAGTCTTTGTCAATGATGGCATTTTCTGTTTCTCTGAAAAAATTGAAGAAAGGGAAAGGTGAACAGAGCTTCCTACAAGCCCTGAGCAAGCTTCTTATAATCTCCATGTGCCTTTCCTTCTATTATAATGAATGCATTGTCCAACAATATTAGAAACCACCCTTCATGTGATCGTGCCATTTCAGCTTTAACTCATTCCAGCCCAACAACTTCACAATGGATCCCCTTTGCCATTTGTAAACTGTATCATTCTATACTGTATCTTTCCTTCTTTGGCTTTTTTCCCCCATATATACAATGAAATGATTTTTTTTCTTTCAAATTTACTGTGCCTATTCTCATTTCTCAACTGAATTGAATGCCTGGTTCTTCTCTTACTAAACTGCTGTTCACTAGTTTTCTGTTTTTGATAGAGGATCATTCTAAGATCTTCCCTGGGTGGTCCAACTTCCCTGAGTCTTCCTTCTAGGTCGTAACGAAGGCTTGCTTTTGTCTCCCTACCTGCTTGAGTTTGCTGTGCTCCAGAGATCCGTTGTTGGTATGGCCACTTTTACTCCTCTGATGATTTCTTCCTAGAGCTTTAAATACCATCCCAAGATAAAAGCAACTAATTTCATACCTGAACAACAGCCTTACATTTCCAGTTGTCCATTTCACTTGTCAATGTCATGCCTACTTTACATTTCAAACTTTACGTAACTCAAAGTGAATTTCTCAATGCTCAATTCTCCCGCATCTCTTTCTGAAATTTGCAACTCAACTCAGCCAATCTGATTCCCCTTTTTACAGAAGCTCAGGAAACCACTGAAGGATCTGCTTGAGTTTGCCCTTCTTTTTGACACACATAAATGAATCTGTTAACAAATTCTGTAACTGGCATTTTCAAAACATGTATAGAATGTGACAGTTTCTGCAGCATTCAATCTAGGAACTTAAATGTTATCAATTCTCTTTTTATTCCTGCCGTTTCCCCCTTAAAGTCCTGAAAGTGAAACTCTAAAAAAGATTCCTATTAAAGTAAGTGAGATTATATCGTTCTCTTTCTCCAAATCCTGCAATGACTTCTTGTTTATCTCAAACTACCAGCCATGGTTTCAAGAAGTGTGTACAAGATCCTTTTGGAATTTCCCTACTCTTTTGCAACACTACGCTAACACTTTGCACTCTAGCATGCTGAATCTAACTCAACATGCATCTAATGAGCACCCACTATAAAATCAGTAATTTAAAAATAGTATGGGAGTGGTATAATAAGAGCCTAAGAGTTTCCCTGTTTCTTTTCCCATGTGACATGCATGTCCCTACATGCCTTGACGTTTGTTGACTCCCTCTGGGAAACAGTACCATCTTACATTCATGAAGATTTTCCCTTCCTTCTTGAGGTGTTAGCTAGAGCAAAGTCTCACTGATCTCGTTTTTGTCTTCTTATTCCGTAATGGTTTACCCTATAATTTAAAACTCCTTTGCCTTTCTTTATGGCATTCATCACCGAATGATATGCTTTACATTTGTTCTGGTAATTCTGCATCTTCATCATTGGACTATGTTAAAGATCATGCAGGAATGGAACACAGTGGCATAAAGAAAGGAAGAACAGACAAATTATTTTTAACATATGACTATATTCTACATATGAAAATATATGACGGTGTTCATCGCCTCCGTTTTCATTTAAGTATATGTTTTGTTCATTGTCATTTTCATCAATATTAGGACAACAGAATGTCTTTTTGACTTGTTTAGTTTTACTTGTGAATTCTTCATGAAGAAAAATGGTTTAATTGTCTTTTAAACACCTGCAACAGATTGTGCTGGACAAAATCACAGTCAAAATGTTATGTACTCTAATTAAAATTTTGTTTCCAAACATGACAGAATGGCATGCCTGGGAAATCTGCACCCACTGGGGAGACCTATACAACGTTCCTGGATCCTGGCTTCGGACAGACTCAGTTCTGCCTGTTGATAGCCATTTGTTTAGTGAACCAGCAGATGAAAAATCTTCCTTTCTGTCTTTCCTTTTCTCTGTAAATCTGATCTGAGTTCCCAATAACCATAACTTGAAATATATATATATTTAAAAGGCAGAATTTGTGTGGGAAAGGTAGAGATAAAGAAAAGAGAGTTTTTTAATCTGCTTATGTACTACCCAAACAGCCACATCTGTTGGTGGGCCATGCAGAAGGCAGAAATCAGGGACTGCACTTTGGTTTCCCGTGTGGGTGCAAGGGTCAAAGTACTTCAGCAACATTCTGATGCTTTCCCATGTACGTCTTTAAATATTAAAAAAATTAATAATTTTATAGGAGCTGGCATAATGCTCAGTGTTTAAATCCTCACCTTGTACATGCTGGGATCCCACACGGGTGCCAGTTCGTATTCTGGCTGAGCTACCTCCCATACAGTTCACTGTTTTGGGCCTAAGAAAGCAGCTGAGGATGGTTCAGAGCTTTGGGAATCTGCATGCACAGGAGAGACCCCGAGGAGGCCCCTGGCTTCAGATTGGCTCAACTCGGGCTATTGTGGGCACTTGGGGAGTGAACCAAGAGACAGGAACTTTTTCTCTCTGTATCTGATTCTGTTAATCTCCCTTTGCAATAAAGATCAATTTTAAAAAATCTTATAATCAACCATTCTCTGTCACCAGGCAGTATGCTCCTTGGAAAGTAGCCAAATTTGTTATATATTTCAAATTCAGTCAGAGCTTAGAGTAATAATTTTCATTCAGGAGGCTTCTGTCATTGTTTCAGGACAGTTTCTATTGTCATGACTTAGGAGCAGAAGGAGGTTGGCTTAAGGAAGGTAGAGGTTCTGCTTATTACGGTATGATGCACAGGACAGTTGCTGCCCAGATTCTTGGCTTAAAATATCATTTATAAAGTCAAGGTTTATCAACCTGGCTTTACCATGTTTCTGCTCATATTAAATTATTCTTATTTATTTATAAATAGTTAATTATTTAAAATAATATAAGATTGTTTATATATAATAAATCATATAAAATCTATTTATTTATTTATAAATAAAATTTCAGGTATAGAACATTTAAACAAGTTCTGTATCTCAGAATTCCATTCAGTTTCTTCTTATATTACTAATGATCAATTATTACTATTTTGCTAAGATTTATCAAGGTTTAGGACTTACGCAGAAGAACCTGCTGCTGGCATCCCATATGAACACAGGTTCTTGCCCCAGCTGGTCCACTTCTGATCCAGGTCTCTGCTAATGCACCCGGGAAGGCAGTGAGGATGCCCCAGGTTCCTGGGCTGCTGCATCCACATGGTAGACACAGAGGAAGCTCCTGGACCCTGAGCTACATTCTGACCCAGCCATGGTCCTTGCAACCATTTAGGAGTGAATTAGCAGGTTTGAAGACTCTCAATCTCTCTCTCCCCACCCTTTTTTCTTTCACTGGAACTCTGCCTTTCTAATAAAAATAAACAAATAATATTTAATTTTAGAAAAGAAAAAGGTTTAGGACTCCAAGTTGTCGTTTTCTTCTTGCTTCTTCCTTAAACTTTCCCTCCATCGTTAGGTTGCAGAGTGAAAAACTAGACATTAAGGAAAGAGCACATAATTGTGAATTATACCAACCTATATAAAAAAGTGATGGTCATTTTTACAACCCCCTGGGCTTCTTCTCACTTTGGGATTTCCATTATTGGAGACGATATCTAACATGACTTGCCCCTTCCTTGCGGATAATTTAATCTCTTTTAATTCCTTGAAGATTTGTTAGACTGTCAGGCAACACAACAAAAACTTTGATATTAAAAAAATGGGAAACATTTTGACAGGATCAATCTAAACATACACTATTGACTAGGACTGAAACAAAAGATTGTGGGACAGCTACCTTGAATTTTTGACCTAACAAAGCTAGCGGAGGAAAATAGAAGGTTTTGCTTGATTGTCCCTATGTCCTTGCTCTACCACATGCCCTGCCCACAAGCATCAGACTTTTTCCGGTCTTTCATAATCTGTAGTCCATGTCTTGGAAAACACGCTTCTCTCAAATTCTACTCTAGTCCTCCCCTGGGACTTGATGTATATATTGCTTTTTACTGAGAAAGAATTCTTCCCATACTTCTGTGCTTTTCTACCTCCTCCTTAGCCGTCGGGATCCTGTTCAACTGTGACTCCTGAGAAACTTGCTGTGACTGTCCCCATGTCCCAAGTGAGATTTAAATGACCTTTCTAAATGCACGTCCTTGACTCCTATTGCCTGCTCCCCACAGAACACAAGTAATCTGAATTGCTATTGTTTGAGATTTTCCATGAAGAGACTCTATATATTTCCTTCACAGCATAAGCAATTATTTTTTAAACAAATGGATAAAAGAAATGATACTTAATAAATATTTGAGGAGATAAGATAGTAATTCTGAACAGATCCTCTGAAATAACACTCTTGTAAAAGTAATTACATTAATTATGAAATCTAAGGACTCTAAGGAAATTTGGGGCTATCTAGTCTCTTTCCTACAAAGAAGCATAACAAATAGTTTTATGGACAAAATAAGACTTACACTGAACCACTGGAGACACTTTTAAGGACTGCAAAGGCTAAGCAGTTACAAAGATAAGAGCTATTCCCGAGGGGACATGGGGTAACCTTGAAGTACATTGCCATAAAATGGAACAAAAGGATTTCACAGCTCATCTTGGTGATAAACAACGCTGAGTCTAGCACCAACGAAACACAGCGCAGTGGGGGCACATGGAACTGTTGTGGTATTCTCAGGAAAACAGCGTCACTTTCATGACCTGGTTTTGGTTTCTGAATATGGAGGATGAATGAGCTATCACTCCCCTTCCGATCTATCCTGAAGCACTGAGCGTAGGAGCTGTTTTTCTCAGGCTCAGCAGTAAAGAGATAACAGGATATATAGAGGACCCCAAAGTGAACACAGTAGAAGCTGTGTGAAATCCTGCACTGTTCCCTGTGGCAGCATCGTGCCTCTTTCTGGAAGCGCTCAGCCCATGCCTCCTCACAAAGCCTGCACATGCTCACCTAGGAATGTTTCTTTTGTGGCAGTGGTGTGTGAATTCTGTAAGAGCACTGGGAGCCTTCAAGAATTCTTATTGATGGGGGCGGGAGGGGGTGTTAGGTGAAATATTAACAGTATCCACTGAAGACATCTATCACACTGTGAAACCAGAGCAAAGAGAGAACCTAGAACAATAAATATTGAGTTTTTGTGAACCTTTTTCTCACTAAGTTGAGATACATGCTGATACGCTATCACCACACTCAAATTGTGATAACTATAAAACCGTAAGAGGAATTTTTAACAAAACATTGCTTCAGCCTTGGCTATTACTGAAATAGATGTCTGAAGCAAGCTTCAGATTCTGCGTTGTTGGTGCCACAGTGTTAGTGGGATGGTCTAATTCAAAGAACGCTGAAGGTTGCAGCAAGAGGACTTTGATGAGAGAATAAGAGCCTACATCTTTATCTAGGAGTTTATTGGAAAGGAATCTAAGAAACATTGAGTTTGATATGAAATTTGCTTTTCATGTTGGAAAAAGATGCATCTCTTGAGGAGCCATACTCTACTTGCTGGCATAAAATGCTAGCAAATGTAAGACACACAAAATGATGCCTATGATATGGTAACATTAACGTTTTTTAAAAAGACTTTTTCTGAACTATAGGTAACAATTTTCTAAGTTTTCCTATTTCTAAAAGAAAGTATCTTCTGAAGGCGAGGTTTATCAAATGAAGGACAAGATTTTCAATTATAATACAAAATGCCAGTTTTTAAAACCCAATTGGAAAAAAAAAAAACCAATGAGATGGTTTTTCCTCGATCTGATCCCAATAACAGCAAAAACTTTTCCTAACTGAACATTAATAGCTTTTCCTGAATCCTTCAGAATTAAGGTTTCATGACAAACTCTTCTAAAATATGGGGAAAATAAGAGGTGAATTTTTCCTGACATCTAAGATAAGATCCTTTACACACTCGTGTTGTGGTTTAAGTGTTAGAAATTTCTGGCACCAGAGCCTTTCAGAGTCCCTTCCCTCCAAATATCCTCCAATGTTCTCTCTCTGAGGATTTGACAAAGAATAGAAAAGTGACCATTGTGAAGTGCATCCAGAAAATTCTATTTAACAAAGACATTCTCTCCAGAGGAAATGAGGGTACTGAAACCCCATCTAACCTGGTAGGAGTAATTTTCACTCCATTCAGTCTGCTATTGGCTTCCTGCCTTACCACAGCAGAAACGTTTATGCCCCTACAGAAATCCCTGGGAGGGTCATAGTCAAGTGGCAAGGGTTCACTAACATAGATGTGTAGTTAACATGGTTGCAACAAACATTGCCTCCACCATATCTTAATACTACATGAACAGATCTGCAACTAAAGAATGGAGATCAGCCTAAAGATTTCCACTTTCTAAGGAGACTATACAAAACAAAAGAAAATGGCTAGGAGAGAGATGAAAACAGGAAAACACAACAATTAAAATATCTTGCTCCTCAAATTATATCAAACACCAAACACAACCCTGGTTAACTGATTTGCTTTGATTTCATCAGCCACAGCAAAGTTGTAGGGCATGCCCCAAAGGAAGGTATTGTAAGGTATGCCAAAAAAAAGATGCTCTGTGAAGATTTAAATCATGCATGAAGTTAGAATAAGATAGATCCAAATATTGTAGTTATCAGATAAAGGAATTTCACTGTGATTTATATGATAGACTGAAATGATGTAGAAAACATGAATGAAATTACAGAGACTAGTGAAGACTCTTCGGAGTATTAGTAGTGCTTTGCTCTTGAATTAGGCTTTGGTTATGAGAGTGATCAGATAACCAAAATATTTATTTAAACATTTACCCAACTTCCAATTCATCTGCCTGCTGATGCAGCTGGGAAAAGCAGAAGATGATGCCCCAAGTGTTTGGGCACCTGTCACTCATGTGGAAGACCTAGATAAAGCTGCTGGCTGCTTTAGCTTGGCCCAGTCCTATCTGACCATTGCAACTATTTTGGTATTGAATCATGGAATGGGATAATTCATTCTTTCTCTCTCTTCCCTTTTAAAGAAACAAATGAACCTTTAAAAACAAGAAGAAAAGAAAGTGACCTGATAGAAACTCCCAAACTGAGGAGCAGAGAAAAAAGAATGCCAAAAATGATATTAAATATCAGAGAGGAAGCAACTGCTACTTGAACTGATACTTACAGAAGATGGCAGTGTGCAAGGCTACATCCATTTGCCACAGTGTTGGTCTCAGATAAAGGTGCTTTCAAAGGGCTGCCATGTCCTGGAGTACAATAGAGGATAGCTGATTTCTGTGTTATATTTCCTCCGTGTCTTAGATTGTGACCCCTTCAACTTTTTTTTTTTCTTTTAAAGCCAGAAAGTTGTAGTCACGTCAACCTTTCACTGCATTATTCTGACATTAACATTTCAGTCTCCCTGTTCCACTTATAAGTACCCTTGTCTTGACATAAGATACAATGTAGTAGTTTGCGATAATATCTTGATTTTTTCAACACTTATTTGTTTACTTTGAAAGTCAGCATGATAGAATCAGAGAATTAAACAGAGAGAAAGGAAGCTTCCATTCGCTGGTTCACTCCCCACGTGGCCTCAACAGCCAGGGTTAGGCTAAGCTAACGCCAGGAGTCAAGAGTTTTATTAAGGTCTTCTAAAGCAGGCAAGGGTCCAAACACTTGGCCCACCTTTTGCTGCTTTTTACAGGACACTAAGAGAGAGTTGGGCTGGAAATGGATCAGTTCAACATAAACTGGTGCCTGCGTGTGATGTTACTGTTGCAGGTGACAGCTTTACACATAACGGTGCTGACTGCTAATGCCTCAGTCTTACACTCATCTGCTTTACAACTGTAAATAAGCCTAGAATAAGCACATCCTTGGGTTCCTATTTTTCACATAGCACATTTTCCAGTTTAGAGACTTACTTCAAAGTCGGAGTGTAAAGACAATTGGGGATTGGGAAAAAAGCCAGATACATATTCCAGTGGAAGAACGAAGGATCCTAAAGCAGAAATATGCGAATATGATACAACGTGCACTGAAAAACAACCAAAAGTAATTCAATGGAACAGAGAAATAACGATATGAAATACAGACCTACACCTTTCCAACTATTAGCTCAACATGTATTTCTGACATAATATAAAATATAAAGCTGCAAAAAACTGAGGAAAAATATGCTATACATGGAAGAAATGTAGATAAACGGAACTCATATAATTAATGACTCTCGTCTAGATAATACATTATCAAAAAATGAAAGGAGAAATCTGATTGGAAGTGTTTGTAAAATATGTATCCAATAAAGGACCCATACCCATAATGTACAAAGAACTCATAAAATCCCTAAGTAGGGAAACTGATTAATAAGTGAAATTACCTTGTAAAACATGGCTAATAAACATAAGAATGGATGCACAGTATTGCTTGTCATTGGTGAATTTCAAGTTGAACAATAATGAGATGCCACCAAACAAATGTTAGAGCAGCAACAAAACAAAAAGTCCTAACAGTTCCAGTTGGTGTCAAGTCTGAGAAGCACATTAGCACACATTAATAATGGCTAAAAATACACGTTATGACTATTTTGAAAGACAAATTGTCACTTTTCTTACAAAGATAAACATGTCACTATTATGTCATCTAGCAGTTGCACACCAACATTTTTACCTAATTTACTGGAAAATCAGTGTTTACACAAAAATGTTTATATGGGATTTATTCAAGATTGCCAAAAACTGGAAGCAATTAGGATGATATCCAAAAGGTGACTGCCTTAATAAAATGGCACACATTTGGTCAATGCTGTATTATTTAGTGATAAAAAGTGAGTTACCAACCTGCAAAGCATATGACTAAATCTTAAACGTATGTGTAGTTTAGTGAAAGAGACTAACATGAATGTAAATTCCAAATGACATTCTGAATCAGATAAAAATAGAGATGATAAAGAGGTGAGTACAATCTTCAGAAATTCAACAGGCGTAAGTAATGTGGAGGGTATTTTAAATAAAGGAAGCCCATTGGCTCTTCTTACAAATAATTTCACATTAAAACTGTTTTATACAATACTGAACAACCAGATACATGACCCCATGTGTTTGTCAAAACCCTTCAGAATTTCAATGCGCACGGTGAACCTCAGTGTCTGCAAATGTTTAAGAAATGATTGGGAAAGATAACAGACCATAAGATAAAATCCAGAATAAAATCCAGCAATCGAACTGTGAACACAGTCAGGCAAAGGATGGCGGATCTAGTAATTGTGTAAATTAGTGGATTCTAAGAGGACTAAATTCAAAACACATGGCACAATAATGCTTCATGCCATGTGGAAAATCATTTCCCTGTGGCAGATAGGATTAACAAGTGTGACACTGTTTATATTAGTTTCTTGAGGTTGCCATGACAAATACCTCAAATCTGCTTAAGTTACAAAACCTTATTGTCTCACAGTTGTGGGACATCAAATCCAAGATCAGTGTTTCATTAGGCCACAACCCACTAAATTCACCACAAAGGCTCTTGTTCTATATTTCACTTTTAGCTCCTGCCAGTACTATGGCTTTATCAGGGACATATTTGTCCTAATCCGTTCTGCCTGATTTTCTGTGTACATTTTCTCCCTTTTATGAAGACATTAGTTACATTGTTTTAGGGAAGTATTTTAACCCACAAATTTATTTATTTTTGTTTGACAGATTTACAGAGGGAGAGAGAGATCTTCCATGCCTAGCTGTACTTCCCAGATGACTAAAATGCTTTAGTTGAGAATATCCGAAGCCAGAAGCCGAGCGTCAGGAGCTTTTTCTGAGTCTACCATGTGGGCAAAGGGGCTCATGAACTTGAGCCATCATTCACTAAGCAGAGTGGACATAAATAGGTGCCCATATGGGATGCTGGCCTGCAGATGGAGGATTAGCATGCTATGCCAGTGCATGAGCCCTGGAATTGTCTTACTTAAATATAATCTCATCTTCAGTAATTGTGCCTAAAATGACTTTATTTCCCAAGGAATTCACTTTTTGTGTTATTGGTGGTCAGGACTTTAAAATTTGATCATATGGGAGACATAATTCAACCCATAATATTGCCTCAATTGCATACAAGAACTGAACATTAGGTTAATGCCTGCTGCCTCTTTGAATGAATGAGCCAAGCAGCAAGGGCACCTCAGAATCCAGGAATATGCCATATCCTCAGTTGCTGGTTTCTAATATGACTCTTAGATCCTGAAACTATGGCAAAAAATACACAAGTTGAACCGGAATCGAGAGCAGCACTGTCACTTAGTCTTGCAAAGTTTTCAAAATTTGAAGTTTACAGACATGAAGAAAGTCTACAAATACATTTGCCTTGTGCAGGAAAAAGGGACATCTATTATTTGATAGTACGAAGAAACCGGGGTAAGTGAAATGTTTACAAGTGGGACTGAAAGAAACTTCTCTTTGAAAAATATGAAAAATAAGCTCCCTAAAGGGAGAATAGAGTGGGAGTCCATCAAAACCTTTCAACATTCTCTAGTTTCTGAAGTCCTCACTCTCAATCTCCAGGAATAAGGTAAGTGTTCTTGTTACAGGAATGTGGAATTCATTGTGTCTCTCACTGAGAAGAGCAATAAAATGGAGTAAGCAAAGCAAGTGGAAATCAATTTGAGAAACAGAGACCCCTGCTTCCCAAGAGGACCCCTGGTCCTCAAGGGGCCAGTCTGTCAAGGTCTGAGTATTGAGAGCTTACACAAGGAAGGACTGTCAACTGACCAGTTCTACACTGTTGTTACACACCAGGCATTTGCTGTTTTAAATGTGTCTCTTGTGTAGTAGTCATGGTTCCTTGTGAGCTAATAGACATCACCATGTCAACCACTTGGATGATGTGACAGTCGAGAAGTATCATCCACCTGGCCAATTACGGCAGGTTTTGTCTACTTGATCAATTGCTGAACATCTGGGACGTGCTGCTTTGTGGTATGTTTGGTATGATACCAGAGCCTAGTTTTCCGAGAGATGACCTTTGAGTTTGATGCCAATTGTTCTGTTAGCATAAATCTTTTCTCTTTCTTTTTGGATCAATATCTTTGTCTAATCAGTAGATGGGAAGTTTCAAATATCTGATTCTTTATTCCCACGGGGTCTTTCAGCTGCATGTTAGCCTTCCTAACTTCTCACATACAAAATGGTGAGAGGCCTCAATGTCTCCTCTTGCAATAAATTTAAATGTTTCTTCTTATAATAATTTAAGTATGACAAGAATTTCTAAAACATTCCAAAACAGAATTCTCCTTTTATTTGTTTTCTACACAAAGGCATTAGAAATTCCTGGTTCTGATTTTTCCCTAATTAATTGATCTAGTTTTAATTAAATACACAGTTAATGTGCAAAATTAAGTGTTTTAATTTTCACAAGATGGTAAAAACAGAAGCATTATTTTATTTTAAAGGTATCGGATGTATTTTACCTAATGCATTCCTTTCTGCTTGAATATATTTTGGCCTATCTATAATAATGCCATACGTAACAGCAAAATTATTTTCCTACAATAGTGAGAATGCTATAAATCACTGCTTTTTTTTAGAAAACAGTTTTATTTTAAAATTAATATCTTAATAAAATTGCAATTTCTTGGCTTCACAGTTATGAGTCACTTTTCTATAGAGAAATGGTACCTAATATATTTACCCAAGTAGGCCAAATATCCAAAGTATGATTCCTTTGGCTCTAATCCCAGTGAGGCATGTTATAAAAATAGCAAGGATTACCATCCTTTTCATCTCCACTCATTGTGGCACATCTCTCACTCAGCAGCTGAACTGATTTCCTGAAGAGCAACAGGGCAAAAGCATCACCTTACCTGTTTTTCTCTTTTTTGGAGAGTCAATCGTTGAAGATTAGATTATCAAAAGCAACTGAATATCTTCAGAAAAGTGGAAAGTCATTGTGGGTGTCCAGGAAAAGGCACAGACCCAGAAACGACCTGAGAAGACTTGATGTGCTAATAGTGATTCTCAGCCTAAAGCGTCTAAACAATTTATAAAAACTCAGAAAGTTAAAACAGAATGGTTAGCGACAAGGATTTGATTTCTAGAATGTCCGTATTAGATTTAAGTTTCAGTTTCCAGCAGTATGAAACAAAATCACAAGGCATATGAGAAACAAGGAAATAAGTATTAGTTTGTCTAGATAAGTGATAATTAGCCACAGCATTCCTTTAAACCAGATTCTAGTGATGAGTAGGGCCCTAACACTTCTCAGTGCTAAGAAGGTTGATAAATGTGAATAATTATCAGAAGAATGTGCAACACCAGCTGAAGTTGGCTCACGAGGTTTAAGATGTCACCTCTGTTAAACGGAAGTGCAAGACGAAGCATTAAGTGCTGCTGTAGAAGGTGCGATATGTTACATAGGAAACAGAGCTAAGAAAACCCATGCAATTGACTACCCTCTCTCCCATGTGTTGCCTGCTGGTAAGGAAGGCTTGCAGCACAAGTCACATCCAAGCTCAGTTGATGCTGGCAGTATAAAAGTCCAATTGACTGATATCATGGGTCTCTATATGGGACCATGAGCATCACCATGTAGGATATGGCTTGGCAATCGTGACCAATAGAATCTTTTCAGTAATGAGTTCCAGCAGTCGCAAACTAGAGTAGTGTGTGTAGTTTGGTGCCCTACTACCCGTAGGTTGGAGTGCTTCTCTTTGCTGTGTGTCCCCCCACTAGGAAGCAAGTATCGGAGGCTGTCCCTTGACTTTCAAGTTAAAAATCGAGTTGGTTTACACTTGAATCTCACATCCGTAGCTCCTTACACTAGTTAGAGAAAGCTGGGGTTGATGCAACCCAAAACACACATCCATTTGTTTGGAGTTTATGTCTTCACATTATGCTGGTGGATACTTAGAGTTTACATCTGGAGATAGAGATCTTTGGCCTTTATCTGTTGCTTGATGTAATCTTAGCAGGCATGGCACAAAACTTCAGAAATCTCTATAATTTCGCTTTCCCACCTCTCTAAAAGCTGGATCTCTATTACAAGTTAGGAGAGGAATTATGGAGATGACGGTGTTTCAGCCAGTCTCGGATCTAATATACTCAAGTTCTCGTGGGGGAAGAGAATTTGGGGTCCTATTAAGCTCTAGCTTTTATGACAGATGATTTCAAACTGGATTTCACGTCTAAGGGCTATATTTCTCTTTTCCTTCTCCAAATGAGAGCTGTCTCCACATCTGTGTTATATGAACAGCTCATTCTTTCTTGACATCTTCGATGTGCCCTATCTAATTACGCTGTGATCTGACACTGTGATCATCTATGGCTTTGCCAACTTTGTGAAGGTGATTTGATATGTTAATAGCTGTTTAAACAGGTACTGCTTAGAGATATTGCTGGAAGATCACATTCAGTATCATTTTGCTCTGCTTCTTGATCATTTAAGTCCTCAGATTCTCTGATTTACCTCTTTGCCTTCTATTTTAATTAAAAACATGGACGACTCCAAAAATAAGAACATGGAAACAAAATGAGAGACGAAATGGGAGAAGACAAAGTACGAGTGCAATATATTACTTGATTAAACTCACCCTTGGAAATTGTGATAAATAAACCTGCTTTTATTTCACTGTATTCAGCTTAGTTTATATTTAGGTGTTTAGCAAACAAAACACATTATTCTTCAACATTTAAGCCTTTAGAAAATGGATAGGTATTAGTTAACTGAAACTACATTACATCTATAAATCAACTTTTTTAGATTAGCATCTCCTCTGGTTTGCAAAAAGTAAAGTGTTTTGTCAAAAAATTTAAGTCAGTCATTAACAATTAGCTGCTAAGATGTCGGAATCACACTTTGAAATAATCGTGTAAATTTATTTGCCGTGTCTCCTGATTCTAATTTCCTGTCACTACTTTGGAAGTAGCAGGTTACGACTAACTCAACTGGGTTACTGTGAACCATGTGGGATACCTGTACTAAATACTTGGTACGGCATAAAAAATTACCCACTTCAATCCTTAGATTTGGTACATGGAATAATAGAGAGAAGATCTTTCACTAAAGAGCTAAGGGGTGGTTGTTCAGGGAAAGTCTTCCCTCAACTCACAAAGAAAGAAGCATCAATCTGAAAGCTGAGAGCAACCCTTAGAGACCTTGTTTCCCTGATTTCTTTACTGCAGTAGTTATTCAAAGGTAAAGTGGAAAGCAATGGATAGAAAACCGTCAGCATCAGAGTAGAAACTAAGAGGAATCAGCAACACCCTGGAAGAAATTGGCAATGAAATTTCAATGATAGAACGTATGGGCCAAAATGTTTCACTGTTTAGTGGGATGACTGTAGAGCAAAACTATGGATTATACTCGATATAGAGAGAACTGGAGGAGGACAACTAGTGAGCTCTAAAAGTGAAAAGAGAGCAAGGAAATGAAGTTCTGATTGACTGATTTGACCAGTTTACCTTGTATGGACTTGTTGTATTACAACTCATTGCTGCAAACTTGCACAAAAGACTAAGCAAAATATATCTTGGGTCTCAATGGAGACACAGAAAATCATCTAGGTGATTGTGATTCAGAAATAAAATTGTCAGGTTTTTGTCTCTTGCTTTAAAGAATAATTAGCAATGTTTAAGAATAGAGTTTGTTCTTGTTATGCATTTATTTATTCAGTTACTTGTCGGTTGGTGAAGCAAGAGTTGGTACTTTTTATTTTTAAACTGATTTGTTTTATGTGAGAGGCAAAGACTGAGAGAGCTCCCATTCAGCAGTTCACCCCGAAATGCTTCCAGCAGCTAGGGCTGGACTCGGTCACAGAGAGGAGCCGAGAACTTAACCTACTTTCCCAGCTGAGTTTCAGGCACCTAGCTTCTTGGGCCATTATAGCTGATTTCCAAGGCCTACACATGTAGGGAGCTAGAGTCAGGAAATATAGCAGCACACAGAACACAGGAACTACGATGAGAGACAGGCATCATATTATCATCTTAATTATCAAGCTAAACATTCCACTGAAGCATCTACTTTTTAATTAAAGTGGTGAAAAGCATATACTATTTTACATTTCACTACAAAAATAAAGATATACAACAATAATAGTTCCCCTTTTTCCTTTAAATCTTTCTTTTATTTTTTAGGAATATGTTGACCTTAAAGTCTGTCTAGAAAACCAAATATTTCACTCAACTTGAAAATAATTTGTTTTAAATTTATTTTATTCTGTGGGTGGATATAATATCATGCATGTCACATTGACTGTATGTATCTTTCATGTGGTGTTGGCCTGTTCCCTCACTTCCTTGAGAGAATAGATATAGCTCTCATTCTAATTTGTTTCTTAAACTTGGTGATATACCATCCCATCCAAGGTCCATAATGGCATCTTCGGAGGCAACAATGTTCTCTGGCTTGTTCATTTCCTATGAATTCTGGCTTAATATTTGCTTCATATGTGAATGAATGGACAGAATGGCCCACTCTCCAAATTTATGTTCTAGTTCTACCACATTTGAGTGCATTGCACACCTATTCACTTAGTCTTTTAGATTTGTAAGCTGGACCTGTATCTCTCATATAAATTCTCCAGTAAAGTCAAATTCTACTAAGTCATTTAAAAGTAGAACAGCATTTATTCTCTGTACTGTGAAAGTTCTTTGTTTTCCATCATAAACGTGAAATGATAGCAGAAAATGTGGAATGCACTGTTTTCTTTTGGGACATGTTGAAAGATTTCTCAAAAAAATAATTGTTTCATTTGGAAAGTGAATGTCTGAACCTTTGAATTTTATGGCAGCAGCTCTGAACAACAGATTCTGAGTAAGACAGATTTGATTTGAGCACCTATAAGGACGAAAATATTCTCCCCCTCAGGCGAACATATTTTCTCTGCTGGTTTTCATTGAAAGTTGACTTTTCGTGAAAAAAGCAATAGCCTAGAGTTACGATTCCAAAAGCAGAAAACATAGCAGCCAATTTTAGGTGAAAGTGCTCTTAGGAATATTTTATTGATTAGATGTTCAATTATCTATAAAAATTAAGATGGAATAAAAGTAGATAAATACTTTTGAAAGAATTATAATAAAACACATGTCCATATATCCAAGCACATTTGTCATTTCTTTATACTTTCTCTTCCTGGATGTTTTCTTTTCACTTTCCAGAAAATGATTTAAGCTGAGTATGCAAATCATTCAATCAACTAGATTTTTGCTTTCATCACAATCTAAAATAGCTGGCTATGTTCTACAAAATAAATCAACTCAGAATAATTTCCCCTTATAGAATGATGCTTTTCTGACTTGATATTGATTACATTCTTAAAAACGTTTATAGACTCATATTTAATTGGTCATAAATACTTTTTTATGGAAAATGATTGGAAATTTCCCTTTTCACATAATTTCTTTCTTGAAAATTATGTAGGAATGACTTGTCTATTTTAGTAGAAAATTCAGAACTCTAAGGGAATTTTATACACTTAAGTTCATAGTTATATTTGTGTTTGATAGTAAGGAGACAGCACTCCCCAACCTCTGCCACACACATTTGCACTATACTTTCACATTTCCCAGTAGAAGATTTATTTGTCTCACAGATATTGATTAACTTTTAAAATAGCAATTAAATATTCCCATCACATCACTGGGTTCATAGATGTTCCTGGCTGACTAAATGTTAGTGAATGGAACATATGGTAATAAAGGCACCCTTATTTAATCTTCTAGAAGACACATGAAGTCATATAACGAGGGATAAAAAATTACAGAATGATTAATAGGAGAAATTGTCAAGATCTAGACAGGTGTGTCTGAAGAATGGCAGTTTCTTCTAAAATGGGATGTGTAGTATAAATACGTTACATTCATGCAAGTGTCACAATTTGAGAACTATCAATTATTTAACTAATTCACTCACAGAACAACTTTGGTTTTAGTTGAAAAAGCTGAATTATACAACATTAAGGGAAAGAACACAATGTCATACAACTAATCATGGGTAACTCTATGGTCATGAGTCACACTTCTGACAGATAATTTATTATCTTAAATTATATAACAATAATTTAGACTTTATTTGGAATAAATAAAATCTGGGGCCAGAATCGCAGCAGCATGGATGAAGCCATGGCCTGTGATGTTAGCAAACAGTGTAGGGGCCAGTTTGAGCTCCAGTTGCACTACTTTTGCTTTAACTCCCTGATAACGGTGTCAGAAAGGCAACAGAGGATGGGCCAAGTGTCGGATCTCCAGCAAACCACACAGGAGACCCAGAGGAAGTTCCTGCCTTCCGGCTTCGACCTGACCCAGCCCTGGCTATGTGGTTACCTGTGGAAGTTCTCTCTCTCTACCTTTCTTTCTCCTCTCTCTTCCTGTGGGGTATGTGTGAGTGCGTGGGCTTTCAAATAAATAGAAGTGAAAAAAAGGAAAGGAGGGAGGGAGAAAGAAAGAAGGAAAGAAAAAAAGATCTCACTCTATGTCTCTCTTTTCTGCCCCTTCACCTTTAAAATAAATAAACGTCGTAGGCATATACAAAGCATATACTTAATATGCCTTTGAGAAGAAACTCAACGAATATAACATTGTCAATGCAATGCTGGAAGTAGGTCTTGTAAACCCAGAGCCTCATAGCTATCTGCTTGTCTTGTTTTTCATTCTTCTAGTCCTCTATGTTGGACTGCTGAAGTCATTTAGTGCTTTGGAGATGTACTGGGTGCTTTGGAAGGTAAATTCTTTCATCATTCTAAGTAATATTGCCTACTTAAAATCACTGAGGAAAGTAAAGACATTTCAATTAGGAAAAAAACTGAATAATAAAATTTTTTAAATAGGAAAGTAGGGTAAAAATAAACGTGGGAAGAAAAGTAGAAATGAGTAGTAAATAAGTTACTAGTGTGGCAAATAACAGCCTTTGAGATTTAACTTCTGAATCTCTTCTAATTTGGCTTTTTATTTGGAAGCTTCCATGTGCATGCTATAAAAATAAACAGTTATTTCTCTGGATGGAACCATTGATAACAGAATCTACCAGGGAAGCCAAAATGATGACTCAAAAGTATGAAACGCAATATACATTAAAAGTGATTGTTGGGGACACTATAAATCACTTTCAAGTCTTACAGCTTTAAAACGATTAAAGAAGGATACTTAAACTTTTCAAAAGCACGGTTGTGAATTCTGGACTTCAACTAAAATGGGATTCCAGGAAAAACACTGAAATATTTTGCTGAAATACCAAGCCTCTTGGAGTTGGAGCCTGCCAGCAGGCCCCGTAGTCACTGAAGGTGAGGTGACAGTGTTCTGGTGAAGCAAGCTGGTGAGGAATGTCCGTTTACTCAGCACAATTTTCAGGATTTTAAACGTTAAGGAAGGGGAGGGCAGGGGCGTATTCTCTGGCAGTCCCCCCACCCACCAGAGACACCGTAATTGGTTATACAAACACGTTTATTTTCCTTATCCTTCCGGTCATGTCGGAGGCTATGCTCCATGTATAGCCCAGGAAACTGTGCCTCAGGTCATAGGCAGGCAAGCTCTACGCCTCACCTACCAGGTAGCAGGCAGGGGCCCAGAGGTGGTTGTCCACACAAACCATCCATCACGAATGTGTATTGTTAATTGTATGTAATCTCTCTCCAGTGAAATGAATAATTTTTAAGAAATAGAGTTTCAATTGGTTTTGAGAACTAACTTGATATTGGACTCTCCTGGAGTTCACATTTTCTTAGATCTCACAAGTTTATGAGTGACATATTTGAAAAGAACTTGATTTAGACAACTACCCAACTCCACACAGACTTTATTTTGGTTCCTCACTGGCTTGATGAGCATCTGTTCGGGTTTTGAAAAACCAAGTCTGCTCTACTCACATTTCCAACACAAGGGTGAGGATGGACAGTTGTCTTGTCACTCCTGGTCTTCTCAGAGCATCTACACAAAACCCCAGCGTCTGAGAAGTCGGAATGTTTGTGTAGCCCAACCTGCATCTTCACGCTGATACTAGTGACATTTGGAGCAAGGGACTAAGCTTTTCTAAACACCACATATTACCATTTGCAGGGTAAGGCTAATAACTTTAGCCGCCATGTTGTAATGTTGTCAGTAGTAATTCAGAAAAAGGTTTGCCTTAATGCCCAGCACATAAGTGGTCATACCTATAAGTTTTTAATTTTCAGCTAAGGATTTAAAGCACTGAGAGATTTTTTCTTAAAAAAAGAACAGCATGCTAAGTAGACAGACTACCTTGAACTAGTGTATTTATTCATATTCTCATTGGACACCTACCACACAGATGTCACTTTTCCCATGTCCTGTCTTACTATTTGCCACATAGTAAATGTTAGCTGTTACTAATTTATCATTGATATTGCAAGTATGTTTACACAAGTAGCCAATACAGTGGTTTCATAAATTAAAATTGTATGCTTATTATGATTATGTTTTTACTTTTTTATTTTGAGATAATTATACATACATAAGAAGTTACAGGAGAGTATACAGGCAAGTTCCTTGTGTCCTTCACCCTGTTTCTTTGTAGAACAACTTCACTATCTGGAAACTGACACTGGTGCAACACAAACTCTATTCATTTTGCAGTGGTCATAGAAGTCTTGTAGCCCAAACCAGATGGGAAATAAGTGACATCTGTAGGCATTTTACCTACACATCTTAGGTTTCTGAGGAGGCTCAAGAATAGCATCTTTTTCCAACTTGGTCTCTGAGCTAACTGAAAAGTAAAAGGCAGCAAACAGAGCCTGGCAGATCACTTTTAACATGAAAAGAAGTGAGGTTGTAGGAAGTAGCTCAGGTTGGGCTCCGCCATGGTGGCCCAGCGGCTGAAGTCCTTGCCTTGAAAGTGCCACCAGGATCCCATATGGGCGCCAGTTCTAATCCCGGCAGCTCCACTTCCCATCCAGCTCCCTGCTTGTGGCCTGGGAAAGCAGTCGAGGATGCCCCAAAGCCTTGGGACCCTGAACCCATATGGGAAACCCAGGGGAAGTTCCTTGCTCCTGACTTTGGATCAGCTCAGCTCTAGCCATTGTGGCCACTTGGGGGGTGAATCAGCAGACAGGAGATCTTTCTCTCTGTATATCTGACTTTGCAATAAAAAGAAATGCTAAAAAAAAAAAAAGATAGCTCGGGTTGAGAGTGAAATGGTTTACTAATTGGATTGAAAAACCAGGCAGATTTCTCTATGGAAATGGAATAGCAGGCTGCCTCTGCAGAGGGCCAGACACAGACATGTTCCCCTTCAGGAACACAAGAGAATACTTGCAGCCAGTCACCAGCGAACTGTGTGTGGTTCAGTGCAATAGAAAACATGGAAAACATTGTTGAAAAAGCTAGAAAAATGTAACTTTAAAGGGATCCGACCTACTTTTTCCTTTTCTTTTACTGTGTCTTTGTTTTCTAGTTGATCCAAACATATGTTATTTACCATTTAGTGTCATCCTGGTTAAAGCCAAATTAATATTATAAATTGTAAGTGCAAATCCTACTGTCTGTTTTCATATTTTGCGTTTATAGTTTTAAATAAAAATATAACAGCATGTAATATTGACAAAAGCATAATATGTAACACAACCTAAAACTTCTAACTCATACATACATGTGTATTTTGTTTATACTAAAACAGTGGAAGTGAAATATAAAACTATCTCAACTACTTTTATTTTATTTCTAGATCCGTGTGCCATTTAACAATGTTCTGCTTTACTAATGAGTAAGGAATATTTAATACAAGAAATGAATTAAAATTCATCTATTTTTCCCCTTTCTTCTATGTCACCATTTTAGATAGTGGCTGATTAACACAGGGGAAGAGCCCAAGTGATAAAGGAAATGAATGCTTTCCTTTCGTTGTCCTGTTTCTTAGTATGCCATTGCCTCCTTTCTGTTTTCAAAGTACCTTCTGGCTTGATTCAGAACCTTGGCCTCTTAGGGTTGTCAACATTTCCACTTTCCAGAAAGAGTTACTGAAGGTTACATTGAATCATGCTGAATCTTCCTTAGCTCTCTCTTGTGCATGGTGAATCTACTGGAGTGTTCACAGAGAGGATACCAGTATCACCGTATAGAGGCTCCGTCTCCTCTGCTCACACACGTGCTCCCTGTTTCCCAACATTTCACATTCACATCACAAATGCAACCACACCACTTCCACAAGGTGTTGTTGTTAAGGTGATGGCAGCAGTACGCTGAGTAGAAGCAGGCTCCTCTTAGTGGTTGGTTCTGTGTGACTACACATGTGACATGCTCATGAAGCCACTGCACTTGCTCAGTGGAAGCAGCTAAGTGCCATACAATGCAAAGCTCTCTCCAGGGGTGCACCTGATATTTGCATGTCTACTACATTTGTTCTAAGCATACCCATCAGTGAATCACTCCACCGAGGAAAAATTAAAGTAAAAACGACATGATACAGTAATCTCCAGATTTAAAATATATACCTCTACAAAGGAAAACACATTTCCTTTATTTGTCTTCTAGTACGTAAAGCATTGAGGAAAAGACTGAAATTTGACATTGTGAAAATTTGTGATAAATCTGTTGGAATATTCGGTTAAGCATATCTGCAAATTGTTACTGCCCAAAAAGCTTTGTAATACCAACGCGAATATTTCATTAATGTACTTTTGGACATTAAAAAAAATAACATTGAATAGTTAACATATCAATTAGACTTACAAATAACTCGTTGTATGTAATGGAAAAGTTTGAAAAGAACAAAAAATGAAGAAAATATCTTTTGTGTTGATATGTGGGATTGTAAGACTTTCAGGTATGACGGAGCTGGAAGAGAGTAAGGCAGGTTGGCAGCTGTCCAGCTGTAGCCCTCAGAGACTGATGCCAAAGCAGCTGTGGATACTCACGAACACAATGGGTAAAGCTTCCTGAGATGCCGTGTGAACCTTTTTATACTGTTACCATGGGATGACTTGCAAACAGCTGGCTGTTTTTCAAACATTTTAGGTAATAGTGTTGTTTCCACAGAAAATTCCACAAACACACAATTTGGACCATTTCCCCTGCTGCTCTTTAACTGTGCTTTTAAAGATGTTTGCTTGTTCTGAGTGAGTCTGATAAGATCTTCTGGCTTTAAGATGTAAGCTAGCTGTCTCTGTGGCTTTTCAGCCTATTGACCCCATCTTAAAAAGTTGGAGAAGCATTTGGAAAAGTTACAACATTGAAAAATGTGCAAAAATGAAGCATTTGGGAAGGAAATAAAATTACTAATATCCGCACTTAGTACGTTCAATTTAGCCAGCAGATTTATACTTTTGGCACATTCTAAAAAGCTTTTGCACAATGAAACAGAGGCTTACTAAAACTCTCAGGCAATGCAGGATAATACAAAATGAGGAAAGGGTGGTGTGATGCATAGTTTACTGCATATAAGATGGTTGTTTGAAGCAACTTAGAGTTGTTGGAAAATCTGTTCTTCTTAGCATTCATTAGGCTGACATCATATCATGACCTAAATTTATGCCTTTGATAGTCTTCATAGTAATATGTATCCTTAATTGTGAACAATCATCCATAACAATATATAATCTTTACCTTTAAAACTGTTAAGAGGTGGCTATATACAAATATAATACATTATCTTCCATTTTATTTGTTCCATATGCTTGACTATACCATGATTTATGTTAGTGTATTAAGAATTATTTCCACTGATGTATCATGCTTAAAAAGGAATTATTTTATGGACCTATTTTCTTGCTCTGTTTTATTGGACTCAAGTAACACTACCTGAATACAAAGCCTCACATTTCCATATAATGAATAGCTGCGATCTTATTTTGTGGATTTAATGTTTTCTGTTTATTTGAAAGGCAGCAAGAGACAGAGTGACAGAGTCAGAATTCTTTCACCTGCTCTTCTATTTCTCAATGTCCACATCAACTGGGTTGGACCATGCTAAATCCAGGATTTCAGAACTCAATTTGAGTTTCCCTTGTGGATCACAGAGACAAGAAAATAATAGAGCTGCCCCCAAAGCGGATGAAAGAGGGAAGCTGCAATCCGAAGTGGAGCTAGGATGTGGATCTAGGAGTTCTAGTGTAGATGCAGGTTTCCCAAGGGGTGTCTTAGTTGCTGAGAGATTTATTTTCTAATGTAGACACTTCATGATTTTAGTAAAAAAAAATTAGTTTATTAAAAGCTGCTCTCAGCAATGTTCTTTGCAATATTCTAGCTCACCTTTATAATTTCCATTTATAAAAACCATGCCATTTTCAGATTAAAGTGTGAATGATAATTTGTTCAGCATAGATTGTTAAAATATTTGATGCAAAATCATGTTTCAGTATCTGTTTCTCTTGAAAACCTGTAGTGATTTTCACTAAATCAGGGTGAAATAGAAAGGTCTAACTTCAGCATTGGAATGATCACTTTATTGCTCTCTTGAATATCTACTATACCTTGTCGATTTGTACCTTATCATCAGACCCTGTGCATCATGAGAAAGTAAAATTCCATATCAAGAGATATTTATCGGTGAACTTCACATAAAAACATCCTTAGGAATCAATTATTAAAATTCCAGTTGATTTTTACCCAGGAAAACTTTAGTATATGTGCTGCCGAAGCGAGCACTACCCAGGAAAACTTTAAAGGATTTGTTTTTAAATTATTTGAAAGACATAGTTAGAGAGAAGGAGAGCTAGAGGGAATCTTTCATACACTTTCATTTCCCAGATTACCACAAGACCAGCTTGGGCGGGCCAAAGCCAGTAGCGCAGAGCTTCTTCAGGGCCTCCCGCGTGGGTGCAGGAGCACAAGCGCATGGCCATTCTGTGCTCCTCTCCTAGGCCATTAGCAGGGATTTGGAGAGAGGGGTGGAAAAATGGAGAATCAAGGCAGTGCCCATAGATGGTGCCAGCATTGCAAGTAGAGAAGTAAGTTGCTACACCTCTACACAATCCTCCATACCAAACTTCTGAGAAAGATCAGATGTATGTGATTTTGTTAGAAAGAAAAAAAAAAAAGAAAGAAATTTACATGGAGAGTTGATGAATTTTTGCTGTGGCTGAGAATCTGGGGCAGATCTAAATGATCTCTTGGCAGTTGTGTAAAATCAGGTCACCTGGGTGCAATGTCAGTAAAAGGTGACGATGAAGTTGAATATCTAAGAAAAGTAGAGTGCTCTTCTAAGTGTTCATGTAGTTTTATCTAGAAGTTGATTTGATGGTAGATGTTTGGTCGAGAGGTTAAAATGCATCTCCCATCAGTGTACCTGGATTTAGCTTGTCCCCAGCTCCAGTTCTAGATTCTTGCTAATGTGGACAATGAGAAGCAGTGGTGATAGCTCGAGTGATGGAGTCCCGTCACTCGCGTGGAGGACTACTCACAGGAAATGAGTTTCCAGTTGGATGGGCTCAGGCTGTTACTCAAACTTAAGGATTAAACAGTAGGTGGAAGCTCTCTCACTCTTTAGGACTATCACTGTTACTTTGTTTCTCAAGTTAAAATAAAAACTGTATCCTTATGAGAGCAAGGCTGAAGTGTCAGAGGAGACATCATTGTGAATAAAAAAGAAACAATCCACAATGAAATGAAAAAATGAAAGTGTCTTTATGGAATGAATGATAGTGTTACCAACATGAGATGAAAGAGATTAGTTGTATAACATAATAAAATAAAGTGAATTAAAGATTAAGTTGCATTTCATTATGTGCATTTAAAAAGGCAAGTCAAAATACAACCTACATGAGTATGTTAATAATTGCTTTTTACACAAGTCCTGAATCACCTCCCCCCACCAAATTTATTTGTCTTTCTGTAGACAAATAATTATATGTGATTTTCAGCAAATAGATATTTTGAATATGTCTGGTTCTTAGAATTTAATATTAAAGTGAATGCTTTTTCATTAGACATTATTTTGTGAAAAATAAGGCTCTTGCACTGGCTTGATGATTTCTATATAATTTCTTTTTAAAACCTTCCATTTGAAGATGGATCAGATTTTTGCTTCATTCAGACCACATATCTAATTACCGCCTCTTTAAAAGTGAAGCCAAAATAGAAAATCACCTTTATTCTTATGTATTCAAGGAAGCCTGGTTTCTATCTTACCTGAGTTTTGTTTGAGCACCATGTAATCTAGTCCACATTTCAAAGGGTACAATCCTACTTGATGCCGAAAGGTCACACATATTAGCAGTAATTGGCTTTTATAAATATTGCTCATTATGCAAATGCTTTGTTTACAAGCACCATTAGTCCAAAGTAGATGGAAAACTTGGGTAATAGGGTTTTCTGCATTCATTATGAGGAAAAATGTTTGACAATATGTACAGTAGAAATTGATTATAGATATTGGAATACAATTTAGAACGTGAAAAACTCAGGATGTTTCTGGTTTATACTATCTGAAGCCAGGCTGTTTTGCAAAATGAAATGACAGTAGGTTGGGTGTGAATATTCAGATGACTCATTCATAACCATCTGAGATGGAAGTATTCAATAATGAATAACTCTAATCAATCTGATATGCTGCCATGTTAAACGAAGTATTACTAGCCAATTGTTCTTGAACTAATTCCAAAATATTTTTCTTCTGAATCCACAGAGTTCTACCTAGGATGCTGTTGTTGAGATTTGAAAAATTGCAAATAACACTGTGATGCATACAGATTGAGGTAGCTTCTTTTTAGTTACTTCGTATGATTTAAATGTCATTGTGAAAGAAATTACAGAGTTATCAGAAGCAATTTTTTTTTAATTTAAGATTTTAATAACAGGTTGAAATTGTTACTGTAGGTCTGAATGGAACAGCCTTTGTTACCCGTGCAGTACTGCTATCAATGCCTCTCTTTCTTTCCAGGGCATTATACAGTCACTGCATACCCTAATGTCATATTCTGCATTTCTTGTTCATTGTCTGACTTTCCCTAGTTGCTTCCCACCAAGATTACTCTCTTATTGAAGACATTGCTAGATTTTTTTGTTTTTATCTGCCACAGATCAAGTACAGCAGTGGTTTTATAGCCATTCCTAACCTAAAACAGAATATTATACTCAGGCAATTTCTGCTGAGAAGTTAATCAACAGCATTTTAAAAAGGGAATTGTCATGGAAATGTAATTTTAAACATTTCTGACCATGCCCGGCATGTTGGCCTAGCGGCTAAAATCCTTGCCTTGAACACTCCAGGATTCCATACAGGTACCGGTTCCCATCCAGCTTCCTGCTTCTAGCCTGAGAAGTAGTCAACAATGGCCTAAAGCCTTGGGTCCTTGCACCATGTGGGAGACCTAGAGGAAACTCCATGCTTCTGGCTCTAGATAAGCTCAACTCTGACTGTTTTGCTCACTTGAGGAGTGAATCAGGGGATGAAAGATCTTTCTCTCTGTCTCTCCTCCTCTCTGTATTTCTTACTTTGCAATAAAAATAAAATAAATCTTAAAAAAATTTCTGGCCACCTATTATGAGTTATGGAAAAATTAGGGACAAAAATTAGGGAAAATGCAGTATGCTAACACAATATTTAAGGTGGCAACACGCTTTGGAGTTTCAATGAAAACAGAGTGAAGAGGGTATGTGGTTTTGAACATACAGAAAATAGAAAGTGAATATGATTTGGGCATTTTTACATATAAAAGTGTTAGAATTGCAAATAAAAAGAAATTAAAAATTGTCTCAGAAAATAATACACTACCTTAGAGGCATGTTCAACTTGAGATATCAAGAGAAATCTGTTTAAGTCTAATAGGCAGCTGAAAAATGATGCACTCAGGGCGAAGTAAGAATTCAAGAGAAGACTTGGTAGTTATTCTCCCAGGCATAATAGTTTAACCTATGGAAAAGAATGGGTTTTTAAAGCTAGCTCTTTCATCTTGCATTCTCTCTCTCTCTCTCTCTCTCTCTCTCTCTCTCTCTCAATCACACACACACACACACACACACACACACACACACTCACACCTGTCGAATCTGGAAGCAGAATCAGGGTGGAGTAAGAATCCAAACTCAGGCACCCCAGTGTGGGATGAAAGTGTTCCAACTGTTTCATCTTAACCTCCAGCCCACTTCTTGGACGCTTCTGAAAAAGCTTGGTGTTACACCTTTTTCTTAAGCCTGAAGGAGAAATCTGCAGTGAGAAATTTTAATGCAAAGACAATGTTCTCATAGTTATCTTACTCTCAGAAGAGAATTCTGCCTAAAAATAGAGGAGGAGGAAGCAGCCTCATAAAAGAGAGAAGGTGTTCAAGGGAGCAGGGAAAGAATCTAGGTAATGTCTCCCGAGAGTTAAACAGGAATGAGGCTCCAGGAGGGAACGCTTGATCGTACTAAATGCTGCCAGCTCTGACATAGGATCAATGAAAACAGGATCTTAGTCCTTGAGTTGTCATTGGAAATCTTGTCTCCAACATTTCCAGGTGACAGAAAATCATGACAGACAGCACTTTTAAACGTGATGTCTCTACAGAAAATGAATGTTATACTTAGTTATGTTAATTAATGCTTTTGGTTTTACTAATAGTTTCACTATAGTGAAATGAGAAAAAATTTAAGAGCTTCAGCTCTTCTGTAAGCCAAGAAAGAAAATGCTTCAATGTCACAGTAATCAAATCAATAGCTAAGTTTACATTTTCTTTCCCTTGATTTTGAGAAAGATTATTTTAAGCAGACTAAAAACTGATTCTAATGATTTCAAGCACTAAAACATTATAACATCTCCTTGAGTTATATATATATTTTTTTTCCATAAAAGAAATCACATCACAGTGGTGACAAACCCGTCACCACGTTTGTACAGCCAGTGAATGAAAGGACTGGGATTTGAACTCACATCTGTTAGAGCTGAAAATTGCTCAGCTGCAACCAAAGATAGGTACCCTGGACACACAATCACAGAGCCGGGCAGGTGACCCTTCTTCTTAACACCTTAAATCACAATCTCTATGCATTCTCCCCGTACTTTGTCTCTCACTGAGCTTCCTAGCCCCTCTCTAAAATCCAGCTTACTCCTGCTTCCGTCATTTTTTTTAAAGTGTAAAGGGCATCATAAAATCAAAGTGAATGCTTACCTAATGAGGTCATGTAGTCATTTTAATACTACATTTCTTCTACTAGGCTTATCATTTGCCTATTATTCTTTGTCTTAATGTTTTACTTCCATGGAACTGCATGAAGCTGAAAATCTTAGCCATTAACAGAGAAACTGTGCTGTACAACTTAGTGTCCCCATTGCTATCCAATTTTTTTTTATTTTTAAAATGTCTTTAGTTTTATTGAGAATGCAGATAAACAGAAGGACATACATAGAAAAAGATATTCTGTCCATTGGTTCACTCCCCAAGTGGTCTCAATGGCTAGAGCTCAGCTGATCTGAAACCAGGAGTAAGAAGCTTTTCCCAGGCCTCCCACGTGGGTGCAGGGTCCCAAGGCCCTGGACCATCTTCTGCTGCTTTCCCACATCACAAGCAGGGAACTGGATGGGCAGTGGATCAGCTGGAACATGGACTGGTGTCCATATGGGATCCTGGTGCAAGCAAGGCATGGATTTAGCCTCTGAGCCATTATACAGGGCCCTTCCCATTTTTTTTTTTACTATTGTATTAATTTCCTATCCACCTCCTGTATTGTTTTGTCTTGTTTTGCCTTAAGATTCATTTATTTTTATTTGGATGGCAAATTTATACACAGAAGGAAAAACAGAAAGAAACCAATATTTTACTCACTGGTTCATTTCCCAAAGGGCTGAAATAGCAGGAGCTGAGCTGATTCGAAACCAGGAGCCTCTTCTGGGTCTCACATGCAAGTGGCCAAAAACGTTGGGACATACTCTGTTGCTTTAATAACAGGTCACAAGCAAGGAGCAGGATCAGAAGTGGAGCAGCCAGGACATGGCCTAGAGCTCATATGGGATGCTGGAATTGCAGGTTGAAGAATAGCCTATTGGGCCACCATGCCAGTCCCAAATCCAGTTCCCTGCTAGTGCGTCTGGGAGGGTAGCAGAAAATTGGTCAAATATTTAAGGCTCTGCTGCCCATGTGGGAAACCTGCATGGAGTTCTGGCTCCTGGCTTGAGCCTGGCTCAACCCTCACCATTGAAACCATTTGGGGAATGAACTAACAGATGGAATGCCAATCTCTCTCTTTCTCTCTGCCTTGCCTGTATTTTAAACATAAATGCATATTAGAAAATTTAAAAAGAAATTCACCAGGGACTTAGCTGTTTTCTTAATGACTTAATTGTAAAAATTTTATTATACGAATTTGAATTTTTTTTTGGTATGTTGATGTACACATAGCCCAAAATAGCAATATATCTCTATTGTAAACTTACACAATCTCAATAGTTGTGAACAGGGATTACACACAAAACTCCATAATACTTCAAATGGAATTCTGAGAATACTATGAATACAGATTTGTGACAAAAAAGAGAGATTATTCTGGCAATCATAATTCAGGAACACAATATATGAGATCTGTAATCATGTAATCACCCATGCAGCCCTGGGGTTGGAGTCATTTAAATCAATGGGTGCTGCATTTCAGTGCCAAGGAAATCCTCATTTAAACCCAATAAGGAGTTTTATAAGAGGATAAGCAGGAAACATACATCATACAAAGTGCATGGATCTTTGGCTTCCCTTGAAACTGTTAAAATTGGTTAGGAGCAAACAGTAACACAAAAACAATTAAAAATTTCAAAATATTTTGAAAGTATCTACAATATTACCCTCTCCATGCTTAAATGACATTGAAAGTCATTTGAACACTGAAATATTAAGTGCCTTCAATATTTTATTAGAAATATATAGTAGCAATATTAATTAGAAATCTTTTATATTGTCAAATGGGATACAGATACCACTCCTCCTTCAAATGAACACCTATTTGAAGCTGTTAAGATTCTTAAGGATAAAGTGGATACTTCAAATTTATCACTAATTATTGTTTCATTCTCTAGGAAATCTACATTTGGTGAAAGTATAGCATTTTTGGTACTTATTCCTTACAATAAATTCATGTTACATAATTTTCTTTAGTTAATGTACAATGAAATAAGTGTCTGAATGAAATTATTTAGATGCTTTGAAGTGTTCTCAGAGAAAAATATATAACCATTTATCATCTTAATATAATAATAAAATAAGAAAGTTACAAAGCAATTTGACATTTTGATGGAGCAGTTATACTTTTTGTCTTCAGGCACTCAGCAAAGAGAATTACTTTTGCTCTGAAATCGAAATACCTCAAGCACCAACCAAGAATTACACTCCTTGGTGTAATTAAGCTTTGTTTGAAAACACAACCATTTTAAATCAACTGTCCCTGAACATGGAATGAGTCAGATGCAAATTACTCTCAATTCGTTGAAAAGTCATCAGTATGTTTCAGTAATATCCCAAAAGAATATATACGGTATCAAGCATCTACATACAATTTGTCTTTTTATATTTCCTTGCACACCTTTTTCTAAAAAACATTTCTTATAATTTTAATGAAAAGTATCATTAAAAATAGATACAAATACATAAATGAAATATTTCTGTTACTGTTAAATTATGTCTGCAAAAATGTCCATATAAATTATAGTTTGGTGTCATAACTTCATACTGATACATGAACTTAATAATTAGCAAAAATACTGAAACTTTCTGCTTCAAAGTACAATCTGCTACTGTTCAATCATGTCTATTTGATAGCTTTAATATTAAAGAAGGAAAGATGCATGTCAGTACTTCTTTCCAGTTTGCACAGGGTAGAGAATTACTTGGTAACATGCTAGCTTGCAATTCAAGAATAAATATTAGGTAATACATGAATAATGCTCATATAACCAAGGTTTCAAAAATTTAGTGAATGTACTATTGCCTGCATTGCATATAAAAGTAGCTTAGTTTGGCAGAAGATATTTCCTACCGCTTCTTTGATGCACTATTTCTCAACAGAAGAAAACACAGATTCAATTTTTTATTGAGTGCATAGAATTGAATAACAATGGTTTTCTGAAAATGGTTCAGGGAAACAATGTATACAATAATTAATTATTTTTATTTTCTGAGATTTACCCACTTATGCGAAAACTGAAAAGTAGGGTCACAAAGGCAGAGAGAGAGAGAGAGAAAGAGAGAACCATTTGCTGGTTCACTCCCCAGTGGCTGCAGCAACTATGGCTAGACCAGGCCAAAGCTGCAACTGCAAGCCAGGAGTTCCATCTGGATCTCCCACCTGAGTGTGGAGCCTGAACACTTGGGCCATCCTCTGGTGCATTCCCAAGAGCATTAGCAAGGAGCTGGATTGGAAGCAGAGGAGCAGGAAGGCTAAGTGTCACTTCTATGGGAAGCCCACACTGAAAGCAGTGGTTTAACACATTGTAACACAGTGCTGGCTCCTGTACTGAAATGCTATGGATGCTTTTATTTACAGGGTACTCCTTGTACTCAGAACATGGCAGTTTATCAAGGATGTGATCCTCGTACTCTGATGTCATATCATATCAACAAGGTAGAGGCACGACTAGTTAGCAAGCATTTAAACATGAGTTAGCAGACTGAGAACACAAGCAATCTGCGACTGTACTATTATCCCACGTTCATTTGCAGAAGAAAAAATCTGATGTAGAGCAAACATTAGTAACATCCTGTGCTCATATAACTACACATGGCAAAGCTGTGCTGGATTCTGTTATTAAAACCAGTACTCCTCCCTTCACATCCTAGCACATGATTTGAACACTTTTAAGAACACATATTTAATGTTCTAGAATGAATAATGAAATAAGTAAGAGGGTGAAATCAAGATTCAAGTCAACCAAACTGATACCCAGATCCATATTTTCCTCTTTTCAATCCAAGCTCCTGCCAGAAGATTATCTTTACTCTCTGATTCAAGCCATCACCAACACGAATGGACACCTGAGGTTGGTATTACTGCCTCCGTGTGATGTGAACGTAATGGTTCATGCACACAGATAGTCAGTGCAAGAGGATAGCAGCTGACCTGAGTAAGACTTTACCTTTCCAAACTTAAGCTATCTCTCAAAAGCCTAACAATGTGTCAAATAAAATAATAACCCTTCATGTTAATTCTAAGTTTCCCAGAAGCACATATACAAGCTTTGTGTGTGGATAATCTGTTTCCACAACACATATGTAATGCTCAGATTCATTACATTAACCTAAGATAGTTATTCATCCTTAAGAACTAGTAAATAAGTCATTCTTTATTAGCTGTGTTCATGTTTCCAAGTAATATATGTTTAGTTACATATAAGTTAGCTTCCGTGTGTGTTGAAATTTATGTATTATGTCAAGGACCCAGAGTGAGTAAAAACAAAACAAAATGAAACAGCAACCCCTGTCTGGAATGAATGTTTCAGTTCTGAGGGAAAAGAGCAAGTCAGCTTGTGTGAAGCATAGTGACTCTTACAGCTTCTCACTTGGATTGGGCAACAGTCAGTCTCCTCGAATACCATTGGTTGAAATAACTCAGCCAGGTCAGATCCCATGTTAGACACGCAGGGATTTATTCATGTCCCCCAGCTGGTACTGCATCTAGAGAGAACATACTTACTAGGAAGAAGTAAATAGTTGGGGCCAATGCCATTTCTCCACATGCTAAATTCTCCATCTCCAGGAGCCGGCGCTCTCTCTTGGTCTCTGGTTCATGTCACAGCTGCTTCACTGACAATCGAGTTCTCGGCTTATGGCTTGGGATAACAGTGGAGGATGTTTCCCTGAACCATTGTCCCCAACCCAGGGGCCGTGGGATTCTGTTCCCATGTCAGAGACCCACAAGAATCTCGTAGCTCCTGGCTTTGGATCCACTTAGCCCTGGCAGTTGCAGACATTTGGGCAGTTAACAGATAGAGGATCTTGCCTTCTCTGTCTCTCCTCTCTGTAAATCTGCCTTTCAAGTAAAAATAAATGAATCTTTTCTAAAAAATAAATGTAAACAGTTATAAAAGCACAGGTGTAACTTGAATTAATAAGTGATCAAATAAGATTTTTAATCATGTTAGGTAGATGTCAGAATTATAGTACCATTCAAACATAACTTACCATAGTGTATCAGAAAATTATAAAATCTACACATTATTTTCTTCTGACTTTTTACTACCAAAATGGAAAATTTTGGAATTTTCATTCATTTTGCCATAGGGGTCATGCCCATGTTTATGTATCAATCCCAACATTAATTTCCCTTAAGGAGCACAATTGCTTTACTTTTACTGTTTTGGCATAATTCCTATTTGCATGTTCCATGTTATTAAGAAAGATTTCTAGAAGCTAACAAGTGGTTAATCCGACAGACATTTTCATGGTTTGCTAACCTAACAAATGTCCTATTTTTGCCAAAATGTCCAACTATGTCTGAGAACATTACCAAATAATTAAAGCAAGGTTCTCTGCTTTCTGGGTTGTGACTGCCAAAAGCTGCATGCCAGTTCTGTTACTGGAAATGCAAAAGTATACAGCCCGAAAGGATTAACCACCTTAAAAAAAAACTCAGTGAATCTCTTTGAGTTACTTCTTGAGTAACAAAGTGTAGAGCAGGCCTGCGGATAGAAATTTTACAGGAACAACACATTAACCTTTTTTTTTTTTTTGTATCAAAAACATTGTGGAGGAAGTTTGCTTCCAACTTTGAAGTCCTTGTTGTTCATCTACTGGTGCCAACCAGTATGGTTGGAATACTTAATAATATCTCTCCACTGTGTCCTTGTGTCAGCACTGGATCACCACATAGTTGTGGGCTCTTTGAGACTGGTCTGTGTATTGCTGGGCAAGTTCATCAGTTAGACGCAAGACAACAGAAACGGAGTATTCAATGCTTGGGAAGCTCCTTTGTGTAAAAGGCTCAGAAACTTTTTACTTTGTGTAGCCAGAGATAATTTGTCTTGCTTGGTAAGAACTTGTACTTTCCATGCAGATGCCCCTTCGTTTGAATCCATGTTCTAACATTTTTCTGGCCCAGCACAGTCCTCACCAGTTAGTCTCTGTGTACCAGATTCTGCATTTATAAACAAGATAAACCGGACTGATGTGGTGACATACCAGGTTAGTCCTCTGTCTGTGGCACGGGATAATCCATATGTATGCCAGCTTATGTCCCAGATGTTCCACTTCTGATTCAGCTTACTGATTGTGGACTGGGAAAGCAGTGGAGAATGGCCCAAGTTCTTGCCTTTCAAAAACTCTATATAAAGTACCAGACATGAGAAATAACACTACACACGAGTTCTTATATGTGTATGCAATTTGCAGTATTTTCTATGAGAGTTAACATCAGTTAATCGCCAAGTGTAGTTGGCTGTAACTGAGAGGAGATTTCACCAGAAGAAAACATGTGAATCCATAGTAGTTACTATGTGTCGCCTTAAAAATCTGTAATTTAACAACTGAAGCATATAATTCTCATTGTTTTTTCTTTTTTTCCAGGAAGCTTGGGAGAATAATTCCTGGATAAGTTATGAGAGGTGGTTCTGACTTACGGTTTCTTGTGATGCTGCAGTCCAGTAGCAGCAACTGTTTTAGCCAATGGAAAGCTGGGATGAAGTTTAATTCACCTTCGAAGTGGCCGTATGTAAGGTGGATATTTGGTTCCGATTCCAGCTGAAGGGCAAATTTCCATGGTGTTGCTTGAGTGTCCCATCATGAGGATCAACTTCCTTGGTAAGGAATGATGCAATGACCAAGGCAAAGATGGGTTTTTGGCGAAGTTGTTAAGTCCTAGATTAGGATGACCTGAACCCATAATGGAGTGTCTAGATTCAAGTTCTGACTCTGCCTCTGTTTCAGCTTCCCAGTGAAGTGTATGCTTGGAGGCCTCAGGCAGCAGCTCAAGTACTTGAGTTCTTGTGACCCAGGAGGGACACTCACATTGAGTTGTGGGCTCTTGATTATAGCCTGACCTTACCCCACACTGCTGTGGGGGTTTTGGTAGTAAACCAAGAAATATAGCACATCACTTTCTTTGTTTCTATAAAACATATAATGCAAGTTTTCTTTTTTAAAGAAGAAAGTGTACATTTCAATGTTATCCATGATTTAGCCTTAGAAGCCAAATTCTGTCACTTGTATTATAACCTATCAGTCCAGGTCTGTGTGTTTGCTTTTTTAAAATTTTATTCATTTTTATTTTTATTGACTTATTTATTTTTATTGGAAAGGCAGATGAGATTTATGGAGAAAAGGAGAGACTGACAATGACAATGGTGGAAGCTGAACAGATCTGAAGCCAGGAGCCAGGAGCTTCTTCTGCTTCTTCCCCATGGATGCAGGGTTCTAAGACTCTGGGCCGTCCTGTGCTGCTTTCCCAGGCCACAAGCAGGAGCCGGATGAGAAGTGGAAATGGGAAGTAGAGCAGCCAAACCATTGCCCACATGAGATCGCAGTGCTTTCAAGATGAGTTAGGTATTAAGTCATTGTACCAAATCCTGTCTTAACAGCTAAGGTAAACACCCAGGCCCTGAAGATGAATTTTAATAATAATCAGTGCTTCTTTATTATGCACTTAGGATAAGAAAAAATTATATAGATGACTCAAGGATTTAGTAACATTAGCCAATGATGACCTGAGTCATTCCACTTTGCAATTGTTACTATTTTGGCATTCATTTTGTATGTCAGATCACTGCCAGGCACTAGCAGGCATTTTTAATATTTGCTTCTGTCACTTCTCTAAAGAAACTGCTTTTAACCACAACTGTGAGTGAAAAGTCCTATTTGATTTTATTTTTCAGTTCAACCTTTAGTAGGGAAATACTCAGGTCCATGAAAGTCTATCAAATGCCTTCATTTGATCGATTCCCTAGAAGCTAGTATCACCAACAATGACAGAACACGCAGTTATGTTCTTTTGCACTCTGTGTACATTCTTTGTTCATTTCCTCTTTCTCCAGCGTCATCTTGTTCCTATCAGAACTTGTCCCCTAGGCCCCACCTGAGTCTGATGAGAAGGAACTGCTTTGCCAGAACTAAGCTTTGACTTCCTGTGGTGAGCGATTATTCATAATCTATCACTCATCCACGCAGTCAGTTCCCTAGGGGAGGAAGAATGACCTCACTCCCTCCTCTTGGAGTGAGCTGCTCATGAGAATAAAGTGTTCCCCTCTTCTTATGTGCTTGAAACAATGGCAGTGCCCATCTTCTCTAAGGAGAAGTGGATCTGATCGGGTCTGATGCTGACACATGTGCGGAGGTGTGTCTGATTCTGTTTTGCATCTGAAAAGTGTATGATGACCAAAGGAAGGCTGTATTCTTCACCAGTAATAAGGATGAGATTTGACTTCCTTTTGCCTTGTTCCTTCTCTTGTTTAGGGGATATTTGAAGCCTTAGGTAGGTGGGGTTAATTATTGGGCTGCTAAAATTCCCCACAGGGTTCTGTGTCCTCTTCTTTCCTTTAGAATTTCCTCTGAAATTACAGAGAACAAGAAATTACAAAGCCAAGACATACTTGTATCCTGACGATATTTTCCTCATCAAAATGCCCTTATCTGTGGCAGACATCATGTGTTCCTGTGCCCTTGGGAAGTCTTCTCATGTGTAAGATGCTTTCATGAAACACTTCAATTTCTGTTACAGAACATTGTTTATTAATGGGAGTATTTATAATTTATGCTTTACCTATACCTGAAAAGAACTCAATGTTGTTGTTTAAATATTACTTTTAGATGGTAAATGCCAAAGAGCTTATAAACACTCATTCTGTATCTCTTGCGTTTTCACGTACTCCTGCATGTAACCACTCAGCTGGGCTCTACAGTAATTTGGTGCTCTCTGAAGACAAACAGACCACCAGATAGAGATGTTGAAGTTGAGTCCCAGTTTATGCTTTTTTATAATTAATTTATTCATCACAATTGAATTTTCTCTGAAACATAACCAAAAAATATGGTTGCTTTGAGTCTCAATTGGCATAAAATGCAAGTTCAAATTATTATTTAAAGATAATATTTTTACCAAAACTTTTAATATTGTAAAAGAAATATCCAAATAGTTCTAATTTTATGATACTGTCCCCAAGTCTTTAGTAGTTCTGAGGGACGTCAGAGTCCATCCATCTCATTCTTAAAGTGTTAGCAGTGACTATCTAACCAGTATTTAAGTATGTATATATCAAGTATGTATAATCACAATAGAAAGACAATTTAAAATCTTATCACCATGTTATCCTCTCTGACTTTTGATTGAAAAGCATAGATTTGTCCTTAATTAAAACAAGTGTGATCTATCCTTGTGATTCCCTAATGATAAACCCTTATAACAAAATGTTAACAGTTTCAATTCCATGTTTGTATTAAATGGAAAGAAAGGAATCAGAATACTAATAAAATAAGTTTACTACTGGTAGCTGTAGGAAACATTTTTTCCCCAAACTTCAGACTTTTGATTATTTTCATGCAGTCTTTGACTCATCTGAACGTGCTTTATTCATCTCCGTTTCAGCTATTTCTAGTGTTGTGTGTCTCTATTTTCATCCAGAGGTGTCATGTTGGTAGCCCTATGCGATTACGTAGGCCAGAAAGAAGCTGGACTGGCACTGTGTTATGATCACCTCTTAGCAGCCAGTCTTTAAGACCAGGCTATCTCATATGAAGACTGATGTAGTTAGATTCTACTGAAAAATTGTAAGGCTTGTAACACAGAGGTCTCATGTCTGCATTACTGAAGGTCACAGGAACGTGTTTTCCTTGTTTAAAGTAGGTAAATCCTCACCAATTCTGTTAGGGTGAGCTTCTTCCCGCTCTCCACTTCTGTTATCTCTTTCCTGTCTGCTCCTGCTATGTTATCTGTGTAACTGCTAGAACATTCGTATTTTCCAGATGCTGGAATTAAAACTTGCTGAAATCTCTGTTCTTACTCTAATATTTTTCTCTCTTTATATATACATTTTACCAGCATTTAATACTGGGACATTTTCACTATAGTATTTTAATATGTGTACATGGTATACTACTCTTGGAATACTCCTTTTGAAATATTTCTAATTTCAGTTAATGAAATTATAACAGGACTTTTTATTTTTTAAGACTTATTTTAATTTTTTAAAAAAAATTTATTGGAAATGCAGATATACTGAAAGAAAGATCTTCTATCCATTGATTGACGCCCCATGTGCTTGCAGTGACCAGAGTAGAATCAATTCTAAACCAAGAACCAGGAGCTTCTTCTAAGTCTCCCAAGTGGGTGCAGGGTCCCAATGCTATAGGCCATCCTCCACTGCTCTCCCAGGTTATAAGCAGGAAACTGTATGGGAAGTGAAGCATCTGGGACACAAATTGGCACCCATATGGGATCCTGGTGCTTACAAGGGGAGGATCTGCCAGTTGAGTCATTGTGCTGGGCCCTTTTTATTTTTCTTTTTATTGGAAAATCAGATATACAGAGAGGAGGAGAGACAGAAAGATCTTCCATCCATTGATTCATTCCCCAAGAGTCCACAACCGCCAGATTTTCCCAATCTGAAGCCAGAAGCCAGGGGCTTCTTTTGGGTCTCTCACAGGTGTAGGGTCCCAAGGTGATCTGCTTTCCCAGACCACAAGCAGGAAGCTAGATGGGAAGCAGGGTTGCCTGGATTATGGGATCTGGGTACATTCAAGGCAAGGACTTCAGCTGTTAAGTTACTAAGCTGGGCCCCTTTTTATTTTTAACATTCATAATTGTCATATAGGGCCCAGCATGATAGCCTAGAGGCAAAATCCTCATCTTGCATGTAGCAGGATCCAATATGGGCACAGAAAACAAGAAATTTTTTTTAAAGATTTATTTATTTTTATCTGAAAGCCAAATTTACAGGGAGAGCAAGACAGAAAGACAGACTTCCATCTGCAGGTTCATTCTACCAGTCTCTGCAATGGCAGGAACTGAGCCCATCGGAAGCCAGCAGTCAGGAGCTTCCTCCACGTCTCCTACTGGGTGCAAGTACCCAAGGATTTGAGCCAACCTCTGCAGGCTCTCAGGACATAAGCAAGGAGATCTTGGAAGTGGAGCATCCAGGACGTGAACTAGTACTCATATAAGACTGGTACTATAGGTGGAGGATTAGCTTACTATGCCACTGTGCCAAAACACAAAAAGGATTTCATTTGCTATGTTTGGTTGGTTTGAGCTTACTGTTTATGAAGGTAGTATTTTCAAAGAATCGTTTTATTTTTCTTGAATATGAAGCATTGAATACACTACTGATTTCACTCGACACATTAAGAGCACAGATATTCAGGCAAGTGATGACTTGATATATTGACAAAATCTTACTTACAGGGAGTAGGTGAAAAGGAGATTGTATAACTCAGTCTTTCTGTCATTTCTAATTCATTTATTTACTAGACAGAGAGTTACAGAGAAAAGTAGAGACAGAGAGAACACCTTCCATCTGATGCTTTACTCCCCGAATGGACTGGAAGTCCAGGGCAGAGCCAAGCTGCAGCCAAGAAACAGGAGCTTCTTCTAGGTCTTCTGTGTGGATACAGGGGCCCAGGAAAGTGAGCTTTTGCTGCTTTCCCAAGCATATTAGCAGGCAGGTGGATGAGAAGTGGAGCAGCTGGGATTGCAGCCAGCATCCATGTGAAATCCCAACATTGTGTAGGCCATGGTTTAACCCACTGTACCAGAGAGCCATCCCAGTATAGCACCATCTTTCTATAATCCATCATTCCTTTGCTGAGAGAAAAAAAAAACTCAGTTAAAATTTAATTTATGGACCAATGTAATGACACTACAGTCTATGCCTCCACTTAGGATACTGGCATACCACACTGAATGTTCAGTTCAACTCCCAGCTGCTCTGTTTCTAATCCAGCTTTCCAGCAAGGTGCTTGAGAAGAGAACAAAAAGTGACCCACATACCTGGGCCCCCATCACCTGTGTGAGTCATCATGAAGAAGTTCCTGGAACCTGACAGTGGCCTGGTGCATTAATTGCTACGTTGTTGCAAGTTGAAGAGTGAGCAAACAAATGAAGGGCCTCTGTCTGTCTTTTGCCTCCCTACTTCTCTCTTTCTCTCTCTCTGTGTGTTTCTCTGTTAAAATAAGTCATATTTTTATTTATCTGAATAAGTAATAAAATACAATTGGGAGATATTATTTCTGTACAAAAACAATTTTGCATACTGGTTCTATGGTCTTAAATATTTACTATTGTTTTCAATATCTTCTGTGGCCATGTTCCTGTTGTATTTCCATAATGTTTATTAGGACAAAGTATAAACCAATTTAAGTGATCTGCTCCACTAATTATATGTAATACTATCAGGAAGATAGGACTACATTTCATTTATATTTTATAATAACTTGCATAGTGGTACTGATTTTGATAAATTTGCAGGGAGCATTTTCAAAAGGCACCAGTTGCTATAGAGTAATTGTCTCTAAAATTCATATGTTGACATTTAATCTCCCATATGATAGTCTTACTAGGTGGGCTTTGGAGGATGGCTAGGTCATAATGGTGGTGCCTTCATGAATCCAATTTATATCCTTAAATGGTGGTAGACAGTAGAGCTGCTTTTAAACCAGATGAACAACAGAAGAAGCTAGTTGAGTACCACCATCACCTGTAAACCAAAAAGTTATGTCTGTACCAGAATGCAGATTTTCTTAGATCTAGGACTTCTCAGCCTCGAGACCCAGGAGGCATGAGTACCTTATGAGCAGTGGTGTTATCATATAGAAACCCAAGCAGACCAAGGTAAGTGGTTTCTTTAACTAGCAAATGAGATGCTTGTTCACAAGCTGTGATAATATTTAGCCATCTGTTGGCAAGTTTTTATCACATTTTCATAGAACTCTATAAATCCATCCTTTGGTTCTCCATAAGAAACCCCTCAAAATCCTTGCTTGCCATAAAGGCTCTGTTAAACCAATCACCAGTTGAAGGACACACACCCCAAAGGAATCCAACATAGCCAGTTCACAAATCTTTTTTGCCAGTGCCAACTATCAGTTTCTTGCCTTTGAAAAGAGTGCCTCTGTAGCAGCCTTCAGCTCAAGGAGGCCACAGCTTTCACTGTATACGTGCATTTTCCAACAGTCATGACAGATTTTTCCAATAACAGTGGTGAGTTTTCCCTTTTTTCATCCTAATGGAGAAATATTTAAGGATATGTCTCCATGGGCTTCTATGTATGCTATTTCAGTAACATGAAAAATCTCACCACAGAAAATACAATCACAAATTTAAGAAGACTCAATTTAAAATCCATATAGCCTCATGGAAAACTACATTATATGAAATCCTAGCTAATTATATTAATCAATTATCTTACAGTTTGGGTTGAGATCATTTTACATATCTTTTGCTACTCTTCCTCATTCAGCATCTGAAAAGTTCAGCGCTCCCTGGAGCCTGTTCCATGTGTGCTCGCAGACTGCTGATGCTATTCCTGTTCTGTTGTACAACTTCCATCTGCATAGACACATCATGACCTCTAAGAATCACCACCTCTCCTGCGCTGCAGTTTTTGCTTTCACACCAGTGCATATTGGGAGCTCGGTGTGTGGCACACACACTGAAATACCTGTCAGGATGCTCTGTGCAGCCAGCAAAGATGAAATATTCCTTGGGTTGGGAGAAGTTCATAGTTACAATCTGTGATTTTATTACATAAGAGAAATAAAAAAGACATTGCAAAATATGCAATTTTATCCTTTTATGTTCGTGAGCTGGGAAGATATGATAGCTGATTAGAGGGAATTGGCAATAATATAAGGATAATTGATGGGATCAAAGAAGTGGCGGATGAGAACAGTGAGTCAGGTATGGAGATATCTGATACCAAAGAGGTTTTGTTTATAACAATGTTCAGTATAAGATAGCTATTTGATATGCTAGACTATAGCTCAAAGAATGAGGCCTATTGAAATTTGCTCAGATCAGTTCCTAGATACTTGATCTGTGCAGAAATTTGAAAGTATTCAGGCCCAGTGCCTTAACCTAACAACTAAAGTCCCCACCTTGCATGCGCCAGGATGCCATTTGGGCACCAGTTCTAATCCCAGCAGCTCTGCTTCCCATTAGTTTCCTGCTTGTGGCCTGGGAAAGCAGTCAAGGATGGCTCAAAGTCTTGAGATCCTGCACCCTCGTGGGAGATCCAGAAGAAACTCTGGGCTCCTGGCTTTGGATCAATGCAGCTCTAGCTGTTGCAGTCACTTGGGGAGTGAATCATCAATGGAAGGTCTCCCTCTCTGTCTCTCCTTTTCTCTGTATATCTGACCTTCCATAAAAACAAAAATATTAAAAAAAAAAAAGAAATCTGGGAGCATTCAAGGTGAGATATTCCTGCCATATGTGATAATGCTACTGCCCAGTCTATCCAGTTCATTTTTCTTCTCTATCTCTTATATTCCTGGTCATCAAGTCTTGTCTCTCCTGAGCTATCTGGTAGTTCATTTGCTACTGTATTCTAAAGTAAAAACTTAATCCTAAAATAGAAACATGGAACTTTTAGTAAAAGATTGTTAATTTTCACATAGAAAATGCAGGGATGGTTCATTATGACACAAAAAGTATCAGGTGCTGTATTTTATGCAAAATAACCTGGATGTTTTTAAGACTTAAAATTTGACATTAGAGGGCTGGGGTGTAGTAGATTAGTGGCTAAAACCTTTTCCTGCACTCTCCAGGATCCCATATGGAAGCTGGTTCATGTCCCGGATGCTCCACTTCTCATCAAGCTCCCTGCTTAGGTCAGGGAAAACAGTGCAGGACGGCCAAAAGCCTGGGGACCCTGCACCCATGCAGGAGGTCCAGAGAAGTTTCTGGCTCCTGGCTTCAAATCAGCTCAGTTCTGGATGTTGTGGTCACTTGGGAAGTGAACTTACAGATAGAGGCTCTTCCTTTCTGTTTCTCCTCCTCTCTGCATATCTGTCCTTTCAATGAAAGTGAATAAATATTTGAAAAACCTTGACATTAGATCAAATCTATCTGATTATTTCCGTTATGAATTCCCTATTTGTAAGTTGTCATTAATTTGGGCAGATATTTCTTCTGAATTTATATCAGCTTTTTTGAAATAAGCCTGAGTTAAGAGGCAGATAAAGCAAACTATTACACAGACACATGCTACACTTATTTTCATTGTATGAATCCACTGTATGTATTAATGTAATTCATATGGCCATAATATTTAACCATTTTTTTCAGACTTCATCTACCTATATCTTTATTTAATTTTGGAATAGTAATTAAAAGTCTCAGTCCTATAATTAATAAAATACTTTTAGTTGTTTCTTGGTTTACCATATGAGATACAAATTACATATAAAAAATTATAACCACAAAAGTATGAAGAGAGTATTAGAATTGAGACCATAAAGATTAACATAAGTTATCACATATTTGCAAAGTAAAGAGCTAATGGAGAAGTGTTGTAATAGATTAAATACAGTATATTTAATTTTAAAATGGATCACTGACCTGAGATCAAGCCAAAAAACTGTGAGAAGAGGTAAAGAAGACTTTATGCATGAATAGAGTGGCTTACAAGCCCAGGTAAGTATTTCAAATGCTATACTGAAGTGCAGTGGGACACAGCATGTTTGGAGTGGTGAGTAGTCAGGTCACAATTCACAACTGGCTGTGTGTGTATACATCTATATGTACACATATGTTCAAATGTATACATAGACATATGTGACAGAATAACTAAGATGTTCTTATAGCTTTTTCTGTTTTACTTTTAATACTATTTCTTTATTTAACAGCCTGAGATAAAGCACTCCCATGCATTTGTTCACTCTGTAAATACTTTGAATGACGAGGACCAGCTACAGCCAGATCCAGCAGCCGGGAACTCATTCCAGATCTCCTAGACAGGATGCAGGGACACTCTTTGAATCACCATTGTTATTTTTCCAGGGTCTGTATCAACTGCAAGCTGTAGTTAGATGCCTGAACCGGGCAGATCAAGGTATTCCAGTGTTGGATGTGAGCATCTTGTTGCTAGGCTCAATGTCCACCTCTAATTACATTTTAGCATTACTGTTTGATTTCCGTATTATAACAGAATAAAGTAATGGATTTAAGTGTCGGGAGGGTATTGGGAAGTAGGGAAGCCAATTGTGAGACATTTAAAATAGCTCAGCTAGAGAGGATCAAGTTTGATTCTATAGTAGTGGGAGATTAGGAGGACAAAAGGCAAATATCAAAATATTTAATAGATGAAATTTTAAGATTGAGTGCTCATTAAGTATGAAAATTTGCTTTCATAACTGTGACATAAGCAAACAGAGAGTAGGAAAAGTCAGTATAGAAATTCTATAAATACATGTTACCATTTTTTAAGTTAAGAGTGCTTAACCTGCAGTTCATTTCTGTATCAGAATAGCATTAATTTCACATTCATTTTACAACCTTTTACTGGCACAACCTATGTTGATTGCACATTGAATACATAAAAATGAACAAGATATGGTCCTTCCTTGAAAAGCCATAATTATTTTGCAGGAGATAGACAAATAAACAATCTTGTGCAAGCGAATTGTATTCATGAATATTTATGAAATAATCCAAACAAATTATTCATAAAACAAATCCATTGATGTACAAAAATGATAGCTTATCATGACCTAGTTGGTTTTGTCCTAGGACTCAAAGGTCAGTTAATATTAGAAAATATGCAGTCTATTAAAGGAGAAAACAAGTATAATCAACTCAAAGAGAATTTTAAAGAAGATTCTGAGAAACTACAAGGCCTTTTATTATTAAAAATATCTAAAAAAGAAGAACATTTCACTTTCTACAAAATATATATCAAAGTGTATGACATTTTATTTTTAATGACTTACAGAAACATTGCTTGCAGAATTAGGGAGAACCAAATGTGCCCAATTGAACTCTATCCTGAAGTTAGTCTCATACATTAGAAATAATAGAATTTATATTCATGGCAGGAAGCATTACATATATTATGTTTGTTTTGTTCCCATTGTTATAGTTGCTTAAGGCACCTCAAATAGGCTCAGGCAGCATTGCCCACTCTGAGGTTACATTGCAGAAGAATCCCAAGCTCAGATAACCTGACCATTTTAGAGAGTGCAATTCAAAAGCCACATGCAACAAAGCGGACCCTATATCCTTTAAAGCTACTGACAAGCTGAACATTTTGAAAAAAAAAAAAAAGCCCAAACATAATCATTGTTTCTGCTCCTAAAACAGGCAGAAATGCAGGAGACTAATGAAGAATTAGCTCTTGACATAGTTTGTCTTATCCGTAGGGATTCAGACTCTCTCCCTCTGTAACACAATTCCATTTCCCACACATGACCTTGTCACCAAACCATTGGAAGAAACAATATGGGGAAATCATGCCAATTTCCAAATTCTCCATTCCAGAGGAATCAAGCATTACATTGGCTCATTGTCTGCAGGATCTCCCCCACAGATTCCTCTAGTACCCCATTGCAAAGAGAGGGTGAGCCTGCTGCCCACCATCCAGCCTCCCAGCCTGTGGGACACAGACAGGGCAGGGGTTCTGTCGAAGCAGTTCCGATTTATTTGGGAAATTCATTTTCTTATATAGGGTACCAAATAGCCTCAGGCTAGGAATCCCAGGAATTCCAGCAGGGGAGAACTAGTAGCCAATTACTAGGAACGCGGCTGTGGAAGCCACCTCCCATAGGCCAGGGGCAGGTGAGCGAATTGGCTGTGGCTAATCAGTCTTCCTTTGAAAACAACTTGACCCCTGCCCTGGTTAATGCCCAGGGCTCTGCCCTTGGCCGCCATCTTGCTTGCCTCTTGTAACCCAGTGATCTTGACTGTTAGTCGCCATCTTGTTGACTTAGTGACCTCTTTGTCCCTGAGCCCCACAATAATCCTTTTGTCATTTTTCTCAATGTGAATTGCATTTAATGATTCTCCTAGCTAAAATCTCAATAGAAATTTCAATATATAGACAAGCATTCCTAAAAATAAAGATTTCTAGACAGTTCAAGATATTATATTTAAAAAAAATTGATTACATTTTACTAAATGAACTAACCTTACAGTTGAGGGAGCTAGAAAAACAACAGCAAAGCAATCCCAAGATTAGCAGGAAAAAAGAAATAACCAAAACAAGGGATGAAATAAACCAAATAGAAGCCAAAAGAACAATATGTAAGGTCAATGAATCAAATAGCTGGTTCTTTGAGAAAAATCAACAAAATAGATTCCCCACTAGCTCAACAAGTCAAAAAAAGGAAGAATATATGCGTCAATAGCATCAGACATAAAAAAAAAAATATAACAACAGACACCTTGGACATCCATAGAATTATTAGGAACTATTACAACTAACTAGATGCTGACAAATCAGAAGGCCGAGAAGTTGATAGATTTTTGGACACATAAAATATACAAAAAATAAATCATAAGACAATTGATACTCTAAATACACTTATAGCAAAGACTGAAATTTAATCAGTAACTAAACCCCTTCCAACCCAGAAAAGCCCTGGACTAGAAAGCTTCACTACACAATTCTACCAAATGTTTCCAGAAGAACTTACCCAATCCTCCACAAGCTTTTCCAAACAATAGGAAGGGAGGCAATCCTTCCAAACTCTTTCTATAAAACCACTATCACCTTAATACCAAAGCTAGCTGGAGACATACCAGAGAAAGAGAGCTACAAACGGATATCCCTGATGGACACAGACACAAAGATCCTCGACAAATTATTAACCAACACAATCTAACAATACGTTAGGCAGGTCTTTTACCCAGATTAATTATTTGTTGATGGACTTTTGAACTGAAATAAACATCTTTTAATATTTTTTTTTCCTACATGGATTTCTGAGTATCCTTAAATATTTTAGATGTTGGTCTAGCTAAGAAGAGAGAACAAGATTGGCAAGATTGTCAGGGCAAGATTGGCACTTGGGACATCCACAACCCACTTGAAGAAATGCATTGAAGAAATGCGTTGAATTTGGCCAAACCAGTGTCACTTGTTTGAACCATTTCAGCTGCAGATGAATAGACGGTATCTATGTTTCTCTTCACCCTCCTCTTTTTTCTTCTCTATGACTCTCAAGTTAAATGAAAATAAAATTTTAAAATTCTAAAAGGAAGAGGTTTCAAAGGAGCCCAATTAAGTTTGATGATGGAAGGTGTCTATCAGTAGAAAGCATGAGATAAAGTAGTTTGGGTCTGGTTAAAGGCATATTTACAAGTGAATGCTAGATAACCCTGGGTAGTCCAATAATTGGATTGAGCACTGTAAAAAAATTGTCTTACTGTGTTGAAAATTATAGCACTGTGCTGCAAGAAATTGTGCTTCTGCAAAAAGCAAGGGAATGAAATAGCATAATATGCAGTGTGAGTACTTACTATTTACTAGTTTAAACAAAACTATGTGAAAATTGTTAACAATCATATTGTCTTATGAGCTAAAGGAGTAAGTCATTTGCACATGAACTTTTACTTAGAAATGTCTTGCTGGCTTACTGCTTAGTCTTTATAAATAATAAAACAGATATGGGCTAACAGAATATGTCAATAAATAAATAAATAAAATGTTCTGGTCAAACTCACTGAATTTTTTTCAGGATATACAAAGAAAGTTTAAATCACTTCATATTGACTATGCATACCCTACAGCTTAGAGTCAATAAGAAGACCCCGGAAGTCATTTTTATCAGTATTTTATTCCCATTGTACTTCATAGATCACACATTCAATAGCCTTCTTATTGACTAACTTCTAAAAACACACAAAAAATGTAGGCTTTTTCTAAAGCTGTATAAGAGACAAAATTTTGTTCTTAAGTATTTTACTATTATTTTCATTTCACTCTAATGGGGCAATAATAAAGAAGGAACTAGTCCTTCAAAATGAAGGAAATCATTATTCATTAGAATCAGAAAACACCTATGAGTACTAGCTACGTATTCACTCATTTATTCACTTGAATCCAAAAAAAAACTGGAAAATATTGAGAGACCTTTTACAAAGAACTCTGCAAAATCTGCCTACTTCTAATATTTTATATGTATATATTTTTTTTCAAAAAATCCTTCTGAGGTCAGTGCAGTGGCTCTACTTACAAGTGCAGGCGTGGATGTTTCTCTCCTGCTTTATGCACTACATGTGCTACAAGCCTTTCAAGATACATAGGGATTTTTTTTTAAGTTTTTTTTTTTAACTGGAAAGTCAAACATATAGAGAGGATGAGAGACAGAGAGGAAGATCTTTGATCCACAGGTTCATTCCCCAAGTGACTGCAATGGCCAGAGCCAAGTCAAAACCAGGAGCCTAAACCCTCTTCCAGGTCTCTTGGGTGCAGGGTTCCAAAGCTTTGGGCCTTCCTCAACTGCTTTCCCAGGCCACAGACATGAATAGATGGGAAGCGGGACTGCCAGGATTAGAACCTGTGCTCACATTGGATCCTGGGTGAGTGCAAGGTGAGGAGTTTAGCTGCTAGGCTACCACACTAGGCCCAAGTTATACAATGAAATTTTATGAGATCTTTTTCTTCAGACCTCAATATAAGTTAGCCCAGGCCAGTAAGTCCAAAATTTGAAAAAAAAAAAAAAATTAGACCATGCCTAAACCAAACAACAAACAGGCAAACAAGCAAAAATCTACACACCATGGAGAAATAATCTACGGGCATGACTCTAAATGACACTAACTCCACGGGCTCCATCTGGCGGTAATTGTGAGTGGTACTTACAGAAGGTTATAATCTAAAATAGAATAAAAACTGTGATTTTATCTGATTGCTAGCAAATGCTTCTTATCATTTATTGTCATTGCTTTACTGTGTAAATTGATGATCCCTCTTCAGCCAGTTCTTCAATCTTTCTACTGCTAATTACATTTTTTCTCTCTCTTCCAATTTCTATATATTGCTCTCAGGAATTGACTAGCCCTGGCGTGTTAACAAGAATCTGACAAACTTAAGGCATTTTCAATCTTCATGGTATTTCAGGGTATAGACGAAGAGAAGTAGTTGATCAGGTTAAGGTTTACCATGGAAAGTTCCTATTCATAAATTTTCCTTAAGAACAGGATGTGAGAAGGGCATTCGTAATGAAAGACATTGCCCCCTTCATATCTGAACATGATCATGTGACTAGCAAGTGCATTCTACACTTTGGGGTGTAGCTGAAATACCGGAGCATTTTGTGGCTCCTTTGTCTATGCAGTTAGAATACTATTGAGAGTCTGCAATTGCTGAGCGAATCCAGTCATCCTTTTTGAGTCTTTTTCCCATTTATCATAAAACGATTCACAGCACAGGAACACTGTAGGGTGAGCTTATGCTGTTGCACACATGCCAATGTTCTATTAGTGGGGAGACGCTCCGAACAAACTCTAACTCAAGCTCAATGGAAATAAACTTGTTATCCGGATTCTGGAAATCAAAGAGAGCTTTGTTTTTTTTTAAAATTCTGAAACCATAAATAGTGATGAGGATAACAAGAAGGGATGTTAAGTGGGGATGGCTGTTCTTTTTATGTTAATGTGGGAAGGATTCAAACTGAATGCTTCTTCACAATAATGATTGAGATCAAGTTCTAAAGAGAAATAAAAGTTGATTAATTCATTGGTGATAGCTGAGTGGCAGCTCCACCAGAAGACCACAGAATCACGAGTGATCAAGCTCAGAACTAATGATGGTGTGAGAAAACCCAAGGTCTGAACAGTGAGCTAGCTACTGCTTTATTACCACGCTCCTGTGGTTGGTCTTTGGAAGATAGCATCAACTATTTAGGATTTGTTCTTTTGATTTTCTTGTTTCCAAGAGATATTAAAGTTGTAGCCATCATTGGGCTTCCATCAGCCAGAACATCACTAAATCTGAAAAAGAAATAAAGTTCTATATGGGTCAGTTCATTTAAGAAATGAACGTAAACGAGCACTTAAACTTTTAACAGATTTTTGCCAATTTGAACAAATTAGTGATAAAAGAAATCTAAAAGTTCTTTTAATGGCTTCTGTGTAACAATATATAGCCCAAAATTGAGATATTTAGTATAGATACTATTGGGAATGATCGAACACTGTGGCAAAATAAGCTATTTATTTGATTCCTAAGATGTCTGAAGCTGTGTGAAGGTTGGTATTTCACACTGGGATGGGAAAATGCTGCACAGTGTTCCAGTGTGCCATTGCAGACAGGAAACCGCATTTCAAAAACTTGTTCTGCTATGTACCAGTTAAAGTTTTACTTCTGAGAATGAGTGATGATGCTATGATGACAAATTATAATTGTTTGTACCCTATGACAATTAAAAAAAATCTTCCAAAATGTTGATTATAGTACATTTACTCTCAAGTATGCCAATACTTATTTTAAATATATCAAAGAATTATGAACTTTAATCCTCACAGTGATCCTCAAGGATTCAGTTCATTAGTATTAACATTTTGGACCAGATAATAACGCGTTGGGTAAGAAAAGGGGTGAGAAGTTGATTAGACTAGATTTATTCTGCTAGAATTTTGGTTCATATACTTTATTCAAGAATACATTTGAGAAAGACATTTTTTTAATGACATACATCATCTTTTTTCATATTTGAAGATGATGTACCTAGATTTGCTATTCAGGGTTTTGGATATACAGCCAAAAAGCAATATTTCCAATGTTGAAGTAATGAGGTAAATTCAGTTGCCTAGGAAACAAACATTCATTAAAAGGAACATGTACCAACTAGAGCTAGGTAAGTCCTGAGTAGATACAGTAGGTATGCATCCATTATTTGGGTGGGTTTTTGCGCTTTTGCCAATCATGTGCTAATCTATAATATAAAACATTAATTCAGTAGAAAAGCAAAAAAGTAGTTGTGAGCACCAAGAATGAAAAAAATAACAATAAAAAACAAAAGAAAACACAAGAATATTGGTAGAAATCTAATAACCCATGATTCCATTAATCTCTCTTATCCACCGGATAATTTTGGGGATTCCCTTATTAAAGTTTGTCTGTCTCTGTGTAATCACCAAAATATTGAGCTCAAAAGAGTTGGTCATGACATAATCCTCATGATCTGAATATGGCTGTGACTGTTATAGAAAACTGTGAATACAAACGATTGATCTTATAGTGTTTTGTGATATTCTGGTATTTAACATTATTTGATATGGTCTTTTCAACTGTGTTTCAAGAGCTTAGTTAATTAAAATCTCCTTTTTTCGTTCTTGATGATGTGTAATAGTTGATTAGGGTGGGGAGGGTTGAAGTTTAGGGGAAAATGAATAAGACCACTGTTTTCAATTTTTTTCTTCTTTCTGTGTCTGGGGGAAGAGAGAAAACAGGGGCGAAGCCACACCCAACCACCCAACTGCTTCAGTATCTGGGAATGGGGAACTGTTACCCAACATCAAAGCAGGGTCCCTGACGTGGAACATGCGCTGAGGGTTCCACTTGAGTGGTTTTGATAATTCTGAAATGCTGTTGGTCTCACCACTCCAAGGATGAGAAAATCCTTCCAAGGTCAATTGGTTGACTCTCAGTTCACCTTAGAGTCTTTATTCACCTAGATATTTGGTATCAATGCTGGCTGGCATAGTTAACCAATATGTTCTATCCAGCTTATCCCAGAGCTGAACCAATCCATAGCCAGGAATGAGGAGCCTCCTCTGGGTCCTCACAATGGGAACAAAGACTCAAGGACAGAGCCATCCCCCACTGCTTCTGCAGACCCTAACAAGGGAGCAGACTTGGAAGTGGCAAGCCAGGGATTTAAGTTTCCACTAATATGCATCCTTAGAGGTAGCAGGTAATTAAATAAGTATTAGGGTTATTGCCACTGACTTGAGAGAACTAGACTAAGTTTCCAACATTAATGTTGGAAATGTTTTCAACATTGTACATTCTTTTAACAGCAAACTTGATGCTAATTAATTCGTTCATAGGGCATGATTACTAAGCTATTGACCAATTTCCTTCTTGTCCAATTATGATTATAGATTTATCGCACAAAAATATGATCGATGAATAGACTTTTTCTTAATACATGACTACAGTGTTGTCTAGCTGGTAGCACAACATGCTAAGAGTAAGATTCTTGGTAGCTTTTATTTACCTTAAGTCAGTCCACGGAAAGGCAGTACTAGTGAACTAAGAGAGCTCATCGGGGAACTTACGCTCTCCCTGGAGTCCTCCTGGAAATCCACCGCAGCAAATGACATATGAAAACAACATCTAGCAGGTCTGCTAATATAAATGGTGCCATTTTGGAGAGAGTATGTTATTCACATCTCCATTGATCTCAATGCTTTTATAATTATTTCTGATTGATAAAACTGCGCGTTTTCTATTATCATTTAAACAGAAGTAATCATTTTGATTGGTGGTATCAATGTATTCAACAAATCGGGTCATTGGAATCTTGGTCATATTTTTAAATGATTGCGTCAGTTGCTGTGAAATAATAAAAGCTGTGTATCAGAAATTATACCAAACACTTTACTGAACCCTTCATCCTTTTGACTGAGATCTGGTGTCAATTGCTTAATGAGATGAGTCTTTTGGTTCCTCTATGACTAATCTTCCTAGGAACTCACTGTTTTTCTAGCGAAGTAAATACAGCAAAGTCTGATTTAAATATGGTATTCAGTGTTATTTAACTAGTAAACATTAGAGCAAGAGCTATGCCCAGGAAGTCCTTGAAGCTAAGTGTTTTTTTTGTTTGTTTTTTTGTTTTGTTTTGTTTTGTTTTGTTTTTTTACTGTGCTTTGGATACTACCCTATAACATTGTGATTATTATATCTACAGTCCTGCTGCTATTTTGAAGTTTTCAATTTTAATGGACCAAGAGAAGGATATAGTGATGATCAAGGGAGGAACTCACGAGAGACTTCTGCAGGGGATCTAACAGTGAACCTTGGCACTTGACAAAGACTCATGTTTCCTGCAGGAGGGATGGATATTTCCTCTATGGTTTATTTCTGGATCTGTTTTTTTTTTTTTTTTTAATTTCCATAGTCAACTACTAAAACTGCCTGTAATGGACATGTGTTCTGTACAAGTACAGCCGTGTTGTTGTGACTTTGCTCTCCTTTCTGGCAAATCATGGGCACTTTAGGGTTGCATTAAGGATCCTTTAAGATTTTGGTAAGTTGTTTGCTATGGCCCTTTCATTAGACCTTCAGTAGTGATGGTGCTGAGCAAAACTACCTCTTTTCAATGTTGCTAATAATTCATGATTTTTTTTTTGATTCATAGAAAATGTAAAGCTGCTCTATTAGGCATACCCAAACTGTTTTTGTAAAGCACATTGAGCAGGAGGAAGCAGTATGACACAAAAGCAGACTGATCAATTTCAAATCAATTTAGATGAAAACAGTGCCGATATCCTTATCATGCCTTCTAAATGTAACCTGTTTGGAGATTTGACTATCATTTCTTTCCTGATATCTTGAAAGGTCATATAAATGATTTAATTTTGATTTGGCAAGATGGAGCTTCTAGCACAATGATTCCATTTGATTTGTTCTGTTAAGTAATAGTGCATCAGTGCTGTCAAAATCAACAATGTGTTAACAAGTTTCGTTGAATGCCCTAACCATTGCCAAATTAAATATTCATTGTTTGTATATACATATACAAATGGTACATATGTACATGTATATAATTTGCATCCATATAATACACAAAATATGTTATGTATACGTGTGTATGCATATATATGTATCTATGTATATGTATGTTTATATATGTGTATATATATATATATATAAATCCATACATATCTCTGGTCTTCTTGGATCCAAATATACTTGGAATATTCTTCACCCTGCTGTCAGTTGTCAGCCTGTACATGCTAACTGAAATTAAGTATCAACTAATTCTTGGCCCTTAGCTGCTAAAGTCCTCACTTGAATGCACAGGGATTCCATATGGGGATTGGTTCTAATCCTGGCAGCCCTGCTTCCCATCCAGCTCCCTGCTTGTGGCCTGGGAAAGCAGTCAAGGATGGCCCAAAGCCTTAGGACCCTGCACCTGGGAGAAGACCTGGAGAAGGTTCCTCGTTCCTGGCTTCAGATCAGCTCAGCTCTAGCAATTGCAGTAGCTTGGAGGGGTGAATCAGCAGATGGAAGATCTTCCTCTCTATCTCTCATCCTTTCTATGTATATGAGAGAATATTTGTTTTTATTGCAAAAAGAGACTAATTATTTCATTTGTGACTATAACCTGTTTCTTGCTGCATTATCAGGAAAATAATCTTAAGGTGGCAATCAGAAGAGACACAAACTTTGTTGAAATATTCTCCAAATACAGATGTGTTCAATATTCAGATATGATCTTACAAATGTTTAACCTGCATAGATAAAGAAAACTACCAACATATCTTTCAATGACAGAGTTTCAACCTAAGTTCTGAGAGTTGGTATCAAGTTGTTGAGAGGAGATATGTCAGAATGAGCAAATAACTTACACAGGAAAATAGAGAAGGAACCTTCAAGACTTAGCCATTTAAAGTTCATACGATGAGGAAATGAAGAAATCAAAAAGCAACATTACCACATTAAGCACATTTTTTAGGTTTTTAATCTATTATTATTGTTTTCATGATGCAATGTTGTAACTATCATGATCCTTTTCTCCTCCTTCCCAACCTCCTTCTTGCTTCTCCCCTCTTCCATTCCCCCTACATTATCACAGTTTATGTTTCTGCTATTTCATTGCATCATGACATTGCAAGTACAGGCATAGGCAGAACACCTAGTATCATTTCACTGCTTCATCAGGAGTCCACTAGTTTATTGCTACAGCGCTTTCTTCCTGGTGAGGAAGTTTTTCATTTCATTCATTGAAAGATTACTTTAACTTTTCATCAGTACAAGACAATTTCTGAATTTTATGAAATAATGAATGTTTTGCTTAAAAAAACTACATACAAAGGTGTTTGTTATAAAATACATGCTCTTGGAAAGCCCTTTGTGAATTAAATATGTACAGCATATAAATTTTGTCTCATGCAATTCTATGAAACGCTTATAAGAATAAATATATGTGACATTTTTGGTAATTATTTTCTTTTTTATTTTTCCTAAAAACTCCCATTTAAAAACATTCTATGCTAAAATGCATATTAACTGTAGAGAGAGAACAATTTATGAAAAGGTTTATGAAAGGTGCTCCTTTCCTCCAAGTTTTCAGAGATATTACACTGCAAAATCATCTCCTCTAATGCATTTAAAATTATGGGCTTGCTTTCAGAAATTTAGTTTACATAATTTAATTAAATGTACATTTTGTATATAAACCACAAACTAAATATTTTAATCTTGCTTGTTAATATTTTATTTCATTATGTTTTTCTACTTTTTGATTAGAATACATTTTTCACTATTCACTGATTTTAATCTTATCATAACATTTAATATATTGTTTATGCCCATAGAGAATTCTGAGATTATTGCATTATCTAAAATAAATGGCAATCTACCAGTCTTTCATTTTTAAATTACAATATTTTAAATATCATGGAGAAACACGATTAAATGCCTAATAGTGACACTGACTGGTTTCATGAGGACCTAATACATAGTTCATGTACTGCCAACTTTCAATATTTTATCAGAGACTTAAGTTTGCTTAATTGTGAATTATTGAATCAAATTTTAGTTTTATTTGCTCTCAAGTACATCTTAGTTTTATTTTTTTTAAATATGCTCTGTGCTAGGCTATTGTTAAACTTGAAGTATATATTCCAAAAGATTTGTTTGAAAATTCAAAGTGGAAATTCTTTATGAATTGCTTGTTTAAAATATACAAGGCTTACTGTTTTACAATTAAAAATATTCAATTTATCAGCATGATTAATTTTTGGTTTTTATTCTAAGGGAGAAAAAAAGAAAAGAAACGAGAAAGCAAGAGGCAGACACAGAGACCTCTCCTATTTACGGTTCACTTTCCAAATGCTTGAAACTGGGCCAAACCAAATCCAGGAGCTAGAAACTCAATACTGATGTTCTGTGTAGGTAAACAGAGACCCAGCAATTCAAACCATCAGCTGCTGTGTCTGAAAGTGCACACAAGCAGAGGACTGGATCAGAGGTGGAGCTTGGATTCAAACACACCACAGTGGTACCGTGTGCAGCTGTGCGAAGCAGAGCTTTCTCTCAAGTGCTCAATTATGATGAACAAGTATAAACCTCTTTTTCATTAAGGATGATCATTTTTCTGGTTTGCCTTCTAAGCAATTCAACTTTCTGAGTTGTTCACCAGAAGGTTGACAATGTGATCATGAAGAGTGTTTATTAAATCTAGAGGAAATAAGAACTGATTGGCATGTGTGTGATCCCATCTCCAGGAGTGCTCATTACTGCTCAAGTTTTGTAGTTTAGATTATCATATAATTAAAATATTGCTGTCTCAGTTGACAACCTATATTTTAAAATCACTTCAGTAAAGTACGGTTGCCAGTATATTAGTGTCTGGTCTAACAGTATTGCAGTATAAAAGGAAAGTTTGGTTTTTGTATTATTCTAACAGTTGAAACTCATTCTGTTAATTCATCCGATTATTCTCTCTGCATACTTGGTATAAAATGGTTCTATACTTTGATGTTAATTGTCCTAAGAAGTATTGATTCCACACTGTGACCACTGTGATTTTTATGGTACCATTTTATCTGTGCCATTGGATTTTGTGTTATGCTATCTTTACAAGCATTTATTAGCTTCCTATATGGAGCATCTCATAAAATAACTATTTCAATGGAAAACAGTCTAAGAGATAATTATATATATATAATATATGATATATGATATATTTATAATATATATGAGATACATGCAGTCTGAGACATATATGATACATATAAGATGTATGAGATACATACAAGCATATATATCTACAAGCATACATGTATATACGTATGTATCTCAAAACTCCTTATTTGGATATTAAGTGACTTTTCATGAATAGAGTTTCGGCAGTTTATGAAGTCTCTGAAACTACCTTCAAATTTTTATGTGTATGTACATCTTTCTAATTAAATAATATGCAATCAACTAAAATATATCTAACATACTTCTCTTTAAACTCTAATATGCAAAGAAGTTAGGAAACTGTAGAAATAATGTAATACAGTTGCATACAATCATATGCAGACTAATAGTTCAAAAGCATATATATTTATTGATCTAATTGATTCTACATAAGAAGTACCCTGAAGTTGAAGAAAACTAGAATAGTTTTTATAAAAGACAATTTCTTGGTAACTGAATGAATTCTAACAAATTCAATTCAGGAATTTTTTTACCAAAAGATAAACTATTATTTACTTCGTGCCTATCACGATATACAGCTATTAAAAATGCAGATCAGGTTTCTATGAATGAAAATTAAGATCTTTGAAAAGGATACTGGAGCTTTCTATCTCATCATTTGTTGTAAATGCATGAGAAGTATTCACATTGCAGTTTTTTATGCCTCACAAGGCTTTCACTTAATGCTTTGACCAACACACAGCAGCAAAACCAAGTCAACTGTGTTTGTAGTATGTGACTATGTTTGTAGCTCTCTTGATTAACAAGATTATTTGGAATTAGACCTATGATATCTACAATCACTATCTTCCTTGGATTTATTTGTGGTATTCAATGACAATCTGTGTTGCTTCTTTATAAGACTTAGCATCACTTATTTGGGAATAGTTGCTGAACTGATTGTCCCAATTCAGGAATTTCAGATTTATTTTTCAGGGATGTAATTGTTTACCAAAAGTTTTCTGACTGCAGTCTTAGATGACATCTCTTATTGCATTTGGCTACTACATTCTGCATGGTGTGCCTTCAATCTTCCCACCATTTCCAATACTGAAACCACCTTGCAGTTACAGTGCATGCATGAGAAGGCAGCTAACTCTTCTGTGTGAACAGCAGGATGCTGGGAGCACTCCAAATGTAAGAATACACCTGTGGGTGCCCATTGGAAGCAGACCTCTGTATCCATGAAAAAATTCTATATGCCTTCATTAATCTGACCGTTTCTCCAATTTCTCCATAGTTATTGTGCTTGCATTCTTAATCACATGCATCAAAAATGGTAAATGCTAATAAGTAACAGCAACAAATAGCAGTTGTTTTACAACATAAGCCTACCCTAATAGAACTTTCTCCTCATTTTCACTACTCCTTGTTGATTATTTCCACAGAGAAACATACTTTAAATACACTTATTGTATAGAATTCATAGCACATAATATTATTTTCAAATATAAAATAGAATATTCAGAGTTACAGAATGCAGTTGCAATAAGACTATTTTTTTTACATTGAGTTACTTTCCATATGTGGATCTGTTTGGTAGTGAAACACCTGACAACCATTTCCTGAGTATATGCATCTACATTTCAATTGTCTAGTGCATATCTCATGTACAAACCATAGAAATAATCTCTTCTGCAATGAAACCTCCACACAAATTTTGTAGCAACTATCTTGTCAGCTCCCTTCTACTTACCTCTGCTGGAAGGGAGAAGGCACTCCTTCCAGCTGAAAACGCCACTATGAAATAAGGGCTTCTCTTCTATCTGAGAAGCCTTATTCTGCTAAGAGAACTGTGCCTGCCAACCATTTACACTGAAAGGGATTGCTGATATTCGAGTTTTAATTCACCATCTTATTCCTTGCTTTCCATTTGACCCTTTTTACTGCATGCTTCTTTTTATCTAGACTTTTAAAAACTTAATTGTTTAAAGATTGTTTGATTTTTACAAAGAGATGGAGAGACAGAGAGAGATCTTCAACCCACTGGCTTACTCCCCAAATGGCCAAAATGGTCACAGTGAGGTTGGTTCAAAACCATGGTTTGGAGCTTATTCGAAGTCTCCCATAAAACTGTGGGCTATCTTTGCACTGATATCCCAACAGCTGGATTGGAAGTGGAGGAACTGGGACTCAAATAAGTACCCATGGAGTATATCAGCACCGTAGTCAAAGACATAACCTACTATGTCATGGTGTAGCCCCTCTAAATATTAATTAACTTTTTAACAAGGTACAACTGACAACACCTCATAATAGTGGGCAGGTGAGACTCCATTTTTGTTCCTTGACTAAGTTTTAAGCATAGCTAACAGAAACTATCTGCTTCAGGAAACAGCTTGCTAACTGATTGGCTTAAGGTGTGGTCTGAAATTGAGTTGATTGGATGCTTTGTACTGTGTACCACCTTAGTTGATGGGATAACAACTGTGCCCTAGTGTGAGCTTAAAACCTGACTTTGGTCTCCTGGGGCAGTGGTTCCAGGAATGTAATGGGAGCTGCAGTAACCAGGCTTGGATAATAAAGATTTCCCCAAGTTATCTGGATGTCAGATTTACAGAATGAGATCTTCATCTGCTGGTTCCCTCACCACATGGTCACGATATCTGAGATTAGGTCATACTTTCTGTCCATTGGTTCACTGAAGTTCAACTGTGTCTAGTATGTTGTCCTATCCATTCAAAGTGATATTATCTCTTTCAATTTTACACTATAATTCCTTTTTTTTGGTGAGAAATCTTTTTGTTTTGTAAAGATTGTCTTTTGCAAAGTTTTAAATTTATTTTTTGGAGATATTATTCACATTATCTTAACAACTTTATCTTGAAACTTCAATTTGGAGATCAACATTAATATTCCACTTTTGGCTTCTTTTTCCTCATGTTTCTGATCATTACTCTTGGCTTTCGGTATTGTCAAGAGTCCAGTTTTTTCTGCTTGCTAGCTGATAAATGAGCCTTCCACTATTTTGTGGAAGCTAGCAGAAAACCAGAGACTCTTGGTGTCTTCGGAGGATTAAGGAATTATCATTCACAGAGCAGCAGGTGGTGTGATCATGTGTTCACGTTGGTTCCTTTTGCTCCCAAGTTTCAGTGCGGTGATAAGGAGTGTTTCATTATGAAAAGGCAATCCCAACTTCATGGAACTTGACTCTTTATAAAAGAGTGGTGATGAGCACAGTTGTCATTTTCTGGAGAGGCAGGCAGGTGATCCCTCAAGTGCTTGGATCACTGCCATTTAGGTGAAGAGCAAGGTGGAGTTCCTGAACCCTGACTTTTTGCTAGTTCACTCCCACATATTACAGCCATTTGTGGAATGAATCAGTAAGTAGGCTATCTCAATATCTCCTTGTCTCTCTGTTTTTCTTTCTCTATCTTTCACTTTCTCTTCCTCTCTGTTATTTGGTTTTCAAATAAAATTAAAAATAGTGATGTCTGATGTATGGTCAGATAATACTTCTCTTGAGTTATTTAGAAAAGCAAACAATGTCAGAATCACATTTTTTGGTTACTTAAGTAAAGCTAGACTTTTACTGAAACATATGCATATGTATGCAGGTATGCATATGTGTATATATGTATGCACACACACACATGTATATGTATGTTTATATACAGCAAAGCAGGACTTATTTAGGAAAAGGGGGGAAAGGGCTCTGGCCATAGCGACAGGAGGGGGCTCCAAGGGAGGAAAGACCTGAGGAAACCTGAGAAATGGCCACAGTGGCCGGAAGCAGTTTCAAGAAAGAGAAAGCCTAGAGGAAATAGTGGAAATGGTGTCTTTAAAACTTCTACTTATTTTTATTGGAAAGGCAGATGTAGAGGAGGAGAGACGGGGAGGAACATCTTCCATCCACTGATTCACTTCCTAAGTGGCTGGACATCTTGACTGGCATTGGCAATTCTGAGGTAAGAAAAAATTATTTTGAGGAAACATACAGATTTGTGACTTACAGTTATTTAAAATCATTTGATTATTGAAAATATTACAGTAGTTTTGCATCTAGGTAGGGAACAGGCAAGTGTTAGATTTTCTAAAACAATTGTTCTTTATCAATTGCTATAAGACTTACACTGAAATATTAAGCATTGAAGAAATTTCAGAAGTTGCTGAATTATACTAAAGACCCTGCCAGTATTTGTAGTGTTAGAAAAAGTCTCCAGAAAATATTTGTATAACACAACACCATTCCTGAAAAATTCGAACAATGTCCGTGTCCATTTTCTGTTAATACAACCACATGACAGAAATGACATTATCCACTTTTCTTCCATTTTTAGGCAGAATCTTGATGTTGAAACATCTCACAGCCACTTTCATCAAAGACAGCGCTTTTGAAGGTGACATTGCATTGATGTGACAGAAACTGATTTCTACATCTGTATTTATATACTTTAAAATATTTCATAAGCTTAGATAAAAAGGTTTTGATCAAAAAACAATGGTAGATACTCCAATTCTTGCATTCATTTCATAATTTACCTCTACAAATAGAAAATAATCTAGTGGCATGTAAATCTGTTTTAATTTCTGTCATGGAAAAATATGAGTAATTTCCCTGAATTCTATTATATGTTTCAGAGACAGATAAGCAGAGGAGGCAGGCCCATCACCAAGTGTGGTGTTCCTTCCATATACCTCTTCTGAATTTGCTTTCCTTTGCACTGAAGATAGCCAAACCCTCTGCATAGTCCAGGTACATAGCACTGCAAAGTTCATTATACCCTCACCAGAATACAGTAGCAAGCTAAATAAAATACACCAGCTGCCATATTAAGAGTCAAAGGACCATTTAAAGAGGAAAAAGAAAATAAGTGGTAGCTAGATTCTAGGAAATCTCCACCTACTGTAATTTCCCAGGAATTGTGAACATTCCCCTAGGATGTCTCCCCCATCATTCAACAGCCCCCATGATGGTACACACTTTCCTGAAATGGGCTACTCTTTTCTGTACAGGCACCATTCTATAAGTGGAATGGATATGTTTGCATTCTCATTGGAATTTTTGTGGCTATTCATTCATAACCATCTCATTAGTTCCTGATTTCTTTCTTTGAACTGAAGTAAAAACCTTAATTCCATTCCAACCTCACTGCAAGGTAACAACTCTTTTTTTTTTTTTAATTTTTTCTGAAAGATAGGGGCTGGTATTGTGGCTTAGTGTGTTAAGGCACCGTCTTCAGTGACAACACTCCAACTGAGCACTGGTTCGAGTAAGGGCTGACCCACCAGGAAAGCAGAAGGTGGTTCAGGTGCTTGGGCCCCAACATACTCGGGGCAGAACTGGAAATAGGTCGTGGCTCCCGGTACATGCATACATCTGGGTCGTGGACCAGTCCATGGAAGGGGGATCAGTCTTCCTCCCCCGCTCTCCCTGTAACTATGCCTTCCAAATAAATAAATCTGTGAAATAATATTCTCTTGAAAAAATAAGTTTGATCTTCATCTGAAGAAATACCAGTCTGAGGACTTATCATGATGCATTGGTAAATTATGTGATCAAAATATTTTGCTTACAAAAACCAGGAATCGGGCCCGGCGCGGTGGCGCAGTGGTTAAGTCCTCGCCTTGCACGCCCAGGATCCCATATGGGCGCCGGTTCTATCCCGGCAGCCCCGCTTCCCTTCCAGCTCCCTGCCTGTGGCCCGGGAAAGCAGTCGAGGACGGCCCAAAGCTTTGGGACCCTGCACCCGCGTGGGAGACCCAGAAGAGGCTCCTGGCTTCGGATCGGCATAGCATCGGCCGTTGCACTCACTTGGGGAGTGAATCATCGGATGGAAGATCTTCCTCTCTGTCTCTCCTCACTGTATATCCTCCTTTCCAATAAAAAAATAATAAAAATAAATCTTTTAAAAAAAAACCAGGAATCAATGAAAGCTATGATGTGCCCCAGCGCTTTTAAGGCAGTTCCGTCCATTGCAGTGCAGAAAACATTGCTGAGGTGAGCAGAAAAGCTTCCTAGCATCTGATTATAATCTACAGAACGTCATGACCTAGATATTTAAACTCTGTGAAAAAAAAGTTCAGTATCATTAACATATAATTAGCATATCAGACATTTCCAGTTTATTCGATTAATAATTTTATGGATAATTGACAGTCGAAGGAACTTCAGATTTTTACCATTTTTTTTCTTGATTTTTGAGATGATGTGTTAGAGCAAAATCTTTAAGTTAGCAGCATTGTCAGACAGTAATGGTTCAGTGAGAGCTTTTATTGAGTTTTATTTAAGATACAACTGAATTTGTATGTGCATACAACCATAAGGCAATGCTCTAGACAGCAAATGTTTCCCTTACCCTAACATGACTTTATGTCTTTTTCCTTTCCTTACCACACTCCCAGTTTGAATGCTGTCCTTGACAGAGGAGTACGTTTTCTTGAATTGTGTGGAATTTGAGTCACACATTATATATTTTGCTTTTTTGTCTGATTTATTGTGCACAACATGTTCGGATGTTTATTCATGTTACTGTATCAGCAATTTCCCCTTCTTTTCTTGTGAAATTTCATTCTTTTGTGTGATGAGAAAATCCTTTGTTTACCCATTGTTTCTGGGTATTCAGATTGATTTTAGTTTTTAGCTGTTGCAAGCAGAGGTGATATGGCTGTTAGTACAGGAAGCTTACTGTGGAAACACCTTCTTTCCATTTAGTAAACGACTCTGAGAATCATTTTTGGAGCCTAGTGTGATAACAATACAGTACCCGAAACTTGATTTTTTTCCTTCTTGAAGCAACACATATATTAAAAATCTGAAAGTATTGGCTTTAAATAGCCACCTTCGTATGGTTTTGGAATCTAAGACAATCGCATCTTTGTTGGCAAGTCTAAGTTTTATGATGAAGTTTTCCGAAAAACAATTAACTCAGACAAATTAGTGGAGTCATGGTTGTGTCAATTGCCAGGTAATTGACTTCGAGTAAACCGAGAATTTATTTGCAGTTTTGTTTCAATAATGTTAGATTAACTTAACTGATGTGCTAGATAGAAATCCTGTGACATTGGTCAATCTATTTTAACCACCTGAACATCAATTTTATGTTTAAGAAAATTACAGAAACAATAATATGTGTAGCATAGGGCCATTCTAGCATCTGTGGTGAGTATTCTATTGTATTCTCAAAACTGCAAGTAGTATTTTGGTAAAAGCAATTGATTAGGACAGGCCCTTTTTGAAACTTTGCATTTCAATTCATCATTGAGTCAGAGGAGAGTGGAATCAGTCCACATTCCCGAGGAAAGCCACTCAACTTATTCTTTTTGGTATGCATAAAATCTGAGTAACAGATTCCCCAAGGTTTTTTTTTTTTTTAAGATTTTATTTATTTTTACTGGAAAGTCAGATATACAGAGAGGAGGAGAGACAGAGAGAAAGATCTTCCATCTTCTGAGTCACTCCCGAAGTGGTCACAATGGGCAGAGCTGAACTGATCTGAAGCCAGAAGTCAGGAACTTCTTTTGGGTCTGCCAGGTGGGTAAAGGGCCCCAAGGCTTTGGGCTGTCTTTGATTGCCTTCCCAGGTCACAAGCAGGGAGCTGGATGGGAAGCACGGCTGCTGGGGAAAGGAACCAGTGCCCGTATGGGATCCAGGCTGGTGCATACAAGGTGAGGACTTAAGCTACAAGGCTACTGCTCTGGGCCCCTAAGTTTTGTTGTTGTTTCTTTTTGTTTCGTTTTTAAGTATAAGCTCCAATATCTAACCCTAAAGCCAAACTAAACATTTGTCAATCTTGCTGTACACCAAATGTAAATAGAGTAAGAATATGAACTCAGTACTATAACAAATACAGTGGCCCATATCTAAATTCTAGTTCATAGGAAAGCATTTAAGAAGTATAAAGTTCTAATGTAAACCATTTACAATGAGGAAAATAAAACTAAATAAGTTCTATTCAAAACACAGAAATGTTCCAAGTTCATCTATCTCTGGTATTATTTATATGTTGGTGAATGCCTACGAGTTTTTAGTAGTCTTGTATGGAGGACCTTTCAACAAAGTGGCAGTATATAAAATCATTTCTAATTATACAGGTTATTTAGCTGACTTTTATAATGAAAGCTACTACAATATATCATTTAAAATCATACTTTTTCTCTACTGCTTCCTTCTGTTTATTTTACCTGAAACTCCTTATGAGTTCAAGAAATTCACAACTCTTCACTTGTTGAATTTAAAACAACAGAAACAGCTAAAAAAATATTCAGAATATTCAAAATAGTGTAATAAGAACAAAATAAACTCTCTGACTTATTATTGTTAATGTACAGATCTTATGCTTCTGAGGATAGAGATATAGCTTTTGTTTTTCTGTGGCCAAGTTATTTTAAATTGGAAAAAAATGATGCTCTGAAGTTCATGTAGGTGTCAAGACTCAAGATTTTAAATATACTCCCAGTGATGAAAAAAATCTGCTATCATCTATATGCTCTAAATAATTTCATCTTTTTATTTCTAAATGAGGAGTTTAAGATATTATGCCACTAGAGTGTTCAGTTAATGTTTGCCAAACCATTTCAGAGTCTAAATCTGAATTCATGGACAAGAAAATGATTTTATAAAACCACAGCGTTAATGCTTTTTTTTTCTAGAGGAATCACCAAATTATTATTGTTTCATCAAAAACTAAATGTATTCTTTTGCATTTCCAAAGCATGGTCCCCGTGGACAAGGACAATTGAACAGAGTTAAAAGGAAACAGCTTTTAATTTATTTCCAGTTGGCAACCAAGTGAATGGATTCTTCTCTTATTTATTTTATATTTAATTTTTGAGACTGATGGCTCCCCAGTGAGAGCGTAATATGAATGCAGCAATCAGGACGTTATTTTAACATCCCTTAACTCACCATATTAGGTTCCCTCCTAGTGTCCCCTTGTGTCAGGCTGAAAACAGAAGGAAGAAATTCTTTTGTTGCATGTTTTGAATGTTGGTTCCTTATTCAGGCACTTTCTAGGCTCCAAGATGATCGGAAAAGAAAATCAGTGACAAAATGTGCTTTTCAGAAGAGTTGCGGAGACCCATATGACCCTGGGTGGAAACTTTAAGTTGTTTTTTTGTTTTTTTTCCCATGCGGCCAGCTCACAAGCAGATGATGAATCTGATAAAAAGACAAGGATGTGTATTATGCTAAACTTACTCCCTTTTTACTAATATTATTCTTATTTTGTGTCTATTGTAAAAAAAATCAGTTTTTTTGTGTAATGGTAAAACAATACTATTTTCCCAGTAATTTGACATATAATTTTCATGTCATAATTTTTTCCCAATGCACTATCTGCAAATAAATTCCATGTTCTCATAAAACTAAAACTTACAAATTGTTGGTAATTCATGCATTATGTAATCAGAGGATAAAAATCCCCAATTATTGGAAGGTTTAATCGAACAAACTGCTTTGTCGTGTTGTGTTTCTACTTGCTTTTCTGTGGGAGACAGTGTGAACTATGATCCTGTTACTAAACCAAGATTTAGAGTCAACATCAAATATTGAAAGTAATGACATCCATCCATCTTTTTTGCATGTAGGCACAAAAATTTTTTTTTATTTATTCATGCTTGTGCTCAACATGAGTTTGAAAGACAGAGTGAGAGACAGAGGGAGAGCAGAACATACACTCATGCACAGAGAGACAGAGAAATTCTCTCTTTCTTTTTTATATATGACTACTTATGTTTCATTTTTTAAATTTTTTCCTCTGTTTTAATTTTAAAATTTTTTTAAGATTTATTTATTTTTATTGCAAAGTCAGACATACAGAGAGGAGGAGAGACAGAGAGGAAGATCTTCCATCCTATGTTTTACTCCCAAGTGACCAGGACGGCTAGTCCCAGATCACAAGCAGGAAGCTGGATGGGAAGTGGAGCTGACGGGATTAGAACCAGTACCCATATGGGATTTTGGCACGTTCAAGGCGAGGACTTTAGCCAGTAGGTCACCGCGCCAGGACCCCTCTGTCTAATTTCTTCTCCAAATAGCCATACGAGTTAGACTTGTCATGGGGGCCCAAGCATTTGAATGATTTTCTGGTGCTTTCCCAACTCAGCAGGGAGCTAGTTATTTGAGCAGCTGGAATTCCAGCTGGCATTCTGACACGGGATGCTGTTGTTAAAAAATAGAAGTTTAGCCCACTCTGCCACAATGTCAGCTACAGTACTCTTAACATAAATGTTGACAAAAATGATATCACATGAGATATGTCATGTTGGCCATGATAAACAATTACAGAATATAATAAAAGAAGCCTGACACTTAGGATCAGCACGATGGCACAGCAAGTTGATACTGTGCTGACAGTATCCCATGCAGGCATTCATTGGTGTTCTGGCTGCTCCACTTAAGATTCAGGTCCTGTCATATAGACTGGGAAAGAAGCAAAGGAAGGCCAAGTCCTTGAACTCCTCCACCCACGTGGGAGATCTGAAAGAAGTTCCTGATTCTTGGCTTTAGAATGGCTCAGCTCTGACCATTGTAGCCACTTGGGAAGTGAATCAGCAGCTGGAAGATCTTCCTCTGTCTGTGTTCTCCGTAAATCTGTAAATCTGCCTTTGAAGTAAAAATAAATAAATCTTTAAAAAATAGAAAGAATTCAAATAAGCTATTAGGAAAAAAAAAACTGACAAATTAAAAATAAAGATCTTTGCCATACTATTTTAAATTGCCCAGGTAGATAATGTAGTAGGCACATGGTGTTATAAAAAGAAAAGTTGTTGCATATAATCCAACGACCCAATCAGACTGTATTAATAATTATACATGCGAGAATACTGTGTATATGTGTGTGTGTCTGTGTATTTAGATACACACACATACACATATACATATATATGTGTGTATATACATGCATATACATAGATATGTGATTTATTTCTACTGGAAAGTTAACTCCATAGAGAGGAGAGAGAGAAAAGTCTTTCACCCACTGGTCCACTCCCCAAGTGGTCACAATGGCTGGAGCTGAGCCAATCTGAAGCCAAGTGCCAGGAGCATCTTCCAGGTATCCTATCCAAGTTCAGGGTCCGAAGGATTTTTTTAGTCATCCTCTACTGCCTCCACCCCAACACCCAGGCCACAAGCAGGGACTGGGAAGTGGAGCAACCAGGATACAAACCACTGTCCATATGGGATCCTGGAGCAAGCAAGGTGAGGACTTTACCTACTAGGCTGCTGTGCCAGGCCCTGCTGGTTATTTCTACAAAGTACCCTCAGCTACATAAAAGCCTAATTTTAGAAAAATTTAGTTAAGTTCATATCTTTGTATATTTTTATATCATTTTATATAAGACAATACAAGTATAAATATTCAGGGAAACACTGTTTGCATAATTGACTTATTACTTAGGGCAGAAATAACCATGTAAGAGACATGAAAATAAAGAAGACAAAAGGTTTCTGGCTGGATTTTCTCTTGATTAATACACAGAAGAGGCATGTTGCCACTCTTCTCTCTAAATACAGCTTTCTGACATGAAACACGCTGAGCTGGGATCATTTGGCAAGTGTTGGAATAAAATCTCATTGCTGACTCTGATTTTGCTGCCCTAATTTCAAGATTTACATTCGAAGTATTTGTAAAGGCCTGAGAATAGTTAAAGATTCTAGTAGACTTAGCTGTTCAATTCTAGAATCCAATGTCAAGATAGCTCAGCTGCCCAATAGATACCATGCTAATTTGTAGGCCTCTTTAAAAAGTACGTTTGTGGTCCTTACTGTTTTTGTTATGAACAGCAATCGGATTGAGGAAATCTAGTTAATGACCAAGCAGCCCTGGATCATTACTTATTACCAAAATATGATCAATGTAAACACTGTGTGTGAGAAGCTAAATTGCTATAAATGTAAACATATTTTTTAGGAATATGTCTCTGATTAGTTTTGAACTTTTAGGATAATAATCATAACTTCATTCTTTAAAATAATTGCCTTGCATGTACAAAAGAATTTTAGCAGATTTCTAGTTAACTTCTGATAAAATTAAGCAATGTTCTTTAAAAAATCCTGCTATCATTAGTTACAATACATGGATTAAAATATAGTCACACTAATTTGATTTATCAATTCACAACTTCAAAACAGGCTTTCCAGGGTATCATCCTGCTTAGTTACTGAAAATTCAGTCTTTTTTCTCTCTCTCTTTTTTAAACTCAAATTCTGTTTGTTAAAGATTTGGGAATTCTCTTATTCAGTGTTTCTTAACTTCAGCATGTATTCATGTCACTAAAAGAGCAGGATGCTGGATCTCATCTCCAGAGATTTAGCCTAGAAAGTCTGGGTTGCACAAGGGGAATTGCCATTTCTAATGTTTTAAGATCATACCAGTACTGCTCTTCTAGGGCCCATAATTTGAAGATCATTTACTATAAAGAATATTTGCAAATACCATGAGCTGTGTGGTTGTTTGCTTGCATGCAACATTAGTCTTCCAACTGATGGTTGTACTCTGAATTCAGATCCACTTTTGGTTACCTGCTTCCTAACAAATGAATGCTTCCTTGAGATAATGCTGTGCATCTCAGTACAATTTTTAGTCTCTCATAAATAAATACACTTCTTTCTCCATGATTTTCGCTAACAGACCCAAGGTCATTTCCAAATCCAGTTTGAAGTGATGACTGCAGTGGCGTGGGGATGGGGGGGATCCTCTGCTGTCAGTTTGTTTTCACTGGGGTGTGTTAAGGACTACCTAAATTCCCAATAATTTGCTCTCTCTCTCTCTCTCTCTCTCTCTCTCTCTCTGTCTCTCTCTGTGCATGTGTATATGCAATAAGACTTAAAACAAGTGTATATACATTTTCCAAGGTCACTACTTGCCCAACAGAATGGCTTTCATGTTCTAATTTAATTTTTAAGATTTTGCTCAAAGGGATATATGTTTTACCATTCCATCACAGCTGTTCTGATGCCTAACTCTTTATTTCCTCCCTCCCCTTGGGGAAAGAGAAAATATTTAAAGTTGCTGCAACTCATCTCCAAGATAGATATGTCTCGATCTTAAGACACATGTAAGCAATTTCATACATTAGTATAGAATATCCATTATTTATTTTCTCCTGTATCTGCATGTAGGAAGTAATATATTTCTTACTTATTCTAAAATAGAACAATCTAAATTTGACTTTCTAGTTTCCCCCCAACTTCTCTCAAATATCTGATAACTTTTTGGAACTTGCTACATCTACGCTGTTATTGCCAAAACCCACTGTAGGAGAAAACAGTCTATCAATTAAAGAGATTGTAATTGAAAACACAGCTCATTCAAGTCTTTTGAGGCCCATAAAGACCAAAAAATCTGGAAAACTACTCCCTTTTCATTGTGACCAGTGTTAGGATGTTCATTCAGTCCACAGAGTCCATTTGAACTCTAGTACTTCTGCTTCTGTGGGAAACTATATTTCATACTTTTATGCTCCTACAATATAGGCATTCTTTAATGTTCCATGCATGACAAAGAAAGGTTTATGTACCAGCTATAAGTTGTAAAATTTAGCTTTAGAGAATAACATTCAGCCTACAGTAGACAATAATGAAATGAAATGCTATATAGTTGCTGTGTTGGGCTGATTTTCCTCATAAGCAAATTTTGAAACCAACATTTTAATACTAGTAAATTGTTCGGAGGTGATTCCATCAGACACTAGAAGCTGAACAATAATTGAGAATCAAAGTGTACAAAAGCTGATTCAGGAATGTCAATGAGTTGTAAGCAATCGTTATGCAAAACTTCAGCTAAAGTACACTGGGGCCTCTAGGACATATTTGGTCCATTACCAAAAACACATTCTTTTGCATTTAGCCATAAATATCTGTTCCAAATTGGTTGAGAGTTGCACAGGTTAGTTACTGGCATTTCTGGAATGCTCAGCATGAAATTAGGCAGACTCTTTTGACCCTCCACCCCCCAAAAGAAAGCTGAGATCAGATGCTTATAACTACTTTGAGTGCTGAGAAGAAAAGAACAGGATGTATAAAGTGTGCTATATAATGCTATTTTAAAGTCCAACACATCATCTTCAGGAGTCTTGAGCAAATGTTGCTATACCTGGGGTGAAGCGGTTCATATATCCTGGCTTAACAGGAGTGATGCATCGTAGAACAGTAGAAAACATGAGCAAACAGAAAACAAGGATCCAGTAGAGTGAAGATAGGATACAGAGCTGTGGGAGGCTATACTATGAATGCTTTATCCATTCATTGTAAAATGGGGCAAAGATTCCTGCTGCATGAAGTGGTTGGGAGAAGTCAGCTTCAAAGCTGTTTGATACATAGCAAGTCTTTCTATGTGTGTCACATTGATTATTTGTGGAAAGCATAAAATCAATATTCAACCATGAAAGAATAAAATCCTGTCTTTTGCACCAAAATTGATGTAACTGGAAATCATTATGTTTAGTGGAATAAACCAGTCTCAGACATACATTTTATATTGTACATTTTCTTCTATATGTGCAAGTTAAGAAAGAATACAGAAAATGCATAGAAATGATTATTATTATTTTGGGATATAATTGTTGTTTCTAGATCTTGTTTATTTTCCTGTTGACATGGGGTTGTACTACTTTTTACCTGTCCAAAGTTGCAACTTGTGTTGAACTAAGCATGTAAACGCAGAGTAGGAAAAAGTCTGTCTTAGCAAAAAACGATGAAGTGAGTGGAGGAAGGGAGAGAGAATGTTTGGAAGGAGAATGCGGAGGAGCTGAATAGGACTCCACAGTGTAAATATACCACATTTGATTTATCCAGTCATTAGTTGATGGACATCTTCTTGGTTGATTCCATATCTTGGCTATTGTAGATTGAGCTGCAATAAACACAGGGATACAAACAGTTCTTTCATGTGCTTATTTCATTTCCTTTGAGTCGGTTCCCAGGAGTGGGATGGCTGGCTCCTGTGATAGATCTATTTTCAGAACTCTGAAGAATCTTCATAACATCTTCAACAATGGATGTGACCATTTATATTGCCACCAGCAGTGGCTTACAGTGCCTTTTCCTCCACGTATTAACCAGCATTAATTATTTTTGGTTTTTAAATAATAACCATTGGGAGGGTAATGTGGAACCTCATTTTCGTTTTTATTTCCATTTTGCTGATCCCTACTAATCCTGAGTATTTTTTCACGTGTCTCTTGGTCATTTCTCCTCTTCTCTTTTCTCTTCTCTTCTCTTCTCTTCTCTTCTCTTCTCTTCTCTTCTCTTCTCTTCTCTTCTCTTCTCTTCTCCTTTTCTCCTTCCTTCCTTCCTTCCTTCCTTCCTTCCTTTCTTCCTTCCTTCCTTCCTTCCTTCCTTTCTTCCTTCCTTCCTTCCTTCCTTCCTTCCTTCCTTCCTTTCTTCCTTCCTTCCTTCCTTCCTTCCTTCTTAACTCTCTGTGTCTTTTGCCCATTTAATCATTGCAATGTTTGTTTTGTGGTTGTTAAGACATTTATAGACCTGGGATAGTAATCCTTTATCAGTTGCATACTTTGCAAATATTTTCTCTCTTTCTGTTGCTTGCCTCTTCACTGTGTGGCATGTTTCCTATGCAAAACAGACTAAGCTCTTTCTCTGAAGTGTAGAGCTTAGTGGAATGAGTCAATACCCTTTACCCAGGCAAACCATTCTGAGTTCCAAGCAGACTGCTCTTAAAGATAACTTTCCATCTTTCTGTGCCATAGATTGTACTTTTGTCCTAAATCAAGTTTCACTTTGTACTTAAACACACCTGCCAGAAATGAGTGTGGTTATCTCCTTCTGATTTCACATTTAATCACTGAGAAAGGGAGATGTGAAAACAAATGAGGAAAAGAAAGTAAAGAAGAAGCAAACATTTCTTAAGGAAATCATGTTGAAACGGGTTGTTGCTGGTAGAAAGAGGGTCCTGCAATAGACAACAGTCCTGATTTGGGGCTTTCAGTTTCCTGGCTAAGCAAAAGGTGAAGGCATGGAGCATTCAGGCTAAATGAACAGAGGAGGAGCCCCTGAGAAATTCTTAAAATAATTTGGAAATATGTGAGGAAATAAAATAGACCTATGAATTCAGAAATATTTTGGTAACTATGTGAGAGAATAAATATAACAAAGTATTACAAGTTCTTTGAAAAATTTCTAAAGTCCTAATAGGAGGTTTCAAACTAATTTCCCCATCCATTGATTTTTAAAGGAATCTTCTACCTAGAATCTCATCCATTTCTCTTCTTTAAGATCAATATGTCAGACTGCTTGTTGAAAATAGTGGCTCTGAGTAATGTGGTGTCCAACATGATGCGGTTTAGAAATTGCCAGATTCTATCAAATTTTATGCCCTAAGGGTTAGGACCGAAACTTGAAAACATTTTCAGAATTCGATCAGTACGAGTGTAGGGCAGGAAGTACTAATGTGATGAGGCCTCAGTATTCTAGTCTTTTGAAAGAACAATAATTGCCATGAAAATTCTGCCTCAAGTAGAAGTGAAAGTGAATGCAGTAATTTAAACTACAAGAGTGGGGTGACAGAATGTTACAAATGTAAATTACAGAAGTTAACTCTAGACATTTTATATGACAGACTAAAGATGATTTTTTTAAAAAAAACAATTAAATGTTATTTCTATACGGATATTGGGAAGAAATCAATCTTTGAAGGGTCCAAGAATGAGCAGCCCTTGACCATCTGCACACTGCTTTCTTCAATCAAGGCTAAAGAAATAGTTCTTGTCAAAATTTCAAATTTTCCTTCTCTATTTAATTAGGAGCACTTTGAATTTGTATTACCATTGAAGATGAGCCAACTGGATTCCAGTCAGATGGCTGAAATTAAATGGTTCCAAGACTGGATATGAGAAAGATATGTCAGTCACTGAGGAATCATTTTAATTTAGGAGACTTTGGCAAAATCAAACTGATCAGAATCCTGACATTCAGAAAGAAAATGACTCATCATCTTTCCAAAAGCTTATATTTACAAATGACGACTTTAGAAGCATGAATATAGCCCTGGAATCAAGTTAAAACAAGTCGCATCTTGATAAAAATATTTTAATGGGCTGTATGATGGAAGCATTTTATGTTAATATATTTTTTTGGGTAATGAATGCATCGAGCATGATTATGGAATCAGCAGAGCTCAAACATTCTACATTCTGACAATAGAGACAATAAGCATGTGCTTAGCAGCTTGCAGAGGCCACTTCGCTCATCGGTATCGTGTCTGACATCAAGGTGAGCCTCACGGATGTGAAAGCTGGCTCCTGTTTCGCTTCTTCTGCTCTGAGGACATTTTCTCTCCAGTCTAGTAAATGTGCTGCCAAAGTGAGCACCATTTGCCTCTCAAGAATTAACTCCAGTGCTAATTCTTTTCTTTCTTATATTTTTACAAATGAAAAGGAATTTGAAATAATTCCTGTTTCCTCACACCATTATAAGTTTAAAGCACCAGTTATCTACTTTTCCAACTTTCACTGAAGTTACGTTTCCATCACGGAGCAGCTTTTTCAATAGAGGAAAAAATTTAATAAATACTTAAATTTGATTTTATGCTAATTTGTTCTTAGCTTTACTTTTTTTTTTAAATGGAGACTGAGAAAGACAGAGAGAGAAAAGCTTTCATCTGCTGGTTCACCTCTCACATGTCTGCAGCATGCAGGCCGTTTGTTCAGCTTAAAATATGTAGGTATGGCTCAATTATTGAACCATCACCTGTTACCTCCAAGAATACTCAGAGGCATAAAGATGCATTTGGAAACGATGCCAAAACTTGAAAGCACAAATTTTTGTAAGGATTGAAGGCATCTTAACCATGTATCAAAGATCTCTGCAAACAAGATTTTATTACTAAGTGAATTTGTGGGATCTATGCATTACAAAGTGAACTACACAAGAATTTGAACTTTATGATTCATATATTAAAAATCAGTCATAATTATGGATCTGAAATGTCTATAATATATCTGGATCATATGGGAATTTGCTATTTTATTTTTATGTTTTAAAATTTTGGACAAGAGCCATTTTAGACTAACAAAAATAATAGCCGTTTTCTTTACTATCTATATAAATATCAGAAGAAAACTAAGTTGGAAGTTGGATGCTGGGTGGTGGACCCAGCTTCCTGTCTAGCTATGGGCTGTCTTTGATCCTACCTCCACCTAATGAGTTATATATTTCAGCAATGTATAACCGTTATATGTTGTGGATTTTAAGGTGGATTGAATCATACAAATTCCCCAATTCAACAAAAGCAAAATGCAAAGTGCTAATTTAAATGTTTTTATCAGTTTGAAAATATAGAAACTATCACATAATCCATAGCATTCAACGGATAAAGAAAAAACAGCTTCTGAGACGTGATATCACAAGGAAATGAATATCAACTTGAGATGATGTAAGGAATAAAATATCTTAATCATATCTCTTTCAATGATTTCTTTTATTCACTTGAACAGGCAGAGTGACAGAGATAGATGTAGAGAAAGAGAGAGAGAATCTTCTACCTATTATCCACTTCCCATGGGACTGTAATAAACAGCATTGGGCCAGAAGTTAGGAACTTCATCCAGGTCATCCTTGTGGAAGTCAGGCACACAAATACTCAATCTTCCAAAAACACATTAGCAGGGATGTAGGCCGGGAGTATATTAGCTGGGACTCAGTCCACCACTCGAAAATGGGGTAGGCATGTTTCAAGAGGTAGTTTAATTCACTGTGCCATAATGCTCACCCTTCTGTATCTTTATGATAAACTCAATAAAAACTCTCACTGGATTGAGTTTTGCTCTAAATTGAAGACTGGATTAAAAGTTTTCTTCGGAGTGGATGGATGAGTGGCTATCTAAGGCATATTTTTGTGATAAATAAAAGTAACATTAGACAAGGGACATCACATTTGATGGCTCTGCTTGTCCCAATCTAATTGACAAAAATTACTGGCAAAATTCATGACCAAAGTTGTGACAAAATATACTCTTTCTCCAGAGATTCTAGGGAAGGACAACACATATTCCCTTAACAGTAAATTCATTGCATTTGTTAGCCCTTGTATTTCTGTTCAAGTTGATAGATCAATCTACATTTTATATATTCCACATATAACAAAATGTCAGAATAGCACTGTTCTATGGCTCAGAAAATAACAGACATTATTATTGTTTTTGAATTTTCACTCATGTTCCGCTGCTAAATGACAAAACACTATTTGAGTTTGCGCATAGTCAAAGGATCAGAATAAGAGGGCCTCTTTGGCTGCATTGCAAGACTTTCTGACTGTACCTGAAGAGGGGACAGGCATAATTTTAATTTTTAAGTGGAAACATTTCAAAAGCATTTTATTTTGCCTAAGTATATTTAAGAAGCTTTAGAGGAGAGTGGTCAAAACAGAGTTGGGGTAGTGAGACTGGGTAAATGTTTTTAAGATACTTGAATTTAACATCCCTGCAATACAACCAGGGAATAATCTCAGTAGATGTTAGCTACAAGAGTTGTAGTCCAATTAAAGGAAGACAAGAATTAGCCAAAGTGGCTGTAAAACCTGGCTGAGCTTATCAGAAGTACTTGGTAAACTTGTCTTAAAAGTCTTCCTTTTGATGCTATTCCAGAGTAAAGCTTGGAGGACAGTAATTTAACAAAATAAGAATATCCTGGTAAACAAAGCAGAAGCTTTATTGGGATACCTAGTGCTTATTTTCTTTTGTAGAGTGAAGTTGTGATAGAAAATGTTATTCTATGCTTAGTGATAATAGGGAAAATGAGACTCAAAGTTGCTGGGCCTGGTGGAAGCACTTAACCATCAAAAGCAATGTGGATGGGCCCAGCGGCATGGCCTAGCGGCTAAAGTCCTCGCCTTGAATGCCCCGGGATCCCATATGGGCGCCGGTTCTAATCCCGGCTGCTCCACTTCCCTTCCAGCTCCCTGCTTGTGGCCTGGGAAAGCAGTTGAGGATGGCCCAAAGCTTTGGGACTCTGCAACCCTGTGGGAAACCCGAAAGAAGCTCCTGGATCCTGGCTTCGGATTGGCATAGCATTGGCCGTTGCGCTCACTTGGGCAGTGAATCAATGGACGGAAGATCTTCCTCTCTGTTTCTCCTCCTCTCTGTATATCTGACTTTCCAATAAATAAATAAATCTTAAAAAAAAAAAGCAATGTGGATATCATTATGTTGACAGAACAACTGACAGCAAGTGAGCTCTGGCCCAAATAATAGTCTTTAAGGCACATGAAGGAAATATTATGACCACAGAGAAAAAATATACAGAAATCTATTTCAGATGTCTGTATTTTCAAGTAGTTGGTGGAAAAAGAAACTTGATGTTTATTTTGGTCCAAGAAAATGAGAATCGTGCATTCTTGCTTCATAATACATATTTTTTCATGACATTTTAAAGACCCCATGTGTGCATGGAGTTTAAACAATGCCCCCAAAATAAACAGCTTCTAACTATATTTTCCACATATATTTTTTCCATAAGTTTTTAATATATACTTGCATTTATGTAATGCATTTATTATTTGTATTCTAACCTATATATTGGTAAGGAGTAATATGTCTTGAAAAACACCAATACAGGCTATTTAACAAATTTCCAGTGAAAATAAGCAAGCTTAAGTACATCTCAGTGCAATTTAACTTTGACAAATCTTCACATTTTCATAACCAGTCATATGCTGTTGGTTCTTGAAAAATCATCAAGAGTAATGAATTTTTGTCGAATCTGAAGCTCAGATTCTAATAACGATGGGTGCTTAGAGGTAAAAAGGAGATGAAGAGAAATCATGCAAATGTAGAGTACTGATCTCACATTGAAGTTGAGGGGCAGCTTTATAAGCAAATCAAGAAATGATTTATCAAATACTTGTATTTTACATTAAAAAATTCTCTTCTGAGAACTAAGTGAATCTCTTATGACCAACAAGTACAGCTGACCTTCAAATAAGTAGCTACAAATATGTTATACTTCCAATAAATGCACAGAACTAATGTATTTCCCATGTTGGAAAAAAAAAGTTATGTGTGTCTAAATGAAATAAATACATCTCTTAGAGGAAAACACTCTAAGCATATCATATCACACCAACTTAGAGTTCTGAACCTAAGTTAGAAGAGAAAGATCCCTGTCTGGGGAGAGACGCAGGCTGAGAGAGATAAGGGAAGTTGATAGAATTGTACTTTCAGAAGCAAAATATTTCCCCTGATTGTTAGAAAATGTGCACTCCTACATTTCCTGAATATAAATAAATTCCCTGAAACTCAAGGCATATACTTTGCATCATTTCCAGGGTGTTAATGCCTGGTGGTCTTCCGCACAGAATGAGCCCGTTGCTGGCCTTCGCGAAAAAAATTTCTAGGAAGACTTCATGAGGCAATGTTTGAAATAACATCTGATTGGTTCTCAAATTTCAATCTTTTTTATACACAGTTGAAATTCTGCATCAATTATGGAACAATTCAGATGAATTGTTGGGTCCGATGGAAAAATACTGTAAAAAATAAAAATAGTTTGAGTGGACTCAACAAGCTAATCCTCCTGCCACTGCAGGCATCTTACGTGGGTTTATGTCCCAGCTGGCTCAACTGCCCATCCACCTCCTTGTGGCCTGGGAAGGCACAGGAGGATGGCTCCAGTCCTTGAGCCTATGCACCTATGTAGGAGACCCAGAGAAAGCTTCTGGCTCTAAGCTTTCCATCAGGTCAGCTGAGCTTCAGCCATTGTGGTCATTTGGAGAGCGAATCAGCAGATGGCAGATCTTTTTTCTTTTTCTCTGCATCTTCTCTCTAATAATCTTGCAAATAAAAATAAATAAAACCTTTACAATAAGCATAAAGTAACATTTTCCAACTTATAAATCTTCTGCATAAATGTAGTAGGGAAGAAAATACTTTCATTATTGAATAGACACTGAAAACTAATCTTTTGTCCATCAGATGAATCTGCTAAGAAAATGTAGACAAGAAGAAATCTCACCCCTTTCTAAAGCCAAGAAGATGCAACATATTGTTAACATATTCCTGAGATAAACAGTAATTACTTCTCATACAAGAGACCTTGACAACACCATTGGTCTCATATAGTTCTTTCTCACTCTACATGGAAATTGGCTTTTTCCAGAAGAGAAAAACATTTTCTTGGGTGGCCACTACAATGGGAGCATTAGTCTAATTCTCTGCCCTGCGAAGAAATATCTTCTCTCACAGGACATATGGTGCCACTTCGTGAGTCAATTCTGACTCAGCTCTCATTAATGGCTTGGGAAGGCAGCAGAGGACGGCCCAAATGCTTGGGGTCCTGAACCCACATGGAAGATCAGGAAGAAGCTCCTGGCTCCCAGCTTTAGATGAGCTCAACTCTGGCAGTTGTGGTCATTTGGACATTTGCAGAGTGAAACAAGAGATGGAAAACCTTCTCTTTCTTTTTTACCACTGTAAAATCAACTTTTCAGCTGAAAAAAAAAAGCAAATCCTTAAAAAGAGAGTGAGAGGAAAAGTCTTCTCACATCTTTACAATAGTCAGTAGATCCGTAATGTAGAATAAGGTCACTGAAGTTAGGATACTTTTGTTTTGGCTTTTTTGGAAGATTGATTTATTTTTATTAGAAAGGCAGATGTACAGAGAGGAGAGAGAGGAAGATCTTCAGTTTGCTGGTTCACTCCCCAAGTGGTCACAATAGCCAAAGCTGAGCTGATCTGAAACTAGGAGCCAAGAGCTTCTTTTAGGTATCCCATGCAGGTGCAAGGATGGCTTTGGGCCATCCTTTACTGCTTTCCCAGGCCATAAATTGTTTCATCTAAATGTCAGACTGATGTTTGCAGCAATAATCAAGTCTGTAGACACTTTGTAAAGTAGTCATGGACAACTAACAAGCCTCAGAATATATACCTTTGAAACAAGCAGGATACTTGTGCTGATTATTGAAATCTGTTACCTCTACTCTAATAGTAGTATGTTTACTGAAAGGGACTTTCCAAGTTGGAATGTGTAGACTAATAGACGGCTTTATAATCTGCAACAGGAACAATCTATCAGCACTCGGTATTTCAGAAATGATAAAATATTCCCTTCATTAAGACTCTCTACTTGTAATTTGTTTCTCTTGCCAATTTTGCTCATACTGATTGGTAAACTTGTCTGTTTCAGAATCCAGCACTTCTCAGAATGTGGGAATCACATGTGGATGCAGTCGTTGACATTGGAAATTCTCCAGCTGGTGAGATGATCCATTAGGTGAGGTAGAGATTTCTGAATCTACAGTCTACATCTCCGGTAGGCAGGAAGTAGCTACAAAAGATGTGCTGAATATGTTCTCTTCAACAAACTTAAAACACAAAGGGAGAGGTCTCTGAGGGGGAAAAGAAATAGGATAGGTAGGTAGTTAGTTTAGGATCATAAGCTTGAAACCACACCTTCCTGACTGTGTAATCCCATCCACCTAGTATCTGAGACTGATGTCAGATAATCACTCCTTCTTCCTGGCATATAAAAAAACAGAGAGGGGTGTTTTCTCTCTTCCCAAGCACTCAGGTGGATTAAGGTAATACAGTTCAGGGAGATGAAAGCATGGGTAGTAAAGTTGATGCTTATTAATATTGCAAGGAAGGAATGGGCCAGTTGAGAAAAACATGGCTCCTCCATAGGAAGAATAGTAGGAACAGTAGAGAAAGTTTCAAACTTCAGTATCATTCAAGCGAGAAATGGCCCTCAGAGACAGCAGGCAGCATCCTTTCTTCCTGGTTTGGGAATTATGCCTGGAAACTATGAAAGTGTTAACTGCTCAGTGTCATTTATGATTGACATAGGGGAGATGCTTATCTTTCAGCTTTCTCTGCCTGAGCTCCCATTTTATCAGGATATTCTTATTCAAAGTTGAACTGCAAAAAGCGTTGTGTTGAATTGGACCTGACAGCGAGCCACTTTCCTGGTCTCTGCCCTGGATGCAGGTTTTGTGACCCCTAGCCAGTCACTCATGCTTAATTATGTACCTGACAGCCCAGTAAAGGAGTAAAAGTTTATAAATACTGGCAAGTTTGTTTAGACTTCAACAAAGGAGGAAAGCAAAAGTCACCTTGGTGGTTGTATGAATCCACTGGTACAGTACGCAGTGCTGCAGGGAAGGACTGCTGCCTAAACATGCTGCAGACAATTGTGCATTCCTGTCGGACCAAGAGTTGAGTGGAACATTCTCCTTCTGTGCCTGGCAGAGTTTCCTTTGTTAGAAATCAACAGTGCCTGTGTTCTGTGCTTGGCACATTCATCTCTACTCTGACTGTGGTGGCCTTTAATCTCCCATGCACTTTCTAAAGCGACTAGTTCTGCTTTCAAAAGTTACTGACTCCAGAGAACTGCCCCATATTCCGTGTGAGGTTTTCAGGCTAGGGGGAAATTGCTGAGTTTCTGTTAGGCTCTGCTTTCTTCCACTTACCTTGTAAGAAAGCTGTTTCCTCATATTTGGAAGATACATTCAGTGTAGCCCTTCCTGCATTATGATCCATTCTTAAAGCATGTAGAGGTTAATTTGTTTGATTCATTCATCTAGAAGGCCCTACCCATTTCTATTTATCAATATAAAAGATGTTTCCTGATATCAATATTCAGCTTGTGTTTCCATAGATATTTAGAGGAGATGAACACATTTGTACAAAATGCCACTATACTCAGATCAACTTCCCAGATCATCAGGGGAAAAAAAATGGTGCTTCTTTCGTGTGTGTGTGTGTGTGTGAAATTTGGTTCTGGCAGAGAACACCTGTGAATAATTTGGTTGTAGTAAAAATCAGCAAGTGATTGCAGAGTTGAACTTAAACTGTCAGCGTTTCATGGCTGAACCATGCATCTCTGAGGAAAGACATAGGGACTGATCTTTTGCCAGGCTGGATAAAAGGCATGCTCCTGACAAGGGATAAGAAACTGGTTGTGGCTTTAAGATCTATTCTTTCCTTAAGAAGAACGCGGTTGAATAAGTGAAGCATAATTAGTAACTATGATTGTGTTTAGGTATATATTTAGTTAAAATCGGAATTTGTAGTTTTCTCATCAGATTTCCCCCATTAAGAATCTCGTTGCCAATAACTTACCCTTGGTTTTCAATGATTTCAGTTTTTTTTCTTTTTTAATCTGCTAGAGTCCTGAAAAACTGATGTCCCGTGTGTGGGATGAAAAGGCATATTCCCAGACAACTGCTACCTAGTAACCTTTATTATGACATGTTTCCGGCATATACGTTTCTAATTGTATTATAGCTGAAATTATAGCCCCAAGCATTATTTCCATTAAAGCGTGTGCATTCTTTTCTTCATAAAAAAACTTTTCCATCTCAAGTTCATAAGTTTGTTCTTTTACTATTTTATTTTAATGCTATTACATTTTGTTTTCCACATTCACGCAATCCAGCTAGAATTGGCTGTGTAGGAAGCAGCTATCTTTATTTGTTTTTCAAATAAAGGAAATAATTTAAAAAAATAAAATGCTGTAAAACATGTTTCACACAAATGATACCGATCTACATAGTATCAATGATCCTCAGATTCAAGGGTCTATGTTAGAATATGGTAAGATGTCAAGGATGAGGGGTTTTAATTAAATTGATCCAACAGGACTCTTGCTAAAAATGACTAAAGTGGGTCAAAGACAGAATCCAAAGTCAAGGGATATTCAAAAAAGAAACCCAGAAGACACTGACTCAAGCCTGTTTGAGGGGAGCTTTTTGTCATTAATTCTACTTAGGGTCTTGAAACTTGCAAATTAATTCAACCTTTATGATATTGGCATATCCCATCCATAAACACTGTTGCTTACAAAATTTTTCATATATAATAAATACATCAATTTAATATACGCTGTAGAGTCAACACATTTATATAAATGCACTGTATTTGTGTGTGTGCATGTGTAATGTGAGGCTATACACAATAAACAATTTGACAACAATAAAAAAGAAAACAACTGACTGCTTACTTTTTGCCGAAACAAGGCAGTAAACAGATAAACACATAACCATCTAAACTAGTGTCAAACAACAATTAACCGAGTAACACGGATAACAAGGGAAATGTATACAAACTGACAAGGGGATCCATCCCGTTAAGGATAGTGTTCACAGCCAGGAACTGCTTAGGGAATTATTTGATGAAGTTTACAATGAACTCAGAGAAGTAGCTAAGTCCATGTGCAGGAAAGAAGAACTGAAGAACTTTCAGAGAGGAAAGAAAGTTGTAACCTAACAATGCAGAGTGCGTAGGATGACAGATGCTGGCAAACAAGGGCAGTGGAGACTGTAGGGACGGTGTTTAACTGCCCTGAGAGCCCACTCAGGAGTGGCCATGGCATGTGATCTGAATATTGTTTAAGAAGGTCATTCTGGCTCTTTGATATAAAGTAGAAGGCAATTAATAATACATACCTACAAACATTCATGTTCATATTGTTATGGGGCATCCTGTATAAAAGACCACTGAAGCCAATTTAGAATTAGCCATCTGACAGCTACCCCCACTTAGAACAGGTCTGAAAGAAAGTGAGATTTGAAAGGAAAAAAAAATCCACATCTTTGTGGCCTTTATGCTGGTAGGCAAGCAAGAGTACAGAAGCTACAATAAGTAGGTTAGAGCCAAGATGAGCAGTTATGTAATGATGCTTACAATTAAGCTTTTTGGAAATTGGTTTCACTTTCCATGGGGCCCAGTTCCTAGGACCTGGTTTCTTCTTAGAGGAGAGTCAATCTAATCTGGTTACAGCTGCATGCACTAACGCTATAATTTTTTCACCCTGTCACAAACCAAAGGAGCACCAGACCCTGTACTGGCAATTACGCACAAGAATCAGGTCTGGGATCACCTCAGAAGAAGTTTCTTTGGAGATCCCTCCAACTGAACTGCTGATTCAGAACCCCAACCATGAAAAGACTATGTCAGCCAGTGGAATCTGAATAGGTTTCATCGCAATTGGAACGGCGAGACTGGCAGCAATTCCGACCTGTTGAACTATCAAAACTGCTTGTGCAGGACCCTCGGAGCGAGCCTCACATTGGGGACCTGGGATGGGTGGGAGGCTGGGTGGGGCTTCTCCTTTTGTTTCTCCCCTGACCCCAGATTCAGGGGAAAAAATGATGATATTAGTGTGTAAACAATGGTATTACCCACTTTCCTGTAGCCCTTGACTCTTTGTATCCTAAGCAACTAAGTAAAATTATTGAAAAAATAAAATAAATAAATATTTCATGCAAAATATTTTTAATAAAATTGTGAATTTTATTTTCTTAATAATTCTAAACTTTGACAAGGAACTTTCATAACATCAATTCATTCGTTTGTCTTTTTAGCCTTTTCCAAAGTCTGAAACTAGTTTCCCCGAGGTCTCTCTTGTAAGTCAGTTTCTGGTGCTTTCCCAAGCCAGAAGCAGGGAGCTGGATTGGAAGTGGAGCAGCCAGGACACAAACTGACGTCCACATGGGAGGTCAGCAACATAGCAGAAGATGAGCTTCTCGGCTACCACACCGGCCCTTCGAGCCATTTCTTTATCACAAAAACATTGAAGGTCTATTATGGTCTTGAACATGTTAGAAAATCAACAGATCGCAAAGGAGATTTAATTTTGATGGAGAAAAATGATGGAAAAATCATTTGCATTCACAATGAAAAGAATAACTGTTTAGACCAAAAAGTGTTACGTAACGATTGCTCAAAGCAAGCATCACTGACTTCAATTTTATTTTTCATAACTTATACATATTCTCATCAAACTCCTTCTGATTTTCCATTCAGGATCAGCTTTTATCTTCTTTCACTTGGTCTTTGGCCATTTAACTACCAGGGGGCATTTCTCCTTTATTTCACACTGTTTGCTTTGTTGATTTCAATCTGCTTGGGCTTGCTCCAGCTGTTTGGGGAACTTCGGAGCATTATTAAAGGGACTTAACTATCTGTTTGCAGTTTATTAGAGAGAAAGTGTTAATTTGCTTCTTAGCATTTGTAATTAGCTCTGGAAGCCTCTAAGCATCTTTGCAGTCATTCCAGGGAAACTCGGGTTTTGTAGTGAGTAGGATGATCTAATTACCCTTTCAGACTTTCTGGCCTGATGTGCCTCTTATGGTAGAAACAAGACAAAATCCAGCTTTGCATTTACAGCTTTTGAAAAATTCCACTCAGGCATCAACTGTCGTGATAGTACAGATTATATCACCCAAACAGATGCTTCACCCATATGATCTAGGAGACAAGATTTTGTTGCAAAAATTACTTTTTGAAATACTGAAAGTTATTCCCTGCATAGGCTATAGGCGTGCAACATTTTAAGAGTTTATTCACTTTTATCTTGAACCTTCCAAGCTTTGTGAACAAAGTAGAATTTCTATAGTATTAGTGACTCATTAAATAATTTAAAATGTTTAATTTACATATACATTTCAAAGTCAGATATCTATTTATATATTACATATAATATATTATTATATAACATTAATATATAATGTTAATATATAATAATTACATACAATTAATATATAATAATACATGATATATTATATATAATAATTACATGTATTATTTATATTTTTATATATATATGGATAAATATATAAAGGAGAGCCAGAGAGAAATAACTTCCATCCAATGATTCACTCCCCAAGTGAGCGCAAAGGCTGGAGCTGAGCCAATCCGAAGCCAGGAGCTAGGAGCCCTTCCAGGTCTCCCACGTTGATGCAGGGTCCCAAGGCATTGGGGCGTCTTGACTGCTTTCCCAGGCCACAAGCAGGGAGCTGGATGGGAAGTGGAGTTCCTGGGATGAAAACCGGTGACAATATGGGATCCTGACGCATTGAAGGTGAGGACTTTAGCCGCTAGGCCACGGCTCTGGACCCTATTTTTTTTTTTTTTTTTTTGAGGAGAGAGAATACTCCCAGCTGCGAGTTCATTTCCCAAACACCTGCAACAGCTGAGAGTGGCCCAGGCTGAATTCAGGAGCTGTGGACTTAGCCAAGTCTCCTAGGGTGCACACTCTCGCAGTGCTGAGATCTACAAGGGAATTAGATTCATTCCCAGATTTTCCAGTATGGGATTCATGCAACAAGCAGCCCTTCGTGGGGTTTTTATTTGGGTTCATGCATTACATTAAGTAATACTTTTAATTGATATATAATTGTAATTCTCATATTTCTATTAAATGCTGATAAGACAAAGCTTTTATGTAACTAGTGTTTAAGGTGTAACATATTTATATTTTGATACATTTTGCACAAAGAAGAAATCAGAGAAGAAAAAATGTTGACAAGAAATTCAGAAATGAAATTATAAGTAGGAGGCAAAATGAATATTCATAGGTTAATAATTTCATTCCAGAGGAAATGATTAAATGAAATACTATCATCAAGAATTATTATTATTTGTATTTGTATTATAATAATACACAGAATTTATGGTGATGATATTTAGAAACGGTGAAACATGAGCCTAGCAGGTATACCCACTAGTCTGCTTTGTACTCATTTTAAAGTCTTTTGGAATCCACCGATCACTGGCGTGATCACAGTAATCACGATGGATGATAACACTTGAAGTGGAGAATTAATCTGGTCGCAGACATGGGCATAGAAGGAATTACTTCATTGCGCTATTTCAGTTTGCTCTGTAAAATCTAGACACATACAATATTGAACATTTACCAACACCATAAAATTAGCTCCATCTACACATTTGCATAAGAAATCTCAAACAGAATTATTTTTAAAAAGCCTCTATTATTTGATATACTGAGGCAGGAAGCGAAGCCCAGGACTCTCTTCGCCATATTTCACCTGCTTATGAATATGATGAATTACTCCAGTTTAGAATCTGTGTGAAGTCAACCTGGTTGCCTAAATGTTCAAATGTGTCATTCGGTCAAACCTATCCTGTACAATCTGTACAATTTCATCCTGATGAAAGAAAAGCTGGTTCTTATTGAACCTATACGAACAACTACATGGCATGAACAGTAAGAAAGACTTCAGTTTTATTATTTGCAGGGATCAGTTAGAATTGGGTATGATTTTAAAATGTTTCAGTAGAGTTAACTAAATTCACAAGATAAAGTATAGTTTAAGAAGGAATATAACGGCCTGGCTCAATAACGCAGTGGTTGAGGTCCTCGCCTTCAACGCGCCAGGATCCCATATGGTCGCTGGTTCCTTTCCCCAGCAGCCCTGCTTTCCATCCAGCTCCCTGCTTTTGGTCTGGGAAAGCAGTTGAGGACAGCCCAATGCCTTGGGACCCTGCACCCGCGTGGGAGACCTGGAAGGGCTCCTAGCTCCTGGCTTCGGATTGGCTCAGCTCCAGCCTTTGCGCTCACTTGGGGAGTGAATCATTGGATGGAAGTTATTCCTCTCTGTCTCTCCTCCTCTGTATATCCGCCTTTCCAATAAACATAAACAAATCTTTTTAAAAATAGAAGAAGTGCAAATGGTTTCCTCATAAGTACTGAAGTATTAAAATGACAAATATTGCAAATGGATTAACACAAATAAACTGATTAACACAACAAAATTTTCCAAATCATTGTTTTCTGTCCTATGTATTTTATTTCCTCTCCATTTGATCTGTAATTGCTAAAATCATGCAGTTGATTTTTTTAAAAGAAATACCTTGGAAATTGTAAATTAGCGCTCACTTGGGGAGTGAATCATGGGACGAAAGATCTTCCTCTCTGTCTCTCCTCTCTGTATATCCGCCTTTCCAATAAAAAAATAATAACAAATAAATCTAAAAAAAGATTAATTGTAGTATTCTGACATGCCATCATCTTTGACTTAACAGAGAATATTCCAACATGATTCTATATTCTTCATGTAGAAAAAATATATGTTAATGGCATTACCTGCACTATGAAGCAAGACTTGCTTTTTTGTTTTTTAAATAATAGGAGAAAACAGTACTCATATGGCAGCCTCCTCTGCCATTCAGCTATGCTTTGCATATTTTCATTTTACTTCTATTTGTAAGGTCTGCCTGTGTCTGAACATGGGCATCTATGGCAGGTGAACTGCTGTAGCAGTTATTAACCTGCGATTTGAAGCATTAGCTTTTGCTGGAGAACATGCTGTGACGCAGTGGTTCAGATATAGACCTCTTTTCGCCCCAATTAATGCAAATCTTGGACATTTAAAAAATCATACGCTATCTTTTCTTACTCTCTGTAAAGTTTTTTTTATTATTGTCTTCCTGTTCTTCCCTCTCTCTCTCTCTCCCCTTCTGACCAACTGTACCCAATGCAATTTCACAGCCATAAGAGAAGACAAGAAATAATTATTAAAAGTATGCAAGATGACATTGCTCTAGTGACACAGCCTTCTTAATTCCTTTCATTTCATTATTTATTTTTCCTAGTATTTTTGATAATTTTATCAACTATTTAATAAATGTTAATTTCAGGTATCTTTTTCCAAATGAGATGTAGAAGATACCTGTGTTCAAAAGTCTGTAATTAAATTTCAGTATCTATGCATGCAAAAACCAAGAAAGTAGCTAATACTGTGTTAATACTTTAATAATTTTCTCTTATTGATCAGATTTTATTTTTGCAACAAATCTTTTTTATTTGTCTCTACCAAGGCAACAAATGTAATATATTATTATAGAGAACTCTAAGAACTTTCCCTCTCTGCTCTTTCCTATCTTGTTTTCCTTTTAATTTTTGTGATGGCATACTATTGATTTACTTAATAACCATAAGCTTAATCTTCCACTAAATAAATAACACATAGAAAGTGGAAAACCCACTGTTCCTCAGAGGCGTTAAACAAAATGAGGGGTATAAATAAAAATGAAATCTCAAAATTTCAATTTTGTTTCTCATAGATTACTTTCTTGTACATTATATATTGGTTATCACAAATAAAGCACATACTATTTATCATCACTGGACTGGCTTACTTCTCTAAGTACGTAATAGTCTCCAATTGCATCTATGCCATTGTGAAAGACAATTTTTTTATTTCATTCCAAATAGGATTCCCTAATGTATTTATGTCACATTTTCTTTCTCCAGGCTTCAACTGATGTATATTTGCGTTAATTCCACATATAAGCTGTTCAAGATGGAGCTGTTATAAATAGGTTGGTGCAGAAAACTCATAGGATGATTCTGGTTCTTTGAGCAGATTCCTGGGAGGTAGGTGGTTAGAACTAGTTTATGCTAGGGTGCCTTTTCCCCCACATCCTTGTCAACATATGTTATTCTGTATTTTAGACAATAGCTATTTCAAACAGGGGTGAGATGAAACCTCCTTGTGGTTTAATTTGTATTTACCTGGGTGGTTAGTAATCCTGCACATCTTTGCATGTGTCTATTGGTTGCTTGTATTCCATTCCATGGAAACTGCCTGCCCATTGTCCTTTGCCCATTCCTTAACTGGATTGCTTCCTTTGCTGTTGTTGAGTTCCTTCAACTCTTTGTATATTCTGAAAATGATTTCTATTGAGATGTACAGTTTGCAAATATTTTCTTCCATTCTGTCAAGCATCGCTTTACTCGAGTGTTTTCTTTGTGCAGAAACTTCTTAGCTTGATGTAATCCTGCTTGTCTATTTTTGGTTTTATTGCCTGTTTCTTGGGGTCTTATCCAAGAAGTCTTTGACTAGCCAAGCATTTCCCCTAAGTGCTCCTCCAGCAATTTGATGGCTTACGGATTTAAGTTTAGATCCTTGATTCACTGAGAGCTGATTTTTTTGTGTGTTGAGTATAAACTAGTGGTCTTATTTCACACTTCTGTGTGCTGACGTTCAATTTTCCCAACTCCATTTATTGAAAAGAGACAATGAATCTTAATACTGCAGTATGTTATAGTCACAGTCTGTTATGAAGTTAAGAACTACTTCCCCAATGTCATTAGTTTATTACAACAATTTGGAAAAAAAAAGCAACAATTAGCTACTTTTGCTGGAAAAGTACATTAAATCAATTAATACAAGAACAGAGATTTAAATTTTACTTTATGCGAAAAAAATATTACAGTCTTGACAGTCCCTCACCGAAAATACTAAAAAATCTGTTTAAAAATAATATACAAAAAATAAACATATAAACAAACTATTTTTATGTCATTAGAAAAACAATAAATGTTCCTTCTTACACTAATATTCACCACGAAAAGAATGCTAAAGGGCCTTACATGACATACATATCTGTACTAGTGATGTAATATTTATTGGTTTTAAAATTCCGAATGTGTTTGTGAGCTCAGGATGGTGGTATACTTGAGGAGGTAGTGTGTGAAGTGTTTACATGTTGTGTGTAATGAAATGCTGCTTGTCTAGTGCTATGATGCTTCTCAGGATTGCCCTGTCCAATCATGTTCAAAGCCACTCTTTTGCCTGAATAGACTGTGCTGCTTCCATTTTCATTCCAGCCACCCTTCTCCCATGGCTGGTTTTGCCTAAGTTCAAAGAATAATATATACTAGAGGAGGATGGTAAGTGGGGGTATAAGAAAGGCATTTCATATTTTATAGGTGCACCCCAAGTGCTGAACAAGCTTATTGATCTATCATGAAAAATAGGGATTAATATAAGTTAATAAGGAGGATAATAAATGAAATGATTTGTGCTGATATCAGACAAAATGTATTCCACACCGATTTCAAAAATAAACATGAATAACTAAGTTACATGATACTTCTGGCAACTGCCTTAGTGAAATAGCTGGGTTTAAGGTAACAACAGATTGAATTTTACAATGATCTAATTTCTAGCGAGAGGAAACAACAGCTGTGCAGTAACGATGCCAATAAAAGTTTTCTTCCACAAACAGGAGGAATAAATGATGACCTATCAAAAAACAATTTAAGTTAATAAACATGCCATTTTTAGAAGACTTGATACCATGTGTCTTTACATTAACCTGAAGCTTTTATAATGGATATTAATTTTCACTTACTAATAAAGAGAAGGGGTAAAGATGATTAATAGCTGAAAATTTAGATGTTAAACATTCCTCAGATTATTATATATTAAAATAATGATCAAGATATTAACAATCAAAATACCACACATTTATTTATATTTCTAGAGATTACCATCTTTAATTTATTTCTTTTTTTAATCAGAGTTTATCCTACTTAGAGTAAACTCTAGATAGGAATTGACTTTTATTTTTTATTGATTAATGATTCTTAGGGCAATAGATATCAAATCAGAACCTTTAGTGTAATAGATTTAAGTGTTAAATAATTTAGACATATGTAAGCAGATGAAATGATTAGGTAGAGTAGCAGTCTTGTGGGAAGTTGAGGTGCGTTTTCCAATCACTCTAATCTGAAGGCCATACCTGCTACCACTCAAGTCTTAGCTCCAACATCCTCAGTGGACATTCGGTCACATAAAAATGTTTCACAGCCTGACACTCTTGATTAGAGATTTTCATTTTTGGCCCATGACTTCTCACTGCAGTTAGACACAGCCAAGTGACTGGAATTGGCAAAGGCTTTTTGAAGGGAAATCATGTCTCATTCGGAGGCCAAAACCTTTAGTTACTAGTTAGAATCCATCCAGCATTGTTGTTTGTTTGTTTGTTTGTTTTCTTTTCGACACAGACTGAGGAGACAGTAACCTCCAGATAGAGTATTCAATCAATACGGAAAACGTCATCAGCCCGAATACCTGACATGTGGCTCACAGCTTCTATTGACTTTGCAGAAGCCCCAAATAAATTTAACTGTTATTTCCCTAAAATTTAGGGATTGCTTACTACCTCAGTTTGTCTTCTAAACTATCCTAACTAAGCAGCATTTCAAATCCCCTGCCGCCAATGGGAAGAAATCCAAGCATTTTCTATGCTTCACAGAGACAATATTCAACCTCATTTGTAAGTGTTCTGGCTTTATCTAACCACATCTGATGCGACATGAGTCCTTGAAAACAGATTCTGCTCTTTCTGCCTTCTGCCGACACTGAGAATCCACCCAAGCTCATTTGTGAATCTGGGATTATCAAGAGCCCCTGACACCTGTGGCTCATGCTGGGCGTTTGATGAGATGGCATAGCTACTTATACCACACCAAAAATAGAGGCAGACATCTATGAAGTTTAAAGTCTCTTATTGCAAGATTTTACAGCTTACACTGGAAAAAAAAAAAAAGCAGCTATATTGGACAGTTAAAATGTAACTGAAGCCGTAGTTGAGTTGAGTGGACACGTGAAATGAGAACCTGCTCTCACCCACCTCTCACCTTTGCTGCATCCATAGTTGTGGTCAGTATTGTAACCATGTCCCTGGGGCCTCAAACACAGCGGCTATTTGTGGAAACAGCCCCTTGAGTCCACCCCGGGGAAAGCTATTTTTTGAAAATTATGTATGGAGTCCAATACTATCTTGAACAAGTCTCTTATTCATACTTAGAATCATCATACTCTCTAAAAAGTTTTCCTCCAAGTTGTTTCACAGTGTCTGGAGAATCAGAGAAGCATACGAAACATTGTCACTCATCGCCTTCAGCTGCCATTGGCACAATCTCATCCCGTGTGCTGCCCTTACTTAGAGTGCATTAAGGGTAGTGTTCTTTTGATCCTGCCATTTTAGCAATGGGTTGTCCATTGTTTGATTTAGTCTTATTTTGTGTTTTGTTGGGATGTTCTCCATGTTTGCCTTTGGTTTAGGTAGCTGCTATTTCTTTTCTCTGTCAGTAAAACATCTTTATCATTTGTAGCACAGGTCTGGAAGAGGCAAATTCTTTGAGCTTTTCTGTACTGAGGAAGAATTTTATTCAAGATATTTCCATTTTTTTAATTACCTGATTTTATAAAGTCCCTTTCTATACCGTTTTTGCTACATCTCATGGATTTTGATATTTATGTTTTTATATTAAATTCCTCAAAATAGCTTTTCCTTATTAATTTCTTCAATGACACCTAGGTTACACAGAAGCATTCTGAATAGTGAGCTTCCATTTTTTTTTTACTCTAACCTGAACCATTGCAGTTGGACAGTAGCGGTGTATTTGTTACATTTTGATTCTCCTGCTGTCATAATTGACTGCTCTGACACATGACAACTCAGCAAACATTTTTAGACAAATTCTACCAACCTGTCCCCTTTAATGAGCCAAAACTAATAAGCAGATCATCAGGGAGAAGGGAGAAGTAAATCTCCATCCACCTTAGGAAAACAATAAACTCATTGCAGAAACAGCACTGTGTGTAGCTATGTAGACAGACACAAGGCTCACAACCCAGACCGGCTTTATGGTGGTCAGACAGTGATGCTCCTGTGGTCAGGAAACTGAATGCTCCTCTTTCCACTGGCTGGCAATGCTTTGTCGATGATGCTGGGAAACAGCTCTGAGCTGCAGCTCTTATTCAGCCATGCCTTTTGAGGGTCAACAGATAATGCTCTATTATAGAGTGTAATACACTCAGTTACATGACCCATGCAAGATTTTATCATTGGGCCGAATGCAGTAGCCTAGTGGCTAAAGTCCTCGCCTTGCACGCACTGGGTTCTCCTATGGGTGCTGGTTCTAATCCTGTGGCCTGGGAAAACAGTTGAGGACAGCCAAAAGCCTCAGGATGCTGTATACACGTCGGAGACCCAGAAGAGGCTCTGGGCTCCTAGCTTTGTATTGGTGCAGCTCCAGCTGTTGCAGCCACTTGGGGAGTGAATCAGTGGACAGAAGATCTTTCTGTCTCTCCTTCTTTCTGTATATCTGATTTTAGAATAAAAATAAATCTTTTAAAAAGTGATTTTATTATAAAATAGACTTTGAATTCAAGATTTTGCCCAACTGAGAGGCTAATGCAAGTTTACTGAACATGTTTTAGGGATGCTAAAGTAGGCTTTGTTATTTAGTGGATGAGGTATATTAAAATGTGTTTTTGGAATTTCCCCTAAAGCTTATTGAACTGTATCATAAACAATTTTTAAAAATGTGTTTTTAATGTATTTTTTTTCCAATTACATTAGATTCTTCAGGTTAAAACCCAATCATAAGAAACAGAACATCTTCCCAAACATGACAATCCAATTAGCACTGGTCTTATCAGAGCATCAACTTTAATGGATCTGTTTTGAATTATAGCCATGCTTGCTATTTCTTCATGGACCTCATCAATTTAAATTTGGGTGAAAATTTTCCTTTGAAACAGTTGCCAGGGATGTATTGTCTATTGTATCTAGTTAAAATAACTTTGTTTTATTTTACTATTTTAAAGATGTATTTATTCACGTGAAAGAGTAACAGAGAGACAAAGAATGAGAGGGAAAAAAATTAAAAGATCCTCAGTTGGGCACAAGTAATTGAACCATCACTTACTGCATCCCAGGTTAGAATCAAGATGTATAATTTTAAGACATGAGCTGAGGACCCAGCACGATGGCTTGACTGACTTATACTCCACCTTGCCAACACTCTGTCCTGGATGCTCCACTTCCCATCCAGCTCCCTGCTTATGGCTTGGGAAAGCAGCAGAGAATGGTCCAAAGCCTTGGGACCCTGCTGCTTGGGGGACCTGGAAGAAGCTTCTGGCTCCTGGCTTTGGATCGGCTCAGCCTCACTGTTGCAATCGTTTGGGGAGTGAACCAGCAGATGGAAGATGTTTTGTCTCTGCTTCTCTTTGTTAATATGCCTTCCCAGGACACATAAAATTTTAAAAAGCATGTATTAAAATAGTGATTCTATGATTTCCTAGCTTCAGGGCATGAAGAATTTTAGTTAAATTCTATGAAAGCTGGATATGTAACATACAAATTGTAGGCTAAATCATGAGGTAGTTTTTTAGAATTTAAAACAAGGCATAAAGTACTTCTCTGATAATGCTTCTTTCTGGTTAGAATTGGTTATAGTAATAAGTAATTAAGAAAAACTAAACAAATGTTTTTGTTTTCTAAAAATTAAGACTATATTTACCATGACTTTCGAACACTTTTGCTGTCCATACAAGAAATATCAGTCTAAATACCAATGGAAAATGTAAGTAGCAGATTAATTAGATAAGGATATGGATTCAGATATATGCATATGACATGACACCGTTCTAAATATGCAGCTATTGGTCTGACCCTATTAATAAGATCCTCACTGTTCCTTGAATCTGAACTAATTAAAATATTTATTTCATACAATATATTAATTCCAAAACAATATGATGTGTCTCGGCCAAAGGCCTTAAGATGTTGTTTAATCAGGCTTCCAGGAAGCTTACCATAGAGATCCATCTTCCTCGCTTTCCCTTTGTTCGCTCTTGGCTGGTCCCCTTTCCCTCTTTGTTGATGCTTAGAAGTGTGACTGCCATCTTGTGACTATGTGAGTAAAAGCTGCAAGCTAAACATGATAGAGGGGGACAGAGAAAGGGTTCATGGTTTTCTAGGATAACAATAAGCCTATCCACATGTATTGATTTCTGCTGAGCAAGAAGTATAGTTTTCTTACTGCTTAAAGCAAGTAGCTAGGCTCCCCAAGTCAACGTCTGTTACCCTTTTTGTTTATATGATGGAATACATTCTAACTACAACATAAACATAGTGTTATCCCTGACCCCATGCAAGTAGCACATACACAGAAAATCAATATTATACAAGGATTATTTAATTGATTTACTAGGAACAAATGAAACAGATTTCATGTATGGATTATGTGTATACATATGCATAAGAAAAATGACCTAGATAATTTTTAACCATATAAACAATATAAAATGTGTGGAGATATTAGAAAAGTTCTATTTTAGATGTGACCACCAATGCACCTGTCCTGTTTCTTTTCTAGTCCCACATACCTTGCTTTCTTTATTTCCCTGCTGTCTTCCCTTTCACAATTAGAATCTATGTAACATATACTGGCATTATTCTTCACTGCAGGTAAGCTTTAGGACAGATTTCCAGGCAGAGCATAAAGCATATTTTCACTCGAAGTAGAAAAACATTCTCCATTCCCATTGTAGTGTGAGTTTGCTCCCACTTTTTGGTACTCAGGGGAACTGAATTCCCCCCAGAAAATCTGTTCTGTTGAAGGGTGGAAAACAAGTTCCTAATCCTTCATAGTGCTAAGCCAGTGATCTAGAATTGATATATTTTCTTTGTTTCGAATAACTAGTCTTATTAATATCCCAGGATTGGCAAATAATGCATCAGAGGCCAGTTGGGAACTCTCTAGAGATTTTAAATCAGGAAATGGATACCTCTCTGGGGTACCACTGCTAAAAACAGTTTATCCCAAGGATGCTTGAGAACCCAACTATAGTTCTACAGAGAAAACTGAATTAAAAACATAAGATGGACAGAGAGAAAAACAAGAACAAAAACCAGGAAAGGGCCCAAGCAGTACTCAAATATCCATTTCCAGCAAAATTGTACCTAGACTAAGTACCTCAAATTGGATTTTACTTGCTTTAAAAAAAATGTACCTTTTGTTCCTTTTTAGTTGAAATTGTTGCTCTTTTAGCTCTCTTTGGTCCTTCCCTTTGCATTATGAGGCTGAAATTTCACTGACTTCTAAGTGAGAAGTACATCCTCTATGTTAGCAAAAGAGGTAAGTTCCTTTCTAAATGTAGAAAAGAGACATTTTAATCTAATCTTGAAGGAATCGTTTCTGAGCAGTCCAGTTAAATTAACTCAGACGTTATCTTTAAATGAATCTTTATGTTTTTGTATATATTTATAATCAAAGAAGGACCCTTCTATGAGATTGGAATTTTTAAAATAATGCCACTATATGTCCATCATTCATTCTATTTTCATGTACCTTATTGTCATAGTAAACTGTCCAAGTATAATGATACATGTTTGCAAAAATGGCTTTAACTCACCACCAAACCTATAGCCTCTAAAGATTGATGAGACAATGAGACAATTAACATAGATTACAGTCACAGTGGTACATTGTTGTGGTAAGGCAGCGGAACGCACAACCGAACCTGGGGGTTTTCAGATCCCTGGAAGAACGAAAGATGGCACCAGAATGGCCCTGATTTTCCATACCTCTGCTACAGAATATTTGCTTGGTTGACTGACTGTTTCATAGACATGTCATTCAGTCTGTTAGAGTGTACTCTCTTAGCATTTCCATCAGGGAAAAAAAAATGGTTTTCTGGTTCATTTGCAGATCATAGCCTCATTGATTTTTCTTTATCAATTTTTCTCTTAAAAGATTTCTTTGGAATTCAGCTTCTGAAGGTGTTTAAATCTCACTACGTTTATGAAAGTATAAGGCAACCTTTGTAGTTAGGGTTTCAGATGATCCACTTTTATTTATCTCCACAATTTATGTAGTTTGAGGCAACTAAGCAAATAAGCTTTTAAATATGAGATTCTTCTGAAAAATAATTATTTCTCACACACACACACACACACACACACACCCACACCATACTGCATTTGATTAATCAGAGCAGGCAAATTTCTTTTTCATTTTCCTGACGAATGTAATTTTGAGCAGGAATTTTTCAGACAGGGTGTGTGAGGTGTGCTGATTATGTAATTATTTCATTGAGGAAATGATTTAAAAGAAAAAGACACTTTTTCTGCAGAACAGTGTTGGTCATTGGCAGAAAAATGATCATGAACTGATGCAATGTAAGATTCATCACCGTGCCCTTTTGAGCTTGACAAGAGGAGGACATGTTTTATAGCAGTGGAGAAAATAAAAATCAGGTATTGGCAATATGGCACTGAAAGCTAAGATACGAATCATTCTTTATTGTAACAAAAATGAAAAAAAAAAAAAACTCCCTTCAGTGAGAAAAGTTAGCTCCAGTCTAATGAGGCAGTTTTATTCAGGGAAAATCACTTAAATGGAATTTGCCTGACACAGTTTACTTTTAGGAGCCTGTATCAAAAGAATGACTACTTTTGATTTCCACTATATTTTCACTAGTATTTGTAAATCCGCTAATACCTTTGAGTATGGTTAAGCCTCATAATCTAGAGTTAGAAACACTTCATTCAAATCAATGTTTTAATAAATCAAAACGAAATTTGATTAATTATACAATCGTGTATCAAAAAAGTAAAAATTTTTCTACATGTTTATTCTTATTTTTTGTTGAAGTTACATCTTAAAAGAGATTTTTTATAGAGTGAAGTGCCATTTTTTGGGTTAAAAACACGTCCCTAAAATTTGCATTTTCTGTTAAAATAGTAGCTAGCTATACTATTACTTTTCACACTTGATTGAAAGTAAAAGTAAATTAAGCTTCAAATGAAATACTGTCATGAGGATTTTATTTCTTTGGGTTATTCACTAGGGTTTCATCTTCTAGTGAGCTTTTTGTTCACCCTACACCTGTTTATAGGTACAAAGATGATAAAATCAGAAATCATCGTTATGGAATGTATGGAATACGATATGACCATGACTTTCTAGAAGGACATAGAGAAGTGCTAGAGTCAAATGGGTTTCACTATCCCTTTTCAGGAAAGCTGATCATTATTCACTGAGTTATCTATCACCCCATGATCTGGTCTAGGCAGTCACTATTACAGCACAGTGAAGGTCATTTTGCAGTGCATTATCAACTTACCACGTATCTTCAAATGTGAAGGGAGCCATAAAAAGGAAATGAGGATCAAAGTTTTTTTTTTAAAAATGTATTAAAGACTCTTTCATTTCATTATTAGGGCATCTTTTGCAGAGAGTGTTTGTTCAGTATTAATTTTGAAATATTTAACTTGGATTTTACTCAGGGAAATCTTGACACATAATTTCTTACATAAGTACAATGTGATGGCACTGAGAAACACTATAGAATATATACCATATAATTAATGGTACTTCAATATCCATTCTTACTTTCTAAAGCTTACAAAATAATCTCACATAGTCACATAGTTAAGCTAGGCTGAAGTGCTCCCTTCATTATGAGAGACTGTATCTTCATTTCTATTACGACGGACATCAGATCAACACATTAGTGAACTGAATAAGTGGTGAGAAAGTAAACATTGCTAGTGCAATTACTGGAAGTCCATCATCCTGAACTTCAAAATATTTTAAAAATTCCTAGGGTTAAAGCACATATGATTATTATGGTGGCAGTTTTGCTGTTGAAAACTATGGAAGTTTTTGCTCAGCTGAATGAACATTGTAAATTAGAATGCAGTGTTTAACATGCATTATGCAAGCCTAAATTAACAGTGGTAGAGGAATCATGTATTCTATCCAGGCAATGGCATTTCAGATGCTTCAGGATCATGACTGCACGGTCCTTTAGCTCCACCTACATCTTCCACTCTATTCCTGCACACTTAGGAATCACCCTGCTGCTCTGCTTTTGAAAAAAGTCCACCTCTGTGGACCATGCATGGATTCAGAGCATCTCCACAATGCTATTTGGAATCCTAGCGATTTTTGTTTCTGCAGTATTGTTGCCTGAGTTCCTTACAGCCTTTATACCACACCTAGGATTGTGGTCATCACCTTTGCTTTGACAACATGCACAGATTAGGGCTTCTTCTTTTTCAATTGCATGAAGATAGGAAAATGAGAAAAGTATATGTTGGAAATTATTAATATTTTAAAATATTGTTCAACAATATGGCTTTCTTTAAAATACTCTAATACTCCACATTACAGGTGTACAAATGATTTATCCTATCAGGTTCTCATCTCTTGACACACACCTCCTGTCTAAGTTGCTGTTAGTGTATTATCACTTTTTTGGAGACTCAGGTAAGATGCAAATTCTTCACTGAAGACTTTTTCTAATTAAAATCCCTGCGTTTATCTAGTATCCATTCATTTTTGTGCATTCACATAGTCATGTCTACCTACTGTAACAGTCGCTGTTTCTACCCAATGAGATACAGCTTAGGTCATTAAACTTTCCAATGTCTACAATTATTGATTTCATTTATTTACTTGTTTATTTTTATTTACAGCATATCTTCCAAATAGAAAGCAAGGTGCTATAGCATGTCATGGTACTAATCTTCATTTAGAAAAATTTGCTGCCTCACTTTTTTGGGCCTTCAACAGATTCACTGTGAAAATGAAAGAAATGTGTGCTCTATGATTCTCTACATTTTTAAAAATTAGCTGTGTATCCTAAGAACTTAGAAAAATCTTTTTTTGCATTAATCTTCCTGCAATCTTTATCATTGTTGATCATAACTCTTTGTAATGTTCTGACTCCTTGGATTGCCTAATACTCTGTGTGTGTGTGTGTGTGTGTGTGTGTGTGTGTGTGTCTGTGTATGAGTTTTGCTGTATTTTTATCTGTATCACTGACCTTCTCTTTGAGAAGAGTTGGTATGAGGGGAACCACAATTTCATTCCATCAACATCTACAGTGCAATTGAGACTAAGAGGCCTGGAATATCATGAGCAATTTATCTCTCAAATCTGGAAAATAATCCAGATGTATTTCATTCTTCATTGGAGATTTGTCACTGTTCAAATAAAGGAGGAAATCTCTTTGGAAAATTGATGTTATTAGGAAGAGAGAATTTTCATCAACAGATTTAATTTTCCAATAGCCCACAAATGTCTACAATGGGGATGGGGCATTCTTCTAGGATCCAGGAATGCAATCATGGCAAGAACCCAGACAAGTTGAATCCATACCCTGCTGTCACTCAGATGACCCAGAGGGCATGGGGAACTGGTGGCAGGGAGGTGGCTCCTGTTTACTGTTTGAGTTCCCAATATGCACTCTCCACAGTTACCAAGAAGCTAGAATTGGAAACAGAGCTAGGCCTGGAATCCAGACATTAAATGACACGGTATTCTAAATTGTGTTTTAACTGTTGGGTCAAACACTTACATGGACTATGATTTAATCAGAAGAAAGTGTTTTGAAGAGATGAAACAAACAGAAAACAACAAAATCCATGTGATATAGTTTCCGCTGATCTTTGTTGGTGAAGTGTATCTCTTCCAGACAATAAACAGGTGGGCTTTCTTTTTTAATCCAGTCTACTAACCTATGATGTTTGATTGAGCTTAAGCCATTTACATTCAGAGTTAAGTATACATGGGTGGTACTTTGGTCCTGTCATTTTAGGAATGGGTTGTTCATTGGTTTGGTCTTCTGTTGTCATTTTACTGGGATGTTCTTCCCGTGTGCCTTTGGTTTTGGTAGGTACTATTCCTCTTCTCTGTCAAGAGAACATCTTGAAGTATCATTTGTAGAGCACATTTGAAAGAGGCAAATTCTTTTAACTTTTCTTTACTGGGGGAGAATTTTATTTCAGTTTCAAAGACAAAAGAAAGCTTTGCTGGATATGTTATCCTAGGCTGACAATTTTTTTCTTTTAGAATCTGGAATATGTCACTCCATTCTCTTCTTGCCTGTAGAGTTTCCTGTAAGAGATCTCCTATGACTTTAAGTGGCATTCCTTTATATGTCAATTTATTTTTTTCATGTGTACATTTAAGAAGGTTCTTGATTTTTCATCTCTTCAGCTACACGTTAGTCATTTAATAGCATGGTATTTAACTTCATGGTGTTGTTAATTTCTTTTTCTCCCTGTTGTTAATTTTGTTTTGTGGCTCTTCATTTCAGGAGATGCATAGTAGCTGTGTAATAGAGACTGTCATATCTAGTAACATGTCATTTAACTTCATGGCACTGTAAATTTCTATTTTTTATTGTTGATTTTGTATTATGACTTTTCATTTAAGGGGATGTACAGTAGCTATGAAATAGAGATTAACATCCAGATGTGAGGATGCACTGTAGAATGCATTTCTGCTTCCAGACAAAGATGGACTTACAGTGAAACTGTTTATATTTTGACAATAGGATTCTGAACTCTCTGCCATTGTCCATGCCTGCAATGATGGACATATGAATGTGTATAAAGAACTATATGTTAGTAATGATATAAAGGAACTAGGTGGGAGCGAGGGAATTGGGGAGGGGATAAAGGAATATGGAACTGTGTCATAAAATGAATAATAATAGTAAAATGTAAAAAAAAAAAGAAATGGGAAGCAGGAAGAGTTTGAATAGAGAAAAAAATTGTTCCACTAACATATATTAATTTATTTTATAATGACTAGCTTAATGTTCTACTAAATTAACAGTTCATTTTGGGCCTGACATGTTAGCCTAGTGGCTAAAATTCCTTGCTTGGCATGCACCATGATCCCATATGGGCACCAATTCATATCCCAGCTGCTCCACTTGCCTTCCAGCTCACTGTTTGTGGCCTGGGAAAGCAGTAACGGACAACCCAAAGCCTTAGGACCCTTCACCCACATGGGAGACATGGAAGAAGCTACTGGCTTTGGATTGGCTCGGCTCGGCTCCAACCATTGTGACCACTTGGGGAGTAAGTCAGAAGATGGAAGATCTTTCTCACTGTTTCACCTCTCTGTAGATCTGACTTTCCAATAATATGTAAATAAATAAAGTAAATAAATCTTTAAAAAGAGTTGAATAAATAAAATGTAGAAAGAACATCATTCATCAGCAATATTGGCAATGACTGTAAGAAATGATCAATTTGTAAGTTGTAAATTTTACTCATACATGTTAAGGTGGTTATTTTTTGCATCACACACACTATGTACCACAAATCAAAGAAAATGTGATGTTCGCCTTCTGAGGACTGGCTTGTTTCACTAAGCATAGTGGTCTCCAGTTTTTTATATTTTATTGAGAAAGAAAAAATTTAAATTTTTAGTGACTGAATAATTTATCTAGTGTCTATGTGTCACATTTTATTTATCCAGTCATTAGCTGATGGACATTGGGATTGATTCCATATGTTAGCTATTATGAGTTGAGATGGTATAAAAATGGGGGTACAGATAGCTGTTTGATATGCTAATTTCATTTCTATTCTGTATATTCCAAGAGTTGGATGGCTGAGCTTTATGGCAAATATACTTTTAGTTTTCTGAGGATTTTCTACACTGTTTTATACAAATAAAGGTTGTATTTGTTAGCTTATTTTTCAGAAAAATCTAGGTTTATCAATTTCTCTATTCCTCATAGGAAGACAGCTATGTATTAAATGACTTAAAAATTATCTATCTGAGTAATCAATAAAATACCAGAGAGTTAGTCATAGAGACCATTTAAAAACCAAGAGGCAATGTGGTTTGGTTCAATGCTGAAGCAGAGAACAAGCACAAAATAAATATTGAGGAAAATGTTATAATCATATTAAAATAGAATATCAGGGATGAACAAGAATACTTAAACATTAAAATATTTATACTGGAATGCCATGATCCATGTTTTTGAATACACAGACATATGATAGAAAAGTTTAAACTGTTAATGTGTTGAGTATTGTTCAATATGCAAGTGTTTATTGGGTACTATGCACTGCCTGACAATATGAAAAATATACTTAAGAAATAACTGAAGTTCTCATAGATTTATATTTATCTAGGTACTTTATTTTTAAATAACAGGAAATTTAACACAGTAGTTAGAATAGACCCAGCTTTAAGTACTAAATATGTCAGTTACTAGTTTTATAACTTTGAGAACATCCCTCAACTTTAATTTGTAAAATAAAGAGAATAATATTTGGCTCACAACTCAATAGTGAGCATTAAAATTGATTGATAAACATATAGTTGTTTTCATAGTGCCTGGAGCTTCACAATCATTATTGAAATTTCCATTATTATGATTTAGTGCATATTGTGGTAACTAAGTGTTATTGAGTAAGAAACGTTAAAACATATACCAAAGGTGACTGATATTTGTTGCAATTGTATGAAAGGAGGGATAGAAACATAAAGCATAATTTTTTTGTTCTTTTGTTTTTAATAATCCTGAATGAAATTAAAAAACAGTCCAACTGGGATTATAATTTGAAAGAGTAAGTGATTTGGGGATTTTTAAAAAAACAATAAAACAATGTGATCAAGCAACATCTTAAAAAATTACTCATTTTGAAAGTCATAGTCAGAGACAAAGAAGAGATATTCATCTGTTGGTTCACTCCTCTGATGGTCACAATGGCCAGTACTGGGCCAGGCAGAAGCTAAGAGCCTGGAACTTCCTCAACATCTACCATGCAGGTAACAGAGGCCCAAAGACTTGGTCCATCTTCTGCTTTTCCCAGGCCGTTTGGAGGGAGTAGGGTAGGAAGTGAAGGAGGATAGGAATCCAACATTCAAACCAGAGTCAACATGGGTTGCTTGATTTGAAGGCTGGGGCTGTACTCACCCCTCCAAATACTGGTATCCAGCATGACTAATTTGCATAGGCTTACTAGAAACTCGGTATGACAAATGTAAATATGTTGCACATTTTTCACAGTTGATATTCTTTAATCAAATATCAAACTATCTTGCATTTTACTTACATGTAACTAACCTATTTGAATTATAATCTTGAATTGCAAGAGCAAAATAACTCTCAGGTAATTTTTTTAGATATAATTCATTCATATTTAGTAGTGGTGCCACAATAGTTTGGCTATCATCACTAGTAGTACTTTTTTTTTTTTAGATTTATTTTTATTTTTATTGGAAAGGTGGATATACAGAGGAGGAGAGACAGGAAGGTCTTCAGTCTGATGATTCACTTCCCAAGTGGCCGCAATGGCTGAAGCTGAGCTAATCTGAAGCCAGGAACTTCCTCCAGGTCTCCCACGCGGGTGCACGGTCCCAAAGCTTTGGGCTGTCCTCCACTGCTTTCCCAGGCCACAGGCATGGAGCTGGATGGGAAGCGGGGCTTCCGGGATTAGAACCGGTGCCCATATGGGATCCCGAGGCGAGGACCTTAACCACTACACCATCGCACCAGGCCCCATTAGTAGTACTTTTAAAAATACCACAACCAGAGCAATACTTCATGTACTGTCCAGTCTTATTTAACTTCATTGAAACTACGAACACATTCAAAAATATGCAACCAGAAATTTAACTTTGAGTTTGAAGTTTCATTTATTACTTTCTGTCTGCAAAACAAAAATGTCCTAACAAATTTTGAGCTTTTGTTTGAGAATCTTTATTTTCAAAGTGCTAATTTGAGAAATAGAACACTATTTTCTCCGTGTTAATGAGATTAGTGTCTTGGGAAAGTATAGAGGCCGAAAGCGCAGAATCAGTTTCATCTACAGATAAATTACACTAACTATTTCCTTAAGAGCTTTCGTTTGATCTCTGTTCCCTAAATAGAACTGCCCTTTTTTTCTTTAAGTTTTCAGCTCTTGAATATCTGGTATTTCTTATTCAGTGGAAATGTACCAATGCTTTTGATAAATCAGTTCTTTAAGGCTCAGTGGGATAATAGTCATTTCTAGAAATTCCGCTGTAAATACTACTTAAATATATATGTTAAGATTATTTTTGCCTTAGAATAAAAATGAAAACATCATCTAAAAACTTTTAGTAAAATAAAATAATTATTTTAGTATGCCTCATTGCTGTTAAATATCTCAGTTTCCAAACTCGTGTGAACCCTGGAGAAAAAGGGCAGAAATGGTATAAATTTAAAAATAAATATTTCATCCAATAAACTATTTAAATTCTTGTGAAAATCCAGGCTGCATCATGCTATTTTACATATACCTGTGGTATTGGAAGACAGAGAATATCATCTCATAATTAATTATTAGGTTCCAATGGAAATGTCTTCCCAGATTTCTTCATTACAATGAGATAGCATGCATCAAGGGTGGTACTTGGTATTCCAAGTGTTTTAAAAAAAAATCTCCCTGGACAGTCCAGAGAAGCTCAGTTGGCTGAGGGCCTGTCGGGGGGTGGTGGTGTAAGGGGGTGCAGGGTAAGAGTGGAGAACAAGATCTTTAATTTTATGTGAAAACACAAAGTTTCTAGGTTTTTAAAAATGTATCCTTCATGCAATAATATAAAAATATATTAGAAGGTACATAAAATTTAAAAAAAGAATTTCAGATACTCCCAGGTCTATTATAAAACAATGTAACAGTATAACCCTGGATACCTACTTGTGACCCCTAAGTAGAATGTTTAATCGCTTCCCTGGTTTTTCACACATAAAATTAAGAAATTAAACATTTTAAATAATTTCTATCTAGTATAAGGATTTAAAAACGATTGAAAAGAAAGGTAGTCATTAATAATGTTATATGTTGTATAAATATTTTACTTGTAAAATAACTTGATGTTGTGGACAATTATTTGAGAGACTGAAAAGATCTATCATTCTTTTCTCTGAAAATTTAAAAGTCCTCAAACTTCCATAAATGACCGCCATTAAATTTCAATGTACAAATTCTTGGCCGTTCTACAACAACAGAGCTTCGTTCTGTTGTGGACACGTAGAGTACTCATTTCTATATGCAACTGGTTGCTGCCTTCTCTTCCTTGAATGTCTAAGCTAAGACATTAGGATGACAGGGAAAGTTTAAGTGCCCACAAGAATATCCTCAGTTGTCAGGTTTTTGTTTCTTTCTGCCATCAAAATTTATTTGATTGAAAAGAGAGAAAGGATGAGGGGGAGAGAGAGAGAGAGAATCTTCCACTCACAATTTGAATTCTCAAATGTCCACAACAGCCAGGGTTGGGTAGACGCGGCCCTAGCTTTAGGTCCCTAACTTTAAAGTCTTCCCAGATGTGCGAAAGAAACCTAGCTACTTATGATAACCTGTTTTCTTGCAAGGTTTACCAGCAGCTGGGGCTGAAAGCAGAGCCAGGACTTGAAACCAGGAGCGTTGATGCAGGATTTGGGCATCCATGCATCTTGTCATCCACTGTCCCAAAGATGCACTGCAGCAGACTTAGCTTTCAATGTTTTCACACACTCTTTCATCTTCCAAAACTGAACCAGAGCTTTGTCAAAAAAATAATAAAAACTAAAAAGTCTGTTACCACTGTAATTTTCTTACTGGTAGATCGGAGAATATCTCATATTCATGTTTGTCATTGTTGTGAAATCCAATTCCAGATGTGTTCAGGTTCCATGTTATATAACATGCTGAGATTCTGTGAAATGTAACTAATACATAATCCGATTTATTTATGGTTGTAGATAAACATGCAAGTGATTTCAGAATAACAATATCATTTGAAAGGGACATTATGACAAGCTAAATGGCATATATGCAATTTTTACTTCAGAGCCGGTGCCATGTTGTAGGTGGTAACACTGTTGTAGGCGAGGCCCAGCTGCTACACTTCCAACCCAGCATCCCGTTAACGCTAACGTTCTTACAAAAGCAGGGGACCATGGCCCGAGTGTCTGGGCCTCTGTAACTCATGGGAGTGACTCAGATGAAACTCCTGAATTCTGCTGGTCTCACACCAAGGAGTGAACACAGGATCTCTCTCTCTCTCTCTCTCTCTGTCTTCCTGTAACTCTTTAAAGAAATAAATAAGTCTTTTAAAAATTGTATTTTGTGAGTTATTGTATTTCAAGAGAGATGAACTTTAATCTAGAATAGATTACACTTTAATTCAACGTGTGGTGAATTCTGATACAGGTTTATCTGATAAGTTACAGATTATTCATCCACTGAAAATCTGCAAACATTTGGTATATTTTAATATAATTAAAATTGTGAAAGTTATATTTCCACATCATTATCTAACTATTGTAAAACTGTGATACTGAATCCTGTAATGACCCACAACTAAATTGATATTTTAAAGTAATCAATAAAATTGGGAACATTGGAAATGTTCAAAGTATATATAGATAATTTAGGTTTTAAGACTAATGAAAAATTGATAGTGTAACATTCTTTTTCAAGTTTAAACATTTAATATCATATTCAAGTAATGAAATTTAAAGAAAAATATATGTGAGCATAAAAACCATAGTATTTTTTCTTTAATTACACTATGTGTTTTGTAAAACTGCATATAGTCTTCCACATTCCTCAACAGCATCTCCATTACTTTTTAAAAGGACTTATTTATTTTTAAAGTCAGGGCTACAGAGACAGAGAGAGAAGGGCCTTCCAACTACTGGCTCATTCTGCATGTGGTCTCAGTGGCCAGTACGGTGATTTGAGCCAGCCCTAAACCAGGAATGAGGAATTGAATTCAGGTCTCTGAGGTGAGTGTCAGGAACCCACTTACTTGTGCAATCACTGATGTCTTTTGGGGCATACATTAACAGGAAGCTTGAATTAGAAACTAAACCTAGGAATTGAACTAAGACACTACAGGTACTATGTGCGAAAGAATTAAAGATTAAATAGTTAGGTAATGTCTTCAATTAAGTTATTCTGAATGCTTTTTGAGATTAAGCAGCTTGATAATGTAATATTTTGATTTTCATGTATTCATTATTTCACCCAATACATCTTCTATGCTCCAGACCAATACACAAAGATGTAAGTAGATATGGAAGACAGGTAGCTAAAGAAGTAAATTAAGTATCAAACCATTAGCATAAATAAATAAATGTGTAGAGTATCACAGCACTCATATTTTATAAAGGATGCATTTAGTAATCTGACAGAATTGAATGTTTTAACCTTAGATTTTTTTTTAAGGCATGATTTAACAAATTGGTATAAAATTCAAAAGTATCTCTACTGTGCAGGAGTAAATATTTTGGAGTCATCAAAGAGCTATCCTTTTCAATAAATAACTACAGCACATCTGCCCATTCACTTGAAACAATGTCTTGTTCTTTATCTTTGATTTTATGATTAAGCAAAAGTAAGTTTTCCAAAGGCCCCATTTTAATGAACATAGAGGAGTTAATTTTGCTGTTGATTTAGACACCAATGTGGATGTTACCTACATCAGCTGAAGCAAAAGTTCACACATAACTGTATAAAAATCCAACATCACAAATCTGGGGTTGTGTGGGTATATGGATATTGGCAGCAAGGCCTAGCGCTTGCAAATATGTGTATGTCTCTATCTGGGGCATCTGATTACCTGCCCTTTTTTTGGAACATTGGTGGAAGTATAGTATTGGCTAGAGAGCTCTGTTGTTCAATAGGAAAAAAGCACAGGAATTGACATTACTATCCAGATCCAAGTTTGCACTCTCTGTAAGTCTTTATGGAAACTACAAGGACCTCTGGAACCTGAATTTCTTTAACTAAGTACTTGTCTACAGTGTTCAAAGCACTATTGCTATCAACTCAAATAATTAGAGATAGAATTAGATTGTTCTGTTTTTATATGTTAGCTTGTTTATTAGTTAAAACTGCCCTTTTTATTAACAGAAGCTTTCATGAATAATTCATTGAAGACAGTTAAGGAGCAAAAAACAAAAGAACATAAAACCAGTTTTAGCATTGCTAGTTTATACGGCATAAACTGCAATTTGAATATTTTCTTCTTAAGTATCTTGCTTTATTGGGCATCCTGGATGATTGATTTAACTCTTCCATATCTTGATTTTTATCTTCAAAACCATAGCCACAAATATCGATCTTACAATTAATTAAGCATTACTCTGGAAATTTATATGATGCATTAGTTTCATTCCTCAAAATGATGTTGATGAGTGGATTTTGTTATTCCATTTTAACAATGCAAAGCTGAAGTCAGAGAGGTCTCCAAAGGCAGTCCCAGATGCCTAGAGTAGGGTGGAATCCCAGAAAAAGATAGAACGTACGGAGAAATGTTCAACTGCAAATCATTCCAAAACTCTAAAGATATATAAAAACAACAGCAATCTGCTTTATGAATACCCTATCAAGTTATTTTTTCCTTTTAATTAGATAAGAAATGTTCTTCTCTTCATTATTTACCTTCACAATAATTTTTCTAGTCAATGCGGGAGCTTCACATAAAAATACAAGTAAATAAACATTGTGTTGCATGAATGCCTGTCTTATTTATATTAGAAAACACCTCCAAGGCAGTTTTAAAGTTCCATTTATTCTGTTAGGATTAAACACTGCTACTCATATCTATGCAAAGCAGAATACTAATTCCTGGACAGATAATTAAAGTTATGATATTCTTTCTTGAGGGTGGCTTCTAAATTTTAATTATGATGATTCAATTGAGCATCAAATATGCTCACAATCCTTATAAAATATGAAACAGGTGTGCGGTTGCTGTTCCCTTGTCGTATTTTCTTCTTTGCTCCAGTGCTTTGCTGATGAAAAACTTGCTTTTTACTGTTTTCCTTGTGTAAGTCAATTTCATCTTGTGGTTAACCTCTTTAATTATCAGCAACACTTCAATGGGCAAAATTTGGTTTCATATGACAATGAAAGTATAGATCATATTTCTTTTCAAATTCTTGGTAAATGGCTTTACCACAGAAGCCAAGCTACATTGAATCCAAAATTGCGTTTTCCTTCTTTTCAATTTTGCACATTCATATTGGACAAGAGAAGCATTCTGAGAAAAACCTGATGCCTCATATAATAAAAATCTTAATTACTAAACTACTCTTGCCATTCTGTTGCAATTACCAAAAAGTAACTGTTTTGCAGTAGCATTTGTTTTGTTATTGATGGAAATAGGGAAGAGTGAAGCATAGGATTTGATTTTTGGGATCACAGGTGGACGTCTTAGGTTCATTATCTAATGTGCATGATTTGATCTTTTCCTTGCTATTTCCTCAATAAAAGCGAGGTCAAGGGCAACACAAGGCATTCACACCATAGGGGATTCAAACTTTTGTCTCATCTTCACGAGAGACTTTCTTCCTTGTATGAAAAACAGCAGAATCCTTTTGTACAAGGAATTATGGATACCAAAAATTATCTGGAAAATGAACTTCTGCACAATTATAAAGAAACCTAAACTAAAAATAAAAATAGTCCTTGATGTTTTAAGGTTAATAGCATATGGATGATTTATTCTTCTTGTATGTAGCAGCACACATGGTTTTTGTCATCCAAATAAAATCTAAATCCCCAGACAGTGCTATCACTTACAAAAATATATTCTGCATGAATATACAATATGTGTTATATATATATATATATATATACAAATGTTATATAATATATAAATGTTGTATAATTGAACTATAAATACAGTAACAATACTATGTAGCCCATTCTGGGTTATTTTGAGTATGAAATGAGCCAAGTTAACGATTTGTATCAACATGGCAGGCATCAAATGACACAGGCATGAAGAAACTTGGACTTATGATCCCCTAATTATCTAAAAAATATATTTAACATGTAATTTTAAAATGTGAGTGCTGTAAAATAATTATGCCAATGACAGTAACTAATTTATTTTTTAATTTAATTGTTTCAGACATTACTTAAACATCATATGTTGTGCTGGTGAGATGCCTCAATAGTTAGATGCTCATCATTCAAGCGGCAGGATCCCCTATGGGCACTGGTTAGGATTCTGGCTGTTCCACTTCCTGTACAGTTCCCTATGGATTGCCTGGGAAGGCAGAGGAAGATGACCTGAAGCCTTTGGACCCTGCACCTCTTTGGAAGACCTGGAGGAGGCTACTGGCTCCTGGCTTCAGATCAACTCAGATCTGGCTGTTGCAGCCACTTGGGGAGTGAATCATTGGATGGAAAATCATCCTCTCTGTCTCTGCTCCTCTGTAAATCTGGCTTTCCAATAAAACAATAAATCTTTAGTAAAAATTGTCGACATTGATTGAAAGTTTAGTTTTTTCATGTTCCTCTTTGACCATGTTCTTGCTGACATCTGTGTAGAGAATTGGGTTTACACACGTTCATCCAGGGTGAGCATCCTTTGGTTTTGAGGTTGTTCCTCGCTGTGGCCCCACTCATGTTATCTGTGCTTTCCTCTGCTGATGCCAGCTATATAATCTTCCTTTTCCCAGAGCTGAATTACCCAAAAGAATGTCAATTTGGGGGGTGTGCTTTTGATCAAATGAGCCTCAAACTTAGCATGCAAAGTGCTGATTTTATTGCCACATTCCAGGAAACACGGAGATGTTCTAAATGCCTTGCCAAGCTTCCATCTGGGGCAATTTATCTCAGATCCTTTACTTGGAGCAATTTCTTTACCAAACGTATTCTACCTTCCTATGTAGTTTTTAAAAAAATTTATTTATTTTTATTCAAACTGCAGAATTAGAAGAGAACTCTGACTTCTGCTGACTTCAATCCAATCTGAAGCCAGGAGCCAGGTCGTTGGGTTTCCCATGTGGGTGATAGGGAACAAAGACTAGAGCCATCCTCCACTGACTGCACAGGATGCTCTAGGAGGGAGATGAATTGAAAGTGGAACCCTGGAAGAGGCTCCTGGCTCTTGACTTTGGAATGGCCCAGCCATGGCCTTTGCAACCATTTGGGGCTAGCAGATGGAAGACCTGTCTGTCTTTCAATTACTAAAATAAATCTTTTCAAAAATCATGATAAAGAGGTGAATAATGAAAATTTGTTATCACATCTTTAAAACCAGGTGACATATGTGAGATGAGAAGCAAAAAAATTGACTAATATTCCATAACATCTTCACAATTATGATTTTGACAAATTAGAATAACCAGCAAATATTTTTCATCTCATCATAAAATTTCCTGAACCTAAAAATTGTATAGTTAGCCCTGAGACAGTGAGGCTCTTGCTAATAATCATGGACAGAAGATAGACAATTAAAATGAAATATTAAGGCTTGGAGTACTTGATGTGATGGTGCAGCTGGTAAATCCTCAGCTTACTTGTGCCAGAATTGTATATGTTCATGTCCTGTTCATGTCCCAGCTGTTCCACTTCCCATCCAGCTCCCTACTTGTGGCCTGGGAAAGTAGTAGAAGATGTCTCAAAGCCTTGGGACTGTGTACCTCTGTGGGAGACCTGGAAGAAGCTCCTGGCTCCTGGCTTTGGATCAGCTCAGCTCCAGTCACTGGAGCCACTTGGGAAGTAAAATCAGAAGTTCAATTGTGTTTATGCAAGAAGTTTAAATTATTATCCTCCTAACCATAACCTAAACATGAATGATACGCCATTAAATTCTATAGGGTGACTGCTTAATGTATAGTGGTCAGTTACACTGAGTTAATTAATAGTGTCATCAATTAAAAAAGAATAAATATCTAAGAAAATTGATTTTCTTATAAACTGAGCTGGAGTTCAATTGGTATTTTCCACTCTTCCAGAAATTATCTTCTCTGTAAAATGAGTAATATTCTCATTCACAAAAAAATGGTTAACAAATCATTTCTGATTAAAAAAGGGACTGGAACAAAGAAAAACTACAGCCATCAAGTCAGGAATTTCTCGGTTGTGAGTAACTGCCGCAGGAGAAACAGAAGGAACCTTGGACTCAGTGACTTTGAACAATAATGAGTTTTAAAAAGTTCTTGAAAAATACACATTCAGAAAAATACGCAGACTTCAAACATTCTTGCACCCAAAAGCCCTGCTTTTTTAATTCCATTTTCCACGAGCATTTTGAAATACTCATGTGAAGATCAAATAATAGAAATCTAACAGAAATATGCTTTATTGTAGAAATTTGAGGTTACCTGGTTTATTGACTTAAAAGCCAAATGCAAACACATCACCTGCAGAGTTGATCTCAGTGAGGATGATTGTTACATTCCCTTCTTTCCAAATCCCAAGTCTGATGACCACTGGTTTTCTTATTCAGGTTTTCTTTTTGCACCACCCATTGAATAAATATTATGAGATAAAATATGTTTTTGTATTTGAACAAATACTTGAATATTTAGCTTGTGAAATGGATGAAAGGCTAAGAAAAATCATATTGCCAAGAGAATGTGAAACATTGGCCACTTTCGGGTCTTATTGAAGAGGAAATATTGTGTTCTAAGAAAGACGAGCCAAGGTCCTACAAGGAAAGGGAAAGCCAACTGTCACATTCCAAAATTTAATATAGCTCAAGGAACAGAATTAATTTACCATTTGGCAAATTGAGTGAAATATTAAGCGCTTTCAGTGTCAATTTTATTACTGTCCTGGATTTGAAATTATAGTTTCAAATTCTATTATTTGATTTCTTAAGGTGTACGGATTTCAGGAGAATGGTATGAAAAAACACTGAACAAGAAATGCGCTTCACTAAACAATAAAAAATAGTCCACTTGGCTTTTCCACGCCACTGTTGGTAAACCAAAACTTCCCAAACAACTGCTGCCATCCCATTACACTTTTCTGTCTCTGTATCACATTAAATTATTAGTGCAGCTCAATTTACCCACGGTTTCTTAGACCCTGAATGATAAATAGTTCTCAGAACAAGGTGAATTTTGCATTCCATCCCCTGCAATTATTTCATCCTCTTGCTTCCCCTGTAACTGTCAGCTCAGGCCTATTTTTGTTGACAGAGTATAATAACAGTGTGAGCTGATTTTTTTTATTAGCTTTTCTCCTATTTCATGAAAAAGATGCAATGAACCTGACTGTGTTGGTTGAGGTTACATTCATATTTTCAAGAATTGTTAGAAATGCCATTTCCAATATATGAATGCAATAACTACATATAATCTATGTATTGATTGCATGTAGAAGTCCATTTTAAAAAAATATTTTTATTTTATTTTTATTGGAAAGTCAGACAATCAGAGAGGAGGAGAGACAGAGGAAGATCTTCCATCCATTGATTCATTCCCCAAGCAGCTGCAATGGCAGGAGCTGAGCCAATCCAAAGCCAGGAGCCAGGAGCTTCTTCTGGGTCTTCCATGTGGGTGCAGGGTCCCAAGGCTTTGGACTATACTTGACTGCTTTTCCAGGCCACAAGTATGGAGCTGCATGGGAAGCAGGGCTGTCAGGATTAGAACCATTGCCCATATGGGATCCCAGTGAGTGTAAGACAAGGACTTTAGCCACTAGGACACAGCGGTGGGCCCAGAAGTCTTTTTTTTTTTTTTTTTTTTTTAAGCAGAAAAATGAACACTCTCCTCCCTGGTTTGCTTTCTATGATTGTCACAATTTTTTTTTTTCAAACTCAACTTGTGTTGCTTTGGTTTAAGATATTGCCTAAAATTGGAAAATTGAAAGAAATATTTAATCATTTAAACCAGGTATAGATTTTAACTTCTGTGTAATAAATGTGAGCCATGCTCATCCTCTCAGCAGTGTCTAATGAATGATTCACAGATTCCTTCTTAATGAGTCATTTTTAGCGACTCCGTGAATAAATCTCTTGTTGAAGACACTTTCCTTTAGCTTTTGATCAGAAAAAAATATATAAAGAAAAAACATCGATTCCCATTCTTTTATTACATAGGGTGTACTTTCAATTTCAACTCTGAAGCAATGTTAGGATGGAGACTTTCTCGAAGCATGTAGATGAGCTCTCGGATCCGACACCAGCCCCTGTGTGTGCTGCTGAAAAATATTTATTTTTGTCATCTGTAGTGTCTTTTAAATTTCAATAGGCACACGAGCAGTGTGACCTGCTACGGACACCAAAATGTACACTAGGAGTAGGGAATCCCAGGCTCCACCTCAGACCTTGAGTATTTTTCTAACTTTGCCATCTCCAGGTGATCTATATATACAGTAACTGCTCGTCAGAGCAGTCTCCTATGAAGCTGCATTGAAAATGACATATAATCACAGGAAAAATGAGCGAAATCAGTTGTCCAGCTCCACCCTGGTTTCCAAATTAGGAGTTATGGATTTAAAAGGTGAACCTCCTAAAAGGTAGTGATGCTGTCGTCTGGAAACCACACGGCAGTCAACACCAGAGCATTGATTTCCCTGAAACAAATAAGAAAATCCATGTAGGGCTACCTGCCTTCCAACCAGAGGAAGCTCATTAAATATCTAGATACTTAGTTCTTATTATGTAGGTTCAGGTACATTATCTTTCTTGTAGTATTCAGGGAGCCACAATTCTTATAAAAAGCATCTTTTAGACATGTGCTTACAGATTATTATTAAACCTTTATCATCAGGTTCCCTCTAAGGTCAGTGCTTTTCAGTGCTGGATTTTAGATGTGTTCATCACCAAATCCCTTTGATTAAAGAGAAAATACAATCTTCATGTGCTAGCGAGGCAAACCATCTTTTGCAAAAGAATTAGGTGTTAATGAACCTTCTATTTTTAAAGAACCTAATAACTGGAAATGCATACCGTCCAGAAAGGATACTTTACAAAGCTGACATCTTGATTTCTATAAATAATTAAAAACAATCAAAAAAAAAATCTAGGCAGGCATTGTTGCTTTGTAAATGTCAGGCACTAAAAGCATGTAAGCTCACAGTTTGGCTGAGAACAGACCCTGAACTAGTATCTCCCTGTCTCACTGCGAATTTAGGCTGATTATTTAACTCACAATTGCCTCAGAGTCTTCATCCATAAAACTGGGAATGCAGCACACTTCTTAGAATTGTTGTGGTTAGAAGAGACAGTGCCTCTCAAAGCCTTGACCTGGTGGGCTCTTATTGTTGTCATGGTCATTATCACCGTTGTCTAAGACAGTTATATCAAATAAAAGAAATTTTAAATAGTTGTTATAAATTGATGCCTACTATGTCAGTGTTTTTGTTTTTTGAAGAATTATTTATTTATTATTGGAAAGGCAGGTCAGATTTATGGAGAGACGTAGAAAGATCTTCCATCCACTGTTTCACTCCCCTGAACCTATCCAAAACCAGGATCCAGGATCCAGGAGCTTCTTCCAGGTTTCCCACATATGTGCAGGGTTCAAGGCTTTGGCCCATCCCCTACAGTTTTTCCAGGCCACAGGCAGGAGCTGGATAGAAAGTGGAGCAGCCGACACTTGAACAGGTGCACATATGAAATTCTGGTACTTATAAGGTGAAAAATTTTAGCCACTAGTTTATTGCGCTGTGCTCTGTTGACATTTTTCCAAAATGTCAGTTGAGGAACTGAACTACCCTTTGTACACCCATCAAGTTATCTTCCCCAGGAAGAAGCACAACCATAAAATATGCATTGCCCACTTCAAGGGTTCCCTTTTATGCTTCATAATTTCTTGGCCCTGTGGATTATTTATTTCTAACTTTTACCCTAGTAGAAAGTTAACTTTATGCATGAATGATGATTAGCAAGAACTAGAAGTAATCAGAATGCCCTGAGTCAGAAGGATCCCAGAGCTGTATTCAGAGATGTGTGGCTGCAATGGAGATGTCACACTCTATTTGCAAATTGAATATCCAGGATTCCTTCATAGCACTATATGTCACAGCATTGTAGAGCCATCTTGTAGATTCTGCATTTGCATAGGGGTATTGATGTTGTAGCTTGTTTTACTTCAGCCTTTCACTTTCTGTATGCCAATAGATGTTATCAATATCTACCTTATGGGCTTGACCGAGGAATGTAACACTGTCTATTAATATGAAATAGTGCCTGTAGCAATGTTATTTACATTATCATGTATTAGAGCATAATAATATAAGTAATACAGAAAGAGTGTAACAGTAACAGGCCTATGGACCTTATGATACAGTATGCATTACCTTTCCAGTGGCTGACTGGGCTGACCTGAATGCATTTTGGGAGCATTTCTCTAAAATCTCACATTCTTGTTCACATGAATTAACCACATGAATCAGAAGCACTGACAAGAGGAGCACATTGCCTCCTTGAAACAGATCTTTCAGATTGCAGTGTGTTAACTCAGATAGATTTGGTTAGCCCTGTGTAATGGAGACAGAGGATGATTTTTATTTAGCGTTTTTCATACTGGTGTGATGATGTAGACATGCGGAATAAAGGAATTTCTTTTGTGTTTTATTTTCCTAGCAGCTGAAGGTATCTCCATTCTTTTGTCCTCTTGCCTTTACTGTGATCTGTTGCCTTTTCCACATTTTATTAATATGTTTGGAGTTGCAGAGATGGGTACAGGAAGTGAGACCCATCTATCACAGGAGACAGAAGATCAGTTCGGGCTTCTTAGCTTTGTGGAAGGTAAAGACTGTGGGGTGGTGATGTTGATTTTAGAAAGGAAGAGTGGAAATCGTCACAGAGTTAAGTGTCTGTTACTATAATGAGGACATTCACATCACAGAATATTTGTACTGAAAGAACATGTGAGGTTGTTTTCCTGGCCCGCGAGGCCCACAACTTACAGGATCTTATACAACTACAACTACCAAGTTGGGTAGAAAGATTTGTCACCTGGTATTTTCCAAACAGCAAGAAGAGATTATATAGTAAATATCTAACAAGATCTATTTTTTTCTTATTTAAGGGACTTCAGAAGAGATAATACACATAAACGGATTTCTCTTTATAACATCTACACAAACATGCAAAAAACGGTACTTTAGTATACCATGGTGGGAATGTTAATTAGTACTACCATTATGCAAAGCAGGATGAAGATTCCTCAGAAAACTAAAAGCTGATCTACCACATGACCTACTCATTCAACTTTTAGAATTTTACCCAAAGCATGAAAATCATCATATGAAAGAATTACCTGTACCGCTCTGTTTATAACAGCTCCATTTGCGATGCCAAGATACAGAATTAGACAAGAGATCAATCAACTGAAGATTGCATAAAGAAACCGTGTTACATACAATTCTGGAATACTCCTCAGCCATAAAGAGAATGAACTGCAATAGAATGGATGTAACGGGAACTTTTTGCCACAAAGACACAGATATGTTTTCTCTGATTTGTGGTCTCTAACATGAAAAGTCCAAATATGTAAACAAAATTGACATTTTGATGTCTTGCTGGTTTTTTGCTTTACAACCTCTGTCTACAGTCTTGTAAATAGTTTTTTTTTTCTACTTACTACTTATTGATTCTTGTTAGTGGGGGCTTAATCTTTGATTGTAAAGTTAACTGAAATTTTGTTATTGGAAAAATTAAAAGAAAAATTGGAAAGTAAGGAGGAAGGGTGCTAGGCATGAGAGAAGGAAAAGGGTAGAGTGGAAAATATTATGATCTTTGATCTGTATATATGATATGCATGCAATTTATTCTCTTAGGTAAACAGAAATTTTTTTTTAATAAAAAAGAGTAGGGACCAGCACAGTAACCTAGCTGGCTAATCTTACAACCTCAGTCCGGGTACCCGTATGGGCAAAGATCTCTCTCTGTAACACTTACAAGCAAAAGCAAATAAATACATATTTCTAATAACATAAGGGGAGAGAAGTAGTGTGCTGTTCTTGTGTCATTGCTGTTATTTGATATGTGTGAAATTATTCACCGTAATCCTGATGTATGATTTTCAAAGATATATTTGTGTAACATTTCCTTGGGAATTGATAGGAGAAACTGAGAAAAATTTTAAAAATCTGAAGTCCAGATTATCTTTATTTTTGGATAAGATCATAGACACTGATTGGGTTTACTGTTAATGCTTACCAGCCAGGTGATCTTTATGAACAACCTGCATTTAATATTATTGCCAGATATTTTGTAACTATCTAGAGTTGCCATAAAAACTATCTACCCTTAGAAGATTTCTAAGAAACAAGATGGATATTCTATCTATTTTAAGTTTACACTTTTGGCCCTATTAAGGAAAAAAAACCATTTTTTTCTTTAAAAGTTACGGCAGAAGAGCAACTTTAAAAATGACTATAAAAATATGGTGTGTGTGTGTGTGTGTGTGTGTGTGTGTGTGTGTGTGCCCTTTTTCTCCATATAAAAATAGCATGTGATGAAATCTAGGATACATAGAATCATTGTTTGCTAAAAAGTTTTTGATTCAAAGTATCAAGCTAATTATATTAAATAGCTTTTTAATTTTTAGTAAAATTTTTCTTATGTGTGTCTCCTTTGAATCGATAGCACTTAGCGCTTCCTTTATATCTTTAGGAGTAACATTTTGTTGGCTGAAGTACCTTTTGCACAGATGTATAACCTACTTAATTATTTACATATTAATGTTTAGAAACAAAAGGGAAAATCACACATCATGTATTTATGACACATCTGGGAAGAGTTGCCATCACGGAAAACTACTTCTCAGTGACTAATTCTGTATATTATGAGGTGGGACCTCAGGAAAATGGAGCTATTATCCTATTTTCATGACACACAAGCCTAGGGCCCAGCACAAAAGCCTAGTGGCTAAAGTCCACATCTTGCAAGCCCTGGGATCTCCTATGGGCGCCAGAGCATGTTCGTGCTGTTCCACTTCCCATCCAGCTTCCTACTTGAGACCTGGGAAAGCAGTGAAGGATGGTTCAGGACCTTGGGACCCTGCACATGTGTAGGAGACCTGGAAAAAACTCCTGGCTTCAGCTCAGCACAGCTTCCGTCACTGCGGCTGCTTGGGGAATGAGCCAGCGAAAGGAAGATCTTTGTGTCTCTGTTCTGTAGATGTGTCTTTTTATTAAAAAATAAGTAAATTTTAAAGAAATAAAAGCAAGCAAACAAACACAAGCCTGGTGGGTGCATAAGAATGCATATGTACATTTGTTTATTTGTTGGTTTAGAATATTCTGAATCTCTGTACTGGATTATGCTACATTACCAATTGTAAACCCCAGCCTGAATTACAAGCACCCCTTGCACCACATTCTACCCCTTCCTGCTCATTCTCAATTAGCTGAGTAGCTCTAACGCAATTATGCCCAGAAATTCTTACTTCTATGGCCTGCAGTTCAGAGTGAGTAATAGTTTGAGGTATTATCACATTTGGGGACTGGGGCAATGGCAGAGAGGATGAAGCCACTGCCTGAAGTTAAAAAGTATAGTTTATGCAGCAGCATCAGTATCTACAAGAAGGTATGTTGGTATTTTTGTAACACGTTCTGTAACTTCATGTTGATGAAAATTTTCTGTTTTTCTCCCTGTTGTGGACAGTGTCCCCTGGCTCTGTCTTGAAGGGAATGTAGGATAGAAGTGTGGCAGAGACTGACATGTCCCGATGTGGAGACACAGTGCAGTGTTTCTCTCTGCATCCAGACTAAAGATGGACTCCCAGTGAACCAGCTTAATGTATTCCAGTAGCAGGGTACTGGACTCTCCAACATGGTCCATGCTTCCAATTTCAGGAGACAACTCAATAGCGGCATGATGGACTTATGACTTATTGCTTTTTTTCTTTTTTTTCTCTTTCCCCCCTTTATAATATCTGCCTCTGTTTCTCTTCTATTTTTTTTTGTTTATTTGAAACATTTAATTTATCTCTTAATTCATCTGTTTCACATATAATTTTCAACTTGGAAGAAAATATTTATGTTCTAAGACACCTTTTCCTTTCATCTTAGCTAAACTTTCTCATTTGCAAAAAAATTAGGGAACGGAAGTCTGCTCTGTAGCAGGAACAAAGTACTGCTCTGATTCTGTTTCCACATCTTGAGTGACTGGCAGGAGTTCTGAAATTGACCAAATCGCAGTTGCAGAAGGCCTGGGACCACTGCCTCTAGGAAAATGGAGGTAGAGAATAGGAAAAAGACTTGACATGTGCCGCTGTGCTGTGGCCTTTAAACTGTTTATTTGAAATTCTGCTTCACATTATTCACCAAGTGTATGGCATTTTTAAAAAAAGCTTGGCACAGCTGCTGGAATGCTCAGATGCGTTCTCTGCATATATCAGAGCCTTAAATAAGTTTGCTTTTTTTCTGTAAATTTATTTATTAGTTCTTTGAAAGGCAGAATTACCGAGAGTGAAAGAGTTCACTGGTTCACTGGTTCACTCCCAAATGGTCCCAACAGCTGGAGCAGGACTGGCCTGAAGCCAAGAGCTGATTTTCCCTCTTGGTCTCCCAGTGGGTACTGGGGCACAAGCTTTAGACCTTTCTCCTCTGCTTTCCCAGGTGCCATAGCAGGACAGCAGGAACTGGATTGAAAGTGGAGACGCCTGGCTCAACACAATAGCCTAGTATGCGCTGCAATCCTTGCATGCACCAGGATCCCACATGGGTGCTGGTTCTAATCCTGGCTGCCTGCTTCCCATCCAGCTCCCTGCTTGTGGCCTGGGAAAGCAATCGAGGGTGGTCCAAAGCCTTGGGACCCTGCACCCATATGGAAGACCCTTCAGGCTCCTGGTGTCGGGCAGGCTCATCTCCAGTTATTGTAGCCTCTTGGGGAGTTAATCATCAGATGGAAGATCTTCCTCTCTGTCTCTCCTCCTCTCTGTATATCTGACTCTTGAATAAAAATAAATATTTTTAAAAATGGAGCATCCGGGACTCATTCTGAAGCCCCCATGGAATGCCAGTGGCACAGATGGCATTAACCTAAATTGCAGTGTGGCCCAAATTCCTTTCTTTTCATCTTACTTTCTTCATTCATTCTTCCTTTCTTTCTTTTTAATTTTTTTAAGAAAAAGAAAAGTGGATGTAATAAAATCAACAGCACTGTACAACGTAGACTGATTTAACTGTTCCCAAACAAGCTGTATCATCAGATTCAAGGAGACACAGTAAATAATTTCAATCACATAAACTTTAAAACAAAATGAACTGTACTAATACACGGACTCATTTAATACTGGTTACTCTTCTACTTAGCAAGACAGATAAAAATGTCTATGTCAGTTCTTACGTGGGAATTAGAAAATCAAGCAGTCAGTTATTCATAAACATTTTACTAGATGGCACTAAGGCAGGCAGAAATTGAAATCCAAGATAAGGAATTTTTAATTCATTCTTTATGTGAGCTCTACTTAATGCTTGATCTGATTTGTATCAATCACTCCGTCATATTTACAATTTATGTACCGCTTAACTAGCCACATGTATTTCTAAAATTAGTTTTTTCAGCTTCTAGGAATTATGGCCTTAAAACTATTCTTGTAAATATCTCTTTGTGTTTATGGGAGAGTTTGTGATGAAGATGACTTGAAGAATAAAAGTAAAAGCATGTGCCTTTCAAATTTCCTTTTTAAATTGCTTCACATGACGGTTACGTAAATAACAACGTGGTGACTTCCCTTACAGCTAGGACAGGAGCCAGAGCCTCATTATTGCAAAATTATCACTAAGATCAGATAGCGTCAGTATTCTAAATTGCTGTCAGTTAGATGTGCCACAACATTTCTTTGAGGGGTTCTCATTTTTACTTTACCACATGAGTGATGAAGTTGAATATTTATGTGTTTGTTGTCATTTTTCTAAAAAAATTTGTTCTTAAAAGACTGTGTATGTTGTTAATTTTCAATCAGATTATGGCTTGTATACTTATATTTACAGGTACTATCAAAATAACTTAAATATCAATATTTCCAGTTACTTCGGTTGGGAGATTTTATCCGTTCTTCAGGATATTAAACAGAATTTCGTAGCTAAACAAAAAGTATCTTTCTTTCTATAATACTGAATAAACTTCACAATATTTAATGTACTCTAATCCTGAGATTATAAAGTTATGACTCTTCCCAGATTCTGAGACTTTTCTCTTAATTTGATGATACTCATTAGTTTATTTTGAATTTTGGGTTTGCAATATTGAAGAAACAATTATTACTTTATGTTTATACACTGTTGTTGCAATTTTTGTATCCAAAACATTCCAACATTTTAAATATCAGTGAACAATCCCAGGAATATTGCTAGTTCCTTAATATAATAAAGGCAATGCATATATAAATATATGCTTGTTCCTTGTATGTTTGATAAATTTTTCTTTTGTTAGTGTAACTGAGAATGTAGCTATCCAAACTTGCACTCAGTAGAGATGTTAGTTAACTGGATTTATTTTCTGACTAACCTTTTCCTTTTTTTTTGTTGTTTTCTGAAACTTCCCCAAGGAGGAAAAAAAAAAAAAGGAGTGTCTATCATGGATGTGATCCTAACACACAATAATTAGGTCATGGAACCACATGATTAAACAGGAGGGAAATCCTTAGATGCTAGCTATGTACTTTGGATAGGTGTGGAATTGGGACAATAACAGACTGATTGGTTGTTCAGAAACCATAAAACCAAGTTGCAGAGTGCAGCTGATGAAAGGCAGCTGCGATGGGCAGGGCCTACGTTGATGAGAATCTACATGTTTCAAAACACCAATATCCAGACCTTTCTGGAACGTTGTGATATTCCTTTACATTCATTTAACTTTTTGAAATTTGTCCTATTTCTGTTCTTATTTTAAACTGCATTAACTAACTTGGGGTTTTATTCTTAGAAACTAATATATACATAATTGTAATAACTACCACAAAGTTACTGGAAAACAAATGAAGAACTAACATGGTTATTTAAGAGTTTCCTAAAGCTATTATGGATCCAGATGTTCATTTATTAAGTCATGATTTGAACACTGCATGAAGTGTTTTCAGCTTTTTATGTGTCAAAGCATCTGACTTCCTGTCAATATCTCCAGACATTTCCTTGTTTCTCATCTTCACTTACATTGAAAGATTGCTTTTGTATTCTCTCATCTGAAAATCACCTATGAAATTATTTCTCATCTTATTCTTTAAAACAACTATCCGCCACTGTTTTAAAAATTTCGAGCAACAAAAATACGATCAGGAAATTAAGAAGACTGGAGCTTGTGTTGTGGTGCCGTGGGTTGAGCCACTGCCTGTGTTCTATGAGTGTGTCAGTATATATCCCAATTCTCAATCTCCTATGCAGCTGCTGGCAAATGGCCTAGGAAAGCAGCAAAAAGGAGGCCCAAGACCCTAGGCCATTGTCATCCATTTCCTGAAGCTCCTAGCTCCAGTCTACCTCTTCCCTGGGCATGTGGCCACCTGGGGAATGAATCAGGGGATAAAAGATGTCTCTCTCTCTCTCTCACCATCTCTCTGTGACTCTGCCTTTCTAATAAATACACCTTTTAAAAGTGGACAAACATCTCTTTATGGGAGCTTCCAAATGATGACAAAACATTCAAATTGTTTTAACTGATCTTCTAAATAATAAAAGTGTTTTCATATTGTAATATTTGACATGGGCTTTATGGTTCATGCTCCCTAGACATCAGGGAGATACAAATGAAAACCACATTGAGGTACTACCTAACTCCAGGGAGACTGGCCTACATTCAGGACTCTGCTAACAACACCTGCTGGAGTGGATGTGGGGACAAAGGCACCCTCCTTCACTGCTGGTGGGAATGTAGGCTAGTACAGCACTATGGAAGTGAGAATGGAGAATGCTAAGAGAACTGAAAATTGACCCGCTGTATGACTCAGACATTCCACTTCTGGGAATATATCCAAAAAATGAAATCTGTTAATTAGAAGGGATCATTAATCCTATATTTATAGCATCAAAATCTACCATAGCAACGACATGGGAACAACACAGACACCCATTAAAATGAGGACTGGGTAAAGAAACTGTGGTATATCTACTCCATGGAATACTACTCATCTAAGAATTAGATCCTTCCATTTGCACCCCAATGTTTCCAACGAGAGGCTATTATGCAGTGTTATAAGTCAGTCCAAAAGGCTAACTATCGTATGTTCTCCCTGATATAAGGCAACTTTCATGCAAAATAAAGGGCCAATAATCCTTTCAATACAGTTTTTGCTATATCTCAGGGATTTTGCTATTTTTGTTTTTATTTTAATTTATTCATTTTTTTAAAATTCAGTAACATCATTTTTATTCAGTTGCATCGTTTTCCTCAAGAAGGTTTTTTTTTTTAAAAAAGATTTATTTTATTGCAAAGTCATACATACAAAGAGGAGGAGCGATAGAGAGGAAGATCCTCCATCCAATGATTCATTCCCCAAGGGATTGTAACAGCCGGTACTGTGCCAATCCGAAGCCAGGAGCCAGGAACTTCCTCCAGGTCTACCTGCACACTTGGGTCAAGGGTCCCAAGGCTTTGGGCAGTCCTTTACTGCCCTCCCAGACCACAAGCAGGGGGCTGGTTGGGAAGTGAGCACTGGGATTAGAACTGGCACCCATATGGGATCCTGGAGTGTTCAAGGCACAGATTTAAGCTGCCAGGCCACTGCTCCGGGTCCTTCAAGAGGTTTTTGATTTTCATTTCTTCAGTGACACAGTGGTCATTCAGTAGCATGTTACTTAAATTTATGCTGTAAATTTTCTATTTTTCTTCCTGTTATTGATTTTGTTCTATGGCTTTTCATTTAAAAAGGTGTATAGTAACTGTGTAGTAGAGACTATTTATTCATCTCTACTTCTAATGAAAAGCGGACTCAACTGTATCCTCACATCTGGATGTTAGTCTCCATTTCACAGCTACTGTACAACCCCTTAAATGAAAAGTCATGATACAAAATCAACAATAGAAAGAAAAATAGAAATTTACAATGCCCTGAAGTTAAATGACATGTTACTAGAGACAATGTACCATGCATTTCTACTTCCAGACAAAGACGGACTTGCAATGAAACTGTACTATATCTTGACAATAGGATGCTGGACTCTCTGCCATTGTCCATGCCCGTAATGATGGACATATGACTGTGTATAAAGAACTATATTTTAGTAATGATATAGAGGATCTAGGTGGGGGTAGGGAATTGGGGAGGGGATAAGGGGAATGACAGGAGCCTATGGAACTGTATCATAAAATGATAATAGTAATAATAAAATGTAAAAACAAATTTTTAAAGTGGACTCAAAATAAAACTCTTCAATATATCTTGACAATAGGATGCTGGATGCTGAGCCATTGTTCATATCTACAATGTCAGGGTACATTTAAATAGCAGATTGATGCACTTATAGCTGCTTTTGAAGGAATAAAACATTGTAATAAAACGGGGAAAGTCAGGGGGGAGGAGGGGACTTGGGGAGTGAAACTGGGAAATTCCAGAATCTAATGGAACTGTATCATAAAATTATAAATATAGCAAAAAAAAAAAAAAAAAAGAAAATTGCTTGAAATGGCCCTGGTGATTTTTTTTGGAAAGATTTATTTTCTTTTCACTGGAAAGTCAGATATATAGAGGAGAAGAGAGACCGAGAGGAAGATCTTCCATCCAATGATTCACTCCCCAAGTAACTGCAATGGCTAGAGATGAATCGATTCAAAGCCAGGAGCCCAGACCATCTTCTAGGTCTCCCACATGGGTACAGGGTCCCAAGGCCCGAGGCTGTCCTCCACTGCTTTCCCAGGCCACAAGCAAGGAACTGGATGGGAAACTGGGCCTCTGGGATTACAACCAGAACCCATATGGAATCCTGATGTATGCAAGGTGAAGCCTTTAGCTGTTAGGCTACCACGCCAGGCCCATCCCTGGTGATCATAAGCTTGGCTTTATATTATTACAAAAATTAACAAGCTTTTTTGTTTCCCTAAATATTAAAGTCTAGGCAATCTAATTTCAAAGTTTTTAATGATTAGCAATGACGTTCAAAATGTGTTATAACCTGACAATCATGTAAAAGCCTCACATTTTCAGTTTCATTTATTCTAATAATTTTGCTATTACAGTAAAGCAGATTCGATGGGAAAAAAATTTTTCAACTCTTCCACAAGACAATGAGAACACGAATTTTAATTAATTTGTAGACTTAAGCAGTATTATTTATAGTTAAACTCTAAATATTAAAGTCCTCTTATCTCTTAAAAATGTGAGCAATTTCTAAAACAAGAAATTTTGGATATCAAACTTCAAAACTTCAGTATTTTAGAATTTTTCTAGACACAACAAAACCCCTTTGGCTTTTGTGTTGTTCATGATATTTGAAGCATTTATTAGCCCCTTTGAAAAGCGCAAGAAGTGTTTTTGCATATTTACAGGTATTCATTTTTTCTCCTTTAAGAATTACTTTTAGATGTCAGTTCATTTTGCATTACCATACTGGAAAATAAGTCATATTAACAGTAGTTTATAAATCTATAACTCCTTACAATCACAATATTATAATTCCAGATTTGAGACTTCTGCCATCAAGAAAGCCATAATGATAATATCATAATCACTGAATTGTGTCCCCTCATATAAAACTGAACTCGTTTAAATCTATATTGACCACGTGAGTAAGCTTTTGTAGTTTTCTGTCTTGATGACATTTTTTGATGAAACATAAAGTTATTCAAACACTACTTCTGTTTTATTTTCTTTTCCAAGTATTAGGCTTATACAAAGAAGCTTATCCCTCACTTGGTTATTGAACAGCATAATATACTTCAGATCATGCTTTCTTGTCATTAATTAGAGAATTTCAATCAGGTTTTTGACTGGGGCACCAGTTTGCATTGCTTCATTAAAAATTTATCATTCTTTGTAAGTGTGTATTGTATATTGCAGAGACATTTATTGATTTTTTTCAATGCAAAAGTGAAATGCAACATTTATCCTGAAGTGATTTGTCTCTTTTCTTACTCAGACATAATTAATCAGAATTTATTTTTTTTGTTTCTGTTTATTAAGTTTAGAGAAAATATTAAAATTTTATAGGTATAGATTTACATCTTCAAATAAATATTCCATAGACTAGGTGATATAAATTTTATTTTTACAATTTTAAATCATTGTTCGTGTGAATTTGGAAAATGTTTTAGATGTTCTAACTGACCATGTCTATAACCAATCACAAGGGTTTTGGGCTAACAGACATGCAGTTTAGCAGGATGCTTTACAACCGATTGCCTCCACCATGTTTGCTGTATTTATAATTCTGGTAATGTATGTTATGAGTTATCTAGATGATTGTCTACATTCTATTTCTAAATGATCCCTAAATCATAATGTAAGCAATGTAGGAACTGTTATAATTCAAACAAGACGATTGGTATGATTCTTTGATAGAATAATCTATTGATTTATCTTTTGTTAAGTCTTTAGTATGGGTGACTGGGTCAATCACATCAGGAGATGAGATGCTGTTGCTATGGTTACCTTCATCCTAGTACCGCAGGCTTCTGAATCCACTACTGTTACCTTGCTTTTAGTATGGTGGTTGGTGCGTCAGACCATTTTGTGCTGTGTTTCTATACATATTTTTTTTTTGCCAGAAAAACTGTATCTAAAAATGCTTCAAAGAAGAAACACTTTAGTCTTGAGATGATAAAACTATCCTTCTTAATTTTAAGTGCTACATAAAATATCTATAATTCTGCATTCAAGCACATTTTAAAATGATAAAACCATACTAAATTACACGTAAGCTTCATATGTAAGATCATGAAGCAACTGATGTAACACATAAGCCTAACATATGAGATTATTGAGCAATTGCATTTTCAATTTTAATATTACTCTTATGTTCCATAATAGCATAATTAAGAAATCTTTTTTTTAATTCATTTTATTTGGAAAGCAGAGACAGTTAAAAGCATCTATAGATGGAGCGAGACCTTGCATACATTGGTTCACTATAGAAAGCCCTCCAGCAGCCAGGGCTGTCCAGTCCCAAACTGGCAGAACTCCATCTTTGCCTCCCACATGTATGTAGGAACCTGAACATCTAAGGCTTCAGCTGCTGCCTCACAGGAGGCACATGAAAAGGAAGCTGGATTCAAAGCAGATGTGACAAATACTATGCCAAGTATGTCAGCCTAAAAAATCAGTATCATTGAGTAGTATACATTATTTTGTGTTTTATTTAGTTGAAAAGCATAGTTACAGAGAGGAAGGGAGAAAGAATCTTTCATCCAGTAACTCCCTTCCCTTTGGCTTTAATGGCTGGAACTGTGCCAGATCAAAAACTGGAGCCAGGAGTCAGGAGTTTATATTTTATTTTGTTTTGTCGTTGTTACTTTTGTTTTTATCGAAAAGGCAGGTTTAAGAATATGAGACGCAGACAGAAAAATTTTCCATCTTCTGGTACACTCAACCAGAGCTGGGCTGATCTGAAACCAGGAACCAGGAGCTTCTTCCAGGTCTCATACATGGATGCAGGGTCCCAAGGATTTGGCCCATCCTTGACTGCTTTCAAAGCCCACAAGTAGGGAGCTGTGCGGGAAGTGGAGCAGCTGCAATATTAACTGATGCCCAAATAGGATCCTGGAGCAAGCAAAGAGAGGATTTCACCACAGGACCATCACACGGCCTCTGAAGCCAGGAGTTTTAATCCATGTCTCCCATTGGGATACAGAGTCCGAAGCTCATGGGTCATCTTGTACTACCTTCCCAGTCACTTTTTCTGAGAATGGATGGGTGTGGACCAGTTGGGACTTTAACCAGAGCTCATGTTGGGATGCCAGTGGCACAGCTGGGAGCTTTGCCTGCTACAGCACCAGCGCCTGGATTACATAAAAGTACTTACGTAGAACTTTCTTGATTTATGACTCGGCATTAAGGCAATTATGCCTTAAGGTTAATTATGGAAAAATATATCATTACATTATGTGGAATAGTATTTTGGTTGATGTAATATGATAGCAGACTATTTTTAATTAGAAAAATAATTGTACACTTTTTTAGGATATAGTAAGACATTACTATACAACTGTATTTTTTAAATTCTGTGAAAAGGGATTAAACACGTATAATTTGAACAAAAGACTCTGAAATTCGTGTCTAATTTTTTGTGATAAGCATTTTTTCATGAACTTTTCAGACACTTAATATGCATAGTTTTCAGGTTTTCTTGGAAAATGAATATATCCTGTAATTGCACATTTTCATGAACTTTTTATTTTGTTTCACCTTAATTATGAAAGTATCATGCTTAATCAAGATCTGCATTTCAAACTTCTGATTTATTAGATGAGATAGAAGTGTGCATGCCTCTTTTCTGATTATTCTGAGGTTTTTTTTTATTATTATTACTGTAATGGAAGATTGCTGGATTAAAAAAAAAAATGCCTGAAAAATAAGTCCAAAGACTGATTGTAAAATTTACTCAAAAACATGGAGTGGCCTTTGAACTTCATAGCCATGAGAGATGTGTCTACTGAACGAATCAGGACTGTTCTCATTCCCATGACCTGACCATTTGCTTTTGTCTGGCTGCTTTGAAGACCTCCCTTCCAGCTCTATGCAAAGCTAATGATAGGCTGTAGCATAGCATAGACTTCGTGCTGTGGTTTGGAACACATTCGTTCTTTTTTGTTGTTTTAAGATCTGTTTATTTTTATTGGAACGGCAGATGTACAGACAGGAGGACAGACAGAGAGGAAGATCTCCTGTCTGATGGGTCTCCCCCCAAGGGGCCGCAATGGCTGGAGTTGAGCCAATCTGAAACCAGGAGCCAGGAGCTTCTTCTGGGTATCCCACACAGGTGCAGGGTTCCAAGGCGTTGGGCCGTGCTCAACTGCTTTCCCAGGCCACAAACAGGGAGCTGGATGGGAATTGGAGCCGCTGGGATTAGAACTGGCGCCCATATGGGATCCCAGCATGTTCAAGGCAAATGCAACATATATCCTGTCCGCTTGTGCATGCTGATACCTAGGTTGCCCCAGGTCTTGAGTGCAATTGTGACAAGTTACAAAGTTATTCCCAATGGATTCAATTATAAATGTGGGGTTTTAAAATCAAATATCTAAGTGCATCTATCTTTTTGATTTGATTTTAAAATATACCCAGAGGTTGGATAGCTGGATCATATAGATCTATTATGTTTAATTGAGGAACTTTCCTATTGTTCTGCGTAATGACTGTACTAGTTTGTATTTCCACCAACAATCAATAAGTGTTCCATTTTTAATATCTTTTGTGATATTTGTCATTATTCATTGTTTTCATTACATAAATTCTAAGTAGGTTATGACGGTCTCAGTTAACTTTTGACTAACATTGCCCTAATGCCAAATAAAGTCGAACACCTTTTTTTTCATATATTTGTGTCAACTGAATGCCCTCTGTTTAGAAATGTCTATTTACACATTCTTCCCAACTACTAACTTGGATTAATGTTTTTACTGTAATTTTTTTCTGTTTCTTCATAATTCAGAATACTAACTTTTATCAACTTAACAGTTTCTAAATTTTTCCCTTAATGTATCTATCATGTTTTCACTTTGCTGTTTCCTTTACTGTGCAGTGTTTTCTTAGTTTGATTCGTTAATAATTTTTCTTGATTGCTTTATTTCTGAGACTTTGGAAAAGTCACATGGCACAGAAACATCTCTTGCAGGCATAAATTAAAAACATGAGTTATAGCCGTTCAGAATAATTGTATAGATGTGTAAGCAAAGAATTCATGAAATAAAGGTTTCTCTTACAAAAATGACGATTGAATTATCGCTTCATATTTCCAACTCATATTCTGTCATATCTACATGTTTTTCTGGATTGTAGACACTTTTCTATCTTTTCTATTATCCAGTCAACCAGTCACCTTATTTTCCATGCTTTATCTATTCCAATAACAAATTTTGAGAGCACAGCTTAGGGGATGCATCTTCGTATCATAACAACTAGCAGAATTTGATGCACAGAGCAAGACATTGCAAATGTTTGCTGTTGAGAACGAAAAGAATCTATGTTTAGGGAAATATGTTTATTGAAACTGTACATCACTTAAATTATGTAAACTTGTTGGAAGCCAAAGTGGGAGAACATCTGTTCTGTGAGGATCTTATTTAGCATAGTTTCTTTATGTTTTCAGTTAAAACTTGCAAAATTACAGGCCACTTCCTTGTTAGAGTGAAAGCTATTGTTATCAGAAGCACTGTTTATCATGTTCTTGGGAAATGATGTTTCAACAATATGTAATAAGGGATATTTGGCAGATATGAAGAAACAAAAACCAAGAATCTCCTAAGGATTTTGCTTAGAAATACTCACGGACGAGAGGTGTATTCACCACGAGGTTAGCCACATGGACTAATTAAACCAAACCAGCTGAGCTAAAATGGACTTATCCTTCAGAACTCAAGCTCAACACTATAAAAAATGCGTCCTCAATCAAAAAGCGCTTGAGGCCAACGTGAAACAAATTCCTTCCACAGACTACAAAGTGCTGGCTATGGCAACTGATACTCAGCAGCAATAGCCTACACATAAAAAAAAAAATGTGTAAGTATTTGAAGAATAAATGCCTCTTAAGGATTTATTTGTTTTTATTGCAACAGATATACAGAGAGGAGGAGACACAGAAAGAATATCTTCTATCAGTTGATTCACTCCCCAAGCAGTCACAACCAAGGCGATCTGAAGCCAGGAGCCTGGAGCCTATTTCAGGTCTCCCACACAGGTGCTGGGTCCCAAGGCTTTGAGCCATCCTGCTTTCCCAGATCTCAACTAGGGAGCTGGATGGGAAGCAGGGGGCCGCCCGAGTAGAACCAGCGCCCACATAGGATCCTGGAGCATTTAAGGCAAGGACTTACTAGGCTACTGTGCCGGGCCCAAGAGAAATTGGTTCTTAAGAGACATCAGTCCCAGAAAATTTGGGCCCAGCAGCGTGGTCTAGCAGCTCGAGTCCTCAGCTTGAACGCGCTGGGATCCCATATGGGCATCAGTTCTAATCCCAGCAGCATCCAGCTCCCTGCTTGTGGCCTGGAAAAGCAGTTGAGGACGGCCCAAAGCTTTGGGACCCTGCACCTGCGTGGGAGACCCAGAAGAGGTTCTTGCCTCCTGGCTTCGGATTGGCGCAGTACTGACCGTTGCACTCACTTGGAGAGTGAATCATCAGATGGAGGATCTTCCTCTCTGTCTCTCCTCTCTGTATATCTGACTTTGTAATAAAAACAGAGAGACATCACTCCTAGAAAATTTATTGAAGTAACTCTTTCAGATTGGGTACTAGGAACAAAAGTAACATAAAAATCACTTTGGATAACTGTTTCGTAAATGCTAATTTGGTTTTTGAGAATGCTATGTTTTAAGATTTATTTTATTCATTTGCAAAGCAGAGTTTTATTTTATTCATTTGCAAAACAGGGAGAGAGTGAGAGGGAGAAACTTGGTCACCGCAACCCCGAGTGCATCAGACCAAAGCCGGGACGAAGGGACCTCCGGTTGCGCCCCCAAGCACCTGACCGCCATCTGCCACTGCTTCTCCCAGCGGGATTAGCAAGATGGATGAAGAGCAGCCTAGACTCAAACCAGCTCCTATATGGGACACCCGAGACACAGAAAGCAATTTTATCTGTTTTGCCATACATAGGGCCCGAGATATCCACTGCGATGTACAAAAAGTGCAATGAATCAAATCGGATTATAAAATTCAGATTAGATCTTTTCCATCATGCAAACGGAAGAAACAGCCGTTTGCAGCACACAGAGTCCGGCATCTCAGCTTTCCACTGAACATGTGTGTTCCCGTGTAGGATATTTAGCTACTTAGCGCCTCACAGCTTGGTTATGCTAACCTATACACAAGAAATATAGAACTTGTCCCAATAGGACTGTAACAAAGATTAAATGAGTTAATATTCTCAATTTCTAGAACAGGCATCTAGCACAGGGAAAATTATATGTATTTTTCAAAAAATTATTCACATAGAGTAACCATCCTTAACCTAACTACAATATAAAAGTAATATAAAACCAAACAATTTAAGTGTATTTTTCTTTATCTTACATCACACAACGTGATTCTTTCCTCAAGTCCTTTTTTTTTTTTTTTTTTTTTGGTGAAAAGCATCCATAACAAAACAAGTAAAAGAAGACATTAGCAAAGCAATTACACACGGAGATAATATGGACCATCTATGGACAAACACAGTTTCTCAATAGAAGTCATGACGTTCCGGGTCTAGCGTGATAATCTTGCGGCTCAGGTCCTTGCCTTGCACACGTTGGGATTCCATATGAGTGCCAGTTCGCATACCGGCTGCTCCGCTTGCCATCCCATTCTTTCCCTTTGGCCTGGAAAAGCAGCCGAGGACAGCCTAAAGCCTTAGGACCCTGCACCCCTGTGGGAGACCTGGAAGAGCTCCTGGCTCCTGGCTTTGGATTGGCTCAGCTCTGGCCATTGTGGCCACTTGGGGAGTGAACCAGCAGATGGAAGATCTTTCTATCTGAATCCCTTTCTCTCTGTATATCTGACTTGCCAATAATAATAGAAATAAATAAAATCTTTTAAGAAGAAACAAAAGCATTTTATCTAATTTTATATTTTCCTATGTATATTTTGTTGTTTAAGGTCATACGTGATACGTGCTTTCTGTCATCTATTTTCTCACTTAATTTTCAAAGGCTTTTGATATTTCAAAATATATTCCAATTCTTGATAAACAGTATTTTAATGTAAGTTTGCGTTTTGTAATATGAGTATAACATATTTTACTGGACTATTCCTAATTTGGGGAAGATAATCTTTTTTTTTTCTATTTCTACAACACTAGATTATAAAACTTTGACCATATCTCACTTCAAATATCAGACTGTCCCATTTGAAAGACTGTGAATGAAATACTGACTCATGCAATCTTTGTTATTTGATATTCAAGAGTATTGGAACTGGATGGTCTACTTCTAAAACGTATTTGGTTTTACAAATATGAAAATATAGGAATTATTGACTTGGAACAAAGACTGCTAAACCTCTCTTTACACTTAGTTCTTGGATTCACTGAAGCCAGTTAAACTGGTCACCAATGCTGTCCTTTTGTGATAATGTGAGAACAGAAAGTACTATATTGCTCCCCCAAAGAACATTTTGCCATAATCATGATAAAGAATTACATTATAACTGAATGTTCAACCTGTGAAGAAGTTGGAAAAAAATGGAGTGTGAAAGAAGTGGCAGTTACATTTACACTGCTCTTTTTGTATTTTTCTGGGAAATTATCTGATTTCCTGTATTATCAATATAAATCTCCCATTTTAAAGTCATGAAAGATGTTGGAAGACTTAAATAAGCATCATTAGCATTAAGATTTTGACAGCATGAAAACATTTTAACAGTACACTGGAGCTACTCCAGGAAATTACGGGGCTTCAATATCAAGCATGTATCATCTACATCAACAACTGAACGATGCTAACAGTACTTAGTCTGCAATGGAACCACCCGATGCCCCGCAACAGGCCATTAGTGCACACCGCCCTAGTCGCGTCATTGCCTCGGCATCTGTGCTGGAATCTCAAACTACTCATGAGGCTTTTGAATGTTTGAAACTGACGTTGAGGGTGGATGATGATCTTAGCAGTCTATAGGAAAGTCTCCAAAGCTTAACTTCTGTTGATCTGTCATCTCTGACACAATCTCATCAAGCCTGTGCCTGCAGAATGTGCCTTACCTATCTGTTCTTGTGATTCTTGGCTGGTCATGATAAACTAGCTCAGGGTGACATGAAGGCACGACAAGATAAAATGGTCTTTAAGTGAAAAAATTGAACAGGATATATTCATTATTTTCACAGTAGTGTAAATCAATCATGAAAGATTTATTTTGAAACAATGTTTTTCATTGTTGACAATTTAAATATATACTTAATATATAGTTGTTTAAAATTTTTTGCCTCCTATGGACATCAGTTTACAAATTATTGCTCTTTTGGTAGCTGGAGGGCTGACTACTAATTTATAAGAAGGAGGCTAGAATACGGTCTTGAGGATGGTTTGAGAGGTAAAGTCAAGCATTTGTGTTTGCTTAATTGTGATTTCTAATGCAGCCACAACTCAATGAAGTGTACAAATGAAATGATTTAATAGAGATTGCATGGAATCCAATCAGATAAAACTGAATTGTTCCTAAACAAGCGAGACTCAAATTTGGAAGCACAAAAGAATCACTTGGGAAAATAAGGAAAAAAAAATGAGTTTTTGTTTCCTCCCATGACCATTTATGTAAGAGTCCCTGGTGACCAGATTCAGGCAGCTGTATTTTTAAATATTTTCCCATGGGATTTTAATGTGTATGCAATATTGAGCACCACTGTAGTTTAAATTATTCTCCAGATGTGCTTTTGACTTATGAAACAAAGGAATATTTATTCAAAAGTAAAAACATTAAGAATTTAATTGTATATGATAGTTATTCACAGTATAGGATGCAACACCGCATACATTGTATCATGATGATCCTAATCTTATGATGTAGGTGGTATTATTTAAGCTCTATAGTTAGACTGAGTATTGAGCTTTAACGTAATTTTTCAAGGCCATCCAAGAATTAACTAGCACAAACGGGACATGAACTAAATCTTCAGACTCCTCAGAGCATATAGAAATCCAGGTAAGATTACATATACCTATTTGCAAGGACATATACAAAATTATCAGACTTCAGGAAGTTAAAAAATGTTAATATCATACATCATAGGTAAAATTAATGTAGACATTGGCTTTCAGTGTTAACACATACAGAAAATTAAAAATACATTTACATCAATTTTATATGTCAAAATCCAGAAGCCTTGAGATATGATCAAGCGCATTCATCTATTTTTCTTTATTGTGTGCATTACTATTTCTTCACAGACTTGAGTCAGTTGAAGCTATACATAAGAAAGGTGAGCCATCACTGTTGGTCTTGTGCACCTGTATCTTTTTTAATACACTCCATTGCAACTTTGCATCTAGATTGGTGACAGTCCAATCCCACAAGGGTGAAATTTGTTTTCTACATTTTTATCCTAGCATCTGGATATGCTGCAAGGCATTCAATGTGATCTTAAAGCCATTCATCCATCGAAACCCCCTGTTGTGACAAACAATGAGAATACAGAGCTGTTCTTAAGCTTGAGGCACACACATAAGCCGCTTGTCCTAAATTTTTTATTTGTGCATAACTAGAATGATTCATTTAACAATATTTTGTCAGTTTAAATTAATTATCTGTGCAAGTTAGGGAACGGAATCTGTTTTAAAAACATTATATTCCACATGCTACCAAATACTCATTTTTGTGTCTCAATGGGCTTGACACAAAAATGACTTCTGAAATATGCTTGTCCTTGCAATGAAAAGAAATTGTTATTGAGATAATTTTGCATAGTGCCAGGTAATATCAGTAGTGTGAGAGAAAAAAATTGATACAGATTTGCTGAAGATGAAAACTTTGTTAGACAAAAATGGAGCCAACAATATATTTTATTTGAGTATACTCTTACGGTATTACTGATATACATGAATATAATACATATTTTATGATGAAGAATTTTAAAAGTAAAACGGTTCAATACATTTGTTATGTAGGTCATACGAAAGAAATGGCAGAAAACTATTTCAGAAACGTGACTAGACTTGGAATTTTGCACTACAAGTGTTGATCACATATTTTAGCACACTGAAATTCACTAAAGAGTTTAAAATTGGAAAAGGCATTTATATGATCAACTTTACATTTTCAAGTGGATCCTTCGGGTAGTATGCTTAAAGTGAGATTTGAAGGCAAAGATAAGACTGTAACAACACAGGTATGTAATCATAGGATGGTTAGAAAATAGAATCAAATGTACTTATGAAACACTAGTTAATAAGTTTATGCATGTCTCTCAAGTATAAAAAGCAACTCCCTTTGTCAGGACAGAGGATTTCAGTGGAATTACGGAGATTTTGAACTGGGTAGTAGAGTACTGTTACTTTTAAGTCAAGAGAAAGATGGCAACTGCTCATGGAATGGCACGTATAGATATTTGCTAGCTCATGTGGGGTCTCCCCCCAAGACTCCCCTAGTACCCCGTTACAGGAGGTGGTGAGCCTGCTGCCCACCACCCAGCCTCCCAGCACACGAGAGTAAACCAACGCGCCAGGGGTTCCATCTAAGCAGTTCTGGTTTATTTGGGAAATTCAGTTTCTTATATAGGGTAGCGAAGAACTTCAGGCCAGGAATCCCAGGAATTCCAGGAGGGGAGAACTAGTAGCCAGTTGTCACTGTGGAAGCCACCTCACATAGGCCAGGGGTAGGTGAGTGAAATGGCCCTGGCCAGTCTTTCTTTGAAACAAGTTGACCTCCGCCCTGGTTCACACCCAGGGCTCTGCCCTTGGCTGCCATCTTGCTCGCCACTTGTAATGCGGTGAACTTGACTGTTAGTCACCGTCTCGTTGACTTGGTGACTTCATCCCTGAGCCCCACAGCTGGTGGTATGTATCAGAAACTTAAGACAGGATTTTGAACAGAACCAGCTTTGAAGACCATTCACATATGTGTGGCGGTACTGTATTTCTTGTCAAATTCATGTACGGTAAGAAAAAAGTAGAACTAAACATGGACTCAATTGATAAATCCATCAAAAACAAGAATTTATTTTCTATTAATATACTTTCTTTGTTCTTTTGGTAAGATTCATTGTTTTTATTGAAAAGGGGGTAAAAGGGCCAGAACTGAGCCAATCCGAAGTCAGGAGCCAGGAGCTTCTGCCTGGTCTCCCACAATGGTGCAGGGTCCCAAGGCTTGGAGCCATCCTCGACTGCTTTCTTTAACCACAAGCAGGGAGCTGGATGGGAAATGGAGACGCAAGAACATGAACCAACGTTCATATGGGATCCTGGCATGTGCAAGGTGAGGATTTAGTCACTGAGCCATCACACTGGGTCCTATTAATCTATTTTTAACCAAATTTATGAAAATATGCATATTGCTCCCACTTCATCCTTTTTTTTTTAATTCGTAATACTGTTTGATATCTGAGATATTGGTCCTCCTGTTTTGCTTGCTAGTGAGAGCCACACTGCTTTGCTGCAATTTCCTCTCATCTCATACGTAGTGCTTCCCTGGAATTTTATTCATAATTTTGATAGTACAGGATGCTTATTCCTAATGTGAGACGAGAGACATATGCAGTTTTATCCAGTGCTTTGTGTAAAAGCTGATAGACAACATTACAGAGACAAAATTATGTTGTGATAGCAAAGCCTCTAACTTGTGAAATGTTAATGTCCTGCCCTGCCTCATCATTACAGGACAGTATTATTGAGGGCTGTGCTCAGCATTTCTGTTTGCTTTCATTGCCCAAAGTAAAGTGCAAATTTAGCTTGGTAGCAGTGAATAGAAATGCAGAATTGTTTCAAAGGGAGAGGGGAAAAAAAACACTTAAACCAATAAAATTTGCCACATGTCCTCTAAGCTTTATAAGTACATGGTTAAAATAACTCTACCACTTATTTTGTCCCCCGAAAATCTTTTCTGCTTTAAAAATTACAGGATTCCATGATTTCCTGAGGGTTGTGGATTGTTATTTCCATCTTGACAACAAACCTATTGTTGTTTTATAGGCAATTATTTTTTCCTTCAACATTTTAGTAGAATCCAAGGTTCCCTCTCTCTTTTGCGACCCAGTAGGAAATACATCAACACTTAAGTCATTGGCCTTAATCTCAGTGGCGATGTACTAACTGCCAACAAGAAGGAATGATTTCTTACAGTTAGGATTCACCTTTAGATTATTCCCTACCTATGTGACTGGGAATTATGAGTAAATTCATAGCCTTCTCTTAAACATTAGGATAATATCGGTATTCAGCTTGCATTCTTATAATTACTGATCTGCCTATTCCATCACGCTGTGAATATTTTGAGTAGATCACACGCACACATTTATTTTAATGGGAATTATTTATTTTAACAGAAATATATTTTAAAATATAATCATATCTTCATCTTTCACTATCAAGGAAGTATCTAATTAAGCAGTACCTATCTGTGTACATCTCAAAAATGATATCGGTACAACATGAGCTCAATAAAGCTGTCTCTCTGGGGCTTAACCCAGATTGGTTATCAGCAATCACATACCTCCCTTTCTAGTCTCCAATTCTCTATTGCAATATGCTTTAAACTGTTAAGACTTTCTCTCTTAACACTATTGAATTAGTGATGTGCTGCCTTTCTCTTTCTTTAAAACATTCTAATAAATTGATGTCCTAATTGACTAAGTGGAAGACCCTTTTCCATGATGAAAAAAACACTGTTACGTACATGCAACCTCAGTTTTCATTTAGTTTCACAGTTCAAACTATTCATACTGCTCCCTCAAGCCTTTGCTCTGAACCATGATCCTCGCTCTCCTGACTTTTGACCTCAGTAATTCTGCTTCCTTTCTTTCGTATATTTTATGCTACACTTTACTATCCTTAAACTTGTTCAAACTCATTATTTCTTACAATCCTTTGTTTTGTATTCTTTGCCACTTCCTTCTCTTCATCACTAGGTTTCATTGATTAGACATTAAATAAGCAAATTGGAAGTTGATCATCAAATACGTAGCTTAGATCATTACCAGTATAGACTTTTGTAATATGTATGTCTTTACTTGAAAGGCCTAGTGACAGAGACAGAGGAGGAGACAGAGATGATAGAGTAAGAAAGAAAGAGACAGAGAAAAAACGGAGAGTGAGAGATTTTCTACCTGCTGGTTCATTCCCCAAAGGCTCTCAGTAGCCCGTTCTGTGCTAACACAAAGCCAGGAACTCAATCTTGGTCTCCAAAATGGGTAATGGGAACACAAGAATTTGAGTCATCATCTGTTACTTCGCAGAATGTATTATCAGAAGCCTGGATCGGAAGGGTGGAGAGGAAATGTGGGCGTCCCGAGTCACATATATCATATTATTAAAAAAAGGTATTTGAATAAATAAATGTTCTGTTTTATGTTCATAAGAGAGATGTGATTAGTTTTGACAGAAAATGCTTATTTAATAACTAAGAATGATTTGTTAAAAAGTGATATAATTTGATATTATTCTTACATATTCAGAATACCACCCAAAAACAAATATTTTGAATTTAATACAATTTCCATTTTCTATACTTAAACATGAACCAAGTAGAATTTTTCCTCTTTCATTTGGTTTAACTCTTAAAAGTCATATTTGTCATAATATGATTCATTATAAATTTGTAATATAAACATTGAATTCAAAGGTTGGAACTCAACTTGATCACTTGACTTTGACTAATGCAGATGAACTATTCAGCAACCATGAAGTTACAAACATAAAGCTGAGAAGAGCATATAGCAGTGCCTGAGTGACAGCAGAAAGACACTAGGTTCTCCATCCAAGTTATACTACTCCTCATATAAAGCTTTACTGGTCCTTCCAGCCATAGTATTTACCACTAACATGACTTAGCTTATTCATTCATCATCTCTTTTTGTTGACATTTGTTCTCATTTTGAAAAAAAAAATCATTAAAATTCTGGTACTGTCGCTATATATTATCTTCATTTCTACAGGGAATGCACATGTGTTACTTGGTTCATATAATCTAAATTAAAGGATTTTTCCTTACCTTATTCATATTGACTTGAAAATATTGTCAGTTTCATGGAAAAAATGGAAATACAATTGATCTTTTTTTTTTTATTCATCACGCAAACATAGAAACTTCTCACAGGCAAGAGCAAAGGAAGCACGGCATTTATGTTCAAGATGAAAGTCAGTGACAGAATGCCATCTATGTAGTTTCACAGTTCAGTTTGGAATTCCACGGAGCAAGTGCATACTGTGGATAGTTGCTTCATGAGTTGCAATCTGTTACCAAATTATTGTGTCTGTGCAGTCTATACATGGTCTTCTACAGCTGTGCCTAAGTGATCCCGCACATCCCCTGTCTCCTTATTAGCCAGAACTGAAGAACAGTGGAAACCCATGGACGGCTCAGTGACTGCTGCAGGTTTGTTTCATAAAATCGTCAAGACCCAATCTGCACAGAACATCATTGTCATGATCTTGCCACTCTGAAAAATCATACAAGGCTCCCATCCCTTGATAAGTTTGCCAGACATAACTACTTCTAAAGTATATTTCCATCACAATTCTCCAGTACAAAATGTGTTTTCTATTTAACCATTGGTTATCAGCTTTGATTAAAATATTCTTATTCTTTTTTCCCTTTGGAAAACTTCCTTTCAAAACTTGAATAACCACAGCTTTGTACTATAGGCACATGCTCATAGTTTCCTAAGAACCTCCAATAAGACTGAAGAATGAAGTATTCAGCTACATTTTGGTTTTGGCAGTAATTGCTGGGAGAAAATCCTCTGTATATTACAGAATGGTACATTTAAATCCTTTCAGAAAATCAAAGCGAACCATTGACTTTTGAGTGGATTGAGGGTGAATTTTGAAGAAACGACTATGATTAGCTCTACTACATAGATCAAAATAGGCTAAATGCTTTGACACATGAAACAGATTTTAACTGCCTCTTATGTTCTGTGGAGCACTCCCCTCCCTGTTTAGGTCAGCGTTTGTTTTAAGTGATCTGATTTGTATCTCTGCATAATTAAGAAAAAAAAAAACCCTCTACAAATAGTAGGCAATCCCTTCTCAAAACTAATGCCCAGATACAGACCAGTAAAATGTATCACTTTTAGGTCAATTGTGTGAATGACTGCTTGGTCTTTGCTGAAAACCAATTTGTGAAATGTACCTAACTCACACATTTGATAGCCTTAAATAATGATTAAGATGTGAAAATTTATATTAATGGCACTTTTGATTTCTCTGGCAGCTCTCTTGGCCATCAGTACCCAGACTGGGAGCACATCCTGATTCTATCCTTGTCTCTCTTTTCTCTGCATTAGCATACACCCAGTCGCAGCAGCAGTGGGTTGAGGAAGAGACAAAACGTTATATTTTAAGAAAGAATATTAGGAAACAAAATCTAAATCTAAAACAGAACTTCACTGAAACCTCCAGTACCCCATAGAATTTCTGTCCCCAAAAGCTGCAAAAGATTCTGATTGGCTAGTCCAGGTCAAGGATCTGGGAAGTCAGTCCATGTCCCATGTGTGGTAGTTGCACAATTTCAATTTGTCACCAGTGTGCACCATGGGGACCTCGGATGATGGTCCCAGGGGCTGGATTAGCAAGTGTTTGCTTCCCTGCCCCTCTTGTGGAAGACTTGGATTCAGTTTCAAGTTTCTTGTTTAACCTGGCTTAACCCCAGTCAATTCTGGCATTAGGGAATGAATTTTAGATAAGACAACTTTCTCTATCTCTTTGATTCTCAAGTAAATACTTAAATAAATAAAGTAAACTATTTGTATCTACTATATCTTACATTTTATTTTTTTTTTCATTTTATTTTACATGACTTGTGCAATATTGCACATTTGAAATAGATGTGCTCCTGTATTTTAAAATAAAATTAGTATATTGGTTTTCATTGTGGCGCATACTTTATCATTTGTCTATTTTGTTGTCTGGCTAATAAACACCTTAAGGTAATATACAACTTCCTTTGATTTGTCTATGTCCCATGTACAGAATTTTTGGAAAGTATAAGTGCTTAACACATATGTATTAGCACACTATGTAACAAGGAGGAATGTTCTGCATCAAGCATTGTGAATGGAAGTAAATTATACAAATAAGAACATGTTTGTTATAATACTTACTTAGAGAGATGAACAACATATAACAAATGTAACAAATCAGTCACCCAAAGCAATAAAACAAATTCTAGAAATTTCAAGTAATGTTGCCAATATTATGGTATGAGACACCAGCGTCACATATGGGTACCGGTTCGAGTTCCAGCTATTGCACTTTGCACTTCTGATCAATCTCCCTGCTGATATTCCTGAAGAAAGCAGAGGAAGGTGGTCCCAGTGCTTGGTCCCTATCCCCAACTGGAGTCCCAGATGAAGCTCCTGGCTAATGATTTCACCCTGATCCACCTCTGGTAATCGTGGCTATTGAGGAATGGACTAGGTGATTGAAGATTTCTGTGTCTTCCACTATCTTTCTGTAATTCCATTTTTCATATAAATAAGATATACCTGAATATAAGAAATTGCAAACAGTACCATAGGTCTACATGTAAAAATAATGTAGTTAAGTTTCATGTGCAGTTAGGTAATACATAACACAAAAACATGTTTCTCTTATCAGCGAAGGCATATAGCTTTAGCATGAAATACCTATTTTACTTATAACTGTGGATTTATTTTAAAGTCTAATAATTACTTGGTTTTCTTTAGTTATCAATTCAGAAATAAGATGCAATAAGGGAACTAGGAAGACTTGCTCCTGGGGTGCAAATCATACAATATTGATAGAATTACCTGTAACGTTACAAATCTTCATAATGAAGAGTAAATATTAAAATTTGCCTTATTCAGCTACCAAAGGTAATTTATGGATCATTTGTAACCTAATGTCTCAGCATTTTAACTTTTGTATTTTAAATATCCATGTAAAGTGTTCTTCTCTCATTAGCCAGTAGCTTTTACAGTAGTAAAAGTGATACATAAGCACATAAAATTAATCTCAGGTAACACAGTGCTCAAAATGTAAATATGGAATATCATTAAATATATAGTTATCATGGAAGGCTACAAATACTTTTATATATAACTTTGCCTCAAAATAATCAGTCCTTCCTTTGCCATGTACTATAGCAGTAAAAAACTTAGCTGGTATTTCTTGCTAGAATCCTAAGAAAATAGCAGCTGTTCATCAAGAGCATTTTTGTTTTTAACAGAGCTGCAGATGTAACTCATGTGGTACATTGGAGCTGTCCATCTGTTGGGTGCTAAATTCATGGTTGACTAATCATCTGTGATAGAATTCCTGTCTAGCTGTTTGTGCATAATATCATATTCTAATAACTTCAGATATTTCCTACTGCGTGCGTTTAGAACAAAACATCATGCCATTTTTTTTTCCTGGAGAAATTCCAGTAAAACATTAGAAAATGATGTCATTAGAAGATAAAACTACAGACATTTAAAAATATTTATCTTAAGATTATATCAATTACCACATCACTAGCATGGATTCATTTCACTACAAAATTGCAGCTGTATATAGCTCTTCAACTACCATTTCACTTCATTTTCAACAGATAATGATAACCCTGAGCATGCACTTAGTGCTTATTTTGGAACATACAGGTATTAATTTGTCTAAATCTTTCCATTTTATTAATCCAATAGTATCATTTATATTGAGTATCATAATTACATTGATGGAAAGTCCCAATACTATAATAATAATAAAACATATCTAATATTAATATTAGAGGGAAAATTGTGGCTACAAACAATTATTTGTCCAATGTACAATTATTCACTTATTCAGCATTATTCTATTTTCATGCTCAAATTCTATACCTCAATCTGTTTGATGTAAGCTTAGATTACAATGAATAACATTAGCATGAATTACTTTTATCTTACATAATAATGTGATTTTTTAAATTGTTATTAACATTGTATTATATGATACAGTTTTATAGGCACTGGGATTCTCCCCACCCCTCCCACAACCCTCCCCCCATGGTGGATTCCTCCCCCTTGCTGCATAACCACAATACCAAGTTCAGTTGAGATTCCTTCATTGCAAGCATATACCTAGCATACAGTCCAACATCTTATTGTCCAGATAAGTTCAGCGGCTTCTTGGGGAGACCTTCTCTGGTCTGAAGGTAGAGCTAACAGAGTAAAGTCCCGGTCAGTTAAAAGCCCCAACAAAACCTCAGCAACAATATACAGTGTTATGGAATTAATTGACATAGTTTTGAGTAAACAATATGTTAAAAATAATGCAAGTTCAATTCTTCAAAACACATGGGTTAAGACAGTATCAATGACAGGTTCAAAAACTAACAAACAAACAAACAAACAACAAAAATTACAGGTTAAATCAAGGCAAACATGTGGTATCTAACCTTTTAGGATTCGCTCATTTCCCTTAGCATTATAGTTTCTAGTTGGGCCTATTTAGCCACAAAGAACTGCATTTTTTTTTAATAGCTGAGTAATATTCCACGGAGTAGATGAACCAAAGCTTTCTTATCCAATCTTCTGCTGATGGGCATTTCGGTTGATAATGATGTGATTGTATATATAAATGTGGAAAACTAATGTATAAGAACTTCACAATAGCACAATAAATGAACTTTGATATAACTGGTTCAGGAAATGCATAACTATAAATAAAGAAAATTAACTCTGAAAAAAAAAACTAAAATGAAAGTGATGCAAAAGGACTGGAAGAATTAGGAATAAAGAAAAAGTACAAAAAAGGAATCACAACAGGTTTTCAAATCACAGATATGGGATTGACGCTATGAAGCAGCAAGAAACGATACCACCTGTATGAAAGGTTAACATCTCATATGGGTGCCAGGTGAGTCCCAGCTATCTCACTTTTGAACCAGCTCCCTGCTAATACTCCTGAGAAAGCAGTATAGTTATTCGGCCCCTGCACCCACATGGGCGACCTGGAAGAACCTTCTGTCTCCTGACTTTGGGCAGGTCAGCTCCAACTGCAGCATTCATGGTCATTCATGGAAGTGAACTGGCAGCTGAAAAATCTCCCTCTCCATCTCTTCCTGTCTCTCCCTCCCTCTAATTGTCCAACAAGTAAATATAAAAAATCTATCAAAAAAATATGAAAAACTGGGCCCGGCGCGGTGGCGCAAGTGGTTAAAGGTCCTCGCCTTGCACGCCCAGGATCCCATATGGGCGCCAGTTCTAATCCCGGCAGCCCCGCTTCCCTTCCAGCTCCCTGCCTGTGGCCTGGGAAAGCAGTCGAGGACGGCCCAAGGCTTTGGGACCCTGCACCCGCGTGGGAGACCCGTAAGAGGCTCCTGGCTTCGGATCTGCATAGTATCGGCCCGTTGTGCTCACTTGGGGAGTGAATCATGGGACGGAAGATCTTCCTCTCTGTCTCTCCTCTCTGTATATCCGCCTTTCCAATAAAAAAATGATAAAAATAAATCTTTAAAAAAATATGAAAAACAGATAAGAAAAGAAGAAAAAGCCACAAATGCTCTTCAAAACTTTTCTCACATCACTACGGAATGTCATTTATGTGATAAATTATTATTCAAGAAAAAAAAGTCCACATTCTCATATAGATCAGCATTTATCATGTAAGCCTGAAAGCATGCTAGGCATCGCAAACATCCAAATAATCCAAATTTCATTAAAAGTTTGGCTCAGAACTTGAGAATATGATGAAAATAAATGTTAGGCAAAAATGTCAAATTTCGCAGTGATTGGTACACATTCTTTAAGTGGTTACCTTATGGATTTACTTTTCATAAGAGAGTTATTGGATTCAGACATGTTCAGTGACTCAATCAGAAGCAGAAAAATGTCTCCCAACTCCTAGCTTTCTTTTCATAACACCATCCATGAACATGTCAAAAATTATCTTTCACTCTGTCCAACACAAATTGAAGAAACCGATCATCACATTGATACTATTTCCTGATTGGGCAAGGCCACAGAGAAAACAGTGGCGGCTTTGGCATTCACTGTACAGACAAGGAATTAATCCTGAGACGATTGATGGACTTGCCATTTTTGTGGTGTTTTCAGGAGCTCATTGATGAAGAGTATAAAGCAATCTGCTCAAAAATCAAAGAGGAATTATTCCATTTCATATTACCTTCCGAAAAGAAGGCCACCCTCAGACGCCTCCTATCAACATCAGCATCAGCATAGTTAGAAGCAAGAAGAAAAATAAAATGTGATACTCAAATTCTCAGTAACTATAAATAGACATGTTTATTGCTCAAAATTTTCTCATTTTAACTAAACAGAAGTACCTTCTCCTATGTATTACAATTAAAATTAATTAGAAAACCTCATGTAAGATTGCATTAGTCCATTTTGATTGGAATAAACAATCTGTAAAGGCTTTTATAAATGTATAGCCAAGAGAAAGCCATCTGGCTCCATTAAATTAAACCCACCTCGCCCAAATCTAAATTCTCAATGCAAAAGCTGGTCCAGGAATATCACACAGACTGTGATATAAACTAGTCACCAGGTTTTAGTCATATGAATTTATTCCTGTCTCATTTTAATACATACACATTGTACAGATTCAGAGACTTCTCAATGAGTTGCTGCCAGTATAAACTCATTTCTGCTCAAGTATGCCAGAGTGAAATGAAACAGAAATTAAGACACACATTTTTCAAGTTGGTAGTTGTCTTGTGAATAGCAAAAAATGATTATGATTATTTGTTGATCAATATTATTGACTTCTATAGGCTTACTGCAAAGGATTGGGTTTGTTTTATATATAACTCCTTTATTTTCATAGATTCAATTTATAGAATCAATTTGATTTGATGTCTTATTACTGCATTATTTGTTGTTCAACCAGATTATATTATAGTAGCAACTGATGAGTATCTTAAGAACTTCTACTTCATGGTAAGTATAAGAGTATTTTTGATAACTTTAGTTTGAAATCTAAAAGTAAACTGAATTGAAATGTTGTACTACTCACTTAAAGATTATTTTAGAATTACAATTATCTTTGTTTCCTTAGTGTCATTGTTGACATTTATATTATTCCATTTTCTAGGAAAATATCCTTAAGAAATAATTTGAGGGCCTGGCTCAGCAGTCTAGCAGCCAAAGTCCTCACCTTGAACGCACCAGGATCCCATATCAGCGCCAGTTCTAATCCTGACAGCTCCACTTCCCATCCAGCTCCCTGCTTGTGGCCTGGGAAAGCAGTCGAGAATGGCCCAAAGCCTTAGAACCCTGTACCCATGTGGGAGACCCGAAGGAAGTTCCTGGCTCTTGGCTTCGGATTGGCACAGAACCAGCCATTGCAGTCCCTTGGGGAGTGAATCATTGGACAGAAGATCTTCCTCTCTGTCTCTCCTCCTCTCTGTATATCTGACTTTGCAATAGAAACCAAATCAATCTTTAAAAAAGAAAGAATTTGAAACCTGTACCCAGATGTGAATGCATATTATCCTTCAATATGGGTATTTATTGTGTATGTGAATTCAACTAATTTCTCAATTAGCTCTGATAAAGTGGATTACAAAGATCCATTTTAATCATGCTCACATTGACATTTAGAAATAATATTGAGATCAGTTCTGTTAATAGATTAGCATAGAGGAGACTGGCATGTTTAAAATAAACACTATTGTAGAATATGAATAAGTTTCACTCTTCTTTTTTTTAAAGATTTATTTATTTTTATTACAATGTCAGATATACAGAGAGGAGGAGAGATAGAGAGGAAATGCCTTCCGGCTGATGATTCACTCTCCAAGTGAGCGCAACAGCCAGTGCTGTGCCAATCTGGAGCCAGGAGCCAGGAACCTCCTCCAGGTCTCCCATATGGGTACAGGATCCCAAGGCATTGGGCCATCCTTGACTGCTTTTCCAGGCCACAAGCAGGGAGCTGGATGGGAAGTAGAGCTGCTGGGATTAGAACCAGCGCCCATATGGGATCCTGGCGCGTTCAAGGCAAGGACTTCAGGTGCTAGGCCATGCTGCTACGTCCAAATATGAATAAGTTTCACTCTTCTTAATGCCTTAATGATACACATCATTTTATTGACTATGATGTTTATTCAAATCCCTTTCCTTTAGCTACAAAAATATTTACAAAAAGATTTTCATAGGCCAAAAGAAGATATTTTCTAAACAAGTCTATATTATTTAACTATTATTATTACCAACATTTTCACTTACTGGTTATATTTGGAATTAAAATAATGTACAAACAGTATAGAAACATAAATTGGTATATCGAAATTGAGCATCTATTTATTAATAACCTTTACTATTTTAATTTATGTACATAATGCATTAGATATAATTATGAACAATATTTTCCCCAGTGGTGGTGCTATTTTAAACTGGATTATGAATTATTAGTAAACATTACAGTAATATTTCAACTATGACCTTTTGAATAATTAAATACAAACTGTAAGACAAGAGCACCTCTGGCTACAATGAAAACTTTTTTTCCATGTAATATCTCATCTATTTCTTTTGTGATGTTTCAAGAGTCATATTTGGATTGCATTGTATATCCTTCATAATGAAGAGTAACCACAATATTTTAATTCTATTTGGGAATAACCACTTTTTTTTAAAAGATTTATTTTTATTATTTTTTTTATTGGAAAGGCGGATATACATAGAGGAGAGACAGAGAGGAAGATCTTCCCTCCAATGATTCACTCCCCAAGTGAGCACAATGGCCAATGCTATGACGATCCGAAGCCAGGAGCCTCTTCCGGGTCTCCCACCCGGGTGCAGGGTCCCAAAGCTTTGGGCCGTCCTCGACTGCTTTCCTGGGCCACAAGCAGGGAGCTGGAAGGGAAGCGGGGCTGCTGGGATAGAACCGGCGCCCATATGGGATCCCAGGCGTGCAAGGCGAGGACCTTAGCCACTGCGCCACTGCGCCGAGCCCAGGAATAACCACTCTTTATTGAATTATTGAGTAAGTTGTTTTGTTTATAAAAGGATTTTTGTTGTTATTTATTATCTATGATACATTTTTGTCTATATAGTGATCCCTTCCTTCTCTTCCACTTCTTTTTACCCACCTCCCACCATTGTTTCCCATATTATCATGGCAGTAAACTCTTTTAGCAATATTTACAAGGTTAGCAATCTGCTATTTAAATGTATCGTGTCTTTATAGGCATAGACAAAGGTAGAAAATTGAGGCATATTCATATGTTTTACTGGGATTCCTCTTTTTATTCAGGAGTAGAGATGCACACTACACTACAGCTTCACTTCCTATTATGCTAGTCTCTATTACAGGGTTCATCTGTAATGATACACGTACATATTGTGCATATTTGTTTACCCATATTTATTTGCTTATATATTACATGAAGCTTGTCTTATATTAAAGAGAACACATGTCCTTTGGGACAGACTTACTTCGCTGAGCATAATAGTTGCCAGTTAGGACTTTTTTTTTTTCAAATGGTATAATTTCATCTTTTTAAATTGCTCAGTAGTATTTCATGAACTAGATATACCACTGTTTCTTTATCAATTTCTCTTTCAATGGTTATCCGTTCATTTCCATGTCTTTGCTATTGTGGATGGTACTGCTGCAAATACAGCGTTGTATGTATGTAAATTTCACTTCATTTGGATATATTCCAGGAGTTAGATAACTGGGTCCTATGCCAGCTCAACTTCCCATTGTCTGAGTACTCTCTATACTGACTCTCATAGTGGCTGCACTAGCCTACACTCCCCACAACAGGGAAGTAGCCTATCTTTCTTCCCCACATGCCTACCAGCATTTGTTAGCTGATTTCTGTATGCATGCCACTCTTCCTGAAACTATGTGAAACCTCAATGCATTTTTTTAATTTGTATTTCTCTAATAGCTAGAGACTGAGCTTTATATGTATATATAAGAATTGAATTTGTACTTTTGATTATGCCTGCTCATTTTCTTCATTCATTTCTTCACAGGGTTATCTGTTTTGCTGTTGTTGAGTTGCCGACGCTCTTCAAATCCTGGGTGTCAGTCTCCTATCTGTTGTGTAGTGTGCAAGATTTTCTCCCATTATGTTGGTTACTTCTTAGCCGTGTTGATGGTTTCCTTTGCTGTACAGAAGCTTCTTAGTTCAATGTCGTTCCATCTGTATATTTTTGTCTGACTGCCTACATGTTTGCCTACTTTTCTACACAGGCTTTGCCTATATCTAAATCTTACAGAGTGCATCCTATTTTTTTTTCTCTGAAAGTTTGATGGTTTCTGGATGCAAATTTTAAGTTTTTGATCCATTTAGAGCTGATTTTTTTGTATGAGGTGAAATGTTGAAGTCTTCTTTCTTAACTTTACAAGTAGCTATCCAACTATCCCAACAGCTTTCATTGAAGAGACCAAACCTTTTCTCTGGGTTATTTTCAGTTCTCTCATGGCAGTTGGCTGTACATGTGTTGACTCACTTCTAGGGTTTGTATTTTGTTATATTGATCTCTGTTTCTGTACCAGTACCAGACTGTTTTGATTACCATTGCCTATACTATGTCTTGAAATTTGGAACCGTGATTCCTTCGATTCTACTTTTATTTTTCAATATAACATTGGCTATTTCTTTTGTGTTCCAGATAAAATTTTGTATCATCTTTTTTTGCTCTACAAAGAATCTTGTTGGGATTTTGTTTGAAATCACATTGAATCTGTATGTTATTTTATGGAATATGAACAATTTAATTATGTTGATTTTACCAAGCTAGGAACACAGTAAATTTCTCCATCTTTTAATGTCTTATTTGTTTTCTTTTTTTTTTAATGTTTTGTAATTTTCATCCTAGAGATTTTTCAAGAACTTGTAAGAACATTCCCATTCAAAATAGCAAAGAAGTTTAAATATCTCCAAGAACTTTTCTCAAATGCTTAAAGTTCAGTAGTAGGAGAGGCAGGCTGTACACCCACAGTCATTTGCATTATATCCAGACACTATCTTATTTTACTATCCATATGGCCTAAGGAATACTTAAATATGTTATGTATCCATTATTTTTGCTTACTATTTAAATATACTCACTCTACAATGTGTTACTTCCCAGAAGTAATAGCTATTTCAATATAATGAATTATGTATGGAACTTACATAAATGATTGAGTGTCAATTTAGTTAATGTATGAACATAATGCTCATTAGTTAATTCATAATATTAAGATCAGATAATCTTTAATTAAATTCTTTCAGGTATTCAGCAGTATGTTACTGAGAGCCTACATATTTCATGTTTGTTTTAGATATAGGGATGTAATTGCGAAAAAAATTAAAGTAACTGTCTGGTGTGATGGTTCAATCAACTAATTCTCCACCTAGTAGTGTTGGCATCTCATATGAGTGCTGGTTTGCATTTCAGCTGATCCACTTTTGACCCAACCCTATGCTTATGGCTTGGGAAAGCAGTAGAGGATAGCCCCAAGCCCAGGGATTTTGTACCCACGTGGGAGATATACAAAAAATCACCTGGATCCTGGCTTCAGATTGGCAAGGTTCTGGCCATTGCAAACATTTAGGGGAGTGAACCAATGGACTGAACCTTTTTCTCTCTGCTACTTCATTTTTTTAAAATCTTACTTTCCAACAAAGTTACATAAATCTTAAAAAGGTAAACTTAAGTTTATCTTTTAATAACTAGACAAATTAATAAATAAGCAAATAAATGACATGAGTTTAGAGGCACAATACAAATAAAATATGTGTAGCAGGTGTGATCATGCTAGGAATAGAATCACATGGTGCATTTAGAAGTGGCTCCTGTGAGCCACACTCAGTCAGGAGTGTAAAACATAAACTGAAAATAACAAAAGGGGAAGGTAGTTGTCAAGAAATAGTCATATTCTGCTTTGTCCTAAAACTTTTCTAGGAATATATTTCTTTCTACACATTTACTATATTCTATTATCTTTTTCTTTATTTGAAAAGTGGAGGGACAGAGATGGATTAAGAGGGTAAGTTACAGAGAGTTCCTATAAGCCAGCACACTCGCATTGGCCTGCAAAGCTGAGGTTGAGCATGGCCAATGATAGGATTCAGGAACATTTTTCATGTCTTCTACATGGGTGAGAGACTCAATTACTTGGGCCCTCACATCTCCAGAGATGTGCCAGAGTACAAATTGGAGCCAAGTCTGAAACTCAGGAACTCTGATGCAGTCATGTCAACTGATGGTGTAATAGATCCAGTACATACCCAGGGTTTTACCTTCAACCATGAAATTTAACTTAACAGTGAACTGAAGTTACTACATTATGTTTCTCACAATTGTACGCCCTGACACTAATTACAGTGTCATGTGAGTACACACGAGCAGTGATGATTAAATTACGCCTAACTGACTACAATCAAATGAAAGCACATTCACTCATTCTCTTTGACAACATGAGCTCTTGAGTTCTACAATTTGAGCACACAAGTGCCAAGAAGTGAATCTTTCCAACACAGGATCCTTAGACAGCTTCCCTAATAATCTTCATATTCAATCATTTTTAAAAGCCTACCTTTAATTTCAATCTATATATATTTAATTTGTTGAATATCAGATCTAATTCCATAGGTCTTTATCATCTGTTACAGGCAGAATTTTGAAAATTAGCCACCAAATAGTACATCCCAGTTAATCCCAGCAACTCAGTAGTGGCCCACGTGATCAAGCCACTAAAACATACACAAGCGATGCCATCTGGTGTGTTTAATATAATCACAAGAGCCCTGAGAAGCAGAGGACACTCCTAGTCTGTAGGGAGAGGAGAAATCCAGTGATTTAAAGCACAAATGCTATTTCATTGCACTGCTATGGGTTTGGAACACAGAGCAATGTACCAAGGATGTGGATAAGTTCTAGCAGCTGAGAGTAGTCCAGAACCAACAACCAACAAGGAAATGGGGTTTTTATCACTCAGGTGTAATACATCACATCCAGTCATCAACCTGAAATATTTTTGAAGTAGATTATTTCCTAGAGAAGAATCCAGGCTAAGCAAACCCGAATTTCAATCTGGTGAGATCCTACAGAGAGAGCTCATCCGAGCCCCCCGCAGCATAGACAACAAAAGTGCAAGACGACATATTATTTTAAAGTGTTTAAGTTTTTGATAATCAGCTGCTAGAAAATGAATATCACTATACATAGGATATTCATATACAAAGGATAACAAATTCAAAACTAACTTTGTGTATTCATTTAAATTGCTTCAATTATGACTTTCCGTTTTATCTCACTAGCACAAGAAGACATTCTTCTAGAGTGCAACTAAGCACTATACGAAGCAAACGTAAATATAAAACTCTTTGATTTGTGTTCAAGTGGGCGAGAGACAGACAAGGAGCGATATACACAGGGCAGTCTTTTGGCTGATACACTAATCAAACGTTGTTGTGGGAAATCACCCCTGGAACTCTGCCTGCTTGGGTTCTGTGGGACGCCATAGGCACACGGCATACCATGTCCCTGGGTGAACCCCCTGACAATGGTCTTGCCTCACTAAGACCTCAACCTGGCTTCTTCACTGGCCATACAGGCGAGGGTGGTGGGTAGCACCCCAGTCTCTTCATCCCTGTCCTTGGATGAGCTGTGCTGAGACTTCCTTGATAAGCACTTGTGGGAAGTCAGCTGTGGGCAACATTACCTGCCTACCTGACGTTCTGGTCATGTCAGAGGTCATGTTCCACGTGTATTCCCCTTGACCTTCTAGTCATGTCGGAGGGCGCGCTCCACGTGTACAGCTGCTAGCTGTGCCTCAGGTCTTGGGCAGGTAAGCTCTCAGCCATGGCCACCAGGTGGCAGGCAGGGATCTGAGAGCATTGCCCACAGAATGGAGCCCAAATTTCCTGGTTTTACTTCTTCTAGTGTTATTGAAACAAGGGTAGGACCAGAATATTGAATGAAAAAGAAGGCAAACAGAACAAAAAAAGAAGGCAAACGAAAGAGATAATAAACAAGCAAATAAATAAATCTTCCACTGCAGTAAAGCAGAGGTAATGTATTCCTACCTGCTTAGTTGAGCGTTCTGCTAGGAGAAGGAGTTAAGAGTTCTAATTTACTATGCATGTAACCTCACTCCACAACTCTGCTGATTCAGAGATTCTGAGATTCTGGTTAGAAAAGTGAAGAGAAAGGTAACTGAAGAATTCTTCGTCTTTCCTGTTTTAAAATCTTGATATGAGGCAGTGGTCTGCTTATGAAAAGATTAATCCTCCAGCTTTGGCACTGGCATCCATAATGGGTACTGATTCAAACCACTTCTCATCTAGTTTCTTGCTAAAACCCTTGGAAAGCATTGGAAGATGATTTAAGCTCTTGGGCCCCTTCACTCACATGAGACACTTGGAAGAAGCTCCTGCCTTCCAGTGTCAGCTTAGCCCAGCTCTCACTGTTGCAGCTATTTGGGAAGTGACCCAGAAGATGAAAGATGTGTGTGTGTGTACGTGTGTGTGTGTGTACGTGTGTGTGTCCTTTTCTTTGTAATTCTGACTTTCAAGTGAAACAATAAATAAATTGTGATATAATACTCACATCTAAATCAGTAGCGATAGTAACTATTTATTTTAGTTCCGGCTAGAACTAACTGCATAAGGCACGATTCTTGTTAGTGTAAAATTGAATGTGATATGGGAGGAGCTCAATGATATGGGGAGTGAAAAATGATAGCTGAGAATCTGACTGATAGTGCCTAGTCTTTAGTTTGCCTGTAAAGAGCATATAGTAGCTGCACTGAGGGCAAAACGTCTTTGGTATTTGAATATCTTTGCATTCTGAAGATGAGAATCACAGCGGTGCCCAGGATGGAGTAAAGCAGCATATCTCTTATGAATATTTAGGATGGCTTAAAAATCCTGAGGCTACTGAACAACCCTACTGGTTGGCAGTTCCATCACATTCAAATTCTGAGATAAAATTTCCCAATCACTAGAGAGATAGTTTTAGTATTGTAAGGAAAATACAAGAAATACTGAATGGAACGGACATCCGTCTCTTGAGTGCCCTCTTCTATTTCCTGGTTAAACAAAAAGCTGAGTTTCTTCATGTGTCCTACCAAAAGGATCAATGGGGAAATTTCTGGCATTTTACCCTAAAAATGAAAATGCCACCCCTAAGAACTCAGTAATCTAACTTCTCTTTGGAAAGTCCTTCTTAACAGTACTTGAACATTGATGGAGGGTGTAAGATACCACCACTGCAAAAAGAATTTCAGGAAATAAGATTCAGCAGATTTTGTGATGGGTAGCAGAGGTAAATGAGAAGTATTTGTTGTTATTTTATTTTTCTTTTCTTTTCTTTCCTTTTCTTTGCTTCTGTTTGCTGGTTGATAGTTATGTTTTTACCAAAGGACAATATCTCTTCTTCTGAGCTTCCTGGTATATGGCAAAAAATCATCCAGCTCGCTCATTAAGCAATGGCTTTAGACTCAGCCATTGTTTCCCACTCTGTGGCACCATCAATACATCTTTGTCATTTTGCTACCATTACTATTTTCCTCTGTCAGAAGTTATTCAATTTATTTCAGTTGCCTACCTAACTTTTGAAACTTCTTCTTTTTGAGCGTCTAACTTGATCGGATTCCCTCATTATATATTGTTCTTCCCTTACTGTTTTAGATCTCTTTGTAGTCAGCTCAGTGGACCAGCTATCTTGCATTCTGTTATTGCTCTATTCATTTTATCTCTCTTCAGAGTACATTCCGATGAAACAACCTATTTTTCTATTAAATATACATAAGGAGAGTCATGTGGATTCAGTAATAATCTCCGTCTACTGGAAAAGGGCTGCATATAATTCACATGCCTTCAGAGAGTGGATTATTCATCACATTTCCTGGAACATGGAGTTTTTAATAAATTATGAGTCTGTGTCTCACATTTTTAAGTTCATGGGCTGAACTTCAGATCAATATAAACTCCCAATACCTGGCACCAATTTACAAAGAATCTTCTCTCTTAGTGACATTACTAAATCACTCACTGCAATGCATCCACCGTAGCAATCTATGTTATTTTTGAAAATGGCTATTATGCTATGGAAATCTAACTTTTGAAAGAATATCTTCTCAGCAAAAACCTGAGCTGTACTTTAAACAAATGCTGTTGTTTCTATTTCTTAGATCTCCACTCATTGTGAACGAAATTTTGCAGCAATCTAGTCACAAAGATGTGTGTGACAGCCCAAGTAGTTACACATAGAAAATACTATCATACTACTAGTATCCTAATAAAAAAGAAGGAGTTGTGAATTTTATTTATATGAATCCTTGATAAGGAGAAATTGGGAGATGCATTTCAGGAAATGGAAATAAATGATGCTGGAACTTTTGGCTTTAGCCCTAGCTTGCTTTGGGCTTCACTAAGGCCCGATTTTAGAATAGGCCACAGTCTGTCCACTAGGTGACCTCACCTTGTCGACAGAGACCAGGTTCCTTAACTCTTTCATAGCCATTTATGGGGACAACATCATCATGAAGGCATGCTTTCCTCTGGTAAGGCCCATGCTGTGGACAGGCACAGATATTTGGGATGTCCACATCCAGGCCTGGTTGCCATAAAGATCATGGAAATAGTTTATGACATACCTGTGATACTGAGAGGTCATTCACTTAGCATCAGACTGCCCAGCACCTAGGAGGACAGCAATTCAGATAATCAATCAATGAATGTGTTCACTAATGATTGCTGTTGGATCCTGCAAGTAATCTCAGACTCTCAAAATTTAGGCAATATTTGATTTGTACACATAGAATAAAAATGGGCTCAGGGAGTTGTTCTGGGCTGTGTTGGCTCATGTCAGCCCTGGTATCTGCTGTTTCTTCATTGTGTGCTATTCATTCTTCATTTTTCTTATTTCTAATCACTTCTTTCAGTGCCCATCTCTCAGCTTTGTTCCTTGCAGAACTGTTGTGTGTTGGCATGTAACACAATGGGAAAAATTAATTAGCGCCAACCTGTCAGTACAAAGGAAAGTTTGAGATTTATTAGACTTTTTCCACAATAGTTTTTACATTTTAATCTTTTATTAGGCTGTATGATCTTCACTTATGAACTTGTTAATTTGTTCTATCTTTGATTAGGTTTTAAAGTTTTCATTCCTTAAATAGTGACTTCATACTAGACATCAGCCTTTGGTTTTGGGAAAACAAAATCATTTGGATCATAGCCTTGGCTCCTAAAAGTATTTCCAAGATAAAAATAATAAGAAAGAAAAACAAGCCTTCATAGCAAGCTAGAATAAGTGTCATAGTTAAGGATTGCCAAGTTTTCTTTTCTTGTTGTTTTATAATTAATTCAAAAATGCAGAATTACAGAGAATGAAAGAAAGAAGAAGATAGAAACGGAGAGCTCTGCCATCTGCTGCTTCACTCCCCAGTTGTTACCAATGACCAAAGATGGGTCAGTCTGAAGCCAACAGTCAGTAGCTTCTTCTGGGTCTCCCATGTATGTGCAGGGTCCCATGCACTTTAGCCCTTCACACAGTTCTCCTGGGCACATTAGCAGGGAGATGGATCAGAAGTAAAGTATCCGGGTATTTAACCAGTGCTCAAATGGGATGCCAAAATTACAAGGGACAAATTTACTCACTAAGCCACAGTACCTTCCCTGGAAAAGTTACTTACAGAAGTGGGAGAACAGATCAAAATTGTCACAGAATTCCCAGGAAGTGATATTTGAACTCAGATTTGAAGGACAACATAATTTCGTTCAGTGAATATGCTTTTTGTACATAGCATAGGAAAAGCACCTTTTGCACATGGGACTTCTGGGAGTATTTGTCTTTCAATGAGTCTTGTTTTCTTCTGCCTGCCACACACTCTCAAGGCACCATTGCCCCCTGGTGGAATCTGTTCCCTTGTGTTGCATGAAGTCCATGAATACAGAACTAACTTCAAAACCTGTGCTTCTTCAGCTAAGTTCATCTGAATTCTCAAACTCTAAACCAGTTTGCTTTATTGGACATTGTGCTTTGCTCTACTATACATGAATTCTAGCCTGAAGATGTATCTCTGTGGTTTTTCTAAAATTCTCATCCCCAGGAGACTGCAAACCACCAGTAGTACATGTTGCTTTTGATAACAGGTCAGATGTTCTAATCTTAAACTAGGAATGCCTAAAGATCAATGAGTGAATAAAAGTAAAATCATCATTTCCTACTTGTAATCACAATTCTCATTGTGAGGAAGAAAGTGGCTATTTTATAGTAAAATTTACTAAACTATAGATACATTTAATTCACCAAAATGTCTTCTTATGCTAATCTTCTAAACCCAAAGTTGTAGTTTTCAACCAAAGGAGGATTTTGTCCACCTGCCATTTCCAATATGAGGAAATTCAAAACAAAGTAAAGTTTTGTGTTTAGAATGAACAACCCTAAAGCACTTTGTTGACCAGATATAATCATTTACATAAGGTGCTGATATTATTTTCATTAATATAAATTGATCTTAAAAGTTATACTTAGAATTTGTAAAATGAAAAGCAATGCAACTATGACACAACAGGTGAAACTACTTAGACTGCAAATTTAACCTTAGGAGGAGAAACTAATGCTAAGGATGTAATTTCTCCTTTAAATTGAAACTTTGCTACATAATCCACAATACTGTAGCACTCTTCACCAGGTTATAATGTAAATGCTACCTTACACATTTGTGACCAGAGCCTGTATATAATCATGCAATAATGAACCCACAGACACAAATAATGGTCAGTGAGCTGGCTCTTTTTATAAGGTAACATATAGTGTATCATTGAAGGGCATCAAAAATGGAAGGCAAGCATTTGAAATCTATCTTGTACATTACCACTAAATGTCTTTATTTTTATTTTATTTATTTTTTTAAAGATTTATTTCATTTTTATTGCTGGGCCAAGGTGACTAACAGCCCAGAAAGGAGGGGGCTTGTGGAGAGATATACAGAGAGGAGGAGAGACAGAGAGGAAGATTTTCTTTCCTATGATTCATTCCCCAAGTGAGTGCAACGGCTGGTGCTATGCCGATCTAAAGCCAGGAGCCAGGAACTTCCTCCAGGTCTCCCACATGAGTGCAGAATCCCAAAGCATTGGGCCGTCCTCGACTGCTTTCCCAGGCCACAAGCAGGGAGCTGGATGGGAAGTGGAGCTGCAGGGATTAGAACCAGCGCCCATATGGGATCCTGGTGTGTTCAAGGCGAGGTCTTTAACTGCTAGGCCACAGTGCTGGGCCCAAAACGTCTATGATTTTTAAATTGGAGACTTATCAATCTAGGGCAATCCCTGTACACTTTTTTTGTAAGTTGTCAAGGAAGACAATACTGAAGTATATTTGAATAAAGGCCAAGACCTTTAAACACTATAGGGAGCTAAGGGAGAAGTGTGAAGCACTTCAGGAGAGACAGTCTGTGTGCCCATGGCACATGGATTGCCAGCTGTCAATCATTGGGTTTAGCCATCAAGGGTCTGACTACCCTTCCATAGAAACTGGAAGGGGTGGTGACAACTTCTTGCATGATGACATTTTGAAATTTCTGCTGAGAAAACAGAAAAGATACCTCTTGATTGGACAAGATTCAATTTAGAAAGGATGGAGCATTTACAGCTGTGATTTTTATTTATTTGTTTTAAAATTTAAAATAATGACAACTATGATTTTCTAAAGAATATGCTCTAGGAAAAGGAAGAGTAGGGACCAACAGGAAGAAAATAGTCTATGGTGCTGTAAAAATGAAGCAACATTCAATCCATTTTGGTCAGCCTTTAAGAAAACAAAATCATTTGAAAAATCTAGCTACTGATATGCAATGTAAATATATTTTGTACTGTAATAATCACCTTAAAGGTCCCAGTAATAATGACAAATAATACATTTAAAAGCTATACAGATATTTCAAATATGAACATATCACAGTATTTTAATGTTTAAAACATTAAATTTATTTATAATTTCAAGGAAATACATATTTTTGTATTTATGTTATTTTATATACATATTATATTATATATGTTTTATAATATAATATATAATATATGTTATAATATAAATTATATATAATATAATATTATAAAACGTGGTAGCACGTTTTCTATCAACAGTTTCTTTCTCCAGTGATACTCCTCAAATGTTTTCTGCAGTTTTGTTATGCAGGACAGAATGTTCTTGTTCTCAGGGCCTTGCTGAATTAGCATTTCTGTCTGCAGTTCTCTTGCCCAGATTCTATTCAGCATTCTGGACACACTAGTGGTACGATAGCAGTCTTTATAGATATGCTCTTCAGTCCTGAATAACTTACACATTGTACATCAGGCTAAACATGAATTTTTCCATTTGGACAGAAACATGGATCCCATTATAATTTGTATTAACTGCTATTATGTGCTTAGCGGGGGACACTGGGCCAAGATATGTCACTCTAGTTCCCAGGCACAGCACCCTGCTGTGTGGTTGTTGGGGGCAGGGACTGCTGATTGCCCGGGAAAAGAGTATAAGAGAGTATGGGGACACGTTGGAGTGAGGACCACTGAAAGCATGTTTGACAGGTGAGGAGTGACTCCGGGCTTTCTCACACCAGGCTACTGCGCTCTCAGGTAGGCAAGAGAACTGAGGTGGGTCGGGTTTTACAAGGGAGACAGGCTGTCGGTCAGCCCAAGGCATCTGCCCATGTCCACGTGGGAGACCGAGGCAGAACTGAATAGCATTGTTTTAATTGAAGAGCCCATGCTGATGTGTTATCATTTGATAAATTAGTGCTTTGCATTACATTTCAGTATGCTCTTATTGTCTGTACAGGTTGTGCCAAATGCACTTGTACACACATTTTGCCACTCAGCACCAAAGATATCTTTCAAAATAAGACAAGTAGCATCAGCACTCAGGTCATAGCTATTTAGTGTCTCTATGTATTGAATAAAATTGAACGTTAAGTTTAAGATTCAATGACAAAAAAAGGATGGAATCAAAAGTCTGAAAAGTTTGTGTTGGCACCAGTTCCTGTTCGTACTGCTCCACTTCTGATTCACCTCCTTGCTTATAATCCGGGATCCTGTGGGGAATGAACCAGCTGCTGGAAAACCTCTCTGTCCTGCCTTCTCTCTGTAACTTTGCCTGTCAAGTTAAAATAAAATAATTTTATAAAATGCTTCTGTAAAAATGTTCCTATTAAGATGTATTTTAGGAGATGCTCTCTCCCTCTTTTTTATTCATTAATATTTTTAAAGAATGTATGTGTGTACATATTTATATATGTGTGTGTTTTTACACGCATGTTTAACAAAGCTTGAAAATTAATGATCAAAGAGTAATGTACTTGGAAGCTAAATTGACAGAATGAATTGAAAGTGTCACTGTTGTGCATTCAACAATGTGTAGAACCACAAAGCCTTAATCGACAAGTGAAAAGGACATTTGAACAATCCTGTAAGCTAACTACATATAGAAGGTATTTGTGTTAAACTCTGTCCAATGAGATATCGTTTACTTTATGTCATCATTGTTAAAAATCATCAAATGACATATTTCCACTGAAATGACGCACAGCTGTTTGAGGATTTCTTAAAACATGCCTTTTTACTTTCTCACACAACCAAAAACTTCAGTCAATGAGAGTATGAGAGAAAATTAGTCTCTGCAGTAGTTCTGATAGCACGTACCAGAAGACAGTCTTGTGTTGTCAACAAAGATTTAGGAAAGGGGAGTATTTTAGAAACAACAGAAAATACTAGAACAGCAAAGTGCTGTTATGGAATGATGTACTGCAGGCTCAGACTTCAGAATAGCAATATCGCAGTGGGTAGCACATTCCATCTAGAATAATAACGATGCAGCCTGGCTTTTGTCTTTGAGGCTTTCTGTGTTAAACAATTGCCTTTATAATGAGGAGTGGTCAGTGTTGTCCTGGATATGAATTTGTCGAGGTGATCCACCCAGGGCTACCCAGCACATGGCACCAGATCCAACTGTGCTCATCCTAATTGCACGCTTGTGGTATACTTCAATGTGTGCTAATTATAGCAAAGCTCTAAAAAGAGCTGAAGCAGGTTAACACCTAATATGTTAGGATAATATAAGTAGGAAATCATAATCCAAAACGGGCTAGGGAAAATACTTCAAGAAGCAAAGCCTTAAAGTTATACAAAGTGTTTACTGTGAGACATTGATTACACCATTGACAATGAAGCATACCTCTGAGTCTAACTTAATTCAAACAAATAAGACTTTTGCAGGAAATAAAATATGCATGTAGGCTTGTGCTCCTAGGTTTGTTGCTAACAATGTTTACACACATACAATCCACTTATATTATTGAAAATACATTTCATTAGCATAATTTTTTAAAAACAGCAAGCAAGAATAACTCCATTTATTACTGAAAATTAAACACTACTAGTGAATTTTATTTCTTGGTATTGAGACCAAGTAAAAAATGTTGTTTTGTAGTAGTTCTCTCAGGAATTCATCTTACTGCTATGACAGACACATGACTGAAAACTACCAATCCTTAAAAGCATCGAGAATGTATTTCCACCATGTTTCTTCTCACTTTATAATAAAAAGAGTTTCATTTAGAGAGCTTTATACTGTTTTCTTAGACTATTTTTTAAAAACTATTAATGCTGGCTACAGGAGTGATAGTTAAGACCAGTGAAGGTATAACTGGGATTGTAATTCTGGGACACAGGGGCACACTGAATTTCTCTAGAAAGCAATGACCACTGAATGCATGGGAAGTACCTGTTTGCGCATGTTCTGATCAAAACATAGTAACCAGTCATTATTGACTGCCCATAACGTTGCTGGAAATTTTAAACACAAATAATGGTTAAAAATATCTTGCTGCTGTTGGATAAAGAGCTCAGGGATGTTCAGAGCTTGAGCCACTACTTCTACAAAGATACATAGCTAAAGGTTTTTGGAGACAGTTCTACCAACTTAATACACAGGAAATATAAATGGAGTATGAGGACCACTTTATTTGAAGAATTCCAAAGCTTCAACCTAAACATTCCCTGTGACAGACATTATCAGGATGGTCTCTAAGAGCTGAAAGCCTTGATTTGTCCACATTTCCGACTGGGTTATAACACTTTTTGCTAATTTAAAAAGAGGGATATAGAAATCAGGATGTGTTAAAATAGACTTGAATGTGCATAGATAATTTTAAAGATAATTTGATCTTCAGATTATCATATTTTACTTTCACCTAAATGTATAGCATATAATTACATCATATATAATATCATATATAATATATATAACATAATATATATTATATATATAATTACATCATATAACATTGCTATATAAAATTAAATTATTCTTATGTGGAAGAGGCACTTCTAACAGATACATGACTATCACACCAACTACAGAGCAAAGCTGTCTACATAAATTGTCATAAAGTCAGTGCTCTAAATCCAAATTAATTTTTGTCTCTTGGAAATTACTTTCTTGTCAGACCTGATCAGACATTGATACTAATATCTCATGGTCTTGATATTATATTTTTTAGTGTTACATGAAATTATGTTAGAAAGTGGTGGATCTGGGCCCTGTGCGATAGCTTAGTGGTTAAAGTGGATCCTTGTACGCACTGGGATCCCATATGGGCGCCGGTTCTAATCCCAGTGGCCCTGCTTCCCATCCAGCTCCCAGCTTGTGGCCTGGGAAAGCAGCTGAGGATGGCCCAAAACTTTGGGATCCTGAACCTGTGTGGGAGACCCCGAAGATCTCCTGGCTCCTGGCTTCAGATTGGCTCAGCCCCAGCCATTGTGGCCGCTTAGGGAGTGAACCATCAGATGGAAGATCTTCCTCTCTGTCTCTCCTCCTCTCTGTATATCTGACTTTCCAATAAAAATAGATAAATCTTAAAAGAGAAAGTGGTGGGTCTGGGAAAAATTGGTCTCATTTGGATACCCAACTGCACTGCTTCCAGTTGTTTCCTGCTAAGGGTGCTAGGAAAACAGTGAGAGACACCCAGGAGCCAGATCCCTGCACCCGCATGGGAGACCTGGCTGTTGAGATCATCCAGGGTGTGAGCTAAAGGATGGAAGATCAATCCCTTGCACTCCCTAACTCTGTCTCTCCGATTCTACATTTCAAATTATATATATATATATAGTATGTATGTGTTTTAAGATCCCAAAGTGTCCTTTCTTTAAATGTTAAATTTATTATTTGTGGAGAAATGACAAAATAGCATGAGGGAAATAAAAACACTTCATTTAAAATGTTTACAACTAACATAACTTGATATGCATAAATGTGACACAATTCTTGACAGAAAATACACATAACTAAATTCTATTAAATATTTCTTTAATATTGTCTGTCATAACTTATGTTAGCCTTTGTGTAAGTCTTCTACTAATTTCTTAGTGTCAAATGAAATATCTAATTGCAACTTTATCAATTTTTATGTCAAAATTTCATTCCCTCTTAGCCTCTTTGTCTTACTCAAAAAAAAGAGTTCATGTAAAAATTACATTGGAACAATTTCCAATTGCACAATTAAGTGCCATTAAATCCATTGTCAATGCTGTAAACCCATCATTCCTTTCTATTTTAAAGCCATTTTTCTCACCTCAGACTTTGCAACCATTCAGTGATAACTCCCAATTTCCCACTCCCTCAATCACAGGTAACGTTTGATTAATTAATTACTTAGAAAGAAAGAGAGAGAGAGAAACGAAGAGAAAAAAGATTTTTCTTCCACCAGCTGGTTATTCTCTGGATGCCTGGAAGAGCTGGGTCTAAGCCAGGTCAAAGCTAGGAGTTGGGAACTCTGTCCAGGTCTCTGCAACGAGCAGAAGGAACTCATGAATTTGGATGATCATCTGCTGCTTTCCAGATGCTTTAATGAGTCATTGGACTTAGTACCAGGCACTCTGATATAGCCTTCAGACATTCCAAGCGGTCACAACCCAAGGCACCACAACACCTAGCCTCTTCTGTAACCTTTACTCAGCTCTCCATCTCAATAAAATATGTTGGTCTATACGTTTTATATAAAAGATTATATTCTATATTGGTCCTTTTGAGTCTGGCTGGCTTAGTTCAAAAATATTCTGAGAATGATTAATATTAAATACATAAATACAGTTATATATGAAAATGTCTACAATTACGAAAATATTTTTAAAATGCTCTTTAAGACAGAATTTTTATGTACACAAAAGTATATAACTTAGAGGATAAAGAGAATAACTCTAGCAGTCTACACTTGCCAAACATAAAAATGTATAAGTTCCAGTTGGATAACTAAAAAATATAGTATCATCTTAAAATGTACACATCTTTTCCTAAGTGAGAGGGAGAACAGCCGTCCAAACAATAATATTCCAATCCTCTTCTTATTCTTTTAACTATTTATTCATTTATTTATTTATTTATACTTCAAAACCAGAAAGAGGGAGACAGAGAGGAGAGATCTTCCATCTGGCGGTTTATTTCCCAAATGGATGTAATGGCCCAAACTGGGTTGATCTGAAATGGAGAGCCAGGAGCTTCTTCTGGATTCCTCATGTGGCTGCAGGGGTCAAAGGCCTTGAGCGAAGCTCTACTGCTTTCCCAGGTCATTAGCAGAGAGCAGGCTCAGGAGTGAAGCACAATGGCTCTGTTGCCAAATCCTCACCTTGTAAGTGCTGGGATCCCAAATGGATGCCAGTTCATGCCTCAGGTGTCCCACTGTTAATATTCAGCTCCCTACTTGTAGCTTGGGAAAACAGTACAGGTTGGCCTAAAGCCTTGGGACCCTGCACCACACAGGAGCCCTGGAAGAAGCTTGTGGCTTCCAACTTTGGTCAGCTCTAACCGTTGCAGCCATTTTACGAGTGAATGAGCAGATATTTTTCTCCATTTCTTCTTCTCTCCATAAAGCTTATCTTCTTTTCCAATAATTAATAGGTAAATAAAAAAAAGTGTCGAGAAGCTAGGACTTGAATTTCTATATGGGATGCTGTCACCACAGGTAACATGTCATGCTACCATGATAGCCCCTTATTTAATCTTTAAGAACTGTCTGAATATTTTCCCACATTGTATTTGGTTATCAATCTTTGTTATAAGTGTTAATATTTTTTGTTTTTGATGATGTTTACATAGTTGATCAGGTTAGGAAGTATCCAGTGTTAGGCGATAGTGGGTGAGATCATTGTTGCCAAATTTTCTTTTTCCTCTTTCTGTATCTGGGGGGATGGGAGAAGCCACATCCAGTCTCCCAACTGCTCCCATACCCAGGGATGGGGAATGACCACCCAATATCAACCCAGAATCCCCAATGTGGAGCACGCACTGAGGGTTCTGCTCAAGTGGTTTTGATATTTCTGAAATCATTTCCAAGGATGAGGAAGTCCTTCCAAGGTCCATTGGCTGACATAGTAGACCATAGTGTCTCTGTTCGCCCAGATATTTGCTGTCATTGGTTAGTTGGGGTAGCTATCCAATTTTCTCTGCCTTCCTTTCTCTATTATGGTACCAGTTGTCATCTTCAGATCCCAGTGGAATGCCATATCCTCCATGTGCATCAGGGCTTGCCATGTACTGCTCCATCTTTTCCATGGAGGAGGCCAAGTTCTGACACCTGCACTGTATGGTCACACCCAATCCTGGATGAGAACCTTCATGTGCCCCACATGTTCCACCTGCGCCATCGCTCAGCCTGCCTACAAGCCTACACACCAAGACCTCACAAGTATGCCAGGTGACCAGTGGCTTTGCCTGGCACCCTTGGCTCCCCAGGGTCACCTGCCCTGGGCCCTGCCAGACCCCCGGTCTAGAACCTCAGAGACACAATCTCTACCGTATAGAGGTGCCAAAGGACCCACCACCCCAGGTCTTATGAAATCATCAACTTTTACCCACCCCCTTCCATATCTTTAGGCAAAAAAAAAAAGTTAGAATAGGCTAAGAGACTATACAGGCACACTTGTATGGTTAACACAGATTTGGGATTATCCAGGCCCTGGATGCCTACCAGCTATTAACTGTATTTCTCCCAGCAGTATAACACTTGCCTAGATTCAATACAACCTAGGTCGTTGCCCATAGCTGTGGGTAGGATGTGGAAGGAATTTCTTAACTGTCTCCTACAAAATTCACAAATTTTGTGATGCTTCACTTATTTATTCAATGAAAATTTTACCTTTTCCTTCACGTTTATTTTACTATAAAGTGAACACAAAAAAGTATGAAAAACACCCTAAGCACACTTGATTGTCTATCAGTTTACCTTACAGTATGAAATCATTCAAATATTCCTTTTAATTAAATAGTGGGCATCTATGTGATTTAGATTTTCAGTGTTTGGTTGAGGTTGGTAAGTATATAAACAACATTAAGGTTATTTATGGCAACTTACAAAAATACTATATATATATATATTTTTTTCAATCTCTCCTTGATACTTGTCCCTAGGACCATTAGAGGATAAGTCAGATGTATTATCGTAGTATGGTGGGATAGAGATGAATGGGATATTCCAGAAATATAGGAAACCTGTAGACCTTGCTTAAATTCTGAAACCCACTGTCTGATGCAAAAGCTACTTTGGAAAGTGTAGTGCGGCCTCTCACCTAGAAGTGGAGATCAGAGAATTGATATTGATTTATTGATGCAAGCTCCCTTTGAGTATACAACAGCATGCTATGAAGCCTCTTTTTATTTTTAGGTTGTAGATCAGATTTATAATTTAAATCACATGTACAGGTGGACTAAGCATAAATAAAATACACTATCTAGAACTATCAAGCTAAATCAGAAACCATTCTGTTACAGTGGAAAACACAGAATGACAAAAAAGGGACCAGCCTTTAGGGGGGTTAATAATTGCTTAGTGTTGGTTCAGGAAAGCATAAAAGCAATGAACTAATTTACTACTTATTACTAATAATATCCACATAAGTTCACAAAAGGAATTTGCAATATTGTTGTTTTCATCCTCCTGGTATGCATTAAAATATGAAGGCTGCTGGTTTGAATATGGGAGGTATACCACTATAGTACAAATAATCAATGTCACTCTTGCTATTTTAAATCTAGACTTACATGTAAAATTGTAACTCTCTACTTGATTCCCACAGAAATATCTACTGCAATATTTAGCTATGCATGACTACCTACATTTCATTGATATTCTGAAATGAACATGAGATTACTTAGAGCTGGTGGAAAAAGAACAATACAGTCATGAGTATACAGTGGGTGCATCTGCACAGACATGCATGCATATCGATATAATATGTGCTCCATGTGGGTTTGCATGTGTGTGACTGCTTTTATTATCTGGATTTACTCTCAACCTGTTTGCTTCCAGGGGATTTCAGAAACAAACAGAAGCATCTGCTTGCTACAATCTGTGCTCAGGAGAACCTAAGGTTGAGTGAACAGTTGGTGAAGGCAAAGTTTATCACAGTTACATGCTAGGGATAAACCTCATGTGATTTTTGAGCCTTAATCGGGCTGGTTCTCTGTCTTTTACCATCTGCACAAGATAACCGACTTTCAATGTGAAATTTGTAGTATTGAATACTGAGTGACATTCTTGCAGAAGTCACTCAGCAAAGTGAAAGTTTTTACTCTTAAAGCACATTCTTAATTTATTTTAATTGATATTTTACTATTCAACAGTTAAAAAATAATTGTTGAGACACAGCCAATAATGTCACAGGTTTGTTGAGTTTACTTGTACAGAAAGTATTTGTACTTGTGGTACATCTTGTTATCATAGGAAAACAGATATAATAAAGAATATCTCTGATAAGGTGACTATGTCAAATCTGTTAAAAAAATTTTTAATGTAACATATAATTAGTGCAACATTATATTTAAATGGTTTTCCTGTTATTAAAATAGTCAATTTTACTTGTTGTTCTAGTCAAAATCATACCAATGACATACTATAGAGCAGTGGTTATCAAAACAGCCTGGTACTGGCACAAAGACAGAAAGGAAGATCAATGGAATAGAATAGAAGCACCAAAAGGGAACCCACACAAATACAGCCAATTAATCTTTGACAAAAAGACCAATGACAGCTCAAGCAAGTGGGAAGGCCTCTTTAGTAAATGTTGTTGGGACAACTGGCTGATAGCCTGTAGAAACAAAAAAATAGACCCACATCTATCACCATACACTAAGATCCAATCTACATGGATAAAAGACCTAAACCTACATCCAGAAACCTTCAAACTCTTGCAAGAAAATGTAGGAAATACCCTGCAAGACCTAGGAGTAGGTCCCGACTTTCTAAGAAGGACACCAAAAGCAATAGCAGTTGAGAACAGAATAAACAAATGGGACCTCATCAAACTAAGAAGCTTCTGTACAGCAAGGGAAACAATCAACAAAGTAAAAAAGCAACCCACAGAGTGGGAGAAGATCTTTGCACACGATATAGGCGATAGGGGGCTAATTTCCAGGATATACAAAGAACTTCAAAGCAACCAAAAAACCAAAACAAACAAGCCACTCAAGAAATGGGCACGGGAAATGGGCAAACATTTCACAAAGGAACAAGTCCAAATGGCAAGCAAACATATGAAAAAATGTTCCAGCTCCCTAGCAATAAGGGAAATCCAAATTAAAACATCGATGAGGTACCACCTAACACCAGTAAGATTGGCCCACATAAACAAGAACACCAACGACGCTTGCTGGCGAGGATGCGGGGAAAAGGGAACCCTACTCCACTGCTGGTGGAGCTGCAAATTAGTACAGCCTTTATGGAAATCAGTCTGGAGAACACTCAAACAACTCAAAATCTGCATACCATATGACCCAGCAATAGCACTCCTAGGAATATATCCAAAACACCTGTTTTACGACAAACCAACATGCATCCCTATGTTCATTGCAGCATAATCAGTAATTGCAAAAACATGGAAGCAACCGAAATGCCCATCAGCAGAAGATTGGATAAGAAAGCTTTGGTTCATCTACTCCATGGAATACTACTCAGCTATTAAAAAAAAACAAAATGCAGTTCTTTGTGGCTAAATGGGCACAACTGGAAACTATAATGCTAAGGGAAATGAGCGAATCCCAAAAGATTAGATACCACATGTTTGCCTTGATTTAACCTGTAATTTTTTTGTTTGGTTGTTTGTTATTTTTTGAACCTGTCATTGATACTGTCTCAACCCAGATGTTTCAAAGAAGGGAACTTGCATTATTTTTAACATATTGTTTACCCAATACTATGTCAATTAATTCCATAATGTTGTATATTGATACTGAGGCCTTGTTGGGGCTTTTAACTGACCGGATCTTTACTCTGTTAGACCTATCTTCAGACCATAGAAGGTCTCCCCAAGAGGCCACTGAACTTATCTGGACAATAAGACGCTGAACTTTATGCTAGGCATGTGTTTGCAAGCAATGAATCTCAACTGAACTTGAACTATGGTTATGCAACAAGGTGGAGGAATCCACCATGGGGGGAGGGTTATGGGAGGGGTGGGGGGAATCCCCAGCGCCTATAAAACTGTATTACATAATACAATGTAAGCAACAATAAAAAAAAAGAATTTAGAAGTTTTTTAAAGATTCATTATTTTCAATTTTTTTTTGTTGGAAAGGTCGATTTACAATAAGAAGAAAGTACAGAAAGAAAGATCTTCTGTCTGCTTCTTCACTCTCCATATGGCCACAACAGCCAGAGCTGACCAATCTGAAGCCAGGATCCAGAAACTTCTTCCAGGTGTCCCACACAAGTGCAAGGTACCAAGCCTTCAGGCCATCCACTACTGCCTTCCTAGGTCACAAGCAGGGAGTTGAATGGAAAGAACAGCAGCCAACCTGTACCCATATGGGATCCTGGTTGTGGTAAGGCAGCAATTTGGCCAATATGACATCATGTTGGGCCCCAAAATGTAGAATTTTATTTCTACTTGCCTAATCTTAGCAGTTCCCTAGTATTACTTCTGTCATAAAATTTGTTAACCTTTCTATCTTAGGAGACCAGGCACAAAATGAGTTGCTAATAACAATGTGTGAATATATCTCAACTTTGTCAAATACTCTTAAAGAACAGGCTGCTCTGTTACCTTAACTGTCTTTTAAGATTTATGAATTTGTTACTTTAATTACCTAATTATTAATACCTTTCTTTCAGACTGGGGATAAATACAAACTTTGCATATTGACTAAATTCTCCGTGTACTATGTTACAATGCATAGTGTTCTGCATTCAGAGATGTTTTAGGGACATTAGATAAACTATAATTCATGTTTCAAAGAATAAAATTCTAATCAATACATAAATTTAATGAAAGAGAATAAAATTACAATAAATAATTTGTGGGTATTAAATTAGCATAGCTAAAACTGTACATATCTCTCAGTGTTTAGAATTAGTTCTTTTCTTTCATGATGCTTATGGTCAAGTAAGTTCACATTCAAATCCTTTGTGGACTTTGAGTACATACTTTGGCCCAATTATGAGACACTAGTAATCTTTATTCTGTTTTTTTTAAATGATTGATGGACTTGAAAGCATTACATCAGGAGGGGGAGGGGCAGAGAATTCTTGTCATCCTCTGGTTCATTTCCCCGGTGACCACAAGGAGCCAGGGCTTGGCCAGGCAGAAGCTGGAAGGCTGGAGTTTCTTACTGGCTTCTCTTGTGGTTGTACAACTCCCAAGCACTGGGACCATTGCTTTTTGCCTTTTCCAGGCTATTAGCCAAAGCTGTACTGGAAGTGGGGCAGCTGGTACTTGAACCAGCTCCCATGTGGGATTGTGGAGCCACAAGTGAAAATTTTATCCACTGTGCCACAATGCAAGATGCAACGTTTATTCTGAAAAGCTTTTGTTTAAATCGATCAATATAAACCACAGATGCTCCACATTGCTTTCCATTATCTATGAAAAGTATCAAAGTCCCAAGACGAAGTGCTCTGCTCTAGCTGCTGGTAAAATTCTTGTTGCAATAGTGAAATACAGCCAACAAAAACGTTATCCACATTGCTAATTAGACAGAAACCTGGCTAAAAATCTACCATTGCAGCATGGTTGATTACATGTCAGTTTAAGTAATGACCAACATTCCAGAAAAGAATGGAGTTCTTTAAATCAGGCCAGAGCGAACTCCAATCTCCTTGCCTGTAGTGGGGCTACGAGTTACAGAATTTCATCATAACCCCCAAAGAAAGCGCCAGCAAAAAGAATAAAAACAAAATTTCTCCCAATTTTGTTGAGTTGCCTTGAAATTTATCTTGAAACCTTTACAATTAATTATTTGACAGATCAGATTTATTTTGGGATGCTTTGGTTCAAGTACAATCAGCAGTTCTCACAAGACAAATATTTATCTCTGGACTCTAAAATTTCATGTATTAAAAATAGCATGTGAAGTTATGCCCGATTTCAAACTCTTTCATTTTCCTGTTTAAAACATTATAGTTAAAAACAGAAAAACTAATTTTAGATAGAATTTTTCACTCTTCTATTAAAAAAAAAAGATCATTACATGCAATATCTGTGCCCAGGATTAAATGATAGGGTTGCCTTCTGATACATTCACTGCGGATCCAAAGCATTGTAAGTACAACTGGGTATAACAAACCTAACCTTTGGAATAGCATAGCTTAGCACCTTAGAGCAACAGAACTAAAGTACACAGTTGATGGGGACTGTGGCCACTTCCCAGCATGGAATATATAGAGCTAGCTTGGGAAAAGATTAAACTGTCAAGTGTTATTTCTGTTGAATGTTTGTCACTGTCCATGCAATTGTGAACTAATAAAGTTGATCATCATAAGTTGGGGACTTTCCCTGTATAACTTAAGAATAGATTTTCTAGGCACAATATTTTAAGCATATTTGACAAGCCTAAATATAATTACTGAATATATCACCCATGCAGGTACAATATTATCTAAATTTTGTTGATTTTATAGGAAATGTGTTCTGATTGTATCCAATGCTTTATTTGAGATGTCAAGACTCACATATTGGAATTGTGCAAAAGGGTAAGAATTAAAAATTGACTAAGACCCATTTTGCTCTCAAATATTTGAGAACTTATTATACTGTTGTAACTTAGCAAGCACCTTGAAATGTGAATAGAGTTTAATGAAGACTGACATAAATGGTCAGTAAGCTGACGCAGCATCTTAAGCCACTATTTGCCACAAGTTCCAACTACTCCATCTTCCTGTTAGTGTATTTCAGAAGACAGTGGAAAATAGTCCAAGTTCTTAGGGTCCTGCTACCCAATTGGGAGATGCGCTTGGGGTCCCTGGATCCCGGCTTCAGCCTAGCCCAGACCTGGTTATTGTCATTTTTGGAGGAATGAGTCAATGGATAGAATGTCTATCTCCTTCTCTGTTATTCTATCTTTCACACACACACACACACACACATTTTTTCCTGTGGTCTTGAACTGAATTGTATTGATGATTTGGAGAGCTGCAAGTATGGTACCTTAGCAACCAATATCTTCAACCTTCGAATATATATAAATATATTAGAATATATATATTAGAATCTTAGAATATAAATATTCTATTATATATTATATATATTAAGAGATAGTTCATATACACACGCATGTGTATATATATAGAGAGAAAGTCATAATAAAGAATAGTATTGAAAACTTTGTAAAGAGCTTAAATTATTTAATAAATTTGTATCATTTGAACTGAATCAAAGACCTATACTTTATGCTCAATAAAAATTTTAAAAACCCATAAAATTATGCCTTATTATTGCCTCATTCAAACTCTTTTCCACATTTTTTTTTACCAGAATATTTTCAATCCCTTGGTGTTACTTTGATAGAAACTCACACTTTTTATCTAAGCAACTTAAGGGAAGATTTTGCAAAATAACTTCTGTACTAATAATTATAAAATTCAAAGAAAATAAATGAGAAATTAGTAATTTAGAAAAATGCATTTCAGAATTAAAATTATTCATCCGTGAAACATCAGAGAATTGTTCTGTAACTACTGGGATATTCTTACACTTCACCTGTCTGTTGGCATGTATATTTTAGAATGAATTTGTATTCAGCAAAAGCTTGGGATTTTATAGATGACTGATGCCTATGAAAATGAGATTTCTCCCCTGAACTTACTTTAATTAAAATGCTGTTGGAAAGGGAACATTTTAATGTGCCAATCTCTATATTTGGTTAGTGCTGGCTCTCTAGAAAAGCTTTGCCTTCGTTTGCATTTCAAAGAGTTCCAGTGCAAGGATTCCACATTGTTTATACAATGCCTACTTAACACTCCAGGTAATTGCTTATTGAATCCTGTGGCTGAAGTTACCAGCAAGGTGCTTCGAGGCCTCTGGTGTTACATACCTATTCTTGTTTCTGCTTATGTTTGTTTTTCAGTATTACAAAAAAAGCGCTTATCTAAATTGGTAATGACAGATTTGTTCACCAAAAAACTTTGAATGGAATAAAACAGAGATGTAGGCTCAGAAGAGCTACATTAAAAATGACTCTTAAATTATTTTCATTAGAATCAGAATTTTGGTAACAGCCATGTCTTTGTGTACATAGGAACAGAGAATCATTTCTCGCGAGAACATTGTCACAATACTTTTAGACCACAGGATTGATCATAGGCCATTTGATTCAGGTTGTATCATTTCAATGGGAATATGTCTGTCACTTCGTAATAATTACTTTGAATAAAGTCAGCAAATATGATTGGTACACTATACCCACATTTAATCCTGTGAATGGATTATCAATATTAATGGGACAACATATAAGGTTTGGCTGAAATCTCTACTGCTTTAACCTCTACCACAACTAAATACATATGCAATACACTTTCATCAGATAATTTCAAAAGTGGTAGACGACTTACATTTTCTAAACTGAAAAAAGAGAAAATAAATATGTATTTCTGTAATCCTATGTTCCGTTTCTGATTTCTTTTTCCTTTCTTTCATCAGAGACATCTCCAGATGTCTTTTGAAAACAAAATTGCTCTTAACTCTTTTAAACCGACAGAGAAAAATCTCATAGACAATTATTTACACTGTAAAAATAAGAAAACAGAAACAGTTATGTATCATGTATTTTTTTTCACCATGATTAACTAGGAATGAACCCAGAATTAATCCACAGTACATGCTTTCTGAGTCTCTATTCTTAAACCTTCATTCTTTATGAATCAATTGTTTATACCTAGAACCATTTCCAACTACCCATTTCCTATACCAGGGGCAGGATCTGTGTGTTTCAAAACTCAATTCCATCATCCTACTCTAGTGCTTATCAGATTTGTATTATGTGTATATGTATATGTGTGTGTATTCTGTTTCTCTTCAATGACATACATAATACCCATCAAGATACAAGTGGATCAACAAATGTATAGATGAGATATTTACACCTGGGCCTGGCATGGTGACTAAGAGCTAAAGTCCTTACTTTGCATGCTCCAGGATCCCATATGGGTGCTGGTTCTAATCCTTGTGTCCCCGCTTCCCATCCAGCTCCCTGCCTGTTGACTGGGAAAGGAGTTGAGGACAGCTAAAGTCTTGGGACCGTGCATCCACATGGGAGACATGGAAGAGGCTCCTGGCCCCTAGCTTCCTCTCGGCACAGCTTGGACTGTTGTGGCTGCTTGGGGAGTGAATCAACAGATAGAAGATCATCTTCTCTGTCTCTCCTCCTGTCTGTATATTTTCTTTTCCAATAAAAATAAAATAAGTATTTTTTGTTTTTAATGCAAAATATCTCATATTTTAAGTATTTATTTGTGACAGATTTTCCAAGCCAACATGTATGTTTTCAAAACCCATTTCTTATGCCTAGCATGATAGCATAGTGGTTAAAGTCCTCGCCTTGCACACGCCGGGATCCCATATGGTAGCCAGTTCTAATCCCAGGAGCCCCACTTCCCATCCAGCTCCCAGCTTGTGGCCTGGAAAAGTGGTTGAGGACGGCCCAAAGCTTTGGGACTCTACACCCACATGGGAGATACAGAGGAGTTCCTGGCTCCTGGCTTCAGGTTGGCTCAGCTCCAGCCGTTGCGGCCACTTGGGAAGTGAACCATTGGACGGAAGATCTTCCTCTATGTCTATCCTCCTCTTGTATGTCTGCCTTTCCAATAAAAAAATAATTCTTAGTCCCATTAGAGAAACTATTTACATAACTTCGTCTCAGAAAGAAACGTAAAAGCATTGAGAAAGTAAATCAACTTTTCAACCTAAGCTTTTAAGGAAAATGTAACATTTATATTGGATAATAGAAGGCAATAGATAATTTTCTACAAATTAGCAATGCTTACTCATAAATGCCTTTTTGAGAGCATTTATATTTTGAATGAAATATTTGATTTTAAAAAATTATATTTTATTACAAATGATTTGAATGCATGTTAAAGGCATACAAAATAAAAAATCATGTAGAGCATCACCAAGATAATCCTTTTAAAATTTTGGAATGTATGCTATATTTTAGTTCCCTGTGTGTGAGTGTATGTAAAATAAGGAATTCTGATTGTATTTTTTATAAACCAGGATGTGTAAAATTAATGAGAATCTAGCATTACCTTTGAAAATCAGGAAAATGGGAATTTCTGCATTGGGAGAGTTAAATTTTCCAAAACCATTTGCTGAAAAGACTCTTCTAATTCCAGGGATTGATTTCAACTTATTTTTCACAGATTGGTTGGTTACAGATGTGTGGATTGATTTCTGGCATTTCCATTCTGTTCCATTGGTCTACACATTTTAGTGCCACTATCAGGCTATTTGTACTATAACTGTCCTTTGTTATGTCTTGAAATCTGGTAATGTGATATATCAGCTTTGTTTTGTTATTTAAGGCTGTTTCAAGTGTTTAGGATCTCTTCTATTTCACTATTTTTAACATTGTTTTTTCCAGAATTCAGATTAGTGTCCTTAGTATGTTGACCACTGCTGTTTGAAATATTTCAGGAATTTCTAGAAATTATATTAGAAAAGGAAATGAAAGACATTCAAGTTGAAAATGAAGAAGTAACCTACGTCTGTTCAGATTGGGATGGTCTCATATTGATCATATTTCAAATAATCTCCAGATGGCTCAAAGCTTTGGGTCCCTGCATTTATGGTATAGGAGAGACCAGGAAGAAGCTCCTGGCTCCTGACTTCAGATCAGTGCAGCAATGGTCATTGTGCCTCCTTGAATACTAAACCAACGGATGAAAGATCTTTGTTTCCCCTTCTGTCTGTAAATTTGCCTTTCCAACAACAATAAAACATTTTTTTAAAATAATGAATATATTAAAAATTACACAACAATGAATAAAAGTACATTTGTTTTGGTGCATACATTTTGAGATCCACACACTGAAAGGCTACTAACAATTTCATGGAAAATGAACGCTTTAAAAAATCGATGAATACATTTAAAAATTTTTTTGCATTGTCACCTTGTCTCAGTTTCTTTTCCATTATATTTTAACCACTTTCATAAGTGTTTATTTGTATGTCTATTTTAAGCTAGAATTAAAGACCTGAAGTTATATGTACGTGTGTATGTAATTCAGAGACATTACTTTATTATGTTGCTCTAAACCATTCCTCTGTTATCAAGTGATTTGAACTAATTTTTCTCATAGACTTTGAAAGAATGTTAAATAATCCTGTAGCCTTGCAGATTATTTAAAAATCGGAACTCTGGAGGATTCAGTAGACTAGCAAAATATGCTGTCTAGAAGCTTCACAAGAGCTCCAACAAAAATAATTCTTTTATACTTAGGTCATAAATATCCCCTGATATATAATGCAGAGTACAAAGTGTTATAGGTTTAAAATGGGTAGAATGATCCCCGGTTAGATTTTGTTTCTTTTGAGTCATTTGCATCAATGGGAACTCTCACATATTTTTGTTTCTGAGTTACTGTTTTAGTTCTTCAAAACTGAGAGAGTATACTGGAGTTTTTCATAGAAGTATAAATTGCACGTGATGAAACACACTGCATTATTGTTCCATAGATACAAATCAGTTTCATGAATTTTCATATCTATATATAAATGAATTTCAGCACTTATCTGTTTTTTTATTGTCTGGACTTACTGATTAATTAGCAAGTTGTATAGTCTTGGACACATAAGCAATTTGTATTTAAATGTGACTCATTGTAACCAACAGATTCGAAGATGTCACACCATTGATTTCTACCTCCAAGGTGACATATATACCACACCATATCGTGAAGCTCAAAGCTTAGGAAAATCATAATAATCCCAAGGAGAACTTTAAAAGAAAGTTATTTTCCTTTTCTCGTGGCAGTTGGAAAACTGGCATGCTGTGTAAGAGAAGAGCCGTTATCAACTGACCATGTGGTACACGGACTTCAGCAAAAATAGAGCAGAAAGTGCCAAAGGCTAAAGACATTCATAAGTTATAATCCTCCTTGGAAGATCATGGATCTGATGAATTTCTCATTCCCTTTCATCTTTAAATGTAAAAGAAGTTGTATAAACACAAGGAAAACTACACATTTCAAAAATTAATACAAATTTTTGTTCTATAGAAAGATTTCTGATGAGTACTCAAATCTCGGATCATACTGCTCTATTATTTAAGATGTTTTCAAAGAATCAAATCATATACTATTTTGGGAAGAAAATGTTTATTATAATGTAATAGATATATCTCTAAAATGCATATGTCAATATGAGGAAAAGATCTGAAGTTGTAAACAAAGTGATTTCTTTGAATAGAAAACATACCTAAATCAGAATTCAGAAGCATTAAATCTAAGATGTGTTATCTAGATTACAATAAATTCACAAAACTTCATTTGCACACTGTAATGCTGTGATTCATAAAGTCTTTTTGGAATCTTGTTTTTCTGTCATGGCAGTTTTTTTTTTTTCATCGAAGTTAGAATCATTTAGGAGGGTAATCAGCAAAAAACAAAACAAAACAAAACAAAACTGAGAAATAGTGTATTTGGAGAACTAGAGGAAGAAAACCAGATGTGCTGAACAAAGCTTGCAGACTTAACCGTTTAGAGACAATGTGTGAACTTCTTTTCAAGTGAATGACAGAGTCTCTGAGTTCTGGTGGGTGACACCATTTCCTCAGTACTTATCTAATAAACTAGTAGAGGCGTCTCGCGCCTGCAGCCCTTCCATCATGGCCCTGGTCAGGCAGAATAACAACAGAGCTTCGTGTTTCCTCATATAAACGCCCAGACATGACTCTATGCATTTGGAACCCATTTATACCTAAAGCAGAAACAAAATGTTCATAAACTAGAAATCTAGAAATAACTGCATCTGAAATTTTAATACGTGATTATGGTTTGTTTCTGTAGCTCTCGCTAAGTTGTTGGAATCGACCCAAGTCAGAGTGTCAGAGATGAATTAATAGAGAACATGAGAGGTCATGCAGAACTGAAGTGGTTTTTTGTTGTTGTTTGTTTGTTTGTTTATTGCAGCAGGATGGCCATCATCTCACAGGATGTCACACCAAATCAAAGAAAGTGAGAATTACAATACTTTTACAAAAACATAGTGCAGTTATGGGAAAGCAGGTGCATGAAACAGATTGGCTGAGTTTCCATAAGCTCAGAGTTACCCATAACAGTTCCAAGCAAAGGGTAAATAGGTAGCTCTCTTGTGGGAAGAAAAGAATTAGGTGACATTTCAAGGGACAACAAAACAGCAGATTCTGGGGTCAGGTCTTTGCATGACTCCAGGCCTACATACAGCTATTCATGCACACAGAACATCCTCTGCCTTATGTCTCTCTTGGAATGCTGGCCAGGCATCCACATCACATGGCTTCCTTCTTTCTGTGATGTTTAAATTTCTGGGTGATTTTAATGATAAATGGCTTTATTTTTATGTACTCTAAAAATATCATATTCAAAAAAATAGCATATCCTTTGCCATCTTAATTTCATCTATCATGTTTACGATACACAACCAAGGGAAGGGAAACTGATTCTGGATGCTAAGATTGTAGCCCAAATGATGATTTTAAATACAGGATAAAATAAATGAATGTTTACCAGGTGTGTGGCACTTCAGAGACAGAGATAGTTAATGGGTCTGTCAAATGCTACAAATTGTTTGAAAAATTGTAAGAGATCTATTTTTATCTAATCAAATGCATAAAAGCAAAACTAGACTTTTTATAACTTTGAGGAGTTTTCTGAGTGGTTGTTATAATTTTCTTACAGAATATGATTTACCATAACAAGAGTTAGTGTTGAAGGAAAACCAGATACGTCAGTGCACTAATATTTGTTTTTGTAATTTAAAAAGAACCTTGAGCTAAATGAAAAACTCAAGGAAAACTTAGAATTAGACAGAAAATGATCAGTAGGGACTCACACATACCTTACTTGGTAGGATGTGAAAATAAACAACTCCTAACTAGGGTACGGAGGATTTCTCTGCACACCCCTCCCAACAGTGTTCTATGCCTCAACGGGTGTCACATGCCGGGCTAAAGGTATAAGTCAGTTTAGACTATCCTAAAATCTGCCAAGTTCAGTAAAAATTATGCTTCAACACAATAAACTGCTAAATACTAAAATGAAAATAGACATGACATAGCTGAATGGTATCCTATTGCCAATTTAAGGTAGAGAGAAGCCAGTTGTATACAAACTATAATTGAAACGTTAATGAAGTAGTCTCAGGATGCGGTTAAGAACTCGCATTCTCTAACATATCAGTCACTCAATACAATGTTAATGAACCCCATAATGTTGGAAACTGTTGTTGATGTTATGCTATGGCATCCTATTGGTTGGAATGATAATCTGCCAGCTATCTCTCCAGACCAGAGTTGGTCTCCCCAAGAAACTGTTGAATTCAGCTGGGCAATAAGATAATGGACACTGTGCAAGACACATGCTTGCATTGAAAGAAACAAGACTAGATTTGAACTGTAATACTGCAATAAGGTGGAGCAATCCACCATGGGGGGAGGGTAAAGGAAGGGGGAAGGGGGAACATCAGAGCCTATGAAACGTTGTTATAAAATGAAATGAAATAAAAAAATATGTAAAAAAAAACTCTGGGAAAGATTAATCTTCTAGAGTTCAGATTTTGTGACCTAAGAAAAGGAGTGAAGATGATTGACAGTAGGCAGTGCAACTGTATTCCCATCTTATCCACTTTTTCTCATGATTATTATCCTTAGCAGGTGTTGCCATTCCCATTTTTAATGAAGACAACATATCAACTTGGACAAGAAATATAAGCCCATAGTTGCATTACTTACAAAAAATGGGTACATACAGTATGAGAATCTTTGAATGTACAAAAGTGGGAGTAGTGTCTCAGAATACACATAATTATAACGTATGTCATTATATTTTGAAATATTTTGCTGTGACACTTTCAGAAATATAGAGACAAGGGCAGGATAAATAAAATATCCAGTGGCTTCTTCAACAATCGTATATACACAATGTTTGCCAAGGTTCAGGGAAATATGTATCATGAAAAAACTCTGCCAGGATTTCAAAAGTTTTGGGATCAAAAATATATCTTCAAATCTACATTTACACAGCATTTTTGAAGTCCTTCTTGTGCCAACGTTCTCCTTTATGCCAGGATTAGATAATAAATAAGTCACCATTTTCACCTAAAACCTTTCATTATGTAAATAATACTCACTTTTAAGCAACAAAATCTGGTTCTCGTCTTTTGCTTACAAAACTACATCTTTGTATTTTGAAAAACTGTACTTTTTTAATTCTTAAAATTTACATTTTTTTGGCAGGGAGAGAGAAGGAGTGTGTGCTCTTGTCACCTGGCTCACTCTCCAGATAGCCATAGCAGCCGGGGTGTGACCAGGTCAAAGCCGCGGGCTTAGAACTCACACTCCATCTCCCACACGACAGCAGGGACTGAGCTATTCGACCCATTCTCTTCTGTGTCTGGGAGTGTGCAGTTGACAGGAAGCTGGAGTCAGCAACGGAGCCAGGACTGGAACCGAGGTAGTTCAATATGGAACATACATATCTCAAACATTGTCATAACTGCTCTGTCAAACACACAGCCCAGTTTTTACATTTGTATTTTTAAGCTGTCTTAAATTTTGGTAACATGCATAACAAACTATGTTTTGAAACATGTTAAGTGCATACACTGTAAATGACATTGTCTGTCACGTTCTCTAGATCTATGTCAGTGAATAATTTTTGAAATCATGCTTTTTATGTAAGGCGAACAAATTCCATGTAGTTCACACATACATGCTTAGGAATCCTAACCTAACCCCTGCCTATGCTCCAAGCTTCTCCTCCTTCTTTTCTTTCTCTTATTATTTTTTTATTTTAATTTTTCTGGCGACACACTTTTACTTTTCACAACTATAGGTTGAGCCCTTCATTCAGTAAAGAATTCAGTAATCAGTAAGCAGGAAAAGATGCCCTTTTTCAAGACTATAAAAAGGAGCTGTAGGAACCTGGCATGGTGGCCTAGAGGCTAAAGTCCTCACCTTGAATGTGCCCTGGGATCTCATATGGACGCTGGTTCTAATCCCGGCAGCTCCACTTCCCATCCAGCTCCCTGCCTGTGGCCAGGGAAAGCAGTCAAGGACAGCCCAAGGTCTTGGGACCCTGCACTCGCGTGGGAGACCTGGAGGAAGTTCCTGGCTCCTGGCTTTGGATCGGTGAAGCATTGTCCGTTGGGGTCACTTAGGGAGTGTTTCACAGGATGGAAGATCCTTCTCTCTGTCTCTCCTCCTCTCTGTATATTTAACTTTGCAATAAAAATAAAATAGATCTTTTTAAAAAAGAGAACTGTAGACATAATCTTAAAATGTTGATTTTTTTCTCTTAGCATTAACTTTCTATTTACTTTTATATGCTTACTTTTATAATAGGCATCACAAGTCAGAAAAGCATATGATATTTGTGTGATTGGACAGGCTTATTTCACTAACACAATAATTTCCAGTTGCAACCATTTTGTTGCAAAAGACTGGATTTGAAAAACTCCTATAGCAGGAGGTTTCTATCTTTGATATCTTTAGTCCATCTTGCTTTCACTCTGGAATTATTTCAATAAAAATTATTTCCCGTGCCTTTTCACATTTGGAATTCCCCACAAAGGTTGGGCTAACCTGATGTTAATTATTGGAGAAACAAATGGCTGTGACTTTGAGGGCCAGCTACACCAGTTGCTCTAATATTGTGAGATAATGTTAGCCAGCAGTTTTCTGGCAATCACAAAAGAAGGGTCAGCACACTGTAAGGTTGAGAGGCCAACGGAGTCTTGCAACTACATGATAAGCATAATACAGAGGTTCAAGTTCAATAGCAGAGACTCTGGTGATCACAGACCCATGGGAAACTCTTCCGACTTGGTCATTAGCTTTGGAGCTTTGATCATATTTAGGCTCAATTACTTTTGTTGAAATCTTTACATAAACATGTTGGTGTTTCCATTCAGAGTTATAATGGTTAATTTTTTCCCACTGCACTGGGTTATGCCCAGCCTGCTGCATTCAGATATTTTTAATGCAATATTTTTATAGGTGTCTCTATGAACAAGTTTTCGGATGAGATTAACATTTAAATCAATTGGCTTAGTAAGGGACATCACCCTCTCTAATGTGGATGGCCTCATTCTGTCAGGAAAGGGCCTGACTAAAACAGACAGAAAAGACTTATAAAAACAAGAGAAGATTCCTGCCTTCTTACTGATTTGGGTCACAGGCTGTTCTCACCTGCAGACTGGACTCAGACTGAAGCATCAGATCTTTCTTGACTGATGAGTCATGTAACCATGGAATGAGTTTACATGAGTAAATAGGCTGTTCACTCATGTTAGAACCTGAACTGATACTGTTGGCATTCCTGGATCTCTGACCTTCAGACTGAACATTAAATCCTGTCTTTGGCTCTCATTGAGCACCTTCTTGTTGGCTGCAGAACTTGAACCTTGCAGGTTTCCATAATGCATGAGGCTGTCTTACACACTTTAGCTATCACCCAGCCTCTCTCTGTGTGGTGTATGTGGTGGAAGGGTGTGTGTTTCTACCCACAAATTCCTCCCCTGCCCCTCATCTCTGCCGTTTCTCAGGAAATCTCTGAAACCAACTCTCTCAATTACCATCTATGCATCTTATTTGTGGGTCTTGTTTTTCTTCAAAAACACACAAAACACAGGGGATTTCCAGCACTGCTGCTTTTGTGCAGATGCAGCCAATGATTAATCACTGACTGATCTACTGCATTAGAAATTGAGAATGTCAAGTCTCATTCATACTTTTTTTTAAAAGATTTATTTATTTATTGGAAAGTCAGATATACAGAGAGGAGGAGAGACAGAGAGGAAGATCCTCCGTCCAGTGATTCACTCCTCAAGTGAGCGCAATGGCCAATGCTATGCCAATTTGAAGCCAGGATCCAGGATCTTCCTCCAGGTCTCCCACATGGGTGCAGGGTCCCAAAGTTTTGGGCCGTCCTCGACTGCTTTCCCAGGCCACAAGCAGGGAGCTGGATGGGAAGTGGAGCTGCCAGGATTAGAACCAGCGCCCATATGGGATCCCGGTATGTTCAAGGTGAGGACTTCAGCCGCTAGGCCACCATGCCAGGCCTTCATTCATACTTCTTGAAACAATACAGGTATAATTGCTAAGAAAAACTTTTCAAAAGCTAATAATTTACTTATTTTCTGTAAATAGGATTTGAACATACTAGAATGGTGGAATTAAGGTTGAATTGCTTTATATGTTTTGCTAATAAAAACAATAAAATCAGGCTTTTCATGAATGTTCAGCCACATGCAATTGCTGTTATCATAATCAGTTTTATTAATATATTCATTGGCTCACCAATGATTACTGATTTTCAAACTTTTGCAATTAACACCTTTACTGATTCTCAGATTTCCATGTTTGGCCATTGGAAACTTATTCAGTATGATTTTTGAAATGTGATTGTGTGAGCCATTTTATGTTTTCTTGCAGCAGTATCAGCAGAAAAGTGAAACATTTAAATTAGTCTTACAATTGCAAAGACTATTGGCCTAATTCTGAGGAAAATAGACAAAACAGGGATATCATCTGATAGCCTTTGCTTCTTTGCTTTTCTTTCCTTTTGAAGAATCACGCAAAATGTTTATTCTTCCATTGCTAGTATAAGTAATGACACTACAGCTATCTTTTACAATCATGTCTACTAAAGAACAATCTCTAATATTACAGAAAGATATGTATATATAGAAAATAAGCTTCTCAAACTAAGGATCTTGATGAAAATTAGTCTTTAAAACCTATAGCTGAGCATGGGATAAAGTGAACTACAGGGAGGCTACAAGTGTGGAGCTTATTGAGAAAGATAATGGATTTTTCTAGAAGTAAAATTAAAAAGATAAAAACAGCAAAAATATATTGTTGGTCTTGGAAATTCATGAAATGCGAGGCCTAGCAGAATGGTTTCCTAAAAGGATTTCAATGTTGCAAAACAAGGTGCATAAAAGAATTATTCTGACCTCAAGATGAGTGAGAAATGTCATTGGCATTAAGATATTATACACTTAACCTTCAAATTTGAATCTGTTTTCTGATAAATCAGAGGTATTTGCTAAATGCCAGAGATGTAGAAAATGCATTTATTTACATAAAAGAAAATCAAAACACAAATGATTAGAGATAATGTTAATGAAAACAGTTACTGAATACAGACAATGAGAAGAGAAAAAAATAAACTGTGTAGAACAGATTTCTGTTTGTTTCTGGTATACTGTTTGGTTTAGTTTCCTTCAGGTGTGATAAGCAATAGGTTAATTTTCAAGTTACTGATAGATTACAGAAGTGGACATTTATAGCTCATTAGCTGTTCACACACATTCTACAGAGCCTAAGAAGTGAGTACAATGTATCTCAAATAATGTAAAGTAATAGACTTGCACAATTATATGTAACCATAACTATAAAAACAATTCTTAGGAGTCTATATACTATTTTGTAAGTAAAATTCAGCAAATACACCATAGCTGCTACCATGTATACAGAGAATTTTTTCGTTGATTAAATAACCTATACATTGACAATGATTTCATCTAAGACTTCACATGATAGAGAATATATTTATGCAAATAATATTATTTTACTATTGTTTCTATATGAATTTTTGGATAGCAATAACCTGTTTTTCTTCATACGTAAGAAATCTTGGACATGTATACCATTATAATCAGAGAGATCAGTCGTGAATGAGAAGGCACAATGACAGCAGAAGAGTTTACGCTAAGTCCCTTACAGAATGTAAATTTGTAGCTGAATCAATTACAAATTTGTTAGCTAGACATGACATACGCAAATGAAAAGTATTTTTCAGAATGCAAATGTTGAATAGGAACTTACAACTGCATGTAACACCAGCTTCCTACATAAATTTCAGATTTATATTTCCTTCCACATTGCTATAATGGATTTATATTACCTATAATTGTATATGAATATGTTTTTACTATTTGAGACATATAATATTTCATTTTTGTACTTTATATAATCCTATGATTTTAATATATAATGCATTACAATCATTTTAAAATAATTTAACCTTACATATAAGACACCTAAATTTCTTTGATTATTTTTCTTTATTATAATATCAGGCTAAAAATGACAATATTTTCAAAAGCATCATCATTTAAAAAAATATACTTATTATTATTGGAAAGACAGATTAGACTTATGCCGAGAAAGAGACAGAAAGATATTCCATCCACTGGTTGACTCCCTCCATGACTGCAACAGCCAGAGCCAAGCTGATCCAAAGCCAGATTCCGAGAACCACCTCCGGGTCTCTCACATTGGTACAGGTTCCCAAGGTTTGGGACACCCTCTACTGCTTACCAGGCCACATGCATTGATCCAGAAGGGAAGTGGAGCACCCAGGTTCTCGGCACTTGCAAGGTGAAGATTTCGCCACTGCATCAGGCCCCAAAGGTATTATTTTTAATTCTACTTCTCTTTCACCTTAATGACTTTCATAATTAGCTTGAATTCATACTATGAAAACTTGACAGTCTTTCTCAAAATGAGTTTTGCACATTTGTTCTAATTGTGGTTTTTGTTAACAATGATCGGTGTATTTCAAAAACTTTAGTGCTACTATAAATAGTATGAAAAATATAAATCACAAAATTGCTGTATGTGTGGAAAAGAGGGATAGCACATAAAAGAACACTTCAAGCAATTATGTCTGTTTACATCTTCTCTTTTACTTTTGTTCACTGAGAATTACTTTAGTAAGAATATGAAGTTGTTAAATTAAAAATGTACCATTCCATTTCTTAAAAAAGAAAATCAAAGACTGACAAGTTTTAAATTAGAATTTATGGAAAAGAAGCAGAAGAAACACCATTAACAGTCAATCTTGCCAGACTGATCTCTAGTGAATTAAGTAAGTAAAATGCCTATAATAGAATGCCTTCAAATTGCACAATATTTATGTTATTAAAACTGAACTCTAGGGCCCGGTGCAATTGCCTAACAGCTTACGTCCTCGCCTTGCATGAACCGGGATCCCATATGAGCACTGGTTCTAATCCCAGCAGCCCTGCTTCCCATCCAGCTCCCTGCCTGTGTCCTGGGAAAGCAGTCAAGGAGGGCCCAAAGCCTTGGAATCCTGCACCTGCGTGGGAGACCCAGCTCTGTGCTCCTGGCTTCAGATTGGCTCAGCTCTGGCCATTGCGGACACTCGGGAACTGAATCAGTGGGCAGAAGATCTTCTCTGTCTCTCATCCTCCTCTCTGTGTATCTGCCTTTTCAATAGAAATAAAATAAATCTTAAAAAAAACTGAACTCTAGATGCAGAAAAAAATACTTTTATATCTGCTGTAATTCACCAATATTTCTAGGTAAAAATAAAACATGCTTCAGCAACAGAAGCATAAGTATTACACATATTGAATATAATATTTTCAAGGTTTTTAAAAAATAATTGCCCAATAAAACCGTTGTCCAAAGGACACCTTAACAGAATAAAAAGTGCGCTACATGTTAATATTTCCTTCATTCTCATAGTATGTAATTCCCCCATTTGTGTCTATTTCCTTACATTTCAATTAAGGAAAATGATATTTCTTCTTGTACTCTCCGGTGTTTGTGAGCAATTAATGAGATATAAAATTAGAAGCAATGTTAGAGATTAATGCTGTGTAAAATATATTCACTATGATCAATAGTGAAGAGATGAACAAGATGGATAGAAAAATATAAAAACAGTAAAAAGAACATTAAAACGTTTTAATAGCGTAGTCATAAATTAAAAACTTACTCTGCATTATTTCATTATAATATTATGAATTTAATCTCCTGTAAATGGGCCTTATCCAAGCACATTTTTTAAAAAAGTAAACAGTTTTTAATCTATGTCACATTGGACATATTTGACAAATAGTTTAAAGCACCATCGGTAACTCACGCTTTTCTCAGTAACTGCTTCTATGTGCTCTCCCAAAAACTCACATGGAAATAACTGTTTTTGGAAAATGAAATGTTTTTTAATGTTATTTTTTAGCATATGTCTATTCAATATGAAAATACTATTTATAAAGTCAAAAACATCATGGTTTCTTCACTCCTTACTTTTTTTTCTTTTAATAGAATTTATTTTATTCTTATTTTTTAATCTTATGAACAGTTTAATAGGCACTGGGGTCTCCTGTCCCTCTTCCAAGATCCCTCCACTTTCTGCCATTTTAGGTATCTTTCCTGAGTTTTCACAAGTCCATCATGCTGCCCCTGAGGTGTCTCCCAACAATGTAAGAGATTATCAGCCATTTAGCTGTGTGTCCACCCCTGCACTGTATGCACGGGGACATAACTCTGTTTCTACCTATGAGCACACATATGAACATGTAGCAGAAATACGTATCTTCATCTGGACATGTTTTAAGTTAAAGATGGATCAGTGGGGCCAGAATGGTAGCATGACAGGCTAAACCTCTGATTATGATACCTGCATCCCCTATGCACACCGGTTCCAGGCCTGGCTTTTCAACTTCCCATTCAGCTTCCACATAACAGCCTGGAAAATTAGTTGAGGATGGCCCAAGGCCTTGGGCCCCTGTGCCCATGTGGGAGACTCAGAAGGGGCTCCTGGTTCCCAGCTTCAGGCTGGCTCAGCTCTGGCCATTGCAGCCATTTGAGAAAGTGAACCAGTGGAGGAACAGCTCTCTCTTGCTCTCTCTCCCTCCCTCTTTCTGTAACTAACCTTCAAAGGAAAGAAAGAAATCTGCACGCACACACACCTACACACACAGAAGGATGGATCAGCTGTTCCTGATTATTTACCATGGTTCTCTTATTGTCTATGACTGATCATTTAGAAACAAATAATTTTATTATAACCTCTAGTGTAATGTGTCATATTTGCATGTTAAAGCCCAGGGAATTCTTATACATTACAAATGATATTTTAAATCCATTGTGTTTAAATAGACTAAGAACATTTTAATTTGAAAAGCTTATTTATGTGTGTGTGTGTTTAAACAGACTAAACACATTTTAATTCAAAAAGCTTATATATATATATGTATGTTTCATATATACATGAAAGACTAGTACTTGGAAATTACTGGGGAAACAGGTAAAACATTACACATGCTTTTTATCCATTCTTCCTTTGTGCTTTCTCCGTTTCTCATTATTACAGATTTGTCTAGTTATTTCAAAGACAGAGTTCCACAGGGAGAAGGAGGGACAGCTCTCTCCCATCTACTGGTTTATTGATAAATAACCTGTGGCTACAACCGCCTGGGCTGGGCCAGGCCAAACCCAGGACCCGGGAGCTCTCACTGGGTTTTCTGTGTAATTACTATGTTTTAAAATGTCTTTTTAACCCAGCTGAATTATTATAATTATAATAATTATAATTATTATTATTATTACTGTTTTGTTGTTTCACATTTCGGGACTCCTGACCTCAAGGATGTAGACCATATTCCTTACACAGTCTTCTGAAGTCACTTACTCTTCCCACTTTTTCTGTGCTGATTATCTTTCCTAGAGCTTCTCTTGCATGCACTGGTCTCAATTACCTGATCATTAAGATGTTGTCAAATTCCTGGGACTACTCCCGATTCTGTACTTCTGTGTGTAAAATTCTCTTCCTCCAACTATGCAACTCAGATTGTTTTCTGTGATACATAAAATTGTAGGTTTTTTTTACTATTCCAATTTTATTATGATGACACAGTAGAAATATTTGTTTGCATTTGGTATACTTAAATGTTAAGGCCCATTTTTCTATTGTTTTCTTGAATTTGCATATTAAATAGAAATCCATAAGGAACTGAAAGAATTTGAGGGAAAAGATGTGGCTTATAAATAACAATATCTGAAAGAAAGCTAGGGATTTAAAGATTATCAGGAAATGTTATGGTGTTTAATGTGTTTATAAATCTATAAATTATGCATACAAATTCACCTACTGATATTTACTAAGACTTACTTCAGTATCAGAGAACAAATATCTTCATGTGATGCAAAAATTAGTGTTGAGGGCAATTCATTAAAGGTTGAAATCAGAGAAAATTCCAATATAAATGAACAAAGTGAAAACAAATATAGTGAGAAATGCAAATTAATTTAAAATATTGGCACTTTACAAGTATGCAACTCTCATTATATATATACATATATATGTGTGTGTATATATATATATATATATATATATATATATACCTATATATACTTGAGATGTAAGAGAAAGTAAGAGAAAGAGCAAGGTCTTCCATTGACTGGTTCACACGCAAAGGGCTCACAAAAGCAGCAGTTGACCAGGCCAAAACAGGAGCCCATAATCACCTCTTGGTTTCACTTTCAGGTGGTAGGGACCCAAGCACCTGAGCTCACAGCTCCTGCCTCCCAGGGTACAGAGACTCAGACACTGCAATATAGTTATGGTTATGGGGATCTCCAGCAATTCCTTAACCACTGCACCACATTTCAACTGAATGCTTAGTGTTTAATAGATATTTATTTTATTTTTATTTTTTTTAAAAGATGGGGCTGGATGGGAAGTGGAGCTGCCGGAATTAGAACCTGCATCCATATGGGATCCCGGCGCATTCAAGGTGAGGACTTTAGCCGCTAGGCCATGCCGCCGGACCCAATAGTTATTTATTTTAAATGTTACCACTCTGGCCAGAATAAATTTCTTTTTCTTTTTCAATATGAAATGCGTGGTCATTTCTGACAGTAAGAGTAAGTAATCAGATTCTCCTGTGTCTTGAATCCTGTATGTGAAGGTGATAGATAACTGTAATCTCTGGTGGTAGAAATCAAGGACCAGTGAGCTTGGGAAATTTGAAAGAGGTACTACTAGGATCAACAACAGATTGATCAGGTGGCTTTCTGGTTGGGAACTAAGCATTAACCCCTGATGATTCTTCAACAGCATCATGTTGGAAAATGAGCTAGATGATGTGCCTTTAAAAGTCGTTTACAAAGTCTAGATGGAATGGTTTTATATCATTTTCCCTTATTTGATGGTTCTGTCTCAAAAAATATCTCCTTTCTTCTAAGTCTAAAAATAAATCACTTTGTTTTTTTCCTAAATTATGGCTTGCCTATTTCCTAAATGACAATAATAATAAAGATGTATTCTTTTCCATAAAATAACTTACAGTAGAAAGGTCCAGTTTGTTAATTTCCCTAAAATTATTTCCTTGTGAATGTATTTTTTTCTCATTTGTCTTAAGACTCCCAGCGGTAAAATTTTCCCATGCTTCAGCTACCACAAAGTCACTGAAGAAGATGCATAAAACATTTAGCCTTAATGGGCTACCAATGGAACACTGAACTTCAGAAAAGATAATGGGTTTCATGAAATTTAATTGGTTCTAAAGTTGATATCAATGCACAATTTAATCTTTTAAAAATGGATATTGAAATAAAATTATATATTAAAACTAAGCTGTTTTCATTTCAGAACTTATGTTCTACCTAATCTTACTGAATTTTATTATAAACAAGGAATATGTTTTCTGATATAGAAAAAATTAGCAATACATAATCAGATTTCCACTAAAACCCATGTACAAAATAACCAAAATTTGATTAAATTGTACATTAAGAGAGTAAATATTTTAATAAAGTTCTAAGAAAAATCATGAAAGAAACTTACAGGAATATGCTAAGACACCAAAGACTTTCTATGATTTCTGCAAACACAGAGATATTTAGAATGCTTAAAGTGAATTTCTTAAAGAAATAATAGACTCTGAAGTGTACTGACATTCAATAAATAGTGACTAGAACAGCTTTAACATTCCCACAGCTTGTCAAAACTATACACAATTTCTTCTTGACTGTAGGCCAGTAAATATGATTGAATTAAACATTATATCTAATTACCTAAAATATAATGCTATTCTTAAAAGATACTTATATGACTGTGTATCTATCTAGTGCATACATTCATAAAATACTGAGAAAATTTATTTACTTACTTGAAAGTCAGAATCATAGAGGTAGAGGAAAAGAAAGAGAGAGAGAGAGAGAGATAGAAAAAGACAGAAAGACAGAAAGGAGACCTTCCATGTTTGGGTTCCCTTTCCAGACGCATGAAACAGTCAGAGTTGGGCCAGACAGAAGCCAGCAGCTTCTTCTTAGTTTGCTTGTGGGTGCAGGGTACAAACACTCGGGCAATCCTCTGCCACGATTCTCGAATCATTAGCCAGGAGCCATTTGGGAAGCAGCACATTGGGAACTCAAATCAGTATCCACATGGAATAGCAGTACTGCAGATATAATGCTTGAGAAAAAGGCTTTAAAACTGTGAACTTAGCGTGCTAGAAACACACTATGTCTACACAACTTTGAGTATAGTCAGCACAGGCAGTTCCATGCATGTATTTGCACATGTGTATAACCTACGTACTGGAAAACAACTCCCTGCCAATTATTAGAAAACAATAACATCTTATCGCAGTACTTGCTTTCCTTAGAGTACTTGCTGTAGTGGACCTGGAATTGTGAGACCTTTCTTTGTCCTTCTGAGATATAAATCCTTTGAAAGGTTTCTTGCCACTTTCAGAATCCAGGATTCTAGAACACCTGGAAACTGTCCTGCTTAAGGGTAGCAATCAGGAAAGACGATAGCCCATCTCCCAACTTCATTGGGAGTACAGGGCACAAGTGTAGCTGGCCACCTTGCTTCCAGCTGTAAAACTAGCTCCTGCGGTAAGGACATCTAAAAATGTTTCGAGGAACACAAAGTAGAAAGTATTGATTGTTTAAATTTCCTGTCTTGTATCTTCTAAATAATTTTTCACCTCTGTGCCCTCTCCCTGTGCTGGTTATATTTATTTATCTCTATAGATCAATATAGATATAGATAGATACAGATACAGTTTACTTGTTTATACACATAAACAAAAGCAACATCTGTTTCACCTTGTCTAGCTGATGATTTATTTATAAGAGCTTTAACCAAAATAATTACAAATATTATATTGATGCATCGATTTTACCTGTGAAGATTTTTATTGCTTGATTTTTTTAAGTGCAAATTATGTCCTATCCAAGAAACTAAAAAGCACAAAAGACAAAGCTGGATGGAATTGTGGCAATTTTGTCTCAGGCTGTCAAATGTAATAACAGAGAAGAATGTTACAAGGGAAGATAAAAATAGACTTTTTTATACAGAGATAAATGGTTGTAATCACTCATGTTTTTCTAATTTTGCGTTTGTGCATTTAACAAATAACCATATACTCTGAGATATAAATGTAAAATTCCCACTGACACAAAGTCAAATTTGATTTAGATGTAGAGTCACATACAATAAAACACAGTTAAAGAGTATTTACAGCAGTGAAAAAATTAATACTATCAGCCCTAATACTTTATAAATTTAAATGTATAATGTTGGAAGGTAGGAAAAGATTTGTAAAAGAAAGAAGAAATTACCTAGATCCTAAACCATTAAAAGAGAATAGAAGAGTGCATAAAAATTGGGCAGTGTGTTCAAAAAGAATACAAATTATGAAAAATGTGTCAGTCTGACCATAGTGCACATTTCAAATTGCATCAAGAAATGGAAGGGAATAAGCATATTTGGAGGATCTTTAAGTACTGTGTGTAGCCATAGACACAATGTAAGAAAGCATAAATTTGGTATTTTAGAGATGAAGACTGACTATGCTGTTGCTGCATGATTTGGACAGATAATGGATGGTGGAGAGCCATTGCTGAAAGTGTCTCAAATGCCAAGCTGAGAACATTTGAGTCTAGATTGTAGAAAAGGGCTTCAAAATTTCATGGAAGAATCGATGAAAAGCTCTTACAAGTTTTGCATGAACTTCTGGAGCTTCCTTGTCCTATTTAGTGCTAAGGGTAGAAAACGGATTTCAATATAAAAGTAAATCGAGTGGTCTTAATTTCTTAGGCAGATAAGTGTACATTAATCAAAATTGTACATCTCAGTACCTTACTTTAAATACATGCCCCATAGGTGCATGTATTAGGAAATCATTCTGTGTAAAGATAACTTCCGTGTGCATTCTGACGCTCACATCCTTACGAGCAATGATAGTGAAAATTCTTATTGAATGGTTTACACAAATCTACAGACCAAATGCCACATATAACTAGGATTTCAAAGTTTATAAGTATCTTATGGCTCGTGTGCCCTGTGGTGGATGATATTTACATCATATCACGAACGATAAGAACAGAAATTATTAATGATTATAATCCAAGGTGAAGCTTAATGACAGTAATTTTTAGTGAACATTCAACATTCAGTTCTTTACTGTTTTATTCGACTGCTGAGGCACATTCAGTCTCTGGAATTCATGAGCAGAATCCCCTGGAAGTTAATTCCTCCTCCACTTTGAGATCTCAAGGTCACTGAATCTCTTCCCAAAATCCAGCACAGCCTTGAAGATGCTGGGGCCTTGCCCATCCCAGAGTTTCCCATATCCTTTATTTGGCAGTATGTCCAAAACTTCATATTTGCATCTACATAACAATCTTTGCTCATTTTCCTGGACTATCAGAATCGAAATACTCATGCATTAAACTTCAGTTATTTTAAAATCAATATCAGAAGCTAAATTCTTCTGTCAAGTGGCATCCTCTGGGTGTTACATTATCTTACCACCTATTTCTCAGTGTGCGCTGACACCTGCTATGTTCCACATGCATCATACATTCCTCTAAATTATGCACTTACTTTTGAACTACTTAAATTTCAGGTTTTTTGGCACTAAATAAAATAATCCTGACTCCAGAGGACACTGAATTCCCAGAAATCATACAGTAAATCATCAATGTTCTGTTTACATCTCTAGACCACGTTGCAACGATTATTCTAATATTTCTCTTCCTTTAAAATGCAGAATAATTACATGTTAGCATTATCATTCCTCTCAACTATTTCTGGGTCAAACTCTATTTATTTAGCGTTATTATATTTATTTTTAAGGCAGAGTCACAGAGAAAGAGAGGGGGAGAGAGAGAAGGAGAGAGAGAGTTTTCACATGCCAAATGTCCACAAGGGCTACAGTAGCTCCAGACTGAAGGAAGGAGCCAAGAGCTAATTCCAAGTTTCTCATATGGGTGCAGGTACTCAAGAACTTGTGTCCCAGGAACACTAGCAAGGGGCTGGGTTAGAAGTGGAGCATCCAGGACTGAAACTGGTGTCAGCTGGGGAATACCACTATCTGAGGAGGCTCTTTTTACTTTGCTACACAAGAACACCAGTCCCCGACATTCCTTTACGTTTCTTAATGTATTCTTACAACAGATTTAGGAGCATAGTGAAACTTCTCACTCTTTCTTCCTCCCTGCCCACATTCCCCACCTATTCTCCTTCATTCTTTTTTTTTTTCTTTTGTTTTTAAAAATTTTTCCAATAGTATACTTTTGGTTCATCTCCTAATCACAGACTTAACATTGTAGGTAACAAATTTAACTAGTCATTAGAAGAAAAACTCCACTGTTACTCAAGTGTGTAGACAATGACTGAAAGCAACAAAGACCCAAATGTCCATTTCCCATGTTCTTCTACTTAACACTGCTCTTCCCTTTAATATTCAGATATAAGATGTGCTCATAGCATTCAACATGCTCATCTCTCGGGTCTTTGTGCTCCACTGGTCACTTTTGTTTCTCATCTCTAAGCTATAATTTCCATGGTCGTAATAAATGTATCAATTATAACTACAATTTTCAGAGTCTCAGTGCTGTGTATCTCAGTATCTTGTGGTTATCTTTTATTTTTGCAGGTAACTGATTCATCACCTGTTTCTATCATACTGAAGGAACCTGCACATCAGATATCAGCAAAGTCTCATGGGCCGGCTGTCCCGACAATGGACATATTAAAAAGAAGATTCTGTTAGCTGTGTAAACAGCAAAAAATAAGCATCCAGGAGAATTTGAATAAAACACAGGACTTTAAATTTACAAGCCAAATAACTTTTGCTTTTAATATTACATTTTAATGTCACTCACTAATAGTGACTTTTATTTTGCAAGACAGATGCAGAAGTCTGAGAGTTGGAAGTTTTTCAATGAATTCTCTAACTTCACAAGATGCAACAACATGTTTTTTTTTCTTTTTGATCCCAGGGAGGAAACAAAATCTTCCTTCTGTTTCTCAAGTAATACCAGAGTTCTTACAATCCCCATGGATAGATAGTTTCCAATTCTGGTTAATACTGCTCAGTAGTGGAAATTCAGTTACAGCCACTTGAATATAAACATGTTGTTTGGGGTTCTCATCACAAGCATATCATACTATGATATAAACAAGGATGTGGTTGTTTTAGTGAAAAACAAGTTTGGAAGCTCATTAACAAATGTACTAAATGGGAACAGTATTAATTTATCTGAGTTTAGTATTATATTTCTACTTTGGAATACGAATACAGAAATGTGAGTCGTACACATCATCACATTATCACCCCCCCACACACACACACACCTTCTTAAGCTATGTATTACTTTATGATTTATTTTGTTTTTATTTGAAAGATAGAATATTTTTTACAGAGAGGATACAGACGGATATGTCTTTCATTTGCAGGTTCTCTCCCCAGATGGACTGAATGGCCACAGCTGAACTATCTGAAGGGTCAGGTGTCTCTTCTAGGTCTCTCATGTGGGTTCAGGGGCCTAAGAACTTGGGTCACACTCTCCTGCTTTCCCAGGCCACATGAAGTGTGCTGGATGAAAAACAGAGCAGCTGGGACATGAACCAGCTGGCCCCTAAGCTGATTATTTCCTTTTTAAAGATTTATTTATTTTTATTGCAAATTCAGTTATGCCGAGAAGAAAATCTTCCATTCGATGATTCATTCCACAAGTAGCCTCAATGGCCAGAGTTATGCCAATTTCAAGCTAGGAGCCAGGAACCTCTTCCAGGTAACCCACGTGGGTGTAGGGTCTCAAGGCTTTGGGCTTTCCTCAATTGCCTTCCCAGTTCACAGCCAGGGAGCTGGAAGGGAAGTCGGGCCACCAGGATTAGAATTGGCACCCATATGGCATTCTGGCGCCTTCAAGGTGAGGACTTCAGCCGCTAGGTCACAGCACAGGGCCCTAAACTGATTATTCTTACGAAACATAAAATAAGAGTTCATTTATCAAATACTGCTTTCAGAGTGTAAGATCTTTTTTCTCTAAAAGTTTATGGTACACATTTTGCGGGTTTATATGCCAGTGTCAATATACACATATCCACAGGCAGGAGGGCATGTGTTCACTTCATATATGTATCTATTCATATCAATATGCTTTAAAGAGTAGTTGGTTGTGCTTTAAGTCAGAATCATATTTCAGAAAACTTAGATATAATACCTACCTTGAATACCTTAAAATTGGAATTAATGTAATCGTTAAGAAAACGAAAATGACGTCTGAGGGTAGCAGTCTTCAATAAAAGTGATTTAAATGCTGGCTACTCCACTTCTGGTCAAGCTCCATATTGATAGAGATAGGAAGGTATCAGAAAATGACCCAAGTGCTTGGGCTCCTGGATCCATGTTCAAGACCCAGAAGTACTCCTGAACCTGATTTTAGCCTGACCCAACCATGACCATCATGGAGCTTTGTGAGGAAGACTGCAGCAGAGAGAAGACCACTGTGTCTCCCTTCCCCCTGCTCTCTAGCTCCAACATTCAATAAATAAATAAAGTAAATCTTTAAAAATAAATTTTGTTGGAAGACATTCTGAATTTAGAACTTAGGGTCCAAAGTGTTTAAAAGACATAAATCAGAACTGAATATGATCTGCACAGACTCGAAATTTGTTTTTTCTATTCAAATTCTAAAACATAAGTTTGTGCTTTATGCATTCACATAATATTTTTTAAATTGCTATTTCATTTATTTCTGTCACAGAGAAAGAAACAGAGAGGGTCAGAAACAGACAGTTGCAATGAGGTCTCCCAACCACTGTTGAAGTCCCCAGATGCCCAGAGCAGCCAGGACTGGGTCAGGCTGAATCCAAGGAACTCAGTCTGGGTCCACGTGGGAACAGGAATCCTAGCACTTGGACCATCACCGGATACTTCCCGAGTTCATGACAGCAGAACGCTGAAATCAGGAGAGAAGCTGGGGCTTGGCTTCAGATGCTCCAGTGTGGCATGCAAGTATCCCATGTGGTGTCTCAACACATAGAGCAAATGCCAACTATATATCAAGAATCTTTAAATGAGGTTCAATGTATTTGAGACCTTTCAGCAGAAATTGGGTGGCTCCTCATTTAACATTTTGTTATATTGCCCATGTTTATGATATTCCACAATTATGAAAATTTGGTGCTTATACAGGAAACTGTGCCGAGAGAACTGGCAGCGTACAAAGTGGCTCAAGTTGACTTGAGCAAAACACAAGGAGCATGTTGAATATTTTTAGTCACTAGGAGGTGGGGAGAAGAAAACATTCTCCACAAGTAGGAATTTTAAATGATCAGCCTATGAGGATTGCTCAGTAGCTAAACTGGTTAATCCGCTGCTTTTAAGTGCCAGCATCCTATAGTGCCAGCATCCAATATGGGCATAGTTTGTGTCCCATCTCTTCCACTTCCAATTCAGCTCTCTGCTTGGTCCAAAGCTTTGGGACCCTTCACCCAATGTGGGAAACCTGGAAGAAGCTCTTGGCTCTTTGGTTCAGTTCAGCTCTGGCTGTTGCATTCATTTGGAGAATGAACCAACCAATAGGAGATTTTCTTTCTCTTCTCTCTGTAAATCTGCCTTTCCAACATAAATAAATAAATCTAAAAATAGAAATTCTCAGACTGTGTCAAAGCAGACAGCAAATACTTCCCTTTCTTTTTTAGAGACATCTGCAAATTCTGAAGGTTATAGATTTTTTTCTTCACACTATGTATCCATTCTTATTATTTCTTTAAGTCCACCAATAAATCATTCAGTAGCAATAGTGGTAGATGTCACTATTATGTCCATTTTGCACAAGAAAGAATGCTTATTAATACATTCACGTATTTATTTTTTGATATTTGTCACATGTGTTATGAACTTGGAAAGCATTATTTTATCTGGCTGGCTCAATATTCAATATTATCAAATAAATTGCTTATATGTACATATTTAATTTACTTCAATCTGCTATTCCACTGGCTTTTTTTAACTTTCCGGGTTTTCGGATGCATTGTCTTGATTTGTCTGAAATCAGTCTCACTTTGCCTTGACTAAACAAGATTACTGAATTAAAAATCTAACATAAAGTTAATTCTTTTCATTTCTGTACTGTTAATGATACTTTTGGTATTTAAGTTAAGCACATAGTATTATTTCAGATAGTTTCATTTTTTCTCTGTATTGGATATAAACATTCTTAAATGATTATAACAAAGTTTTCTTTTCCTTGATATTTTAAATATGCTTTCACAAATGGGTGTTATTTACAGATAAACCTTTGAATATTTTTAAAAATTGTGATATATTGACCAGTCTAATATTTTCTGCCACATATGTAACAATGTGCAAAACTAATTCATAATTCAGAAATTATATTCTATTTTAAGTGTGAAATTACACTCTTCACATAAAAAATTCTGCATATCTTAAATATTGCTTTTTTAGGTTTTTACTATTTTTTCAGATTCACATATTATTTCACTTTTACAAAATTTGAGTCAGGTCATTGGTTTATATATTTATTCCTAATTTATTATTTTCTTCCTTAATTACAAAACGTATTTTTCTTTTTAAGGGTTTTCTTCTTTTGAGATCCCCATTTACTTGTTTTGACTATGTGTTCTCATGGTCTCATCTTTTCCTAATATTCACTAATATTTTGCTCATTTCTCCTTACAGAATTTATTAATGCATGATCACAGTCTCTTTCCAGTTTTCATTTAGTTAGTACATTTCAGATCCGGATACTGAATGGTTTCATCACATTTAACTTTAATCGAACAGCTGTTAGGAAGGATTCTGTATTAATTTTCAGAGGAGTGTCTTTCATTTGCAAAGATGTCTGTCTCAATGACTATTTTAATGCATTATTTGATTCTACAGAACAATTTTGCTCTTTGGAATTTGTGGCTATGTCATCCTGGTCAATACATGTACGTCTCTTAAATGTATGCTTGTTAAAAATAGGGATAATTTATACTATAATTCATTTTTTGGTGCTATGCATTTTTGACCTTAAAATTGTAGATTTATCATTTCTTTCACATGTCTTATTTAGATAATTTAGGAGAATGCACATGCTGGGGTCTAAAAGAGTTCTTAGAACTTTTCTATGCTATTGACACATCTGCTCTCATTCAGAATCCTAAAGTGTATGCGGTGTCTGAAAGCTTCTAGTACCCCTCCTGGCAGTGCAGGAAACCCATAGCATTAGCAGATGCTGCTCTGGGTATGTGATTGGCTGGAACCAAATCTGTCATGACTCTCCACTCTCACGGTGTATTTGCAAACAGGTAAGGAGAATTCAAACCCAAAAGTACTTGGTTTTTAAAAACAAATGTATCATTCACTGTGTAGGAGTGGGTTTAGGTACTAGCAGGATTTTTGAGTCTCCAGGGAGCCAGGGTGTTGGCAGCTGCATAGATGTGGCATACAAGCAAGGTAATCTCACCAGGTATTTGTCCTCACCAGCGTTACTATCTGTTCTTTCAAAGCTACTGACTGTTCTTGCCCTCCCATTCAACTTTCCCTGAATGACGACATTTTTGCAGCAAATAATTTTTTATGCATTTCAATGTATTAACATATTCTTTGTCTTAGTTGTTTTTTAATGAAATTAATTTTCACACATTAAATTTTCAAGTATTTTTCAATGTTTTGGAGGCTATTGGTGCTTTTTTAAAAATTGCTTTTGACATTATTTTTACTAGAATGCTTTGTCTTGTGATTTTAGGTTAATCCTCTTTTCAGTGCTTTATATAATATTAAAAAAAGGATCAGTTGAACTAAAGAAAATTATGAGAGCTGCAAAGCAGCAGTCTCTTTTACCTGTTTTGCAACCTATTTGCGTTTTATTTTTTGAAGTAATCATACCAAACCCTTTTACTAAAAGGTGGCACATAATAGAGAGGACACATTACTGCAAATATTTTAGTTACATTGTATTTATAAAAAATAATTTTAATGAAGTAATTTTGAGTATATCAAAACATACACTTTCTAAAGTTTGCTTTATTCTCTTGTGAGAAATCACTTTTGAAAGTGAAATTTTCTCTGAATACGTTCACATTTTTCTCATGCTGAAAAATATTTTATAGGGCATATGGAAATGAGTATGCTTTCATCTTGGAGTATCCCAGAGGAGAAGGAAGAAGATTCTCTCCTTTCATTTCCATTATTCCTTTGGGTACCAGCCTGAATCTTGCGTTGTAATCATGCTTCACAACTAGGAAAATCTTATTTAATGAGTCTTTGCTCATGGAGGTAAGGCTTCTATTTTTCTCTTGCTTTTTCTGAATATATAAACTAACATGCATTTTTAGGAGGAGTGCTCAGTTATACTTGGAACAATAGAATGAGTACGTGAGAATAAACCACAAAACAGCATTAACACAAAGAAGAAAGACAATCCCATTAGGTCTTTCTTCTCTCCCATGTTAATACACAGAGAATCCTAAGACTCATGCATTTCTTATTTTCTTACCCTGTTCTCTCTCAAGATGCTATTTCCCAAAACACTGACAATAAATGCTATTCATTTGGCTCTATTCAGTGGAACTGACTTTTTCCCAGACAATTGTTCTGGAAGAGGCAAACTCAGTCCCTTGTTTGTGATAGCAGAAAGCAGGATGAGTCTCCATCTATTTTCTACTTGAGCTCTGCTGTTTGGTTTTATGAGTCTGTTCAATTTTTGATGAGTTGTAATTTCTCTGAGTTTCTGGAAATTGCTGATTGATATTTGATTTGTCTTATGTGGTCACTTAGAATTACTCTGTGCAAATTTATGAGTTTTTAGTGGCATTAGATAGCTGAGAGCAAGTGAGAGAGATTAGACAGATGCTAGCTGGTTAATATTTTAATGTGATAAAATTATATTTTATTTCTAATAACAGTCATGAGTCTAAGATCATAGAACACAGAAAAATCTTTGAGCTTAAAATAAAAGGTTTCATATCAGTAGTGATGCAAAGGCAGAAACATTCCAGGCTTTAAGTGTATTTAAACAAAAGTAAATATGATATAACAATACAGCACTCCAGAATAAAAGAAATAGAATTATCTGCTTTTGATCTGTGTTGTGGGACCTCCACTTGCAACACTGGCATCACATATGACTGCTGATTTGAGTCCCAGCTTCCTCGTGCCCATACAGCTCCTGTTAATGGCCTGGGAAAGCAACAGAGGATGGCCCAAGCACACGGGTCCCAGAACCCACATGGGAGACCCAGAAGCTCCTAGCTCTTGGCTTGTTGAAGCTCTGACCATTGCAGACATTTCAGGAGAAACTAGCAGATGGAAGATTCTCTCTATCTGTCTCTCCTCCTCTCTCTCTCTGTAACTCTACCTTTCAAATGTTTCAGAGAGCAAGTGATCACACTGAATGCAAGTATAGGATGTTAGGAGTCTTTATTTGCAGAATTTGGCAACGGTAGCTGCTGCTGCTACACTCCAGGAACCGCAACACTGCCTGGCTAAAGTCAGGGATTTTTAAGCTCTCATTTACAAGCAGCAGCTAAGGATTTCAAATCAACCCTGGTGTTACAAATCAATCAGCTTGCATCTTAAGCCAATCAGGTACAGAAGCGGATAGCTTTGTTTAACCATGCTCAAAATCTAGTACTGCTCTGGAGTGCTATTAGCCAGCTGCACCATACTACAAAATAGAAGTAAATAAATATTTTTTGAGAAAGAATTCTCTATTTTTACCCATGGTTTTCTCTGTTTCTTTTGTCTCTTTATTTACTTATGTTTTAAAAAGATTTACTTATTTTCAATGGAAAGGCAGATAAATACAGAAAGGAGGAGTGACAGAGATCTTTGTTGATTCATTCCCCAAGTGACCACAATGGCTGGAGGTGCACTAATCTGAAGTCAGGAGCTTCTCCCTGGTTTCCCACACAGGTGCAGAATCCCAAGCCTTGGGCCTCCCTTGACTGCTTTCCCACTCCACAAGTAGGGAGCTGGATGGGAAGTGGGGCTACCATGATTAGAAATGGCACCCATAAGGGATCCCAGTGCCTGAAAGGCAAGAACTTCAGCTGCTAGTCTATGGTGCTGAGCCCTCCCCCACGATTTTCTTAAAAGGCTCCATCAGTGTTCAAAATATTTTCACAACTCCGACCTATGTAATTAGGATATTGATCATGACACCTTTTTAATTAGTTAGTTTATGCATTTGATTAAAAGAGACAGAAGGGAGAACAAGAGCTCCCCTAGGCTGACTGACTGCTCAAATGTCTGCAGCTGTTGGGGTGAGGTCACAGTCAGAATTTAAAACAGGTCTCCCCGTGAATGAAAGAAACTCAGTCAATCAGCTTTCTCTGCTGTCACGCAGAATTGCATTAGCAGAAGAAACTATAGTGAAAAAATCCAACCCGGGTACTCTGACGTGAGTTGTAGATGTCCTATCTGTTAAGGTAGCCACTCACTCAATCATGGAGTTTTGATTTCTCTAAAAACCCCTTGCCAGGCACAAGTGTTGTACCACAGATGATAGAAACGGATTCCCTGCCAATAGTTCTATCATTTTTCTCAGCTATAAAGTCAAGTTTTTAAGTTCATGTAACCTTTCCAAGAAATGTATCAGGCATAGAGAAATTAAACACCAAGACCTTCAAATCGTATACCATTTATTGGTGACTTCAAAGAATTTGAAGAAATGATTCTTATTAGATCATAGAATGTGTTGTGATGGACAAGATGTGGACAGTTGGCTTCTGACTTTCCTGCAGTTCCCAGTAGGAAATGTTTGTTGTTTTAATAGAGAATTTCGAAAGAGTCTTATACCCTAAACATACTATTCAAAATTTCCAAGAGCCATAGCCATAGTAAGCAAAGCTTCCACTTACAGCACTGGCATCTCAATATGGCACCAGTGGGAGTCGGCTGCTTCGTCTTCTATCCAACTTTGTGCTTATGCCCCAGGAAAGTGGTTAAGGACCATTCATGTCCTTGGGCATCTGCACTCACGTGGGAGACCAGGGGAAGCTTCTGGCTTCTGGTGTTAGATTGACTCAGCTTTGACAATTGTGATCATTTGGGGATTGAACCAGCAGATGGAATATCTCTCCCTTTCTGTCTCTAATGGTATGCTGCTTTTTTGTTTTTTTTTAAAAAAAGGATTTGCTTATTTTTTATTGGAAAGTCAGCTTCTGCAGAGAAGAGAGACAGAGTGGAAGAACTTCCATCCACTGTTCACTCCCCACGTAGCTGCAATGGCTGGAGCTGAGCTGACCTGAAACCAGGAGCATAGAGCCTGTTTGGGTATGTTATGTGTATATAGATGGACTATATTAATATAAACACTGTATATCTTTTGTATAAGCATATTGATAATGATATGTGTGTATATGAATCTGTTGTAGGCATCAAGAATGGAACAACTTTACAGTATCTTGATATTTATCTTTAATTAGACATTTTTTTTGTTTGCCATATCAGAAGTGTCGGCACAGTGCTAACACATCTTTGCAATTCCTGGGTACTTTGTTCTTGACCAAACTAAAAAATTTTAACATAGCTATCATCACACACATGCACATAAAAGAGAAAGAAACAAAACTTCCTATTATAAATGTAAGAAAATGGCATATTGCATACTTGTGATTTTACACATTAAGTTGAGAAATATGTTCTGAAAAGAATGATGAGTTTGAGCAGTAATGAGCTTTGTCTGATATAATTAAAAAGCTCAAGTACAATAGAGGGGTAGAAACAAGGTGAAAGTAAAATTAATGGCGGATCCAAGTCGTTGTTAGAGTCTCAACTATTGAGAATTTACAAAATTCTCTCTCATGCTCAGAACTGCCATATTACCAGAAGCACTGGGTGTTTTAGAAGTATCACCTTTCCTCATCAAAATTTGGAAAATAAAGCAGTAAAAGAAACATTTTTACATAACACATAGAAGAAAGAATATATTACATGTATCCATTAAAAAAAAACTATGAGCTCTGACACAGATACTAAGTAAGTCGGTGTGGACAAAACAGCTGGCTTCCCTACTATATCCATTCTATTCAGCTGGTATGACCATGGTAAGAATGTATTTCACAGGCTTGCCTGCAGCCAGGTGTGACTAAGAGATGAGAAATGCGGTCCTGGGCAGAATGTACAGCCCTTGTTTATACTCTAAAATGGAAGGAGCATGTTTTCTCCCTACATGGATCTTTATTAATTACTGGAAAGTGTAATAGGTGATGAAACACTTTGGAAATGCTGATGAAGAAAGAATGACAGGAGTTTTGTTCCTTCTCTATTTACCTATGTATTTAGTTTCAACTGATGCATATAATTTAGATGGCATGTAAAATGAGCAATTGACTAAAATACCCCAAAGCGACATTTTCATCTATTAAAACAATTTAAAACCATGGAAAATAGGATTACTCAGTATTACAAAAGTTAAAGAAACTGTATTTTATAGGCAATTTACACTTAATTTTAGAAGTTGATACCAGTATTTCCCAATGCTTATGCACTACTGTTTTCACAATTTGTTAGTGCTATAGCATTATCACTCTAAATAGCAAATCAAGAAAAAAAGGGAAATAGAAACATAAGACATGGTAGTTGTTATAGGCCAAAACACTATTATATTTACGAAACCATGAAAATACTTTTGATAAGATATTCTTCGTGCATTTTCTAAAGTCCCTGGAATGTTTGAGCACAACTGAATTCAAAGCAACTAAGTTGTGTTTTGAGTACTATTGTAGTCCTCAGATAAAAGTGAAAACAAAGAAATTTTATTCAAGAAAATCAGACAGAAAAAAATGAATAGTTGAAATAGCTACAGAATGAAATAATCAAATGGTGAGGTAAAAAAGCAAGCAAGATGCACATATACACAGAAATAAGATTGGAAGTGTACCTTATCATTTTTGAAATAATTAAAATATTGTTATTGTTAAGAGAAAGAGTGAAAAGCTGAGATCAACCCATTTTCTAAAAAAAAAAAATTGAAGAAAAAAATTTCTGGAGCTGAGAAATGTTCCAACCAAAGATAATCAATAATTCTCTACCTCGGTTTGTCCAGAGACAAAAAACTAAGTAGCCTGAAAGCCAAAAGTAACATCTATTTTATGATTTAAAATGTAAGTTTAATATTAAGGCTTGTTCAGAATGAGTGAAATCTATAGGACTTCACTTTTTTCAGGATTTACAAAACATGTAATATTAATACTTAAGTGAATCTACAACCTCTTGGGACTTATGAGAGCATCATTGTAATAGGCATCTATATTATGTGCCCACTTGGCCCTAAAACTAACACAAATGTTGCTTGCTATAGTGGAGTACTGCCAGCTAGAGCAATTCATGGACTATCACAAGAGAGGAAAACTTAGAGTCTGCTAAGTAACAAGCAGGTTTCTGCCCCTCACAGCTGATCATGAGTAAGGATTTAAAGATTACTTTTAAAAGTTTTGCTACTTGTATTTAGTATTCCACTAGAGTTTTGTTGTTGTTGTTGTTGTTGTTTTTACTGTCATTTAGAACCTTATAATTTAGGGACCTGAAAGCCTTGCTCCTCTCTACCTGTAGCTGGGGATTACTAGTTCATGAATCAGTAAAGAGTGATTGTGAAAACAGCATATTCAATCTGATTAGTACTGCATTTGTTTCTTACTCTTTCCATGACAGGTTACTACTATTTAGCACCTTACATAATAAACTTCTGTCTGAAGGCTGTATAGCGCAGAAGTTCAAGTTGACTCCACTTATTCCCAGTCCCACATTCAGCAGACAATTTCCTTTCTAGAATCTCTGGATGTGAATTTATTCCCAACTTTGTTATTGTTATTGGCTTTTAATGATGATATAGTTCATCTTCTGTCTGTCACAAAGTTTCTTTTGTCATTTCCTCCATTTTGAGGCCAATAACCACTTTTCATATTTCTAGTCTTTCCAGTTTTGCGTGATTTATTTCCACCCATTTTGTAGTCTAAAAAAGCTTTTCATAGTTTTCAGCAAATAAACTGGAAGAATAAGTCTATGCTTTAAGTAATTTTTTAAGTGTCTTGGTTAAAAATAAAAATATGTATTCTACAAATTCCCAATGGTGTTTTTCTATACTCAGTTGTTCCTGATCATGAATTTGATCAAATAACAGGAATTGGCAGCCCAATCCCTGAGTTTTCCCTTTATCTTTGACCTGGTTCATCTGCAGATTACTTGTCCCCTTCACTGTTGGCTACCATAAAGTTGGCTTTGTCTGCGCAGGCTGGGTCTGACTTCTAGCTTTTGTTGGATCAGTGAGAACGCCAGACTGATTGAAGTTCAGTGACCAGAAAGCAATTTTTTACATACAGAGAATTCCTTATCTATATTATCCGTAAGTTGATATGTGACCTCTATCAACTACATCTACCTTTGATTTATTATCATTTCGATTAATTCTAGAACTTGAGCAAAGAATGAAAGCATATGTTAGAACACTGCATCAACAAATAAATAAACAGTTATGGAGGAGAAACAGCGGCATGCATATTAAGTGTTTTTATGTGATCAAGCATTATAATTAGTATTTCTTGTACACTAGATTATTATACCTTTAAAATGACATTGGGGGTCCTTGCATGTGCCAGGATTCCATATGGAAACCTGGTTCTAATCCTGGCAGCCATGCTTCCCATTCAGTTTCTGGAAGAGGCTCTGCGTTCCTGGCTTCAGATCAGCTCAGCTCCAGCCACTGTGGCCACTTAGGGAGTGAATCAATGGACAGAAGATATTCTCTGTCTCTCCTCCTCTCTGTATATCTGACTTTCCAATAAAAATAAAATAAATCTTTAAGATGACATAGGGAGGTCATTATTGTATATATTTTCAAGATAAGTATATATGGAAAATTTCAGAAATTTGCCAACAAAATGAAGGAAGAGTTCAACTAAAGTCTTACACAGGTGACCATATTATCTTTTATCTTCCTGAACAATTTACATGTATCTGTGCTATTTTTCATAATAGGTAGTTTATTTATTAATTACACAAATAAGTTTTATCTATTGGTTATAACTCAATTTGTATTCACATAGAAATACCTCCTCAGCTTTTTCTTAGATTTATCATTAGCTACTTTAGTTATAAATATAAATTAGGTATAACTATGAACTTTTCAATCATAAATGGGACAATGCACAAAATGTTCCAAGGAAGATTCTGGGACCTGGGCAACAAAAAAAATATTTATGCATCTGTTCTAAAGAAGGTTCTCAACAGTAAGATTTCAATTCGAAAATTCTAAGATTTCATCTCTCTTTTTAAAAGTTCTTAATGTAATTTTATTGGAAAGGCAGACTTACAGACAGAAGGAGATACAGGGAGAAAAAAATCTGTATTCTGGTTCACTCTCCAAGTGGTTGCAATGGCTGGAGCTGAGCCGATCAGAAGCCACAAGCCAGGAGCTTCTTACAAGTCTCCCACATGGACAGGGACCCAAGGCTTTGGGCTGTCCTCTCCTGCTTCCTCAGGCCACAAGCAGGGAGTTGGATAGGAAGTTCAGCAGCTGTGACACAAAAAGGTGTGCAATAGGATCCTGATGCACGCAAGACGAGGACTTAGTCTTCTAAGATTTCATTTAAGTTCTTGTACCACAACAGTGCTTGTTGCAACCAAGCTTAGATCATGCATTTTCTCCTTATCAATCATGCCCATGGGAAGCAAACTCACACGTGCAGACGTGCATGGTAAGGGTCAAGCCTATGTTCTAGAAACACATCCAGATAAAGAACACTTAATCCAAGTTAAGGACCCCCAGCATGGAACAATATACTTTTATGAATTATAAGGCAATTATTATTTCAGACATATATAACATTTGGAACTTTGTTCTTCAATCAAATATGCATTGGTATGGGAGGAAAAGTCCTGTTTGGAAAACAAACTTAACCTATTATAGAAAAAAGAAATAATGCAGTTTAGTAAATATCTAAGTGCACAGTAAAAAGTTCCTAGAATTACAAAACTAAATAAGATTGTCTTTTTGCCTTTGTTTTCTATATTTTTTCCCCATTAAAGATTTTGACCTTATATTATACTATGAATGGCACTGTAATGTATGAAAAAGCAAAGCAATCTGACCACATACTTCAAATTTGCTGCTATTACCCCCAAGTCAATTAATATGATCCAAACAGAAATATTTTATTTCAAAAAAAAAGGAAAAAAGTGTTATGAATTAAGTTAATGTCATCATAATCATAATATTTTATCCTATGTTCCATAAAATCAACTGCTGATTTCACCTAGACCAATACCCAATATCCTATATTGGCCATCTGAATAAACTTTCATATGTACATAAACTAAAGGAATTGGATACCATAGAGTACATATGCATTTGTGGAAAACTATTTATTTTCTTTATTCTGTAGGTGTGTTTTTTTAGCTTATTAATAATTACTGTGTTGATAAGAGAATGAAACATATTTATCTGAAAATTTTCATTTATGTTAAATTATTTTTTCACTACTTTAAAAAAGATTTATCTGGACTCAGAACAGTGGCCTAGCAGCTAAAGTCCTCGCCTTGAACATGCTGGGATCCCATATGCGTGCTGTATCTAATCCCGGCAGCCCCACTTTCCATCCAGCTCCCTGCTTGTGGCCTGGGAAAGCAGTCGAGGACGGCTCAAAGCTTTGGGACCCTGCACCTGCCTGGGAGACCTGGAAGAAGTTCCTGGCTCCTGGCTTCAGATTGGTTCAGCTCCAGCTGTTGTGGCCACTTGGGGAGTGAACTATTGGATGGAAGTTCTTCCTCTCTGTCTCTCCTCTTTTCTCTATATATCTGACTTTCCAATAATTTATTTATTTTATTTGAGAGGAAGATACACAGAGAAAGAAGAGTCAGAGAGTGAGATTTTTTTCATCTGTTGGTTTACTCCCCAGTGGTCACAATTGTCTGATGGCCAGAGCTGAGCTGATCTGAAGCCAAGAGCCAGGAATTTCCTCTGGGTCTTCCCCGCAGGTCAGGGGCCCAGTAACCTGAGCCATCCTCTGCTGCTTTCCCAGGATGCAAAGAGGGAGCAGGTTCAGAATTGAGCCACCAGGATCAGAACTGGGAGTTGCCAGGACTCAAACTTTGCCTATAGGGGATGTCAGCACTGCAGGAAGAGGATTAAATCATTGAGTCACTGTGCCAGCTTCTATATGGATTTTTCTTTTAAATATGGACAGCATGACGTCACACAAAAATTTATGAAATGCACATGGTGTTCTAGCTACTATTAGTATTATTTTCTACCAAATTCTTTTTTAATAGAAAATTTTCAGAAAAGTCAGTTATTTTCATAGAGAGGATTTATATACTGCATTTGACAAGCACATATGCAACCTTTACTATGTGCCAAATATGTATTAAATGAACTGAATATTCATTTTATATGTATTCTATGGAAAAGCTAGAGCACAGAAAACTGAAATGATTTGTCCATTTGAAAACAATAACATTTCACACAGATATGTAAGATGCAGATTAAATTACAATTTAGTATAATTATAATTAAGATGCCATTGTAATTATATTTTACATGATAATTAAGTAATGGATTAGGAGCTTAGATCACATTGAATGGAGCATTAAACAACTTGTTTCATTAATTTACATTACTCCTTTCATGGTGAAATTACTTTCTTAACCCATATTTTTAACATGGTAGTGGATTGGTGTCTGTAATGAGATAATCCATCAAATGTATGTTTCTGTATCGTGGTATTACAACGCTGCTGGGGGATTCCTGCTTCCCTTGGTGGAGTGCTAGAGCCCCACCTCTTCTGATTCTGATCCAGGTTCCTGCTAACCAGCCAGGGAACGCAGCAGATGTTCTGGGTACTTGGATCTTTGCCACCAATATGGGGGACCTCCATAGAGTTTCAGGTTCCCAGCTCTGGAACTAATTATTGCTGGCTTTTCAGGGTGATCCTGCAGATAAAAGCTGTCTCACTCTCTCCCGCTATCATTCTGACTTACAAATAAATCTATTTTTTAATGGTATTACTTTTTTTTCTTTGCTGGCCATGTTAGCAAATGATACAAAATATTTATTTTGATGGTAATTCATTGTCAGAGGCCAACTCCAGCTGAGTTCAGAGCTGGAGGAGGGTGTGTGGATTCAGCAAGGAAAAACAACACAGATACAATCAGTTAGTGCCCTGTGCTAAGAACTCAAGAATCTGTCATTTGTATTTACTCAGACACATCACAAAACTTCTGCACACTCGTTTGACTGTTCTATTTTTAACATCATGACCAAGCCGGTATGCACAGATGTTCGATTAATTAATTTTTTGCTTCATCGTAAACCAGGTGCTGTTAAAGTTGATTCTGTAAGATACTTTAATCATTTTTCTTCAAAGCAAACCATTATTCACTCTTCAGTAGTAAGCACTGGGTTTCAGCCAGGACTCCAAGGCCACAGCACGTGCAGTTACCTACTAGTTAGTAATACATGACTACTATATTTTCTATTTCTACAACTTATTTTTCACTTAATGGGAGAAATAGAGCAAAAAGGAAAAAAAAAATAAAGATCCAAGAAAAAGTTTCAAATACTATATCCCCCTACAACTACAGGCTCTACTACCCCATAAATAGTCAAACAATAATTAGAAGTATATCTCAAAGGTATTAATGAAAACACACTATCATTCCTCTAGCCAAAAAAATTATAAAAGTGGTTGAAACAGGTATATATTTCTATCCTCCTCATAATTGCAAGGACAGGCTAACCTTTAAGATCAGTAACTGTATTTATTGCCATAGCACTTTCAGCTCATATTCCCATCACTTCCATTCATTTTTAGGATACTTATCAAGCCACTTCCCAGAAGGTTTGCTCTATGTCTGGTCCAGATTCCCGGGTAAAGGGCAGGCACACAATAAGGTGTCCAGAAACAGCACGGGCTTAATTGTATTGCTGTGTGTAAATTGTGAAAGGTCCACTCACCAAGACATTATCAGCAACACTAACTCCCAAGCTCACATCGGTTGCAAAAACCGTCTCACAGGGGCAAACAACAATGCCTCAATAGATTACAGAATTCTTAGGGGGGTGCTTGTGTGTCCCTACAGAAGCGGGTCAAACTGCATCAAGGTAGGGTTGGAGACACATCCCCAGGCTCTGCCACACATCTTTGTGTGCTCAACAACACAAAAGCTGGGAGGCCTGAACTCCCAGCAATTAATGTAATTTCCCTACAATCTTTAATTGAATGAAAATATTTTTTGTCCTGTCTGCTATTGCCTTGGTAAGGCCAGAACAAACAATTTCTTTAAAAAATATATTTATTTTTATTGGAAAGGCAGATTTGCAGAGAGAAGAGTCAGAAAGATCCTCCAGCTGGTGGTTTACTCCTCAGTGGCCACAATGCCCAGAGCTGAGCTAGCCAGAAGCCAGGAGCCAAAGCTTGTTCCAGGATTCCCGCAGTAGTGTAGGGGTCCCAAGGCTTTGGAACATCCTCCACTGCTTTCTCAGGCAAAAAGCACAGAGCTGGGTGGGAAGTGAAACAGCCGGGACATGAACCAGTGCCCGAAGGGGATCTTAGTGTTTGCAAGGGGAAGATTAGCCCATCATGCCAGGCTGCTGAAAATACTTCCAGTAATATACATACTTGAACAAATAGATAGTGTCATTTAAATATTACTTCAATTACAAATACCATTTTATACATCTTTCATTGATCTCAAACTCACAAGTTTTCTATATTGTAATTATTTTTGAGCTATTTTTCTTTAATATTGAAAACTTATGCTTCTTTATAATATCTTTCTAAAATAATACAGAAATGTTTATTTCCAAGGTTTATTTACATTTAAAAGTTGAGAAAAACAATGTTTTAAAAATGTTCTGTATTTGAATGGTTACTAAAATTAGATTTATGCATTTCATGACCATAATCCTTCTAAAATGCCCATGTTTTCAGTAAATTTATTCATTTATAGGATGTATCCCCATCTGTTGAAAATGTAGCTGTTCGCTTTATTATCTGGATTATTTACATTAGTAGCACAATTTGAATATTTAGTTATCTAAAAAAATTCAACTGTCAATCCCCCGAATGAGAGATCATTATGGTATAAAAACAATAAACAACTTTATGTATGCTGTTGTCAAACTGACGTACTCGCAATATTATTTATTTTTCTATTTTCTTCTGATCACTAGAATTCGACATCATTCGTGTGAAAAAAAAAATGATTTCAACATTTAATAATCTGCCAGAGCAATGCTGAATGAATGTCAGACATCAAAGAAACAGACGCCTGAGATCTTTAATGAAGCAAACCTGGCATAATTCACCAACAGAAATACTGAATGTTAATTTTGCCATGGGATAGCTTGAGGGCATCGCTTAATCCAACAGCCTGCCATCTAAACAACTATCAAATCAAAGCCCATCGGCTAATACTCAGTAGGAAACTGAAGATTTGCACAAGTTTCCTGAAACACCCCTGAGGTGTTTTTATCCAAACAAAGGGGAGTGAGATTTGTTTTCCTTTATTGTCTTTGGGACCAGAACATTGAATCCTACGGATTCATTCACTGTGTGGATGACTTTCTATTCAAGAGAGTGGTAGAATGGAATGGTTCAAGCAGGAAAAGCGTCTAGGGTGTGATGTCACTAGGTTTGAGATCCTATCACATCTTAAAATACAGAAATTTCTATCCAGGGCTTATAAAGCAGAATGTGTTCATTATGTAAAATATTAATTTAAGATATATTTGTATCCATATTAGTCAAAATACAAACTATCTCCTTTCAGTAACTAATTTTAAATAAAACAATAAAAGCAGCACTTATTTATTAGCAGAGTGTTAATAAACATCTTAATGAGTGATTATATTTCAATTTAACAAATGATAACATAAAAAATGTGTTATTGCCATAGGATAATTTTCCTGAAGATGTGAAAGAACATACATTCTTCAATACCTAATTGGACTGGGTTTAGCATCTTCCAGACTCTAAGCAGTGCTAGAAAAGATGATGGCACCTTTGTGTTGGTACCTCACCCATGTCCTCTGGTCCTTGCAACTTTGGTTTGTTTCCTGGACTTCCAGCTGCCACACCAGTATGTCTTTGCTACTTGGCATTCTCTGGGTAATGGAGTCTGCACTCCCCTTAGGCAACGCACCCACAAAGTGCCAGGCGTAAAGGTGTGTTTTTGTTGTTGTTGTTGTTGTTTTGTTTGATTTCTCACAAGAATCCTTCAAATGACTTACAGAATCCAAACTAGGTAAACTTCTCACCGAAGGCGGGTTTCCGTTGTCGCTGTTGTTGTCTTCTTAATTATGCTATACTTCTAACCAAGATGGCCTTAAGGTTACCCTCTGCTTGATTCAATTCTGCCTGATTTAAGGCTCCTGATTTCCTTGCTGTGCACTTGCTTAACATTTGTAATCATAACTCCATTTTATGATGTTTTTGAGATGGAGCTATTTTAAGAACGCTCTTAGTTTTAAAACGCAAGATTTTATTTAAGGGCCTGGAACCGTTCCTTTGAAACGTAATGATCAACAGGGAGAAGGCGCCTAGTCCCCAGCGGCTGTGAAGAGTTAGCAGTCTCACTGGGGTAGGAGTTTCGCTCCAAGTTGTACATTGATTTGTTCTGTTGACAGATGAAGGGATCTTTCCTTCGGATACAGTCAGTTCGTAGGCTAACTATGACCTCAGTCTTAAGAATCCACTGCCCCTACCGCTTCCCACACTCCCTTTTTCCCTCGTGTTTCATGGCACTTGAGCTCAGACTAACTTTTGCCTGTTCTCTGCTTGGTTTTTCCCGCCTGTGTGAGTTTGGGGACAATTTCTGTATCCTAAGTGCCCACGCAGGAAAACATTTTACCCACTTTCAATCTTTGTGGATGCAAATAATGCAAATCATCATTTCAATCATGCTGGATGCAGTTATGGTATTTTCGCTATCGTTTTTACGTGCATAGTTTTGCCTTTGCCTTTGAAGAGACTCGAATGTGACATGTGTTTTAAATAACTTTTAAAACTCAGTTAATGATTTTGATATTTCTGAAAACCAACCCAATTCCTTAATGTTTTTCAAAATGTGTAGTAAGGTGAGAACATGTGATCTCATATGTTCAAGATGGAAGCGGAACACTCTGAGATAATTTCTTTAAATCTCTTAGATAAAAGTTAATCCTGGTGAAGGGAGCACGAACCTTTCATTTATTACACATATATAATCATTATATTTTACATGGTTATCGCTTATTGGGAAATATACAAATGCATCAAGTAAAATTATACATTGATACACATTACAATCATTTACCAATTAATGTTAACAATGCAATCACCAGATGTCAAAAAGTATGTTGCATGCTGGAGAAATAAAACCCATACTTAATCTTCTAAATGACTCCTGGCATTGTATGGTTTAAGGTCTGTATTATTCCGTGTATTGTAGGCTAAACTGTGTTCCTCTCCAAACTCGGGTGTTGGAGTTCTAGCTCCCTTAAGTCAGGTGCTCACTGTATTTGGAAATGAAATCTTTAAAGGTTCTGTGCTTAGCTGAAAAGTTCCATATTGTTTCAAGCAACTGAAGCTTAACTTACTTTCATGGCTTTGCCATCTAAAGCTTCCATCTTGACGTCAAAGAATGTTTGCATGGTTTTCTTTGGGGGGGGGGGAGATGGGAAAGGATCGTTGGGAGAGAACTAGTGAGAGGCGGATGAAGATTCATTAGCTTGCTCACTTCTAAGAAGCTTGCAGTGACCAGGTCTTTTCAAGACCCTGAAATCCAGGAGCTTAGTCCGGATCTCCCATGTGGGTGGCACAGCCTAACACGTGGACTCTGACAGCTGCCTCCCACGGTCTGTGTTGGTGGGCAGCTGGGGCCAGCAACAGAGCCTGGTAAGAAACCCAGGCACTCCCTCAGGGGAAGCAGGTGTTCCAACCTGCGTTGACAGGACCACATACCTGTCATCAGCATTTTATATGCCCTTAGATGAACAATATTTAAACTTGTAAGCTTGACTCCAGGTTTGTAAAACCTGTGGCATTATAAGAGTTAGGGACAGCCACTGCTGGAAAAAAAATATTACATTTTCTTTTATCTGATCACAAGTTTATACTTTGTAACTTCAGCATTTTTCAGAGTAATATTAAAAGAATTGTAACAAATGAAATAATTTTCAAAATAAAAAAATAAACTCAAGTATTTCATTAGGAGAATCATGTTCTAGTGCTGCATTTACATGGTAGTAATATGAAAAATTATAGCATTTTAAAATTAAATAAATGTATCACATTTTCTCATATAAGCCATAAATGTATTGGGACAATACAGTATAATTTAGGAGCATTTATGTCTATAGGTAATTAGACATAAATAAAACAAAATACACAAAATAATAATAGTAGAAATAGATATAAAATTAAAATAGATGGTTATAAAAGCGTGTAAATCAAGCCAAATTTTTTGAGTGATTTTTTACCTTGCTCTGGAACCTGGAAATCAAGAAAACCATTGGTGAAACTCATAGTTGAATTTAACCTGTTTTTATATTTGTGCCTGGCAAGTTTAGCAAACCGGCAACAACAACAACAACAAAAAAAACATGTTTTTAAGATCAAAATAACCATGAATGCTCATTTTTTAATTGTCTTTAGAAATTATTTGCTATGTCTATGAAAATCATTTTGTACACATAAGTAGCATTTTTGTTTTTATGGTCAGTTAATCAGCAAGGTTTCCCAGAAGAAAAGAAATGGGTAAAGGTGCACATAAATGAGAAATGGGAAGAAGACTGCTGTGAACAAGTGTGAAATCACAAGACTAATTATACAACTTCTGCAAGCATGGGGGATGGTGTCGATTCAAAACACATTATGAAATACAAATAAAGATGAAAGAGAATGAATTAGCCATTTTAAAGGATCACTTGGGATTTTGTGAATTCCCTCAAGCTATACAATAAGCCAAGTTAGTAACAAATAGGAAGGGAAGAGACACAAACATGTCTCCTGAATTGAAGCAAATGTTCTTTATTTGAGAGCTTCCTGGCCAGTGTTTCTTCTAGAATGTTTCTCCCATTTTGTTCAAACAGATCTCTCGTATAGGCAGCCATTTTCTTCATGTGAAACATGAGGCTTGATCGAGGGCCCCAACAAAACCACAGACATGTTTTAGCTGTACAGCAATACTGATACTTTTCTCAACTGGTCAGAGCCCGTGTCCAGCTCCCTGAGGAGTTCCCTGGGGAGATGTCATCTGAGTTTTGACTGTGGGCACACCGCTGGAGGGATGTCACATCAAGCCCCAGCCCAATCAGTTGACCAAGTAGGGGAACAGAGAAGCCTCACAAACCCGGGACATCTGCTGGAAACCAGTCTCTCTTAAACACTCCTCCCTGTCATCTTTCTGATAGCATGATTTAGTTTCCCTTTACTCAGTAAAACTTCCGGCAAACCTGCCACTGTTTCCCAGCTTATTATTTCTATACGAAGCTGAATGAAAAAACCAGTAACAAAACGTTTAGCAAAATGGATCAATCATATTTCAAATGGTTCTGGATTCAGTTGTTTCAGTTAGAAGGATATACAAAATGAATTAGAAGATTCAACGAGCAGATCTCTGGTTTAGAAAAAGAAAATCCCTAAGAACAGAAAATTCCAAGTTTGATGGGAAGTAATATTGATGGATTTTGTTATAATGTTTGTGAGCGTCCTCCACCAAAATATTGACAATATTAAAATTATTTTAAAATAAAAGTGACATTAATTTTTAAATAAAAACAGATATTTTGACATAAAGGTAGTGAGAGTGACTATTGCAGGTAATTTACATAAGAATGAATAAATATTTTAATCCTGCTCTCAGAAATTATAGAAAAGCCTCACAATGAGTTAAAAGCAAACTTCCTTTGCACTGATAACTTGTGATGTTTAAAAAGATTTGTTTATTTTAATTAACAAACAGAATTATAGAGACAGAGCAATAGTTTCCATTTATGGGTCACTCCTCAACTGGCTGCAAGGGCTAGGAGCGGTGCTGGTCAGAAGCCAGCAGCCAGGAACTGCTTGCTAGTATCTCAGGTAGATGCAGAGCCCCAGGCTTTGGGCCCTTCTCGTCTGCATTCCCAGGGCAATTGCAAGTATGTGAATGAGAAGTGGAGCAGCCCGGAATCAACCCTGAGCTGATGCTACACGCGGAGGATTAGCTTCTGTGCCTGCCCCTGGTAAAAGATTCCTATACATCAATTTTGGAGAATGCACTAACCTAATCCTTTAAAAAATGTTATATCTTATTCAAATCAATAATGTTTCAAAGTTTTGATAGGGTATTCATAATTTCAGGAGTTATTCTTTGTAGAAGATTTTGATATAATCAAAAATATCTCAGTAATATCAATAATAACTACATACAACTCAAAAAAAAAGATAACAATGAAAACAGCATCCACAAAACAGAATAATGTGTGCTCTGAAGTACATACTTCAACTTTCAAATTAATGCTCATAAAAAAGCATTTGAGTAAAGCAGTAGCAATTGACATTTACCAAATAAGATTGTGGTGTTTTTATATATACATATATATGTAAATAGGGTGAACTTTATTTCAGCAACATTACTTCTGGTCCCACATTTATGGACTCCTATGCTTATTTGAAAATTCTTTCCAGCTTTTCGCACCATCAAATGATATGAACTGAACAAATATTGTATTATTTCACAAAAAGACAGGTATCTTCAAAAATTATAACTTTAAACAAACACTACCAACACCTCAGGATATTTTCTAAAAGTTATTTTTATGATTATCGATCCAATTTGCCCGGGTTTACAGAAGGTTTTACACTAAAAACCACATGACTCTCTGTTGACACAGCTTTTTGATTTTGCATTTGTTAATGATTTCCTCAGTGAAGACAGTAATGAGAGTCAATATCAAAGCATAGCAGGAAATTGAACATCACCCAGGGTAGAATTCATTCCAGTGATACTTTCAAAGTTAAAAGTATCTTTAAGTGTATTTCAAAGTTTTGTTTACAAAGCATCATAAATAAGGAAGTCGAGGCTAAGAGCGAGGCAGGTATGGTGATTTCTTTGTATATTTTAATGTGCTTGGAATAAAATCTATCTCGGTTTAGCTGATCAAAGCTGTTTTGGTTTTCTGATTAAGGTGGCAGAACTTCACCTGCGAATGTTTATAGAAGCCCAGGGAAATGCTCCGCAGGCTCTTACTTTTTGTTGTGGGTAAAGAACATTTTTCCCTTTATGTGAAAGTTTGCTGTTTGTTTGCCTGAAAGAATACTCGGGTGAGATGAGTCTTAGCAGAAAAAAAGCACCACAAAGCACACTCCTGGAGACTGGAAGCCATCAAAGTGAAGAATGCGTGGTTGAAGACCTATCCATCATCTATATTATCAAAAGTAATGTTCTCTCTTTGAAGTAGATGATAGAGTTATGTAAAATTGTACCTGAATATGAGATTTCTAGCTTTGTCTTCAGTTTTCAGTAGTGGTTATGGATCTTATATAAAGCTAAGCTTAAAATCTTGATTGTCTTTGCCTCCCATATCATTTAATCAGTGTACAGTAATATTCAATTTATATCCAATCTTCCTTGCTTGATATAATAACAGCTAAAGCCACAAAGGATTCACAAAAGTTCATGAAAATGTTTATAAACTTGAAGACAAGCTTTTGTCTGGCTTTCTTTTGGCTTTATAAAATTAAGTAATGCTAGGATTATGAGTTCTAGGTTGCAGAGAAAAAAATTCTTAAAATGTTGCACAACTTCTTGAAAATAGATTTTAAGACTTCACCTGATGTCATTTGCTGTGACTCACCAGGTATATCTGTGCCACTTGCTACAACTGTTGTCCCAGATAATTAAAAACAAAGTTTTGTCTATATAAATTGGTAGCAATTATGTGAAGGTGAAACACTGTTGGATAAACATGGGTCAACCAACTTCAAAGAATTTTGAAGAAAAATCAATGTATTTATTAGAAAGGACCAGTTCACAGTGAGCGCACCGGAAGATAGAGTATTCTGTGTTATGTGGAATTCCACCACGGGGAGTTATTCCACTGAACTCAGAATGGTGCACAGGAGGGTGCCCCCTGGGGCCCTCTGGGGTTTTATTCCTTAATAAAAGATAAGAGATTGAAGAGTGGTTCAGATTCCTCACTGTAAAATATTCCTACTTTAGTACAACACAGAGCACCTCTTAACAAATTTGTAAAGGGAAAAAAAAAAACTAGTTAGCCATAATTATTTGATGATAGATGCATAAAATTCTCCAACACTTTGATTTTAAATACACTAAGATTTTACTTAACGTGTCATAGTTGCACAATAAGTAAGTACATTTATAAAAAAGAACATAACTCGAGTTAGTTCTGAGAAAAAAGATAAGGGAAACGTGCATCTCCATTCAGCATGCAACAAACTCAGTCATTACAAAGAGGCATGTGAGCCACCAGCTGGTTAACAAAGCTCTCCTATCAGGGCAACGGTCAGGTACCTCTGTGTTGTGTAAACTATGATTTAGACCCAAAAAGCAGCACAGGGGGCCTAGAATTAAAGACAAAATGTTACCACGATATCAGGTACCTTACAAAGTGTGGTTTTTTTCTTACTGTTTCTCTGAATATGCGATACTGGGTTTTTATCTTGTTCTTTCTTGCAAAGATGTGGATGACAGCAGCAGACTAAAGAGTATATTATTGGTTTTCATGTGGACTTTCAATATCCCTTTGGTACGCAAAAAGATCTTGCTTCTGAGGTTTTCAGTTTTTGCTGGGCATAGATACTTTTGGCTGGTTGAAAATCCACCTTAAACTGATTGCTTTTTCTGAGACATTGGAACTCCACTGAAACTTATGTGAAGAACAAAAAAACCTGCACTTTAGCTGCAGTATTTTTTTAAAAGGTTCTTTAAAAGGAACATTAATTGTTGTATAACTCTTTAGAGAATAATGAATAATTTATACACGTTTATAACTTTAAAAATATTCTGCAAAGTTTATATGGTTTATTTGCTTAAAAACTCACTGATAAATGAAATCACACATATCTTTCGGGGACTATGTTAAACTTTCTTGCCTGCATACACTGTGCTAATTTCAATCAGGTAAACTTACTTATCTTTTCAGGCACTTAGCATATCTTTCCATGAAAGCATCCAGAAATGTACCATTTTAGCTTTTACTGTACGGCAAATAAACAGGAACCCATCCTCTTACCCCTCTAGCAACATCTGAGTACCCATCAGCTGACTTTTTCCAATCTCTCAGCTTCCTTCTCAAGCCTTTAGTAACTTCTATGAGATCGTCTGTTTTTTAAGATTCCACATACGCTAGAAACCACGTGATATTTTTCTTTTTATGTTTACTTAGCTTATTTCATTTAACATAATGATCCCCAGTCTATCCATGTTCAATCCACTGGACAAGATTCCTTCCTGCTTATGTCTGCCTAATCCTCCAGGATGAACATGTATCATATGAGAGCTGCAGGTGTCTCTTGCATAGACAGATTCATTTTCCTTAGATATATACTCCAGAGTGTGATTGTTGAAGCATATGGTAGTTCTATTTTTGCTTTCTAAAGAATCTCAATTGTATTTCAACAAGGGTTATATTGTTTTATAGTTAGTTATATTTTTGATAACAATCTTATCAGAGTAATGAAGATCTCTCATTGCAGTTTAGATTTCTATATCCGTAATGAGCAATGATGTAGGGCATTCTTTCATGTAACTGTTGTCCATTTGCATGCCTTCATTTGACAAATCTCTGTTTAGATAGATCGATCATTCTTTATTGGATTGTTTGTGTTTTCGCTATACAGTTAATATCTGTTTATATTTTTAATATTGGTCCCTGGTTAAATGAATAACTTGCAAATATTTTCTCCTCTGCTTCAGGTCAACTCTTGTCCCTTTTGATGGCTTCCTTTCCTGTGCTGAAACTTTAGTTTGATAAAATTCTTTCTGTTGTTGCTTCTGTTTTGTATGCTTTTGTTGTTCTTGTTGTTGTTCAGATCCAGAAAATTCTTGCCCATTCCGATGTCCTGATTGATTTTCCTATGTTTTATTCCAATTGTGGCAATGTTTAAGGTCTCATATTCATGTCTTGTTCCATTTTGAGTTGATGTCTGTAATTGCTGAGAAACAGTGTGGTATATTCATTCTTCTGCAAGTGTATATACAAATTTTCTCAGTACAATTTATTAAGACTACTCTTTCTTTTCCAACATATGATTTAAGGACATTTGTAAAAGGATCAGTTGGTTGTAAATGCAAGGATTTACTTCAAGGGGCTCTATTCTATTTCACTACACTGTGGATCATTTTGTTGGCTAATACCATGATGTTTTAAACCTATGGTTACATGCTAATTTTTAAAATCAGATAATACGATTTCCTGAAAAGTACCGTCCTTTGCATACATCTTTTCTCTTAGGACCAACTTTCTTCTTAAAAGTTTTTTCCCCCCATATTAAATTATTTTCTAAATCTAAAGGAATGAATTTTATTCTTAAACTAAAAAAGTATGAATATGATATTCACTCTAACTTTCTGAAGTAATATTTATTGCAAAACTCAGACGCTCGGGCTTCTAATTTTAAATAGCTTTTTTGAAGAAATTAAATAACAATTGTACAAAATTACATCTTTCATTGCACACATGTAACTAGTAGTTCTAAAAACGTGTCTTTATTAATTTGGATTTTTTTTTATTCTTCCGTGATTATTGATTCAATATAAAGCATAGTCAAAAACCAAGGAGTAAAAAATTTTAGAAGTTACTTATTTGAATGAATTACTTAGAGACAGGGAGGGTCAACTGGAGAGAGACAGGGAGATTGCCCACCTACTGGTTTATGCCACAGTGGACTGCCAAGACCCAGTGCCCACATGGGATGTGGGCATCGCAGGTGATGTCATTTCCCATCCACCACAATGCTGGCCTTGGTAACACAAATCTTGCGTCTACAGCAGTCACGTTATAGACCATAGTACGGAATATTTATTTAGCCCCCAGTTATTTCATCATGATAGATTTCAGTCAATATCCACCTCTATCCTCTCCTTGGATACTTCTATTTTCTACAACATTGATTATCTTTACCTATTCTTGGACATAAATCTTTCTGTGGCAGAGAAACTGTGCTGTTTATCAAGTTTGCTTCATGCAACAATTTATAACAGTTGTACCTAATTACAGACTAAGATTCATCTAGCAAATATATGGTTGTGCTACTGCAGCATGACTGCTAAGACAGAAAAATGTCACATCATGGCACATGGTAGCAATATGCCATTCCCATTGTCGCCTTGAAAGAAAGCCAAAAGGGGAAAACATACACACAAAAAATTAGATCCCTGACCACTGCACCCTCATCAACTGTTTACATCCATTTTTTCACTTAGAAGTCTCATGAAAAATGATGATGCGACATTAGATATGCTTTGTTTACACAGACATTGGATTGATATTTGTATTCAGCTGAGTCTGAAGTCTAAAGATATAACTAAAGCTATACTTGAGATTATAAAACAAGATATGCTTAAGGTAAATTACATCTTTCTATCCTGTAAGGACATTGGAGAGGCTGTCCTTTAAGGAAACTAGAAAGATTCTGGCCATTTGCCGAGGGACGTGGCAAGGAAACATTCCAGGTAGGGCTTTTTAGTAAAAGGAAAAGGTATGTTTGTCTTAAGCGATTAACTATGTCTATAGAGGCAGCCATGGAGACACTATGTTTTCACAGATTCTGAGCAGAAAGTCAGCCCAGGACAGAACTTGGCAATAAAATACTCCTGCAAAACTAGTAAAACTCATTGAAAAGGAAAGATGGAATCTATACTACAACAACATCTCAAATATTATGAAAACAAATAATCACTAAAATTGCTAGATGTGAGAGATTATTTTAATCCTTATAACTATGAATATAAACAATGGCAAACTTTTATTGTACTACTTCTAGCTATAATGTAGATTTACAATCAGCTGACTGAGTTCAAATCAAGTAGTTGGGCCAAGTAACCAAGTTGGAGACCCAGCTGGGATTTCAGGTTCCTACCTTTGTATAACTTTGCTTTTCAGATAAATGAATAAACCTTCAAAACAATTTAAAAAAAAATTTTTTTAAACCCACTACAAAATGAAGGCAATTGCGTATAACTCATTTTAAATTTTGCAACTTATTTAACACAGAGTATGACATGGATAAATTATCCAAGATTTAAAAAATAACTCATATTAGAGGTTTCAAATGATTATAGGTTACAATTTTAGCAAAATATCTACCATGTGACCAAGCATCCCACTCATGGGAATTTATCTGAACAAAATGAAATCAACATTTGAGAGACTTATCTATAGCCCTAAGCTTAAAGAGAGCAGCTCAGCTCACAGTAGTAACATCTGAGACCCATCCAGATACCCATGAATTGATGACTGGATAAAGAAAATGTGGTGTTGCATGCACTAAAGGACACTACTGAGCCATCAAAAAGAACAAAATCTTGTCCTCAAGAAAATGGATGCAACTGCAGCTGCATTATGCATTATGAAATAAGGGAGTCTCAAAAGAAAAAAGATAATGTATTATATGTTCTTCCTGATCTGTGATAAGTAGTGTAGAGTACAAAAAACATAATGTGAAGGAGACCTGCGTTCTGGAATTTGAGTGTTGTTTATAGTCTTTGTCTATACTTTTGAGTAGTACTTTTTTTTAATGCTCGCTAAGTGTTGATACTTTTTACTTAATAGAATGTTCATTCTATTATGAGAAACTGAAATGAAAATATGCCATTGAAAAACCTAGGTGGGGAGAGAGGCTGGGAAGGAAGAGTGGGTGAGGAATGAACACAGGAGGAGGGTGGGGTGGGTTGTATGTGCTTAAACCTATATTGTGAAACACATGAAGCTTGTTCAATTTATATATTAAAAACAAGATTGTTACACTATATAACATGGCTTTGTATTTTTTCTAACATTACATAACAGTTTATCCGTGCCTCTGCTTAACTCCTGAGGTAGTGCAACTTTTCTCTTTATCAGCTTAGAAAAATTAGCATGTCATTCTCATATTGTATGAATGTCACTAATCGGCTGTTTATTTTCCTTCTTTTTTATTCAAGAGCCAGATTCAAGGAATAGCGTCACATTAGATGTTCTTTTCCCAAGGGAAAGGGTGAGGATATAGATGTACCCTATGATGTCTCATATTTACATAGTCGAAAATGAATCCCCTTCATTTAGTTCAACTAACAACAGCAAGTCCCATAGTCAGAACATCACTGAATACAGAAGTATAATCCTCCTAAAGGAAAAGAATGCCTGTATTTTGTCTTACACTATAAGCTCTGAGAAGTAGTGTCCTAAGTTGCCTCGGATTGCTTTCCTTTTTAATTCAATCAATGTAATTCATGCACTTGTTGCTGGATGTCATTTGGGGTTGTCCTGCCCTTGAGCACAATCAAGAGACTGCACAACCCTGCCTTTCTTAACCACACAACAAACTAACTTCAATTCTACTTTGTAATTTAATTCCACTTAACAAATCTACTTGATACACAACCAATCCTAAATCTCCTTTTCCTCTGCCAGAAGGCCTGGTGAGCCTTAATGTCAGGAGCAAGACTCATCCAGGGGCCTTCCTGCTTGCTTACTCTATGTTCCCTGGGGAGAGTAAGAGAGAGGAGAGGCAGTCACCTCAGAGGTAAGCATGGAATTCGAGTGGTCCATTTAATGGTACATTTCATTAACTAATGTTTCACACAAAGGGTAAGCATTACATTATGTCAGTTAATAGTCCAGACATTTCACATTTTGAGGGGATAAGCTACACACAAAAATATGTTTAAATAAGTGTTAACTATGTTCATCACAGTTAAACTAGCTTTACATTTGTGCTCATCACACTGCATTGGATACGGGATTTTATGATGAAGCAGAGATTCATGCATGTACTCAAAGTTTTTGTTTAATGCATAAAGCAAGCATTTTAAAAAGAAGTGATGTGATTAAATATAAAAAATATAATTGAGAATACAAAAGTCACCTCCACTACAACAGAGTAGATTTTTAATAAACGGACCACAAAAAATATAAATACATATTCTCCCTGGTTTGTGAACGCTAATATGCATAGTAAAAAAAGTAATGTATATGAATTAAATGTATATATTTTAAATTTGATTACTGTTCATAACCTATATCTATGCTAATGAGGGACAATGGGCCTCCTCACCACTCTGTAAATTATTTGATGGAGTATTAAGCTTGTGATCATAATGTACATTAATGTATGTCAATGCAAAAATTAAAAGAAAAAGAAGAAAGTAAAGAGGAGGGAGAGTGACAGTGAGGGACAGAGAGAGGCTGGATTAAGAAGTGTCATTATCTGCCTAAAACCGTGTAGATAAAGTACATCAGATCGATCACCTTTACAGAAGTAAATATTTTTTTTAAAGTATTACCTTATTTATAGAGGACTTAAGATGTCTAATTGAAACATAAAAATCTGCCTATTTAGAGTTGTGTATCAACAGAAAGTTGAGCTTTCAAGACCCAAGGTGCTGGAGAAATTTAATTTGGCAAACTCTATTTTGTTAACTTTGGCAGCCAATTTTTTTTTGCCAATTCACTAGCATTCTGAGTACGGCTAAAAGCAAGCAAAAGTATAGAAAACGGCTAAACGGCTGAGTTGTTTCAACAGTTTCATAAGGCGAAGAAGTCAAAAAACAGGTTCAGAATTTCTAAAGCAGACAGGGTATAAAGACTATAGAGAACCCCAAGAATGAAGACAAAAGGAATGAAGAGTGGATGCTATTCTTGTTGTAGAGACATTCCTTAATTGGTAGGCAGACAGGGAGAGAAGCAGATTTCTAAGCAGTCTCATTGAGCAGCAAAGGAAATGCATTTCAGGGCCTTCCAAGAGGGAGGGAATTCAGCTGAAATCCTTCAAGAGCTGCCTCTGGGAGTGAAAAACTCTAGGGATATAACAATCCTCACAGTGAACAAAATCCAGCTTGATTCAGCTGCATGCTGTGAGAGAGTCAAGGGATTTGCTCATATTTTAACTGCCTATCAGAAACAAAAGATAGTTTCTCTTTGTAAAACAGTAATATCTTACAGACTTGGCAATATGCTTTAACACAATGTCTGGTATTTAATCAGAATTTACCAGCCACACCACAACATAGCCATGAAAACAAAACATAGCCATGAAAACAAGTGCTAACTGGAGTAAGCTTAAAATTGCTCCATTTATGAAAATGATCAAAATTGATTGTAAATATCTATAGGATTTAAATATGTGACTAATAGTGCAGAATTTGGAATTGGGAAATAAAATGTCCCAAGACTCTTTATCATCTGGGAATAACTAAAACATTGATGCTAGATTAAACATAGTTTGCCAAAGATGATATTACATTGCACAATGTAATTATTATAAAATAATCATATTGTATACACAATTAGTTATTGTTTAGATGTTTCCTTGTTGCTTTACTAGGTCGTGATATTAACGATGTACAAAGTCTGGCAATGGGCTTTGCTAGTGAAAGTGGTATTCAATAGCACACAGCATGTTAAAGAGACATAAAAGCCTGATTTCCCAATTAGATTTTCAACTCCAACACTTAGTGTCTATGTGGTTTTAACTACTTTCTGTCTGTTTTTATAAATACGTTTAAAATAGTTCATTCGTTGTGGTGCATGGAATCAGAAAGGAGTGACACATCCACCAACTCACTCCCCAAATGTCTGCAAGTGCTGGGGCTTGGCCAGGACAAAGGCAGGAATCAGAAAGCCGAGACTGCTACGTCATTATCAGGGTTACCAGGGCCCAACTCCTTAAGCCATCACCTGCTGCTTCCCATGGTGTGTACTGCCAGAAAGTTGGAGCAGCAGCATAGCTGGAATAGGAATCCAAGTACTGACATATGGCACACCGGTATCCCAAGAGGCATTTCAATTGCTATGCTAAGTATCTCCCATCTACAAAATGGCTTTAAAATACATGTGAATATGCTGGACCTTGATTTCATAACCTACAACACGCAGACTATAATCATGATTATGATAGTTTCATTCTGAAAGTTATGGATGGCACTCCCAGCAAAGCACTAAGGGCAAATTTTGACACAGAATCAATACTTACAAATACTACTTCTCAGAATAAAAATGAAATATGTAAAATCAAATTTATATTATACTGTGTAAGTGACTAAGGGCAGAAGAACAATTAATTTTGGGGGTAAAGCTTTTCAATACACCTAATGTAAAATTAATATTCACTCAAATTACCATAAATGGACTAAAATAGAGAAACACAATTAAGAATATCCAATATTTGGAGTGTATTATAACATATTTAAGCAGAATTAAGAAGAAAAGTTATGAGATCTCAAGCATATACTCAGGGCTGCATTGTTATGGATTTTTCAATCCTGAAATAACTTTCTCGTTTGAAAGAGATTTGAACTTTCAGTAACCATTTAATCTGAACAAAAAGGTACTATTGGAGATGGCAGAATTTTATATTGTGTCAATTTAAAGTTAAGAAACTTCTAAATCATAAGTATTAGGTAAAAAAAAAAATCCATTTACTAAAGTTGCATCTATTAGAGTTTTTGTTTATTTGTCTGTTTATTTGTATGTTTTTTTTTTTTTTACTGCAGGCAGGTATTACCTCTTTGCACTGGTGAATAAAATGTATTTGTCCTTAGTAGGTGGATGAAGAAGAGATAAACATTGGAACTGATGGTTTCCGGTGGGTGAGCAACTGAAGATGTAAGTGAATGTAATAAATTGCATCACTGCCTCGCGGTTTCCCTAAGGAAGACTTTGCCAGCAGCAACCAGAATCTGCTCCCAGGCTCAGCCCACACACAGTTCTCAGGTAAACTCCGAATCCTTCAGTTAGTGAGAAAAAGACTAGTCCTTTTATTTTTGGAAACATTTGGTAGAGGATATGTTTGATGATAACAAATTGGGTGAAATTTTGATGGTGGTCATCTATACCACTATTGAAACGTAGTTATTGGCCCAATCGACTGATACTAATTTCTCCCATTTTCCTATGAAATGCCCAACGATGTCTTTCTGTGATGCGAATTCCATGTTGAAGCAATATTCTATCTCTCGATTGAACCACAACTGCAGAATTTTAAGAAGCTCATCTTACATGTTTGAAACAAAGTTTCAGTTGACTGAATGACTGTCATGGAGTTTCACTAAGTATATGAAATCTTGTTAGCGTAGACTTTTTCGCGTGAGCCCTGCTATGGGTGAAATGCTGTTAAACAGTACTGCACACAACTAAGCATAGTCCCACTTTTTTTCTATGTTCAGATCATCCTTTGTTTGGTAGCCAGAACTGGAATGAAAGAACATGAACTGAATATTTCATGCTGTGCTGATATGTATAATTCATGATTGAGTTCTTCAAAAAGAAATAGATAAGACGTTCTGAAAGGTATAAATGAAATATTTTTATACTTAACAGAGACACTGCATAAAAATCTTCCAAGTTTTGTCTGCACAAATACTATGAAGAATTATGAAAAATAACAAACCACTAAGAATCAGAGAAGAGAGAATGAAGCAGTCAGTAGAAAAACAGGGAATTATACTAACAGAAATGGCTTTCTCGCAGGTAATATATGAAACCGTTAGCATTGTTGAACCTGTTTCTTTTCTTTTTTTTAGAACAAATGAAAGTGAATGATTAAACTTTTAAAAGAATTGTCCAAGATAGTTTAAAACAACATGATTAAAGATACCTGCTGTCAGTCCACCAATCCATCAATCAACTTTTGCGGCTGCAGTTCAAAGATGAACTGCAAAAATCAGAATGTTTTCGCTACAGACACTCCGTTCTAAGACTTTCTTCTTTGGTATGTCATTGTGGACTAGACAATGAGCAAAAAACTGTAACATGAGACCATTAATTCGCAGCACAGACATCTCTATGTAATGTAAATGTGGAGAGAATAATCAGCATGGCTGTCAGGAGGTTGTGAAAAGTCTTTAAGGTTCTTGAGAAAACTCCAGTGTAGATGGGGTAAGATTTTCTGTAAAATCTCTTTCCCCTTGCCTTGTGGTTTGGATCCACTGTGTCACACTGGAGAAGGTGGAGATGAACAATCAGGGGGCTGATGTGGTGCCGTGACGTTAGCACAGGCTAACCCTCTGCCTGTACTGCTGCCATACTATTGGGGCACCAGTTCTAGTTCCAGCTGCTCCACTTCTGACGCAGCTGCCCTACATTATGGACTGGAAAACCAACAGAGAACGGCCCAAGTCCTCCAGCCCACTGCGCACATGTCGTGCATCTGGAAAGATGCTCCTGACTCCTTCAGGTTGGACATTTGGTGAGTGAACCAGCAGATGGAACAGCTCTCTGGGTCTTTCTCCCTGTATAATCTGCCTTTCCAATAAAAATTAATGAAAATACCTTTTAAAAATATAGTCAGAACTCTAGATTTGAAATATGAAAAACTGCTAAAAGTACCAAGAAAATTATTTTATCCTAACTAAAAATTTTCAGTTTAGATTAACACCATTAGGTGTAAAATAATTTTCCTAATTATAAATAGAATATGTATGAGAAATACACAATCTTTTACTGAACTAGAGAAAATGGTCTCCTTTTTTTTTGAAGATTTATTTATTTTTATTGGGAAGTCAGATATACAGAGAGGAAAGACAGGAAGATTTTCCTTCTGATCATTCACTCCCTAAGCAAACACAACAGCTGGAGCTGTGCCAAACCAAAGTGAGGGGCCCGAAGCCTCTTCTGATCTCCCATGTAGATTCAGGGTCCCAAGGCCTTGGGCCATCCTCGACTGCCTTCCCAGGCCACAAGTAGGGAGCTGGATGGGAAGCGGGGCCACTGGGATTAGACCCGGAGCCCATATGGGATCCCGGTGCATGCAAGGCGAGGACTTTAGCCACTAGGCTACCACGCCGAGCCCCAGAAATGCTCTCTTAAAAAGATCAAGGTACTCACACTCGGCATTTCCCCTGGCTTAGCTCTCATTTTTGGCTTTAGTCAGGCAGTTAAACTAGGACACGGGTTTTAATTATCTCATTATATACCTAATAGTATGTCTGGAATCCTCCAAAGGAGAAGAACTAGAAATAATAGAGCAATCGTGTTTTATCTTAATAATATTAAAAGACGCAGGCTTTATTTCAGAATCTAAAGATAACACTAAATATATGTTAACAGTCAGCATATGAGAAAAGGAATAGGCACCTACACATAGTTTTGTACTTAAAGAGATATAAACAAAACTATATATTCAAAAAATATTTTAAGATAATTCCTGCAAGTCAATTCTCTCAAAACTTTCTAAATACTTTTAACAATCACAGCTAATGCAAGTTTATTCCCAACTTTCTAGTCCATTTCAGCATTGCATTGCAGAAAGAGGTGTTGAAGGACCACAGTTCATATGAAAGACTGAAATTTTCCCCTATGAATATGATTGTTCGGGAATCAGTACTAGTACGTTCCCCACACACTCTGCTCCCATACACATTATTGTGACCTTCAGGGTCAGTTATTCAATCTCTGAAATACAGAATCCTAACCCCCTATTACATTCTGTTTCTCCTTGATGGACATGGCTTACACATCGACTGACATGTCAAAAACAATTTTACCGGCACCTGCACTGTTATAGAATGGAATCCCATTCTTTGCTTCTTAATTTTTGTTCCGTGTGACTCTCTCTTTAGTTAGGTTAACTAAATGCACTCAAGCAATGCAGAAAATGCCCTTCAAAGGATTTGAACAGCAAATCTTTCATGCTATCTTACAACATAATACATATGAGAATAATTATCCAGAATTTTCTAGCAGAAATATTTTTTTTGAAATACAGTACCTTAATCTTAAAGTTATTTCTTGTTATTTCATTCTGAATTATTTTAAAACTGCTCTCTGTACTTCATATATATATTTTTTTTTCCCTTATTTTTCTCTTGAAATAACAAGTGATAACAATACATCCTAGAACGCAGTGGGGAATTGAATCATCTTGCATATCCTCTCAGTACCAAGAAGGTTCTGACACACTTCATGGTAAATGCACCATGAACTGAACAAGGTCTTGAAGTTTACATTCTTTGCAGGCTCACGTTATTGTCTGTCACTGTTACCTATAAGTTGATGAGAAACAGAAGATGCTTGGGTCAGAAGCAAAATCTTTTAATTATCTTCCCGTAGCAGGCAGCAGGAGGTTGATGCCATCACCATTTCCTACATTCCCAAGTCCCAGGGGACCTGGCTGCATTGTGGGCACACATTAAGATTGTGGTACAGCAGAGATGCCTCCAAATTAGGAACTTCCAATTCTAGGGGTGATGTTAGCAAACGCACCCAGCGTTGCATTTTGGAAGAAGACACTGTTGGTAATACAATTAAAAAATAAAAACACAGTTTTAGCTATTTTTCTTTACAAATATACTTGGAAAAATAGCAAAGGGATGTTGGTGCCTCTACTGACAAGATGCACAGACAGATTCACCTATGGAAATAGAACTACAAAATACAACTTTCACATAAAATATGCCTGTCATTTTTACTGCATAGAGATACACTAGATAAATGCAAAAAAAAAAAAAAAGGATCGGGTTTTTGGTTCTGGGAACACAATCTCACTGTTTTAAAAAGAAATTTTAAAAAATCAGATCCTTCCAGAAAAGAATTGGTTTCCTTGTTTGTATATCTTTCGTGTTTCTGAACCACATTAAGGAAGCTGAGATAAGAACTTTGCCCTGTTTTTCATCCCGGTGACTTTGCACTACTTAAAACAGAGCAGTGAAAATGCGGAAGCAGTTCAGACAATACGTTTTCAGCTGTCAATTTCAATCTTAAGTTTTCATCTTTATCCTGTCCCTTCATAAAGTCTTCAGAGGCAAGATGCAAAACACTTAAGATTCTTCTTGTTAAATCCATTTGGTACAAAAACTGTGAGCATGGTTTCTCTTTGCCTTTGTGATTGTACAAATTTTAGTCAATCCATTCTTGAAAATGCTAGAATATGTTAGGTCTTATCAAGGATTTATTTTTTAAATGCTCAGAAATTTCTCAGCACTACAGCTAACTACATACAACAAATTATACTCTAGAGAATCCTGTGTGATTCCCTGCCCTCTTTATTGCAAATTGCAGAATTTGGAATCACAGCTATCCACAATTCTTCTCTCAGACTGAAGTGTCAATAAAACAAGCTCAAAAGCATTTTTGCCAGATCAGGTTTAATTTGTATTTCATCGATATTGTGATGCTATGCAAAATTTTAATCTAAAGTAAAAAATCTGATTTAACATTTACTGTAAGTTTGTTAAATCTTGCCTAAATTCACTATGTCTTATAAACATGATTAATCTTACTTCTAAAACAATCTAAAAGGTGCCAGGATACATTTACTCCCATTTAGGGATTAATTTATTTTTACGAAAACTTATTTTAGAGGCCATCTTAAGGCAATAAATTTTCTTGAAGTATGGGAGACAAACCATAAACTGAATCTGATTTCCTTGCACACTATAAGGTTGAACCACTGCATATATTTAAAAACCATCATCACATCATCATTTCCACTCATTTTGCAGCAAACATCAGGATTTCATTGCTTTTATGGCTAAGTAATATGTCCTCCACCTAGTAATACACTTTTATTTTCTCACTTTAGGATCCTTCTCTTTAATTCCACACTATAGGACATTAAAAATCTCAACTTTCAAGAAAAATAGTGTACATACACGATATCTACAGATGAAGAATACAGCAAAATTTTAAAACTGTTAAACAAGGAAAATATTAAAATATAAGAGACACACTAAAAGTGCTAGAACATGACTGGGAGCCAGGGTTGGGCTGCAGTGGCTTATGCTCCCGTGGTGATGCAAGTCTTTTTATGGTGAGGTGTTGGCTTGAGTCTCTGCTCCTCGGCTTCCTACTGGCTCACCTGGGAAGGCAGTGGAAGACAGCTGAAGTATCTGGGTCTCATTCTACCATGTGGGGACCCCAGTGGACTTCATGCCCTGGTAGACCATGGTAGCAATTCAGAAATGGAACTAGAGGATAGAAGATTTTCTATCCTTCTCCCTCCCTCTCCCTTTTTCTCTCTTAATCTCCCCCACTCTTTCAAATAAACAAATGCATGAATAAATAAATATTTTTGAAAAGAAGATAATATGACTAATAATGGGTAACCAAATACAGCATGATCGATAAGGTAAATTAAATTTGATTTTAAAAGCATATATGAATTGGACTCACTAATTCTTTGGCTCAAGAACAACTATTGAGGCCCGACACAGTGGCCTAGTGACTAAAGTCCTCAACTTGCATGCACCAGGATCCGTCATGGGCACCAGTTCTAATCCCAGAGACCCCGCTTCCCATCCAACTCCCTGCCTGTGGCCTGGGAAAGCAGTTGGGGATGGCCCAAAGGCTTGGGACCCTGCACCCGTGTGGGAGACCCAGAAGAGATTCCGGACATCTGGCTTCAGATAGGCGAAGCTCTGGCCATTGTGATCACTTAGGAAGTGAATCTTTGGACAGAAGATCTTTCTCTCTGTCTTTCCTCCTCTCTGTATATCTGACTTTCCAATAAAAATAAATAAATATTTTTTTAAAAAAAGAGCAACTATCATGGTTAATTTTGTATCCATGTCTGTAAGAGTTGCTGGGTAAAATGGACTAAAATTAGTATCAGGCTATACTGACAAAGAAAGGCACCCAAAGTCCAAGTATACAATGCAGCTCAGGTTTTTTGTATTTGTGTCCACATTAGCTGTTAAAATAAAATTTAAAGATCTTTAGAAAATAGTGAGATTATGTAATTAAGTGCACACTGATCTCAGACTCATTAGTGACAATCCAATGGGTAGTGGATTTTCTCTATCTCTTCATTGTATTTGATAGCACATCTCCAAGTAAACATTTAAATCAAACATTTAAATCAAAAGGTAAGTTTATGAAATTACTCCAAATTTATACCTAAATTAATAATCTCTATTTAAATCTTTCCAAGTAAAATTGCTCCCAGCCTATTTCCTATTCTGTAGTGTTGTGGCTCAGTGGAAAGTTTTCTTCTTGAAACCAGTACTGACACTAACTGTTGGCAAATCTGTCATTCACTCCTTCAGCCATTTTGAATAGTTACTGTCCTGAGGTGTGTAAGTCAGTTGGCCACCAAATTGTTACCAGCTTTCCAATGGTCCAGCTTCTAAAGTAGATTGCTTGTTGTAAAATCAATGCTTTGAGGTCCTTACAATGTAGACTCTCTTGACAGATCTGCAGTTTTGGACAGCATAAATCTCAAGAAATTAAAACTCTCTAGAAAATCATTTAATTGATTTATTTCTTGCATGATACATTTTACTTTGCCTTTAGTCTGCAAATCTCTTCTGAATATATTTATTTAAATTTCATTAATAATAAAACATAAATAAATTTCATCAATGTATTCTTAAAATAGCTAAAGAGCCTGACGCGATGTCCTAGCGGCTCAAGTGCTTGTCCTGCATGCACCGGGATCCCATATGGCACCAGTTGTAATTCCAGTGGGGCTGCTTCCCATTCACCTCCATGATTGTGGCCTGGGAATGCAGTCAAGGACGGCCCAAAGCTTAGGGTCCCTGCACCCGTGTGGAAGACCTGGAAGAGCTCCTGGCTCCTGGCTTCGGACTGGCTCAGCTGTGGCCGTTGTGGTCACTTGGGGAGTGAACCATCAGACAGAAGATATTCCTCTTTGTCTCTCCTCCACTTTCTATATCTGACTTTGTAATAAAAATAAAATAAATCTTTAAAGAGAATGGCATAAAAACAGTAGTAATGGTTATAATGTAAAATGATTCCTTGAATACCATTTCTAATTGTAATTATTTTTTTATCTAAATATGTTTGCTTTCTTAATTTGCAACAGATTTTCTTGATAACATAAACTCGTGTATCTAAAAAAACTTTCTTTTTAATATTGTTAGTACTATATGGCACAAGGCTTCACCATTTTGGCTTTGTCTGCTGGTATGTTCTTAATTTGTTGCTAAATTGAAGCAATTAATATGCACTAGGTGACAAAAGTTTTAATCCTGCTATTTGGAAGATAAATCATGAATAAACAGAAATAACTCAAACCTGAGAAAAGGGCTATAAAATTCAGCAGCTAAATGGTGTGGGCAACAACATAATGTATTTTGTTTATTTGATTTATGGTATTAGAATGAAAATTCATATTATATAAAGGTATTGATCATGGAAAGGTAATTCATATTGCTTTTCTCTTCTTTCCTTGAAATCATGATTAAGCAGTACTGGTTCATTGCTGAAAATTTCAGAGTTTAGAAGAGTGTTTCTATCAGTCCACTACTGACTTTTCATTATCTTTTTATTTCTCTCAAGAGTAACTAAAAGCACATCTATGTTTGTATATAAAGACATATAAAACAAGGGACACTTTCACATAGACACAGCCCAAACACCACCACCCCTGCAGCCCGAACTGGTTTTGCAAATTTAATGTCTCAACTACCACCTTCGAAAGCTGCCTATGTGAGGATTATTTTGCTCCCACTGAACTCGCTTTTGTTTGAAAAACAACAGAATTGAGCTGGGTGGTTTGTAATATCTGGGGAAGTGTGTTTCAACAGTCCTGAATTTGGAAGCTTTGGTGCTTGAGTTGTTCAGATGGCTGTAACACCCAAGAGAGGGTGTTCCCTGGATCACGGAGACTTTGAGTGTTGGGAGTAACGTCTTCCTGCCATCCATGGGGGTAACATGTGTCACATCGGGGGTGGTCACAACATTCTCTGGGGGTGGGGCAATGAATTGCTGGTGCGGGAGGATGGCCTGAGCCAGGGGGCCAGCAGATCAATGACAGAGACCTCTAAACCACTGATTTGTCCACTATACAAGGGCTCCCATGCCTCCTCAGTATTGCCTGCAGAGCTTCTGGGTGCTAACGTGTCATCTGACATGTCAATCATTTGAGCTGTTTTTCCATGACATGCTCCATGGTCACCTTTCTCATGAGCCTGCCAAAGTGTACCTTGGCAGGTTTATAGGACAGGGTCCGTCTTTTCCTCTCCTTTTTCTCTCTTTTAGGAGGTCATATGATAGTCATTTGAATGTATCTCCTTTAATTTTCTATGTTCAAATTCACATATGACACAAACTCAACAGAAGGCAGACAATAGATGAAAACAGAAATAGCTGATATCCTTTTAAACAGACCATATCCTATGCTAATGAATAAAAGGTAATACCCACAAAACATGTAGAAATAATTGTAATTATGAACTGAATACAAACTTTATTCAACTGAAGTTCTTCTGTCTGTGGCATGGCACTTCTCTAAACTTAGCTTCATGACTTTGAAACACAAGTCCTGGCACTGTGTCACCACAGCACTGGGATATCACTGGGTGCCGGCCCTCTGTGCTAGATTTAGAGCACAGGTGATTTTCACACATTTAATTAGTACCTCAGTTTCCATAATCTAATTTTACTGGTATCATAGACTTCAGTGACAGTTCATGAAATTAAGATTTTTAAAAATAGATTTTTATTTGAAACACAGATTCATAGAAAGAAGGAGAAATAGTGAAAAAGAACTTCCATCCACTGGTTCACTCCCCAAATCTCCAAAATGAATAGAGCTGAGCTGATCCGAAGCCAGGAGCCAGGAGCCTTCCTCTGCTGCTTTCCTAGGCCATAAGCAGGAAGATAGTAGGAAGCAAAGCAGCCAGGACACAAACTGGCGCACATATGAGATGTTTGTGCTGCCAATGGAGAATCAGCCTATCGAGCCACTGTGCCAGCCTCACAGAACTAAGATATTAAAACCTTACTGATCTTAAGCCAGAAAGCCAGACTATATTTTTAAATCTCAGATTATGATGTGACCATAAGTAGATACATTTTTTCAAGTTATTTTTGCTTATTTGAAAGGTAGAATTATGAGATGGAGAGAGAATGAGAGATCTTCCATTCCTGATTCACTCCCCAGACGGCAGCAGCCGTGGAGGCTGTTGTGCCAGGCTGAAGGCATGAGCCAGGAGCTTCTTTCTGATCTTTAACATGGATATAGGGGCCCATTCTGCTCTGCCATCTCTGTCACATTAACAAGCAGCTAGAAAGGAAGTGGAGCACCTGGGACTTGGGACTTGAACTGACACTTATATGGGATGCTGACATTGTACCTTAACCCAATATAACACAAAACCAACCCCCATAAGCACATTTTTGCATAATTTGTCTTACTCCAATATTCTAAAAAATTTTGATTTTGCATCCCACTTTTTTTGCATATATTACCAAGTGTAGTATTTTCCCTGTTTCTGCTTTTCTTTTAGAAAGTTCACCATTACCGACTTTCTCCATTTTCTCAAGAAAGATTTCTATTAAAGGGCTGTTAAATATTTATGGAAGAATAACTTCCAATTTTAAATTATTCTCATTAAATTAGTACATAGTTAATATTAAGTTAATGTATCATCTACTTCATAAAATTGGAAGGGCTGAACAAATGATTCATTGTACTCTTATGTCTCAGTTCTATGGAGACCAGTTTTGCTTTATATCATTCTACTAACAGGTATCAGGGGAAACAATGCAAAAGCAGAGATAGAGGAAGAGAGACAGATCTGAAACAGTGAGCAATGTAGTAAGAAGGTTAAGTTCTAATAAGAGAGCTAGTGTTACAAAGCTGATCCTTTGGATATCAGGGGTTGCTCCATCAATCCATTACACAGACTAAGGGTGTGATGGGATAATAGGACAAACTACTGCAAGGATCAGCTGAGACCTGATAGCCAGCTGAAAGTTACTCAGTATGCTTTAATCTGCCTGCAGGTTCCATAGGAACCATAATGTATTATGATAGTTGATTTTACATGTCAACTTGACTGGGCCATGATGCTCAGAAATTTGCTCAAACATTATTCTGGACGTTCCCGTGAGGGTATTTTAGATAGAATGAAGAGGCAAATTGGAAGACTTTGAGCAATTCAGGATGTCTTCCCCAGCAGATTAACCCAATCAGCAGAAGGCATAGACAGAGAAAAGGACTGAGCAAGGAAGGATCCTGCCACTAGGGAACCTACAGCTGTGATGTGCAACAGCAGTTCCTCCTTGGATTTCTAAGCATCCATCCTACCCTGCTAAGTCTGGATTTTCTAGTTTCTGGAATAGTCATGCTTACTTTAAAAAAAAAAATCACCTTTTGTCTAAACAGATTGTATAGCTTTGTTCACCTGGAGAACCTTGACAAATACACGGATCAATGTGTCACAGGTATTTACCACTGAATATATAGTTGACCAAAAACACTCATTTGACCTCCAGTGCATTTTATTATATGATTTTTTTAAAAAAAAATGTATTGAAAGGACACAAGAAATGATAGAGTGAGATCTACCACATTACTAGTTCACTCCCAGATGACCACAACTACCAGAGCTGAATCAGGCCAAAATCAGGAAATGGAAACTCCAACTGCATTTGTCAGATACCCATGCATCTCAACTATCTTTCACCCAGTGCCTCCCATGGTGAACATGAGCTAGTCACTGGAACCAGCAATGAAGCGAGGGCTTTCACTCGGGCACTCTGATATGTGATACAGCATTCCAAGTGATGTTTTAACCACTATGCTAAATGACGAGGTATAGGTTGAAAATAAATAAAGGATAGGAATTGCCAGATAAAATCAGTAAAAATATACTAAAGAGTAGTGACCATCCAGGTCTATTACTGGCAGCTTGGGGAAGCTTGTTGTAGCATATGCACTGTTCCAGTGACCTCTGAACAGGTTTTCACTGATCTTTGAATGCCTTGACAGAACACTGATCTCTTGTGAGCAAAAGAGAAAGGAGCAGGTAGAGAGGCTTCAGAAAGGAAAGAAAACATTAAGTCTTTCTCTGGATGTCTAGATGATCATCCTGCCTTACAAAATTCAGATTTGTGGCCTCCGTAACTATAGGAGACAATTTGTGAAACTGAACTCGGGATTCTTATTTCTAAAACGAAATGCCTCCTGGATCGTTGTGTCCCTTTGGAATACCTCTATAGGTTTGTAAATACCTAAGCAAATTCATGATTCTATTTCTAAACTGCTATACCTGTTTCTGTAGTTTAAAACAGATTTTGCAATGAAGATTTTACAAAGTGGAGGAAGATAGTGTAGTATATGAATCTAATTTATTAATCAAATGTAAAATAACAAAATTCTTGCCTCAACTGAGGCAAAATGGATTATTATTATTCTCATCAGATTGTTATCTGATTTCCTCAAAATGGACAGAATGCTTTAGATTGTGAAGAGGCCAGAAGAGAGGGAGGCTCCATCAAAATCTGCAATCATGGAGCAGCACAATGTTTCTCTCCAAGGAGAGAAGACTGCGATCTGTTAAGAGTTCAGATTCTTTAGAGTCTGTGACCACTTCACAAGTGAGAAAGATTGACAGAAATTGTAGCTTTAAATATGAGCAGACTAATTCAGCACCTACATAGGGATGAATAATGTAGATGTGGTTGCAGAAAACATTTCCAAAGAAATCCAAAAAGTCCACACCGACTGACTTAGCAGTCATGTACCAGTGGGACAATCACCACCACAATTTGAAAGCCTGGAGACGTGGTTCAGTATTCAAGAGTCCTCCACAACTGGGTTTTGTACAGGAAAGCACATTCTGATGAAACAAAAGAGTTGTATATTTTCATTTATTTCTCCATTATAATTATTTTTGCTACCATTTTTTATCTTCATTGTTTTCATGTATTCATAGCTCTCTGAAGAAGGCTACTAAATTTAGAAAGCTGTGATTTGGAAATTCAAGTGTGATTGCTGATTTGCAAGAAAGAAAGTGCTAATGCTATATGAAAAAAAGTTAAATGATTACTTTTAGAATACTTAAGAAATGTATTGAGATACTAATTTGTAATTTTTACCATCACTATAAGAATTTACTTAAGAAAATTAAGTGACTTTAATTCTATAGAATATAAAAATAAAGTCATTAATATGCAATAGAATTTTAGATTATAATATATATATATTCATCTTAAATGGGCAATAGGCCAAAATAAGGGGAAAAATGTTCTCAAAATAATGCTGTGGCTAATAATTAAACATAAGGCTTAAAAGGTGGCCAAGCACAATGTATTCACTGACACCATCAGCATTAATCATTTCTGACTTCAACTATCACAAGTACTCCATTGGCTATACTAGCTTGAAATACACTTAATAAGCATTTTTACTAAAACAAAAATATTTGCAAGGATTTAACTGAACATCTATGTACATACATACAAAACACTTTCTTTTTTATTTGAAAGAAAATTACACAAAGAAGAGACACACACGCATTCAGGAAGAGAGAAAGAGAGATTTTGCCATCCACCGGTTCATTTCCTAGATGGCTGTAACAGCCTGAGCTCAGCTGAGCTGAGCTGAGCTGAGCTGATGCAAAGCCAAATCTATTAAAATAACAGATTTAAATGTATACAGTATGATTCCATTAACACAGTGTTCTGCAAAGAACAGAAAGTGCAGTGATGAAAAGGAGACGTGGTTTCTTGCGATTGCAGAGTCTCTGTACTGCCTATAATGGAGTGCCATGCTGGGGTATTCTGTTAGTGAATTGTTACAAACACTGAGCATGAAAAACAGCCTTGTTCCTACTTAGACATATACAGCAGAAACTTAATTGTTCTTATTTTTAATGTTAACGTGGGTTTCAATTAAAATGGTTTAAGGTTTTTAACAATTAATATCTTGTGATTAAAATACGTATTTTATTTCTTCCCTTTAGGTAATGAATATTGAAGTACTGCAGAACACAGTAGTAACCTCACTGGCCTTTCTCCAGATTGCCTTTGTATAACACTAGGAGTTGAAATATAATCATTTCAATGATTGATAAGAAACTAATTTTGTGCTCTCATTTTCATTCTGTTTTGATTATCAAATTTTTTTAGTACAATAAATTCTAGATTTATTTTTAAGGTATGGAGATACAATACTCATTTTTAGCCAAAATGTTCATGTTATGTGTGGTTTGTCTTCTGCACAGAAGCACAAATGAGTAACAAAATTCAAAAAGATAGGATGATATAAGCAATTTAAACAAATCATTTTAGGTCCTGGCACAGTAGGATAGTGGCTAAAATCCTCATCTTGCAACCACCAGAATTCTGTATGGGTGCCCATTTGTGTCCTGGCTGCTCCACTTCCCATCCAGCTGCCTGCTTGCAGCCTGGGAAAGCAGAAGAGGACTACCCAAAGCCTTAAGACCCTGCACCAGTGCAGGAGATTGGATTGGATTGGCTCGGCTCCAGTCATTGCGGCCACTTGGGGGATGAATTTGAAGACGGAGGAGCTTTCTCTCTGACTCTCCTTCTCTCTGTAAATCTGCCTTTCCAAAAAAAAAATTAATAAATTTTAAAAAAATCAGTTTAACTTCTTTTCCAGTGAAAGCTAGTAATTACAAAGGTAATCAAATGTGCATTATTTTCATGTAAGAAAGATTCTTTTATATGAGAGTTGTTTGGGTGTTACCATCTGCTGATGAAATTTACCTGGCTATGTCAGGGGGATCCATCTGGCAACACAGTGATAGTTATCTAAATATTTTTGATAATAATTTTTAACAAAACATGAAATTGTTTCTTCAACTGATATATGAGTGAAGTCATTTTAAATATTTTCTTTAACCAAATGAGAGAACCAAGCAAATACAAGGAAACACATGCACAGAAAAGGAACATTAAGATGAATCTGAAGCTAGAGACATATGATTCTTTTCATGTGACTAAGCAATATTCATAATTAACAGAATTGTGAAATAGCTCCTATGAAATCAGAAGCTGAAGAAGTCCACTGTAACAATGCTTGCTTTTCCATGGATGCAGGAATGTTTTCCCTTGCCAAGGGAATTATAAACTATATGGTAATTAGGATACGTATTTGGCCTTGCAGTTGGAGACTCCAGTTGGAGTTCCTGCAGTCCACCCTGGGGTGCCTGACCTTGAGTCTTAGCCATTCTAGTTTCAGCTTCCTGATACTGCAGAACCTTGGACGCAGCAGAGAACGGCTCCCAGTGACCGAGTTCCAGCTCCTGGCTTTGACCTAATCTATAGTCACAGTTATAGAGAGTATTTGGCAAATAACCAGCAGATGCGGAATGCCTCACTCTTTCCCAGTTTCAAATAAATAAATTTAATGATGATAATTTTATAGTGCTCCATTTCCACATTCTTCTTTTTCAGTGCTCATTCGTCTATACAATTATCTTTTTCTTGGAAACTTCTCGAAGTATGAATTTTTAATAAAATAGGATTGTGTCCAAAACCTTCACGAAGACAAACTGACAGTATTATTTCTATTTATGTGCCCTTAAATGTGTTAAATATAATTTTATTTTATGGATTTTATATATCACCTATACACTTAAAGAGAATTGTCTAATGCTTTAAATAGTCTGAGATTCTGAAAACAAATCTGTAGGAAACAAAGATTATTATTCTCTACAGCACACAAAATTACCAAAGCTGAACAGCTTGGTGAATAACCTAAGTTCATAAAATGATCAAACATACAAATTATTTTCATTTTTGTATGGCTCAAGAAAGGTCAGAATGAAAAATCAGGGAAAGGAAAAACATGCCATACTAATTATATACTATTTTAAGCCTGGTAGCATTTTTTCATCGAGGCAGTATCATCAAGGTAATAAATAGCTATTTCACAGCTTAGAGATTACATGAATTTGAAATCTCAACCCACATGCTTAACTTCTGAAAACATTTTAAAACTAGCTATTAAACACTAGATCTATATAATGAAACATCATTTACATTCTTCTGGGTGAAGTAATTCCTAAATACATATTTTCCTGTTTAGGATTATCATAATTCATAAAGCACCATGCTGAATCTCGGCACTATTCGAGTCTTGTCATCGAGATTTTTTTTCTTAATTGTGTTGTTTTATAATGGCATCTGGTAGAGCAAATCTGTGAAGTGTTAATAAAAATAATAGCCTCATCTGTCTCCACACAACTGACAAATAGAATGCACTGTAACAGGGGACCTTCCTCTAACCTCCCTGTCTCAGTCAGTGGAGCAGTGATAACACTTCAGACACGGCGAACACTGCATGTCCACAGCATTTGAAGCTTTTCCTGGGAGGTCTATATACTCAATTTTAAATTATATATATTTATATACTCGATTTTAAATGAAAACCAATCTGATCCTATCCATTTACACTGAGACATGAGCATAGGGGAGTTGAATCTATTCAGAGTCATCTGTCATTTAAGACCGATTGGCTGTTAACATAGATAAAAATCTCCAAGTGTTGTTACTTCCAAGTTTTGATGATGATGGCTTGAGATCGTGTTTTCTATCGTTCTGTTGATGCTCTTATTTAGTCAAAAGTTAATCTGCGCCATAAAATTTAGTTAGTGTATTCTTTTTTACGAAGCATAACAAGTAATAACTAGCTCAAAGCAGTATGACTGTATTTCATACATATGAGACACAGAATTTCTGATAGGGTTAGTTAAGTTAGTTTCTTTGTTCTATTGCTTACTAGTCACATGTTTGATATGTCACCTATACATGCTTCCTTGTGAATGAAGTAAAAAAGCATATGGTTCTCGGGCCCGGCGCGGTGGCGCAAGTGGTTAAGTCCTCGCCTAGCACGCCCGGGATCCCATATGGGCGCCGGTTCTAATCCCGGCAGCCCCGCTTCCCTTCCAGCTCCCTGCCTGTGGCCTGGGAAAGCAGTCGAGGACGGCCCAAAGCTTTGGGAACCTGCACCCGCGTGGGAGACCCGGAAGAGGCTCCTGGCTTCGGACCGGCATAGTATCGGCCCATTGCGCTCACTTGGGGAGTGAATCATCGGACGGAAGATCTTCCTCTCTGTCTCTCCTCTCTGTATATCCGCCTTTCCAATGAAAAAAATAATAAAAATAAATCTTAAAAAAAAAAAAAAAGCATATGGTTCTTGAAGAGGGGAATAGGAAATCCCAGAGCCAATGGAATTGTATCATAAAATAATAATAAATAATAACAATAAAATTATATGGTGCTTGTGAAGATCAAATAATATGACTGTCTTCAAAAATACTTAAAAGCCGCCAGACACATAACGACAAATACTATATAATACAATACCTTCGATGAATTTAAATTAGCCACACTCACAATCTCAGACAGCTGAATGGTGGCTTCCAGAGGGTGGCATCAGTACACAAAGAAGCTGCTAGTCAGATGATGAACTGATATGTTCCAGATGTATTCTAAGTATTATACTGCCTGTCAGCATCAATACTGTATTTTATGCTTAAATATGCCTTCTTACTGCACACACACACACACACACACACACAATGCATAGCTAGAAAGAAATAACCTTTCACAGGTATTGAATAAGTTTACAGCACACACCATGACCAGTTCTTGGGTTCGTATTTACCTTCAACTAATCAATTTGTTTATAATCATTATGTGCAGCTTTTTGTAAGTTAACCATACTTCAATGAAGTGTAATAAAAATAAATTACAGAAACAGCTAGCTGCAGAATAATAGATTCAAATAAATTGTGAAGGAACTAAAATATTTTGCAGTGCTGAGCCAGTCCATGGGTCATCAAAGGTTGTAGAGAAATAGTTATTTAGCGTACAGGTTAGGATTTGTAGATTATAAAATTTCTGTTGCAGCCATTCAAATATGCCACTACGGAACAAGAGCAATGAATGTCCCAATAAATCTGTTTATGGACACAGATATTTGACGATCAGTGTGGTTTCAATCCCTGCAAACCATTTTTTTTTTTATAATTATTAAGTTCTCACATATACCTTACTAGGTAGGACACAAAGATTAGTTACTCCTTACTAGGGTATTGAAGATCTCTCTGCACACCCCTCCTAAAACTGTTCTGTGCCTCAATTGTTAACATATGCCTCATTAGAGTTATAAGCCTCTTTGGGCTATCCTAAAATCTGCCAAGTTCAGTAAAAATCATGCTTCAGCACTATAAGCTGCTAAATATAAAAATGAAAATAGATGCAAGACAGCTGAATAGTACCCTATAGCCATTTTAAAGTGTATAGCAATAGGTTGTGTATAAACTAAAATTGAAATGTCAATGAAGTAGTCACAGGATGTGGTTAAGAACTTGCATTTTCTAGCATATTGGTCACTCAATACCATGTCAATTAACTCCATGATGTTGTAAATTGTTGTTGATGTTGTGTTGTGGCTTTTCATTGGATGGGAAGATATTCTGCCAGTTCTACTTTTGGGCAAGGGATGGTCTCCCAGTGAAACTGTTGAATTCATCTGGACAATAAGATGTTGGTTTCTATGCATGGTACAGGCTTACAATGAAGGAATCATGACTGGATATGAACTGTAATACTGCAACAATGTGGAGGAATCCAATATGGGGGGAGAGTATGCGGAGGGGTTGGGGGAATCCCAGAGCCTATGAAACTGTATCATAAAACAAAATAAAAAAAATATTAAGTTCTTAAATTATTGCCATATAAAAAGGATTTGAAATATGTGAGTATAAAAAACTCAGATGAATTGTGGGGGGTCCTGGTCATGCTCCTGTTTTCCTTCCTCCTTTCTGGTCAGAGAGGTTCCTATGTAACTTAATAGGAAATGGTGTAAAACTCTGCAGTGTAATGCATCTGAGCTCATAAATGTGCAACATTAGCCAAACATTCAGAGCTTCATTAAATTATTACAAGAATACAGCCAAGACAACTCATACCTTATGTTAATTACAATAATATTTCATATTTTCAAATTGCTTTATGAGCTCGATGAGAAAAAGCACAATCATATCTACCCTTGCCTTTCCATTATCTACGAGAGAACATGATTTTTAACAAGTCAAAGTTCCAATTAGTTAGCTAAATTAATAAATACAGTAATGTATTCACTTCAAGTTAGACAGGCTTAATTTATTTTAGCCATATGGTTTTGACAGAATATGCTTGCCTTTTGCAAAATATAAGCAAATGCTGAATGCATATCCCAAATGCCCAAAAAACCAGATCTAGGCCAGGCTAAAGGCAGGGCAGGAGCTAGGAACCAGAAACACACTCACAGGGACTCCAGTGTAGGGAACAGAGGCCTGATTACCTAAATAATTCCCTACTGCCCCCGTAGGTGCATGTTATCAGGAAGCAGAACTTAGAAGTGAAGCTGAACTTCACCCCAAACACTGTGGTGAGGATGTCCCAAGAGGTGTTACAAATGCAGTGTCAATTTCCTTCCCCAATATTGCTTTTAATGTAAGACTTTTGGTAAAGGTTTGGAATATTTACCATCAGAGATGAGCAACAGTTGTTTTTAAAATTTTTCATGAACTGTCTACTGAGTTTGTAATAATTAAGATCCTTAACCATTTTATCCTAATTCTAGATGTTAGCTCAAGTTTAAAATGTACCCATGAATTCTCTGTATCTCTTCACTTTCCACATTCTCTCGAATGCCTTTTATTATTACATTCCAAATTGTTTTTTCACCAGTATTGAGTTATCTTTTTAGTGTCTCTGAATTGAAACTCACACTGTTTCTTCCTGCAATTGAGTTATATTTAGAACAAAGATTTGGAAGGTACAGTTCTTAAAGAGGTTAAGGATTACATTAACTGGTATACAATTACGGCTGCTCTGAGAATTTAAAAACCGCAGTAGTCTAATTAAGATATTCCTTTCTCCATAGCATAAAAACTGAGGTTGATTTTGTGCTTCTTCTTTGAAAGAATAACCCTTGTTTGCCATTTTACTTCCTCTTTCTGTTGGGTCTCCTTCTTCTACATGTCCCAAGATGGGCCACCTTTTGCTCATTTTTAATCTGTAGAAGGGGGCAATGAGGATCTGTTTAAATCACACCCTCTGCTATAGGTTTCTGTGCCATTTACTGCTTATATTCTTTCTTATGTTCACACTGATCAATCACTGGAGTTGCTGCAGCACTGACTCTAGACAAATTTAAATAATTTAGGAATATTATTTTCCTCTATCTCCCACAGTGAAACCCTATCAAACTTGAGCTTTCCATCTTCATATCCATCAAGGAGCAGACTGAAGTGATTGGAGGTGTGGTGGTTGGAATTCATCTCCCCTCATATCCTAAGGGTCCCTCCTGGAACTGAACCTCCACTCTCCACTAGAAAGCAGTGGAGGGCTGGAAGTGAGCCCTCCATTCCCCATCATCTCTCTCCCAGTGACAAGACAGCTCAGAGGATTTATAACTGACTCCCATTACCAGCACTAGGCTGCTATGGGCAGGGCCTGGACATGGCTGGACTTCCATTCAGGAGGCAGTGTGAATTCTTACACTCAGAATGAAAATTTCAATTTCAGATTCTGTCACATTTTCTCTGTCAAAAATCGATACTACATCAAATGTGGCCCTTTAAGTTTATAGAATATAAATTACATAGAGAGAGAGATGTTGGGGATGTAGCTCATCAGGCTGAGGAGTCTGTGTGGGTATCTTGAGAATCAATGAAACTCCTCCCAAATCCCCCACTGCAAAATATGTGCATAAAATAGAAGGTTGGAAAAATTCAAAGCGCTTGTTCAAATAGAAAAGCCTTATGTTCCCCACGTTTTTACTCTCTAAAGCCAAAAGACAGGTGGTATTTTACAAAAGTTAGTCTGTTTTTAATTTTTTCCCCAATAGTCAGAAATAATCCAGATTACAATAATCTAGGAAAAAAAAACAAATAAATATTAAAAATTTGAGAAAATGCTGTTTTCACATGAGAAGCAGGGAAATTGTCTTCAGAAACGTCATTTAGTTAGTACAAAAAGTTAAAGTCATATTACAATTTGTACTTTTGTGGATATAAATGTGTTGAATAAATATGGCAATATTAAATTAATACAATATTTTAGGGATAAAAGTTCAGATTACACAATGGCATCTTGGTGATGTAACATGGGAGATTCTTCATATTTACCTGGATTTTTAAAAAAAGTGACACAGTACATGTAATTGTTTTCCAGAAATTAAATTCCTGGCTTGCGAAAGATTCTCTCTGAAAATTACATATTTAAAAACTCTGTGTTGGTATTTATTTTCATCTACTTCAGAGGTTGATTGTTGGGAGGAGGGCAGAGATATAGGGAGGGAGAGAGAGAGAGAGAACAAAAGAGAGAGAAAATCTTTTATCTGAAATATGTGTGCAATAGCCAAAGCCTACAGGACTACATCTCTTTCTGGTTGTCCTATGTGAATGCCATGGACCTAGAGGCACTTCAGCCATCATAAGCTGTCTTCCAGTACACATTAGTAAAAAACTAGGTTGAAAGTAGGGGAGCTGGTACTCAAACTAACCACAAAATGTCCACAAAATCCTGTGTTGGCATCTCAAACAGCATCTTAATCCACTGTACCACTGTATTCACACTGAAGGTCTACATGTTCTTTTTGTCCCGCCAAGAGATGAAGCCCTAGTTCTGAAATTTTTGCTAAATTGAAAAGCTGCAACTTATTTTAATTCTTGACTTGTGTCCCAGAGTCGATCTGATTATGATGATGGTTGGACAAACATGTAAAGTGGCCACTAAGATATGCTTCTAAAGCTTGGGAGTGCATTCACAATTCTTTTACTTTTTAATTTAGATTAAGCATGCTACTTCAACTTTGTCTGAGGTTATCAGATCATGAGAGGAGGAGCTAAAGTGTAAGTTTTTGAACTCCATCACAGTCTTCAAAATAGAATTCACAGGGGAAATACATGTGGCATATTTTATCTCATCATCATGTCTTAGTACAATATGACAGTAAAATAAGTAAACACTTAAAGGTAATTGAATGTGTGTTTTGCCAGTTAGTCACTGTAACAGGGAATGGGCAGAGAATGGTCAGAGAGCAGAACAAACAAAAAAATGATGACCACTGAATATTACTCTAATGCACTAATTATAATCAGTTATGCTATTTAGAAACTTAACATATTTTTTTCATCAAAGATGGACTATTTCCACTATGATACCATTTTGTGGTTTGCCATGCCTGATACTGCAAAGTTGAGGTAACCATCAAGGATTGTTGTTATACAGAAATTAATTTTATAAATTGAGTGCAATCCTCCACTAAAGAAATGTTCCAACTTAGTCCTCTATCATTAATGAGTCAGATACCTCTCTTCAGGCTACATAAGTTTTAATAGACAGTAATGCTATGAATGAATCATTATGAAGCCCACTCAATAATAAAATATTGAATAAAGCCTCATGGGAATTTAGTTATTGTTGGAACTATATTAATTGGCCACACTTCCTTTAATGAAAGTATTCACACTGTATTTTAACCTTTGGCTAAGTCTAAAACATTAATTTTAGATGCTCATGTGACAATAATTATTCCTTTATTTTTTGGAAACCAAGTCTATACAAGAACTGATATAGTCAAGTTGATGAAGGTTACAAAAAAAATGAAATAGGACAAACAAAAAAGTCATGGCTGACAATGAATGATTTATATTTACAGCAAAAAACATAGACTAAAACCGTCTGTCATCACTATAAAACAGGACCCTTCTACTCCCTGAGATAATGAATTGGAAAAGTTATTGAGGCATATCGCCCTGGATTCTCACGTAAACTCTTATCCAAGAAATCTGTCTACAAAGCTAGCTGAACTTATCTTTAAGAACTTCTCACTGTTGAACTTAATTCTATGGGAACCAGAACAATCCCAGGCACAGGCAAATGTGTGCACCAGATTTTCAGCAGTGTAAAATTCATGCTTTATCCACGGAGCTTGGTCTGTCCAACTGTCTCAAGTTGAAACTTGAGAATCAAACTTTTAAATGTAAAAATTTAAGTTGCAAAAAACAACAATCAGCTCACATTACCAAGCTGCACGATTGCCATTTGATAAGTCTTCAAAACAAAGAAAGTCATATGTAAACAGAAATACCAGTAGTTGGTTATCTTAGGTATGATATGTCTGTTTTCATAAAATAATGAGTAAATGAGAAATTGTTTCATGTTTATAAACAAGGAAAAACCCCTGGTATCAAGAGACAAAGCAAAACTGACAGCTGAGATGAAGTGCAGAAGAATTTAGGTCTATTCATGTTTTTATTGTTTTTCATGTTAAAATGGTATCTTTTACATCAAATAGGGCTAAAGCAGAAATCAGAACGTAGAGCTCCCGCTGCCACAGTAGAGCACAAGGACACAGGGGGAAGAAACCCGTGTGGGTGTGATGCAAATATACACTCATTGAAAAATAGATAACAGCTAAACCTTCCAAGACTACAGTGAGTAGGATATGCAAAAAAGGGCCACAGAATACCTTGCCAGGCCAAGACCAAGAGGCCAGTAAGACCTGAATCAACAATCGGGAAGGCTGTTGGATGAAAAGGCCATTCCTGCTTTATCTTTGTGCCACAAATTCCTCTGGGAGTCCAGGCTTTAGGAAATACACATCCATAAAAACAACAACAGCAGGACATTTAGCTAATCATAATGTCAGAAGACTGAGGTCAGAGTGCCATGGAAAGGACATAAATGGACGTTACCAGCCAGCAGGCTACAGCTAAATAATGTTTCTTGTTTTTTGTAATGTTGTAATAAATACGAAAACTCCTGGTAAATAAGTCAAGGCAAATAAAAGGCAGAACATTTGAGAAAAATTAAATCATGAAGGATCTTCTTGAAACAAAGATGACACATGCTAAAACTCCTCTGACTTCTGTGTGAAATGAATTATAACACGCTCAAAATTAGCCAAGTTGCCCACAGCCCTTCTTCAGTCTGCACTGTGAAGCAATTTCATACCACACTTGGAATTTTTAAGTAGAAATTACTCTTCTGCCATGTTAATATTAAAGCAGAAGGAAAAATGCTAAGGTACAAAGTTGGTCACTTTCATAAATAGCAAAATTGCTTGTTCTTAAAGAGATATGCCTAAAAATCTTTATCATCACTTTCCTTTTTAACAGATACCTTAGCCTGATAAGGATAAGCATTTAAGAAAATTAAAGCAATAGTTAAACAGAAATGTGTAACAGAGATTTTTAAAAATCTGACTTAAAATCTTCTTTTCAACTTTTAAATCAATGTACCATCTTCTGCTGCTTTCCCAGTTGTTTCAGCAGGGAGACAAACTGGAAGTGGAGCAGTTGGATTCCTACTGGGACCCAAATGGGATGTAAGCACTGCATATGGTGGTTTTACTGGCCCTGCCACAGCCACAATGCTGATTCAGGAATACTACCATTAAAACCAACCTAGAATATTAGAAAAGAGACATATGCTTTTTTAAAAAATACATTCCTAGATTTCTAAATTATCTGTTGAAAGTCCGCTAAGCACGTGTAGACAAAGCATAGGTGTTATTACACTAACTATCTTCACCCCCGTTTTTACCCCCCATCTTTATAACTTATCATTTTACATTTGCATTGCTTATGTAACCTTGAACTCTTACATGCTCTTATTTGATGAAAATGTTTAATTAGCTTGTCTAAAGTTTATCATGTGAATCCATGCTTCTCATTACTGCAGATTCATATTTGGAATTTTCTATTGTTTTCTTCATTTGTTTCTTCACTTGCTAACTGAAATTTGATTCTTAACAACACTGATCTGTGTGTTCATATTTGTGCTTGCTTCATGTTTTCATGCTTCATGTTGCCCAGCGACAGTGTCCTCAGAACACAACCACACATACACAGAATTCTATACGCATTGTTCCTTAAACCTGATTATTGGTTACTGTTATAGAGAGTGTTATGGTACTCTGGCTAATGATTTTTTTTCCTATCAAAGGGCTGAGTTTTAAAAATCATTATTTCTGATCAAGTACAACTTTCTTAAATTCCCCTAGTGGTAGGTTTGGCTTTTGAATTGAAATATCTCTCATTATTTTTGAGACATAAGAAGTTTGCACACGCATGGGTACCATGCTGTGTTTCGACATAGCATATGAAGTTCTATAAAGTACACACCCAGAAGAGCATGTCCAGTTCCCTGAGCACTGAGAATTTCTTTACGGTAAAATTATCCCAACTTCTTTCTTGTTTAAAGATGCACAGTAAATTTCTTCTTGTCTTTTTAAAAATTTTTATAGAATCAAGTTTTTATCCCCTAAAAATATTTGAGTATTCTTAATTTCTAAATTTTGACTCTCCCTGAGTACTATTCATATTATATTTAGGCATGTTTGCTCATCATATATAGCACTTTTTCTATTTTACTTTGTTTTTAAAAATCACATATATCAATTTTTTTTTGAAAACACATCTATTTTGCTTTATGCTGTTGATAATTTATTGCTTCTTTTAAAGCTTCATTGTTTTCACATTTTTCCATGTTCTGAGTCTTGTTTTTTCCATTCCATTATGCTGACTTACAAATTTATCTTGAGGTGTTTATTATATTTGTTCCATTTGTCAAATTGAGTAATTTCATAAAGTTAGCATCGCGGAGAAGTTTTGTTCGCTTGAGTTAGGTTCTCTTGTACAGTGGTTAACTTTTCTTTTCCTTTTTAAAATTTTGTTTTTTAAATGTTTATTGGATTTATTTGACAAAGATGGAGATCTTTTATCTGCTGCTTTGCTCCCCAAGTGTCCTCAAGAGCTGAAGCTGGAGCAGAGCAAAGCAGGAGCCAAGAACCCCATCAGGAGGTCCCTTGTGGGTAACAAGGACTCCAGGAGAGCAGCCCCATGCTCTACTTCCTCTCAGTTGTTCATGGCAGGAAGCTGGCTCCCTCTCCGGGTGTTCATGGCAGGAAGCTTCCTCCCAGCTGGCGCAGGACTCAAAGCCAGGCGCCCAGACAGCGGTTGCAGGCATCCCGAAGGGTGTCAGGACCTGCTGTCACAGGACCTCAACACACTACCTCTTTTAAATTAGTTTTAATGGCTATTTTCATAGGTTCATATGTTTATCATGTTTTTTGATTTTAATTGTTCTCATTCTTAAAATATTGTGTCTAGATATTTCATTTGCCGGGAGCTTTGAGAATGACTTGCTGATCTCCTTTTGGAAGAAACAGCTGCTTCCCCTTTCATCAAGATTGTTTCTATCCATATTTACTATAAGCCCGAGAGAATCAAGAAAAGCTTTGAAGGCTTAAGTTCAACCCACAGCTGTTCAGTATGGTTTCCATATGATTAAAATGTGAGTTTCATTCCCAAGTGAGATGTTCTTTAGTTGCAGTTTGTATCAGCAATTATCAGGGCCTCCTGGTAGCACAGGTGCATAGAGAAGTCAGCGCTTTGATTTCAGGATTCACATGTTTCTTCAGAGCAGCAGAAGTCTCCATCCTCAGGTGAAACAAATATGACTTCATTTTTACAAATCTTATTTTCACTTCATCTTCAGGAGAATTCCGATCTTAACTTCCCATTATGTCATTAAAAAAAAAAAGATTTATGTTTATTACGAAGTCAGATATGCAGAGAGGTGAGACAGAGAGGAAGATCTTCTGTCTGATGAGGCACTCCCCAAGTGAGCGCAAGGGCCCAGTGCTGCGCCTATCCGAAGCCAGGAGCCAGGAACTTATTTCCGGGTCTTCCACGCAGGTGCATGGTCCCAAAGTTTTGGGCCATCCTCTGCTGCTTTCCCGGGCCACAGGCAGGGAGCTGGTTGGGAAGTGGGGCTGCCGGGATTAGAACCAGCATCCATATGGGTACCTGGGCGTGCAAGGCGAGGACCTTAATCACTGCGCCACTGCGCCACTGCGCCACTGCGCCACTGCGCCACCGTGCCGGGCCCCTGAAAGGGCAATTTTGATGAGGGTAAAGGAAGCGGAATGCTGTAGAGGAAGTCCAAATCGTATGTCGGCAGAAAAAGGATGGGGGCAGCTCATTGGATTAGGTCTTAGATAGATGACGCCTATCTTACTAAATACTGCAGGAGTGGTCATCCACAGTGTATATATACTTTTCAATTTCAATTCTGTTTTAATGAAATGAAAATGAATAATATATCTAAAACTCAATTATTACTGCTAGATATAAAGCAAGATTTTAATTTGATTTCATTCAATTTAAAGGTTCGATTTAAATTTTTAACTGTTTAAAATTAGCTTTGACATTCAATATTGTTCCTAAATGCCATTCTAGATATTCAATGATATTTCCTTCTTGTCACCCCCCTCTTTCCTCTCTCCAGGTCCCTCTCTCATTGTTTTAGTTTTTGAGATAGAATCTTAAATGTATGCTAAAAAGGCTTAATCTCTCATTAAACAAAAAATGTAACAAGCAAAAACCAGAAAAGACCCTCATGATGTAGACTTGGGAAGGCAGTGGACTGATGATCCAGTGACTGCATTGCTGCCACTTAGAGGGGAGAGCTAGGTTGTGTTCCTGGCTCCCAGCTTCTGCCCCCGCCAGGAACCTCTGCAGGCATCTGGAGGAGAGCTAGTGAAAGAGGCATGTCTCTATCCATCTCCTCTCTCTCTGCGTCGCTTCCCGCGCTGACTGAACTCAGACTTTCTCAACTAAAGGTAGCTTCTCTGAAACTTTGTCTATCTAATTTGTTCTATAGCACATATTTTTTTGGCTGAAATAATCCTATAGGCCTACATTTCAAAATGAATGCACAACGTGTGCATTGTCCGTGACACCCAATGGTGGGAAAGACCTTGACAAGGCTTTACCACGATGCTGCTTCTCCAAGACATATCCTTGCCTTTCTCTGTCCTTCCCTGTCTACATTTACCTTCTCAATTACATTGCTGAGGCCTTGTTGAAAATCAGCTAGAATTGTGTTTGGCAACATCCCAACATTCCTTGTTTTATCCTAATAGTTATAAATGCTATATGTCATCTTCAGCAGCTTTATTTAATTTTTTTTTCACTATTGTCTATACTTTTGCCTGACGGTAGATATTCTAAATATTTATTGACTTGCTGAATGAATGATTCTAATAAATGTGTTGTGTTTATATGGAGGTGGGTTCATGTCCTAACTGCTCCATTTCTGATCCAAGCCCCTGTTTATGGCCTGAGAAAGCAACAGAGGACAGCCGAAAGCCTATATGCATGTGTGAGACCAGGAGGAAGTTCCTGGCTCCTGGCTTCAGATCAGCTCAGCTTTGCCCATTGCAACAATTTGTAGGAATGGACCAACGGATGGGAAAATTCTTTCTCTCTCACTCTCTCTCTCCATGACTCTTAACTATTCAAGTAAAATAAGTATTTAAAAACTTAAAGAGTATTCTCTTTATAATAAAAGCTTTTGTATTTCACAATATCCTGACACATTATCAAGTCTAAGATCTTCCTTGATTGTTGGTAGACATCTTTGGAAGCAGAAGGATGCAACTATTCTAGCAACTGAAATTAGAGTTACTTCCCATGTGTACCAGGCTTTGTGGTTCGTTTATCTTCTTTCGTTTTAGGAAAGAGTACTTCAAATGTATTTCAATTACAGGAATTCCATTACCTCTAGACTCGCTGACAAATTTCAGTTATTAGACTGTAAGTTTTCAACCAAGTGCAAAATATGCCCACGTTAGTACCTGTCTGCATTAGTTTTCTAACATTAGATAAACCACTGCCTGTACAGCATGCTTCAACTACACTTGATATTTCTATTAGCTGTGTTCATTTTACTCTTCATTGAGATTGCAACAATATATATGATGCCAGCAGTATTTGAATGGAGTTATATTTTTTCATATATCAACACAGTATGCTATTAAGCTCTATGCTTTTTCTTTAAAGAAATGGGTATGAAATGTTAGCAGGGAATTTATTGGTGATTCAATTAGCACATTTACTCTTGCTTATTGAAAATGGACATTATTTTCCTGACTTGCAAGAACTTTCAAGCTGATAGTACACATTACTTAAAAGAGTTCTAAAAGCCTAAAATGTATTGCAACTTGGTTATTGTTTTTGCAAAAGGAACTTGATTGTTTTTTAGATTATCAGTTTAATATTTTTGCACACCTCTATTTTGGTATATCTCTTAAACAGAATGAAATGAAATACCCATAGATATTTTTATGAAACTATTTATGGCACTGGCATCATGGCATAGTGAATGAAGCCACTGGCTGATATGTGTGCATGCCACATGAGTGGTGGTTTGAGTCCTGGCTTTTCTGCTTACGATCCGGTTCCCTGTGAATAGTCCAGGAAAGCAACAGAAAGTGGCCCAGGTCTCTGTGCTCCTGCTATCCAGGTGCAAGACCTGGAAGAAGCTCATGGCTTCTGCTTTGGTCTGGCCAAACTCTGGCAATTGTGGCTATCTGGCAAGTTCTTTCAATTGAATAAATGAATCTCTCTCTTTCTCTCTCTTTTTTTTATTAGTTACGTTGTATTAATAAATCTCTCCTAAAACAATAAAACACTGGTAGCATGAATTTCAATGAGCTAGACTAATTTTCACTGAACCTAACTTTTCTTCCTTTATACTAAGTTTATACTAATTCCCATCACAAAATATGATCTTTAAGTATAATGTAAAAAATGTTATTCATATTAGAACTAGTCTACATTTCTTTTTAATGCAAGACATTCAGAATATAAAACACAAACATTACATCACAAAAGATTGTAGTCAAAATATGTGAAATAAAACATCTCACTTCCAGGACCAAGAAGGTATGAAGTATTGGAAAAATAGTATCAGGAAACATGATATTCACTAATAAATCTCACAAAACACTAGAGCATTTTTGCAAAACATGCTGGACACTTCTATTTATGTGTGTTCCTTTGTATCACAAATGTATTATAAAGGCACATTTACAGAGGGAGAGTCAAAGAGAAAGATATTCCATCTGCAGGTGCACTCCCCAAGTAGCCGCAGTAGAGCTGATCCAAATACAGGAGCCTAGAGCTTTTTCTGGGTCTCCCATGCGGGTGCAGATCCCCAAGCCTCTGGGCCATCCTCTACTGTTTTCCCAGGTCAGAAACAGAGAGCTGAATCGGAGGTGGAGCAGCTGGGACATGAACCAGCAACCTTGTGGGATCCGGGTGGATGCAAGGCAAGGGTTTTAGCCACTAGGTCACTGCACTGGGCCCATCATTTGTTTCTCACTCTGATTTCATTGATGAAGGATGTAGATGGGCTGAGGGAGATCAGAAGTAGCTTTTTGTGACATTTTCAGATGTTTTTCAGGTTTCTTTTCCTCCTTAAAATTTTCAACTAGTGGGCATGGCACACTGGCCTACTGGCTAAATCACCACCCTGCATCTCCTGGAATCCCATATGGGCTCTAATTTGTGTCCTGGCTGCTCCAGTTCCCATACAGCTCCCTGCTTGTGGCCTGGGAACAGACTTTTCTAACACCAGGCATTTGAATCCCTTAATATATGTCCTACTTAGGGAGGAATTTAAAATATGTCTCTGCAAGAACTCTTTTGTCACAATCATGCTATCAAAACCAAACACATCATAATAACAATGTTTCCAACTGTTTATTTTTTATGAACAATTAATTTTATGAAATTTTACTAAGTCTTACCCATACAGATAATGATTGAAGTAACACCTATCTTTATATAAAATGAAAAAAATTAGAGTCGGGGTGAACCATTTACACGAAAGGATACATTTTGCTTTTATAACTGAATTGATTAAAACATTTTTATGCCTCCAAAAAGAATTTTGAGACAGTCATAAAATTTATCTATGCAAAATTATAAGAGTAGTGTCTTTTACATACAACAATGTTAAGAAACACTGCAAAAGACTAATCTTGGTGAAGTGCAATTCAGTAAATAAACACAACAAAATAAATGTGTAAAATGGTATATTGTTAATTTATTTTGACAAGCATAATTGGATTTTAATAATTTATGAGGTTTATGAATCGTTTTCTATATGAAATAAATGAACAGTCAGAGCAATTTTAAAGAATATGAAATATTTATTCTTATCAATTCACTTCAGCACTCTATAACAGGTTATCTCCGTATAAGGGAATAGAAATCTAATTGTGTTTCTCAAATATATTGTTCTCCCAGGTCAATTAATTAGACAAGGATTCAATATAATTATCATATGGCTTAAAACACAATACCTTATTTATTAAGATGCTCCTTCTGATTTATCTTAGATTACAGGGAAAAGATAATTAATAGCATGATGATCCTAAGCACAGTTATTTCACAAGAGTCCGTTTTGTTGACGGCACATTTCATTTCACATATTTGGAGATAATTTATACAACCTTGTCCTTAACTTCATCATTATGTGTCACAATAGATTTTTATCACTGAAGTACAAGTCGGGGACAAAGTAAAAGAAATGGAAGAGAACATAGATGTGAAGAAAAACTTAAAACATTATTGCATAATATATTGCTTCATAATATATTCAAATATTTTAACATAAAAATCAAAGAGGCGATGTTTACACACTTAAAATCTGTTTCATTTGCGAGGCAGAGACAGAAACAGAGAGACAGAGGGAGAGCAACTTAGTATTCTGACTGGTTTGTTCAAAACAGTGAGAATGAGGGTAAGCTGAGACCAGGTTTCCAGGACTCAACCCATTTTTCAAGCGGGGTAGCTAAAATCCAACTACTTGAACCATATCTGCTTTTTCCCGTGGTTGGAAATGAAAAGAGTGCAACAGTTTAAAACTTGAGCCAGGATTTTACCTGCGGTACCGCCGGATAAGAGATACTGTCGGATATCTTAACCAACATCTTTGCCACTATGCCAAGAGTCCCTTGGAAAAAAATAATACATTCAGATGCATGAGTAGATGATAGTTCTATCCACAGTCTTCATCTTGTGGTGTGTGTTACGTTTGATAGCAGATATGATATTCTTTATTCAACACTTACCTTCAGAGGCAATGAAATACTTAAGTCAACTGAGCTTATAATGCCTATCTTTTTGTCCCTAGTGGTCTATTTCTCTACAGCAACACATTAAATAGGACCTATTATTCTGTCTTACTGAGTTGGTGATGTATTGAATTGTGAGCTCTCTGAGAAACAAAGTTATGTTTTATGCTTTCCAGTGCTTCCTTGAGTGCCTGGAACACAGTAGGTAATGGACTTTGGGGAGGGCAGGGGAGCATGGCTGTGTTGATTACAGTGATGGCTCACTAAGGAAAACCATTCTCATCACTCCTTCTTCCCTACTTCAGTTATCTTTCATATCCAATGACTCCGCTAAGAAGGTCAACAAACACTGTCATTTATCATAATTAAACTGCTGATGTGTCCACATCTTTTTTTGCCTCTCAAGAACATTTTCCATAAAATTCTCTTTTTGGATGACTGTTTCCTTAGGATTCTTCAACAAGATCTCTGCTTTTCTTCAACATCACTTTTTCTTTTTACCTGTTTATGTAGGCTTCTGCTCCTCATTTTTAATTATTCTGTTTTGGAGCACCTTTTTTGTGCTGCTCTCTAGTCTCTCCTTGGGTATCTGATTATGTTTTTAAGTAGAAAGAAAAATGAATCAAATTCATCTTTGAATCTTTAAAATGTTTTATTTATATTTATTTTTTTGTATTGGAAAGGCAGATGTACAGTCACCCATGTGGAATCCTGGTGCATGCAAGGCGAAGACTTCAGCCACTAGGCCACAGGCTGAGCCCTCTGGTTTTTATCTGAGCTCTTGCTTTATCTTTCACTTCATTTGCAACACCCACTTTCACTATAGTAATTAAACAAAAATGGTCCATCATAGTTCCTTATGTGTATCCTGAAGCAGATTGCTAGCTTCCCACAAGTATCTAATGTGTGTTTTGTTGTGTTATGTCTAAATCATATTTGTTAGCTGTCTTGGATTTAGTCATTATCATGAAAATGGTTTCTGCCAATAGAAGCAATTTGCATATTTATCTTTTCAACTCCTATCACAATATCATTCCAGGCTCTCCTCTGCGCCCAATGTCCCTTGTCCGAGGTTAGTGCTCTAAGGTACTCAGGAACTTTTTCATTATTTTAAATCACAGGGCAGCATTTGCTGTTTCCCTAGGGGCATTGGCAGGGAGGTGGTTTGGAAGAGAAGCAGCCAGGACCTGAACAGATTCATCCAGAACCCAAAGCAGCAGAATATAAGGAGAGTTATCGTTAGTATGGAGAAGAAAAGGATGCCAAGATATTCTACAGAAACCTAGGGGTTGCAGCACGGGGACCTGTATACATCTAAGAATGTTTCTCTGCCCTAGTACTGACTTGACCACACTTCTGCCAATGTGAGCACCTCCATAGTTCTTTTTTTTTCATACCCCTGACCATTGAACACAACTTCTATATTGAGTCTTAATGGAACACTCTTTGCTCATGCTGCAAATATTGCCATCACTCGATGTGGAAGAAGAGCTAGGGAGACGAATGGCATCATCCAAAAGCAAACAGCTAAAACCACCTACCAAACTGACACTTGAGACAAATCTCCAAGTAGAAAAGTCTTTTCCAATCCACTCAATATAAGTGAGAGAAAGCATGTGTATTTGTCCATGTGGTTAAGACATCACTTGGGATTCCTGAATCTAATATTGGAAGGCCTGGCTTGCAGATGGTTCTGGTCCTGATTTCAGCTACATCCATTAGGAGGCAGCAGGTACTGTCTGAAATAGCTTAGTCCCCATCACCCGTATGAAAGACAAGGATTGTTTCTGCCTCTCGAGTTCCCTCCCAAACCAGTGGCTATTGCAGGCATTTGAAGATTAAACCAATGGGTGAGAACATATTCTCTGCCATCGCCCACTCAAATGAAAAAAGTGAAATAAACAATTATTCCACTGGAATTTGAAGATAGATATTTGGAATTATTCCAAACAAACAACAGTGAAGATGGCTCCTCAAACCTTTGGGAACCCAATAAACAAAAACTACTTGAATTGTAAGGAGATCTGAACTGAACTGAAGACAGGAGTCTAAAAAAGTCCTGTTCTATGAAATGACAGCTGAAGCTTTTCCAGTATAAAGCAAAGTTGGGCATACATAGGAAACCAAAATGACTTCAAATAGATCTGCTCAGAAAATATCAATCACACAGCATATTACAACTGTATTCTCAAAAGTAGAACACAAAAAGAAAATTATAGAACTAGGTCATTTTAAATTCCATCTCAAGGGCCTATAACAACATTAATAAACCAAACCCAAATTTAACAGAATGAATTAAATAATAAAAAAGTTCAGTAGAAATAAATGGAACAGCAATTGAAAATACAAGATCTATTAAGGAGCAGATATTTAGCTTAGTGGTTGAAACATTGCTCAAGCCTTCCAAAACCATTTCAGAGTGAACGGGTTTGATGCCTGACATGATCCCGGGGGGCACAGTGATGGCAGCTGCCACCTACATGGGAGACCTCAGCGAAGCTTCAGACCAGCAGTGGGGGAATTATGTCAGAGGATGAGAGCTTTATCTATGCTTCTGACTCTGTCTCTCTGTCTGTACCTTCCTCTGTCTTTATCTGCTTGCCAAGTAAATAATTGAATTTTTAACTTAATTTTTAACTTGAATAGAAATGGAGAATATTTTTTAAAGACAAATTGCAGAACTCATGTAAGATATGGGTAAGAGAACATTTAAATAAAGTCAAAATGAAAATGGAGTATTGCAACTAATACAGGAGAAACAAATACAAGTGGATAAGTAGGGAAAGTTGTGAACGATTATATGCCAACAAATTGGAAAACTGAAGAAGGAATAAATAAATTCTCAATGTGTAAAACTTATATGAACCACTCTATCATACATAGCTCGAATAGACAATAATAAGTAACTGGATTAAATCTGATATAAGAAATCCACCACCACCACCAATGAGGCAATGAGAGAGTATTTCTGAATGGTTTTGCAAATCTAAGTACAATTACTAGCACTATTTGTTTTTATTTAAGGTTGATTTTCTTTTATTGGAAAGGCAGAGTTACAGAGAATACCAGAAACAGAGACAGGTCTTGCATCTACTGGTTCACTCCCCAAATTGTCACATTGACTGGACCTGAAGCCAAAAGCCATGAGCTTCTTTATCGTTTCTCACATGGATGCACTTCTCCAAGGTCTTGAGCCATGTTTTGCTGCTTTCCCAAGCCATAAACAGGGAACTAGCAACCCTAAGGGAATTGGCACTCATATGGAATGCTGGCAGCAGGATCTTCCAGGGCTCCATCCCTCTTTTATGTCCTTCCACGTTAAGCATTAGTTTAGTAAGTTTCTATCCACATGGGGCATTTGTCCATCTAAGTGGAAGATAGGATAATGGAAAGGTTAACTATTTGTAAATATTTCACTCAAACGGCAAAGAGCAAAGAGTTGGCCAGCTCCACCAAATGCACAGGCACTGGTTTGAGATAGTGGATCACTGCTGCTACTCTGCAGGATGGTGACATCAGGCCCATAGTATTTCAGGCAGTCCTGTCCCACAGAGTTCTGTCTTCGTTTTAAGAGCTCCCCGCATTCATTTATGCTAGTTTTCAACAAAAATAATGAGTTTATTTTAAACGTATAATTGATTTCATTTCAGGACAGTATCTCATTTATCAATCAGGTTTAGTTACAAAGGATAAATTTACACTCACAGACTTTCAACATCACACAGAATCTTGACTGAAACAAGATAATATAAAAATGCCTACTACCAGTAAACAATCTAAAATCATTTGTAAAAACTTAAATACCTAATATCATGAGAGTGAGCATTAATTGAGAATATATCATTGAAATTTTTTCTTCCCTGTGACTATAGTTGATTTGCTTTTCCTAAAATTCAGGATTCCCACGATTGATTTTTTGCATCCATGTGAGCTGCTGTCATCGTAACTGTGGCCAAGTCCAGAGGATGAACTCTGAGTAGTAACCTGCATTGTGGGTTTTCATCTCTTCATCTTCTTTGGGAAAATGTCTGTTTGTCAGGGAGGCCTTGTGAAACGCTTCCTCCACCTAGTTCTTCATCTGTCTGTCCCTCCCTACACCTTGATGGTTCTTGAATTCAGATGGTTCTGCACCAAGAGATGATGGCTGCCATCTGACCTCAGGAATGCATTCCATAAGCCTTCTGAGAGGACATTTTCCAGACCTTGGTGATGTTGATCCATATGCTGAAAATTGTTCATTATCGGGGCCCGGCGCGGTGGCGCAAGTGGTTAAAGGTCCTCACCTTGCACGCCCGGGATCCCATATGGGCGCCGGTTCTAATCCCGGCAGCCCCGCTTCCCTTCCAGCTCCCTGCCTGTGGCCTGGGAAAGCAGTCGAGGACGGCCCAACGCTTTGGGAACCTGCACCCGTGTGGGAGACCCGGAAGAGGCTCCTGGCTTCGGATTGGCATAGTATTGGCCCGTTGCGCTCACTTGGGGAGTGAATCATCGGACGGAAGATCTTCCTCTCTGTCTCTCCTCTCTGTATATCCGCCTTTCCAATGAAAAAATAATAAAAATAAATCTTTAAAAAAAAAAAAAAAAAAAGAAAATTGTTCATGTTGCCAAAAGGGGTTTTAGATGAAAGTTCCAGCACTTCTACCAGTAGGCCATTTCTGCAAGCTCTGCTTCAGCCACACAGATGCTCAGTATCCTGTGCATACACGACATCTTCATCTTAAAAACCTTGTTAGTCTGAATGCAGATCCCACAGTTAATGTAAGAATGGCGGAAGTCTTCCTTCTGGGTCCTGGGATCCTGGACTCGCACACTCACGAATTTCCATTTTGTGCTATTCTGGAAATATCCTCATAAAAGAACAAAATCAATGTCCTGCCAGTAGGGCTTTCTAGGGGAAAAGTTATACCAAGAACCCACTGACATTAGCTTCAAACCTCTCTGGCACAACATCTGTATATCGCCCAGACTTATAAATTTAATACAATCATCACCAAATTACCAATGACATTCTTCATAAATCTACACAAAAGAGTCATGAGATTCACACAAAAGAACAAAAGACTGAATAATCAAAACAATTCTGACCCAAAAGGAAAAAAGATGAAAGCATTACAATGCCCTAATTTCTAGGCATACCATGTAGCCATGATAACTAAAACAACCACCTGGTACTGGCATAAAAACAGATAAATGAGACAGCATACACATGCCAGAAATTAATCCACATGTTCACAACTACCCAGTTCTTGAAAAGTGTGCCAAATCATACACTAGGGAAAGGACAGTCTAGTCAATAAATATTGCTAAGAAAATGAGTATCTCTATGCCAAACACTGAATCTTGATATCTACTTCTCATTGTACACAAATTCACTCAACATGCCTCCAAGACCAAATGTAAGACCTAAAACTATGACATAAAGAAAAATATAGGACATTGGCACAGTTTTTTTTAAGGCCATAAAAGTATAGGCAAAAAACAAACAAAAAGCAAGGGTTAGTGCCAAAAATTAAAAGCTTCCGCAGCCAAGGAAACGAGGGTGGGTAGAAACATTTGAGAACAGGACAAAACATTTTTTTATCTATGCATTTGACAAAGGATTAACCTCCACAACATACATGCATACGGGGGATTCAATAACTAGAAAATAAGAGTACAGTTAAGAGGTTGGAAACGAATCTGAATAAACATTTCTGAGAACTACAAATGATCAAGAGCTATAGGAAAAGAATCTCCATATCATTACACATCCAAGAAGTGCAAACCAAAAGCATTGTGCAGCATCATCTCACCCAACTTAGAATGAATATGACTGGAACAAAAATTGAATGGAGGATGTGGATTAAAAGGAACCCCTGTAACACTGTGATTGGGGATGAACTAACTGAGTCATACAAAACAGCATGAAGGTTCTCAACCACTGAAAAGCAGGTCTAATGTGTGACCCAGCTAACCTACTACAAGCTTTATGATTAAAGAAAAGGAAACCAATATCATTAAAGAAATAACCATATTTTTAATCCAGTTTATTAACTTATGACATTTGATTGGTGAAGTTTAAGCCATTTACATCCAAGGTTAATGTGAATGGGTGGTAATTTGTTCTGTTATTTTAGCAATGGGTTGTTCATTGGTTTAGTCTTCTGTTGTTATTTTACTGAAATGTTCTTAGCATGTGCCTTTGGTTTTGGTGGGCACTGTTCATTTTCTCTGTCAAGAGAACATCTTTAAATGTCATTTGTAGGGCAGGTTTGGAAGAGGCATATTTTCCTTGGAAGAGGCAACTTTTCTTTACTGTGGAAGAATTTTATTTCATTTTCAAAGACAAAGGAAAGTTTTGTTGGGCACGTTATCCTGGGCCAATATTTTTTTCGCTTTTAGAATATGGATTATGTCGCTCCATTCTCTTCTGGCCTGTAGAGTTTCTTGTGAGAGGTCTGTGAGTTTAATTGGCATTCCTTTATATGTTAGTTGATTTTTCACATGCACATTTAAGGATCTTTCCCTTATGTTTGATTGAAGAGAGCTTGATTATCATGTGTCATGGTGAAGATCACTTTTGGTCAACCCTGTTGGGAGCTCTATGCCCCTCCTGGATGTTGTTTCCCAATTCTTTATCTAGATTAGGAAAATTTTTCCTTATTATTTTATTAAATACATTTATAAACCCAGCTTCTCTTTCTGCACCCTCTGGAATTCCCATAATTCTTTAAAAACAGAACCCATCTATCTGTTGCCCACAGGAGAAACACATCACCAACAAAGATCAGCTAAAACGGTATCTCATGGACTTTGATTTTGTTTTGTTAGTTTCACCTCTTCAAAACATTTTCTTCTCACTAAATACTTCAGTGATTCACAGCTCACACAGTAGCATCATTTTCTTCAAGAAGGCTCTTGGTTTTCTTTTACATTTCTTCAGTGACACATTAGTCGTTCAGTACTATGTAATTTAACTTCATGGCCTTGTTAATTTTTTTTCTGTTGTTGGTTTTGTTTTGTGGCTTTTCATTTAAGGGGATGTATAGTAACTGTGTAATGGAGACTATCATATCCAGATGGGATGATACAATGCAGTATGCATCTCTGCCTCCAGACAAAGATTCCTAATGAAACAGTTTACTATATCTTGACAATAGGATGCTGGACTCTCTGCCAGTGTCCGTGCCCACAATGATGGACATATGACTGTGCATGATGAACTATGCTATAATAATGATATAGGGGAACTCAGTGAGAGGGAAGGGAGTTAGGAAGGGGTAAGGGAAAATCCAAGGGCCTACTGAACTGTATCATAAAATAATAATAATAAAAAGAAGTAAAATTTTAAAAAAGAAATAACTATTCCCATGTTCAATGCAGCATGATTCACAATAGCTAAAATGTGAAGTAAACAAAAATATCCATTAATGGAAGAATAGATATATATAATGTGGTATAAATGCAGAGTGGAATATTGTTCAGTCATAAGAAAGAATGAAATTCAGACATACCAAAATGGCTCTGCTGTTACAACTGATGACAGATCACCAACACAAGTGAAACAGGCTGGGAAACTGTGATAATATGACCGGAGTCCTGTTGCTTTATAAAATGATTCATATAGCAAAGTCGAGTGAGGCAGATTTACAGTTGGTACAATGACTTCAGATATGGAGAAAAATGAGATTAAAGAAAGTAAATAAGAAGGAATGACAAATCCATGTCACATTTTACTTAAAACTCTAACATTCTTGTAGGTTTAGTCAATCTGTGAACCTTTATAATTCAATACATTCTCCCAAAAGAGCATAAATTGATAAATGGGATTTCAGTCGGCCCGTCAAGAATTGATGTTTGAAAAGAGAAGAAATGGAAGCATTTCCTCGCTGATGCATTTCTGTAATAAATCACAGCACTTAGGACTTAGACCAAACAAGATAATGAATCAACAAAAGAATCCTTAAATGTCTTACTTTTCCAGAGATATGCCACATTCAAATTACTGCATTCTGTTCCCTTCACATCAGTAACAGCTCTCTGATAATTCAAAGAACTCAATCATGTAATTAATATCTGATTATTAAAGTTGTATTATGAATAGGCCAGATGCCATGTGACAGCTTTTTAGGCAGGTAGTTAATTGCAAAATAATGATAATTTGACTTTACAAATTTATCTTCCACATGAATAACAGATTTGTATCTGTCTAAGTTACTGTAGGTATTATTAATATACTTCATTAAAGAACATTCAGAGGAAACAAGAAGAAAAGAAAAGGTGAAACAGAATAGACAGAAGGTCTTTAAATCAATGAAGGCAGTCCCAATGAGAAGAGGGGAAAGGAAAGGTTTAAAGAAAAATTTAAAGATTGTCTAAAATAAACTCCTTCAGTTTAGTATAATTTTTAAATTTTAAGTATTTGACTCGCACATATAAGACTTAACTCAAGTTTGAACATACTGCATCCAATATGGATTTAAAAGCATGTGGTATACGTAAAAGTTTATCCTCTAAAATTAACATCAAACTTGTATTTTATATTAATATTAGTGTATTTATTAGTGTATTACTGTTTATTAGTGTATTTAATATTTTATTAGTGTCAACAGCTATCAAAAGGTTGGAGTTGTATTTTTCATTAGGCATAGAAAAGAAAGCAGTATGGAAGTAAATCACTTGGTACAACAAGAACTTAGAGTTTTTCAGTGAATCAGGATGAAAATGAAGATGTTTTCACTGAATGACACAGTCACTTGTCCTTCATGTCAAAATCATGGAAGTGGTAACCCTCGTGTGCTAATGGCTGGTCCTCCAAAACACTGAAGAACTGAAAATAGGAGAACTGTGAGTAGCAGTTTTCACTAGGGAGTTACTTTGGTCTTGACTGCTCAGACTCCAAAGGAGTTTATCCTCACGTGACTCCTCTTGCAGGTTAAGTGCAGCCATGGCTGTACTTCTGCATGTAGCTCTTTCCCAGGCAAGTAATCCTGAACTAAACCACAAGAATGCTCCTTTGAAGTGTTTAGTGTTGCGATCAAAATGTAAACACAGATTCTTAGAGGAAAAGTCTCTGACCTGTGAAATTTTGTCAAATGCTGTTTTGATGCACATACCTCCATTTCATTCATGTTCTACTCAATGAATTCTTCATGCATTGCCATCTTCTTTGCTGCCAATATTCTTGTCCAAGGATGACATGGCCTTCTTTGATAGCGTTTCACTTTTACTACCCCCACATAATCATTGCAATGCCACAGAATGTCTCTATTTCTGAATTCATTGACAGTGGTTCTCTGGTTAAGCTTTCTCATCAGTTTTCGCTTGATTTCTCTTCTTTCTTTCTGCTCTCTGTTCATTTCTCTATTTTAGCATCTCCTCTTCAGTACTTCCTAGGCTCAGCCTTTTCAAGAGTTTCATCTGCCATCATGTGCCCTTTCTTTCTTCACTACTCCTCTGGCTAAAGGAACTGCTTGCTTGTCTGGTTACACAGCTTCACTTGACAGCTGCTCCTACTTCTATGTCCTTGATAGTACTCAGTTTTTGATGTTCAAACTCAAGATCAGGTCACTCCACTGGCAGTACTGACAGTACTGACTGGGGGCGTTAGAGCACAGATCCATGGAGGACCTTGTGCAGAGCCAGGCAGGAGAGCAGCATTTATTTTTGGCTTACCATTAAATACCATTCACTAGCCTTTGGCATTTTTGAATATCCTAATTTTTTAGTACCTTGGTGCTGGAATTTAAAACATTTCATTGTAAAGGAAAAGCTGTTGAGGTTAATCTTTACTCATTGCCTCTCTGTTAGATCTGGGCCAAGCTAGACAATAAGTCTTCCGATCTTCAAAGAGATTCATATAATCTACTCTTGTTTTGGGCCCTTCCTATGGATGAGATACTGCAAAAAAGGAAAAAAAAAGATGCACCCACATCACAAGAAGGGGTCAAATATGTGTGAGAATATAGACATTCATGAAACTTCTTTACCTGAGGGCATTCTCCAGTTTATGAAACATGGGGTATACATAATTCAAGCAAAAGCCTGGCGTGGCGTACAATCATATGAAAATTTTATTGGATTTGAGAGCCAGAGCATTCATTTGGGAGGGGGTATTATTGCTTACGGAAATGTAGAGGGAGAGACTCCTACAGGAAAAAGCATGGGAGCATGTTCTAAGAGTTGACATAAACTGTACTTAAATTCATGAATGACGTTGGAACTGTGTGCCAAATAGCCACAGGTGACAAGCCCACAGCTGACATCCTAATCAGTTATGAAAAACTGAGCCCTTTTCCCTTAAGATTAAGAATCAGATCAGGAAACCCTCTGCTGTTGAAATTCTAACAAAAACCACTAGGCAGCAGAAATAAAAGGCATCTAAGTAAGAAAGAGTGATATGAGAAGTCTCTGCTGATGGCATCAGTTAGTATACTCAAAGTAAAAGCTCAAAGATGCATCTCTTCTCCCCAAAATAACTATTAGAAACCATGCATGAATTCACCACAATTGCAGGCCACAAATCAGTATAGAGAAATCAATATAGTTTCGAGTGGTGGATGCTTTTCTAGCAATCAAGACATTGCTTGGGATGCCCAGATTCTATACTTGAATGAGTTCAAGTCCTGGCTGCATTCCTGATTCCGGCTTCCTGGAATGCACAGCCTGGGAGATAACAGCTCATGGCACAAGCAGTGGCATCAATGCCACTTACATTGGAAACTGGGCCTGAGCTCCTGGCTCTGTCTCAATCTGGCCCAGTCCCAGCAGCCGCTGCTGCTGCCATTTGGGGAGTAAACTGTTGGAGCAGGAAATAAATATAAACACATTTGAAACACTTATTCAAATATTTCTGTATTCTAACAATGAAGTATCCAAGCGAGGAATTAGGAGGGCAATTCTATTTCAGGATTAAGAACAGCAGCAAAATATGTACTTTCAGAATGTGTAGATATGGACTCTTAGCAAACCAAGAATAGAGAGAAGAATCCCTTTGTTTAGGGAATGCTGTCTGCCAAAGTTTAAAGTCATTTCCACATTTTGAGTGATACTTAATCTTCTGAACATTATCAGAAGGATGCTCACTCCTTTGAACATTATATTAAAGACAGTGGTCAATATAAATAGGAAAGAAATAATTGGAATCAAAATAATCGTTAAAAATACTGAAATCAGCAAACATCAAATACATGATAATGTATAAAGACTAAAAAGAATAAAATAATCATTATTTACCAATGACTACCATTTGCCTTAGATATTATAAGGTAGTTAAAAAGGCAAATGTTAACTGGTAAGTGAATTGTTCAAGGTTGCACACTATGAGGCTGATGTTTGCAAAATTAACTGTGTTTTATTTACTAGCATCTACAGCTGAAAATGAGGTGAAATACAAATTCACTTTCTATTATCATAGTCACACAAAATGCTAAGGTGTAGCTTGGGCTTCTGGCATAGCAACTTAAATGCAACTGAAATAGCTGCAATCATTCCAGAGCTTGAGTTTGTGGACCAACCCACTCTTGTTGTTATTGTTGTTTTACACTTTATTTATTTATGCTTGTTGTTTGTTAGCTTGTTTATTTATTCATTTTAAAAGGCAAAGTTACAGAGAGAGGGAAAGACAGAAAGAGAAATCTTTTATTCACTGTTTTACTCCCCAAAAGATGTATCAGCCAAAGCTAAGCCAATGTAAATCCAGGACCCAGGAGCTTCTTCGGGGTCTCTCCTGCGAGTGCAGGGTCCCAAAGCTTGGGCCACCCTTTACTGCTTTCCCAGGACATAAGCAGGGAGCTGGATGGGAAGTGGAGCAGCTTAAACATGAAGGGGCACCCATGTGGGATGTTGGCTCCACAAGTGTAGGATTATCTTTGCCACCGGCTCCTAAAGTATACTTAAAAAAAAAAAAAAAAGATGGGGCCTGGTACGATAGCATAGTGGTTAAAGTCCTCGCCTTGCATGTGGCAGGATCTCATATGGTCGCCAGTTCTAATCCCAGCGGCCCTGCTTCCCATCCAGTTCCCTTCTTGTGGCCTGGGAAAGCAGTTGAGGACAGCCCAAGGCCTTGAGACCCTGCGCCGACATCGGAGACCTGGAAGAGTTCCTGGCTCCTGGCTTCGGACTGACCCAACTCCAGCTGTTGCGCTCACTTGGAGAGTTAATCATCGAACGGAAGGTCTTCCTCTCTGTCTCTCTTCCTCTGTATAACCACTGTTCCAATAAAAAAAAAATAAATCTTTTTTAAAAAAAGATGATTTTTGACTTTGGATAAGACGAGTATTTTTTTTCCATTGAAAAGATAACACTTTTGCACTTCAAAGGCTGCCTCAAATTAAAGAGGTATGTCTCAGACTAGCAGCAATATTTGACAAAAGCATTTCAAAAGATACATCAGAATATATATCAGAATATATGCTCAAAATTCTTATTTATGCTCAATAATTTCTAAAAGAAGATTGAAACAAAACAAAGTAAAATAGACAAATAAAGCAAGGGCAAAGGCAAAGAGAGTGTTCTGAACCACAGTAAAGACTGCAAAACCCTTGACCCATCAGCAGAAGACAAACAAAAACCACAGCAAGTAAATTTTCACATCACACATTCTAGAATGCTGGAATTCAGCAGGAACCATCAAATCATGTCAAGGATACAAAGCGATCGAATTGCTCACATACTGGTAAAAGTATTTCCAAGGTGGCCTTTCAAACCTTTTTGAAAATCAGTTTAATGATTTCTTACAAAGTTTAGCACCCATCACAGAGAAAGAATTTTAAAAATTAAGTATTTAAAGAAAGTAAACTCCAGGAAAGCATACTATTCATGCAGCTTTTAATATTTCACACCTGGTCATAAGCCACAGTGTCAACCCGTTTGAAATGTCACGTATAGATGCCATACGGGAGCTCTCAGCAGGAAACTGGGTAGTAAGGCTTTGGGCTTTAGCTGATTAAGCAACTGGTTACACGCATTCTGATCTTGAGTTCTGACACTAGTTATGATTCCTGATTTCCCCTAAAGCACATTTAGGAGGCAGCAGTGCTGGCTGTGGTGCTAGGGCCCTGCCATGCACACCAGGATAATTGTTGCCAGCTTTGGGCTGGCCCACTCAGCTTGCCTCATCCCCCAACCATTGCAGATGTTTGGGGAGTGAATCAGCAGAGGAAAGATCTCTTATTTTCTCCCATTCCTTCAAAGAATATTTATAGTTTTTTTTTTAATTAATGCTTGATTCCTGCAGCAGAATGGTAGCATCACACCAATGCCATGTTGTATAAAATAAACAGAAAAAAAGTGCATAAAGACTCCTTTCCTTGAAGTTTCCAAATAGTCACAATAATCCATGACTACAGAGAGTGGTTTGGTGAGTCCCTGGCACAGAAAATGTGGGTCAAAAAAAGGAGATAGTGGGAAATTTTACAATAATTGGACTTTGTCTATTCCTTGGTCAGGATGAAGGTTCCAGGAATATCTACACATCTCTACCTCATCTAATGGAGTATCTGAGATTTGTTCATGTGCTCATAATTTTTGCCTGAAAAGTCCTTAGTAATTTTAAATTTTTGACTGACTAGGCTCATGATGTCATTTAGACAAAAACAAATAAACAACAACAACAAAACCCTACAGTTTTCAGGCCCAGAAGACCGATCCACCAGTTATAGCGCTGTCTTTCAATAATGGGGTGCAGGTTCCATTTTCATGTTCCTCATTGCTCATCTGTCTTCCTTCCGAGGTTCCTAGAAACACAGTGAAAGAAGACACAAGTGCTGGTGTCCTGCCACCCATGTGTGAGACAAGAATAGAGCTCCTGTTTCCTGGTTTCCTTGACCACATGACCGAAGAGGCTTCTGGGGAGGGAGCCAGCTTACGGAAGATATCTCTCTCTCTGATCCCGTCTTCCCCTTTCTCTTGATTCCTTTTCAAATAAATAACTCTTTTAAAAGGACAATACTTTTTAAAAAATATGTAATCTTTGGATTGGAAATTTATTTCCGATTGAGCTCACATTGGTAGCACCTATATTAAAATTGAAACAAAATATTTTCCCCCATATATATTTTAGATATAGGCAGACTGTATAAAAACATGGCCTGCATTTCTGCCTTCCCACTTGACTTTTTTTATCTTTTAAAAATATTTTAAGTAATTTATTGATACATTAATTTCTCAGAGTCACAACAAATGTATGATACTACAGCCTGATTCTTAACTCTCATGTTGATATGATCTTAACACAAAGAAAACAGAATCAGTGCAGTTCCTATATGCAAATCTAAGGATGCGCTGCTCCTTCCTTTTACCTGGAGCAGATCTGAAACTAGACTCACTGTAGGATTCCAGGCTGTGAACAGATATCTGTCCTGCATGCTCTCTCTCGCAATCAGCTCCTTCACTATTTTATTGGTACCACCAGAGATGGACTGAACTTGGGCAGCTATACTAGTTTCTGCAAAGGAATATTCCCACACAGAGTTGAACCCAGCTATGCAGCTTTGTGCCTTAGATGCTCAACAATTCTCTGTGGTAGCGCTGGAAGGATGCAGACACACTGATTCATGCTGTTGGACACAGCTGTCCACAAAAGCTCTGCTAACAAATATGCACATTTTGGGGCGGGGGGGGGGTCTGCTGTTTTACACAGCACCATCTTTATGTGTGCCAATTGGTTCCCAGTTGTTTCCTTTCTTGTAATATACTTTCTGGTTTCTTGAAACAAGAATTCATTGGCTTAAACAGCCAACACAGCAAATAACAGCTTTTCTTGCAGAAGCTCTGGCATGAGGAAGATTTTATCGTACTTTCCAAGTAGGACATTCATTGGCAACCATATGCCTTCGAAGAACAGTTCAGCAAGGTCCTGGGTTATTGATCCAATCTTATGTAGCACTTATGTATTGTTAAATCCTTTCATCTAATCTTCCTTGGTTAGGCTAAGCCATGGGATGGGCTGGGATGGGGAAGGTTCAGGATTTCTGACTGAATGCATCATGATGTCATTTAATCAACCATTCGTAATGAATGTGCTGCCCCCACTGATAATCCAATCATTTCATGCTTTATGGCATTTGCTCTTATTCCTTTTAAAGTCACTACCAACCTCTGCCTCTGTTACTGCCATGGTGCCAATAACTTTGCCTGTGGGGTGAAGTGCTCAATCTGTTATTTTGAGCCATCCTTTCCATAGAGGGCGTGGCAATAACAGAATGAAGAGTAAAGCCTGTGCAGTTTAAATATAGCTGTGCTTCCCAAACAGTTGAGGAGGGCAAGTCCCCACAGATACCATCATGACCTTCTGCCACACCAAAACTGAAGAAAAGCATTGATTCTGTCATCTATTATAGCGTTTGATTTCCAGGCCAGGCACCAAGATGTTACAGCTGATTTGAACCCAGGAACTTTTTTATCCATGAAGCACTTGGGCAAACTGAGAAGGCAATTTTTAACAAAAGAACAGAGAGATAGGAAGAACAGTGGGAAAGCACTGAGGAAAGCAGCCAAGAGGGGCTTCTTCGGATGGAAAGAAAAAAAAGCACTGAGAGAAATGATCTAGGGGTTTTATGTCCCTTGGAAAGTTGGCACAAGTTTCTTTAGAAAAAGCATTTGCTGTGTGGTGAGCTCATCCTGCCTTCATATTTCACATTCCTGTGACTTCCGCAACACAGTGTGTCTGCAGGATCTGTTTGCCTTTTCCATATCCCCAAGACTGGTTCCTGCAGCGACTTGGCTTTCCGAGCGATCTTGACACCAGAGCCTGCTTTCCCCCAACCCCCAAGTGATCAAGGTAATCTTGTATGTGTCTTTGATTGCCACGCAGGCTCTCCAGTCCAGACCTGTGTCCTAGCGGGGTTAAGGAGACACTTCATGCTGCAGGAGAGTCCCCATTGTCCACATTTTCATCATTCTGGCTCTGACTGGTTTCACTTCCTCTGAAAGCTCGGGTCTCCCTCTCCAGCTCTCTCCCATTCTGAGGGATGGGTGTCCCTTCTCAGAAACCCTTGCTTTCCCAGAAAATGCAATGCTCCAAAAAAGAGACTCTTCTAGTTCCTCTGTTGTTGTTTTATTATTAGTATTATAAGAATGTATTTGTTCATTAAACACCATTGTGCCTGTTTGGCGGGGGCAACAAATGAGAGATCCTCTTTATAGATAAATGATAGATACATGGATAGATTGATAGATACATAGATAAATGATATACGGATAGACACAGATATGTGTATGTGTCTATGCCTCACTTTTTGTAACCTTGCCTTTAGATAAAATAAAACAAACCCTAAAAAATCATATGCCCATGCAACATTGGGTATCCTATATGAAACAGTATATTTTTGTGTGTTGAGCCACTTGAAATTATATTTCCACTTATTGCTTACAGAGTACATCAAAATAAAATTACCTCATATGTGGAGAGCAGAGCCGCGCCTCAAAGATGGCGCTTGTTGACCATTGCTTCATGGCACAAAGGTGGTAAACAGGTTTCAGGAAGTTACTGAGGATTAGGCTGAGCACGCAGGGAAGCTACGTGACCTAAGTCATGATTGGTGTGCTTACCACATGATGTGAAGAACTGTGTATGGATTAGTTTTGTGTAATGTAAAAAGGGCTCGGTGAAAAATAGTTAATGAGGAGATTCTACCAGGCACGTTTCAAGGCTAGAGCTAGACCTAGATCTACCGCTATCACTTCAAGGCTATTGCCAGCTAGCACTAGGCTGCTTTTGCTTTACTGTAATAAATCTTACAAGTGCTGTAACTGCTTTCACTTTGCCACAACGCTTGAAGTCTTATCCAATAAACTTTTTAAAGACTCTTTACAGTATCGGGGTCTTGCTCGCGGGACGAGGGACCCCGATACTCATACCCTACATAACTCAGACTAATCACAATTACAAAAAATTAATAATATATCTTGAAAACTCTGGGAGAAAATCCTTTATAACAGAAAATGTTTCATCACTCTCCTAACAGTTGAATTTACATCTATTTAAAACATTCACTCCTAGTAAAGAGTTTTTTCAATGTCATCCAGCAAACATATTGTAAGACAAGATTTGTATCTCAACGTCTGCCTAGTGAATATGCAAACAATGCCACTTCCTTACTCAAAACTCACATCTAAGCTCACTAACTCAATGCAGTTCATTAACCCAATGTCTTACATGGATCAAGTGAGACTCAGATACAGTTATCATACTACAAAATATTTTTAACATTATATTTTGTCAGAGAAAATGAAAAGGAACCATGTGCAAATTTTATTGATCCACCATTAACTTTTAATTCACTCAGTAAAAACAACAGCAAAGCCTGCATGGTGCCATCATTTTGACATGATGTTTGAATTTAATTTTTCAATCATTCAAACTTAAGGGGTTAAATTCCCCTTAAGTTTGTTTCTTCATCTTCAGAATTCAAATATAAAAAGAAAATATTGTTGAATTTATAGAAAAATTGAATGTTAATTTTTTTAAGATATATTTAAGAAAATCAGGAGGAGAGACAGGAAGTTCTTCATTCCGTTGATTCACTCCCCAAGTGTCTGCACAGCTGGAGCTGTGCCAATCCAAAGCCAGGAGCTCACACCTCTTCCAAATCACCCACGTGGGTGCAGGGTCCCAAGGCTTTGGGCTGTCCTCAACTGCTTTCCCAGGCCACAGGCAGGGAGCTGGATGGGAAGCAAGGCCTTTGGGATTAGAACCAGCGCCCATATGGGATTCCAGTGCATGCAAGGTGAGAATTTTAGCTACTAGGCTATCACGCTGGGCCCTGAAAGTGAATATTTTGCTAAATTATTCAAGTAACTGCCATACTACCACCAGTAAAAGTAATTGATAATGGGTATTAATACTGTCACCCAGTATTAGCTGAAAGTATGAATGCATATATATCATGTCATCACATCTCCTCAAGATTTTTGTCATTTTTTTCCTTTGGTTCTTTCCTTTTGCTTAAGAAGACTCAAAATAATCAATTCAACTTGTAAAACTTGCAATTATGAGCAATGTAAAAATGAGCCAGAGAAATGAACTCTCTGAAAGGTCTGAATCTGTTACAGATATGTATTAAATTCAACATTGACTGGTTTCCCATATTTTTAAATGTTAATTTACAGCTGTCATAATGAACCCTTCCTAAGTGAATTATAGTAATGTATTCCTTCCATTAATATCTAAATAATATCCTACACTCTTTTGACAAAGTTTTATTGATGGAGGCTGGCTTTATTGTATAGCAAGCTAAACCTCCCACTGTGATGCTGGCTTTGCACATGGGTGTTGGTTCGAGTTCCCATTGTTCCACTTCTGATCCACTTCCTTGCGCATGTGCCTGGGAAAGCAGTAGCAGATGGACCAAGTGCCATGGTGCTGGTGCTGCTACATGGTGGACCTGGAAGAAACTCCAGGCTCATGACCTCAACCTGGCACAGCCCTAGCCATTGCAGCTGTTTGGAAAGTGATCCAGTGGATGGTAGATTCTCTCTCTCTCTCTCTCTCTCTCTCTCTCTCTCTCTCTCTCTCTCTCTTTCTCTCTCCCCCTGCTCCCTTCCTTCCTCCCTCCACATTCTCTCTCTTCTATTTGTAAGTCTCTCAAATACAATAAAAAGTGAATCTTCAAAAAAGATTACACTGATTTATATTATTCTTGATCAGCAATTCCCTTTAACTAGGGTTTGGAGCGCTCTCATGTCAATAGTTCTTCATATGTTAACCCACGAAGGTTTTTCGCTTAGTTATTTTCGAATTCTATGTTGAAATTTTGTCATCAGTGACTGTTTTTACTGTTTCTTTGAGATATACGGAATTGATCCTTTTGTAAATCTGAATCAGATCTGCTGCTTCCTGCTCTTTATGTCATTACAACTCAGTTTACATCTGGATATTTTTTTAACTTCATCTGATACTCAAGATTCTCCGTTGAACAGAAATTTTGTAACTAGACTTGTCATTTAAAAGCTTCATGATATATTATCTGTCAGAAAAAAAAATTGTCGCAGTCCTTGCAGCCTGCAGAGTGTTGTTTCAGAGAATGTCTGTGATTCACTCTTCCACCTTGATATGTCCCAGCCCCTCTAAGTACTCATTCTTAAATTTAAAGAAGTAGCATCTGCAATACACAGTTAAGTACTTCATATCCTAAACCAACACCTGCATGCTTTATAAAAACACATTCCAGTGGAGGCTTGGCGATGGACTGGTGGTGATATTTTTGATAACATTTGGTATTTCACAATGAGAGGATTTAGTACCAGCTTAGAGTTCAACACTTTTCTTGTTCTGACAGATTCTAGTTAATCTGCAAAAATAATACATTTTTATCTTCTTTTTTTTGGAAAAAGTGACTAGCCACAAATTTCTTTTCCTACTATTATAGGAAGTCATTAGCTAGGGGAAGAAGTGACAGGATAATCATAAATATTTATGATCATTTGTGATTTAGCTTAACAACCATTCTGACAATATGTTTTCTGAATTTAAAAGGAGGGGCAGTGACTGCATTGTAAGACCAGATGGTACTTATTCTAGAAAAGCTGGCAAACTTATAGAATTGGACATGGTTCAAAGAACTGTACTGGCATACATGTGATCCTAAAGAATAACATTAGATGACTACACATTAATCAACATAGTTCTATGAACTATACCAGAATCCTGCAGAGTTGTTACAATGTTATAAAATTAATTGAAAACTACTAGGTGTTTTGCAAACACATGAAACCTCATTTTGCTCGTCTTTAAAAAAATAAACTTTCATTTGAGCAGAAATTATAAGAAATAAATTTGAAATGATACATTACAATGTTTAAGTGTAATTATTATTCAAAAGGATATACATGGCATTTATAAATTAGCCCTCTGTACCATACTATTATAAAACTATGTGCACAGTTTTCAAATAATTTGTTGCATGTGGGTTTAAGAAGGTTTACCTCATGTCCTGCTGAATGTATGTAGTCAGTTAACGGTAAGAGGATGGCATTAAGCACATCACTTTCCTGACCAGCTGCTATGTCTGTATCCATATGTCTTTATTTTCATATTACCTACATACCTCTGCTAAGAAACTTTAGAGTTCTCTTAGCATTTCTGTCCACATTTTTTGACACGTGTACAAATGTCCTTATAATAAGATGAGATGATATCTAGCATAGTACTAATGTTATAAATAAAATAAATACTAAGCCCCTTGATTTTATATAGTAACTATTAAGGGAATTTATTTTCTGTAGTGTGTTTAATTTTTTGAACGAATGTGTTATTAGCTATAACTTGGGATATGAAAAGCTTTAAAACTCATGGAAAATATATACTATGAATAAACTAAGCACAAATTTCAGAACTTTTGAAGTAAAAGAGCGATCTTTTAATTTGATTTTTCATGAACCACTTGGTCTCCTTATGTACTAGGAGTATACTGAATTATTGGACCTTGAACACCAGTGAAGATCATTCCCAAAACTGAATCTGTGAATGAACCACAGGGTAAATGTTGGCACAAGTACCCGTAGCAACTGTAGCTTGACCTTGGAATGTCACAACACTGACATGGGCTTACTCAATTCATTTCCTTAATACTGAGATACTGATGTACTTTTTGCATTTGGTAAAACACAGCATATCAGAACATATTCTTTAGATGAAAGAATTCTAATAAAACAGTTGGTTCTGTATATAAAAGTCACTCAAAAATAGCTTAGTCATCTATGTGATATATACTGCCCTAATTATATAAGTAGACTTTTGAGAAGCTGTATTTTAAAAGTAGGTAATATTGGCCCAGTGCAGTAGCCTAATGGCTAACATCCTCGCCTTGAACATCTGAGATAGCATATGGATGCCGGTTCTAATCCTAGCTGCACTGCTTTCCATCCAGCTCTCTGCTTGTGGCTTGTGGTCGGGAATGGCCCAAAGCCTTGGGACCCTGCACCCACATGGGAGATCCAGAGGAGACTCCCCGCTCCTGGCTTTGGATTGGCTCAGCTTTGGTCGTTGCAGCTGACTGGGGAGTGAATCAGCGGTTGGAAGACCTTCTCTGTCTCTCTTCCTCTTTGTGTATCTGACTTCCAATAAAAATAGATAAATCTTTTAAAAAGTAGGTAATAATTAGAAAAGATGGAAATAAAACATAGAGAGAAAGAAAACAACCCAAAGTTGTAGCAATAGACAAGTTTGCCATATAGGAATGCATTTATAGCTATTAAAATGACATTTGGAATTCCTATTTACCATACTGGAGTTTCTGGTTTTAAGTCCAAGCTCCACTCCCAAGTCCAGCTTTGCGCTAGCTCGCATGCACTCTGGGCGAACACAGGTGACAACTCAGTGGTTGGATTCCTGCTGCCCCTATGGGAAATCAGATGAGCTCATGGCTCATGGCTTCATCCCGATCCAGCTTGAATTCTTGCAATGAACAGACAATTCCTATCTGTCTTCTATTATTCTTTTCTTCAATGAAATTAAATCTTATTGTGTTACTAATCTAGAAAATGTATTAAGTCATTTCTGAATTTCTTTATTTCTAATAAACAATATGATTATAAACAAACCAGGGCTCATGTATCTTTCAAAATTTTCATTAATTTTCAGTGATGCTGTTCCAGTGTCAGCTCTTCATCTTTCAGCCATTCCTTGCCAGCTCCTGCAGCTTCTACAGCAACATTTTCTCATCTAGCATGAGCACCAAATCTAGTAGCAAAACAACAGGATAGGGCACATCCATAAGCCAGGTTCCTGTCACCAATGTGCAATTGTGTTTTGCAAAAAGACCTTGTAAGAATATGTGTGCATGACTTGACTCTGTGTTTCTAATAAATAAAATCTTAAAATTGAGATACTAGGACACTTGTAATAATGTAATAGTTGTGACAGAGGTTGAGTACGTATGCAACAGGATATATTACACTCACACTGTCAAGGCTCAAATTAGATGCAAAATAATCAGTAAAGGGGAGATTTATCCAGCAAAATAATGGCTACAAGATGATAGATAGATAGATAGATAGATAGATAGATAGATAGATAGATAGAAAAAGATATCATTTGAGTTAGCCTCTAGCCTAAGTGACCAATAAAGACAAGTTATGATGTTGCTAGAGTACAGTAACAAAGATGATGACACTATCATCAAATGACTCTGCTTCCATTACAGTATGTATATTCTGCCATCTCCTCCCAGCTGGTTGTGCAATGTTAACCTAAAATGAAAATGTCGGCATCCAGGCTCCATAATCCATTGTGAATGACTTTGATCCTTGACTATCCTCATTCAGAATTAATACTTGCTTCACCAACAGTTGGCAGATTCAAATTTCATGTCTCATGTCACATTACTGAAAATCATTAAATTGTTATGACAATTCTGTCCAAACAATATACATTTTAATTATGAATCAGTAAAGCAAATCTAAATGACTTGTCAGCTGACCTGTAGATTTGGGTAAACGTGATAACAATAAACAGCAATGAATAATCTCTCTGGAGTTAGTAATAAATAAGCAATGTGATGTCTATATCCTCAGCATGTTTATGTTTGAGCAATAAATTAGACAAAGAGGAAAATCCATCATTGAGCTGAAGACTATTGTGCCAAAACTGTACTAACCTCAGTCACACCAAATCTAGAAGAGCAGAATATTAAGGAGGTACATGGTGAAGTTGCTATTCTCTATTCTGAAAGAAAATGTTCCTGAAAACAAAGGGAAGGGAAAGGAAAAAGGGAAGAGAAGGAAGCAAGGGATAGTAAAGTGCAATGATTTATCTGCAAAAAGTACACATTTAATATATCCAAATTGAAAGATCAAGAAGAGAACAAAATAAATTATGTAAGAACAGGGAACAGAGAAGGAAGTCAGTTAACTGAAGATTTCCATGAATGAGACACATATAAGATACGTAATCTGACAATGAAGTAGTAGATAAAGCCTTGAATGGATGTTTGGTATAGTGGCTAAGGCATGGCTTGGAACTATCAAATCCAATATTGGGGTTACTGAATTTGTGTCCAAGCTCTGTTCCCGATCCATTTCCTGGAAACACATATTCTGGGAGGCAGCCTAAGTTAGCTCCAGTAGCTGGGTTCCCTGTCACCCATGTGAGAGACCCTTACTGATACTTACTATCTTTATATTAGCATAGGATTACATACATAGACCGAACAAGTGAGCAAATCCAGAAAGAGACGCTAGCAAACATAGGGGAACAAAAAGGCAAAAGTGAGTGTAAAATATATAAGAAAATTACTAAATGTTAGTCTCCATTAATATGGCTGAAATTTTTTCACTATTTTATACATACCAATGCAAATTCTATTAAATATTTTAGGGTAAAACTGTAACAATTTTAATAACAAACAAAAAATTAGTACCATAAGGGTGTGAAAATATTTTAAAATTTTTAACAGAAACCAAAAAGGGAAAAAGATTATTAGATGACTTTTCATAATAATAGTGCTAACAATTGTTTCTACCTCATATTTATCATTAATAAAAAGAAAGTGTAAACAATTGATACACAAATGCCAAAAATAATTGATATTGCTAGAAGTACGATACACTAAAATAGTAATACCAGGGTACAAACTGAATTAACATTTTTTTGGCCTTTATTTGCCAGTGAGTGAAATAAAAATTACAGATAAATTGAGGGGCCCAGTAAACCCTTTCTCTTCACCTGTGTTCCCTAGAAGTATTTAAGTGTAATTAAAATTATTGTACACTTAAATTTTGTAGTAATTCTTTCAAAAATTGTAGATCTGTTTTTACTTTTGAATACAGTTTTACAGCTAAATCCATTATTTTTTTTCCATCATGTTATTAGGATTTTCAATTTGTTCTGTGATAAATTTTGTTATGTAATCTTTTCTGGGAAATTAGCTATTATATCTATGTTTTAAAAGTTGTTGCTTTAGAACTTTACTCAGTATATCCAGTGTCATTTTTTTATAATTTTTCACAGTATTGCTTCTCCCATAGTGAAAAAAATTTGTGCAGTGACCAGCTACATGAAAAACATTACACAAAAATAAAAATCATGTTCTGTTGCCCATCACCTACTGTGTCTTCCACTTTGACAAAACCATGCAACTCATTGTATAATCCTTTAAATACATAAAATTTATAAATTATGAATAGGTAATGTATATTATTCTTTCTGGTAAGACTTTCAAAATACGTTTCTTTGGTACTTAAAGAAAAAACATGTATTACATTATTATCCATAGTCTATCCTCTTATGCCATAGAACATCAGAAGATATTACTTCTGCCCCTTAGAATCTTCTGGGGAAAGAATATGATGGTAAACTTACTTTTAACTCCAGACACTAATTGATATTGAATTTTAAAAAATGGCAGCTTAACCAAGATTGTCTCTAAAGATTATAATAAACATACAGTACAACAATTAAGATAGAGTTTTATGCAATGTAGATAAAGGAAAATACTTCATATGCAATAATAGGTTAAAGTAAAGTTATTCATTGCATCTCAAAGTTATATGCAGGGAAAAATCATACTTCCCAGATTGAAAAAAACAATTAGGCTTGTTAAATCTGGAAATACCATTTGCCACTTCCATGTTGTGCTGCTAGGCAAAGTCAGAAAAATCAATCCAGTCTTAGATGTTGTAAAGATAATCTTTACTTCCTGATAAGGCTCTGAGAAAATTACAGTGCAAATCAGTATGTGCAATGGTACATATCATTAAGTCCATCTAGGAAAACACAATTTGTCATACTCAAAAAAGCATGAATGAATAGCAAATGTATGGTGTGCTGAGGAATACTACCGTGAAACACATTCAAGATGAAAAGACAAGATAAGATATATGACAAAGCAGGCTAGAAATGGATGTGAAAATACTTTGTGGTGATAATGGGAATGTTCTATATCATGTATATTACTGGTGTGTTCATGAAATCGAATTTGTATATTTAATATTCTTCTGTTGAGTTTTACTGCATACTACACTATTTAGAAATTTAGTTTTGTAAAGTAGAAACCATTCGTCGTGCCTCATGAATCTGTGGACAGAATCTGATACATCATTTTTCAGGGCCTAGTGAAAAATGAAAATGTGGAAATCTTGTCTTCCAAATTTTGAGGGGAAATTTTCACCAAAGATACAAAATTCAAAATTGTTTTCTCTTTTTTACCTAAAGTATTTTTCTTCTAAAATCAGCAATGAATTAAAAATGTTTTTTTCATTAACTTTTCTTTGGGCCAAAGTAATTTTTGGCAAGTACAAATCATTCTCACAGTGGTGGGATTCCTAACACATGATGACATGTTGCAGAATTCCTTCTTTTTGCCAAATAGCCACAAAACAAATGATGTTCTTGTTTAGAGCAAGGAAACCAATCTTATATAGATCCATACCCATGGAAGAGAAATGACCCTCCCGGCAGCCTTCCCCTACATCCCATTCTCTATCAGGTACATGTTACCCCTGCATCAAGCAGGCACAGTTTTTATACTAAATTCTCTACTAACATTGCATCATGAAACAAGCAAAACTGCCTCTATGCCCAGAGCAAGATGCCAAGAAATAAACACATTAGGCCAGTCCCTTCCACAACCTGTACCAAGACACTTCAGTACATCAGTGGCCACTGGCACAGATATCCAGACACTCGGAGAAAGTGGAGACAGTGATGAAAATGTATAATTTATGAAGTCTACATGAGTGGCAGGACCTCATGTGACTGAATCCATGGCCGTCTTGGTGAATTTTCCATTCTCCCATTGAAGTTCACTTGGAGAATAAAAATGTAAAAATGTAAAACCAAAGTATTAATAATTTCAAGATATGGATAATATTTATTTATTGCTTTTATCTTGGGACCCCATGCAGTTGTATACGTTAGATCTCTTTGGGCTGGCAGTTCAGCCAATGTCTGTTGGTCTCCTTTATGGAAGGGCCAGCTTTTACTACATATTGAAAATATAAGTTTGCTTGTGTGGCTATTTGTCAAATTTCAGCCTGAGCAAAGGAGCTGGTTTGACCCAATGTGATCATTATCCAGGAGCAGACCTTGTCATTTTTCTTGAAGCTCTATGTTCAGGGGTCCCGAGAGAAGCAGACAAGCCAGTATCGTGTGAACATACTAGTTAGTGTCTTTCTTGGATTATATACTCTAACGTCTCATGACCCAGAGCAGTTTTTAGGGCTAGCACATAGGGCAGAACTGAATACGCAAAGGCTGTTGCTGGGAGAGAGACAAGCTACTGTCATTTTTGCAATCTGCAAAGTTTTTAAAATGGCACACTTAAGAATTATGCTTTTCGATAATGTAAATGATACAAGAATAAAATCACTTAAACAAATGTCACACAGTCTGGGAAAACAAATGTCAGCTCTCCTCGAGCTGTTATTACATTAGCTGGGAGAGGTGACTTGGTTTCCCATTCCTCGTGTTCTGCCCTAAGCTTTTATTTCTTATTTTGCTACTGTTGTTGTAGGAATACTTTTAAAATTGTCCTACTTAGCATTTCTGTGGTTGCTAGCAGATGATTTTTAAAGCAGCTAGTCCAACATTTTGCTCAAATCAGAAGCTTGAGAGGTGTTTTTAGAATGACTTAAAGTAACGGAAGAGCTATTATATTAAACAGAAAAATAATGCATTGTACAAAGGTAAAAACATGTGAACATATTATTACTATACATTGCTATGGAAGTTAGAACATGGATAAGACAAGATGGTGGTTGCAAAACATACACTCCTATGTTCTATCTCTACAGTATTTCTTTAGCTTATTTTTTTCCCATAATCTAACTGTTCATTATAAAATGTCAGTCAGTTTCATGTCTCTTTCTTTTAATGATATGATCACATTGTATCTCTATGAAATATATATTTTATTGTGAGAAATTAAAATATATAATAAAATTAAATGTTAATGTATCTTATGAATAGACATTTCATTAATTTCCCCAGTATGCAAAGATTATAAAATATATATATGTGTATTAGCTTTCTTACCTGATTTTCATATCAATTATTATCCAATTAAATTAATTATTAAAATATACATGTTTTTCAATTTCCAATTTCCTGCTCAATTTCAAACCATTACAATTATTATCACTTTGATAGTAACGATATCGTTTCATAAATTTTAGCAGCTTATTTTTAAAACCTTACTGTTTTCCTTTTTATTACACTCCAACATAAAACAAGAGCCTTTTAAAGGTCATGAAAGTTTATCAAGAGACACCCTCTGTCAATTTTGTAATTCTACTCCTAAAAAAATCTGATCATACCAAATCCTGTTTTTATTAATTCCTTCTGTTCAAACATGAATTACTATTTTTTTCTATAACAATGAAACATATTGCTCAAAAATATTGATATTGGCAACTTGAAAGCAATTGGAATTAAATGAATCTCATATTTTCTTTTCAATTAGCATTTCCTCATTTTCCTCACAATTTAATATTTGTTAAAATTCATTAAGTTAGTTTTTACTGATTTAAGCTTTCAAATTACAATCTATGAGATTTTAGGTTACTTATTTGCTATAACTGTTATGTATTCTGACTGTATAAATTTTCTTATATGTTTAAATATCTTTTTTATGATTGTATTCTAAATATCCCATAGCCAAATAAACAGCGGTCGGACATTAAAATACTTCTTTCCCTTAGGATAAGGCAATTTTTCTATAGTTAAAACATTCTTCTCTTGAAATTTGCTAGACCATGCCTACCTATATTTGACTCTATTTGTTTTTTCCTATCGGTATTATGTCCTAATTTTAATGATCCTGAAATTTATATCTGTTTAAATACTATCCTAACATAGTTATAATTGCATGTGAAAAATGATTATAATTAGTCTGTCATTTCAGATGATGTTTTATACTGTTGACAGTAAAATCATAGGTACAAAATTTGCAAAACAAGACTTTAAATTCAGCATTATGACAGATATCATTGGGTGTTTATAGAATCAAACCATAGAAATGTAAATTTGATTAGCTCAATGCCAACAGTCATCATTGGAAAACTGACGCATTTCTTGCAAAAAAGCAACAAAGTGTTTCATATCTAAATATACTATGATATTTGTGAGCATTTTTTCTTCATTTTACTTTCTAAGGTACAACCAAAAAGAACTATATTTCAACATCAAATTAAATCCACTCAAGGCTAATCAATTTTAAAATAATGAAAAAAATAACAATGTATTTGTACTTCAGTGGAAAGAACTTATTGGAAGGGAAATTGGCTATGCAGTATACAAAGAGGAAAATTTTAGGGCAAAAACTTCTGAGAAGTTTGTGAGGAATGAGATAGAGTTGCAAGAATTGGTCTTAGAAGGCACTTTGAGTGAAGTGTTCAAAGACTTGATAAGAAACGGAAATCAAGCATGGTCATGAATTCTGACTCTTCCATTTGTTTTCTTCAGTAATGTCTAGGTAGCATTTGTTATGCATCAGACCTTGAGCTGGATACAGGAGATGAAAAGGGAACATAATATTAGGTTTGTGTCACACATGAAAATGGGCATTAGAAAAACTGTCACACCTGCAAGATAAGGGCACACTGTTAAAATTGAATTCTGTCCTCCCTCCCCCCACTGCAGAAAGATAGAGTGAAAAAGTTTCCATAACATGTGAAATATGGATTTGTTTGGACACAGGGTGAATACAGATATAATCAACTTAAGAAGGAATAATATTGAAGTATAATGTGACCTAACAAGATGTGACGTGTGCCATGTAAGAGAAGAAGCAGAACTTGAGACACACAAAGGATGTTTCTTTGACAACCAGGCAGATTGAAATGCAAACAAAACAAGGAGCAGCAACGCTTTGAGGAAGGCGGCTTCTCCTGTCTTAACTTTCAGGTTTCTTTTTTGTTTTTCTTGTTTGTTTATGCTGTGAATCAGAGTCGTGTGTCCACATGAGATGTATTTACGCATGGCCAAATAGTAAACACCCTGAAAACAAACTTCCAGAATTCTCCTTGTATAAACACTTAAAGTGTTACACATAGCATATTATTTTTAAGACAGAAGGTATCAATTTCAGTATACAGATTCATAATTTGCTACATTCCCTAAATGCATAATTCGTAACAGAGAAAAATGTTTATGTGGTTAGAATCTTGGATATTAAACACATGCTTGAAAATTCTTTGTGGACTCAGAAGCTGCCATAAGATACAAATAATAAATAGGGGAAACCATTTAAAATGTTTTGACATTCACGATTGTCCACACGTGAGTAGTAGAAGGCTAATCTACTGGAGCGCAGGTGGATGTGCGATCGCAGCAACCACGTGTGACCTTAGGATCCCATGCTGGGACTGCAGCTAGAGTTCTAGCTTTTCCACTTCAGATCCAGCTTCTTTGTTAATAATTTCAGGAAAACAGCCGAAGATACTCCAATTACTTGTGCCCTGGCTCCCGGCTCTGGACTGCCCACAACTTGTTGTTGTTGTTGACGCTATTTGCAGTAAAACAGCGCATTAAAGATCTCTTCCTGTGTCTCTTCCTATGTCCATGCCACTCTAATATCAAATCAATAAATCTAAAAATAGTTATTTTAGTGAGATGACTTTCATATCACATTTAGATTCTCTCTTTCTCTTCCTTTCTCTCTTTATGTAGATTCCTAAACTTACGTGGAAAGCAAGCCATATACTATTAAGAGCAGGAGTATGTAAAGATTTGAATTTAGAATTAATACAAATAATCCAATATTGGACAAAAGTTCTAATAATAATTCATGGAAAAGCAAAGTTGATAATAAAACCATGAATTACAAATGACTAAAATATACACTTAAAAGCAAATAATCATTAATTGAAATATATAGGAATTATTTTAACAAATATACTGAAATGAGTATATCAATAAATTCTGTCTACACTATCACTAATTTTTTCTGATATGAAGATTATCAGAGTTTATTTCAACAAATAATTTATAATTTTTACTTACTTTCATGTTTTAACACATTTATTTCAGAGGCAGCGACATAAAAAGGGAGAATCATACAAAGCATAACCATAACCTAACTAGAACTGTCAGGTAAAAATTTTTAGACAAATAATATAAATAACAAAGTTAATTGCTTTCTTTATAAAATTTTTCATACGAGATATTTCCTGTGATCAAATGATTGTGTTGATACGATTCATATAAAAAACAAAATAACAAGCACTATTTCCATAATGCATACTCATGACCCTTTACTGTTAAATATAAAGGGCAAAATCTTAAAATTCAGAGCTTTGACGACATCAAATATTAGCAAAGATATGGACCAACAGGAAGTCTCACACACGTAAAATGGTATGGTCACTTGGAAGGTAGTTTGGCAGTTTATTACTCAACAATACATTGCGATCACTGTCCTATAATGGTGTCCCTCCGAAAAGACTATGTATTATCTGATTCCAACCACATGATATCCTAAACCCACAACCTTTCAGAGGTAGCTAAAACACCGAGGTTTTTGTAGAGTAAATTACGAACTTGTTCAGTTAGAACAGAGGATTGTTAAGACGGTGAAATTATTCTACATGCCATTATTACTGTTGGCACATGGTATATATTTATTAAAATGAATGAATGAATATCAAGGCTGAATCCCAATGTGAGCTGTGATGTTCATGTTGGCTCAGTGACTGGACAGTGCTTGTGTGGAGCAAGGGTTTATGTGAAATCTCTGAAATTTCTGCTCAATTTTGTAGTGAATATGAAACTTCTTTGAAAAATAAGGTTTACTAAAAATATCTTCACCTACCATGGACAGAAAGATTAAGTTTCCAAACGTAACATTTCAAAGAACTTATAAATGTATTCATAAGTGTCCAATAATATATTTAAACCAGAGGGAAAATGTACAATGCATGTGGTTTACCAAGATAAGACTTTCTAACCCTGTGTGAAATACTGGCATAATGCTCACTGATTCCTGCCCCTACTTGGGTAAGTCATTATCTTTCTTCATTCCCCAAAGTTTGTATTTTCTTCTTCAAGTTTTAAATAAAACCACCAACTAGATGCTGAACTGGATGTTAACACGGTGGCTGTCATACAGTAGATGTTCCATAAATGTTGTATCAATAAATATATTAATAAATGCAACTATCAAAATTTTGTAAAATCTTCAACATTAAGAAAACATGATACCTTTTCCACCATATTACTAAGGCCATATCAAATATAAAATATATTAATTCATAACTTGGGCAAAGTTTAATACATTTATCCTTCACTGATATGGTTATCATTTTACATATTATAGATGTGTTGATAGGGAAAGTAGACAGTTTAATTGCAGGCTAAAGGTTAGAAGGCAGATGAAAATTAGTGTTTATATGTATGTAGAAACACAGTATATAGCATCATTAACTTAATTTGTGAAAGTTCACAACATTCCAGTTATGGAGAATGTACTACTTTATTCACAACACAATTCCAGGCACTAAGCCACAGATTAACATACAGTTAACATTAAACTTTTTAAGTGAATACTTACTGGCATTAAACAATTGTATAGCTCAGGAAAACAAATGAATCATATAATAAAACTCATCCAAGGAGAGTCAGTTGCCCATATTCCCACCAAGATTTTAAAATACTTTAAGTTCAGTAAGCTTATTTTTTGTAGCTTCCTCTAGAATTTGAATCTCTCTAAACCTTTCAGATTTTCCAATATCTTAAGAATGAGAGATGCAGATTGAAAGAAGTTTTACTAACACCATAATAAAGGGAAATGATTAAATTTAAATCACCAAAATTAGCTTATTATATTATTTTAGCCAACAGAAAAAAGCACAGGATAATTTATTCTTGTTCATTTTCAGTAAATTCAGATAATAAAATATGTCTCTATATGAATAATTATGAATGTATAAAATGGATTGCTATATCAAAATAAATTACAGAATAAATACATAAGGGTATAAACACATATATTAACTGTTCTTAAACATGTATGTGTTCAACAATTTTGCATGTTTTATTTATCTGTGTCTAAGTTATTCAGATGACAGTCAAATAAAAATGACTGTAAGAAAAACATGTCTAGAGCTGCTTTGAATGGTATTTCTGTAAGCAGCATGCTGGTTCCTTTACTTTCTGTTTTGTATCAACTATTCTCTATCAGCGTCACTTCAAAATGGCTTCCCTCCTGATGTCCACTGGCTTCAGCAGTTGGGCTTCCAATTACCCACTGAATCACGAAAAGGAAACATCCACTTTAGTTTTCTCAGTAATTCTTTGAAATTCACATATATTCAATTATTTTTGTGGCCAGAGCCCCTCTCCATGTCCCTCACCACGAACATATGAACACATATAACCACGACTTGCTATGTATTATGCGAATCAATCAAAAATAACAAGAATCATAAGATATTCAAATGCTTTAAACTTGAAGACCTTATACAAACATATGCCACAAAATTGAAGGATACAAGAACATAGTGGAGAAAACTTAAGAAATGGCAGAATGATGAGGGAAGAGCCCAATGTGTGGTACACGAGCCCAAGTTTGAAAATGTATGCAAACATTCAAAGAGGAAGGTGAAACAGCAGGTTTCCATGAGGAAAATTGAAGAAAAACTTTTATTAATGTCGATGAAGTGATTACAGGCTATTGTACAGATCCAATTCTTGCCAAGAATGCACCCTGAAGGTAAAAATATTCTCGTAAGAGCCAGTGAGGCTGCCATTGTTGGAAGAAAGATTTTAACAAAAATGTCATTTTTTTCATGCCTGTCTTGATACAGCAGTTAGTTTATTATAATAAAAGAAGTGCTTCAAAACTTTTTACTTCAGGAGTGCTATTTTACCACTTATGGTGAAATATTAAGCTATGACTTAGAACCTATAACAAAAAAAATCACTTAAATTCTAGTGATCTGTATTATAATTTAAACAAATTTATATATGAAACAATTCTTCTTTTATCACAGGAATTGGTAAAATAAATTCCCTTCCAGAGAAAATACTCTTCCTTAGTAAATATTAACACAGAACAAAAAAAAAATCATAGTTCTTAGAATCGATGATACAAACAATGACCATTAATTATGTTAGAAGTTGTGTGAGCAGATTTGCTAAATGTCATACAGGTTTAGTAATTGAAATTAACTACATGAAGATAAGAGTCAACAGGTTCATTCATACCTGTTTTTTTCTCACTTATCACTTTCATAAAAAAATCCCAGCAAATAATCTAACCAGAGGCTTACTTAAAAACAAACAAAAAAAGGAAGAAAAGGAAGAAAAGGAGATGATTTGGCCCGGCAAGGTAGTCTAGCAGCTGAAGTCTCTCGCCTTAAACATGATGGGATCCCATATGGGCACCGGTTCTAATCCCAGCAGCTCCACTTTCCATCCAACTCCCTGCTTATGACCTGGGAAAGCAGTAGAGAATGGCCCAAAGCCTTGGGACCCTGCACCCCTGCGCATGAGAGACCCAGAAGAAGTTCCTGGCTCCTGGTTTGGATTGGCTCAGCTCCAGCCATTGCGGCCACTTGGGGAATGAATCAACAAATGGAAGATATTTCTGTCTGTCTCTCTTCCTCTGTATATCTGACTTTCCAATATAAATAAATCATAAAAATATTTTTTTAGTTTAAATGAATGAGTATATTATATAATTTTAAAGTTAATTATAATAGTAATATCATTAATCTAGTGTTTCACAAGTTTTCATTTGACTATACATTAATTTATAAAATTATGTTTCCTGCTTTTGAGAAGATAATTCAGAGTGGCTCACTAGTTCCAGAAATCTAGGAAATGTCTACTCATTTATTCATTTTCTGTGCACTAAAATAACTTAGTTGATAAGTCAGCTAACTACATTGAAAATGAAAGGATAGGTAAACATGTTAATAATAACAATTTGACACTTGATTATTTACCTTTAAGTAATGGGCAGAATGAAACAAAACACTAGTTAAAAATCAGAGGAATTAAACAAGACAATAAATTAATTAGATTTAAGACATCTAGAAAATACCTTAAAAATCAAAGTAGAATGCATATTACTTTTATCTGAATATAAAGTACTCTATAGAAGAGAATGTACGGCACATAAAACAAAGTTTCTCAGAAAACTCTAAACAGTTTTATCTGTAAAATGTATACTTTCTTATTCTCCAAGAGTATCATTAAAAATCAATGACAAAAATGGAACAGTGGGAATCTAGAAAGGCGTGAAAAATAAGCAAGAGAGTTTTACATAATACACAGATAAGGTAAGAAATCAGATAGCAAATTAGAGCACGATTTGAAAGGAAGGAAAATGAAAACATCACATTCACTTATGGGACGAAGCTAAAGCAGTGCTCAGCAGAAATTTAGATCTATAAACATTACGAATATATTTGAAACACCTAAAATTCTTAATCAGAATTTTCCACTAAATAAACTAGAAACAGGTGAAAATTAAAGGCAAAGTAAGCACAAAAAGAAAAACTATTAAAGATCTGAATAAAAATCATTAATATTATGAATAAACAATAGGGAAAATCAGTATTAGAAGCCAGTTGTTTTAAACGATTATCAATTAATGGATTATTGAGAAAAATAGAGTAAACTATGAAAAAAATATATGAAGCCAAAGACAATACTATTGACCTTCTGAAAAACAAGTCTATTAAAAAAATGAAATGGATAATTCAGAAAACCCAGGGGAAAATCTCTTAACTCTAATTCTTTGTTAATCTTATGGATCAAATAATACAGTATCAAATCTAACATTAAGTATTGTAAATATAATGATATTAACTGCAAACCTCTGTGGTACTTGCATAAGGATAATTGCACTCACTGATCAATAAAATAGAATTGAATCTATAAATAAAACATACTCTATGGTCAGCTGATTTTCAACAAGGATGCCAATGTAATTTAATGGGAAAGAAGTGATCTGTTGAACAAATCTCTCTGTGACAAATGGAGAGTCATATGCATGAAGAAGAAGCTGGACCACTGCCTCCCACTATATACATAAGTGAACTCAGAGCATGCCATAAACCCAATCACCGAACTAAAATTATAAATCACCAGAAGACATCTGAACAATTCTTTATGACAGCACGCTAGTCTACAGCTTATTAAATCGGAAGTCAACACAAAAATAAAAAGAAAATATGCATATTGGACTTCATCAAAGATGTGTCTCAAAGGACATTGTGATAAAAAAGAAAAGGCATGCCGCAGAACAAGAAATACACTTGAAATTATATATATATAATATATATGTGGATAAATTCTAGTATCCAGAATGCAAATCCAACATCTATAATCCTACAATGAAGAGACAACAGAATTTAAATATTGGCAAGGATCTAAATGGGTGTTTCCTCCAAAGAATATATCTAAATAGATTCAAATAAAGTTGTGCAATTTGTTAGTGGCACCATTTTCTGTGAATGCTCAAAAAGATATTTGTGCTTGAGAGAATTTTATTGTCAAGAATATACATGAAAATATGAATAGGCCAAAATTAATGAAAGCCAAAGACTAATATAAAAAAATCACACAGATACTGTCTTTGCTTGATTTAAAATTTGTGTGTGTGTGTGCTCGCGCATGTCTTACTTGAACCTGAACTCTTGTATCATCTGATGTGACGTATATGGATACCAGCATTTATGCTTCGTGAACAAATGTCTTTTTACCTGAATAAAAAATCTTAGTAAAAGCAAACTGGTTATTACAACCACTAATGCAAAACGAATCTGCTAGTCTAAAGTGGTAAAACCAGCCTGCCTTAAATATTCTGTTGAGCTTTATGTTTGGAATTCATATGACTTTTAGAAAAAGTTGCTATGCACGTTGTTTCTACCTAAGTGGCATACGTATGGATGCAGCATGAAGTATGAAGTATTACTTCTCTTGCCTCAACAACCTCAAAATAATCTCAACAGGAGTTTAGATCCTATTTAGGGAATGCAAGCTGAGCCTTTTGTGCAAATCGATGTAGTTTGATTTCTTTCAAGTTCAGTGATAAATTCAGGATCAATTTTTCTTGTTTATATCCTGATTTGAAAATAGCAGCATATGAAAGAACTATCATTTTGTTACAAAGTGACTCTAAGTAGTCCATGCTTACATTGTTTCAGAAGTGTCCTGGGAATAATATTTGGTCCTCTAGAAAGGTGGAGATTTTTAACATATGAAATTTACTAAGAGCTTCAACAGATGGGATAAATGAAGTAGTCAATTGAAAGTCTACTTTCCAGTTAAGGATTCATACCCTGTGGAGCAACATATTGTACAATTTATCACATCAGGGATAAGCTAATTATTTGTCCTTTGAGATTAGTAGATTGTCTTAGCAAAAATGCAGTTCCTGGGCAGCAGCCTGGAGAAGGTTTGAAAGGCACTAAGAGGTTGAGTGCTGTGGTGTGAATAGCTTCTCTCTCAATTTTTCTCCCTGGTGAGCTCAGTTACACCCACAGCGTCCAATGGTTTCTATAAAAGCATTCTAGTGATTTGTGTTGAGTGCCTAATTTTACAAGATTCAGAGTTGGAGTTAGTATGTGAAGTAATGCCAGTTACAATGGAGTAGAGATTCATTATTTTGCAACATTTAATAAAATCTATTAATTTGTTAAGAAGGGTGGGCAAGGTGGAGTGTGGTAAGAAAGAATGAACAGGGCCTGGCACAATAACGTAGCTATTAAAGTCCTTGCATTGAACGCACCAGGATCCCATAATGGCACCGGTTCTAATCCCAGCTGCTCCACTTCCCATCCTGCTCCCTACTTGCAGCCTGGGAAATCAGTCCAGGACCGCCCAAAGCCTTGGGACCCTGCACCCACATGGGAGACCTGGAAGAGGCTCCTGGCTTCGGATTGGCTTAGCTACAGCCATTGCAGCCACTTGGGGAGTGAACCATCAGACGGAAGATCTTCCTCTCTGTCTCTCCTCCTTTATGTATATCCGCCTTTCCAATAAAAATATGTAAATCTTAAAAAAAAAAGAATGAATGAACAAAATGAAGAAAGGTAGGGGAAAATAATTCTACTGTTCGGTGGCTTCACAGAAGTTTTTAAGCTGCAAAATTATGAACATTGAAGAAGTTGCTGTTTCTACTCCCATTTCCTCCTCTTTGTCTTATCATCTACGGCACCAGCATCCCAAATGGTCACTAATACAAATTCCAGCTCTTTCATCTCCAATGCAGCTCTCTCTAATGCACCAGGGAAATCAGTATTGACCCACTCCTTAAACCCGTGTACACACATGGGAGAACCAGATGGAGTTCCAGGACCCAGGTTTTGGCCTGACTCAGCCCGAGCTGTGGCAGCCCTTTACAGAGTGAGCTAGCACACGGAATATCTCTATCGTCTCTTCTTACTCTTTCAAATACATAAAGTTAAATTAAAAAAATCAGAGAGTTGCATAGATGAGTGACCTCTTTACAGCTAAAAGAAATGAATGAAGGAAGTTAACAGTGAGGGAATAATACAAATAAATTAACATGTTTGGGAAAATATCCTGACAAGGCAATTGCTAAGTTTCATTTAGACGAAATGACAAAGATTTATATTACAGTAATGAGGATGAAGGACAGCAGGATATTAACACAAGATCTTTTCTTGTTGATGAAATCTTTGTTTTCTGCTAATATTATTTTCACTTGAAAGTTTGGCTCGCACACTTTTACCGTGAGATAATCTAATTTTGGAAGTCTTTTAGAATTTATTTTATTCATTTGAAAGGGTTCTCTCTGTATATACTATCACTCCTCAAGTGAACAAAGCAGCAACAGCAGGAGCCAGAAGGTCCATCGAGGTCTCCTACATGAATGGGAAGTGGGGCACCCAGGCCTCACACCATTGCCCTTATGCGATGCCAGTATTGCAGGAAGCTCAATACATCATGATGCCAGCCCCAAAGCATGTGTAAGACTCACAGCTTGTCTCACAGCCTAACCAGCCTATAAAAAAGAAGCAGTCAGTGGTGTGGGCGAGATTTTTTTAATTTCAGGGATATCCATTCCTATGGGGAATAGGAATTGGATACTCAAAGCAGTGACCCATTGTCATTAGAGTCAAAGGCATTCATTTGCTCAGGGGAATAAAGGATTTGTAAAACCTGGGCCACTTAAATTTAAAAATTCACTTTTTAAGTTCTGCTTTTGCATTTCATTTGAACTTGAAGATGATATGGGCAATATTTTTGTTTTGTTTTGTTTTGTTTTTTGCTTTCATTTATTTATTTATTTTTAGTAAATTCAGTGCCTTACAACATTTCTCTTGGCAATTGCTATAAACTGAATCTGAACACTTTGCAGTAGAAATATAGGCTGGGATTTTTTTTTTCAGGTTATTTGGAGCAAAATTTGAAAGCAGCAGAGTCTTGGATAAGGAAATTATAGGGGCTGCCCCCGAGGAAATGTGCAAGCAGAATGATTCGTTATTTTGCTGAATGTCCCTCCGGTTAGAATTGTCTAGTGTTTTTAAATTATTGAACTGTGGCCATGTATTTTTCTTAAGGGCACTAGAATAATGGTATATCCTCATACAAGGTTTCCTGTTGCTGATCTGTCTTAGCTACTCATGATTTTAACACTAGCAGTTAATTAAGATTTCTGTGAAGATCATCCACTTTAAAGTTATCAACTTTCCTTGTCATTGATAAAGAAATGTTGATATTATGTAAATTCAAATTTCCTCTTCGCTTTTTAAGTATTTTTATCTTCCTTGACAAATCCTATTTGAAGTTTTTGATGTGCAATTTGATTCAAGGCTTATTCTTTGATATCTGCCACTGGATATATACACAGAAAAGACATTAGTTTGAGTTGAACTTCATAACAGTTGAGCCATTCTCTTATATTTTAATGCTTCATATTTTAAGAAAGTCAAAAGGAAAATTTAGTAGTTGCCTTAAACCTCTGAGACCTAGTTCATGTGGGCGAACCAGACAACTGAAATGACAAATCTTTCTAACAGAAACTAAAACAGGAGCAGTATTAACCCAAATTTACCACTTATTCTAGTTACACTTTCAACTAAGTTATTAACCTGAAGCTAAAGCTTGTAATTTTTAAAGAATAAATTATATAGCTTTTGTATATTTACAGAATGACAAAGGGGCATGATTTTACTCAAAATTAAAAGCAAATGCTATACAAATCCACTAGCTTTAATAGTTAAGACGAGTTTAAAAACAGAGATATCATAAACTGGCTAATTATTATAAATGATCACAACCATAATATAGTATGAGAAGCATTTTCTAGCCCATCTTCACATTAAAGCAGCTACTACTGTACATGTCCATGACATCTATGAATACATCAAACACTTAGCAGAATATATTTCTATTAATGTTTGTCTAGGACTATTTTGAATTCATTCAACTAACTTTCTAGTTCAAAGTGAATTAATTTTAACCCCCTGGTGGGCTATAACTTCAAGGGTTAGTGCCTATCGTTTTTAAACCATTTGCTTCTACTGGCACGAGCCCTACATTTCTATTGAATGAGGCTAAGAAAAAGCCGGTAACACGTAAGTCCAAACATAAGTCATCTGTGGTAAGTGTCACAGGTTAATTATCATAATATCCCTTCTGCAACTGCACTCTTAAGCAAGGGGATAAAACATCTTCTCATTTGCCACCTCTTCTGTAATTTAATTTTGCTTTACAAATTATGGACTAGAAAAAAATCAGCATTTGTGAGTCACTTCTCGTGGATACCTTCTGTTTGCATGAGTTTTGTTGAGTCTTTGCCCTGTCAAAACACTCACATTAATGTTCACCACTACTTTTTGCAGTGACGCAATAAGGAAATTAATTTAAAACTTTGATATTCAACTTTCATCATATAGGATTGCTATAATTATATATTTTAAGATATAACTTGAATATATTTTTTGCCTTATTTTTCTTATGGAAATCATCCTTTATTTTAATATTATTTTTTGGATTAGGGGATGACATCTTTCAAATTACATCTGTCAGCAAACAAAAAGTTGCACTTTTCTTTCAACTCTGAATATGTCTTATAATGAGAGTTTCTCTTAGAGATGTAATAATCATAGGTAAATCATAATTACAACTGTCGCTTTCATTGAAATTAACCCTTTTAATTATTTAAAACACTGGATTTTACGTTCTTTTTTCTATGTGGAAGCTAAGGTTTTTAATCTGTCCACTACTACAAATACTGTTGAGTGGAAGTTGAAGGTGATATGGCAATAAGAAATGAACCAACACACCATCGTCCATCTTAGATGACGGCAAAGGAAGTGGCAAATTAAAAGAGAAGATTGTTTTAAATTTTCATTTATTGGCATCCATAGCCATACAATCTTTAAATTTATTCAAGTTAAAAAGTATGTCGTTGACATGGAGATTATGTGTAGTTACACGTAATTGAACCTCCATTATAATCAACTTTAGTACATAACACAATGTCATATGTATATGATCTTCATATATGAGCTTCAGTTTTGGGACAGATTTGTATAAGACACAGAAAACATCTGACAAACACATGTCTCAAAAGGTACTTAGAGGATTAGCACACACAATTGATTTTCTTTTTGTTGCAATTCATTATATAAAAGGAAAATTCCTGTAAAAATGGAAAGTTTGACAAAATATGGTCATGAATTTGGTTCGATAGATGGCATTTTCTTCTCATTAGTCATAATTTCAAAATACATCTCCTGGCAGGTAGCAGGAACCCAAGTTTTTGAGTGATCACTGCTACCTGCCAGGGGCTGCCCAAACCAGAAACTGTGGTCAAGCGTGCCTGGGTATCAAACTCAAGCACTCCAATACAGAACATAAACATCATGCACGGCCCAAAGCGTTTAGTTTCTTGATTTTCTTTTGTCATGGAATGTCTTCCTCAAATTCCTGTTAATGTCAAATGTATTATATGTTCTGGGTACCTCTTTTTCTTGAATAAATGCAACACTTTGTAGTCAAAGAATGAAGCATAGCTGCTCTCTCTCTGAAATATTTTTTTAAAGGAAGTCTGTACAAGTAAGGAAAGACAGGTGTAACACTAATTTAATATAGAATTTTGCTATACTTTGACCTGGAGCATACCTAGCTGAGCCTACCATTATGCCACTGAACTTCTGCTAGCACTCTGTTCGTGAACAAGCAATAGATGTTTATCTTTTGAACTCTCTATAAAGTTGTCATTCTTTATCACATACAGCAGTTGTTTGGTACAACTGTAAACATTATATTTTCTCAATTAAACCCATATTCTTTTGTGCTTGTAGAATCAATTTTAAACTAAGAATAATGTACTTGGCTGTCATTACAGAACAGAATATTGATATTTTTAATGATGATATCACAAAGTACAAAGATGGAAAGTTAAGGAATGAAGAACAGAAATGAAGAACACTGATAAATCCATCAAATTAAGAGTCAGTGTGTGACTCAAATGATAGAAAATAAGTGGATGTTTATTAGTCTATATATTTCATAGCTATTAAAAGAATTATTAATTTTTGAGACTATGTTTCAGAAAAATGACAATAATTCTGAGGGAAAAAAAGTGACCTAAGAAGAATACATCAAATCTAGAAGTACACTAGTAAATTCATTGACATAACGTACTTTTTGCAAAGATTCATTTATTTTTTATTGGAAAGTTAGATTTATAGAGAGAAGGAGAGACAGAGAGGAAAAGATTTTCCATCCTGGACTACGTCCCCATCCCCCGCCCCACACACATAAAGTGACCACAACGGCTGTAGCTGAGCCAGAAGCCAGGGGCTTCCTCCAGGTTTCCCACATGGGTGCAGGGGACCAAGGCCTTGAGCCATCTTCAGCTGCTTTCCTAGGCCACAAGCAGGGAGCTGGACGGGAGGTGGAGCTGCCGGGACCAGATCCAGCACCTCTATGTGATGCCAGTGCATGCAAGGCAAGGACCCTAGCCACTAGGCTACCGCCCTGGGCCCTGATAATGAATTTTCAATGGATCAAAATATGTAAAACATGTTTGGCATCAAGAACTTACAAATTATGGCTTTCCTCATCATGAATATTTGTTAATAAATAAGCATACACAGGACATATAAGTAAAATATATGGCTTACTGAAATAGAAGTTTAGCAAAGAAATTAATCAAAAAAATCATAAATTTTCAAGTTGTTTCTCAGAAAATGCCATTACTTTTCCTAAAATTTATCCTGTTTTCCATATATAATTTTAAGTATATGTCTAGGCTTCATTCTGTGACACTGTAAGATTATAAGTTTTTTTTTTTTCAGAACTATAAGCCATCAGTAGTTTCTGAGAAGTAACTGATACACTACGTTATATCAAACATATTTTGAAAATGCCATTTATCTGTGAGGACAAAACAACACCATACAATAAACTATTCTTAATTTCAGAATCATGTTTCATCTTCTTTTTTAGTGCAAAAAAAATTTGACAGTACTTGAAGACCGTAAAAAAAAAAAAAAAAAAAAAAAAAACAGTCAGTTAATTCATTGTGCCCTTTCATTCTTTTCTCAATTTGAACTGTTAGGTCACATATGGCTCAAGCTGTTTCTGAAGTAATTTTATAGTTGGCTCAAACTAATGTTCAGCATCTCTACCCAGCGCATCTGGCATAGGTTAGAGTTCCTGCATATTTGAAGAAGTGGACAGCTGCTATGCTCAGATCATCATGACACACTTATATCAGTTACCACTCAAAGCACTTTCATCCCGCTTCCGATATTTTTCTCTGAGTCTATTACCTTGAGTATCATAGGTGGCAAAGTCATTATCCAAGTTTCATTATCTTTAATTATAGCAAAGTAATTGGCATGATGGTGATAAGAAGCCCAAAGATATCAAAGTTCCCAACAGAGTAAATTACAATCTGCTACAACCTTCCCATTAAAGATGAGCAGTTTAGCTGAAGAGTTTTGTTTGAATGGCTACCAAATATAAACCGCCAAATTTCATCTAGAGTAATTAAGAAAGCAGGATGCAAGCAAAGATGTAGACATTTTCCAGGAGAGGCTAAAACTTTCTCAAAAATTTGCTGGAACTGGGTAACTTTTTCTATCTTTCAGAGAATAAATTGGTTCAGTTCTCCTGATACATATAGAAATTTGCCAGAAGAAAAAAAAGAGCATTGCTTCAAAATAAAACCGGATAAATGAGTAAAATAATTACTGCTAGTTATTTGAATTAAACAGATTCTGCAGATAATTGAATAGTCTGTAATTATATAAAAGAAATGTTCCTGTATTATATATGCCTTTTTCAGCTATTTCTTTCACTTTATGTATCTTTAAAGTGATAGATAGATAGATAGAGAATAAGGTAAGAACCAAAGAGTGTGCAGATAAAGTAGTTTAAAAGAAAAGTTAAAAAGAAAAAAGAATATTTACTGGAAATCATGAACATTCATAAATTTAGGAATGTCAAGAGAGAAAGCACTTAATTGGTCATGTGAGCTGTCTGTCTACCTGCTCAAAAATAAAGATGAAAAGGGAGAGAGGAGGAAATGGGGGTGGAAACAGCAACTTCTTAATGTTCATAATTTTGCCACTTAAAAATGTCTCTGAAGCCATGGAACAATAGAATCATTTTCCCTCCCTATCTGCACCTTTTTCTTTCTTTTTTTATCAGCACACACCTTATCCCCGTTTCTTAACAAATTAATGAAAAAATATTTCAAGATGCAACAGAGTTAACACTGGGAGGAAATGTCTTTTAAATCAATCTACAGACCTAACAGAAGGCATTTAGTTGTGGTATATTGGGGTGTGATAACAACAGAATTAAACTTACACTCATAAATTTACTCAGTTGCTTACTTTCAGACCAAGTAGAAGGGAGATTGCTATAACCAAGCATAAAATTCATTTACCTCCAGTTGTACAGTCAGACTAATCATTGAGTTTAAAAAAATACAGCAAATATGAAATGCTACTAAGCAAACAATAAACTAGATTTATAGGATTTGGACAGGGATCAGAAGGAACTTTAAATTCCTACAAGAAACTTTTCTACAATAAAGTATATGTATCTCTTGGAAGGTCAGATGGGTAATTTCAAAAGAGAAAGAAAGACTATAAGAAACTATAAGAAAGAATGTACTAGAAACATAATAAATGAAATACATGCTGTAGAGACAAAGAATGATTTCTAACAGACTGCTCTGTAGAAAAGTTAGTGTGTTGAAGATTATTGACTATAAATTATTCACAGCTATGAATAGAAAATAAAACTAAGGCTGAGATGACGATAACTTCCAGAATTACAACGTGAGGGATTGTGCCACAGTCCTATTATCATAAATTACAAAAAAATCATTAATTTCTGCAAGTAAACCTAAGCACATGAAACAAATGAAATATTTACTAAACAAAATACACTAGCCCAGTTTCATGGAAACCTAAGTCTTCAAGAAAGGAGCAAAGTGGTGTTATGGGCTGTCATCGTTGTGACATACATGACCTTGGGGCTAGGGTGGGATCAGCCTGAGCCAGTCTGATGGGGACCAGTCATATGCAGTGGCTTCCTCCTCATTGAGCTGCTCTGTGGATGACCAGTGCCACCTGGAGACCCACCACCTGGAGCAGCAGGTCTCTGTGGTTGCTTATGATTGTAATGCCACCAGGATCTGATTAGACTACTTCAGCTGGAAGGATAGCCTAGCACAGTTAGGATATCTCACCAGCAAATGAGTGAGCTCTTTTGTTTCCTGAGCTCGGGCGGGAATGGCTGCAGTAACAGATCAGCATGACCCCGGATGGCCAAGATCTGGAGCACATGTGTGACCCTTTTCCTCTGAGAAAGCCAAAAAGGGACTGATCCTTGAACTAAGCATTAATGTTCACTCTCACCGCTGATACTCAACACCGTAATGGAAGCCTTATCAGTCAGATGAGAAAAAGGAAATGAATGGTGTTCAGCTTGGGAAGGAATAAATGCCACTGTTTTGTTCTTAGCATGATGGTGTACATAGAAACTCCAAAAGAATAGTCAGAAATCAAGAACAAAAACACAGGTAAGTACTTATATACATGTATCCGTTCAGAGGAACTCTACAATGGAGAGTAGTATTCAGAGAAGTGTAGATACATTGCAGTAAGCATCTCTACTCCTGAATGAGATATATTTTGAATAAAATAGGATGCTACACTTTCTACCATTGTCTATACCTACAATATCATGATACACTCAAATAGAACCATGATGAATATTTAACTGCTGTTTTCAATGAATTGTTATGCATGGTTTGTTAATAATATAACATTAAATATTTGAAACATAGAATATTATTTCATATCAAATTAATAATGCATTGCCTCAGAACCAGAACAGTAAAACTCCTGCTTTGGAACTGGGGAGAGGAGCTTTCTCTAGTCCTTGCTTGGTTCCAACTTTTGTTCCTCACCCTCTCTGCAATGACCACTGGGGTTGCTCCAGAGCCCCCCCTCCAAACACACACACAAGTTAGAATAGATAGGCAGAGAACAAAAAGGAAAGCCTGATCAGTATAAACTCATACACACTTCACTAAGGAGGACACGAAGATTAAGTACTCCTCACCAAGGCATTGAGAATTTCTCTGCACACCACCCCTCCTAAACTGTCTCGCAACTCAGTGTCATCGAAGTAGTCACAGAATGTGGTTAAGAACTTGCATTTAATCTTAATATATTGCTTACTCGGTACTATGTCAATTAGTTCCACAAAATTGTATATTGTCGCTGATGTTATTTTGGGGCCTGTAATTGACCGGGATTTTACTTTGTTGGCTCTAACATTGGCTCAGAGAGGGTCTCCCCAAGAAGCTGCTGAACTCATCTAGAAGATGAGATGCTGGACTCTATGCTAGGTATATGCTCACAGGGAAGGAATCAACTGAACTTTAACTGTGGATATGCAACGAAGTGGAGGAATCCACCATGGGGGGAGGATTGGGGCAGGAGAGGGGGGAATTCCAGTACCTAAAAAGCTGTATCAGGGCCCGGCGCGGTGGCGCAAGTGGTTAAGGTCCTCACCTTGCACGCCCGGGATCCCATATGGGCGCCGGTTCTAATCCCGGCAGCCCCGCTTCCCTTCCAGCTCCCTGCCTGTGGCCCCGGAAAGCAGTCGAGGACGGCCCAAAGCTATGGGACCCTGCACCCACGTGGGAGACCCGGAAGAGGCTCCTGGCTTTGGATCAGCATAGTATCGGCCCGTTGCGCTCACTTGGGGAGTGAATCATCGGATGGAAGATCTTCCTCTCTGTCTCTCCTCTCTGTATATCTGCCTTTCCAATAAAAAAAAAATAATAAAAATAAATCTTTTAAAAAAAGCTGTATCATATAATGCAATGTAATAAATAAAAAAAACAAGATAAAAATGAAATTATATGCTTATTGCAAACTGCAAAACATACACTATTGAATAAAAAGTGTAGATCAATTATTATTCCATTCCTTAGAGTTTACTGCCCTTAAGAAGACACGGTAATCCTTTTGAGACTATGTTATGCCTTCTGAAATTCGGTAACTCATGAAGACATAAGCAGTGAAAACGGGTACACTCAGAGTAAAAGCAGAATAATAAACACAGTGGAAGAGTGTTGGACAGTGATTTACTCAATTTGACAATCCGGTCGTTACCACTACAGGAAATTTGGAAATCGCATGCATTTAGCCCTTTTGGTATGCTTTTCACAGCTCACTGATCTTTCCTTTTGCCCTTCTCTATTATTTACTAGAGAATCAAACTAAGCCCTCTGAAAAATTTAGCTTAGCCCATGGTGTTGCTCTTCTGGCTGAGACCTTAGTATGACAACGTTATCTAACAGAACCAGAGGGATCAGTCAGGGCAGAAGACCCAAGGAAAACTGGATATAAGCAGATACAAAGAGATTCCCACTAAAACCACTCATAGGCTGATGTATAAGTGGATTCCAAAGAGCATGCAATCATGCCATCAAAAACATGTTTATGAATATACATCATTTGCGATGAAAAATCCAGAGAAATTGTACCATCGAGATTTAAATATTAAGCTTATTTGGCAATGAATTTCTTTTTTCTATAGTCAATTAATTTACATATTTAGCAATTTTTTTTTCTTTAAGATTTATTTATTTTTATTGGGAAGACAGATTTGCAAAATGAGAGACATAAAGATAGATGTTCTATCCACTGGTTCATTCCCTAAGGGCTCGCAGTGGCCGGAGCTGAGCTGATCCAAAGCCAGGATCCAGGAGTTTCTTGCAGGTCTCCCATGCAGGTGCAGAGTCCCTAAGCCTTGGGTCATCCTATTCTGCTTTTTCCAGGCTACATGCAAGGAGCTGGATGGGGAGTAGAGCATCCAGGACACGAAATGGCACCTTTATGGGATCCTGGTGCATGCAAGGCAAGGAGATGGCCACCAGGCTATGATGCTGGGCCCTTCAGATTTTATTTCTAAGAAAACTTACAAACACACAGTTTTCTGTCTTAAATATCCACACACACACACACACACACAACCTTGAAGCAGTGAAATCAATAGCAGTATGCTTGGAATATGCTCCACAGTGGGGACCCTGGGGTGACATAACGTGACCTTCCCCCATTCCTGGTGTGCTTGGGTTGCTGAGAGAGACCCTCTCTGCGTCTCGATCCGATTTCCCTAGATGTCAGAAGAAAAGCGAAGATTGGAGACAGTTGTCTCAACGAATTTCCCCCATTCCTTGACTCTCCCCACCCTAACTGCTGTTCTACATGGGCGTGCTTCCCTCTCAGCGATGCGTACATCATCGAAATGAAAATGAATTTATTATTTAAAAAAGCAGCTGTCTCATTCCTTCTCAGACTATTGATCTCTACTCTGAGCAGCAACAAGGATTCTCTGTATATTAATTATGTTAAAAAATAAGATGGGGAAGAAAAAAAACTGATTCTGATTTGGTTAGTCTCAGATCTGGAAACATGGTAATGGGGGGATTTTTTTTTTCTAGAAAATAAAGATTTACTAATATTTGAAGTATTTTTGGAAGCTATATATATTTAGAGGAAAACAGTCAAACTTATTAATTAATATAAGATAGCTGAAGTCTTTTATATTTACCCTCCTTTAATGTTATAATACTATATTTATCATATAATTTTATATTATGAGAGTGTTTCTTTCCTTACAATGATTTCTTTGACTTTACACTCTGTAATACAGTGAATTTTAATGTTATTCTCTCTTCTGAAAGCAAAATTATTTTAATTTTTAAATTTGTTTAAATGACCTGCAATTTATGCATCTTAACTAAATACATATGTCCTGTTGTTATTGTCTATTTCAAAATTCCTTCATTTTGAAAAATCTCTTATTATACATTATGCTTCAATTGGAGTGTTAAAAGTAAACAAATAGGGCCTGGTGCGATAGCGTAGTGTTTAAAGTCCTTACCTTGCACATCCAGGATCCCATATGGTCACTGGTTCTAATCCCAGCAGCCCCGCTTCCCATCCAGCTCCCTGCTCGTGGCCTGGGAAAGCAGTCGAGAACAGCCCAAAGCCTTGGGACCCTGCACCCACGTGGGACACCTGGAAGAGGCTCCTGGCTCCTGGCTTCTGATTGGCTCGTTTCCAGTCATTGTGGTCACTTGGGGAGTAAACCATCAGGCGAAAGATTTTCCTCTCTGTCTCTCCTCCTCCTCCTGTATATCTGCCTTTCAATAAATAATCAGTAAATCTTAAAAACAAACTATAAAAAAGGTAAACAAATAAATACCACCTAAATAATTACATTGAATGAACTCAATTCATAAGAGAATAAAAAGATATAATTCTATTTTGCTGTAAGTTTGGTAGAGTTTGTATATCCAATGAATTTTCAATGATGAAATGTAAGTCATCAATCATTAACTCAATTTTATTCAGATTTTAAGTCCTACTCCTTTAAAATTCTAAAAATATAAATATAAATCCTTAAAAATATAAAAACAATTTTTCAAGTCACTGAGTCCAAAGCAGCCTCTATTACCTATTTGGAAATGTTTACATTTATTGAATGAAAGCTTAGATCCTTCAGCTGACAAGCTTACATGCCAGTGAATAAAATATCTACATTAGTACATAGCTTTTATGCACTATATGTTGAAGAGTATTTCTCCTCTTTCTGAAAAATACTGAAGTTTCACATAAACATTTATGGACTGATTTTGTAGATCTTAGCGTTGGGTATAAGAAGAAGGATAAGGTAGAGTGAAAGCAGTGACAAAGTATGTAGAATGAACAGAAAGACATGAAATGGAATTTTTTTTAAAGATTTATTTTACTTATATTGCAAAGTCAGATACACAGAGAGGAGGAGAGACAGAAAGACTTTCTATCCAATGATTGACTCCCCAAGTGATCGCAAAGCTTGGAGCTACACCAATCCGAAGCCAGGAGCCAGGAGCCAGGAACTTCTTCCAGGTCTCCTACAGGTGCAGGGTCCCAAGGCTTGGGGCTTCCTCAACTGCTTTCCCAGGCCACAAGCAGGAAGCTGGATGGGAAGCAGGGTTTGCCAGGATTAGAACCAGCGACCATATAGGATTCTGGAGCGCTCAAGGTGAGGATTTTAGCTGCTAGACCACAGTGCCAGGCTCATGAAATGGAATGTTTTTAAATTTCATTTTATTTATTTATTTTTTTATTACATTGCATTATGTGACACACTTTTAATAAAAAATACTTGGCTGTCATTTTGTCAAATCCTCTTCAAGGATCCAGGATATCCAGGAGGTGGTGAAGTGGTATAGCCAGCTATATCTCTGCCTGCAATGCCAGCAAAATTTTATGGGCACTTGTTCAAGTTCATGCAGCTTCAGTTCCAATCCAGATCATTGCTAATGGGAAGGTAGCAGAGGAGGGTCCAGGTCCTTGAATGGCTGCTTCCATACTGAAGATCTGGAAGAAGCTCCTGGCTCCTGGCTCCTGGTTTCAGATTAGCTCAGTTTCCTGCCATTGCCAGTATTTGGGGGAGTGAACTAGTGTTAGGAAAACTCTCTCTCTCTCGTGTGCATGAGCATGCTCTTCCTCTGTCTTTCTCTACCTCTCCTCTCTCTGTAACTCTGCCTTTCTAAACAAACAAACAAACAAAAAAAGATAAAGAACTTGTCTCATAGAAGAACTTAGACATGCAATGTGAGGTAGAAAGAGAAGACAAATTGCAGACATCTTCCTAACGAGTAAACTAATCAAAACATGAAAAGTCAGGGAAAATGACGAATAGCAAACATACTGGGTCATTTTGGAAAACATGGGAAGGCGAGATGTTCAAGGTGAATTAGAGATATCCAGCACTTTGGAGGAACAGGACTTACACAACAAGTGATGCATAAAAATTCTTAATTAATAGTGTCAATCATTTCACATATGTAGAAAAACACATTTACATTATAAAAGTTTTTATGCACTCAGGAAGAAATTCAGTTATAGGAGTAATATAATTATGTATTTATAGTTATTATTATTTGTTGTTAAAATCAAAATGTATGAAGTACTTATTTACGTCATACATTTTGAGAAAATTGTCTCAAAATTTCTACACATTGCTAGAAAATCTATAGATATTTCTTGTGTTATTAGCTTTCTTTCTGGTTGGACAAATGTGAATTTAAATAGTTCTGATAACAAGGACTGTGTAAGCATCGCACACTAACCGATTGTGCCACTGGAGCTCCCAATAAATATTGTAAGCTGTAGTTTCATATAATGATGCAAAATACACTAGACATTCACATCAAACATGCGTATCTATGCAGATACAAAATAATTATGTACAGACTACTTTGCATACGTACATGTGTAGCAGGCATTTACTGTTTTATATAACATTTTAGCAATAATGCACTGCATAATTATACATATATATTGGATCTGTACACTTATTGGTACATACACAAGTAATATATTATGCATATATTATGCTATTCTTATGAAAAAATGGAAATGCTCATAAATGATATATAGCCAACTAAAAATCTCATTATCTTTTTGATAAGAATTATTTTATTAAATTCTAAATTAATTTTTAAGTCTTGCCTTGACATGAGGACATGGAGAATGTTTGAGTTAAACAATTTTGCATTAAAAGGCGTAAGAAAATTAAAACTAAAGCAAATGCATTATTTTACATTTAACATGAAAGGCTATCTTAATAAACAAAAAGCATACTTACTAAATAGATGGGTTGTTAACCTACTTGACAATATAGTTGTCTACAATCAACTTACTTTCAAGCTTGTAATGACCTTTTTCTGCACTTCTCTTTCTGTGTGGTGTGGGTGTGTGTGCGTGGGTTCAACTCTGTAGACCCTGAAGCATAAGGCAATGATATTTACAGCTTTGATAAATGATAAATACACACACACACATACAAATGCACATATACTTGTGCATAGATTTTTAAACTTTTCATGTAAGTTCATATTCGTATTGCTATTCTTAGTTACACTTGGTCATTTCAGTCATGTACCCCACAAGAATGCAATGTCCCTCCCTGTGTCTATAATGAGTACAAGGAGCTAGGCTGATAGAGGGGGGAAAAGGTGTGAAAGAAGAATATGTTAGAGAAAAAGAGGAGGGGTCAGTGCTGTGGCATTGTGGACTAACCTACCACCTGCGATGCTTGCATTCCATGTGGGTACTGCTTCAAGTCCCGATTGCTCCACTTCTGAGCTAGGTCCTTGCTAATGTGTCTGGACCAGCAGCTGAGGATGGTCCCTGCACTTGCATGGGAAAAACTGGAAAAGCTCCTATTTCCTGGCTTTGGCCTGCCTCAGCACTGTTCCTTGAGGCCATTTGGGGAGAGAACCAGTGGAAGGAATACTCTCTCTGTCTCTCATTCTCTCTATGTGACTGCCTTTCAAATAAAATACATCTTTACAAAGAAGGAAAGGAAAGAGCAACTATTTTGGAGATTGGATACCCTCCAAAAATATTGGGAGAATTTAAAAGCATAATTGAAGCTAGATTTCTAGCAATTTTGCCTAAATCTACTTTAAATAATTGGCATGAGATCAAGATTTCTTTGCCTCTGCCATTGTAAATGCAGTGGCCAGGAAGCTTCTGTAGCATTTGTGCTGTTGCCATGAACATGACATCCAGCTGCTATTGCCACAAACAAATAAGCCAGTTCTGCCTGGTGAGTGAGATGTCACTGATGTCTTCACAACCAGCAAGTTTCTATTTCCCACCTTCCTCCTATCCAGGTTATATTCCTTGCAGTGCTTCCGGGTGCTTATGTGGTAGAATCTGCACTATCTGCCAGTGTTACGGTGCAAGGGATTTAGAGGTGTGAATGTTCCACTTTCTACTTTATAGACATAATGTGGAAATGTTTCCCAAACACAGAAAGATGTTCAGCAGGCACTGGTTGGTGAGACAACAAATGACACTAATGTATTTTGTGTGCTAAGACTGGGAGAATGACTCCTTACCAGCACAGCATGCCAAGATGTTGAGAGCAATGCTTTGTGATGAAAAGCAATGGGTTAAGGTCCCTTTGTAGTATATATTGGGATGCAGACACTGTACTCATGGCACCATAGTTTAGAGGAAGTGGGTACAAGACTAATAGAAAACAAATCAAGTGAGGGAGAGAAGTGTGCAAATCACACGACAAACATAGATTTTCACGCTCCAGGTTGTGGCCTGGTCCAGTTCTGGATGTTGTGGACACTTGAGAAATGGGTTAACAGATGGGAGATCTCTCTCATTTCATCTCTGCCTTTCACATAACTGAAACATTCTACAAGACAAATTTATTCCGACCTCTGGAATTTGAATGATATGTGTATTTTTCATGTAAGATAGTTTTCCTGAACTTCTTTGTAAAAGATTGATTTATTTTTATTAGAAAGGAAGATCAGATTTGTGGGGAGAAGCAGAGACAGAAAGATCTTCCATCCGCTGTTCCATTCCCTGGAACAGCAACAAAAGGTTTTAGCCACTGAGCTCCTTCCATGAACTTTTTGAAGATCAGCTATATTTTAGCTATAGGTAATTAATAAGAATTTTGAGAACTAGCATTAAAATAAAGCATTGTTATATATCAGGAACATCAAAATGCCTGCAAATTTTCTAATATCAAAGAAAGCTGATGGAATTCCATAAGGTAGGCGTCCATTAAAATTGGCATGTCATATATAAAAACTAGGAAATTTTACAAATCAATGATATCAATTCCTTAAAAATTATCTGAAGTCAGTATAATCAAAGACCTCATGATAATCCTAATTGAATATTTTTTTAAAATGTGCTTTCTGAACAAAGAGAAAATAAAGTTAAAATAACTGACAAGACAGATTTTAACAACCATGAAGAAAAAGTTTTGAAAGTGAGAAAAAAGAAGGAAAACCTACTTGCCACTGAGTTCCATCAAGGGAGAAAAGGACAGCACTTGTGTAATAAGACAGAGGTAAAGGCAGTGAGAACGGCGTGCTGCAGAGCTTCAGGTAACACACCAGGCTTCTTGCCATTTCCTTTCCCTGTCACCACAGCTCTCTTAATCTCCTCTCCTCAAATGGTATATTTTCCCACTAATGATGACACAGGGTAGACTCCTAAAATAGGTCACTTAATGACAGCCCCTAAGGGTGCATGAGGAACAATGGTAAAGTTCAAGAAAGTAAGCCAAAAAATGAACAGCAGGCTGTGGGAATTCATTGTCTTTTCCCAATCTTGTCCAAGTACTTAAAAAAAGGAGTTTATCAGTGCACTCGAGTATCAGGTCCACAGCAATACTACAACATGATTCTCATATTCATACGTTAACCATGGCATCAAATATCACTGCTGGCATCTCCCCACACGTTCTCTCCTCTGCTCTATTGAGTCTTGGCAGGTTAAGTCCTTGCAAGGTACCTCCCAGATTCTCTTCCTGCCTGCCTGTCTTCCATCCTGCCTTCCTTCCTTCTTTTTGAAATATTTATTTATTTTTATTTAAAAGGCAGAACTACAGAAAAAAGGACCCAGAAAGAGAGTGAGAGACAGACAGATTTCATCCGTTGGTTCCCTCCCCAAATGGCTACTACTTCCTGAGCTAAGCGGATCTGAAGGCAAGAGCCTCCTCTGGATGTCTGACATGGATTCAGGGTTCCAAACCTCAGGTCATCATTTGCTGTTTCCCAGGTCATCAGCAGGGAGCTGGAACAAAAGTCCAGCAGCCGGTATCCAAACGGGATGTTGATACCACGGGAGGAGGATTAGCTTGTTACATTACTGCACTGCCCTGCCCCCTTGCACCCTCAGATTCTTGCCCTTTGGTTGTATTAGCCAAAAGAATGGGTGGAGGAAAAGATCAGAGAATACGAAATACAAAATTAGTGTTTACTCTAACCATGCGCTCAGGGCCATGGTTCTACACAGATATCTTGAACGGCTTTAGTTCTCTCTACACTGGTGACATCCTGTCTTCATTGCTCCCTCAGCCAGAGTTAAAACCTGCCTATTGAGGTGGGACCCAGGTTTGTTGTTAATCCTGAGCTTGCTTTATTAACGATCCTCAATTGAATAATGGCATTGAATTGAATTTCTTGCCAGGATCGTCACTGACATATTGTTTGTGTGACTCCTGATATTTCTTTATAAAATTGACAATAGAGTCCTCATCAAACACCCAGCTGGTTATTATTATTCAAATGCACAGCTAGTTAATGTCTTGAATGTGATTTCAGTGGTATTTCGTCTCATTAATTTAAGACATACATGCTGCAAATGGAAATCCAAAGGGCATGTTCTCTACTAAAGAGCTCAAACGGTTCTACCATTCCTTTTTTTTTTTTTGCTGAGAAAAACAAGTACTAGTATTTTCTGGTATTTTTTTTTTAAACCAAGAAATCCAAATGCAGCAAAATTTTAGTGAATGATTAATGTTTAAGAAAAAATTAGAACTAAGAAGGATCTTTGCTTGTAAAATGAAAATGTACTAGGAATTAGATCAATCAAATTCTATGCGCATAAAGGAATATTCCATTGAAGAGGCAAGCACATCCATTTTTAAACTGAATTTTCCTGTTTGCCCCTCTTTCCATCAGTATTGCTACACAGCACAAATCAGTTTCAACAGCGCTTGAGGGCAGGTTTAGAAGAGGACCAAGAAGGCATAGGGTACACGAGAACTGCGCAGGTGGCAACGTAGACGACCTGGAGCACACACCAGCCCCACTGCAGCACTGGCGGAGCACACACCAGCCCCACTGCAGCACTGGCGGAGCACACACCAGCCCCACTGCAGCACTGGCGGAGCACACACCAGCCCCACTGCAGCACTGGCGGAGTTTATGGGGTGTGTGCAATATAATCCCTGCCGGACAGTCTCAGAAAATCAGGTCCCACTGAGTCTCTTTGTACTTCTCTCGGCTGCACTGGCATCATTAGAAGAAATTTCCCCTTGTCAAGGCTTCATTTATCCATTCCCCCCCTCATTCCTCATCAACAGCAAATAATGGGACAAAAAGGGTAAATATATGATTTTGGTTTGGATGCATATATTTGGAATTACTCTGATTGTAATTTTTTTTTAATTTAATGATCCTTACCACGAAGTAATCATGGTACTACTTGCTCATGTTTCTATAGTTTTAAATTTTATTATATTTTAGCAAAAATAAATAAAATATATACAGTAAACTTTATACAAGTAAAATAAATACAATGAGCTTTTAAATTAACAGAGAGGACTGGAAGGTTTCATATTCTGTCTGAAATGGTGCAAAAGACAGATTGAAATAATTCTGAAATGTCTACTAATGCAAAATATTATATGAATTTAATTCTAAAAAATTAAAGCATTTCACAATGGATAAAGAATTGACTAATGAATTCTAGCTGCGATTATAAATTAATTTGGATTGTTTTATGCTTGATTTACATTTTTAAATTAAACCATTACTGAAGAAAAATTACATTGGATAAATCATTTTAATATATATAGTTTGTAAAAAATATTGTGTGCACTTTATATAGAGTCTGTTTTGTAGTTAGAATATAATCTGTTTTGGAACATAGGTTTACTTAAAGTATTCATCATATTTGACATGTAATTTCATATGTGTAGTATATGGTTTTAATGAGAATTGATGTAAGCTCAGAAAATTGCATTTTAGCATCCATGCCTGTTGTTGCCACAACACAGTTAATTTTTTGATTATTCCTAAGCTGAAATAAATGTGATGAAAATATTAGGAAGTTATTAAATACACAAAACTTTTTAGAATATCAGAAACTCATAAAAAGAATTCAAAGCAATTTTACCTTTTTATGTAAAGTTATCTTTGTTTTATAAGAAAGATTCTTTGAGTAGAAATTACTCATATTTATGGGAAATTTGACTACAGAGTAAAACTTGGAGGTATCTGTGCAAACCATAGAATTTAGCATAAAGTGCTGATAATTCATCACACAGAGATACAGGATGACTTCTAGGCATATAGAAATAGTATAAATTATATTATTTTAAAACTAATATTTCTTTTAAAGTATGGTTTATTACTAGAAATGTAAGCTAGAATAATGTTTGTAGTATTTAGACAATAGGCATTATTTATTCAGATTATATTTCAATGCTTGTGAAATATAATATTACATGAATAGCTTTAGGACAAATAATATTTTTTATTCTTTTAAGTTTGGTCTTAAACTAAAATATTACCTTGATAGTAGATCACAATATTGTGTTTTGAAAACATGTTTTATAACACTGTCAGCTATGAATTTTCTATGAATGATATGTTTTGATTGTTTCAATGATGGGAGCACCACACCAGAAATACAAATTTTATTTTTTTTGTTGTGTTTTTAAAAGTCACTGATTTATCTGAAAATTAAAAACAGAGAAGAGAGGGAAGAAAAGAGAGAGAGAGATCTCTCTTGGGAAAGTCTCTCTCACAGCTACTGTTGGGCTGGACTCAAGTTAAATGCCAGGAACTCCTAGGCATCCTCACCTAGGCGACAGGAATCGAAATACTTGAGCCATCATATCCTGCCTTCCAAAGAGTTCATTAGGAGAAAGCTGAAATAAGAAATGGGGATAAGACCAAATTCAGGCACAACTCTATTGGATGTGAGCATCCAAGAAGATTGTTGAACAGTTGGACTCAATTGTCCACTGGAGAAATAATAATTTTAGGGTCTAGAGTGGTAACACGGCAGGTTCAGTTTGTGCTACATTGATTCAGATTTGTCTATCTAATGTACCTGAAAGGTTGGAGATAATAGCACAAGGACTTGACTTCCTGCTTTCCACACTGGACACCCAAAATGAAGCTCTAGGTTCCTGGCTTCAGCATAGGCTATTCTCACCATTGTGGCTACTTTGGGAGTGGTTCATAGGTTAGAATCTTTCTCGCACTCTGCCTTTCAAATCAATAAGCAAAATCAGGCTGAGTGTGATAGCCTAGTGGCTAAATCCTTACCTTGCATCCACAGGGTTCCCATATGGGCCCTGGTTCATAGCCCAGCTGCTCCTTCCCATTCAGTTCTCTGCTTGTGACCTGGGAAACAGTGGAGGATGTCCCAAAGCCTTGGGACCCTGCACCCAAATGGGATAACTGGAAGAAGCTCCTGGCTCCTGGTTTTGCACTGGCTCAGGGCATTGTCACCACTCAGGGAGTGAATTAGCAGATGGAAGATATTTCTCTGTCTCCCCTTCTCTCCTTATATCTGCCTTTTCCAATAAAATAGATAAATCTTAACAATAAAATAAATTTTTAAAATTACCATTATTATAGTGAAGTTAACTATATCATTGAAAATAAATTAAACAGGACCTGGCGCGATAGCCTAGCAGCTAAAGTCCTTGCCTTGAATGTGCCTAAAATCCCATATGGATGCCAGTTCTAATCCCAACAGCCCCGCTTCCCATCCAGCTCCCTGCATGTGGTCTGGGAAAGCAGTTGAGGATGGCCCAAAGCCTTGGGACCTTGTATCCGTGTGGGAGATCCAGAGTAGGTTCCAGGCTCCTGGCTTCTGATTGGCTCAGTTCCAGGCATTGCGGTGACTTGGGAAGTGAACGATTAGACGGAAGATCTCCGTCTCTGTCTCTCCTCCTCTCTGTGTATCTGCCTTTCCAATAAAAGTAAATAAATCATTTTTAAAAAGAAAAGAAAAGAAATTAAACTATCTTTTAAACAAAGTCTGGAAAATTAACTTCATGCCACTTGAATAACAATAGAATCAGTCCAAAAATAAATTTTAAAAAATGGTCAATCATTTGTTTTATTGCATTCTGCATTATTTGTATTTAATTACTCAATTTAATTCTTTGTTGTTTCCATGTAAACAACTGATACAATGCATAGATTGAGTTTCTCGAATAAATTAGTTCTGTAGACTAGTTTCAAAATCCTTCTAAAAGACACCAAATGCATTTTATATTTGCGCTTGGAATTTCTTTAATGAACTTATAAATTTCACTTTCGTAAAAGGGAGATCTACTCATATACACTTTATCATATGCAGCAGCATTTTGGTTCTCAGAGTTTGGACTGGAGAACACCAGCTATCATCACTTTGGACTGGTTAGAAATATAAAATGAATAGTGGCAGTCACTACGGCATTAATAGGCGATGTGCTGGCATCCTATATGGGTACCTGTTTGAATCCCAAAAGCCAACATCCAATCCAGTTCAAGCTGAAATCTTGGGAAGGCATCAGATGGCTCAAGTCCTTCACTCCTTGCACCCACGTGGAAAACCTGGAGAAAATTTCTTGCTTCTGGCTTTGGACCAGCCAAGCTCCATCTGCTTAGTTATCTGACAGAAGGAAGATCTCTCTCTCTCCCTTCTTCCTTCCCTTTTTCCCTCCTTCCTTCTCTCTCTTTAACCCTTTCTCTCAGACAAATAAATAAGTCTCTAAAAAGGAGAGAAATGTAAATTATTAACCCCCTTGCAGACAACTGAATAAGAATTTCCAGTTAAACATTCCAGAAATCGGTTTTAAAAACATTTCTAGCTGACACTGAGAAGCACTATTCTGGTCGTACTTGAAGAAAATCAAATCACAGGTAATGTCAACAAGGACTGGTTCTTGCAATTAATTTCTAAAATCCCACCCCCTCTCTCTCTGAAAGCAAGACTGGATGCAATGGATACCATTAAAAAGGAATTACTCAATGACTATGATAGTTTTCACCCTAGCTATGTACATATCAAACTCTGAAATAACACATTTCATTCAGTTTGCCTTAATATTGATAATCCTGTTAAAAGCTTCAAGCAAGGGCCGGGTGCGATTGCGTAGTGGTTAAAGTCCTTACCTTGCATGTGCCTGGAATCCCATATGGATGCCAGTTCTAATCCTGAAGCCCTGCTTCCCATCCAGATCCCTGCCTGTGGCCTGGGAAAGCAGCTGAGGACCGCCCAAATCCTTAGGACCCTGCACCCATGTGTGGAAGACCTGGAAGAGCTCCTGGCTCCTGGCTTTGGATTGGCTCATCTCCAACTATTGCGGCCACTAGAGGAATGAATCAGCCTATAGCAGATTTTCTCTGTCTCTCTTCCTCTCTATATATCTGACTTTCCAATAAAAGCAAACAGATCTTAGAAAAAAAAGCCTCAACCAAAAGCTGCTGAACATTTGCATCCTACTTTCCATGTTTTTAATCCAAAGGTTAAAATATACTGCTAAGCATATTTCAATTAACTTGTATTGCATTTATTTACGTTGTATATATCAAATTAGCACTCCCATAGCAGTTAATTTTTATAAATATATTTATATTTGAGTAATATGTTTGATAATATATGTCCTCTGCAATTAGTTTCAGGAAATCATCATACAAAATCAACAGCTGAAATACTTTATATTTTAGGACATATTCAAATTTATATTTTACAAATTTTACAATTGTGAAATAAAATGATCTGAATAATAAAACTATGAAACTCAAATGAACATCACCAAACAGTGACTAAATTAAGTCAAACTATCTTGAGAAGTTTATATTTTGATTGAAAAATAACACAAAATATTTAGAGTTATATTATGGATAGAGTTTGTGTTACAGAAATAAAGGAAAAATAATTGCAAAGTTGTGATTCTAATATCTATCTACAAAGTTTGGTGTTTAACTAGTTCTATTAATAAATACACAGATGTTTAAATTATACATGACATAACCATAGTCATTTGTAACTTTCATGTCATTGCCAACATCACATGCTTGAATAAGACTATGCATATTCAGATCTTAAGGCTTGTGGAAACAAATATGAAGCTGAACCCATAATGAATAGAATGAATTAGACAATGATATGTATTGCTGAAATATTAATGTCATTTTTAAATGTTATTTGTCTTCTTCAAAAGAGAGACCAATGTAGTCATGAAAATTAAATTACAATAGAAGATTCTTTTACACGATATCTAACGAACATTCATCAAAATTCCAAGATAGCCAAAACACCAAAAGTCAAAGAACATGTCACAACCAAAAATAGAATGAAGATACACGCTAAGTAAATATCTCCTAGGATCCCAGGAGGCAGAGGGAGTTAGAGTAAGGAATCTGAAGAGAGCACTGGCTTTGGTTGCAAGAAACATTACTACCGGCTCCATCTGAGTCTACATGGGTGGCAGGGATTCAAGCACGGGAGCCATAAACTGCTGCTGCCTCCCAATGCGTGAGCTGCCAGCTGAGCAACATAGAATCTAACTGCCCGCTGACTGACCTGTGAGTGCCAGAGGCAGCGGTTCAACCACTCAATCACAATGTGCATTCCTGTATTTACATTGTTAAAATTGTTTAGAATAATCCAATGAAAGTCACTGCTTTCAAAAGCTTGGATTTAGTTTATAATATGTACATTTCCAATATGTCCATTGAGCTCTTCAGCGCTAGTAGGATTTCCTTCTTTGAAACATATGATTCCAATCAGTATCTTTGTGTTTTTCCATCTTCCCTTGGAATATACCGCTATGTATTTAAATGAAGCCTGTTTTTTCCTACAAGTCACTGATGCGTCAGATATTTTCAGACTCTATTAAAAATGACAAGCTCTACTTAAGCAACTATTTATTAATGTTTGGAGGTTATCTATTTTGCTAGACACTGTGGAAGTTGGAAGACAGGCTATGACAAAAGGAAGAATAGGTTATATTCATTGCATCATAAAAATCCCATCTTAGTTATGAATAATGTAACACGCATATTAAAATTGAATTGATGAAACACTGACAATAGCTTCAAGTATCATTACTTCCAGAAAACACATTTAAATTTTTAACTTTCATTTAGATTTTAGGGCTGACATTTGAGCATTAAATCATTCAATGAATCAGTATGAGGGTACTGATAAGTCCTCGTGGTTTTCAAACAGTAACGTATGGTGGATTCTCTGATCTGCTACATAGTTTGCTGGTAACTTCAGCAAATTGGGTTTCCAAGCCAAGCAGTGTTTTAAAGGTGTGCATCACAGAAAATATTAAAGAGTTAGTTTGCTTCATGGCTTGACATTTTCAATACACTTTGTGATAAGTATAACTTTAATACGGGAATTGTGAATGTCATTTGAAGCAGCTGATTTTTATTAGTCATTTTGTCTTACATGATGTGAAACAGGCATGTCAGCTGCACAAAAATAAGGTCAGGAACTAGAGCCAAGTAGGAAACCCTGAGAATCTGATGTGAGACATGAGCATATTTTCTTTCTTTCTCTTTTTTCATTTTTAACTTGAGAGTCCGAGTTGCTGGGAGTTAGACAGAATTTCTATGTGATGAGTCACTTCCCAAATGGGCACAACTGGCAAGGCTGAGTCAGTCCAAATGAGAGCCAGAAACTTCCTGCAAGTGCTCCATGTGAGTGCAGGAACCCAGGGCCCAGGGCCATCCCACCCTGCTTTCCCAGGACACAGGCAGGGAGTTGGACAAGAAACGGAGCAGTTAGGAGTAGAACAGGTGACCCTATGGCATGCCAGCACTGCAGTGGAAGACTAGCCTGCTAAGATTTTGCACCAGCTCTGAGTCAGAAACAACTTAACCAGTACCTTAACTTAACCCCTAGACTATAATTATATGAATATATTACAGAAATAATTACATATAAATAAAATTATAAATATATAATTTGTATATTTTAAATAAATGTATTCATTTGCATATATAATATTTAGATATAAATTATATATAAATAGTATATGTTAGATATTATATTATGTATATATTATTATATATATTTATATGTAAATAAAACCTCCCTGGCTTTTTGTAGTGATTGAGATCTCATGCTTTCAAGTAAACTATCCTATTGAAGTGTAATTTACTATAAATTGACATTTACTATAAATGGCAATTAATGTTGATGGTTGGACTCCTCATCTCTTAAATTATGATACTAATGCAGCAATTTTATTACACTGCTAAAGAGAGTAATTGAATTGATGCGATTGAAGTATTTAGGTCAGTGTCTAGAACAAGTTCTTAAGAAATCAAAATAGATTTCTGATGAGTATGTGTATGCTTGAACAATATTTAACATATATTAACACACAGTTTAGAAGCTCAAAGGCATAGTAAAAATAAGTGTATTAGTTATATGAATGCTTACATTTCTAACATAATGTTTTATACTACATTGAAGCTAAGGAAATGGTCAACATATGGTCAACAAGCTAATAGAAAACCTGCCTCTTAAATTTCAGCATCTCCACATAAGCTTTATTGCTCATCAGCACACTCCCAGTGAGACTGAAAGCTACAGCAGAGGTCTTTTCCATGACCTCACTAACGGTTAAGCCTGCTCTCAAACTTGCATTGTCATCTTCTTTATAAAGGATATAATTCCTTTCCAAGACTTCACAAGAATGGAAAAAGAACTGTGCATGCTTTTGAGTGGAATACACTTACAAGCCTGGTGTGAAGGAGGCTTACATTATCTTTTTCACATTTATATTTTCAAGAACTAACTACAAATAGAATGGGAAACATGTCTTTGATCTATGCTCAGGTGGAAGATGAAATAACTGCAGGTATTCCTCGCATTCCCTCGAGTACAAGTATTAGAATTTATTAAAATTTAATAGGATTTTTCAGCAAGCCATGCTTTTCTCTAAGTTGTGGAAGCATATGAGGACAGTTATCAAAAACAATATAAAATACAGCCCAGTGAGAAATGGTAATGAATGTGTTGGGGCAAATGATGAATATCTAATACGTTAGCAAGAAGTTGTTTATTTTTTGCAGCTTAGACTTAGTAGTTTAAACCAGTAAAGACAGTTTCTGAAGCTTGGGTCCTGAAATCAGCATGATATCATTCTATACACAATAGAATAGGAAAAAGAAAGTCCTCATCCATATTATACATTCTTTAAGGGCTCAGGCGTCCTAAAACTACAAAAGCATTTGATTTAATTGTAGTCCTATATACAACATTTTTTTCTTTTAAATCATACAAAATAAAATGATGGAAAAAGCAGTACCATAGTACTGCTCTTCCCACAAAGCTCCACGTCGGAATTCTTTGCGACAAACAATTCAGTCAGATTAAAGTATTTATCCAGAAGCAGAATCGTCATACTTTTATTGAAATCCTTCGTCAAATGCTACAAAGTGAGATGATTTTTTAACATCTTTATTAATGCTTATTTAAATTATATTTGTAGAATTGCGGAATCAGTGTTGTCTGCTATTAAACATATCCATCATTGAAAAATATCACCGAGTCCTCTTAAAGCCAATCTTCACTCCCAACCTGGGTAACCACAGATTGTGTTTTTATTTAACTTGCGCTGAACTTTTAATGTAAACTGAATGAAAATGTGTATTTTGTTATTTTCTTCTGTCATTAATTTCATGATATCATGCATCTTGTATAAGAATAGTCTGTTGTTTTCTTATTGAGATACAGGCAAAAAAAGAACACCGTAAAAAACAATAACTTCAGTTAATGGATCATTATACTTTTAATGGGTGCTACAGTCCTATGTTAATTGAGGCTTGGAAACAGGATGCTATTTTGCAATAAAAACCACTTTTATAAAAACCATAATGTGAACCAACCTAAGAGGTCTTTTTTTAATTTATTGATATTGTTGTAGACTTGATGTATAGAGCGGTGTTTTCATCATAGGAGTGCAAAACAGCCTCAAATGAGAACTAAGTTTCCTTTTTCTTAATCAACTTTTATATGTAATATACATCAATAAACATGTCAATCTCATTGCATACATAGGACTTGTATGTCATTTATAAGTTTTCAAGTGAAAAAATTCTCATTTTTCTCAATATGAGACATTTAGCTATTTCCTTGTTTGTTTTCATTAAAGATGTTATGAGAATTTCTTTCTAGTTCAAAATATTAGTCCATAATTCTTTGAAAATAAGTGACTTTCTAAGCCATTGCTGTGTTCATAGATATTAGATAAGATATAAGGACTTTTCAGGCCTGGCGCGGTGGCGCAAGTGGTTAAGGTCCTTGCCTTGCACGCCCGGGGTTCCCATATGGGCGCCGGTTCTATCCCAGCAGCCCCGCTTCCCTTCCAGCTCCCTGTCTGTGGCCTGGGAAAGCAGTCCAGGACGGCCCAAGGCCTTGGGACCCTGCACCTGTGTGGGAGACCCAGAAGAGGCTCCTGGCTTCGGATTGGCTCAGCTCCAGCCATTGCGGCCGCCTGGGGAGTGAATCATTGGACGGAAGATCTTCCTCTCTGTCTCTCTTCTCTGTATATCTGCCTTTCCAATAAAAATAATAATAAAAAATCTTTAAAAAAATAATACAGATAGATACAAGCATATGGTGCAAAAGTTAGAACAATGCTTGGGACATCTTCATGGCATAGCACACAGCCTGGATGTGAGCTCTAGTTTCAAACTTTATCAAAAGTGGCAATGTGAAGTAGCAGGTGGTAGTCAAAGTATTCACAGAATGGTTTGGACCTTGGGAGACAAGGATGAATTCTGGGATTTTTTTTCTGTTTCCAGATAAACATGAATAAGCACAACTCAAACTATAAATTCAAGCTACAAAACTTAAATAATCCCCCCAAATATAAAACATACAGTTTGTTTCACTTTATCTGTATTTGACTTACACTTTTGCGAAGGTTTGGTAGAGATTAATGTCATTGACTAGATGCAGCAGTTTCTTTATCCAGTTCTCTCAATGGCCTTTGAGGTTGCTTCCATGCTTTGTTATTGCTAATTGTGCTGCAATGAATGTAGGGATGGAGGTTGCTTCCTTATATGGTGAGTGTTCAGTTCCCTGAACACTCTCCATACTGACTTCCACGGTGACTGCAGCAGTGTACAATCTCAGCAATGGTGGATTAGGGTTCATTTTCTCCTATATCCTCTTAAGAAAGTGCTGTTAGTAATTTTTTTGTATGCAGCATGTTCTTGCTGGTATTAAGTGGGACATTAAGCTGCTTTTAATTTATATTACAGCTAGTCTATGGAATACTACTCAGCCATTAAAATTAAAGAAATTCTACCCTTTGCCACCAAGTGGTAGCAACTGGAGACCATTATACTCAGTGAAATAAGCTAATCTCAAAAGGGCAAATATTGTATGTTCAGTCAGATGTAAGATAGCTTCCATCCAAAATACAAAAGACCATGAAAGTAAATAAGTATACACTTGTAATCTCACAAACAAATGATGTAATGAGACCAGAGTACCAGAAATCAAAGCAGATCAATGGTATGCATCTCTACTCCTGAATAAAAGTAAGCGTCTAATAAAACAGCTAAATATACCTAGACAGCAATATACTAGATTCTCTACCAGTGCTTATACCTACAATGTCATGACGCACATAAACAGCAGGTGATGCCGGAACTGAGATTACAGCTGAAAGAGTAACTTATCGTAAACCACAGGAGACAATGGGGAAGGAGAAAAGAGGGATGAGGGAAAGGGAAGAGGGAGGAAGCCATATACCAGCAAAACTGTAAAACAAGAAACAAGAATAAAAAATACCAGGGAACGTCTATTATGTACTTGACAGAAAAGGTTTCAAAATTGTCAAGATATAAAGACAATTTACGGACAGTTCTAATGCCAAAGGTATGCATAAATTCTACTACTGGAAAACAACTGACCCCCTATTTATGCTTTGCTTCTGCATTCCAATAAAAGGGATACAACTTGGTAAAACAAACAAAAAGATTCATGCCATTAAGTTACTTGCAAGAAGAAAGCTTCTTTCGCATATTTATCTGTTATCAATGGTTATGTATTAAGTATTCATAGAAATTGATATAAAATTGATATAATAAGAAGTTTTGTTAAAATGAATAGGAACACATCAGACAAGATGTGGAAGGAAACAAGCATGCTTCATTATTTATAAAAGCTAAGTTTTAATAACTTGCTAGTATTTCTAGTTTATTTGAAACTGAACATCAAACACCTCACGAGTATATCCTTGGAATATACTCAGGAATAAAAAAACTGTAATATGAAGTCTCCCCTCACATCTTTATTGCTAAGGAGAAGAAATATGAGAGTGATGCCAACTCAATTAGCCCAACCAGTAATATATCAAATGACCTTAACTAGAAGGAGTTAATTAAAAGATGAATGCCACTTTCAGGGAAGGCTATTATTTATGGGCAAATGGTTTCTTCTTTGTCCTAACCTGCTCCATGGCTTTTGATCAGTGCCCTTTTTTGATATGGACATTTTTATATGATCTTATAAGATGTCGATGATTAAAATTGATGGCAAAAATTGGTACAAAATGTAACGATAGATTTTACAAGATTTAGTAACAACGCATGTGAAGATTTGAAGATAATTCACAAATGCAACTGACATCATGAAGGACATGAGTTTTAAAAAGATGAAATGTTTAAATAACATATTGAAGATTAATTCATTTTCTATTTATTGGGTAACGATTGTAAAATAAGATTCACAGAGTGATAGCTTAATGTGATTCCACTTTTTAATGGTATTTGTGGATTAACAGTCAAATACCCCATGACTGATACCCCAAACACAGATGAGATAACCCTCTGCAAGCTTGTGTTGAAGGTTCTCTAGTACGTTGGGATATCACCTCAAATGTAATGGAAGTTCATGTTAGCAAACAACCAATGTGATCTCCAGTTCCAGGAATGTCAACCAAGGGATCCAATGGCATTCATTTTGTTCCTTAAGAGATCATTTAATGAATTGTGACTATTTATCCTGTACAAATAAATGTGTGGAGTATAATAATCTTTTATAGATTTAGTTTTTCAAAATTAAAATATAAAAAAGTGGATAGTCTTGTTCACAGATATTAGCACAAATATGTGAAAAATGATGAAAACATTATCTTCATTAAGGACATCCATCTTTAAAAATCAAATTTATCTTTATTTTCACTAGCTGAAAATTATTGGTTGGTTGATTGATTTGAAAAGTGATATGTGTATGTGAGAGAGAGAAAGCGAGAGAGAGAGAGAAAGGAAGCCTGAGCCTGGAACCAAAGCACAATACCGAATGCATCCCATTTGACGGAGATCAGAGTCATTTTGACTTGTAGTCCAAAAGAACACATTCTAATTACGTTTTGTAAAGCAATACTAAGCAGACCAAAAAGCCTTTTTGATATATCTTATGTTTTCACTATCATTTGCATAAGCTTGAGTTTTGTGTGACCACAGGGTTTTTATTAGCTTTAAGTAAAACCTGACAGAATGAGCACAGGACTCCAACTGCTTGGTTTTATATTGCATTTCACTTGCAGTAACTGACACAAGCAAGAGGCTTACATTATATAAGTTGAAGAAATTTAAAAACATCCGCAAGACAACATTGTGCCTATGGTTAGACATTGCATTTTGTACTTTAAAATACGTTGAACACAAATCTCATTCATTGTACTTTCTACGCACATGGCTATGAACTTTTTAGAGGTGCTGGTTATAGAAGTGCATATCCTCAAATCCATGCTCATCAAATATTTATATCAAATATATACATTTTGCCAATCAATTATACCTCAATGGGACTTTGAGTACAACAAAAAAATACTATTGTAGTAATCAGCATTAATGATAGGAACAGAATCCACAGGATGAAGGGAAGATAAAGCAGATGGATTTATACCTGATAGGCAGATGCTAAGATTGTAAACACATAATATTGCAAAATGTTTGTGAATGTGGAATCAAAAGACAGAGGTTTTTGCTGAAAATATTTCCTAATTTAAATTTCATGTTGATGAAATGACTACTTCTGCAATTCACCTACTGTAATTCCTGGTGTATGAGTGAGGTCAGCAGAAACATGTGATCACTCTGAGTCAATGAGGGTTCAGGGAAGAACCAACAATGGGCTGATCCAACTATTAAGATTGTCAGTCAAAACTTTACTGTAGGAGTATAACTTTTCCTTAATTCAAAAAATGTTTTAATAGATCCTTTATTTTTAAACCTGGAACTGTCCTTCCTTTAAATGATTATGATGCTAGATTTAGGAACAGGTGAATTGGATTTTAAATTTGACATACACTTGTGGTATTTTATTATATCTAAACAGATTTTTACAGCTTTTTATTTTTTTTGCATTGATGTGATTAAAATAAGAATGATCTCATTAATCATGCATCTGCTTTACACCAGAATCTTAAATACAAGGATTCTAAAATGACTGTGCTAATGAACTTTAGTTCTTAAATTAAGGAAAGTAAAACACTGAGTGTTCATTATATTTCTCCTTATGTTCCCAGTGTTCTATGCAAATTATTGTCAAACTAAGTAGAAAAACACAATGTATACCTGTAATATCTGAAATTTTTATCTTAACTACCTTCACTTCAAATCCAACATTAAGCATATGACTTGGCATGTATGCATAGTAGGTACTATGTTAGTTATGTTTTGGCATTTGTAAAATAAATATAGAGAACATCAACAGATCTTGACACAAGAGGCAAATGCAAATAGGTCCAGATATCCATCTACTTAATAATACAAAGCAGCTATTCATTCCTTTGAGAACACTTTTTTTAAAATTTATGTTTGTTGTTTTCTCTTCATTATTATAAAGGGGTACTATTCACACCAGGAGTCCAAATATCTGGAGATATATAAAGCACTTTGGTAGTTTAAAAATAGGCATTTAATATTGAGAAGGAAATCAGTGTTCTTCATCCAACCACATGCTTGGCAGCTGTATCAACAACTCAGTGTATTCAGAGAACTTAGTATTTATAAATATTATTTTACACCATTACAATCATGTTTGTCAGTCAATGTATTCAAAGAACTTTGTACTTTTAAATAATATTATATACCATTACAATGTTTGTCAATTTCCTTTATTCAAGTCATTTCTTACTCTTTTCTCTCTGAGCTTGTTTTCTCTTACTGTAGAGTCAGTGCACAAATCACTATAGCATAATAATTACATTGAGTCTTAATAATTTATCTAACCCTGTCTTTGGTGATCTTGTGAAATTGAGTGCATTTTAATTTCAACTGTATAAAGTAAGCATATCCTGGCTAAAACCAAATCCTCATTTAATTTTAAGTATTGAAAATTAGTCTCACAAAATGATTAATTTAGATCTTGAAAAAAATCCTTATAAGTAGTAAAAACTATCAAATATTGAATATACTAAATCAATATTATGCATTTAATATTTATCTGAAAGGTTAGCATCCTTAGTAAGCATTACCTATAGGAATCATGAAAATTTGCACTGACAAAATATATAATTCTGTTAGCTTACAATGAGACATACTTAGAAACTTTCATTTTTTGTAGGAAAGCATGAGGTAGAAATTCATCATACAATTTAATTTCCATTATTTAGTATAATTTACATATACTCATCTCTTGGTCAACAGTTTCTAAATTTTAAATGTTTTCATGAGCTCTCTGGTCTTATCCTATTTGATGTTAATTTATGAGAGTTGTCAGACCCTGTTGACCTTTTTGTAACTTTCTTCTGCTGAATTAACAAAACTATACTTTCTCCAAGTTACCTCTACCCTGCACTCAATTCTCTCTGCTTTCTTAATCTATGTGCTTGTAGCCACACTGTTATCTGCCAATTAAATCTGATCATGTAAAAGGTTCCAATATATGCTATTAGTTCTATTTTCTTCTCCCACCACTAAAATAACTTGAAAAAAAATCTGGTAAGTTTCTCAGGATCCTGGACTAAGATTATTTCCTGAAATTCAGAAGCCTTTTCCAAATGGTTTTTCGAGTATTTCTATATTTGAGAAATTAGGCAATAAGCATAAATGTATGCAATTTCCATCCCATTTCTCACACAATATTCAATAATACTTCCTCTTTTTAAAATCACAGTCCCTCTGTATTGAGTAAAACATTGTACGAACATGCAAAAATTGCACTCTTCCTGATACTTTGTCAAACTAAAGGTGTCAGTTTGGAGTAGTATTTTTCTCCTCAGAATATCCTGGCTGGATTTCAAGAAAAGACAAATTTAAAACGCAAAGGGTAGAATATGAAAAGAGACCAAAAATCAGAATCAGATTAACATATTACAGGAATCTTGAAATCATATTCTGCCTCCATAAGATCCATATTTAATGGGGTTTATGAGTCAATGAAAAATGACTTAATTCGTGAATGCCTATATTCCTTGAAGGTCCCTATGATGGCTCATCTTCTCAAACTATGTACATAAGTAACATGTCCAGTGAGAATGACCTATATACAGAGATCCTCTAACAACTGATGGTGAGGATGTGGGAAAAATATATCCCCATCACTGTTGGTAGAGGTAGAAGAGTCTAGTGCAGCCATTATGGAAATCATTATGGCAAATGCTCAAATAACTGAAAAATGATCTACTGTTGACCTAGCTATCCCACTCTGGGAATGCATCTATACATAACTATATAATTGGGCACTAGCACACTGGGGAGTAAAAATACATTCAGTATGTTTCTCTACTCTTGAATAAAAGTGGGACTCCCAATGAAAGATATATGTATATATCTTCACAATTTGATACTAAATGTTCTACTTTTGCCTATATCTACCTGCCATGAAACACTCAAATATCAGAAAGTTAAACCTGTAACTGTTACTAAGTGAGTATACTACTGTGATAATATGGGGCAAATGGGGAGAGGTGAAGAAAGGGAGGGAGAAAGGACTTGAGTGGTGGAAGCCAGGAGCAGGGGGCTACTCTGGATCGCCTGTGTGAGCCAAGGGATAAAATCATTTGAGCCATTTTCTGATGCTTTCTCAAGAGCACTAACAGGAAACTGGAATGGAGGTGGAGCAGCCAGAACACAAACGGGCACCCCTTATGGGAAACCAGCATCACAGACGGCAGGCTAGTGATTATGTCACAACACGAACCTTAAGGCTTTCAAGAACATAAATAAGATCTTCTCATACTAAGTGCAATAGAAGTGATGAAAGCAGAACTTTGGTGTTGCATTTTGGTGTAAGAGGGAGAACCTGTTCCCTGTGGAATGTGGTGTTGACTATGATATTACTTGTCTAATATAAGCTCCATTTTGTTGAAATGATTTTCTCTCATTTCTAATTTTTAGAATGCTTCTTTTCACTTGTTGGGTGATAATATTTTTAAGGTACTTTGAAACCTTGCAAACTAATCGCATGTTTTATCTCTCATGCTGTCATTGTGGCACATTACCTTGATTTGTATATGTGAGTAAAGTATATGTTTGAATATAGAATGCACATCGGATTAGGTAAATCCTGTGAAAATTTTCTTGTTTTTGGAGTTGTTTTTTTTTTCTTAGTAAAGCATATTTTTATTCATATCAATTACACACACAGTCCATTGACTCACAAGACCATGATTAACCATGATCAACTAATATTAACAATTTATTAACCATGACTAATCCCTTACTCCAGGATTTTAAGAAAGTGGGACAATATCTAACTTGTGTCTTTAAATAGTCCTTGTTTTTTTAAGATTTATTTATTTTATTATAAAGACAGATATATAGACAGAAGGAGATACAGAGAAAAAGATTGTATTTTTAGATAATTGGAGGATATTGTGGAGTTTTGTTTTGATAAAACTTATAGTGCAATAGGTATATCAAGACTGAATAATTGAGCCTCTTAAAAATAGAATTTCAGTTGATATCCAGTCACATACTAATTGCCATCTCTAACAATAAGGCAATTTTCTCTGTATTTCTATTTCTAGTGGATATAAGTGGGTAAATACAACAACTGACAAGTACAAGAATCAGCATGATAATGATTTTTTTAAAGATTTATTTTTATTATTTTTTTATTGAAAAGGCGGATATACAGAGAGGAGAGACAGAGAGGAAGATCTTCCGTCTGATGATTCAATCCCCAAGTGAGCGCAACAGGCCGATACTATGCCAATCCGAAGCCAGGAGCCTCTTCCGGGTCTCCCACGCGGGTGCAGGGTCCCAAAGCCTTGGTCTGTCCTCGACTGCTTTCCCAGGCCACAGGCAGGGAGCTGGAAGGGAAGCGGGGCTGCTGGGATAGAACCGGCACCCATATGGGATGCCGGGCGTGCAAGGCGAGGACCTTTAACCATTTGCACCACCACGCCGGGCCCCAATAATGATTTTTGACACCACTAGGGGCTACAGGGCCTTAGTAACGTGGGATTGACCTTGGTCCATTACAATTTCAATAGAGTTCACTATTTTTCAGAGTTCTGTTCAAGCTCAATTTTTGTCTTAGTAGTTCTGTTAATAGAGAACTAACAGAACTACACATGAAGTAAGGCTTCCCTCCAAATTATGCAAACATTGACATTTGTGTGATTTTGAAAATAAAATGCAAAATGTTATTTTAGTGGTTTGAGGTAGATTCTTAGTGACTTATACTGTACATTAATTCTACTAATTATTTCTCATAATTTCCAGTTGATTATATTCATATCAATACAAATTCTTTTAGTCTCAGCCACAGGAGTTTGCACCAAGAGACCCACACAGCACTCAAAATCACAATTCATTTCCTTATCTTGGCATTGTTTTAATTGATAGTGATAATGAAGAGCAATAAAATATCCTTTTGTGTCATAACTATGTATTTTAAATTGATAAAAAATAAGATAAATAGAAAAAATCTGTAACAATCTTTTAAAGGCTTGTTTATTTTTATCTTAAGGTCAGATATACAGGGAGGAGAGACAGAGTAGAAAATCTTCCATCCTATGATTCACTCCCTAAGTGGCCACAATGGCCTGAGCTAAGCCAATCTGAAACCAGGAGACAGGAGTTTCTTTCAGATTCTTCACATGTTTACAGAGTCCCAAGGCCTTGGGTTGTTCTCCAGTGCTTTCCCAGGCCACAAGCAGAGAGCTGGGTGCGAAGCAGGGTTGCCAGGATTAAAACTGGAGCCCATATGGGATCCTGGCACCTATAAGGCAAGGACTTAAGCCGCTAGGCTATGGGGGCTGGGCCCTGTCATAATCTTTTGAAAACTGTTGCTTCTTGAATTTAATAGTCACTTAATCTCATAATTATCAATTAACAATTTAATTGTTACTCTACATGTTTACTCGTACTTCACATGTTTCTAAAACTAAAATATCAGACATGTCAACTTAATTATACAAGCCTTTTTCTTCATTCCTTTCATTTTTACTGCTTTTTTCTTTCTACATAATCCAGATAAATTTTCATTTCACATTTTTTCAAGAGAATGGTTGAGTACAGGCCCAGTGAGATGGTTCACTGGATAAATCCTTGCCTCACAAATGCCTGGATCCCATATGGGCAGCAGTTTATGTCCCAGCTGCTCCACTTCACACCACCTCCCCACTTGTGGCCTGGGAAAGCAGCAGAGTGATGGCCCAAAGCCTTGGGATATGCACCATGTGGGAGACCTGGAAGAAGCTCCTGGCTCCTGGCTTCTTTTATATCAGCTCAGCTCCAGCCACTGAGGCCATCTAGAGAGGGGAGGGAAGACCTTTCTTGCTGTATCTGCTCTTCTAGTAGAAAAAAATAATAATTAAATCCTAGAAAAGAAAGATGAGAGAGAGAGAGAAGCTGAACTGGAACACAACAATCTTCCAGTTGTCACTCTGTATCTCAATAGTAGCCTTACAAAAGGAATAAAAAAATGAACATCAATCACTATTAGAAAAAAAAGTTGACAAGAAGTAGAGAAAGCCTTTAGTACCAATGTAGAATTATATGCAATCTGAATATTTTAGCTGTTTCTCAAGGAATATTGCATTCACATTTGTAGAAGTCAGACAAGCCTTCTTTTATTTTTACATACCCATAATTTAAACAGTTCAACAGATTCATAATTAGTGTATCACTTATTTTTCAAAAAGCTGCTACTTCTTGAGTAACCATTTCCCTGGTTCTGTATCCAACAGCTGCAAATGCCACTGAGATGATTTTCCTCCCAGTAGGAAGAGCATGCGAGTCACTTAAAACTGGATCGACTCACCATCAAGCTTAGAGTCAACTATCCTACATCACCCAGCTGTACATTATCCTCCCAAAATATGTCTTTGTGATCATGGAAATTATTGAGTATAAAATCATTTCAATTGCTTTGTTCTCAGTGTCAGCTACAGAAATTGCACGGTCAGGAAACTGAAGCACTCCCGAGACCTTTACAAAGTAAGCTTTCAATAAGTTGCTGATAAAGATAAAGAACATCACACAGCGGGAGAAATAAAACACGGGAATCATAAAGAGGATGCAAGTCAGCCACAATGGACGATATTGCACAGAACTCTCAAATTTTCAGCACCGGATTTATCTGTGTTTCACAAACCCTAAATAACTGAGGCAACTGAGTTATATCACAGGCTCAGTAAATTCAAAGCACAGATGTACTGAGAGGGATCTTTAATACTACGCAAGTATGCAGGTTAAACAATTAAAACCAGGCAGGAACCACAGAAATCACAAGCAAGCTAATGTACATATTTGCAATAACATGCAGGTCATTATTCTTTGCACACAGAATAAAATATCTGGTTTTACCATCAAAGAGGAAACTGAAATTACTTACTAACCTTTCTTTCCCAAGGTTCTGTTTTGTGGATCTTGGTGTTCTGAGGCTAAATATAGAATTACCATACAGGTCCTAAAACTTAGCTCTATCCATATGTGTATGTGTATATATGTATATTTATAAATGCATCTGTGTGACATAAATATGCATTCACATGTATAATCTTAATTCTGATATTTATTCCTACTCTCAAAATAATGATTTAAAAAATATAGGTGTGATATTGCATAAATCTATCCATACACCAATTTTGACAATCAGAATATCACAAAGCTTCATATAACAGTATTAAAGAACATCTAATATTAGCTAAAGAATTCTTCCCAGTAAGACATTGCTTGCATGCATGGCAAAAAACAATAGGCTTTTAAAAAATTAATATTTTTCTAAGCTTTTCCGAAATCATTTAATAACACAGCTTCTGTTTTCTTAGTGGCAACAAAGATTATCACTCAGGTTAATGTTATTCTAGTAACAGAGGGGACAGTTTAATTGAATTATGCTATTTTATATGACAAATTCACTTAGTTATTTTCCATTTTTCTATTATACTTTCAAAGAAATATTGTAATTGAGCACACAGGATGGCGGATGGGACATAATTGAAGTAATCCAACTCCGAGGTGTTGAGTTAGCAAAAATAAAATGTCCTCAAAAGCTGTGATGATGGTAATGTCCAAATATTCAAAAAAGGCAGGTATCAGATTACAAACATTTTAAATATTTAGGAAAATAGTTACTGTCTTCTGTTATCTTAGTAAAGCATGATGAAAAAAATATGATGAATGGGAAAGTGTGAATTCTTAATTCTTTAACTTGAAATTTTGTCATGTGAGGCAGTCAGAAATATTTAATTATTCATTATTTCTTCTTCCCTTTAAACTTAGTAAAATAATTTTATTGCTCATTGAAGTTGATAATATACTTTACTATAAAAGGAAAAAAAAAATCACAATTCCACAGATTCCCTTACTAGGAAAAGACACTTTGGTTATGGTCTGACCAATGCAATGTCGGCAGAACTACGTGGAATACGACAGTCTTAGTCTCACACACGCCTTACTTGCTCCCTAATTTGAGACTGATAAATTGTGTGCTTCAAAGGTGTCTTCCTTCTCTAGTTCTACTACCTTTTTATAGCAACAGGTTCTATTTCCCACATTTTGTTTTTACAAATACTGCAGATATACATTAGTAATGAATGATTCTATTGTGAAATAGCAACTGAAAAGATATTAAAAATTGTTCTCAGCATTCACAGTGTTTTACCAACCACTACATTGTATTTTAAAACATTGCTATGTGATATCAATATTCTTTTCAAAATTTTGTATTTTCAAAATACATACAAAATATGTATTTTCAAAATACGTATTCATTTAGTGGATATGTATTGCTGATTTAATAGCTGTGAGGGGCTAACATTAATAAGAAATCATTTCCCAATAAGATTAAGTCCATGAAAATGGCATTCTCATCTAAAAAGTTTCTCTGGGAGTGCACTTGGTAAATTTGAGAATTAACTTAATTGTTTATGTTACATAAAAGTCATGTAAAGGATGTGTTTGCTATTTTTAAACAGACATAAGGTGGAAAGTTTCTCAATGTATCTGTATTCACTCACCGGGGAACTCTACAGAAGGCCCCTATTAAGGAGGAACAGAGTAGTGGGTCTGGCAGCCAAGTGTGGGCACACTCTTCTAGTTGCAAAAAATGGTAGTTCACCCATCATTTAAATAAATTATAAAATAATGTCCTACGTTTTATTTTTATAAAGCACTACACATACTATCAATTAGAGCGAAAGCTGTGAAGTAATATATTTTCTAGAAGATCAAAGGAAGAAAACACATAATTAAAACAAAAGAACCAAGCTGACTATATCTAGTAAGAAATCCAGCAGGTAATCACACATGCAGCATTGTTCATAGTCACACTATTAATCTACATAAAGCATTTTAAAATGCAAATACTGGCATATTTCCACTCTGCGAGACTGTACCCTTTTGGAACAGAAACTTTGCCTATCGTAGACTCAGGTATGGAAGCATTGACATAATGCCATTACCTTAAATACCTAAATTCACATTGTAATGGTTGGGATGAATTCAGACAAACATCTTACTCCTTAAAAAACACAGAGCCCAGAGCAATAGCCAAATGGGTGCCAGTTCGTGTCCCAGATACTCCACTTCTTATTGAGCTCTGTTTGTGGTTGGAAAAGGAGGGGAGGACAGCCCAAAGTCTTGGGACCCTGCACCCACGTGGGAGACCCAGAACAAGCTCCTGGCTCCTGGGTTCAGGTTAGCTCAGCTCTGGCTATTAGGGCCACTTGGGAAGTGCATCATCGGGAGGAAGATCTTTCTCTCAGTTTCTCCTTCTCTCTGTATATCTGACTTTCTGGTATAATACAATAAATAGATAATTTTTTAAAAAGTAGACACTTAAATACATATTACTACTTAAGTTTTGTAGAAAAGATTTCACTACTATCATGAAAATTGTCACTCTCCATTAATACATCATATGGAATCCTAAATTACTGATTTTTCAATGTTTAAACATATCTACATGTCTGAAAATTTCACATATTAGAAAAATTAATTATTGGGTAAAATTCGTTGATGGGTGCTCTGACCAGTAAAGCCAGTAACGTGGACAGGGAGAGCATCTGGGGATGAAGCACTGACAGCAGACCAATGATGGTAGAAGTCTCTGCAAAGTCTCACTTTATTGCTCCTTCCTCCTCCTTATATATTCTCCCCCCCACATCCTCATTTAGCAGGATTTTGGATTCAGATGAATCCAATTAGTCTAGGTGTTTTTTAGCTACAAACCCAGTTCCTGTTCCTGCCCAGGCTAACAAGCACTAATCAACTCCTTAGCCCGCAACAATTGGGCAAAGTTATAAGAAAATGGATGTTAATATATCATTTTTAAGATGTGAATTTATATGTTAATGTAGTGGTTGGCTTAGCATTCTCCCCTAAAGCAGGAAATGTTTCCTTTCATGGCCAGAATTTTTACCAAACTATCTAATATCAAGAAATCTTCTGTTTATTCACCAACTCTCCTAGATGTCGGTTTTTTTTTTTGTTTTTTTGCATTACTTAGCATAACTACATGATAAATATCTAAACGTCCACCAAAATAAATATAAAAATAAAACACATTATATCATGCTACTTAACAAAAATGTACAAGAATGCTACAGTATGTGTAATCAATACATTGGTGTTTTAAAAAGAATCTCTCCTGAACAGCAATGGAGCAAGATATCATTTATCTGGAAAAGTCCATATGGTTATTGAAAACATTGTCTAAGATTTATATCATCTGTTTAGTAAATGAGAAAGCCCCCAAATCAGTAAAGAATGATGCAAAAAAAAAGCAGTGATTATCTCTGGTGAGGAAGGGAGGTGACAGGGGCATGCGGTGATTAGTGAGGAGTGCTCTTAATTTTATTAGTAATATGCATATGCTATATAGGAGGGCAAAATCTACTACTCATACAATTAAAATTTAATAAATTTGATGGTCATTAATATTCATAACTTATTAAAATTTATGAGCTATTTTATTGTAAGCTGTTAAGCAAATATCATGTCTGTCATATATTCAAATTTTCTTATTAAGGATTAGGTTATATTTCCTGCAGTGAAATACTTTGAACAAAGGAGCATTTTTTCCAAGTTTGTATACCACAGGTAAATTTAACTTATTAGTAATTTGACTTGCGAGTTAATTAGTGTCAGTGTAAAGCATCTATGGAATCCACGCAGGTACCTGTAGCTCTCTCTGAAGACATGAGGCATAATCGCTAGGATGTCAGTATTGACATTGTGTAATTGTCATTAAACAGTTGTATGGCTCATGCAACGCAGCTTGCTCCTGTCTAACCCACTCTAGTATAATGAGCCAGGTTCTGTATTGCTCACAGTTATGCCTCTGAAGGGTGACAAGCTCTCATTCCACTGCAACCGAGAAATGTTTGACAAAATGCTACACTCACCATCCCACAATTTTGACTTCAGAAAGTCTCAGATTTTCATCTAGTTGTTATTGACTCTATTTTCTCAATATTGAAAATTAACTGCCATTCCATTTACAAATAATTAAAGGATGCCTTGAAAGTGTCCCGCGGCATAGCATAAATTTCAAGAGTATGAATTTGATCACAGAAGATGAATCATTGTAAGGAACCCAAGATAAAAGTGAGAAAGATCGTGGAGTGTGTGTGTGGCCTGGGGTGTGAAGGAGGGAGCCATGTGGGTGGCTATTGAGGAGGGATGTTCAGCCTTGTGCAAATTCTATGGAAGAACTACTATGTCTAGATTCCTAAGTAATAAAGCAGCATTTCATCAAAATGGAGCTTATTTTTCAGGAAAATGGATAAATTTTTCTTTAAGGGGAACTTGTAGGATTAAAGCTTTTGCTTCATTTTGAATTTAAAATATTTCCATGTACTTTTAGAAAAAGACAATATCCCACAGTATAGCAAAATAAAATATGTTGACAAAAACTACTTTAAAATCAACTGTGTCACTCTGTGTATTGACAAATCTATAAAAAAAAATTAGAATGATACAGCAGCAAAGTAAGCCTTAGTTCCAAAAGCAAATATCTAGAAAATGTTATGCAAAAGTTCGAGCATTCTCAGATCACAGAAGGTTTTGTTCTGAATGTTGTTCCTCCTGTAAGAAAACAAAATACATGCTTATAATTTTGTTAGATGGCTTGGTCCATTCAAAATATGAAGCAGCCTGGAGGAAGGGATGGAAGCCATCGCGGTAAGATAGAGTGATACAAAGATTCTAATCGTGTCCTTCCCTTTTCCCCTTCTTGTGGTCAGTTTGAGCGTTTGCCTCTGTCCTTCCTGGAGCAGCAGAAGTCAGCAAGTGCCATCAGGGTAATGGTGAGCCATTAATGATGTGTGTGGAAGCTCTCGTTACAAATGGGACAGTCTTTGGAAAGGCAGGTTTAAGGGTGTGTATCAAGTGAGGTACTCTGGGAAATGCTGAGAAATGCTAGAAAATATCCTTATGGATAGGAGCCTCACTGTACCCGGCTAGAAATTGACTCTCTTTCAGTGTGGGATACTCTGAAAAACACAGATCTGTAGATCATCGCAGTGGCATCTGATGAATAAAATCGTGACACTCTAAACAAAACAAAATATGGCAAGTCACTGCTTGTGCGATACATTTATGTCCTCAACAAGCGGGATGTGAGTTTCATTTATGCCTTGATTTTCCTTTTCTTAGTTGATGATAAAAGAATAGAAACTGACACCCTACACAAGCATCGAAACACTTAAAGTAGTGTTTATATCTAATAAACTCAAACATTATGTGAAAAAAATCTTAGTTAAAAAGTAGGCTATAGTTAAGAAATATATTTGCACCTTTGTAAATATTCTATATTAGTAACCATCAAAATGTCTTACATGCATAAAGAGGAATAAAATAAAGCTTAAACCTAAATACTGTACTTTTTCTCATTCTCATACAAGATGTCCATTTGGATATACTATCTTGGTTAGACTACAACTTGCAGTGAGTCAACAACTCATTTAGGTGTGTTGCTATGGAGATATTTTAAGGACGTGATTAAAATACACATGCTGACTTTCACTAAAGGAGTTGATTCTATGTAAAACAGGTGAGCTGGGTACATTTCGTTTGAAGCAAAGCAGAGGCTTTCCTGAAGAAGAGATTATGCCTGTGAAAGGCAGCTTCTGCTTTTACAGAGGAATTTCAGGCTGCCTGCACGGAAGGGATTTCAAACTGGCCCAGCCAGGCCCCAGAATCTCATAAGCTCAGTTCTCACAATAATTCTCTTCTTAATTATATCCTAACAATTCCGTGTCTCTTGTTGAGCTCTGCCTGGTCCAGCATACATGAATCATTAATAAAAATGATCTATGAAATAGGCCACAATCCAAATAATTTATATCAGGAAAAATGATGAGCAAATCCAATTCAAATGTAATTGAAATGCATAATGTCATATGACTAACATCCAATCTAAATGTGAATTAAAAGATCAATGATATGCTACATACAAAACAAATGAAAAAATAAAGCTGATAGATATAAAATAACAATGCAAGGGGGAACAACTAAAAATATAACAGGTTTTAAAATTAATATGTGAAAATGATACAAACAAAACTAGTTAATTGCTTCATATCGGAAACTATGGGGTTTTTCATATACTAATGGCAATGGAATTGTGTTAAAAGCCATTTATGGGACCAGCGTGGTAACCTAGTGGCTAAAGTCCTCACCTTATATGTGCCTGGAACCCATATGGGCACTAATTCTAATCCCAGCGACTCCACTTCCCTTCCAGCTCCCTGCTTGTGGCCTGGGAAAGCAGTCAAGAAAGGCCCAAAACCTTGGGATCCTGCACCCGCATGGGAGACCCATAAGAAGCTCTTTGTTCCTGGCTTTCAATCAGCTCAGCTCCAGCCTTCGCAGCTCCTTGGGGAATGAATCAACAGACGAAGATCTTCCTCTCTGTATCTCCTCCTCTCTGTATATCTAACTTTCTAATAAAAATAAGTACATTTTTTTAAAAGATTTGTTTTTATTATTTTTTCATTGGAAAGGCAGATATACAGAGAGGAGAGACAGAGAGGAAGATCTTCCGTCCGATGATTCACTCCCCAAGTGAGCGCAACAGGCCGATACTATGCCAATCCGAAGCCAGGAGACTCTTCCAGGTCTCCCACTCGGGTGCAGGGTCCCAAAGCTTTGGGCCGTCCTCCACTGCTTTCCCAGGCCACAGGCAGGGAGCTGGAAGGGAAGTGGGGCTGGTTGGGATTAGAACCGGCGCCCATATGGGATGCCGGGCGTGCAAGGCGAGGACCTTTAACCACTTGCGCCACCACGCTGGGCCCAATAAGTACATTTTTAAAAGTCATTTGTATCAGGAAGATAAATTAATCCTTTACCCTGAGACCAGTGGTTGAGTCCCAAGGGTTTTGGTCATCTTATCCTGTTTTCTCAGGCCACAAGCAGGGAACTGGATGAAGCGGAGAAGCTGGGATTACAACCAGAACCCAGTAGGATCCCAGCACATGCATGGTAAGGATTTAGCCACTGGGCTATCACACTAGGTTCAAGAGAAGTATATTTTTTTCTAAAAATGGATACATGAAACACTTGAAATATGTACCCATTCTATAAAAAACAGATAACATAAGGTAAAATATTGGTATTTGTTTTAACAGTCAAATAGGCATATATAATTAATTCCCTAAACACAGAACTGGGTATATGATAAAATAATCATCTAAAATTTGAAACTAAAAAAATACAAACTCCCAAAATTTGATGGCATTAGCATGTAGCTGGCTGTCAGCTTCTTCGCTGCTCTCAGCAAGTTTGCATGTTTTAGCACTAGAGCTGAGATAGTAATGTCATGCTTGTAGCTGAGGACTTAATAAAATACTCATATTATCACTCCAATAAGTATGAATATGACCTTGCTAAATATTTGTTTATTTATTTATTTATTTATTCAGAGCCTAGTGAGATAGCTCAGTGGCTAAATCCTCAACCTTGCACATGCCTGGATCCCTAATGGGCGGCAGTAGATGTTCCTGGTTGCTCCACTTCTCATCCAGGTCCCTGCATGTGGCCTGGGAAAGCAGTAGAGAATGGCCCAAAGTCTTGGGCCCCTGCACCCTTGTGGGAGACCCTTAATAGGCTCCTAAATCCTGGCTTTAGATCAGTTTGGCTTTGGCCATTGAGGCCGCTTGGGGGGTGAACCAGTGGATGGACAATCTTTCTCTCTCTCTCCTTTCTTCTTTAAGAGTTATTTCGTGTATTTGAGAGATAAAATTACAACAAGAGAGGGACACACACACACACATCTTCTGGTTCTCTCCCCAGATGGCCACAATGGCCAGGTCTTGGCCAGGAGCCAGGAAGTTCCTTTAGGTCTCCCACATGAGTGACTGGGGCCCAAATACTTCTGCTGCTTTCCAAGGTACATCAACATGGAGTTGGATTAGAAATGATGCAGATAGAACCCCATGAAGAAGTCAGCTGGATTGCCAGTACCACTGGTAGGGGTTTTTCAACCTGAGCTGCAATGCCAAACCTGAATGTTGGCTTTTGTGGCTACAAACACTGCTTTTTCAGGAGTGTTAGAATGTACAGGGTACAGGCATGTAAAGTCATTACCTATGAGGCATATGCAAATACTGCCACCCTTGCAATTACAAGTTGCTAATGTCAAGAACATAAATCACTCTGAATTTAGAAACAAGAGAATATTCGAGGTGGTGTGATGAGTTTTCCTTAATTTATTATTCCTTTCTATAAGGGGTAAATTAGTAACTTTAAATAATTCAATTGTTCTTCAACAAGGATTTTAGTGGTTCAATTTCATTATCTACATAAAAGGAGTACAGATAATAATTGTGGTCTTTCTATTTTATAAGATCTAAGGATTGTACAGCATACCTTACTTAATATTGTTACAAAATTGTTTTATAGTGCTATGATACAGTTTTACCTTTAGAGGTCCCCACAATTTGCCAAGCGACAATATTGAAAATACAATAAACATTTCCATTCTATTTTAGAGTATTTGAAACTAAGAGATATACTGTTTTTCTGTCTCATTCTTCATACATGCTGTATCTGAGCCATTTTTCCAGAATGTCTATATATTCATAAAGATGCTTAAAATTTCCTGCTAAATGGACTCTTTTGCTGTACTTCAAATTACTTAATCCAATGTTATGGCTTTCTATTTTTTCCAACATATTACACTGAAATGAATGCACACATTTTAATATAAATATGTATGGTGCAGATATAACAAGATACTTCAAACACCTCATGGAAAATGCCTGTTATGAAAAAATCTATGCATAATTTTTGTTAAAAAAACTGCCACTTTCAACTTACCTTTTAGTTCCATTTTCCTTGAACTATGGAAGTAAGTGCTGTTTTATGTAGGCACATAGTGTCACATACATATGCGCTCTGTGCATACGTAACTACATAGTTTACTTAAGCACAAATACATAAATGCACATTTTATGGATAATTCATTAATTATATTTAGTATTGTAAGGTTAACAAAAAGCTTGCTTGTGGGACTCTTGGATTAATTTTGCTTTCTAAAGTACAAAAGCAGGTCATGTATTTACAACAAACCACACAGTGGACAATGAATGAAGATAGTTCTACTTTTCTGACTGTGCTCTGGATTGTGCTTCTTTTAGAATTGTGTCATTTACAAAGAAATGACATTGGAACAGAGAGTATAAGATGAAAATCTGTTCAGGGTAAAGGCAATGCTTTTGCAAACCTTCCTGAGGGCCTGGACTGTGGTGTGCCGGCTGTCTCTCGTGCAGAACCAGCATCCCATATGAGCGCCAATTCCAATCCCGGCTGCTCCACTTCTTCTGCTGCCTGCTAACGTGCCTGGGAAATCAATAAATAATATCCTTGTCCTTAAGTCTCTGCTACTCAAGTGGGAGAAGCATAGCAGGCCCCAGATCCCTGCCTTCAGACTGATAGGACTCAGATTATTGTGCACATTTGGAGAGTGAACCAGCAGATGGAGATCTCTCTGTCTCACCTTCTCTCTAAGTCTCCCTCTCAAATGAAAAGAAGTCAAACTTAAACAAAAAAAAAAAAAAAAAAAAAGGCTTCATGCATTACGGAATCCCTCAAAATAGCGTAGATTAGATTTTAACCAGGCAAGTAGAATATAAGAAGATCTTTCATCCAATGATTCACTCCCAAAGTGAATGCAATAGCAGGTGCTGCACCAATTCGAAATTAGGAGCCAGGAGCTTCTTGTAGGTCTCCCACACGGATGTAGGATCCCAAGGTTTTGGGCTGTCCTCAACTGCTTTCCCAGGTCACAAGCAGGGAACTGGATGGGAAGTGGAGCTGCCGGGATTAGAACCGGCATCCATATGGGATCCAGGTGTGTTCAAGGCAACGACTTTAGCCACTAGGCCACTGCGCTGGGCCCTGGGACAAGCAGAGTATTTGGCATCTCTGTATTTCTAAATAAAGTTACTAATCATTTCTTGAAAGTAAGTTCTCTTTTTTTATGATGAAGTTTTCTTGAAAATACTTTAAAATTGCATATGGCTAAATGGACACATTTGGAAATGTTTTTGCAGATCAATTGGCATTGCTGTAAGAGTTTAGCCTGTTTTATGGAAGTTTCCTTAGAGACAAATTTCACTTTCTTACCCAGTTAAAGGGGACATTTATCATTGCTTGACACAGAAATGCTGTGAAATATATATACTTCCAAAGAATTTGATACCTAGTTGAACTTCCTCCTGACAGTAGCTTTTGGTGTTTTTCTGGTAACATTTGTGGGTCGACAGACAGCAATAAGAAGTGCTAATTGACAGACACATTCTCCAAATGACAGATGGTAACACAGACTCAACTGGCAGAGTGCCATCATGTCAACCCTCAGAAATGAGAAACAAACACACCGTATATCCCTGTGTTACGCATACACAAGCGCTTACACACGCGCATGTACCACACACAACACTACAGTGAATTAAATATAAAAGTCTGTGCTCCAGAGGCCAAGGTTGGGATGCAATGGCGAAGCAGTCGCCTGCGATGCTGGCATCCCATGTTGGGTGCCTGTTCCTGTCCTAGCTTCTCCCCCTTCAGATCCAGCTCCACGCTAACGGCCTATGAAAAGCAGTGGTAGATAGCCTAAGTATTTTGGTCTCTGCCACCCATGTTGGAAATCTGAATGAAGTTCCTGTTCTTGGATTCAGCCAGGCCCCAGATCTGATCTTTGCAGATATTCAGGGAGTAAGCCAAAGAAAGATCTCTCTCTCAGTCTCTCTCACTCTTTCTCTCTCACTCTCTGAGTTTAACATAAATAAATATTTTTAAAATGTTCATATTTCTGAAGTAACTTATTATTTATGTCTTTTAATAACTGAAAATAAATCATTTTCCTTTGTACAGAAGGTAGAACAAAATAACTTTTCTGTTTCCTCCTTATACCTTATGAAATCACAAAACACAAGTGTACAACTGCAGAGAAGCAAAAGGTAACTTCTAAAAGGTTAAGTAGTAGATAACTCAATGGAACCTTGAGGTTTTTTGTTCTTATCTTTTTAAATAGAATAACAAAATTTACCTAGTAAAAACCCAAGGCTAGTTAAACTGAAATGAATGAATATTTTATTGTAAGTGTGGTCATGACATACACATGACACACATGACACACAGGGAAATTAAAACACAGTTCAGGGAGAGGCAAAATTGGATGGAAAAAAATGATCTGAGACCAACCTACTTCCTAACTTTCCTCCCAGAGATTTACAGCAAGATTATCCCTTTTATAACGATAACAGAAGGTGTTTTCGTTATGAAAATAGAACACTCAGGAGAAATACCGTGTCGAGATCAGTAGAGAATCCAGAAGTGAAATAGACTATCTACATAAACCACACTGATGACCAGAAATGACTGCCACTCGCCCATGCACATGGACGCTGCTCAGTGTTCAGTGTTGCCTTGCCTCTACATGGACAGCCACATACATTCAGATCTTTGAAGAAGACATACTGAGATCAAAGAAAACTGATGGAAGCAACTAGGAAGAAAAAGGGACTTGCAAGTGTAAGAAGATTCTAAATGTTAGCAATCAAGAAGAAAACATAATTTATCCATTAAAAAAATAGTGTTTGGAAAAAGGCATAATAAAGGAAAAAGAAGGATCCTAACACTTTTAAATATTAGTATCCAATAAAATATTAAGTATTTCTCAGGAAAATTTAAGGGAACAAAACATGCTAAAAACAAAAATACAAATTAATGAAAATTAACAAAGAATCTCAAGCTGGCTAAGAGATAGATAACTTTTAGAAAAACAGTTTCTAAACAAGATATTTTACAAGTGAAAATATGGGAGTGAAAATCTAATTTATGATAGAAATCCCTGTAATCAAATTAAATTTCTAAAGAATAGAGTCTATCAAATTTATTTTAATTGGCGGGAATCAAGGTTATAAGTTATCACAAAATGAAGAGGGCAAAGAGTATAATGAGCATTCTATAAATTACAAGCAATTTATTAACGGTGCTCAACCACAGAATTGCTAAGGAAATTTTAAGCCAACATTAGAAACTAAAGACAACATAATGGTGTTTGATACAAGATTTCAACAGATTTTGCCTTCATTCAACAATCTCCTTTTGGGGGTGAATTTAGTAGAGTGAATGCCTCCGTAAAATAAGGAAATAAAACAAAGGCAACCCAACCCAACACAGCAGAGAATTTAGGGCAATCCTCATGGCAATGTCAGATTCCCCGCTAGGCACCAGGTCAAGTCCTTGCTGATCCATGGCCAAAGCAGCTCCCTGCTAATGGCCTGGGAAAAATAGCAACAGATGCCAAAGTGTGGGACCCCTGCAGCCCTCATGGAGGACCCAGTTGAATCTCCTGGTTGCGGACATTGTTCTGGCTCTGACCTAGCTTCTGGGACCACCTGCAGAGAGAACAGAGGACAGATTCCTCTGTGGTTTCCTTCTCTGTAATTCTGACATTCAAATAAATGAGTAAATCTTTAAAAGAAGTAAAATATATATGTGCACAAAGGAAGCTTATATGTATAGAATGGAAACGAGGTATGGGCAATAGATATCATATAGATATGTAAACATAAATATGAAAATTAGTGCCTTAAATATTTTAATTGCATCCTTCCTCACAAAAGGAAAAAAAATGGAACTTCTTGTAGGAGCAGAAGTAGGGAGGAGAATGCAGTGTTAGTCTTTCGGATGCTTTGAGTCATTGTTCAGCTAAAAGACCTTTTTTTAAAAAAATTATTTATTTTTATTGGAAAGTCAGATTTGCAGAAAGATTTTTCATCTACAGGTTTACTCAGCTGCAATGGCTGGAGCTGAGCCAATCAGAAGCCAGGAGCTAGGAGCTTTTCCTGGGTCTTTCACATGGGTACAGGGTCCCAAGGCTTTGGGCCGTCGTCTACTACTTTTCCACTCCCCAAGCAGGGAACTGGAAAGGAAGTGGAGCAGCCAGGATATGAACTGACTCTCATATGGGATCCCAGCACATGCAAGCCAAGGACTTTAGCCAGTAAGCCACCACACTGTACTCCAGCTAAAAGACCTTTCCAATCCAGATCATGCCAACTAATTTAATGTAAAGTTTTTTGTTTTTTTTTAAGACTTTACTACTAGAATTTCAATAAAAACCGCTAATCATGCGGTTTTTACAAATTTACTCTGTTTCTACAATCACTTTTTTGGTGGGGGGGGGCGGATTATTTAGCCTGTAAAGTAAATATAGCCCATGTCAGGTTGCTATTGTGAGAATTAGTTGAAATGGTTCATGTAGAAACACTCTGTCATAGTGAGTCATTTTAGTATTATATTTATGATCATGTAGTTGCTATTGGTGGTCTTCACTTTTTCTTACACAAATTTTGTTAGTGTCTTCTAGAACATGGTTATTAAATCAGTTAGAGAAGTATGTAATTTATCTGATAGCCTCTAAATCTAAATATGTAGGTTTTGAACTCAGAATGACTAACAATTACTTGATACATAATTCAACTGATTATGATTAATTCAATGGGAAAGCAACTTACAAATGTCTAAATACCTTCAAAATGCAATTAATCAAGCACGATTGCTCAAATCTAGGAATAAAGTCTGACAAAAATGCCAGCAGGCACAACAGATCTGTTCACTTTTGTGTGTTGCCAAATAATCAGCCTCCAGTAGGAGTGAATCAGAGAAGCTTTGTTTTTATCTGTGACAAGAGGCAATGGTGAGACGCAGTTCCCAAAGAAGCTGTCTTCCTAAGTCGCAGGTTATTAGAGCTTTCCTAATATGCATTAGAGGATTGTGCAGGGTGGCCAGAAATGGGAATCAGAGGGGGCTTCCGGCTCAAGCAACAAAAATATGTGCACACTGTATGATCAGACATCTTGCTCCAGCTGTCCTCAAGTAGTTTACCTTATCAATGATGGTCTGGTCACCTCTGAGAGGTGTTGCATACAAGCTTTCCTATAACAACCCCTAATAAACAAGCTGTGATGAGCAAACTATTTGAGTGCCAGTGTTCCTGTGTCCGCCCCTTGTCTTAAACGCTGCACTTACGGATCTTGCAAGCTTTAACCGTCACTTTTGGTCTGGTTTTGAAAGGAAAAAATGACCTTATACGTTGCACCAAAATTGGAGGGAGGGAGGGAGGGAGAGAGAGAGAGAGAGAGAGAGAGAGAGAGAGAGAGAGACTGTTTCCAGTTTACCCTTTGCTGCTTCTATATTTTTTTGAGCAATAAATACAAGAGTTACACCAAAGAAAAACTCAAGCTACTATTCCTCTATGTGGGTAGCATTTTCTGTAGACTTTTTTTCTCTCCAGTTTAACAGGCTGCACTCTCCTAAGATATGACAGACAGGAAGTAGCAATGCAGCCAGACTCGCCAGAAGTGATTGCATATTTTTTGATGGAGGTGGAATCAAAAGCAACTTGAATTTTTAACAGGTTCACTATGATTTGTAGATACAATTCTCAAGAACATCATCATAATCTAATTTAAAATAAAATGTAAAAGATAATTAATAGCATTAGTATTTGGTTATTAAATTAAACACATATCTCTTCAAGGAGAGTATTGACCTAATAGGATTAATATTGTGTATAAAAGTTTTTCTTCATGTTGCATTCTTTTAAACTGTATAATCTAAGTCTAAAATTTTTGACTCTACTAAAAAAAGAAAAAGAAAAGTAAAACTTGTGGAGCAATACATTACAGAATGAAGACCTTTACATTTTGTTATATACCAGAATACCAGGAAATCGGACTGGACATAATGTTCCCTTAAGAGCTTCATTTCTCAACAAAAACTGTCCAGAATCTCCCAAGTATACCTAAATTCTTGCTTTGAGTCTAGATTTGAAGGGAGATGTGATTAACAGCCAAGGAAAAACAGAAGATAATAAGAATCATCTATTTCTCAGTCTATTACAGAACACTGAGCTAAGCTATCCTTTTCAGTTGCAAAATAATCTGAGAAAATAATTCACAAGTGTCAACACATTTGAAATAAAATCAATGAAAGAAACCCCAACATATAAATTATAATTCTAGCTTTCTAAATTGTAAGATAAAATTTTTTAAAAATCACATGCCTAATGTTTGGGGAAAATACTTTCCATTAATTAAATTCAGACAGACTTTGAATTTCTGTTTGCTTTTGATCAATAACTTCTAGAAGCCAATGCAGTTCAAATCTCGGTGTTAGCAGTGATGACTACTTATTGGGACTTGTCTATATATCTGGCACCATTTATTCATGACGAAATTCCTGTCAGTTGAGACTATGTATTAATTCTCTTTAATAAACAGCAAGGTTATAGCGCAGAGTTTAGAGTTCTTGCATGAAGGTTGTTCCTATGAAAGGACTAATGTAACAACAACAGCTTGGAATGAAGGCATTCCAGCATCCTGCTTGGGTCTGCTGTGCTGTGCTGCCCCCACAAAAAGCAGAATCAAAGAACTTCAATATTGGCATAAACAAAGCTAAACAGCTAAGACAATTCAAAATATGCATTGCTTTGGAAAATACATTGCTGCATGCTTGATTCAAATCTTAGAATTTGCGAATGAGAAGGATGTGATATAAATTAACTGCATGGAAGTGTTAAACTCAAGTGGACACAGAGTGGATATTAACTAAAAGATATAAAGCGAATAATTAGATCCTACTCCTAAAAATTGGGATCTTAAATAAAAAAATACGAAGTTCAGTAATATTGGCTAAAATATTTGTCTTACAAAATGCAAACCTAATAAAGCTATTATAATGTTACAATTTGGGAGCCAGTTATATGAAAGTCAGAATATGTATTTCCACAGAAATATGTTACTAAAATTTTCTGAATAACTTCTTGTTTTAATATTCCAATGCATGATATAAATTAGAGCTATGCATTCTAAAAGCATAATTATAGCATATAGTGATACCTTGACTTATATATTACTGATAAGAAAATTATATGGAGCCAATGCAGTGGCATACTAGGCTAACCCTCTTCCTGTGACATTGGCATCCCAAATGGATCACAATTCATGTCCTGACTTCCCCTCTGCACATTCAACTCTGTACTTATATCCTAGGAAAGCAGAGCAGGATACCTGAAGTCATTGGGCCTATTCACCTTAATGGGAGACCCAGAAGAAGCTCCTGGTGCTTGCCTTCAGATTAGCCTAGCTCTAGCCATTGCTAACATTTAGGGAGTGAACCAGTGGATGGAAGATTTCTTTGTCTCTCCCTGTAAATCTGCATTTCAAATAACAACAGCAACAAAAATTTTCACAGAAAAAATTTAGACCAGTGACCAAAAGACAGAAATTTTAGTTTATCTATTTATATCTACTATCAGAGTTTTGTTAAGTGAAGGTTTGGGAGATGAGATTATATTTCACAAAAAGTGACTGTACAGATGGTCATAAGAAGTCATTTATTCAGATAACAAGTAATAACCAATGGAAATAATACCAGCAAACTTTTATTCTGAAATATATCATTAATGGTTAGAGAATATAAGTGGTTATTGTTGCAGTAAATATTTAAAAATTTCCCTATTTTCTTGGTGTGTTCCATATGATAAGCATAATCTGCTGTAAAATCTGAATTATTTGGTCAGTTGTAATTAAAATTTAAAAACCAATAAATAAGTTCTTTCCTATAAAATTAGAATGACACAGCATTCACAAACACACATTTCTATTGTTATAGCTTTGAGCAAATGAGCCGTATTAGTACTATTTGAATGGCATTTTTTGTCATCAGCCATAGCTGCAATTCAGGAAACAATAGGAACGTGATTTATTTTTTTTCCATGATTGAAAGGAAAATAGAAGCTATTTATTAATTCCAGTTAAACAGATCAATCCTTGCTGTGGAAGTGCTAAAGTGAGATCCCTTGGTTTCATGCCCAATGTTGGATCAATTCAACCTTTCAATAACATAAGAATAAAGATGTGTCTTTAGAGATTTTCCCACTGGCCTTTACGAGTTAGAATCTAAAATTCAACATTATAGCGATTTTTTTTAATGTGAACTCTTTAATGCTGGAATATTGGTTGTTATTATTTTAGAGGGATGGTAAATGGAAAAGAGAGAGAAAAGAGAATTCTCTCATTTGTGTTCATGTCCCCAGTGCACACACAGTTTTTCCAGAGGTTGTCTTATGCAGTATACTTAGGGAGTACCAGGGGATAATACTCAGTAGGAAAACTATATTCTTTTCTCTTTTAATACGTATTTTTTTTTTTGCAAGACAGTGTTGTAGAGATACACACACAGACAGAATGAGAGAGAGACAGACAGATAGTGAGATATCTCATCTACTTATCCACTCCCTAAATAGTCACATCAGCTAGTACTTGGTCAGACTGAAGCCAGGAGAAGGCAGCTTCATCTGAGTCTTACCCTTGGGTGAAGGGGCCCAGGTACTTCGGCCATCTGCTGTTGCTATTCCCAGACACACTGCCTGTGATCTGAATTGAAAGTGGAACAGCTGGAACTCGAATCAACATCCAAGCAGGATGCTTGTATGAGAGGCAGTGGTTTAATCCATTGTGCCACAGTATCAGATCCATGGAAACCAATTTCCTGTATCCCAAGTTTCTCAAGTAGCATCTTCATTTACATTTAGTAGTCAGATGCCATCGAAGAATCCAAGCTATCCTATGCCTAGATTATCTGTTTTGAAGTCAGTAGTTTCAAAGGATTAAACAACATAGAATGTTTTCTGTCTTCCATCCTCCCACCATCTGTTCCCCTTCAGGTACGTATTTGCTTAAATGGATATTCCTTCATGTTCTTATTCTCTACTGGTGACCTTTTCAACAACGCTAGTTTTTACTTTTGGACAAAAGTGAATTAAAATAATAGTTTTGAAGTGAGCTTAATTATAAAATCATTTTATTTTCCAGTCGCCATTTCATTAAATAAAATGAGCTTTCAGTGGGGTGATGCCTCTTCTAGGTTACCCCAGAAGGAACTAAGTCTGTTAGTTGCCTACGCCCACAACTCTACATTCAGAAACACATACTAGATTCAGATTTTGTCTCAGAAAAATTAATTGTTCTTCATTAACTCTGAGTTAGGCTTATAAACTCTATATACTTGTGCAAAAAATTCATGATTTTTTTTTCATATCTGATATTTATGTCCTGACTTAGCAAGAGTAACAGACTGTAAAGTACTGTATCTCATTTTTTTTTTTCCTGGAAGAGTGCATGGAACTCTTCTTACAAGATCATTCTGAGAACAATTCACACGCAAAACTCAATGAAGCAGCATATTTGTTGCCATTGTCTTCTTAATTATGGAGAGAAATGTTCCAGGTAACTGAACAGTTAGTATTAATGTGAGCGTGGCTTTCCAAACAGTATCTTCTCACAAGTTTTCATTCATGTGGCCCAATTTGCATCATCAACAATTAATAAGAATCGGTAGGCAAGCCAACTCTACCAAGTTAGCATTAAGCTTGATTTGTAAAAGTTCCACAGGCAAATCTGTTTGCTGGACATCAAATTAGCAAAATGGGCAAGATGTAATTTATAACTGCTTTCAGGCAGTAAAGAGATAAAATGCTTAATTATTTATTAATGATGGCCTAATTAATCTTCTGAAATGCTTTTGTGTGAATGAAGACCAGAGCTGTAGCATGAGGCAAAATATTAAGTAATTAGCAATGTAAAAACTGCTCCATTGGTAATTCACATTTTAACCAATGTCCCCAGACTGCTGTGTAATAATGCTAACACACGATGCGTCACCTATTTACTCTCCTTGCTTACTGCTAGATTTGTTTGACAAAAGAACAAAAAGTGTATAGATAAAATGCCCTAAATGTATTTGCTTTAAAATGAACATGTGTATTGGTCATGTTTTCTCAGAAAAACTTGCTTAAATTAATTTATTTTGGTTATTATTTTATGAGCAATTCAATAGGCTCTGGTATGTCCTGTTCCTCTCCCCAAGTCACCTCTTCCCTCCTCTCATCACTGATTTTCCCACTAGTAATACAAAGGGCAGTCCTTCCTTAACAGTCATAAGTCCATCATTCTGCTATCGAAGTGTTTCCCAACACTGCAGGCGTGGACAATGTCAGAAAGTCCAGCACCCCACTGTCAGGATATATTCAACAATTTCCCTGGGAGTCCATCTTTGATCTGGACACACTGTCTCCACTTCTGGACACGTTGGTCTCTGCTACACTTTTATTATAGATCCCCTTAAACCAGAAAACACAATCCACAAGGAAAAAAACAGAAACTTTATATCAACATGAAGTTAAACAGCATGCTAAAGATTGAAGATGAGCAAATCAGCCTCTCAGCCATATTAACAACGAGCATCATGAAAGCACAACAATTTATTTTACAGATGAAAGAGAAATGGTTTCAACTTTCTGCCCTTAACATGGGATATGACATTGTTGGCACAGGCTATAGTAAAGATCTAATTTTTTTGTTGTCTGGGTATGTTAATAAGTTATATTGGAGTCTATTTTTATTCCTTAGTAGAGATATATTCTGTTTATTTTCTTGGATTCCTAGTACTCTGGTCTCCATTATATCCTTTGTTTGTGGGGATACATGTGTGTTTTTAATACTCCTTTATTTTTATTTTTGTTTCTGATGAAAGTTAATCTTTATATTATATTTTTTACAATCTTTACATAGTTAATTAGAGTAAAAATGTTCAAGGGCTATAGGAAAGTGGGTAAGACTATTATTTCCATATTGTTTCCTTCATGTTTAAAGGGGGGTTTTAAGGGACAAGACCCACCCAATTTCCCACCCTTCCCAGGTCCGGCATGTAGGGTATGCTCCAAGGTTCTTGCTCAAGTGGTTTTGATATTTCAACAGTTATGAATCGCTGCCAATTTTGCCACACCAAGCACTATGAGGTCCTTGAAGAATCCACTGATTGACATAGTCCATCATAGAGTCTCCGTTTGCCCCGTATTTCACTGCCAACATATAGCTGAGATGGTTGATTGACCTGTTCTGTCTTTTCTCTTTTCTTGGTTAGGGTTCTGAGTCCAGCATTTCAATTGGGGAGATCTCCAAGGAAATTTTGCCTGAGGTGTTCTCAGACCAGATTCTTGTATATGCTAGCAAGTACAGGGCCCGGCATAGTCCATTGCCTAATCAGCTGGTGGTTGTGATAGCTGGGTTGGTTCTGTTTTCGGCCCCAACTTGATGGAAGTTAATCTTATATTAGAGTGAACATATGGTATCTGTCCTTTTGAGATTGACTCATTTCATTTAGCACAATGGTCTCCAGTTAGGCCCATTTGGATGCAAATAATAGAATTTCATTGTTTTTAATAGCTGAGCAGTATTCCATAGAGTAGATGTATCACAATTTTTTTTAATCCAGTCCTCTTTCAATGGGTTGTTTCCATGTTTTTGCATTTATTGATTGTGCTGCAGTGAACACAGGGGTGCAAGTTGCTTTCTCATGTATCAGGTCCTGCAGATATATTCTCAGGAGTGAACTGCTGGGTCATATGATAAATGAATTTTCAGCTGCCTGAGTATTCCCAATGCCAACATCAATAGTGGCTGCACCAGCCTGCAATCTAACCAGCAGTGGAGTAGAATTCCTTTTTCCCCACATCCTCTGCAGCAAGAGTTAATTTATAGTTTTCTGCATGTGGGCCATTCTCGCCAGCTTTAATTATTCATTCAATTTTTGCTTTGGTTATATGTTTATTTAGAGTTTCAGTTGCCTCATAACTTAGTTTTGATAGATGTGAGTCTAGGAATCTATCCATTTCTTGAAAGTCTGATTTTTTTGGCATATAGTTGCTTGTAGTAATTTCTGATTATTCTCTGTATGGTTTAGGTATCTGTTGTGATGTTCACTTTTTCATCTTTGAGACTATTAATTCTTGTCTTCTTTTTGTGATCTGGGACAGTGGGGTGTCCTGTTTATTTTCTAAAAAAACAACTTTTTGTTCATCGATTTTGTGTATTGTTCTTTTGGCCACTACTTGATTTATTTCTTCTCTTATTTTATTTCTTCTTTCTGTTGTTCTTGGGAATATTTTGCTGTTGTTTTTCTAGTTCCTTCAGGTGTATACATCGCTCATTTACCTGGTGTCGTTCTTGTTTCCTAATGTAAGCACCAACTGCAACACATTTACCTCTTTAAACTACCTTACAGTTTTGGTATATTGTGTTTGAGTTTTTATTGGTTTCAAGGGAATTTTTTTTTTAAATTTCTCTACTTTCTTCCATCCATTATTTCTTCAGTAGCATGTTGTTCAGCTTTCAAGAACATTAAACGTTCCTGGGATATTTTGATTTATTGATTTCTACTTTCACCCTGTGATAGTCTGAGGGTGCATTTTGTGATTTCATTTTTTTTAAAGTTGGTGGGGTTTGTCTTTGTGACCTATCATATGGTCGATCATAGAGAAGGTTTCATGTACAGCTGAAATAATGGGAGGTTCTGAACATATCTATTAAGTCCATTTGTTCTATTGTCTGTGTCAGATCTGTTGCTTCTTTGCTTTGTTTATACCTTGTCTATCTGTCTCTTGGTGTTTGATGTCATTTGTTTGATGTTGTTTATTTATTGTGCTTGCCACTGTGTCTGTGGGGAAGCTCCTGCTAGGAGTTTCCCTGTACTGGTTTGAAACTCAGCAGACTTTTGCCTGCAGCTTGAAGTATCTTCCCTAGCTCCCTTGCACTCACCCTCCTGGGCTGCCAGATGCAGTACTGGATGTTTTCATTTTTCACTTTTTGCATGGCTTCCGCTTCCCGCTGGTGGTTTCCAGGGAGCTTTAGTCACCTCACCCACTGACTTTCCATTTCCAGCTCTCTGCTTTACATGTGCCTGTCCAAAAGCTCTCTACACTCTCTGCCACACCTGCTTTCCCAGACTGGCCATCTTGTTGTCCCTTTCCTCCATCGTGCATGCTTTTAAAGAGAAATATTAAAGTCATCCAGTATACACAGTGTGGGAACTTTTGAAGTAGGTTAGGTGCATTTGTGTCCTCAAAGAAAACAGCAGGGTTTGGGTAAACTATTTTTTTCACAGTGCTAATGTGATAACAGTGAATCCATAATGATGTCAAAGCCAGCGTGGGACTCATGCCAAGGACAAAGAGCAGATCAGAATGTATTCATCTGAGTCGTAACATCTATACAATTTCTCTCTATACCTGAATATGGTTTTTTGTTTAACACAAGTTGATCATAGTAAAGCTGGCACAGCTTTAGCTTGGCATTTTTTGCTTAGTAATTATTATTTTTGTACTCTTCTTTGTTGATCCCATCTTTCTTCCCTGAGCAGAAATCTCTGACCAAATTAAGTAAGATTCTGTTATCTACTACATATTTTGCTTTAGATCATTGGATTCAGTGTTTTGATAGAAGACAAAGAGGTAAATTTCCAACACCAGTCTTGGAAGAATAGGATATACACATGTCGCTATCCAAGATAAAAACTAAAGTATAATTAAAATCCACTGAATGTTATAATACAACATTGCATCAAATCCTCACAAGTGTCAATTGCTAATACTTTAAATTTGTACTTCACAACACAAAATATTGCAAGATTAAGTAACTTTCCCAATATTCCATATCCCAAAGTGTTTAGCCAAAACTAAAAGTTAAGCAATCTTTCTCTAAAAATTGTGCATTTCATTATGCATATCTTATCATATTTTAATATTTTATCAGTCAACCCATGCATAAGAAATTAATATGATTCATTTTTGATGATTAGATAAATTCTCATTCTTGAAATTATATAGCATGATGATCATGATTATTCTCACTGGAAACTTATTAATTTTGTGATTGTCTGAAATGAATCAAATTTGTGACATGGAATGTATCAGATGTTTCTCATTATCAAGAGGGCTTTATAACATTTCCTGTCTGCCTGTACTCCAGATTCGTTACTTGCAAAACGAGAAGAGTAACACTTTGCTGTGCAGAACTGCCTTGAGGATGAATGAGATAATAAAACACAGAAGAGTTTAAAATGTGGCCTTTCATTTGGCATGAGCTAAACAGACTTTGGCTAAGACGTACGATGGTTATTGATTCTGGAATGATTAATGGCCAGCGAGTACTGCTTTCATTCATTCCTATTTATTTTTGTGTTCACTGGGAAGAATATGATGTTATATATATTAACCAGAAAAAAATCATAACCATGTATCCAAATTACATTTTAAACATTTAGAGAGAGCATGAAAGAGAGAGAGAAAAAAAGGAGAGAGAAAGAGAAAGAGAGAGAATGTCTCAGAGAATGGTGATGGGTACCATGTTGAGTAATAGATACTACAATACCTAAAAATGATCAATATATAAAGATTGCCTAAAGAGTATCAATAGTTAAAAATTATCAAACTCTACAATAATCTGTGAAGACAAGCTTAACTTCTTAGAAGGAGTTTTAATTTATCAAATCAATCAGAATAGCATTCAAGTAGGTAATTCAGAATACCAATTATGTGCACTGAAGGATAAATAACATTATTCAAAAGCATTCTATGCCGTTGAGGTTTGGGACAGTTTTATTCCTTCAGTCTCGCTGGAAAAAGGTTTGCCTAATTGTGTTTTCATGAAGAAATTATTGAATTTGTTGCATTTTAATTGCTTTTTACATTTTATATAGATGTTGAAAATCAGCCAAGGGCTAGTTTATGCAATAAATATGCAATCATAATTACAAGTAATATCTGTATACTCATTAACAATTCTCTTAAATAAAGTTCTTACATTAGGGAAGACTTCCGGACAAGGTCACACTATAGTTCAGTTTCTTTGGTAGCTATTTCACATAATCTTTGAGCATGCACTCTATCTTTCATGCTAAGATCATTTTGTTTTCTGTTTCTCTTTATCCCCTGCCTCTTTGATACTCAATATATGTGTGTCTCAGCTTTAGTGAGGAACATCATTTAACACAGTTTTGTTGAATTATAGTTTGTTTATAATACAAGATGTAGATATCGGCAAAGACAAAATGAAAATAGCAAAATATTTTAAATGGGTACAATACTATATTTTTAATACTTTTAGGAGGCTGTTTTGAAAAAAATGGTGGAAAATGGAATCAAAATTTTATTTGAAGCCTGAAAGCTGCACAATAGCTGTAAAATTTGTGCCTGTATGATGGTCTTCAAAAATTGCATTTAAAAATGTGTATTATGGGGCCCGGCGCGGTGGTGCAAGTGGTTAAAGGTCCTCGCCTTGCACGCCCGGGATCCCATATGGGCGCCGGTTCTAATCCCAGCAGCCCCGCTTCCCTTCCAGCTCCCTGCCTGTGTCCCGGGAAAGCAGTCAAGGACGGCCCAAAGTTTTGGGACCCTGCACCCGCGTGGGAGACCCACAAGAGGCTCCTGGCTTCGGATTGGCAGAGTATTGGCCCATTGCGCTCACTTGGGGAGTGAATCATCGGACGGAAGATCTTCCTCTCTGTCTCTCCTCTCTGTATATCTGCCTTTCCAATGAAAAAATAATAAAAAAATAAATCTTTAAAAAAAATGTGTATTATGAAAAAAATTCATGAATTCTACAGTTTTGCATCGAAGTAAAAATATTTTAGTCATATCTCTTGTGAATTTTTTGAAGTACTCTCACATTGATTCAGAAATCATAATTTCTTGAGATAATATTGATTCCCTTTCTGGAATTATGAACATAATTATAATTACACAAAGAGTAAAATGAACAAATAGGATACTTCAAATAACAGTTGTAATATTAAGTCTGAATGTAAATTCATACATTTTACAAAATAATTGTAGATCCTGACACAACAGCTATGAGAATTGTTCATTTTCAAATTTCTTTTCAACAATATCATTATACTTTATCTAAGATTTATTGAAAATGATTTAAATTTAAATTTAAACTCAAATTAATCCTGGCATCTTTATACAGTTATCCTGAGAAACATTTGCTTGTTTAGCGAATGTGCTTGTGCTAGCTTACTATGTAATAATTTCCATTTCTTATGGTTCCACTTGGAAAATGTATGTATTTCCTTGATTGCAATCTGTTACAATAATGTGAGAATTATTCTGAAGACTTTAGTTTCTCACTTCCTGAAGGTGGATCATCTTGACCCAGATATTACTTTTCAGATTGATTCTGAATTCCTACCTAAAATAAAAATCAGAGATTTGGTGAAGCCAATAGCTGGAGTATTTTTTAGGTTACTGTATCCTTAGCTATGTGGACTTAAGGAATATGATAATCCTACATTGTATATGCATGTACTGCAAGAAAAGGGAGATAGGTCAAACAGAAAGAAATAAGGACGGGGTTTATTAGTCCCTATAACATATGACATTTGAAATAATGATGGTAATATTCTCAGAGAAGCAAACACAATCAAATTTCCCTCACCCAGTTCCTTATGATTACTTTGAATCCGTTGGCTTATATTCATCAGAATAATCTTTTTCTCAAACTTACATTCCTAACTAAAGAATTTCCAGAAATTTTTCATCACTCCATGGTTGTGTGTCATTTGTATTCCGGTTTTCCGTGGAGTGTGCCCTCGGTGTCTTTCTCTGCAGTATCAGCAGTTGAGTTCACTTAATGCAGATGTTTCAGGTACCCAAGCTTTGACACAAAGAACTCATACTAGCTGGCTTCATTTATACAATGAAAACGAATATCCCAGGTTAAGTTATTTCAACTTATCAAAAATAAAAATCGAGAAGAGTGAAGTTTCTTTTGGCTTAACTAATTATATGCAGAACCTTACATGACATACTGGCCATGGTGAGAAATAGAATGCATGAAAAGCATTGATACAGATTTTTCTTTAAGGAAATATACCATAAATACTCTATTTATGATGTGATATTATGAGATTCAAAATAAATTTGACTTCCCAAAGTAATGTCTCTTTAAGGTTTAAAACTTCAACATATTTGTATTACATAAACACTGGCAATGTAATAAATTACGTATTTGCTAGGGCCCAGTAAACAGACATACTATATGTTGCAATATCATGAGTATTCACTTCTGGAGAAAATTTTCAATTTCATATGTTTAATAACTAAAATCATCTCTCATGTAATGAATACTGGCTCCATTTCCATATTACATTTTTACCGTGCAAGCACAGTAAAACTCACACATGTTGTGATACAATCTCTGGTTCTTCAGTTACTGAGACTATTTGCCAAATCTTTACTTCTGCACAGGAATCAGCTAAGACTGCTTCAATTTCAGACGTGATTTAAATTAAGATTATGATATTACACATATATGAAAATTACACGTCGGAAGCCACTGTAGCCAACTTCATGTTTTATTATGCAGTGTCTCCGTATTAGCAACTTAAAAAGGGGGAGATGTGCCTACACATTAATCTTGGAAAATGTCAATGAAATCTTAGTTTCATTCGCCTGCAGCAGTGTATGCCAAAGCTCAATTTCACTGGGATCACTCTACCTTATCAAAAATATTAGCTTCAAAGGATTCTTTCAGCTTCTCTTTGCGAGTTCTTAAATTTGGGTCATGCTTTCAAGTATTACTCACTGCTGAAACCTTTACCATTTATTTGGACATAAAATCTATCAGTTGGGTGCCCAGTACATGACTGTCAGTACATAGCAATATGTGAAAGTGGAATACCATTTTAACGTACAAGGTAGACTAGCTCCATGTATTTAGAAATAAAAAGTTATTAAGAATTATGAATTATGCAACTCTGCTTTTGGCATTTGCCCACTATTACATCAACTAGGCATTGAGGATATTATATTCATTTAAATCAAATGTTTTAATGAACTGCAGAAATATTTGACATGTGTCCAATATAGGAATATTTCTTTATACTTAGTACAAACAGTAATGTATACCACTTATTATGTATCTGATATGTGCCAGATTCTATGATATTTCTAATTAATCCTGCTATATTGACAAATTTTTACACCTATTTGTTTAGGCATCAAACTGCCCAATAACTTGCAGATAAGATTCACCTTTTGAAAATCAATGAAATAGACTCTGACATTGTGGTCTAGCATCTAAGGTCCTCACCTAACATGCACCAGAATCCCATAGGGATGCTGGTTCTAATCCTGGTGGCCCAGCTCCTCATCCAGCTCCCTGCTTGTGCCCTGGGAATGTGGTCAAGGATGGCCCAAAGCTTTGGGACCCTACATCCATGTAGGACACCCAGAGGTGGCTCCGGGCTCCTGGCTTTGTATCAATGCAGCTCCAGCCATTGTAGCTGCTTGGAGAGTGAATCAATGGACAGAAGATCTTCCTCTCTGTTTTCCTCCTCTCTGTATATCTGAGTTTGCAATAAAAGTAAATAAATCTTAAAAAATTTTTCAGAATTAAAAAAAAATCAGGAAGTTAGAAAATTATGCCCTCCATAATGTAGGTAAGCTTCACTTAATCATTTGAAGGCACGGATAGTGCAAAAAGGACGATCTTGTCTGCAAATCCTTGTGTCTGAGTACCCTCTGTTGGCATAATTTCCCTTCTTGTCTTTGAACACTAATCAAGCTTTTCTAGGATCTAGATTATGGTTGTCTCTGGATGAGAATTACAGTGAGTTTTCCCAAGTCTCCAAGCAGCTAACTAGAGATTATGAAGTATTTTAACCTCTGTCATAAGGTGGCTAAATCTTCTGTGTTCTATGATAATTTATCACCTCTCATATATAGATACATAGATCTCTAATTGATTCTGAATCACCAGAGAATCCTAATACATTTACAGATCGCTCAATGTCCTGATGTGGTTGTTTTTCATCTCCTCTTTCCCTGTTTCATTTTCCTTTACAGATCTCTCCTGTCTCTTTCTATTCTTCATTTCCTCTCTCCTTTTTCCTTATTTTGCCATTCATCCTTTTCCTCCATGATTTTTTTTAATTATTTATTTTTATTGGAAAGGCAGATATACAGAGAAGAGGGGAGGCAGAGAGGAAGATCTTCAGTCCAATAGTTCATTCCTCAAGCACCCACAACGGCTGCAACTGAGCCAGTCCGAAGCCAGGAGCCCAGAGCTTCTTCCTGGTCTCCCACACGGGTGCAGGGTCCCAAGGTCATGGGCTGTCCTTGCCTGCTTTCTCAGGCCACAAGCACAGGTGCATGGGAAGTCGGAATGCCAGGATTAGAACCGGCGCCATATGGGATCCTGACATGTCCAAGATGAGGACTTTAGTCACTCGGCCTTCATGCTGGGCCACATGCTTGGTTGTCTTTTTTTTTTTTTTTTTAATGAACAAGAACACCAAGAATGAAATAATAAACTACTTGCTAAAATCAAATCATTCAATAAATAAAAGTAGTACAGTTACAAGGTCAGCCCTGACCCCCCAAATCCATAGAAAAACTACATTATAATTTCTGTTGGATATTGTAGCTCATGCAGTCACTTAAATATTCAGGATCTAACTCTTCTTTAGTTCCACTTGACTCAATTGTAGATGAAGTTTACTTACAAATTCACCTTATAAAAACATATTAATTTTTCAAATTTGCTGGTATCTATAAATATCTTAAGGCTTCATGTGTGATGGAAAACGATAAGAAAAAGTAACAAAAAGCAAAGATAGCACATTTTTATCTCATTTTACATATTTATACATTTCCAAAGGCAAAAATGAAATTCATGGGTACATTTATATACCTGTACTTTAGTTCAATTCTATAAACTTACAGTAGGAAATTACTGCTGGTCATACACAAGAACATTTGTAATCCTAAGAAATTGTACCATAAGGAATCTCAGCTTTCTCGCCAAAGGAAAGAAACTGCCATGCTCATTTTGTAGCTATAAATATATATGTCAACATGAATGTATTCATCCATTTTCTATTCACATTTAATCCAAAATTCTGAAATATGAATATCATGTTCAAACATAGCCATATTTTCATATATTTTGTCAAAGTGACACTGACAAATGCCCTAGGGTAGTTATTGTGTTACTTGGAAAGACACGATGGAAAAAATTACAGATTTGTCTTATTTTTAAGTTATCAAAAGACAAGATTAAGTGCTTTGACTTAAAGATAATCATCTCACATTAAAATTACTGAAATCAAAATACATACATATTGAATAAAATTGATTATTCATGAAATAACGTTGCAAATATCTTGAAAAACATTTATTATTTTTCTTATGTGTATTAACTGAATGATTTTTGAATGTCAAGATATGAATCTAAAAATTATAATGTATGGATTTTGGTTTAAATTTGCTAGTTAGCTGAAGAAAAGTATCAAGAGGCATGTACCCTTCCTAACAAGTTTAATTGGGCATGACATGCTAGCTTTAGTATATACATAAGACTGGGAATTGAATCATGGATTGTATCTCATTCTCTAGAGTTAATTGCCTACTCAGCAGTGATAATGACCTTCTTAAAATATGTCAACTTATGTAATTCACCTACTCAAGGTCTTTCAGTAATTTTAATATGCCTTCAAACTCACAGATGATAGGGACGTATTTTATCCTCATAACTACTTGTAAAATTTTGACTAACTCCAGCCATGTCAGCTTTAAGAGAGAGAGAGAGGAAGAGAGAGAAAGGAAAAAGTGGAGGGAGGAGCAGATTGAATCAGAGAAAGACACAGACATAATATCCACTGGTTCATGCCTAGATATTAACATCAGTGGTAGGGAAGTTAATGTAACAGGCAAGAACCCAATCTACAGTTCTTTCTTTTTAATTTTTATTTTTTATGATACAGTTCCATAAGCTCAAGGATTTCTCCTTCCACCCTCCCAATTACACCTCTGCTTCACAGTTTTTCCACATAATACTTTTATAAAGAATTTATTTGTTTTTATTGCATAGGCAGATATAGAGAGAGGAGGAGAGAAAGAGAGGAAGATCTTCTGTCTCATCAGGTTCACTCCCCAAGTGACTACAACTGCCAGAGCTCAACCAATCCGAAGCCAGGAGTCTGGAGCTTCTTCCAGGTTTCCCATGTGAGTGCAGGATTCCAAGGCCTTGGTCTGCCCTCAACTGCTTTTCCAAGCCACATGCAGTGACCTGAGTAGGAAGCGGGGCAGCCAGGATTGGAACCAGTGCCCACATGGAATTCTGGCAAGTTCAAGGAGAGGACTTTAGCTACAAGGCCACTGTGCCATGCCCTCCATTATTTTTTTTATTTTTTATATTTTAATCTATTATTATTATCATCAGCATCATTTTATGATACAATTCCATAGGCCCCTGGGATATCCCTTCCCTGCCTGCATCCCCCCACCCCCTGAATTCCCTCATATAATTACTAAAGCATAGTTCTTCATACACAGTCATATGTCCATTATTGTGGGCATGGACAATGGCAGAGAGTCCAACATCCTATTGTCATATAGTAAACAGTTTCATTGGGAGCCCTTCTTTAGTCTGGAAGTAGAGATGCATATTTCATTGTATCCTGACATCTGGATATGATAGTCTCCATTGCACAGTTACTATATATCCCCTTAAATGAAAAGCCATAATACAAAATCAACAGTAGGAAGAAACATAGAAATTTACAATGCTATGAAGTTAAATAACATGTTACTAGATATGAGAGTCTCCATTACACAGCTACGATACATGCCCTTAAATGAAAAGCCACAAAACAAAATCAACATCAGGGAGAAAAAACAAATTCAGAACACCGTGAAGTTAAACAACATGCTACTGAATGGATAATGTGTTGCTGAAGAAATGCAAAAGAAACTCAAGAAGCCTCTTGAAGAAAATGATGCTACTATATGGTCTATGAGTCATTGAAGAATTTAATCAGGAAAAAAGTGTTTTGAAGAGATGAAACTAACAACAATAAGAAAAAAATCCATGAGATATAGTCTCCACTGATTTTTGTTGGTGAAATGTGTTTTCTGTAGGCAACAAATAGATTTTTTTTAATCCAGTCTACTAATCTATGACATTTGATAGAGCTTAAGCCATTTACATTCAGGGTTAATATGTATGGATGGTACTTTGGTCCTATCATTTTAGGAATGGGTTGTTCATTCGTTTAGTCTTCTGTTGTAATTTTACTGGGATGTTCTTCGCATTTGCCTTTGGTTTTGGTAGGTGCTATTCCTCTTCTCTGTCAAGAGAACATCTTGAAATATCATTTGTAGTGCAGGTTTGGAAGAGGCATATTGTTTCAACTTTTCTTTACCGTGGAAGAATTTTATTTCATTTTCAAAGACAAAGGAAAGCTTTGCTGGATATGTTATCCTGGGCTGACAATTTTTTTCTTTTAGAATCTGGAATATGTTGCTCCATTCTCTTCTGGCCTGTAGAGTTTTCTTTGAGGGGTCTCCTGTGAGTTTAATTGGCATTCCTTTATGTGTCAATTGATTTTTTTCACGTGCACATTTAAGAATCTTTTCCTCATGTGCAGCTGAAGAGAGCTTGATTATCATGTGTTGTGGAGAAGATCGCTTTTGATTGACTCTGTTGGCAATTCTGTGACTCTCCTGGCTGTGGTTTCCTAATTCTTTCTCCAGATTAGGGAAATTTTCCCTTATTATTTCATTGAATACACCTTTAATCCCAGTTTTTCTTTCTGCACCTTCGGGGACTCCCATAATTCTTATATTTGTCCTTTTAATAGTGTCTTTCAATTCTTGAATACTTTTTTGGGGGGCCTGATCCAGTTCTGCTTCCAGCTTTTCATTTGCTTCCCCCCGGTGACAGGAAATATCTTCTAAAGAATTCTTCTGCACCATTCATTCTATTTTGGAGATTCTCCACTGTACTTTTAATTTGCTCCACTTTATTCTTCATTTCTAATGTATCCCCATATTATTAAAATAGTATAGCCCTTTAGCAACAGTCATAAGTCTACCATTCTGTTTTTTAAGTGTATCATGACATTTTAGCAATGGTAGAAACTGCTGCATCTATTGGCAAGACATGTTTAACTCAAGCTAGATTTCTTGTTAAATGGTAAGCACTCCAGAGCCATTACCTTTTGCTTTCCAGGATGTGCACCAGTAGCAATAGAAACAAGGAGGTATTTAATATTCCTATTGGCTATTCAGGTCATTTAAACACTACTCTTAAGAGTACAACTTGTATTGTACACAATTATTTTCATTGTGTGTGTATTCAATAAACTGTTAGTCATGACTGGCTTACACAATAAATTCCTGTGAAATGCAAAATTTATTTTAATAATTTTGCTGGTAATATCAAAGTGAATTTACCTAATATTAGTTAATTGTTCAATAGCTGCTGAGTTTGAATTGGAAATTTTCTGTTTGAAATTTTTACATCCAGATACATGAGGAAAATTGATATTTTGCTGCCTTTCTCATGAATCTTTTGTAATTTGGGGAGAGCAAGAATCCTAAACTAAGCTGGAAAACTTTTATGTCTTTTCTCTGTAGAAGATCTTGAAAAATATTTCAATGATATATTATTTGGAAAGCATTCCAATTTATTACAAAAAGAAAAGATTTATTTAAAACGTATTTTCTTTTTAAAAAATAATATAAACCTTTTAAGTAGAGTCTGTTTGAAACATATTTTCACATCAAATGATTTCGTTCCCTTATAAAATATATGATGAAATTTACTGTTTTAACTGTATTATATCCATTAAAAGAAATTAAGTTTGACTAGTCATTAAAAATTTTTAAGAATAACTGCTTTATTTAGAATGCTTTTCTAACAAAACACTAAATCTCCTTTGCAATTATATATATAGAAAGAATAAATCACTTAGTCTTGATAGTCACAACTTCCTTTGAGTAATAACTTTCCATTTCATTTCCACACAGCACTTTATAAAAATATTCATACATATTATTCTCATATAATACAAAGCAAAGTTGCTTGTCATTTTATTCATATTTTTACTTATAGAATTTACACTAAAAGAAAATATAGCTGTAATAAAATACAAATGTTTTTGAAATATGAAGGAATATTTTAACGTCTTAGATTAGTCTATGATCAGTAAACTATAATCTGCTGCAGAATAGCCCATACAAGCTGTTTTGTTCATTGGTTTATTGGCCCTAGGGTGCATTTCCTATGAAGTTTTCATTTACAAAAGTGGAGATAGCATTTCAGCAAGTGATCAAAAATGTGTTGATTTCATACACTGTAATTATATACATACACACACACATATTCTTTTTCTTATACTTTTTTCAAGTGCCAACCTCCCATATAGGAATCAGTTCGTGTCTTGGTTGTTTCATTTCCCAATCTAGCTCCCTGACGCTAGCCTGGGACAGCAGCAGAAGATGATCCAAGTCCTAGGGTTCCTGCACCCAGGTGAGAGAATCAAAAAAGTTCCTGGCTGTGGGCTTCAGAACAGCCAGAGGCTGTTGCATGTTGCAGCCATTTGGAGACTAGAAGATCTTTCTCTGCCTTACCTTCTCTCTAATCTAACTTTCCTAAATAAATAAATATTTTTAAGTCTTTCTATGGGAATAAGGCAGGATAAATATCTGGCTTAATTTACTGAAAGTCTTACTTACAAAATAAGGCATTCATTAATGTCAGAAATGCTCTCAAGCTAACACACTGCCACACTAAGAACCATTTGAACTTGTTTATTTCGAGCCCAGTGCAATAACCTAGTGGCTAATTCCTTGACTTGCATGTGCCTTGATTCCATAAAGGGCACTGGGATGTGTTCCAGTTGCTCCAGTTCCCATCCAGCTCCCTGCCTGCGGCCTGGGAAAGCAGCAGAGGATAGTCCAAGCCCTTGGAAACCAGCACCCATGCGTGAGGCCCAGAAGTTTCCTTGTCCCTGGAGTATACATAACATTTAGCTACGACTCTTCAGTAGCAACTTCTTAAAACAATAGTACAAAAAACAATCTAACATATTTTTCTCACCACTTTCCAAACTATGTTATGCCCAACATCAGTATTCTGTGTCAAATTTAGTTTTCATTTTTTATTGGTATATAACAAAACAACTTTAAATCACTTCTTGGCTTTTTTTTTCTAAGTGTATAAAAATAACTTTAAAGAAGGGACTAAAATAGGGAGAAAAAGTGAATATCTTCAATACATTTCCAGAACCAAAACAAATGTCACTTCACAATTGTTAATTATCCATAAAGGACATGAGTTGACAGCAAGTAAGATACAAAATTACAAAAACATTATTTCATTATTCATGTTTATTCATACGAATGAGACATGCTCCCACAGATATTTGAGATTGAACAAAAAGACCTAAAAAGATTTACCAATTCATTTACTTGCTAAAATATGCAAAAGTTAACCACATTGAATGATTATTGATGATTTAGCACTGATGACATCATTGCTGCTGTTACTGTTACCGGTGGATAAGGTTCATACAGTCTCTTAGACAAGTGATGCCAACTAATTTGACCTTTGACTCCCAGATCAGTAAATGCTGTAGAAGACAAGAATTAAGAACAAAAATTTTGCTTTCAGCTCTCATGGATACCAGGTTAGAGTTAGAAACTGAGTGCCAGAGTTGAGAGAAGTTGGCTATTTTTTTTCTTTTCACATGAAACAAGCCAGTAAAGCAAAAATATTTCCCTGGTATTTCTAACAGCTGAAGAATTCTTAGTGTGGTATTTAGAACATATAATAAATGTTCAATATATTTGAGTAATTATGATAATGGCCAGATTCAGCTAATCACCTGGTCTTCTCTCCAGTTTGTTGCTAACTAAAACATAAGGTATTGGGTTGGTATAATAGCCCAGCAACTTTAAATCATAGCTCATCATTCTGGCATTCTGTATCAGAGCGGGGAGTTCCAGTCCTGGCTTGCCTCACTTTCTGTCCAATCCTGTGTTCATGTGTCTGGCAAAGTAGTGGAAGAAGGGACAAGTGCCTGGGTCCTGTCACCCACACGGCAGATCCAAGTAGCGTTCTAGGCCCCTGCCTTGAACCTCAACTAGTCCCAATCATTTGGCCTTTTAGGTAGTGAGCCAGTTGATGGAAAATTTGTTTCTCCCTCTTTCTCTCTCTCTTTTCTCTCCCTCTCTTCACATCCCTTCATTCCCCCACTGTCCCCCACTGCTTCCCTCCCTCCCTCTCTATCAATCTGCCTCTCAAATAATTATTAAAAATAGATAATGAAGTGCAGGTTATGTGGGTCTGATTTTTAAGTCTCAATATACTTGATAGTAAAGTCAGGATACAAAAAAGGTACTGCTACTTAAAGATTCTCAAATGAATCTGCAATTTTGTAGAAAGTTCTTGATTAAATAATCATGAAACCACAGTTCATAAATCTGATCCAGAAATAGCATTCTAAGGCTCCTGGATATGTGTGTGCTTTTCACCAAAAGTATTCTGCAAGGCTTTTTCACCGGCTTCCCAAATATTCAACTACCTTGCTCAAGGAAACACTGTGGAATAAATCTCTTTTGGCTCTTAGGAAGGTCCGAACAAAAATATCAAAACAAGGTATGTAGATGTATAGGTCAGTTGTGAATTTAAAAATTAAGACTAAAATTTGTGGAACTGATGTACTTCATTGTCACCAGGAAGACAAAATGGATCTTGAAACTAATCGATTTTAAAGGGTTCTTTTTCTTAGCCCTGTTCTTGGTGTATTTTTAGCTTTTTATTATCTAGCTTTTGTTTTGCAGAAGCTTTTTAAATAATCACCAAGTTTCTTAGGTAACCTTTTCTTCTATTCTCCTTTCAAAAAAGAAAAATAATAGGTTATGATAAGAGTTTCACAAAACACAAAGTAATTAGACAGTCACTTTGCTGAGGGACACTGACTGTCATGATCCTCAAAACATCATCTGCTAGTAAACAAAAATGGAATAATGTATTTTTTACATAGAAAACTGGAACACATGGTAGTACAAACATGAATTCTCTGGTCAGAAGCACCTGCCTTACAATCTGGCTATCACAGTTGACTAACTGAGTGAGTTAAGAGGAGTTAGTCAACTTCAGGGTTTCTCCCTCCCCACATGAAAGAAGATATATGGGGCAATTTTAATAATTAAATGGAAATTGCTATGAAAAGTGCTTAGAAGCCTGGTGTGGTACCCTAGTGGCTAAACTCTTTGCCTTGCACATGCCTGGATCCCATTTAGACACCGGTTCGTATCCTAGTGGCCTCGCTTCCCATCTGGCTCCCTGCTTGTGACCTGGGAAAGCAGCAGAGGATGGCACAAAGCCTAGGGACCCTATCCTCAGTTTGGGAGACCTGGAAGAGGCTCCTGGTTCCTGGCTTCGGATTGGCTCAGTTCTGGCTGTTGCCGTCACTTGGAGAGTAAATCAGCAGACAGATCTTCCTGTATCTCCTCCTCTCTGTATATCTGAATTTGTAATTAAAATATACAAATAGATAAAGCTTTGTTTAAAAAGTGCTTATAAAACATGATACATTTTAAATAAACAATTTTGATATACTGACCAGATTCTGTTAATAATTTTGCCTACCTTCTAAGTCTTAACTAACCTTTTAGATTCTGTCTAGGCTATTTAAGACCAATTTTAACTACCAGCAAGTTAAGTGTTTTTTTTTTTTTTTCCAGATTCTTAGATACATTCATTTGACACAACTGGAAAGAGAATAAGTAAAATATCGCCACACTTTCCCCTAAATAAAATCTTATTTTAAAAATAAAACATACAAAATTTCAGAATGATGCCACCATGTGTGTACACACACTAAATATTTAATGAAAGAATTCACTGATATTACCTAAACATGGATACACAATCTTACAAACATATCATTCTGTTTACTTAGCACTTATTAATACACGACTTCATCAAGAAATTCTGAGATCGCTTTGCAGTAAAGAAGGCACTGCATGGAAGGAATATGTATGGAACAGAAAGGAATCAGTATTTTTAAAGTAGAGCTTTTATGTAAATAATCACCTTAAATCCCTTTTATTTACATTTTCTTTGACTACTTTTATTTGCCTTGATTTTATATTATCAATCCTTTCCTGTGGTTACTTTCCTAGTTCTCCTTTATCCCTTCACAAATCACTTGGAAAGCTTCCATATGGAGAGAAAGTTTAAAATTTTCATATGAATCAGAGAATAATAAATGCAATTCCAGCTGAAATTGCGATAATATCTATCCTTATTTTTGTTTATCATTTAATCCTCAACATTTTAATCACAGTTATTTGGTACAATTCAGTTTGGTTAAAAAAAAATCTCTTAGAATTTTTAAGAAACCCCATATTATTGGAGAATAGAACCCTTCCTTCCACAGGCATAGTTACGACTCTAAAGGTTTAGTTATGGCTCTAAGTATGTTCTTATAAGATGATACTGACCATGAATTGAAGCGTTTGTATGTCACCCCTCCATTTAGCATTTTCTACAGAGCCAATAGTTTCAAATTTCTTGACAGTTCACTTTTGCTACTTGGATTATAACATCTGGTAAGAAGTTATAAGACAAAGCGGACATGGTTGTGTATAAGTGTGTGTGTGAAGGGGAAATTCATTTGCAATAGATACATAGTTACTGTAGAGACGATGTTTGAGAAGCAGATAGCCTAAGTTTTGGTCATGTCTGTGTGTTTTTGAGCAAATTAAATAATAACTAATGCAGAGATGAAAAATAGCATTTTAAAAGGTAAAATGAAGATTAAAGAAACTCGTATTTATAAATCATTATGAACTTTCTTTAGTAAGAGTTTTACAATTTTTTTGATGTTATTAGCCTTTATAAATTTACAAAGTAGTCGAGTGACTGAAGGCCTCACCTTGCATCTGCTGGGATTCCATATCGGCTCGGGTTTATATCCCTGCCATTATGGCCACTGGGGAGTGACCCAGGGCATGGAAGATCTTTCTGTCTCTCCTTCTCTATGTAGATCTGATTTTCAAGTGAAAATAAATCTTTTCCATTATGAAGAATTCTTATTATAATAATTAAGCTTATTAATAATTTTATAAGTTCTGACTTTTGACTGTAAAAATTGTTTTCCCTTATATAGACCAAAAGTAAGCACCATAAATCTCAAATTGAAGACACAGGTAACATTAAGCTGTTTCAGTGTATATTTTGCATGTTACTTATTTTTTTGATAAGATGCTGAATAGTTTAAATTATAAAAAATTGAATACTGTAAAAGTTATATGATAATTCTAAGCTCCAGTGGTTTCTTGAGACCAGTTCTACATTTAGGTAAATTATCATTGCCTTTTACATATGTGGCAATTGAAAAGGCATCTAAATTGATAGAAGTCTAACTTAAAAAAATGCACTCATTTTTATAAGATATTTATTTGAAAGGCACAGCAAGAGAGAAGGAAAACGAGAGGGAGAGAATCATCCACTCCCCCTGGTTCCACTTCCCACGTGTGTCCAACTGCGAAGCTTGTGCCAGGCAGGTGAGGGAAATTGGAAGGCAGTCCAGGAGAAGCAAAGGCTTGCTCTAGGTTACCTTAACTAAATCCAGATCACTTTACCTAACTTTTGTTATAATTAAAACCATCTTAGGAAGGATTGTCTTCAAAATCAGTTAAATGAACGCCAGTGTTGAGTATATCATGTCATATGACATTGTGTAATCTTAATATGCATTGTTTTATACTCGAAGGGGAGCATAATATCTATGTGAGAGAAAATTCATACTTGTAAGATTTCATTGACTATAAGTAGAAGATATACATTAACAGTGGTTCTGGTGCAAAAATTCTATTTCCAGAATTTTAATTCAAAATGACTTCAAATATTATAGATGATATCATCAACAAACTTCAAATAAAAATATCCATATCCCTGATCTTGCTAGAAAAATTTTTTTAAAAGATTTATTTATCTTTTTATTCAAAACTCAGATACACAGATAGGAGAGAAGAAAGAGGAAGATTTTCTGTCCAATCATTCACGCCCCAAGCAGACACAAGAACTGAAGCTACACCATCCTGAAGCTAGGAGCCTGGAGCCTCTTCCAGGTCTCCCATGCAGGCACAGTTTCCCCTGACGCTGGGTCATCCTCAACTGCTTTCCCAGACCACAGGCAGGAAGCCGGATAGGAAGTGGGGCTGCCAGGATTAGGACCAGTACCCATATGGGATCCTGGTACGTGCAGGTAGCCACTAGGCTAAAGCTCTGGGCCCTAGCTTATCTTTTAATTTCATTTTACTGCGAACTTTTCAAGGTACCTACTGTTCAATAAAAAACATATCAGTGATTACAAATAAATTAAACCTTATTGGCAACTTGGTCCCTAGCAGAGGTAACCAGTTTAGTATAAAGCAAAACAAAGACTGTTGTTAGACTCCAACTTGACTTAGAATCCTTTTTATCACCTCCATAGCATGGGATCGGTCTTTAGATCCTGGTCAATCTTTGCATTGCCCAGGAATCTTCCCAATTCAGTTTAACTATAACCCGTTTCTTTGATGTCTGGTGACCCTGGATCGACATCTGCTTAAATATCTCATCTGGTACCTTTTTTTCTATCGTTACTGCATCAGCTAGGTCTGATTTCACAAAGGGCACCGTTGGGCGGTGTCAGCCGAATTTTCCTTTTCCTCCAGTGTTTGATTTCAGTAGTTTTCATCCATTGACTTTTCTGTTCCACGTCTATACTTCCCTACCTTTCCTTGTTCTGTTCCCACCTGGACAAAAACTGCCTCAACTGCAGCAATACTTTGCATGGGTATTTCCATGAAGATAAAAAAGCAACAAAAAGGCTTACGACCCTCAGCAAGATAAAGAAAAATTCTTTCTTTAGTTTAAAAGCAATCAGATTCCTTGTTAAAACTTAAATAAACGTGATTTTAGAAAGCTGTGCTGATCACTCGGATGACCCCACTGGCAGTTTCTTCCTCCTTTTTCAGAGCTTTGTTCAGTAAGGACATGCACAGCTTAAACAGCGCCCAGATTGTATCAGAGTGTTGGGAAAGTTAAAGGACACCTGATTCATATTTCACTTAGTAACTTATGACATCCAGCTTAAAACAGCATTTTCCTTGTATAATTAAGTTGATTGGAAACTTCACAATAATCTTACTATTTAAATTTTAAAATCCGTTAATCATATCGTGTTATTCATACATGTGCAATCACATTATTCTTTTTGTTATACATATTTAATTGTAATGTTTGTTATCCTGTCAGAATAATTTGCCCTGCACAAGCTGAAATGTTTTCATATGTAATTCAACTTCAGAGAATGTTGCTACAAAAAAAATGTAGGAATGGGCATCGCTTGCCCTCTTCTTAAAGGAGTTCTACGTTGAAGCAGCACCTCCTACATCTGAGCATTTCTTCAAGAACACTCTTCAGATTCAAGTACTATCTATCTTAGGTGTCTACAAATGCAAAACCTATGACTGCAGCTTATACAGATGCAGTTTATATAAAGATACAACTGGGAAGGAAAAGATAATTTAAAAGTGTATTGCCAAAATCAGTGCTCAGGATAACGGTGGTTGATTCCCCTGGGAACTCTTGAAAAGTGTCCAAATGCCTGCCGTGAATGTCTTCCTAAATGATAGGGGTAGGAAGACAGGAGCCTTTCATCTGATCAAGCCCCCAACCGCCAGCAGCTTCAGTTTCCCCTGGAGTATCCGATTCTTATCCTTCTGAATTGCATCGGTGTGCAGACTGAGCCGCTCTGTGAAAAATGTGTTGGCAGAGAAGTCCCAGGAGGAAGGGGGAAGCACAGTTAAAGTGAGAAATTGTCAACTGAGACTCGGTCACATCCCACTTGGAATTTCTCACCACAGACATGGCTGGAGTCTTGAGTGATAGCAACAAGATTCGTGGGAACAATAGGCACATCATATTCAAGAATGAAGCGTGTAAGCTTCATGCAAATAAGCTTTCATTGTAGCATATCTGGGCAAGGGTGTGGGAAGAATTGGACCATGGATAAAAAAAAAATCATTGCAATAATTGTAATTGATGCAGCCCAATTGGTAGAAATATTAGTATATTTCTTTTTCATTTATTCACTATACATATTCAAGATTGGCAGGGGCAAAGTTATTCAATGTATTCTTTATATTACATTTATATCTTACTAAATGCTCAATAATGCTGTCACAAGTTAATATTTAGTATTTAATTGTATGAAAATATTGAATTGTTTGTGTGTCCTTTTGCTTTATGGTGGTCCGTCTCATAGGTTTTTGATCTGCTGAATGGATCTTTTTTCAATGAAAAATGTTGGCTCTGATGATCTGCTCAACCAGCTTATCTTATATTTTTTGATTTCCATGGTTTAGCATTCACTTTTCTTTCTCTGTATTCTGCTTTCCTCAGGAATTTTAAGCCTTGGCTCTGTTATCATACATACGGATATTCAGGAACACATGTTGATTTTTATGATCTCTTACTTTATCCTCCATTTTTTCCTGTATGTTATTTACAATCTTCATGTCTTCATGTGCAATGGCTTTCCTTCTCTGAAGAGTGAATTTTAGGAGTACATTTATTAGTTTCACGATAATTGGTTGATTACCTTCGCCTCTGTGTGCATATTAATGATACTGATTTCTATACTTTCAATACTTCCTTGTATTCTCAGGAGACACACATTGTTCTGAGACTCCCTTTATGGACAAGACAACTTTCCAATTTTGAGTGCAATCTCTATCTCATCAAAATATCTTCTCTTATAACAAAGCATCCCTAGCAGGATACTGGCATTGAGAAGACCAGATCCAAAACGCCAGGATACTGTGTGTGTTATGGCCTTGCTCATTTTTTTACTGTGTATACTAAATTAAGGTAACTTACTCTATTATTGTTCACTATTTACTTTTGAATTTCTTTCAATCTACCATTGCATTTAGTCATGGAAATCCTCTTTGTTTTTGCTCATTTGTATCTTAATGCATTTTTATTTTAAGAAGAATTTTCACAGATTTCATATATCTCTCCTCTCCTTTTTAAATTATTAACATCTTACATCAGTGAGATACAGATGTTACAATTAGCAAATCATCAATTATTCAGTTATGAACAATCATGATTTATTTAGGCTGTTTTAATTTTTATTGACATCCATTTCTACTTTATAATCTCTTGCAAGATTCCACATTGTATTTGGTCTCTATGCTTTCTTAGGCCTTTCTCGGTTCTTCTCTCCTGTTTAAAACAAAACAACAACAGCAAGCGGGCAGTTTTGAGCACGGATCAATAGTTTTAAAGGCTGCTCCTATCCTGCTACTTGTTGTGCACCATTTTCATTGCATCAGTCAAGGATGTTTTCTAGCAATTTTACATGGCACTTTGATAATCTTGATCCTCTGTTTGAACTGCTGCTTGCAAGGATTTAAGAAAGCAATACTATAGTATTTTTTGTTGTTGTTGTTACTGTTGTTTTTCCTTTAAAAAAATCATGTTAACATGTTGTGCCTACTGTAGAGATGCTAAATGCTGCTCACTGTTAAGGAATGGGGATATGAAAATTCTTCACTTCCCTGAGTATGGAATATTTTCATAAACTGTTGATCATGTTGGCACTCACGGAAAACTCCATCAAAGCCTGCTGTTTCGTTTTTGAAGGTGAAGATTTATTTCTGGTGTCATTTCTGCTGTGTATTAGCTTCCTACGTGTGCTCTGACAACTTATCACCAAGTAACATGGAAAAAAACAAAGGCTTATTTATTTATGTATTTATTTTTACACTTCTGGAGGCTATAAATCTGAATTCCCAATGCCAATAGGACTGTGAGGAACTTGGTCACGCTCACACATGATTCTTGGTCACTTCATTATCTTCCTCTTTGCATCTATGTGTACAACTTCTTCTTGTGGAAGGACATCAGACATCAAATAAACCTTAATCAAAGAAGCTCATTTTCATTTCACTACCTTGTACAATCCTGGGAAAATGTATCACGTCGCCCTTCACACCCTCTAGCTGAAAATTCTCTGTGCCAAGATTTTGTTTTGTTTTAGAATAGTTGTAATGTAATTATCCATTTTAGTTTCATTTCATCTGTAAATTTTCTTACTTTACCATGATCTCTAAATGGTTTTTATATTTAATTTAAAATCTGTCCCTCTGCTTTCTGGCATTCTGAGTACATAGCATGATATATCTGGTTTTAAATTATTCTGCTCTATGAACAATATTTTGTTGTTATTTATATTTTCCCCCATACATATTTTTGCCCTCTGGCAGTTTTTAATGTATATTTTTCATTTTCCTTTCATTTTCTGAAGTTCATTACGCATTATATGACAATGGAATCCTTCAAACCTCGCCTATATGGGATGCACTTATCCAAATTGAGTTTCTACTAATGGTAGCTTTATTCCTGCACCAAATTTGTTTTTAAAGATTTATTTTTTTATTTTTATTGGAAAGGCAGATATACAGAGGAGGAGAGAGAGAGAGGAAGATCTTCCATCCGATGATTCACTCTCCAAGCAGAGAGCTGAATGGGAAGTGGGGCTGCTGGGATTAGAACCAGTGTGCATATGGGATCCTAGCTAGTTCAAGGTGAAGACTTTTACCACTATGCTATTGCGCCAGGGCCATCTTGCACCAAATTTGAAAAGCTACTACTGATTTGTCAAATGCATTGCCAACAATTTACTCTTTTCCCCTCTTTTCTAAATGTCAAAGCCACCGACATATATCTTGTTACAGATTTTCCTAATCATAAGGCTAAAGTACTTGTAGACAGTTTTTTTTTTTTTTACTTAAATGTTCAAACTGGAAAAAAATGGTCTTAATCTATCTCCAACTTCCCTAGCTCTTTTTTTAATCTTATCTCTATTGTGTTAATTAGTTTCAGTAGTAAGTTTCATTTTTGCTATTTAAAGCTTGTGCATCCTCTACTTCTTTGTGGAAATTGCTTTTCCCATGTGTTCCCCTTATGATTCAAACTTTGTCTTGGAGTTTTGTGTATCTGCATGTAAGTCCAATATATGTGTCATCTTCACATTAGATTCTCATTATTTTCTCTTTTCCCTGTGGAAAGAGATTCCTTGATTCTTCATATTACACAGGATTCTGAATTGCATTCCAGACATTTTGAATAACAAATAATAAAATGCTAGGTCTTAAGTAAATTCTCAAAGATTCTCTAGTAATCCTCCATGCGTCCAAGTTCCAAACTCACTATTCAGACCTGATAGATTTATACAATGACCTCTATCCAGATTTGGACCATGCTATATCTGTTCAGTATTCAAAGTCGTGTGTGTGTGTGTGTGTGTGTGTGTGTGTGTGTGTGTGTGTGTGTCTTTGTGATTTTAAACAGAGATTGGAATCAGCCCAAATGTGAAGTTAAAGATAATCTCAGAAATTCATAAACAATGTATCATAATCTCTTCTGGATTTCCCTTGTGTTCATCCGTTGTGTTCTCAAACAGAATTATTGATCTTTATATTATATTAACTGGCTATGCACTCCCATAAATGTTTCTTCATTTAGAACCAAGAGAAGCATACTGAAACATCTCCATTAATGAAAATGTTCCATTCTTCTACTAACCAACTGGGCAGCTCTCCCTTTGATAAGTTTGAATCTTTGCAAGCCCTCATTGCTGCCAGCTACTCCTGTCACCACGAAATTGTGTAAAACTGGAGCAAAAATGAGAAAAAGAGAAAATTAACCAATCTCTGAATATTAGTAGTACTCTTTCACATTCCTTGGACAGGCACTAAAAGTTTCTCACGGAAACCCATGTATAACTCATTGATAACTTCAGGGCCATTAAGTTCAAGGCACGTGCTTATGTATTAGAATATGCAAAATCACTATTAGTACAAAATTTTTTAAAAAAGAGACTCATGAATTTCTTAAGTTTGATTGCTCCTGGGATAAGGAAGAGAAAATGAACAGTATACTGACTTGTGCTCGCGTTTCTAAGATTCTTTTTCCAAATAAAATCATCCAAAGAGATGTGCCACTATAAACATCAAACCACAATTGCTTGCTATTTTCTACTCTCCTTTTTATGTTTGAAATATGATACAAATAAAAATCGAAGTATTGCACAGTATCAGACTATTACTACTGCAGTTAGGCTTATGGATTTAATTTTTAGCAGAAGTGTTTTGAAAATAATATTGGTATGCTGTTAAGTGTAGTAACAATAAATTTCCTGGAAAATAATTGCAAAATGAACATAAATGACTATGCAAATGGTATCAACATGCATAATATGATCTATTGCTAAAATGTGAAGATAAACACATCATGTGTAATATGAAATGAACAACAACATAACTCTCCAAAAACAAATGTTAAAGCAGTTTGGGCACTTTGATTTTTAACATCTTAGTGGGCAGGTTGACTAGATAAGCATGCAACACACTGAATAAGTACGTTTCTAATCTTGTGTCAAGAACGCTTACTAATACAAACTGACAGTTACAATTCGTATTTTTACAGACTGGAGTCCACCAAAAGAGCAAGTAAAGTTGTTTAAATTTATCCTACTGTAAGGTTACAATTCAAACCGAAAGATACTTCACTTTTTGTATTATCATCTAATGCTTCAATATTATTTTGATGAGAAAATGCACACAGATGCCTTTAGGCCTTATTATCTCAACCACACTTGAGCAGCTAACACCCTTTCATCTTTCCTTTTAAAGTATCAGAAATAACTGCTGCTAATTTGGTTCTTTAGCTATATAAATATGTTACTAACTTAGAGTATTATTATTGTTAAGGCAACCTTACAACCTGTAACAAGTGGTGAAACATAATCAATACTCTATAAAAGTTGTGGACCAATTAAAGAAATAACTTGAACATTATCAGTATGTTTACCTTTCTGTTATGGATTAATTCATGTAAACTGTTAGACATTCGTTTTAAAATCTATAATATTTGAGATTGTCTCATGTTGCTAGGCAAATCGTCACAAACGCCTTCTTTATTTACCCATAGCAATATTTCAAAGTGAATTTATGTCCCGATCTCTCTTCTCTTATTGCAGTGCTCAACAACCTTGCTGAGATCAAAGGTTATCAGAATGCTGAAAACGCTGTCATTGAAAGAATACTATCTCTTACTTTGTGAATCTAAAAGAAAAACATTAGCACTGCAAAGCCAATGAGAGTCGTGGAATCGATAAGGTCTAGAAACCCAATCACTGACATTCGCTGTGGATAAAGATTATGTTTTATTTTTCTCTAGTAGTTACGTAAATGAATGAAAATCAGATGTGGGGCAGAAATCAAACATGCTTTGATCTGCTTGTTTAAAAGCCACTCACAATGTTGAGATACCTCAAATATACTATTTATGCTGTGAAATTGGCAAGTAAAAAATAAAGCTAGATTTATTATCACATAGGCATGCAACATCGATGAAAGGAATTACTAGAAAATCTGCAATAATAAGTTTTAATATTTTATATATATTTAGAAAGTCAGAGTTCATGGGGGAATGAAATAAAATGTGATATTTTTCATCGCTTGTTCTAAAAAAAATAGCTATGGAACAAACATTAAGAAAAGGAAAATCCAAATGTTTTTATTAGCTTTTGGAAAATGAATTTTGTTGTAGAAAACTATTGTTATTTCTGCTAATAATTATTTTCATAAAGCCAATTATAAAATCATTGATATTACCTGAACATATGGCTATAGCTAGAGAAACCCTAAAGAAAAATACATATGTATGTATACATATATACACACACTTCGTAATACCAGCTGAAATTAAGCATTTAGATTAAATATTTAGACTAATATCAGTGAAGAATTACCACCAACATTCACTGACAGGTGACAACTAAAAGAAATAGTTACTAAAGGAGACAGATAAAAAATATTTACTTGCAAAACTTCATTTTTCACTTTATTCAAAGGGCAGAAAAACAGTCAGAGAAAGGTTTTCTCTTTGCTGGTTCAGTCTCCCTGTCGGCCAACAGCTGAGTCTGGCCAAGGTTAAAGACAAGTGACAGAGGTTCAGGCTCCATATGGATAACAATGAACACAACTACCTCAATAATCTCTCGCTGCTTCCAGAAGGAAAGTTCAAATCAGAAGTGGAGCCAGGACTCAAACTCGGGCATTCTGAAACACGATGGGACTGCCCCAAGTGATCTTTTAACTGTTGCACCAATATTTCCAACGAGATGTTAAATGGTAGAACAGTGAAACACAGGTGACATGACTCAAGAACTGAAGATTGATTAAGTATCAGGGCAAAGCACTGATAAGCTCCTTTGCAGCATATATGCCTGAATTACCTGGAATTATATGTAGAGTGAAGTTTTGACAGAAAATCTTATTCTTTAAAGGTTTAATTAGGTATGCATTTGTTTATTTGAAAGGCAGGGTGACAGGAAGAGAAGGAGCAGGGGAGAGAGAGACAGAGAGAAAGAGAGATTGATTTTCGATCTGAGGTTCTCTCTCCAAATGGCTACAAGAGCCAGATCTGGGCCAGCCTGAAGTCAGCAGCATGGAGCTGCATCATGGTCTCACAGGTGGATGCAGGGCCCCAAGCACTCGGGCAGTCTTCTGCCCTCTTCCCAGGTCCATCAACAGGAAGCTCAATGGGAAAGAGTGCATCAAGACACAAACTGGCACTCTTATCAGGAATACTGGCCTCACAAACAGCAACTTAATAAAAGCTCCTCAAAAATCTTGCTGAATTAGGATTTCATAACATACTACTTCTTTCAACTGCATAACAAATTGATAAGGTACAAAACTGAGAGGAAAAAATGCTTAGTGAATTTTACCAGAAGAGACTGTTCCGTGGCATCTGCTCTTTTTAGAAATTATAAGATATTAATCATAAATTATAAAATATTACAATAGTTTAGGGTAGTGTTTTATACCTTATTTTTTGACATTTGGAAAAGATGACAAGCTGTTGCAACAGAGAAGAAAAATTGTTTTAGAAGCAAAGTCAAAAGTTTGAATGAAATGTAAAAATGAAAAATGCAAGACATAATTTTAATAATCCTCAGATTAAAACAACTTTTACAAATGAATATTGGAAATATCCCAATTATCCTAAAGGCAAATGCTACCATCATTTCAAAATAAATATCTTTAGAAAATATGAAACTAGCAGTAAGAAATAATTTTCTCCTAATATGTATGAAAATACAGTAAACATAGTAAATTTCTTTGATATCACAGTATTAGTGGAGTTATGAAAAAATATTCCCATGAGCATTTAATTTGGACATGTCTTGTTTGAAAAATAACAAAGTAGAGAATAAACAGCATTGCTACCGATGGCTGATGTATTAGATTCATATAACTGGGAATTTCAAAGGAAAGCATAGGCTTACATGAAAGGACAAAAACACCTACACTGCTTTATAATGACTTGTATTCACACTGTAAATCCCTCATGAACTTAGTCATTCCATTTAAAAAAAAAAACTCAATGAAAGGTAAATTTGCTTTGGCTACCATGAAAAGATGTTTATTTGCTGATATAAAAGCAGTAACTAGCTGTACTAAAGAAAATCGCATCAAAATGCTTCTGCTCATCAGATTTTCCCCATCTATGTAAGATTAATCGGTTAGCCCAGCCCACATATAATTCACCAGGTTCAATTCTAGACTCTCACTTTGGTTTCAAAATGCCTGCTAATGTGGACTCTCAAGATGGGGGTAATTGCTTCCACCACCTTTAGGGAAGTCGGGATTAAGCTCCACCTCTCAATTTCCTGCCATTGCAGATAGTTCAGGAGCCAACTGGTGAAAGCCAAGTGTCTCCGCCTCCTCCACTCTCATTCTCGGTAACTATGGCGACACAAAAACAATCGCTAGACTACTGCCATCTCTACAATAATACCGAAAAATCCAAAATTAATTACATATTAATTGCACTGTTATGACATTATCCTACTCTCCTGTTACTTTTAATTACAAGATGATAGGACTGTTGAGTACTTTGATTTTTAGCTGTTGTTCATAGTCATTCATTGCTTATATTCTCAACATGATTTATTAGAGATATTGAGGCAAACATAGGAAGGAAAATTCAGAAAAATGGCAACTCTAACAAAAAACAGAGTGATTAACTTTGTCATCACAGTAACGTTTTAATAATTCTGTTATTGTATCCTGATCTTTGAGTAGTATATATATTTTATGTAACACAGTATAATTTAGGTAACTCATTTGATTGGCTCAGTCAAACATAACCTTAAAGCAATAATTTGGCCCTCAACTCAAACTTATGGTCCATTTCAGTGCTAAGATTAGCTTTTTAATATTCTAGTAACTTTAGGAAGATTTTCATAAACTTATAACATCCACAGTGTTTACTGATATCTTCCTATGATTAAAACCAATTACAAAAATATATTGATCTGGGAAATATTCAGAAACTGCCATTGGTTTAATAAAGTGAACTACTTGCATATGTAACTCTATATTTTTCTCATTTAAGCAAGAATAATAAATTCTTAAGGAGATGAATATTATATTTTACTTACTCAATTTTTACTTTTTTTTAAAAGTCCAAGCTTTAGCTTATACAAATATTCTAATTCATATGTTAAGTACACTTGCACAATTTGAAATGAAAAAGCAAAGCATAAATTATGGGCCAGCACTGCGGCATAGAGGGTGAAGCCGACATCTGAAATACCAAGATCACACAGGGGCACATATAAAAGTTCTGGCTGTTCAACTTCGGATCCAGCTCCCTGATAATGTGCGTGGGAGAGAAGCGGAGGACGGCCCAAGGGCTGGGGACCTTCACCCTTATGGCTCCAGTTTTTCGACCAGCCCATCGCTGGCCATTAGGGTTTTTCAGGAGTAATTCAGCAGATGAAGCATTCTCTCTCTTTCTGTCTCCCTGCATCCCAACTACTCTTTCTTTCAAAGAAAGAAAGAATGAACAAATGAAAGTAAAATCTTTCCAGGAAGAAGAGAAGTAAGACATAAGCCAAAATGAAAACAAGTAAAAAATGTATTAGTTTGCTTTATAATTCTGGAGTTTGATTTGACAATGGGATTTTGAAATATAATTTATAATCTACTAGTTGTGCATACTATGATAGTAGCACATTTCAGGAAGACATGTTCCAGATTTATGCAATGTATAAAATGTGAGACAGGTTATTACAAATAGATACAAGCAAATTTAGCAAACAACTGAAATAATGAAATTTTCATAATCAAAATTGAACTTAAAATCTGAAAGTGCTCAAATGGCACAAGTGTGGAAATAGCAGGGTTTTTAAATTAGTTAATTTATTTAGGTTATTATCCCATGATACAGTTGTATAGCCTCCAGGATTTTCCTTCCCTCTTCTCTAACCCCCCCCTTCCCACTAATTTCTCTCAGCATTAGAATAGTACAGTCATTCACAATCAGTCATAAGTACATCATTCTGCTATTTATGTGTATACTGCTATTGTTGGCATGGCATGGCAAAGTGTCCAACATCCTATTGTCAAGATACATTCAACAGTTTCATTGGGAGTCCATCTTTAGTTTGGAAGTACAGATGTATACTGCCTTGTACCTTCACATCTGCACATGATAGTCTCTACTACAGATACTATATATCCCTTCAATAAAAATCTATAAAACAAAATCAACAACAGAGGGAAAAACAGAAATTTACAACAACATGAAGTTAAATAACATGTTACTAAATGACCAATGTGTCTCTGAAGAAATGAAAAAGAAAATCAAAGACCTTCCTGAAGCAAATGATGGTATTGTGTGACCTATGAGTCAGTGAAGAAAACAAAAAAAAAAACTCATTTTTGAATTAATGCAAATAAAAACAAAAATATCAAGAATTCTTTAAATGTTTTTCACTGAGTGATTATTTTGTCCAAAATAGTGTATGTTGATCATAGGAAGCTGAATGTGGAAATATGGTTATTCCAAAGATGGTTGCTACTGAATTTCTGGACTCTTATTACTTAAACTTCAACAGAAGTTTCTTTTCTCTGAAACTGATAGGATTTTCTGTCTCAACCAAGAGATTGCAGCAGAAATGATGTTATGTCATTCCTAAAGCAAGATTTCAAATTTGTATGCCTGTGACCTTTCTTGTAACTATGCTACCCTACTCTAAGGAAATACTAGAGAATAGTGGAGATGACCTTATGGAGATCAGAAGGATCAATGAGTGAGTGCAATGAGCACAGCAGCATGTGACCAGCCATAGACATGACCTGCCTTATGAGTGAGCCTCCAGCTCCCAGGTAAGGTACCACATTTTGGAATGTTTTGTCACTCAGAGAACAGTAGTTTCTATGTTGTTATCTTAAATTGATGAATAAATGTGAGATAAGTAATACATCAAGTGATTATTTTCTTTTTGAGAAATCATTCTGTCTTGCTTAATAAAATTTCTCAAGAGACTACGTTAACACTCATTTGCTAAATAAGTTATTGCTCACAAAGTTTGGGCCATGGCTCCACTCCAATCCTGCTTCATGCTAATGTATATCCTATACTCACTCATACATTAGCTTCATGCTAATGTATATCCGAGAGGCAGCAGAGGACTTCTCAAATATTTAGACCCCTCCCACCTGGGGCAGAGACCCAGAACGAGTTTTTAAAAAATTTTTATGATAAGGTTCCATAGGCTCAGGGAATTTCACTCCTTTTAAATATCCCTCCCCTTCACTAGCTTCCCCTATAACATTACAATACTATAACATTACAATACTACAATCCTTCAACAACAGTCACAAGCCCATCATTCTGAAATTAAAGTGTATCTTGAATAAGCTTTTGTTCACTAACTACTTTATCCTGGCTCAGCCCAGACACTGCAGAAATCTGGGTATTCAGTAATCAAGTGGAAGACTCTCTCTCTCTCTCTCTCTCTCTCTCTCTTTCTCTCTCTCTCTCACACACACACACACACACACACACAAACATGTTAGAACATGTACCTTTTATTAGGGTGAAAACTAAACTGCTAATCATTTCACAGTAGAGAATAACATAAAACTGTTTACTGTAATAATCTCTCATTCTCTATTGAGTTCTACTTACCAAATACAAAGAAGCTATAGCTGTTGACTTGATAATTTAATCAAAACTTTTATTGCATTATAATAATTGGACTTAGAATAGTACAACCATATCATTTTATTAAAATTCTCTCACATGCACACTCTCTCCTTTTTATTAGTTTCAGATGCTTATTAAACAGATAATCTAAAGGTATTTCCACATACACCAGTATAGCCTGTCTGAAGTGATTCAATGATTGCTTCTCTTCCAATAATTCTGTTTAGTAACATCTCAAAGAAAAAATGTAACAGATGTTTTGCAAAGTGATCTGTGAACTTTGGACATTTAGCATAAGCAACATGCATCAATATGAATTATCCGAATAATAGTACCAATAAATATGAGCATGTACAACATCACTAAATTCAATGAAATATTTTTCCCAGTTTCCCAAGACAATGGCACCATTGAGTGGTTGCTTCTGAGATCAGATGTTAGAATAACAAAATATTGTCTCAAGGGTCCCTGAAGGACTGCGTAGCTCAAGTGGACAAGTTCAGGACACTCACACAGCATTTGAATCAGCAGAAAGCATCTGGAACTCTTGTTCTGAATCCAATCAGATCCCATTGAGAATTGCTCATCTCTACTCATGCTTTTCCTGATCAGATTTTAAATGGCAACTTGAGTTGCCAACCAACCAAAAATTACACTATAATTCAAAATCTAAGAATATGTGATTATCATGATAGGAGCTTTAAGCATTATAAAATTGAACTCACCACTTGGATGAAGAATATAAATTATTTTTACTCATTCTCTCAACTGGATGCATTTGGCTCAGCTGGGTCATTAGTTCTACACTAATAAAAAGTAGATAAAAATCTAGCATATATTTATCCAACTTATAGTGTTCAAACACTGCTGATGCCAGGCACTTTGAGTTTCTAAATTTGAAATTTATTTAATAATACATAAATAACTAAAAAGAAAAATGATAACCCCTGCTTTCTAGTAGAGTACATGCCAGTGTTGATAAATTATAATTAAGTAAAAACAGTGGAGCATGTTGAGTGGCAATAAAAAATCATTTTCTTTTGTATTCTGTTCTCTATTGGATTTTTTAAAATACAGGAGACTTTTAGCATTTCTTTTGTAGCTCCAGACACATTGGTATAAAATGAGTCAAGTTATCCTTCATCATTTGTCCCTTATGTAACAAACACACAATTTACAACATAATTTTTTCCTTCATTCCACTCCCATTATTTTCTCATCACTAATTATACACAAGCTACATAAACACGTTATGAATCTCATAAGGCAATATTAAATTTTTGTTTGATAATGTTATTGTAATTAAAAGAAGCTATTTCTGAAGTTTCTCTTTCATCCCTTAAAATTCTACATCCCCTAATTTCACTTTATCCTCAAAAATTTATTATTTCTTTTTTCATTTAAACATGTATTTTTTTTATTTGACACTCAGAGTTCCAGGGGGACAGAGAGAGAGAGAGAGAAAAAACAAGATCTTCTATCCATTGATTCTCTCCATGAATGACCACAATGGCCAGAGCTAGGTCGGACGGAAGCTAGGAGCTTCAGCTGGGTATCTCATGTTGGTGTTCTTTTATAGAAGTCTTGCTCTGTAGCTATAAACTTCCTTGTGTTTAATGTTACATCAATAACTTTGTGAATTTCCCTGATGTAGAGATATTGAGCATTTTTCATGTGTGTGTTAGCCATTCGTGTGTACCCTTTGAGGAAATCTGTTTAGATATTTATTTTTGAAATTGGATCATCTGACTTCTTTATATATTCTGGATATAATGTGCTTATTTCTTCATTTAGATGAAGTCCCATTTGTCAGTTTTTGCTTTTATTCCCTGGGCTTTTGGAATCTGATAGAAAAAAAAAATCATTGCCCATTCCAATTTCTTGCCATGTTTTATCTATTCCTTATTGTAATATTGTTAAAGTTCCATGTCAAATATTTAGATTTTAATCCATTTCAAGCTGATTTTTGTAAATGGTTTCAAATAGGGGTCTAGATTCATTCTTTTACATGGATCGATCTGATTTTCCCAACACTATTTACTAAAAACATATCCTTTTTGAAATATATGTTCTTAGAATGTTTGCCAAGGAAGGATTGGATATATATAAGGGGTTTAATTTTAGACTGATCATTCTGTCATACTGGTTTATTCATCTCTTTTTAAACTGATACCATACTATTTTAGCTATGTTGGCAAGGAAATGTATTTTAAATTATAGTAATAAAATGATTTCTGCATTGTTAGTTTTGTTCAAGATCACTTCGGTCATTCAAAATCATTTGTGATTTCTTACAAATTTAGTAGTATCATTCTGTTAGGTCTGTGAGAAGTGTCAGTGCTTGCACTGATGCTGGGAATCACTTTGGGTGATGTGTATATTTGAATCACACTGATTCTTCTGATCTATAAACATGGATATGTTTCCATTTCTTTATATCCTGTTCAAATTCTTTCATCATCAATTTATTGTTTTCATTATAGTAATGTTTGCTTTTTTGACTATGTTCTCAAGTTTTCCTTTCCTTGTAGCTATTTGAAATTAAACCTCTCTCCTGCATTTTTTTTTTAATGATTCACTATTAGTATATAGCAATGCTGTTGATTTTGGCATACTGACTTTATAGCATGCAACTTTGCTGATTTGCTATTTTGCTGTAACATCTTGGTGGTTGGCAAACTTCTATCGTTCCAATTCGGATGAACTTTCTTTCTTTCTATTATACAATTCTCCAGCTAGGAACTCCAGTCCTATGTTGATAGACTGGGTATCCTTGTCCTGTTCCAAAACATAGAGAAAAAGTGTTCAGGTTTTCCTCATTCAATACACGCTTTTTGTTGTTTGTTTTTGCTTTTGTTTTTATGTGTGATCACAATTATGCTGAAGTGTGGTCCTCCTATACCTAATTACATTGTACTTTTTATCATTACAGGATTTTTAGTTTGACACAATGTCCTTTTTTGCAATGTGCCTGTATCCCTGAATGATCCTACTTGATTATGGTGAAGTATCTTAGCAATCTAATGTTTCATTTGATTTGCTGGTATTTTGTTTGATTTTGATGTATAAAAAATACCTTCTTTTGTGTTTTTTTAAGAAGGAATGAAGAAAAGAGACCACAGTTTATCACTTACTTAAAACAAAGCAAAATAGAAACTTAGTATTAACTTAGCCACTAGCTTCATCAACATTTTCTTTAAAAGAAAAAAAGAAAATCTTTATAAAAATGAGTTTAATGGGCAAGGAATGCAAACTATTCCTGAAATTAAAAAAATATACTTTCTGTGACCACAGATCTAAACTCAATGGTGAAATAATTTTATGTTGTAAATGATTAAAGTAACCCATATTTATTTATCAATAAATTTTCAAATAACTATCTTCTAACAATTTGTGCTATTTATGTATTTAAAGATGTAATTTTCACATACATTGGCCATTTTTACTACACTTCTATTACAAAACAGTAACTTCATTAAAAACACATTTAATTTCTGTTCATTTCCCAATATAACAATTAACTATATCTGTCTGTTAATATTCTATTGTCTGCTCTCTCAGAAATGTCTAATTTACTGTGTATAAAAATTTGATATATAGTCCCCAAATGAATCTTTTGCTGCCTAGGTTAAATTGTGCATTTATTAAATTATGCAGATACTAGTACTCAGAATGAGACAGGAATCTTGTTACACTAAAAATGCTGACTTACTCAAAAATGCAAATGTCCAATTGTCAAGAGGTTCCTATGAGAATAACTTTCATGTAAAATTAACCGTTCTAACAAGATCTGACATAAATGAAATGTGCAAATGAATGAATAATTTATAGGTACAGTACTGAAAGCCACAAGATTTCGGAAGAGGTTTGTTTATTCAAAAGTTGCCCAGGTTCATTTACTAAAGAGAAATTAATTTCCATCCCCCAATATGTGCTTGCTACTACAACTATTAACAACTTAACATATTTATTTGTTGAATCCTTCTTCACTTTGTATTCCTACCCAGAGTCAGGAGACACAATTCACTTACAATCATTGATTTACCTTTCCATTGTGTAAATGAAAGGTGGGGGAAAGAGATGTAATTCCATAAATGAATACATAGTAAAATAGTTTAGGCAATGTTTGAAGGGACTTCCTTTGTGATTAAATGTTCAGGAATTATCTGTAGATGAAAATAGGTTCCTGGTTTCCATGATTCTGGTTTGCTCACAGAGAAAATAGAAAATAAATATTGATAGATAAAATATGCCCTATTTAAGATTTTTTAAGCTACATTTAAATTTTTGAATTAGAGAACTGGGAAAAAATATGGGTAGGCAAAGGCAAATGAAGAAAATGTGATATTTTAGAAATAATTTTAATAAAAATTGGAATGTAAAAAGAAGCTCTTATTTTATTCAGCATTTTACTTCTAGGATGATACATTATATTCTAAGTGCCTAAGTGAAAGCTAATCAACTCTTTGTGAAGAGAATATTTTATAAATTCATATAGAGATTAAAACATTAGAAAAATGAGCATACTTTGCCATATTTCATTGACATTTCAGATGAGGAGGACTGTAGCCATTGCTTAGAAGAGGAACAGGATGTATCTTATCAATCATGGTAATAAATAAGGGAGATTCATCAAAGTCATTAATAATCTTGGTAAAATTATATCTTCCAACGTGTAGTACTGCCCTAGGATTTACACTTAGGGAAATTTATGTTCCAAAAAACTTTGGATTTCTTTTTAAAATAAATTTTTGGAAGATAAACTATTGTATATATATGGTGGTCATCAGAGATAAAAACTCATTTCAGAATCACCAGGGACTGCATATAAATTAAAGGCATTACATATTTATGAGCCAATTACAAATTTCACATGGGATAAAAAGATCCCTGTTCATTTAATTATAGTTTGAATACTCTGAATAAACATAGTAACAGTAGCAAAGCCCTTTAGACCATATTAACATTTTACAAATGAATTACAACTTATGAAATAGAAAATTATTTTGACATTGGGGTCATGATCAAAATCCCAAGTGTTTGAAAACAGGAATAAGAGGGATGTCATACTAGTTGTCATTTACATGGGACACAATCAATTATTTTATTGAGCTATGATTTGTGTTAGCATTATGCTGTGACACAATCATTACTACATTGTTTCCTTTGGTGCTTTAACATATATAGTTAGAGAAAATCATTTATAATTTTAACTAGTGATGTGTTTTATTGCTTCTTTATTATAGGTTCTTCAAATGTTTACTTCTGAAAATTTATAAGGAATTTAACATCACATTAGCATCCTCTAAAAAGAGTATATTTTATATGTTTATTCCTTTGCTTTTAGTTTTGGTCTTTTATTGAAAGTGAAGTTTTTATACAATGATGTGAAGTTTCATTAATTTTATTCTGATCAAGTGGCCCTAGTACATATGCAGATTAACACATTTAAGAAGTAATTGTTAGCACAGTTACCTAGAAATTTAAGGTTTGTATTTTTTCTTAGTTGCCTATATTCTTTGTATTCATTTTCAGTTCTTCTTTGCAAAGCTAAAGAACACCACTACAAAAGTTGCAAATAATTATAATTGATCTGCTGAGAGGAGAGAAAGTGAAATAATACGCAATGCTTAACTAAACATAGTGGGCAGTCAAGAGCAGCTACTTGTTCCTGAACATTTTCAATCATTTCCTACAAGGTTCATCAAGTAGGCAACACAATTCTTCAGTCCTTGCTTGTCTAAAAAATGCATTATCTTTACATTTAAAGGATAACTCTCATGGTATATAACACTAAATCTTATGTCTTTCATGTGTAGTTTTCATGTGTTGTGTCATATTCTTCTAGTTTGCACTGTTTCTTGACAGAAACCTGATGTAATCCTTATGATTATTCTTCAATAGGTAGGGTTTTTTTTTTCCTATCTGATTTCTTCCAAGATTTTTATCTTGTTCTTCCGCTCTCTGATTTGAATATGATAGGGACAGATAAAGTGTTTTGGTTTGCTTCTTTAAGCAATCACAGTGCTTGGTGTTAGCTGTATTTTTTGAATTTGGGGTTTAGTATCTCAGTAAGTTTTGAAAATTCTTGGGTCTGGTGACATGAAATAGCAAGTTGCCATTCAAACATTCCTACCAGATAATGGCTCCAGGTTAGCTTATCACAGCTGTGACTCTGTCAGTGCATCCAGAGACATCAAAGTCATAGTTTGCCTGAAATGTCAACTTTTAATCAGAACACTAGGAAACATTAATTTGCATGATGGCCTAATTTTTGTTCTAAGGACATAAATAAAAGCTTCCAATAGCTTAACAAGTTAGAGCTAAAATAAAACTATCAAGTACATTTAAGAACAAATAAAAGTATATTTTAAAGATATTAATGTATATCAGAAAACTAAATGCCTTGATTCTATTTTCTGAACAAAAAATTGAATCGGTAAATAGATTTGTTGAGATTATTTAGATTAAGTATTTTCAACTCACAAATAAATATGAATGATTTACCTACAGTAATGGAAAAGAGCATATTTGCGAGTATTTGCATGGTTATTCTTTTACAAAATTTTAAGAATCAATGTAAATTCACACAACTTTCCATTCACAAACATAAGTGTTTCTACGAACAGAAAATTACCAGATACAGTTCTAAGTATATGGAGATAAATGGTAAATTATCTGTAATATTATCCTAATGAGATAATGATTAGGTAGGTTATTTACATAAAACGGATATTCAAATTTCCTGTAATTGTATGTTGTGAAATGCTTATGCAAGGATTTCAAATGTTTTTGCATCAAAATAACATCCGAAACTCCATTTTTGCATGATCCTTCTCAAGTTCGGGCAACTCTCCTCCTGTTATCTACTATAATTTTAAAAGTTTAATACAAAAAATTTAATAGACATTTATTCTAATGGTATAAAAGTCCTACATTAACATTGATATAACTCTCCCAAAATACATAGCCTACTGCATTTTTTCAAAGAATAAGACTGCTAACAATGTGCACTGAGTCAGATTTTTTTCATAGACCCACACACACACAGCTATCCAAACTTAATAAACTATGGTGTTGTATGTATGACATTTGTGAAAATTGCATTACTGTTTCATAATATGCTTTCCAACTTAACAAAATCTCTAGAGATTTTTCCACATCATTTAAAAAAAAAGTTATTTCATCCGTTAGTGATTCTGAGTAGCATTTCCCCTTCTGTAGCATTGCAGTTCCTACAGTCTACTTCAGCAGCACTCTATCTTCTGTAGTCTATTTAACCACATCTCTACTGATGCATATTAAAATTGTCTCTAGGAATTTTAACTGTAAAGGCATGGCACGGGAGAAAGTTTCCTAATGCTATAAATTTACGTTTTTCACTGCAAAATTCACCTATTTGACTTCTAAAAAAATGTTCTTCCTGCCATTATTAACAGCTAAACTAATAGTAGCAGATGTAACCTAATATAGTATTTTCAAGTAAAAACTGTGATGAAATCCACAGCTAATATTAACAACTTCAACTGCATTATCCCCGCCCTTTAAAAATTAGCATCATAGGGCCCAGCGGCGTGGCCCAGTACTAAAGTCCTCGACTTGAACACCCAGGATACCATATGGGCACTGGTTCTAATCTCGGCAGCCCCACATCCCATCCAGCTCCCTGCTTGTGGCCTGGGAAAGCAGTTGAGGATGGTCCAAAGCTTTGGGACCCTGCACCCGCGTGGGAGACCCTGAAAAGTTTCCTGGTTCCTGGCTTCAGATCAGCACAGTACCGGCCATTGCAGTCTCTTGGGGAGTGAATAATTGGACGGAAGATCTTTCTCTCTGTATATCTGACTTTGTAATGAAAATAAATAAATCTTTTTTATAAAAAAATGGCATCATAATCAAGAGTTGGAGAGATAAAAAGATTTTTGAGTAATTCTTCCTGTAAATTACTGGCCATATCTGTGTCTCTTAGTGGGGGCATGTAAGGATGAGATTCTCATCTTTAAAGGACAATTATTTCACCCAGTTTACATGCAGAAATGAGTATTTGGCATAGAAGCTAAAATGCTTCAATTTCAGTGTCATGCTATTTCTCACCTTGCAAGGTAGTGAGTGATGGTCTGAGGCCTTTGATCATTAATGTTCATGTGAGAGACTGAGACTGAGACTCACTTCCTTGTAACTGGTATGGTTGGGTTTGCAACCAGCTGTTTTGGCATTTGGGAAAAAAACAGGAAGTAGAAAATCTGTCTTTATTATCTAATGCACTCTTTCTCTCTCCCCCCATCCCTTCCATATAACTAAAAAATAGCAAAAGATATTTTTTTTTTAAATAGCCAAATCAGTTCTTTGTCCTTTTTATGAAGATGTTTTTATTGTTATTGGAAAGTCAGATATACAGAGAGGAGGAGAGACAGAGAAGAAGCTTTTCAATCTGCTGATTCACTCTACAACGACCAGAATGGAGCCAATCTGATAGCAGAAGTCAGAAGCCTCTTCCAGGTCTCCCACGCAGGTGCAGGGTCCCAAGGCTTTGGGCTATCCTTGACTGCTTTCCCAGGCCACAAGCAGGGAGCTGGATGGGAAGCGGGGCCGCCAGGATGTGGACCATGAACATGAAGATGTTAATATGAAAAGTACCAGCCCACAGCCTTAGGAGTAGCTGAGGGTTGATGAGCACAGAAGTCTCCAAGGGATATCTTCACTGAAACTTCAAAGACTGATTCTCAAGGGCACCCCAAAAAAGAGTGTGGCTCTCCCACACCTCTGTTAAGTCTCACTATCTGCCTCTCTTTGCTACTATTGCTTTTCAGAAAGCCACTGCAAGTTCTCTGGCTCCGGACAAAATAGTTCTTTTTTTTTTTAATTTAATTTAAAATTTTTAACATTCTAAATCACTGTTACTACCATGGCATGTTGTAACTCCCAACCATGAATTGGAGAGGACTTGAAAAATTTGGCCTTTGTCTATGCTCTGTGATGCAGAGGAGACTTCAGAAGGGAATCTATTGTCTTTAATACAGCCAGTCCAATCTATGCACACTTCTGACTGTATATTTACAGGTGACTCATTAACCTACCTTTATTTTTTTTGTCAATGAATAGTATACACCTTCAGGCCTCTCCCTGATATGATGTACTAACATTTCAAAACACAAAAATACAGAAATAACAATATGCCAGAATTTACTAACTAGCAAGGTTTAAAATCCAGGCTTTTGTGTCTTACACTGCTTCCCATGTGCAAGCAAAAAATGGTAATGTTTGCACCTTGTATTTACAGGCTATTATCCAAATGAGAAAAAAACAAATGTGGTGGGGTGTGGTTGAGGCCCCAAGCCCCTGCCCTGCTGCCTGGAGGGTGTGGCTTAAGCCTAACCCTCCCCATGGCCTGTGGCGCAGGTTCAGGCCTACACTTGGAGTGTGACCACCAACTTGGCTAGAAGGTCAAGGGCAGTACACTTGGAACATGACCTCTGATATGACCAGAAGATCTAGGAAAACAGATGCGTCATACAGCCAATTACAGTGCCTTTGGTGGGTGTGGGGTCTGCCGGAAGGCTCCCTCCTGCGCTCCTCTTCCATACCCTTTAAAACCTGTAACCTGCGTGTAATAAAGCAGACATTCCTCACCAGCTTGTCTCCGGTGGTTCCTGCGGCCGAAGGCCACCGTCTGCACCACCTGTCACTCATCACCCTCTGCTGGCAGGCCAAACCACAAGAACGAGGATGTGGAGAAAAGGGAGCTTTTACATATCACTGGTAAGAATGTAAATCCATGTGGTAAAACTACACAGAATTCTGCAGTAAGCTCAGATTAGGACTAACATATGACTCAGGAATCTTTCAACTGTGTATATATCCAAAGGAAGAAAAAAATGACTATTTTTAAAAGACAAATGCACTCCAATAATTTCTGCAGCATTACTCACAATAGGCAAGATAAAAATGCAACCTCATTGTTCATCAACAGATGAATGATCAAAGGTGTCATATATGCTCACTGAAATACCATCAATCACATAGATAGTTACACACCCATACTCATAAATAAATATACAGATAGATGTGATCCTCTCATTTTGAAAACATGCATGGACAAGGAGAATATTAAGCATAATGAAGAGAAAAATAAATACTGTATGATTGTGTTCACATATAATCTAAAAGATTTGGAGTGAAGGGCCCGGCGCAGTGGCGCAAGTGGTTAAAGGTCCTTGCCTTGCACGCCAGGGATCCCATATGGGCGCCGGTTCTAATCCCGGCAGCCCCGCTTCCCTTCCAGCTCCCCACCTGTGGCCGGGGAAAGCAGTCGAGGACAGCCCAAAGCTTTGGGACCCTGCACCCGCATGGGAGACCCAGAAGAGGCTCCTGGCTTCGGATTGGCATAGTATCAGCCCATTGCGCTCACTTGGGGAGTGAATCATTGGACGGAAGATCTTCCTCTCTGTCTCTCCTCTCTGTATATCCGCCTTTCCAATAAAAAAATAATAAAAATAAATCTTTAAAAAAAAAAAAAGATTTGGAGTGAAGAAGAGGATGCATAATACCAATGGGATTAATTGACAAGTTCAGGATTTACCAACTAATAAATACAAACTACAGAATTTATCATTCATTGGAGAAGAAACAGAGAAGGAGAATTGAATGAGAAATCCAGAAACAAATCAATACATAATCAAATTGGTTTTCAATAAATTGATAAAATTAGACAAACTATGGAATATTACCACAAATTAGCAGGCAAAATTAGATGAAAATATAAAGAAGTCATGCCTTCTAATTTTACCAATCATGAAATTAGTTATTAAGACCAAAAATGTCAAGTAATTCTATAATATTCTAGTAAAAAACAAGTGTTCTCTTTGTATTTAGGTAGCCCTTGAAGATGTATGAGACAAAAATCATACCAACTATAAAGAAAATCTAAATTACATCTTATCAAAAAAATTAAAATGTCACTGGCAAAACACTTTTAATTAAATAAAATAGCACATGTATTAGAAAAAAAAATGTTATATTTAAAATGTGACCTGAAATCAAATGGCTTTTTATTTTATTTTATTTATTTTTTTATTGGAAAACCAAATTTACAGAGAGAAGGAGAGACAGAGTGAAAGATCTTCTGGCCATTGATTCATTCCCCAAGTGACCACAAAGGTCAGAGCTGAGCTAATCTGAAGCCAGGAGCCAGGTGCTTCTTATGTGTCTCCCATGAGGGTGCAGAGTCCCAAGGCTTTGAGCTGTCCTTGACAACTTTCCCAGGCCACAGGCATGGAGCTAGGTTGGAAGTGGAGCAGCCGGGACACAAACCTGCATCCATATGGCAAAACAGCAAGTACAAGGCGAGAATTTAGCCACAGAGCCACTGTGCTGGACCCAAAAAATTGTCTTATTTGTCAATCTACTTATCATAGAAATTCAAGTTGAATAGTGTGGATTTATCACTTTGTTTTGCTTAATTGTTTAACAACTCTTTTACTGTGTAACTGAAACTAGATAAATTTGAATTCTAGAAAATGAAATAATATGTAAAAGTTACTGGAAGTATATTTTTTCTGCACCATAGTAAAAATATCTTTAAATTCTATATTCCACAAACTTGTTAAAGTGCTTTTTTTCTTGATAAGAAATCATATAGTCATTCATAATTTTGAAACCATTTTCAGAGATAAATATTATAGAGAGCAGAAATCTAGGGGAAAATTCTCAGTCAAGACTGATTCCTTAATGTACAGAGGCACGTTATCATAATAATCTTTCCAGATGGCTCTTTACCCACTCAGAATATTCAGAGTAAAAATACTCCCTTTGATTCTGAAGGCCGGCTCTGCACTTGACTCTAAGTGCTGTGTTTAGAGCAAAGGTGAGAGAACCCACAGCTGAGATCTCGGAGAACACATGGTGTTGTAAGAGATGAGCTTTTACAGTTCATCCACGGTGAACGCTCCACTTATTATACAAGCTTTAATTAGGATATTATCTTACATAATTAGTCATAGGTCACTGCAAATTCTATTGATCGGTTATGTACAACATACAGTATAGATGTGCAATTTTCCTTCAATTTTCATTAAAAAACAGAGTATTTACTATCTTCATCCAAACATGTGAAATTTGGTTATGCTATAGCTTACTTATTAACCTACACCTGTATCTAAATATAGCATTAGATTCTGTACTTCATAAACATGACAGGTTTCTACCTTGTCTGTATGTTTTCTTCATTTATTGATACATATATATATACACACACACATACACATAAACACACATATACATATAGCCAAGATGTATTTAGAAATTATAATTCAATGCAAAACCAAAGAAAAGAGATAGACCTCATTTTCAGAACACTCTTAGAAGGACATTCTAAAGGCTTAATGTGCTTCAGAAGTCCAACAAGCAGTCAGTAAGGTCATGTAGAAGCTAATTCTCTGCCTGTAGCACTGGCATCCTATATGGACACTGATTGGAGTCTTGCTTGCTCCATTTCTGATCCAGCTGTCTGCTTATGACCTGGCAAGTATAAAATGACCCAAGTCCTTGGGCCCCTACACAAATGCAGGAGACCTGGAAAAGTTCTTGGCTTCAGCTGAACTCCCCACCTTTGCAGCCATTTGGAGAGTGAACCAGCTAGGAAGACCTCTTTCTTTCTCTATGTCTCTCCTCCCTGTAAAATATGCCTTTAAAATAAAAATTATTCTTAAAAAACAAAAAGAAGGGGCCCGGCACAATAGCCTAGTGGCTAAAGTCCTTACCTTGCAGCTACCAAGGTCCCAGCTGCCCCACTTCCACTCCAGCCTCCTGCTTGTGGCCTGGGAAAGCTGCAGAGGATGACCCAAAGCCTTGGGACCCTGCACCCAAGTGGAGACCCAGAAGAGGCTCCTGGCTCCAGGATTTGAATCAACTCAACTCCAGCCATTTTGGGCACTTGGGGAATGAATTAATGGATAAAAGATCTTTCTCTATGTAAATCTGACTTTCCACTAGAAATGTATAAATCTTAAAAGCAGAAGAAGCAGCAGCAGAAGCAGCAGCAACAGCTAAATAAGCATGAATGGCCTGAAATGAAATTAGTAATGATGGAGAACCCCTAAGACCTCGGAATGGGGTGTGTGTGTGTGTACAGTCTGTACAAAAAAATAAATAAGAAAACTTAGTGTGGCTAAAATGAAAGAAGCTATAATTAAAACATACTACAACAGCCAGTTTGAAAACAACAAAGCTGACACACTTTAATAATGTTATAAGGATAACTTTAAAGCCAAGCATGAACTTCAGACTGCACAGGCTCTCTTACATGTGATGTGAAAAACGCATTCTAATCCCGTCCTCACATGGACATGTCTGAGAGATACTTGCATCAGACAATCACTGCTCTCCCTGATTCTGAGCACAGGAATTCAGCATAAATTTTACATAACGTTATCCTATACTCTGCTGAAACCTTAAACTTAGGAATGGGGAGCATGTTTGGGACCAGGATCTTTAACCCTACAGAGACCAAAGGTGTAGGAATGGGGGAAAAACCCCAGTACACATCACTGGATGTCATCAAACTGCTCCTGCCAACATCCCTTGGTCACCAGACAGACCTATCCCTCCAGTTAGTAGTTCGGTACTACATACAGGATTCCGTGACTCCAGGCTCACTGTCACTGAAATATTGGCCCTGTTACAGAATTTTATTCCCAGTAGATGGGCATTCTGTAAGTGCCCAGCCAATGTGGCTATCAGAAGTTTTATGTGCAGAAAACAAAATCTATACATGATGACTATAAATGGATGACCCTTCCAAAATGAAAAGGGCTTAATATGTAATTTATTTCTCACCAATCATATAATGGTTCATTATTGCTTCTGTATTAGTTTTCTAGAACTGATGTAAGAAAGTAACACAAACTGGGTGGCTTAAATACAAGAATCCATTGCCCCACAATTCTGGAGTCTATAATTTCAAGCTCAAGTTGCTATCAGAATTGATTTCTTTTAAGGCTGGAGAAAAAATGTGCTGTAAACATCTCCCCATCTACTGATGGATTAAATGCCATTTTTGGAATTTTATGGCTTGTCACAGCATCACTCCGGCATCTTCATGCGACATTTTCCAGGTGTGTGTGTTCATCTCCAAACTGTTCTCTTTTCATAAGGACACCAGTAATATAAAAGGGTAGATTCATTGAATGAATTTTAAACTGAGTACGTCTGTGTAGACTCTATTTCCAAATAAGATTACTAAATTCACGTACCCATTGTGACAAAATTGTGAAAGCTGATGATGACAGCTACCTAATATCAACTGACCGATGTATTTTATCTACTTGATTATGTAGGACTATGATGGATGCTTAAATTATTGAATAGAGTGAAGACACTCTAGTTATCTATTTATATTTTCTAATGTCATTAAAATAGATTTTCATTTATAAATCTAATTCTTACAGATAAAGTAAACATATCCACAACACAATTATTAAGAAAAAAAAAAAAACTTTTCCCGTATTCCCAACAAACATTTTTGGAAATAAAGTATTGCTATCACCTTTCAAGCTGCCCTTATTTTCTTCCGTAAGAACAGACATATGTGCCAAATGTAAAGGAAAATACAGCCCTGGCTGTATAAGAAATACTTCTCCCATATTTTTACTGAATGTGTAAATATATACAAATAATTGATTTTTTGTTTTTTTGAACTTGATTGAAATGAAATTACGCTATTTATATTTTTTCTAATTGGCATTTTGCCAATCAATTATGAGTTGTACATGCATCTGTATCTATTATACTCATGTGCTATTCTATATAACATAATTGGGTAATTTAAATAATTCACCAGCTGTTTTCTTATTTTATTGACATTTGGATTGTTTTCATTTTTATGTAATGCCAATAAGTACAATAATATTTTTTTCCATATGTCTCCCAGCACACATTTACAACAATTCATCTAAAAACTACTGAAGGTGAGAAAATACATATCTCTTTCTGTATCATTCATGTGTTTATTCCCTTAGTTGAACAAAACAGCACTAATTGTGTACTTTAAGTTGTATCTGATAATTTGCATTGCAATTTTGATTTTATATACACAAACATGAATACACATATTAGTAGTGCGTTTATATTTCTAATAAATGTGGAATAGTATATATCTTGAAATATTGCATTTAATGTTGTTTACATATTTGCTGGTTATTAATTTTATGTTCATTTAACTGTATATTTATTACAGTGCTATAAATTTCACTAGTGCTGCAATTGGTTATAAGAATTCTCCCTCAATAAAAGTTATAAGTTAATATAGTTTTAATCCTTCGTAGAATGTTTTTCATAACATAAAATTCTTTTTTATGGATAACCCATCTTCTTACACACAATTGACAGCACTAACTAACTAGACTTTTTACAAAATCAGGTGTTTGTTTAATGCTATTCACCTATTTTCAGCTACTGTTTTTAGCTATATGCATGGAAAAAATTTTAACCATTTTTATTTATGAAATTGAGAGTCTGATATATATATTTGATATCTATATCTGCATGTATATATATATTTATATCTATCTGATATATATTTATATATGTTGATAGTTTAATATACTAACTATATCAATTTAATACATTGTTTATTATACTATACAATATGTAACATATATATGAATAACATATAACATAAGATTGTGTATATTATATAATATACATTGATATACAATGTATTGTATGTCTAATTTTATATAATTATATACTATATATCATATAGTATACATTTTAATGCGATATAATATAGATAAAACATAATTATATACATAAAATATATAGAGATGAGAAAGAGAAAGTGTGAGAGACAGAGAGGGAGAAAAAGAAAGATAAATTTATTTATATACTAATTCGTTCACTCCCTGGAATGTTTGAAACTGAAACAGAGCTGCAGCCCATGCTGCTAGCCAGGAATTTAATCCAGATCTATTATATGCATAAGAGTAACCCAATTACTGGAACTATGGCTGCTGCCTCCAAGAATGTATGTCAGCAGAACACTTGAGTCAGGAGCTAGAGCGGGGAATTGAACCCAGGTACTGCAAAACAGAAGCTGTGCATATTTATTCATATGTCTGAAAGGCAGAGTGAGAGGGAAGACACATACACACACACAGTCTTTTATTTACTGTTTACTACCTAAATGATCATAACATTCAGGAACGGTCCAGGGTGAAGCCAGGATCCGGGAGGGCCTGCCTAGTCCCTCTCACGGGTATTAGGGGATAAACTAATTGGATCACCATCTACTGTCTTCCAGGATGCATTACCAGAAAGCCGGATCAGAAGCAGAGCAGACTGGATTTGATCTGACACTTCTTCATGAGATACTGGAATCCTGTGCTTTTATCTACTGTACAATGCTTGCCCCTGGAATAAGCTTGAACAAATACTTTTTCCACCATTTTTACACAGACTGACTAATATTTTTAGGCAACAACAGCATTAGCACAGTATTTGGCTTTTCCCTTTGTGAGAGAGTCATGTTGCATCTACGTATGCAGAGTTATAGATCAGATTCGTTACAGTATGAACAAATGAATGAGCAAACAAATGTCCTGAGAGGCACAGATGCCACCTCGCCAACAAGGATTATTTTAGTGGTTTTTGAAGTATAACTTACAAAGTTCTAAAGATAAGAATTTGCAATTAAGAGCACCTTGAGGCTCCAGAGTCAATGGTAAATCAGACTCAGGGTTAGCACCATCAACTGTTAATCAAATGTAAATTTAAAAAAAAAAAGAAAAAAAAAAAAAGCTCTGAAGACTTAACAGGCATTTTAGTTGGTATACCAAAAGACTCACTCTCAATACAATTATTTGAGTTCTTATAATTTGGATCTTAATCTCTCTTATCAGAACACATCTTACCAGTACTGTGTTCTTGTTTATGGATTACAGTTTTATTTTATGGCTTTTCTTAATGTGCATAGCCTTTTTAAAAATTTTGATATCCAGCAATCTCACCACTAGGAATATATATCAAAGCAGTTTTATTATGTAAATGATGTTGATTGTGGAGCTTGGAGTATAACAAAATCAAAGGCCCTAATCATGGTGCTACAATGAATATTAAGAAACATAGCCAGTGTGGGTTGGACCAGTAAGCAAGATGAAAAGAGTAAGAACTGAGGAGAGAAAATTAGGAAGACATTAGGACTTGATGTGCTTTGAAATGTGTTTTAATTTTAATTCAAATTCAAAATAAAGTCAAGAGAGTTTTGGGTCACATATATATATCAAATCTATAATTTTCATTTTGAAAAGTACATTGTGGTTGTTCTGTGGAGAATAAATGTAAGGGTACAAGAATAAGAAGAATGTGACTTACGAGGACAGTGGTCCAAAACAGAGAGCCCAGTTGTCCAATATTATGATGCTTGTAGAAGAGATGGACAAAGATGGGTAGACTTTGATTTCTGCTGTATACAGAACTACAGCTGACAGATGTAGGGATAACTTAGGTATGGAAGTTAAAAAAATGGAGGGATCAAAGATTTCTTGACTTAGAACTTCAACATGTGGAATGATAGTGATGCCATTAGTGAGGGGAAGATATGGGGAAGAACGATGTCTTGTTTTACTACATCCATCTTGTTTCAACTGAGATCTTTTCTCAATATAAATAGATTCCATTGAACTCTTATTCAATATAATCCAACCACCTGCATATTTACTGGGAACCTTGTGGATATCAGGTGCTATCTTGGTAAGAGATTGTTCTTTCCTCACTTTAAGAATTGTAGACTGGGGGCTCATTGACCATGGAGAGGCATAAATAATAGCAAACAGCACTGGAATGCCAAATATCCTGTCTGATATCTTCTCTCCCTTCCAAGGACACAGCTGGTCTTTAAGGAAGAGATTTTGGGGTCCAGTTTCAAGGTACCGATCTGGTTTTTGAATCAAGAAAAGCACAGCTATGTGGGAAATAAGCACATTCTAACTGATAGGTAAGTGTAAAAGCAAACAATGTTTGCCAGTTACCTGAGGGAATTAAAACGCTCTTGGTATGGAAGAACAAAGATACGATGCAGGTGACAGAGTTCCCAAACTCCATCCTGCCTTCCCCAAGGTACCACGTTTCCTAAACACTCAGGCCACTCACTGATGTGCAAAGGAAAACCACCCTCCTAATTGTGTGTTCCTTGTAGATGTCACATTGTCAAAGACCCTGACATTGCTGTCTTGTCATCACCTTGGTGATGACTTATTAAATGGGGTCCAGGATTAATGGACAATAATCAAATGAGTCAGTTGTCCCTTCTTTGCCAGAACAATCAGATTGATTTTTAAAAATTATACTAAAGTTTACTTTCCTTCTCATTTAGTTGAGTAGTTTGTTCTGTGAGGGCTTTGAGTTATTTGTTCAAAATAAAAATCCACCTGTCAGAACGAGATGGGAACATTAAGTCCAGGGGAAAAAGGAAATGGATGTTTTCACCACTTCTCACTGATTTCTTGCCTCTGGTTAGATGATCAATACCACGTTCAGCTCCACATTACACTTTAAAGCCCTTTTTGGAGATGATCTATCAGGATTTTATACAAAAATAACAAAAAGGCTAAGTTGTGATCATGTTTAATCTTACTATTCCTTAAGATGCATTATATAACAACATATCAAAATCACAAATTCAAGAGTAATGCAATTGTATGAAATGATATACTTCTGAGAAACAAGGGCTAAAAATTTAGCCACCATGCTGTGCAGGAAAACAATGCTGATTCCAACTTTGGAGAATAACCCTTTGTATGAGAAAAAGTGGTCATGAGAAACTCTCATAGAAATTAAGCTGCAGGAAGGCACTCAACAAGCTTACTAAGGGCAGTGTGCAGCGAGTTAAACCACTGCTTACATCCCAGAGTCTGACACCTTAGAACCAGATTGAAAGTGCATGCCCCATTTGTGAACCAGCTCCCTGCTGATGCAGCTGGAAAAATTACAGATGATGGCCCAAGTAATTAGGGCATACACTGCCACTGCAGAGACCCAAAGGAGCTGCAGACTCCTACATTCAGCTTGGCCCAGCCCTGACTACTTCAGCCATTTAGAGAGTTAACAGTAAGAGACATTTCATTTGTATATCCATTCTCTCTCTCTCTCTCTCTGTATGTGTGTGTTCGTCCTTCTGTTTGCCTTTAAAATAAGCAAATAAATAAATCTTTAAGAATAAAGTAACACAAACAGTTCAATCAAATCTGCTTATGACAAAGTAAAAGCCTCTCTAAAAGCATTCAAGATGCTAAAATTTCATTTTGTTTTATTTTCCCAAGCCACAGAGAAATGTCAAGTAAAAAAAAAAGTGCATTTTTAACATTGTTGTACCAACAAGGCCTTATTATTTGTTGTTACAGTTAACAATACACTGGGAACCCCATTTGTTTATTCTTGTGAATTCTACCTCATTTGAGTATCTCAAATTACTAGAACTTTTAACAATATGAATTATGTACTTTAGTCTTATGTAAAAGACAGAGTGACACACTGTAGAACGGGAGCCAGAGAGAGAGAGAATGTTTCCATCGCTGGTTTAGTATGTAAATTTCTGCAACAGCTAGGATAATTGGGACCAGTCCAAAGTCAGAAACCCAGAGAATCCAGTTTCCTAAGCGGGTGGCAGGGACCAAGGTCTCTGAGCAATCATCAAATGCCTCCAAGGGGGCACATTAGCAGGAACTGGGATCAGAAGTTACTTAGCTTCGACTTGAATCAGGCACACCGCTATGGAATGTGGACCCCTCCCAACTCATGAAACAATTTAACCCTGCTACACACATGTTAACAAATCTCAGTTTAAATGAAAGCAAGCAGAAACATCTTCGGAAGAGAACTGCAACTCTTTCATGTCCATGCTCATAATATTCTGTGTTGTTGTTACCATGTGAAAATGTATTATAACACATTACCATATGAATTTACTATTTTAAGAAATCAAATGAATAAAATAATAAATTTAATCATCACCGTTTCTGTCAAAACATGTCTCGAAGACCTAATTTTTTTTTTTAGATTGAATATTATCATCAAAAGTTGAAATGCATTTCCACTGACCTAGCAACAACGGAATTATAAGTAAATGAAAATCATTTGCTAAGATTAAACAACAATTTTGGCATATTTTTTTGGTTTGATATCTTTCCATTAGAAAAATTAGATGTAAGTAAGTTGAATAATGTGTTTAAGAATCAACTATCAGGGGCCCGGCGCGGTGGCGCAAGTGGTTAAAGGTCCTCACCTTGAACGCCCAGGATCCCATATGGGTGCCGGTTCTAATCCCGGCAGCCCCGCTTCCCTTCCAGCTCCCTGCCTGTGGCCTGGGAAAGCAGTCGAGGATGGCCCTAAGCTTTGGGAACCTGCACCCGCGTGGGAGACCCAGAAGAGGCTCTTGGCTTCGGATTGGCATAGTATCGGCCAGTTGCGCTCACTTGGGGAGTGAATCATCGGACGGAAGATCTTCCTCTCTGTCTCTCCTCTCTGTATATCCGCCTTTCCAATGAAAAAAAATAATAATAAAAATAAATCTTTAAAAAAAAAAGAATCAACTATCAGAAAGAGAACTGCTATATATTTAACACTTCTTAGTTTTACATATGTAACTTGACATGATCACGTTCATTATTTGCTTGGGTAGCTATGAAACAATTCACAAACTAGGTATCTTATAAATAACAACAACAACAACAACAAAACATTTCCCATGGCTCTGGAGTCTGGGAGGTACAAATCAAGGTAGCAGAAAACTTAGCTTTTTTGAAGATGGTTCTTCACAAGGCGGAGGCATGAGTCACCTAAGGGAGCCTCTTTTATGGAAGTAATGAAATCATTTGTGGGAGCTCTGCCTTTTTGATGAAATAAACTCCAAAAGACTCCACTTCCTAAACCCATCACACCGGGGGGTAGAATTTCAACATGATCCAGCTCCCTGTTCATAGCCTGGGAAGGCAGTGGAGATGGCTCAAGTCCTTGGGCGCTTGCACCCTCACGGGAGATCTGGAAGGAGCACCTGTCTCCCAGGCTTGAAGCAACCCAGTTCTATTCATCGTGGCAATTTTAGTTATGAATAAAAAAAAGAAACATCTCTCCCTCTTTCTCTTCTTCTCTAGCTCTGAAATAATTAACTAATAAATCTTAGAAAAAGACACTAACTGGTAAGCATACCCAGCATTTTACTTCAGATGAGAAAGTACACTTAGTATTATTTATAATCAATTATAACAGTAATTATAACCCTATGAAATTGAATTTCAAAAATTTAGTGTGAAAATACTAATTTCCTACATGTATTTTGTATAGACTTGTACAGGACAGAATTGCCCTTGTTGGAATAAATTTCGCAAAATTATGATGCAGTTCACCAGATGTACACAAGGATAGAAGCTATGGGAAAAAACAGATTTATACAGACAATATTTTAGCTGCATAGAAATCTATGTAATATGTGCTATAAAGAAATAAAGCTAAGAATTAATTCAATATTGATTAAAACCCAGAGGAGAGACTAAGATATATCTGGATTAAGATGATCTTTTCTTTTCTAGTTGATGATGATGATGTGTATTGTTGATTTTGGTTTGATCAAAACCTTTTGTCCTTATCAGAAACAAACAGGTGTGCATAAAATCCTTCTCGACTGACCAGTTAAAACTTTATTATGAAAAGGCTATCAATCTGGACAAACTGTGCTTTCTTGAACTCGTATAACCTCTAAAGACAGATGAACCTGCAGCTGGGATTTCATCACGGATACAGTGGTCAGGGAAAGCTTTGCTGAGACAGACTCCAACTATTCCACTGTTCAGAATGTGCATTAGATGGGGCATCTCCTCACCCATTTGTAGTACACATACAAAGTTGAAATCCCACTTGAAATGTCATGTCATATAGTCTATTATTTTTTTAAGATTATTTGAAAGGCAGAGAGAGAGAGATTGACTTCCCATGCACTAGTTTCCTCCCCAAATCAGAATAATATCTGGAGCAAGGGTCAGCTAAAGCTAGGAACTGAGAATGTCCAGGCTGTTTGCACGCAGAGCATCTGGGACTCATCAGTACTCTGATATGGGATACTGGAATTACAAGGGCAACAGTGGCTTATCCCAATTCACCACAACACAATCCCTAACCTTTCTTAAATGTGCCTTAAGACATAGTAGAACAAGGTGTAAGGCTATGTGTGTACCTGTTTTCTCTTGCTGTTCAGTTTATATAGGTACAACATATTCCAAAAGAAGCTTAGATAAAATTAAGTCACCAATGACATAAGCCGAAATCTTCTGAAAGGTATTTAAGCTTTCAATTCAGCTTTTAACTTTCTTGGGAATGCTGGGCTCCATTTAGGATTCATTCATAAACTTGATGTTTAACAAAAGCCTTGTTTACCTGAAACTGTTTTGACTCACTCTTCCAGGTTGGTAGTACTCCTCCTAATTTACCTCTAATCACTCCTAAATAAGAACTTTAAAAACTTCAACACTGAAAGGAGAGTGTCTCCACAACATGTGGAAACAAAAATATGTGAACCATTCTTACTATCAGATTTTGTGTACTACAACCCTAATATAATCAGTCCTATGACTCAAAGGAAGAAATATTAGAAATAATTTCTGCAATAAAACTGAGGTTATTATAAAATATACCAAGTAATATTCAGTAAGCACAGCCAAAACTACATTATTGAGAAAAATTCTAGGAGAAAAGCCATTCAATATGATAGCTCCTAATAGCAAAAATAAAATATTCTTTAGACAAAGAATATAATTAGAACCCTTTATTTATCCATGCTATGGAGCAAAATCGGAAAACACTATATGCACCATATAACAAATTTGGTAACTGGATTATTAAATCTAGTTTAAAACATACTTTTGCTATATTATGTTTGCTAGAAGCAATATTTCCATGCTGAATATTTTTGCGTTGAAACATTCTTTTGGCCCTAGGGATCTCATTTGTTGTGATTTATACTATGCTTATTCGTATATTTTATCAAGTATATTACAATTTCTTGTACTTTTTGTATAGAACATCCAGGCAAGTAGAATATTTAAATAAAAGTATATGTAACATAAATGATTTAGCATTTAAAAATGTGACTAATATATTGATATGCTAAATTAAAGACACAAATAATTTCTTAAATTTGTCATTTTAGTCAATTTGTGTTCCACTTCTTTGGTTACAAGAAAATCTGTTCAGAATATTGGATTAAAATTTGCATGAGTTTTATTCATCTAGACGCTAATCTCTTTCTTGTGCATGTCGCACATGATTCTTCTGCAGCTCATGTCATATCCGGATTCGGTGCAAAAAAATCCATTTCTGGGACAGGACATTTAGACCTTGGACATTCAGGCCATTAATGTACCCTTTTTATAGCTAAACATGCAGAGAATCAAAAGTCAGACTACAGAATTGATTTCTTCATCTTATTTCCTTTACATTGATCATGGTATTTCTCAATTCATTGCTTTGGTCAAGAAAAGTACTTACCCATCCTTTTAAGGGCAGTCATATACTGAAAATAATGTCTCCATTCTCTCCCACATATGAGCACAGACATCACACGATTAGAACAAAGAGCAACAGAAATATCTGAGCCCTCAGGAGCCACAAGAAGTCATGTCTAAGTCAGCATTATTATGCTGTGCATGTCTGGTTCTGCTTGATTTTTTTAAAGATTTATTTTATTTTTAATAGAAAGTCAGATATATATAGAGGAGGAGAAACAGGAAGATATCCCACCTGTTTCTTCACTCCCCAAGTAGCCGCAACATCTGGAGCTGAGCCAATCCAAAGCCAGGAGCCAGGAACCTCTTCCAGGTCTTCCAATGGTTGCTGGGTCTCAAAGGCTTTGGGACATCCTTGACTGCTTTCCCAGGCCACAAGCAGGGAGCTGGATGGGAAGTGGGGTGCCCATATGGGATCCCAGTGCATGCAGGGGGAGGAATTTAGCTGCTAGGCTACTGTGCTTGGCCCATTCTGCTTAATTTTATAACCAAACTATTAACATGTTTTATTCAAGCAAAGTTTTTCTATTTCTGGGATTATTTCAATCTTTTCTTTTTCTTTCTTCATCAGGCTTTCAATCTGCATTTTGTTTGTTTTGTTTTGCTTTGCTGTTTTTGCTCTTTTTTCTTCCTTTTGCATGAATGCGCATTCCTTCATTCCCTATAAGTTATTTTTCTTGAACTGCTGATTAAAAGCATCCCTGAAATGAGTCATATTATTTGGTAAGCTACACATGTAATTTGTAATCGGATATCATGTACACAAATATTGTCCCAATCTACTTATAACTTCAAAGAAACTGGTTATCTTCTAACAGAAATGTTTGCTTTCTAGAATTCTGTTTGCTGGCTTTCAATCGAGTTCATACACAGCTTGTTCAGACACAGCTTCTGTTGCAAGGGTTTCTGACTTCACTGGTGAGGAGAATGCAAAAGAAAAATTAATGTCCATTTTCTCAGATATATTTTGATCTATCACTAAACTGTGGACCATCTTCCTGCCTCCGGATATAAAGCAGAGCTTCAAAGCTTGTTACAACAGATAAAGCTGCATTGTACCAGCCCATTAGGCACATTTAGAAAACACATTTGGAACCTGACATTTCACAGACTGTAAGCAAAGGACTAGACTGTAAATTAAGATGAAAATACAAGCAACCATTTCAAAAGCACTGTCTATTTTATTTCAAAATTACTGTTAAATGAGAACCTTGTAGAAAGGAGGGCTAGAGTTACAACAAGCACTCCCAATTGGATCTGACTTTACTCATTTTCTGAAGATACTATGGGTATAAATCATATCAGTACTTGATTTTATTAGCCTTTATTATGCCTAAGTTAAAATCACTTAATTGCACATTGCAACTGAAGAACAGAAAATGCTGTAGTGATTACTGTAAGGTTCCTGCACGTCTTCCTCAAAGAAATCAAATGTGTTCAACAGTCTTATTTCACTAAACATCTTCAAAATTAAACTATTCCTCAAAGGTATGATGAAATGTACCACAATGAAGACAGATATGCTTAAGAGGGAAAACATGACTTAGATTTTAGGTGAATTAATCCATTACTTTTAAAAAAGAAAAGAAATGAAGTCAGGTAGTATACCTAAAACATATGTTAAAAATTAAAATAAAGAGTACATTTTAAAAATAGTTTATTCTAGTATTTAATTTCCTAGATTATTCTTGAAACTGCTTTTGTCAAAGAACTTTATGAATTTCAATTTGCCCTTCAGTCAGCTTCTGCTTGCTTTGTCTTAAGTTTAACATATTACATAGTCATTCAATATTGATCACAATATAGGGCTAACTTGGATACAATATACCAGATTAAAGATCTGATCTTCCACTAGCAATCATTTCCTGTTTCAGGAAGCAACCCTTGATGCTACACTGCATTTGATCATTTCTCTTGGATGTTTCCTAATCTGCAACATTTCTCAGTTCTCTGTTCGCCATGACTGTCATTTTTCATAGTGTTGGCCAGGTGTTTGGTGGAATGATCCCATATTTTGGTTTCTCAGATATAAAATAATTTGTAAATACATTTTGTTTCCTTGCTCATTGGTCTTTTTTTTTGAAAAAAGTGTTCAGAGTCCACAATATGTTTATGCAGACTGCACAGTGAACAATATTGGGGGATTCCATATATATATGGAATATGAGTATATACATAAGGAATATATGAATAAGGAATATGAATATATCTATGTATCACAGTAACTGCCCCTGCAAAGTTTGAGCTCATACACTTCCCATATCAAAGTCCCTGCTCAGAATCTTGGCTGTGCTTCCGATCCAACAACCTGCTAATGCAGCTTTGCGGAGGTAGCAGATTATGAAGTTCTGGGCTCCGGGCTTCAGTTTAGCCCAACCTCAGCAAGGATTTGGGGAGTGAATCAGCAGACAGAGAATCTCTCTTTCTCTCTCTGAGAGATATACATATGCGTGCGTCACCCTTTTAAATGGGAATTATTGAAATTCCCATTTGTATTATCACCGTTATCAAAATAACAATGATAATAAAAACCCAAAGTTCAATGCTAACTTTCCCAAATTCTGTTATCTCTCCAGAAATCTCTAGGTACACTCGAGTTTTCATTTTGCATAGTTGTTTTTTCTGTAGTTATTTCCAAGCTCACACATCATGAAAATTAAACAAGAAATTATTTTCTTCATTTTTTTCATTCACTGGAAATGAAACTATCAAAGTCTGTCATGAGGAGATACAGGAAGTAATTCTGACACGGAAATCTTTCATAAATACTGCTATGGAGAAGAATTGAAAGATGTAGAATTTCAGCTTGACTGCAACAATTTTATTCTTATTTATTTATTTTACTGGAAAGGCAGATTTACAGAGAGAAGAAAAGACTGAGAGAAAAATTTTTCATCCACTGGTTCACTCCCCCAGTGGCCACAATGACCAGAGCCAAGCCAATCCGAAGCCAAGAGACAGGAGTTTCTTCTGGGTCTCAATCGTGAGTTTAGGGTGCCAAGGTTTTGGGTCATTCTTGAATGCTTTCCCAGGCCACAAGTAGCGAGCCAAATGGGAAGTGGAGTAGCTATGACACAAACTGGTACCCATATGGGATCCTGGTGGGTGCAACTCGAGGATTTAACTGCTAGGCATGATTCATACCCCAGGCATGATTCTGTCCCTAAGCCCCTAATGATTTGTAGTCCAGACAATTGTGCTTACTGCATTCCTTGTTCTCATGATAGCTTGTGCCACTACAACTGCTTCTCATACCCCAAGTTTTACCAGGAAAAAATAATTTGGATTCCTTAGAAACCCGTCAAATGAGATATTAAGACTAAAATGCATTAAATAAAAATGTTGTTTGTGCCATTCTGCATACTTATGGCATTTGCATAAAATAATAAATAGATTGTAAATCAAATTCTATGAATCCCCATATACCCTGATTCATTGTGGGAATTTGCTTTAATAAATTTTAGATGTCAGGATCTATATTAAAATTCTGCAAGGATATGACATTATATAATGCTCTGCCTCCATTCTCCAGTAATAGTCTAACGTTAATAACATTTTGCATGTATCTCATTGATAATCAGCCCACAGAGTGATGATAATGTCTACTGATATGCAATATTACACTTTTGAATGAGTGAACACTACACATATATTAAAGATTAAAAAATTTAAGTATATCTATTGGCTTCCTAAAGCAACAGAATGCAGCTTATTTCTAATTATTTTTCTAAATTATAGCTATGTAAACGAATATGTGCTACTTCTTGGCACTGAATGTTCTTCTATGTGTGAAATCATGTTAGAACAGAAATTACTCAATATTGTTTTCCGCAAAATAACAGTTAACCTTAATAAAAATTCAAACATCTGATTAGTCAATACCTCTTCAGGTATCTTAAGATATATAAAACTTCTCTGAAAACAAATACATATTTTCACTTAGTCATTTCTATATGCTCTTTTTATCATGACAACCAAATCATTAGCCATAACATTTTCACTGATATAACCATGGGGTTTATAGAATACTTTTAAAAATAGAATGGTATCATCATTTTTGAAATTTAGAAGTATTTCTAAATCCAGAGTTTTGATCAAAACTGGAGATGCAAAAATAGGTGCATACTGATCTTTAATTTTTTTTCCAAAAATGACAGTTGTATTTTTTTTGACAGTTGTATTTTGCAGGAGGTCAGTAGACTTGCCTGTTCAAGCAAAGTATAAAGTGGGACAACTTATTTTTAACTTGATCTTTCCTCTTTCAGTGTTCTTCCTAATTACCACTCTGTCCTGTTTATAGTGTCCATATGTTGCTACTTCAATGTTAAGTAATTATCTCTGAAAATCGCTTCTTTTAGTGCTTTGCTACATTAGCAACTCTGATCTCCTTGCCTGTTTTTCCCAGCTTCCCAAAGTTTTTACTTAGATAATACTGAATGCATGCAATCACTCTGAATGTTACCTGCTCAAATGCAGAAAAATCAGATTTAACACACATGCACCAAAAAAACTCACTAATGGGCAAAAAAATGTTAATGCACAAGTTATTCTGTGTAAAATACGTTTCCAGATGATTCTTAAACAGCATGCCAAAACACCTGAAATCAGTGATACAATGCTAAATCATAAAACCCTTTGATGTCTGCATTTTTTAGCTAATGCATTTTGAACCTCTATATCACATATAATTTTCTACGCAACTTACATGTTAATTAAACTATTACAAATAAAAAATTCTAGATGTGTTAACTTATTATATGGTATTTTTCCACATTGACTTAATTTCATTGCATTTATATGTTTTACCATTTTTTCAATTTTATTCACCTCATTAAACCTTGCAGTTTCCATTCTGTAAATTTTTTAAATTTATTTTTAAATTTTAGATGATGTTAAGACAGTAGATTAGAATGAGATGACTCAAGGGTTAGGGAAAAATACGTGTGATCATTCTTCATAAATTTTCTATTTCTCCTTTTTTTTCTTTGGTGGGGGGTGATAAGGAGAGAAGTCATAACCAGCCTCCCAACCATTCCAGCATCCTGGGATGGAGAATGGTCACATACTCCAATGGGTAAGCCCAGGTGGTTTTGACAGTTCTGAGATGTTGTAGATATTGCCAATTCAAGGATGAGGCAACACTTTCAATGTGCACTGGCTGACATGTTTGACCTCAGAGTCTTCGTTTGCTGTCACTGTTTGCCTGGAGTAGTTGATCAATTTGTTCTGGCCCGTCTCCTCTGGAATGGTACAGATACCCCCTGCAGGGTTCAGTGGGCTGCCATATCCTCCATGTGGATGGATGGGGCCACCTGTCCATTACTCCGTCTTTTCCACTGAGGAAGACCAATTCTCGCAGCGGACCAAGGACTCTAGCTAGGTGACCAGGGCCCCATGAGAACTCCTCCCATACCCGCCCCCCAGGGCTCATGGACCTAGCACCCACCACACAGACAAGCCAAGGACACAGGCCAGGTGGCCAGGGCATTGCCCAACCCCCCATCGCTGGGACTCACAGACATGGCACCCAACACACAGGCAGGCAATCTCTCTGTGATTCTAACTTTCAACTCAAATAAATGAATCTCAACCAAATATATATATATTTTTATTAGCTGCAACAATACATAGCTCTTACACAGAGTATCTGAACTTGAAAGACTCAGGCAGATATGATTAAAACCTTGTACCTCCCCAATGCTATGGCAAATGAATGAACAATTATGTTTGATCTTTTCAATATAAAACAGACAAATAATTCATAAAGTAAATAGCTCCGTGAAAGCAAAAGCACTTTGTCTTCCAAAATTTGTCAGGAATTGCTCCTGCCAGCAATTGAGTGTGTGTTTATTTGGAAATAAGCAAGTCTAAATATTTGAAAGGAAATTTTAAAGCCCCAATTCTATTTGCACAAACAGGAAATTTTCTCAAAATGCTGTGTTAATGGACTCTGCATTAGAAAAGCTAGACACGACTAGTCAAACAGAAAGTAAGTATAGTTCTACAAAGATGCAATATCTAGAATAGTCTACCTAAATTTAAAATTTATTTTTAAAGATTTATTCAAGGTAAAATTTAAAGTGACTGTTTAGAGTTTATATATAAATATTTACTAAAATAAATTTTAAGTGATTCAAGAGGAATGATTTTTAAGTGTTATGTGACACAAACACACAGATTTAATCTGACAATAACAAATGAATACTTCCCTGTGAGCTGTTGAAAACTACACTGAATGGGTACTGTTTCTACCAGTTACATGTGACAGTGATCAAATTCTCTTTTTCTGCCTGTATTTAGAGTTAATAAGAGAATGCCGTTTTTCAAGACTTCATCTTTTGATCTCTTATCTTTTTTTTTTTACCCAAGAATCTTGACATTTATAAATAAGTTTCTAAAAAATCCTATGCAGGTATTTTTTTTTCTTTCTGAACTTACCTATAAAGGCTTTATAAAGCTTCAAAACATTTTAAAGAAGTGGATTTAGTTTGACAGTCTGCTGCAAATACTTGCAAAATCATAGCTTTAATTGGGATACAGCTGCTGCTGATTGCTGTAAGGACAGGGTGTCTGTATGGACTGATTGGCCATTTTTATTTGATACTGCATGAGCTTGCTTTCGTTTTATTCATGCCGTAGCTTTCTTAAGGAAACAGCTTAAATGATTAAAGACCTAAAATGGAGTGTCCCTTTGCCAACTATCAACAGTAGAAAATGAGCTGCTTTCAGTGAATAAACATTGCCAGACACCTGTGTATGACTTTTTCTCCTTTTTGGAGCAGGAATTATTGATCTCAAGAACCAATTTGCTCAATGGTTCAGCAGTCACAGAAGTAAATGTTTTAAACTGATGAACCATACAAAGTAGTAACAATGTCAAGGAGGCAGGAACAATTAGGTTTGCTGGAAGAAATACAAGGAGAACAGGCATGGCTTTAGGAGTGTTAAATAAATGTGTATTCCAGTTCTTCTTCGTACAAGGCCCATGCAATACTGGCAATTGTCAGTGATTTCAGCTGATTTTTAACAATTAAACTCAGCAGCTTTATAATTATTTTGTGATATTGTGGGTTTCCATTGACACAGAAAAATATCAATGATATAATTATTATAAAAATTGTATTGTTTATTTCTTCAACAATATTTTAATGATCTTAGTGATAGATCTCTCAAGCAAAAGAAGAGGATTCAAATAATTCCATGAATGCATCTTCAAATATGTGGAAGTACGTTACAGACACCTTGACCCCAAAAAAGACAAAAAATTCTGAAAGGTAAAATGCTCATTGTTTCAAGCCAAATATTTTCGAAGATCTGTAACCATCCTACTGATGAAATGATTTACAGTTCTATTATCATCAAGGTCACTCTCCTATACACTCAACAGTTTATTATTTCCTCTTGGGACATATTACTCAGAATTAGTATAAATCTCCATAAAATATTATTCTATACTATGTACTTGAAAATTTTCAGGCTAAGAAATTAAACTTTCATTTGTGAAATAGAATGAATTGAAAACGTGCACCCTTAAGCTAAGTTATCAAAACTTCTACTTCCTGTTATAAAACATATTTTTAATTATAGTTTACTTACCCATTAAGCAAAAAAAAAAAAAAAAAAAATCCATGACCTGAAGTCATTTCACTGTCTGTGAATAGTATTTAACATATTAACTTTTATTAACTTTCTCTTTAAAACCCAGCAGACACAAATTTATATGCAGAATTAAGGATTAAATTGTAAAGAAGATAGTTAAGTAATATAATAGCAAATATAAATAAAATTACCAGGGGATTCTAAGCAGAAGAATAACAAGAGTTTTGGAAATATCTTTCTATATAATTTTATTAAGTTTTTGCAGTCTTTAGGGTGGTTAAGAAGGAACGAAATCTATTCCTCAGAAGGGGCAAAAATTATATACACTGAAAGCAGAGACTCTGGAAATACAGTGCACATGGTTTCCTACCAGTTTCTTTGTGGAATTACAAACACAACCTTGTTCTTAAGATCTTTAACATTCTCATTCTCCCTACAAAAGCATATGTTGTCACTAGGGTGGCTAGAGTTGTACTTTTTCTTTTATAAGTAATATAATAATGATTATATCCTTAAGAATTAATTTAGTGTTAAGCAGTTTTGATCGAGTGTGGCTCTATGGAAAACAACAGCAAGCCTACAGATTCATCTTCTTTTCAATGATTCTATATTTTTGCTCTTCATACACTAATTTCACATAAGAATCATAATATCACACACTTAGTTATATAATGTATTCTGAAAAGTAATTATTGAAAATGGGAGACTAGAACCTGAAACCTGTTCTAGTGGCTGAAATCAGAAAGGTGGCTGGGGCATTGAAAAGATGTCAACTGACTAGAAAAATATACAGTAGTGTAACTGGAACAAAATGAAAAGAAAGCTAACCTAACAGAAAGCTAACCCAAGAAAGCTAACCCAAGAAAGCTAACCCAAGGATGATTCTAAAAGTTCTTAACACAAGGTATGCTGTCAAAATTCCAAATAAGGGGCCCAAGGGCTGAAGTCTTTGCCTTGAATGTGCCAGGATCCATATGGGCGCCAGTTCTAATCCCGGCAGCCCCGCATCACATCCAGCTCCCTGCTTGTGGTCTGGGAAAGCAGTTTAGAACAGCCCAAACCTTGGGACACTGCACCCGCTTGGGAGACCCAAAAGAAGCTCCTGGGTCCTGGCTTCGGATCGGCTCAGCTCCTGCCACTGTGGTCACGTGGGGAATAAATCATTAGATGGAAGATCTTCCTGTCTGACTCTCCTCCTCTCTATACACTTGGCTTTGCAATAAAAATAAACATAAAAAATCCAAATGAGCAAATGCTTATGTCAGTATCCTGTAATCAAGTGATGGTTAAATATCTACTGCCTTAGTTTTGATCTATGTCCCTACTAACGTGCCTAGGCATGCAAAAGTGAACATGGCCCAAGTGACTGTCCCTCACAGAGAAGACCAGTATGGATTTGCCAGCTCCTGGCTTCAGTTGCTCCAGATACAGCTGTTATGTGACAATTTGGAAAGTCAATCAAAGGATGAAAATTTTCAAAATAATAATAATAATGAATATATTTTTTAAAAAGTTTCAAATAGGCATTTGGGTATATGATTCTACCCCCCCCCCCCAAATGGCTCGAGATTTGTAGATATCAGTTTGGGTATTAGCATTTAAAATTAATATACCTTTTGCTCAGTAGTAGGGATGTAAAGTTGCAGTATACTGTATCATCTCTTCATTCCGGATACGCTAGTCTCCATTATAAAGTCATTTATGAGAATATATGTATATACATGCTTACCTATGTATCTAATTTGTTTTTGTATTTTGTTATGAATGACTCCAGATGAAACTTAAACACACCCTGAAAATAGGACACTAGTTTTGTAGCATTGCCTAATCCTACAGTGCCATGATACAGCTGAGGAGCAGAATGCTGGATTTGTGTGACGTGCTAACGGAATATACGGTTGTAATAATATGGGGGGGGGGGGCATGCGGGAGGGGAGAATGAAGAGGGAGGCAGGGGAGTTGAAGGGGGAATCACTAATATCTACAAAACCACATCATGGAAAATAATACTAAGAATAAAAAATACACATACACAAAAAGAAACATCATGCCAAATCAAAGGATTGCATAATACCATACAAAGTAAAAGTGCAGAATCACTACAAATCCCCCAAAAGAGTATTTCATGACTTACACAGGAAAGGAAGTTTGGCTAATATTGGAGATTACAAGGTGGGGATAAAAAACTAATAGCTGCATTATAAAAACTGACACAAGAGACTATTTTAAGAACAATTGACTTGGGCCTGGTGCAGTAGCCTAACAGCTAAAGTCCTTGCCTTGCATCCATTGGAATCTCATATGGGCACTGGTTCTAACCACAGCAGCCCCGCTTCCCGTCCAGCTCCCGGCATGTGTCCTGGGAAAGCAGCCAAGGACAGCCCAAAGCCTTGGGACCCTGCACCCAACATAGGAGATTCGGAAGAATCTTCTGGCTCCTGGCTTTGGATCGCTGCAGCTCTTGCTGTTACAGCCGCTTGAGGAGTGATCAACCTTGCTCTCTGGCTCTCCTCCACTCTGTGTCCCTACTAATGTGCCTTTATTTTATTATAACTAAATAAATCTTTCAAAAAAGAGAACTGATTTTGAGCTAACAAATATCTAAGAGATCCAACAAAATTTGTTTGCTTAAAAAAATAAAAATAATTTCTACAATCAAATTACACTAAACAATATAAAACTATAAATTGGGTATAAAGTGATAGTCACAAAAATTACAAATGAATTTGTTCATGTCACTCCATATTTTTCCATAGTTTTGATACAATAACATGTAGGCGAGAATGACATATGCCATAACTGGACATTATTGAGAAATATTTAAATAAAATAGAATGAAGCCTAGTTGTAACTCTATCAAGATCAAATATAATTTGAGCTGTTTTAATAGTTGACACATTTATCAGAATCACCATTAACTTAAAAAGTACCTAGAGACTTACGTACTAATGGAATGTTAATTTAATATGACCTCATTTTAATATTTTTTCTTAGAATATTACTTCATTTGATTTTAGAATTCCAAAATTGAAAGGATGCATTTTATACATTTTTAAAACGATGTATCTATCTTTTCAAAATTCATTTGAAAGGTAATGAAACAGAGAAAAAGAAAGAGAAGGAAGAAAGAGACATTTTCCAGCTTCTGGTTCACTCCCCAAATATCTTCAAGAGGCAAAGCTGGCTTGGCAAAGGGTCAGGAACTCCACCCATACAAGGCAGCTAGGCTCCAAACTTTGGGGCCATCTTGTGTTGCCCTCCTTGGTGCATTAGCAAGGAGGGGGATCAGAGGCAGGGTAACTAGCCCTGGACCCCACACTCTGGTATCAAATACTCCCTCATAAGCTGCAACCTTGACCACTGCACCACAACACCAACAATCAATTTTGATGGCCAAAGATAATATCAAAATGATTTAGAGCAACTTCTACTTTAAATTTAGAAATCCATTCTTGGATATTCTTTAATATCTAAATAATTATATCAATATGTTTGGCCAAAAATTTCAAGTGGATCTTGTTATAGGTGGATGCTTATATTTTTCACATAATCTCTGCTCTAGAAAACAGTCATAAAACTTCCAAGCCATTTCCTTACCACTACATCTGTGATAATGTTTTCTGAAGTTTATTATATAGTGTAGGCTGAAGTACATTTTTATATTTTTACATTTTACATAGTTTAGTCCAAATATTTTTGTCTCCCTGATTTGCACTTTTATAAAAACCATACAGTAGAAAAATTTTATTAAAGATTCTTTCTCTTCCTTACAGTTATGCAGCAAATACTCCTACTCATATTAGTTCTGTTTAGTCAGAATATGCAGATATATTGTCCCAAAGCATATGTATACCTTGTGTTCACACACAGACACATGTATCCACATAAACGAACACACTTTATACAGTAAACTTTTTCATCCTGTGGTATTTTGACAGGGACACCATTTAATCTAAAGTGTTTTGAATAGTATGTAAAGGATCAAATCCATGAACACAGAATGTCTTGCAATTTCTTTTGCTGTTTTTATTTGATTTCAATGATTTGAAAGAAAGTCTTCAGTTTAAACCTGTTCAATAGGTTACCTATTGATTCTTTTTTAATATTTGGGTTTTTTTTAATGAGATATGGTCCTATTATATTAATTTTTGTAGTTTTAACTCAAGTACTTTAAGACACATGGTAGTAAGAGTATTCGCCTCAGGCTCAGCATGGTGGCCTAGCGGCTAAAGTACTTACCTTGAAAGCACCAGGATCCCATAGGGCACTAGTTCTAATCCTAGCAGCCCTGCTTCCCATCCAGCTACCTGCTTGTGACCTAGGAAAGCAGTCGAGGACTGCTCAGAGCCTTGGGTTCCTGCACCCACATGGGAGACCTGGAGGAAGTTCCTGGTTCCTGGCTTTGGATCAGCAGCACCGGCTGTTGCGCTCACTTGGGGAGTGAATCATCAGAGGGAAAATCTTCCTCTCTATCTCTCCTCCTCTCTGTATATCTGACTTTTAAAAAAATATATATTTATTTATTTATATTACAGAGTATTGACAGAGCTTTCCTTTCTTTTGTTAATATTTTTGTTTTGTTTTTATTATGCTTTGTAGAATGCATGTCAGATAATAAATTTTGTATAACCATTTCATCTAGTTGATATAGAGCATAATTTTAGATAGATTTTTTTTTGTTGACATTTTGTTCATTTATGAATGTGGAGTGTTAATGTGCCCTTCTCTTGGTCTTAGACTTTCTCTCACAGCAAGTCTACTAATACATGCATATTACATTATATTATTTATAATTCACATATCAATAAGGTGTTAATTGTAACTACATTAACATATAAGTAACATGATTTAACATATTTTCTCTTGTACTGATCCTCTTATTATTTAATGACATTCATTTCTGCCTTTTACTATTTTGTATTTATCTACAATCTAATTTATGTAATATCAGCATGACCACTCTTGCGTTGCTTTGGAACATCTTGTTTCATCAGTTTACTTTCAGTCTGCTTGTCTCCTTGAACTTGATTAGTTTCTCATAAGCAGGGTTTCATCATGTGTTGTTTTTAATCCATTCGATCACTCTCTATTTTAATTGGATCATGTGATCCATTTTACATTTAAGATAATTATTGATAGATAAGGTCTTGTTACTGCCGTTTTGGTATGCATTTTATATTACTGGATTAGTGGGGGTTTTTATTACTCAATTAGTGTTTTTAATGTTTTATTTGCTTTGAATTTTAGAATTCATACTTATGATATTCATTTCTGGAATCATGAAATGATCTGTATCGTTACCTTTGTTTTCTAGAAAAAATTTGAAATGCTAGTCATTAATATTGGTTATAAATACAGAGAAATATACATTTCAAAAACATTTTGAAGTGATAATGACTTGCTATTGATTAAAAAGATGTGAAGGATACAGAAAAAAGAGAATATAAATTTAGAACTCTATCCTTGAAATATGTTCCCTTTCATACTGAGTTTTTGATATTTCAATTTAAATCTTTAGATAATGCCTTTCTCTTATCGTAATTTTTGGGTTAACATTATTTTTTGTTGTTTTGATTTCAGTACTCATTCTAACAATGATGATGCTTAATAAGCCATGTTTACTTTGCTAGAACATTTTGAACTGATCCTGATTGCTACACTTAGCAGTGGATTGTCTACCTCTGATATTCTTGCCCCTTAAGATATATGTGTAAGTGATAAACTTAGCTGTCTGTGAATGTCTTTATTCATTCTAAATTCATGAAGGAAAGACAGATGTTTTAGAAATAGTTTTAGAATCTTACAGCATCTTTACTGAAGAAACCTGCAGTCAGGTGAACCGTAATCACTTTACATAATTCTTTTTCTTTAAAAGCTTGAGAGTTCTCATTTATAATTGTTTTTTAATCATTGTTGTCTTTAATTTTGAGATAACATTTTCAACTTACATTGTAGTGTAACTTAATGTCCCACTAAGTATAGATTTCAACACACAAACAAAAAAAAAACAATACCAAAAACATAGTCCTGAAGGGACACAGGCAAGAATTCTTTCTGTCTTTAACTTGGAAGAGTTTGGACTTTACATATTTTAAAATAGACACTGTTGAGTTAATCTGATATGACTTTTGACATTAATTTAACCAGTAGTTTAACTTTTTGTACTTTGTGAAATTTTTAATTGTTACCTCTCTAAATATGCATTTTCCTCCTTGTTTTCTCTAGTTCCTTGTATCCTCAACAGTTCAAACAGTTGCTTTTTAGGTGTCCCAAAGTTTCCATAAGTTTAGTTTTCTTGATACTGTTTCTCTCCTGAATCCTGATTCTAAATTTTCAAATAACCAATCTTTAGGCTCACTGATTTTTTTTCCATCTGATTTATTCTGCTACTGATACTCTCTATTGCATTTTAAATTTAATTTAATGCACACTTTAGTTGAAGGACCATGTTTCACATTCCTCATTATCTCTGTTTCTCTGTGCAGTATCTTTGATGAAGCAGTTAATCACTTTCTTGGGTCTTTTTGTCTGCCCCAGACATTCTAAGCAGAGTGCTTACTTTTCCTGAATAAATGGACATCTTTGCCGTGTAATCACTGTATGGCATCCCAAATTGAGATATGATGCAATTCTATTGTACTATCACTATTTCAGCCCTTGAGTACATCCCAAACCTGCATTATTCCAAACTTGCTGGTAGTGTGTTGTTCAGAATGAACTGAAGGAATGTCTAAGGGGGTAGTCCATCCATAAATGTTTCTTCTTGAGTTCAGGGTGGTCCCAGGAACCTAATTCTTGAGCCATTAAGGCCACTGTATGAAGTCATACTTGGAGCCTAAACTTCAGTGGGACCAGTGCAGCACAATGAAAAACTAAAATTCACATTAAATGAATTCAAGGTCTGCTGCTGAGATGGCGTCACCATCCATATGTCATGCTGGCAGGTATATATGTCTGAATGATTGGGGTCCCTAGAGAATAGTGGAAACCCAGGGTTATCACCTGCATTACTGGTCTCCATGATTGCCATTAGCTTCTAACAAGGGCTGGGTTTTATCAGCCTAACAATGAGTGCCAGAATACAGCTCTTGATTTCCTTGCCGTCTGCGTACTAGTGGGAAGTTTGTCATAAAGGAAGCTCATTTGCTGCGTGAGTTAGCAGTAAACCGGATTGCACTTGGACATCATCATCACTAGGTCCTGTGTGGTCCCTAAGGACAGACACCTTGCTGGGGATGATGCACAATAAAACGAAACTGTCCCACCAGAGCAAGATCTCCTCTTGATGTCCAGGGAGGTGCACAGGCTTCTTCTGAGCAGTGCCCTGGGAGTAGACCTCTTTCCACTTTATTAGGTGTTGAGTCTCAAAGCAGAAGTTTCAACTTTGGTCACCAAGGAAAGTCACAGAATTCCTCCTCCACTGTGTTCCCCAGCAGCAGGGCTTGCCTTATTGTCTACTGGTTTGGGGAGAGGAGTGGTAGAAGTAATCCCTTGAGTAACTGAGTAAGAAGGGTCCAGAATTCATGGTGAGCTTACAGGCTTAGAGGATCAAGCTACTGGGTCCTGTTCAATGCTGGTTTTTATCAATGCAGCTCTGGCTCTGGATTTTATTTTTAAAGTATAGATTTAATTCCATTCCCTTTTTCCTTTTCCTTTTGCCTTTCCAAGAAAGAGGCAACTGTGTCCATCTTCTATTTCTTGGGGCTGGATGAAGGACGGTATGGGCTGTTATTTTCTTTTTGCTTTCTTCAATGAGCCTTTGAATACTTTTACCCGAAAACCCATTCCTTTGGTGTCTCATTCAGCATCTCATAATTCTTCTCAAAGTGACTCAGTTAGTGAATAACTTTCAAATCTGTTTCTCTGTAGGAGACAATCATTGGAACATATGAGTCAGCTGTATGTTGCTCATCTTCCTTACATGGTTATTCCTGCAAGTATTTCAAATCAGTGTCCTAGACAAAGGACCCATGAGAGAAATCTGAAATGGTGATCAGCTGGTGTTTATGTTCTCATCATTTGTTTAGGTTCTCAGAAAGATGCAGCTGTATTCAGTAAATCCAGATCCACTTTACTCTCCTCCTCTCTGCTTCATTTTTTTCAAATCCTGCATTACTGTTGTCGAAGTTCTCACAATAGATATGTGTCTCTCTGTCCCCATAATTCATTTGGATCCTAATGTGACACCACTTAAGCATCCATCAGGTTTCAAACTTGAGCCAAAATATGAAAATGAGATATAAAAATTGTTTCTCATACATGAGTAAACTTCATGAAAACAATCAGCTTACCATAATGATAATATTATGTTTTTCAAGACAGTTACCTAGGCATTTATTCAATTTTACAAAGAAGTTTCAAGCCTTACTTAGGAAGAATTTGTATATATTGTTTTAAAGTGTTCTTTGAATAGGATGTTTTCAAGGCTAAGAATGACACTGGTGAAACATAAGATGGCAAAATATTTCAGCAAAAAACAGCGTTACATAAATTACAAAAATCCACATTTCACATGATAAGGCTGTTGCTGCCACACAAGGGTTTATCTATGATAAGGAAATTACTAGTATATGTTAGTACTTGAAATTTGCCCTGGAGAACATGGAGTTTATGTAAAGTTCTCAGATTGTGTGAGCTGAGTTTAATCACTTCTCACCTTCTAATCTGGACCTCATCCTCATAAAATTTGCAGGATGAAAATAAATCTTTAAGTATTTGGTCAATCGTCACAATGCTATTTTGTAGGGGAAAAAGTAATTATTTTTCTGATTTAAATATGTAAACTTTTCCAAAACAGATGAATATAAAATATCAGATTACATTTTTGAAAGTAATTCAATCTGTTTTGTCTCTGGATATCACATTATGTTTTATTTAAATGAATTGTGCATCCTATGATGAGTCCATTTTTGCTCATATTTTCCAGTGGCAGCATTATGGTGTAGTATATTAAGAAATCACCTACAGTACCAGTACCCTATATGAGTACTGGGTTGAGTTCTGGTTACTCTACTTCCAATCCGGCTTCCTGCTACTGGCACCTGTGAACAATGAAAGATGTTTCAAGTACCTGGGTACCTGCCAGCTGTATGGGAAAGTTAGATGGAGCTCCTGGCTCTTGTTTTTCACCTGGCACAGCTCTGCCCTTTGTGATTATTTGGGAAGTAAGCCAACAGATGGAAGGTACCACTTTCTTCTTTCAACTCTGCCTTTCAGATAAATATTTAAAGGAAAACATATAATGAAATAGCATATTATGAATATGATAGGATGGAATTCAGGATACAAAATGTGTGCAAGAAAAAACAATCATGATAGAGTCATGCCTGGGAAGATATCTCTGGGTTATTCTCTACATTCTCTACATTAATACTTCCATGGCACTCACACTGAATGTATATATTTATGGTCATTGGAGATAAACTGAAGAGAATAGATTGAACGCATCTAAAATTATACTAAATTTGAGAAAATTGCTATCTATCTCTTAACACAAGTGCAATAATAATTATAACTGTTCACACCATGGAAGCCCTCAACTAAGAGTCAGGCAATGCATCCACAAAACAAATATCTGCACAGGCTAAGATTGCGTACAGAGTGTTGAGAGTCAGGGGAAGAGATTATTCTGCCAGTAAACTGCATTTTGATTTTAGATAAATCACTTACTCAAATGAGTCCCAGGATTTAATTTTTTTATATATGAAATGAACATTCTCCTGGGTTATAAAAATTCTGTTTAGAGGCCACAATCCACAACAGGTTAATAAAATTGATTAATCCATTCAAAACTACTTATTATGTATAGACTCAACGCCATGCATTAGCTTAATGTCTAGAATCTAGGCATTTGGAATAGTATACTTAGCAAAGCTGACAAAATCCCTTTGTGAAGTAAATTAACAGCATAATTGATAAATTTAATCAATTAACTGAATAATAAATTAGAATGCTTCAGATGATAAGCTATATTAGGTAAAATGGGATAGGGAAATTATTAGAAAGGGAAAGGATTATAAATAAGGAGGTAACAATGTTCTCATTAAGAAGTGGCAATCAAGCAAAGACCTGGAAGAGAAGAAATACGAAACTATGAAAACACAAACTGTCAGGGCCAGTCTCATGGCCCGGCAGCTCAGCTACTACCGACAATGCTGATTTGAATCCAGGCAGCTCCACTGAGTTCCAATCCAGCTCCCTGCTAATGTGTCTGGGAAAGCAGTGACACCTAGTCCAAGTTTTGGGTTTCTGAAACCATATGGCAGACCTGGAGAGAGTTCTAGGCTCCTGAATTAACCCTCTCAGCTCTGGCTAATGCCAACTATTTTTAGAGCGAACCATTGGGAGGAAGATCTCTCTTCTGTTCTTCCTCATTCTCTAATACTCAAAACACTAATAATGGTAGTAATATTTTAGCAAATTATTGGACAGTTTATTTGTACTAGGTATGGAAGTTACATGATGTCGCTCAGTTAACATTTTCATCTATCTAATGCTTACAAGTTAGGAAAACAAGACTAAAAAGAGTTGATCGACTTGCCCAATGTAACAGATCTAGTCTGTCCTGGGACCAGAATTTGAAATTAGGATTACTGAACCAGAGCCTATGCACTTCAGTAATTGCTGTGTAGCTATTTTAAAAGCTGTAAAATTTCAACATCACAATCTTCTCAGCATCTTCATACAAGAACATCTTTGCTGAAAACTCTATGAAGGAAAAGATACAATACACCAAAATATTGCCAGTGGCTGCAGCATTGTCTATTTAAGAAATGTGTGTGTTTCGCTCAAGCCTGCCTTATATTTTCTTTGTTTTGTTTACAATGCTTTATGCTACCTTATAAAAACAAATACCTTAATCTTAAAGTCTAGAAAATATAATTTCTTCAAGTTTCAGTTAAGGTGTTCATAATGTGTTATCATTTTAAGGAAGGAATAGATAAATAATAAATAATTTTACATTACAATCTTGATGCTAACTATTAATTGTCACAGATAAAGATGCCAAAATTAGAAAAAGGGAGAAGAGTCAGAACTTTTTAGGTATTGGTATTTGTATCAGTAAAGAATTTTTATTTTAAGTTATGGAAGTTGAATTTTTCACTTGTATCCACAGGTAAATTTCAAAGGTAATCTTTGCAAAATGAAATTTTTCAAGCAATTATCTTAGGAATATAACTAAATATCTGTTAATGAATGAACAAAATATGTTCCAGTCCAACACAGTTTACAAACTTGTATTATGATTTAATTTTGGTAGTAAATTACATGTAATAATTATGACAACTGAGAATCAGGACTAAATTAGACTTAATGAAATTACATGACCTCTCATAAATAATTAATATGTAAGCATTTAATATCAGGATATATTTTAAGGATGTAATATATTTTGTTGTGATATTGTTGCCATAGATATGTCCCTATAAATTTTGCAATGGTCCTACTCTTGGATAAGAAATTGTCAAATTTGGTATTACATATTTTTGCTTGCAAAACAATAATTTTTCTGAGTAAAGGGAAGAAATTCTCACTAATTATAAGTTTAACAGTTTTCAGTTCAGCACTGATAACAAATCAAGGACACTTCTCATCCTATAACATATATGAAACATGGCAAATCTTAAAATGAACATGAAGTAACAAACATAAGCAGGTTTTTAATATTTTTCCCTTCAGTTAAATGCAATGTAACATATTTACATCATAAAATAAAAATTTTTCTCAAAAGCATAAAAATACCTTTGATTATATAATAAGGACTATACTATGTGGATCACAAAATTTTACACACTTTTCCCCCTGGTATGGACTTTTAACTTCCCTGAAAGGATGTTCATAGAATGCAAATAAATTTTGAAAAATTATGGTTTAACATGAGGTTGTCAATTAGATATTTTCATTCAAAAATACTTTGTGCTCTTCATGTGCAGTAGGTTGACTGGAAGCTTCAAATATAAATATGTATTAAATCTTTAAAACATGCAAATGTCCCTTATTTGGACAGAGAACCAAATTAAAGATGCTGAGGTGACAGCACTCTGGATTGTCCAGGACAGACAGAACCCCATGGCAAATGCCTTAGGATAGATATAAAAAATGAGAGGTACAATTAAGAAAAGGACACATTTCTACGGGGATAGAAATGTTAGTGATACAGTCAAAAACCAGGGGAGCCAAGGAATAATAACAGCCATGGGAAGACAGAAGAGATAAGAAGCGCTTTATTTCTAAATTACACCTCAGAAACAGGAAGACATAAATCTCCATTTGTTTTCAACCATCAAATTTTAGGATACTTGTTATAGCTACCACAGGAAACAAATACATGTTCTTTAACACAGTGTTCTTAAAGATAGACAGGGAGGTCTTTCTCTCCAGCCTTTCAGCATTATCAAGCTGAGTTAATGCCCAGGCTGCCTGTGGAACTAAACTTATGGACTATCATCAATAACCAAGACGGGCTGCTTGAACGTCCAGCCTACTGGGAGCAGAGAGCATGGTCAGCCTTTTCTATGCACAAGTCCTCAAACTGTCTAGTCAGTCATTAACTGGAATGGAAATGACCAGAGAATTCTTCTGGAGAGAATGATTCTTCCTGTCCAGAACAGAGTTACTTTGGAAGCAAATTTGCCTCTCTTATCCATAGTAATAGTCACCATCCTATATTTAGAAATGTTTCAATTCAGCTTGAAAATCGTGGACTAGCAAATTATATTAGAGACCACTTTGAGCAAGAGTCCGTTGAAAATGTTACCATATCCTGTTAACAAGTACCACAACACTCGAAAGGAATTGCCTATTCAATGGAATTGCCTATAGTGGCATACCTAAGACCCCAACAACCTGAAATACTGACATTATTCTCTAAGATGTAGTATATTTTCTCATAGTTAATAGTATGCAATACTGGATATGTAGGTGGCAGAACAAAAGAGGAGAGTTAGAATTGGTTATCACATGATTACTTCCATTAACACATGTGTGCACTTGTATTTATCATTCCTAACACCTTAAACTCTTCCAGTATCATTGGACAATTCACACACACACACACACAGTTATCCAAGACTGTCGAAACATTCCGTTACACTGCACAGACTATCGACTGGATACATTGAGCACTTTATCCTGACAAAGATCAGTGCACTAACAGGGAGGAAAGACTAGTCTTAAACCCACAGAGGAATTGGTGCTGTATTTTGTTTTATCATTTACAGTGCTAATAGTAAATAGGCAATCACAAAGCTGATTGCTAAACAAGGGAAAACAATGTAATTCATAAGGTCATTCATGAATAAACTCATACTCTATGATCAAATATGCAGTTAATACCAAATTGTTGATGGAGGATGATAAAACTGAAAAGAGCTGGAAATAAGATGATGAATACCAGCTATGAAGTTAAAAATAATTGCAGGGACATCAACAACTACAATGGCCCCTGTTTTTCATTTTTAAAATAATGAGTCTAACATTTTGAAGGTAATTAACTTGTACTGGTACTTTGCTCTTGTGTAGGAAATGGACCTATTATTTTCCTTAATATAGATGCATCCTATTGTAGTAGACGGGCTAGATGTGACAAAGGACATATGGCAAATTGTGTGTGATGCAGGAAGTGAATTATTCTTGTCACATTGCCCTCAATTTCACTGAAGCCTTGAGAAAAGTCTCCAACTCAGTGATCACCAATTCTGTTATCAGTTTTGCACTAATTCCATGTAGACACAATCACAGAATATCTTAATCCTAAATTACAACCCCAGAGGTCTTTTTTCACCTCAAGGATGTCAACAACATGTATCACATTTAAATGCAACTGTGAGAGAAGGATAATTAGTCAACAATAGGAAAATTTTGACCGAAAATAGAAATAAAGTGGGAAAAACATCCCTTCTTCACCATAAACACAATTGCTATGCACCTCTTGGAAGAAAGTCCTGCAAGGTCAACTTCACTTTGTTTTGGTATCAGGTAATGACTCACTAATGCACATTTCCATTCATTGGTCCTATTTCTATGTCTGTCACATGCATATCATATCACCTATCATAAGAAAATAAAATAACATGTAAAAAAGTAACCAAAGGGGTAGGTGTTGTGACACAGTGGGCCAAATCACCACTGGGAACATCCACGTCCCATACATAGAAATGTCTAGTTTGAGTCACAGAGACTTCACTTCCAATCCAGCTTCCTCCTAATGTCCATTCTGTGGGGAGGAGAAGTAATGGCTCAAGTATGTGGCTCCTTGGAAGCACTGGGAGGACTGGGTTGGAGTTCCTGGCTACTGGATTCAGTCTTTTATTATTGTTGTTGTTGTTATTTTATGACTCAGATTAATAGACCCTGGGGTCTTCCTTCTTCTTCCCCAGGTTTGCTCCCCTCCCTACCGTTCTCCCCTCCGGTCTTAGGATGGGTGTCTTCTGTGAATTTCCACAAATCTATCATGCTGGCACTGAGTTGTCTCCCAACAATGCCGGAGATTGTTGGCCTTTTTGCTGTGAGTCCATCCTTGTAGTGCATGCATGGGGACATGCTTCTATTTATATGTTGCAGGCATTTGAGAATTGAAACTGGGGATGGAAAGTCACTCTGCCTGTCTGTCCTCCCTTTTGTTCTCCTCCTCTTCTCAACCCCATTACTGACTTGGAAAAAAAAATTAAAAAGATTTCTAAACAGCAAATTCAGAAAGATATTTTCAAATGACCCAACCAATAAAGAAAAGAATTGAAATGTTCTTGTAATATAAATATTAAATATATGTATTCCTTGCTGTTGTGTGGAAAAATTAAAGGTTATTATTAAGTGAGCTGATTATGTTTCACAATAAACATCAGTTTACTCTGGAGAACAAAATGCATTCCAACATCCCAATCAAATCTTAAATAAAAAGGACCTATTTCCAGAATACATGCATAAATACAAAAAAGCAAAGAAACAGCATATACCTTAAGTGTAATGTAAAAATTGTAATTAAGTCACAATGAGTAAAATAATAACAACTTATTAAAATTTTGCCCAGAAAGGTTGTTAGAAAGATGTTTGCATAGTCATTCAAATACATCAGTGGTATTTTTTAGCACAGCATTGGAGTCCATCTATTATTCTCTACTTAACAGAAATAGGAATTCTCAGAGGAAAGAGCTAATTTTAGGTTTCTGGCAGGAGAAGAACAAAGAACTGATGAATTTTTTCCATAAAGCAAGAAAGCATTCGGAGAAGGATATGAGCATGATGCATAGGGCTTCTAGTGCTCACGTAGGAAATGACTGCTAATTGGATAGTCTTTCACCCAGTGTCCTGAAATAAAGCTAGCAACATATCAAAGCTCAGTGAGCAAAATAGGCACTTATGAGACCATAACAATCTAAATAAAGATGGAGGGTAAATCATTTCCTGAAACTAAATGCTACCTAAATGTAGAAAGAACAGTGCAATTAAATAATCAGCAATTGTCAACTAAGATAGAAATAATGAGTGCAGGCAGTTCACATTCTAAGCAATAATCATCAACTGGTTCTAAAATTAGCTAATGAAAATTGGTGAGGAACACTAAAGCTCCACATTTCTAATATTTATTATTTCAAAGGTAAATATTCTAGCTTCACATTGACGAAACAAAGCAAAGCGTCCCATATCAAATGTTCAAAGTCATTATTACTGGAAAATGCATTTTAATTCCTTAATATTGGTAGCTACATTGTAGTTTTCCTTATTCCTGGGATATACACACACACCAAAACAACTGGAGATAGTGAGGTTTTATATGTGTATATATATTACATATTTCAGAGAGAGAGACAAACACAGAGAGAGGATTAAAAAGAAAAAAAAAAGTCCTAGTATGGTGCTAATATAGGCAAAAGCTGTGAACAATAAATGAATGGAAAAATGACCACTGCACTCATACAGAATAAAATGTAACATAATCACAGTTCATTAAAATTATAGAACATTTAACCATCAGTTTCACAAAGATATAAAACAAAACTTCACAAAACTACATTTGTAGGAATACTGATGCATGCAGAAATTTTTTTCTTTGTTTATGTTTTGAATTTTTTTAGTATGCCTAAAATTTATTCTCAGTTTCAGAAAAAAAGGAGGAGATGAGTAAGTGGAGAAACAGGTGGGAGGTGGTGGAGGCAGAGATAGGGAGAGAAGGAGATGGAGACGGAGAGCAGGAGAGAAAAAAAGAAGAGGAACATTTACTAACTTGTTAACAAGCAGAGCTGTGACTTGAAAGACATAGCTGAAGATCCTTTTACCCCATCTTTACGTGCAACCATGAAGTAAATACAAAAAATCTGTCAAAAACTTCATTTGTATGAACTTTCACTTTCAATCTTAAGAAAATGAAGGGTTATTTAATGGCTTCTATTTTAAAAGTCAAATAGTATACCTTTGCAGAGGTCTACAGAAGAATCAAAATTCAGCTTTGGTCTATGTCTGTGCCATAGGAAGCATATACTGAGAGGTCTGTAAGATTAACAAAACATGTGCCATTTCATTTACAAGACAGTTTTTACTATAATTCAATTTATAAACTTGTTAGTAAAATGAATTTTGGGAGTATCTAATTGTGTGTGTTTTTTCTAATAGTGTTTTGAACCAACTTGTACAACCCATTACTATTATTGAGGGCAATTTTTTGCATGAATGTGTATACTCAGCTTTTCATGACTATAGTGAAATACCAATAAGCTACTTATGAAGGAAGGAGATTTATTCTGACGCATGATTCTGGAATTTCATGGTCCAAAATGGAGCAGGGCCCTTTCTGTTGGTATTTGATTATAGCAGCAATGATGGAACATGGAGTACGGACAGAGGAAGAATCACAGAGCTGCAAAGGAAGCAGAGAGAGAATGCTTGGAACTCTGGCTTTTCAAATTAGCATGGCGGTGAAAAATCATCTTCTAAGAGCCTGCCCAGAATGTTCTCTGGACCTCCCGCTAGGCCCACCTCCTAACTGCCACAATTTGTATGAGTTCTCAGTGATTCTCCACCCTTAGCTTTGATTTATGAGACATTAGTGTCTGCATGAGTAAAACCTGAATCAAACCATAGGAGAAAATGATGTTGATGCATGATCCACAGCTATTTTCTGTATTTAAACACTTCCCTACTTAACTCTAGAGTCAATTGATCCACAGAGGCAAAGAGCACAACGTCATTACCATGGCATAAGTACATTTTAGATATTTTTATTGTTTGGTGATTAAATGTAACCAATATGATAAGCTATAGGGATCACAGAAAGTGTGATTTAATACACATTGCTTACCGATAGCTTAGGTTTAATTTGTGGATTTTTTTAACCTCTTCTCTAGGTGTACACATTTTGTGCTTGAAATTTTGATAGAGAAATCTGTCCTTTTAAAAAATTACATAAAAAGCAACTACTTAAAGGTATTATCTTCACTTCTTTTATATTCTGCTCAACTCAAGGATGCTAATGGAAATACCTTGTCAGAGTAACTAAGCTTTTCTGCAGGCATCATTAAGCACACAGAATGAGACAGAATCATTGGTAGGGATCACACAGGACCTCTTTCTTTTCCATGATGCTACGTCTCATTTAAGGAAAGCATCTCTATTACAAAGAGACAGGACTATAATAGCATTGCCTAGTTGAAAGGGAGTGCCAAGATGGATCACTTTCTCTGCAAAATATTCTTATAAAATCAATACATGGTACTCTACTTGGCACTTTTTAAGACTAGGCAGTGATTATTTTACTAAGTAAATCTGACTGAAAGTATTTAAGGACCCATCGTTTAAAACACAACTCTATCATAGTAAAAATGAAATTCACAAAAAAAAACCCTTAATGTCAAAGTAGTCTTGTACTTTAGCAATTCCATTTTTAGGTATCAATTAATGTGCCCTTTTAAAAGAAAATGTCTTTTCTTCTAAAACAAATAACCTAAAATCACAATTATTAATCCTGTTACATACAAGCATATTGCTACTGAACACACTGATGCTGCTGCTATACTATAGGGATTGGATGGGTACTGTCAATTTAACACTGAGACTAAACTCTCAAGTAACATTCCATTTCCCCAGAGGTGGTTCATTGTTTCACAAAAGATGATGTTTTCCCAATTTGGAATGACTTCTTTCAGAGAAAGAATGCAATCTTACAATATAAGGCTTCCTTGGTAAATGTTAAACTTTTCAACCCATAAAATTCTACATCAGGGAAACTAGTGTGCATAAAGCCAAAAGGGGATGTAATTTATGTTGGCAGATTAGCCTGGTGCCTATTAAAGGAGGCAAAGCCTGGAAAGATCACTCAGGGTCACCAGGGTATAGTACTTGGAATTCAGAAAGATTTGCATTCCTGCCGTAACCCAGTGTCCATGGTTTGACCTGAGGCAAATCATTTAACCTTCCTGAGACTCAGACTTCTTATTTGCAGAAGAGAAAATGATAATTATCTCATTGGAATGTGATGAGGGTAATTAATACATTGAATCGAAAATACTCATTTTCCTGAAAATAATTCCTTATGGGCCAGAGGTTGAAACCGCAGTGAGTCAAAAAGAATATATACTAATCAGGTGTCAACGTATGTTATGGTTGTAATCACCAATATTTGCAATGGCTGCAGAGATTCTTCTGAAATGCACTTTATAACAGGCAAATCTGCAGGTTTTATGGACCTATGACCATACCATTATGCATCTCACCTTATATATAGACTTGAAATAACCTTAAACTATATTTCTCCTTTAAGTATACATGATTTGTGTGTGTGTGTGTGTGTGTGTGTGTGAGCAATATTGTGATAGTTTCAGATTTGCAGTAATATTTCTCCCTACGTGTTTATGGTCACTGTGCGGTTGGTAACCAGATAACTGTACTTAAAAGAAAAAGTGTTTCCTTATATGAACTATATGAGGAAAGAGAGTTAGTTAAGATAAAATGGAACTGAATTTTTTTAAGTTAAATTGAACTTCATTCTTAGGACAGCTAAAGTTGGCTTTGCTCTTTAAAGCCATTTTTGTCTATTCAGTAGATAAGCCTAGTCACCAGAACTAGAAAGGTTATTTCTGAAATGCGAAAGAAGGGTACCTAACCCATCATATCATCAAATAGAGACTGGATGCATTATTAACTACCACAGAAGTCAAGGGAACAGAGGTACCTGTTTTCAGCAAGTGACACACACAAATCAAACAGCACGAACTTCTACCTGCTTCTTTTGCCGCTGATACCGATGATCCAATATACATTTCCAAATATTGGCATAGATTAGTTTTCTTCTTTGCATCAGTGTACATCAGGTAAAATTAACAGAGACAGACCTAAACTTAAAAGGCTCAAGTTCCCCCTGCCTTGTTTCTTTCTCTTTCTTTTCTCTTTCTTTCTTTCTTTCTTTCTTTCTTTCTTTCTTTCTTTCTTTCTTTCTTTCTTCCTTCCTTCCTTCCTTCCTTCCTTCCTTCCTTCCTTTTCTTTCTTTCTTTCTTTCTTTCTTTCTTTCTTTCTTTCTTTCAACTTTACAGAGCAGAAAAAAAAATGGTTGGTGGCAGGAATCCAGGCTCCGCAATAGAGGCCTTCCAAGTCAGTTAAAGGGGTTTTATTCTGGTCAGTCTGAAAGGGGAAATAACACGTGAGAGGGTGAAGAAGTTTTGAAAATTTCACTCCCAGGAACAAAGCATCAGTGCCCCTCACGATTCTTCAATTTAGTATCAAGATCACACGAACAATGCAAAAGGATCAATCAAAATAGTTTATAGGCTCTGTGTCAATAGTCTCCAAAACACTGTATGATAGAACATCAGCTCACAATCTACATTAACTTTTTACATAAGAGTTCTTCACGGATAGACTTGCATCTTTCAGTTGATATTTTTAAAAGTTTGGAAACCACTGCACCTAACAAGAAAACCATATTTCAGAATATTTGCTTAGAAAATCATGGCATAGAAAAAACGACATGTCTCCAAAAATGATATGATCAATATTTTCTAGATTAACTCTTCATTTAGAAGCATTTTAAGAATATCCATATTCACAGTTGTGAATTGTGGCAAAAATCAAATCTAACATAAAAATCATTCATTCATGTAACATATTTGCTAGTAATTCCCAACTTTAATGCGTATTCAGATTTCCTGGACTTACAGCAGCAATTTAAGTCTCACACACTTGCCCTCAGAGATATTGATTTTCTGGAGGCAAATCATCATAGAGTCTACATTTTTCACAAGTACACAAGGTAATATTGATGCAAATGATACAGAGATCAAGTTAATACAAATGGAATAGTCTCAGTGTCTTTGGGTTTGGGTATACGTCTTTGTTTCATTTTGTGTTTCCAAAATCAAGGGCCATATCCTCCCCATAGCAAGCATTTGACTCATGACTATTCAGATGCTTGTTGGAACTTAAACATAAAATTTCTCTTTTTTGAAAAAAAGTGGTAAATAGGGGTTGGGGAAAGAGATTTTGCATCTTATGTGATTTTTCATATGAACAAATTATAAAATGTTTGTCAAATGATAATTTTTTTACCTTCTTGAACAGTGTAAAAAAAAAAAAAAAGATTGGGAAACTCCATAAGCATTGTGTCAACAGAATAGATGCTAACTTCATAGTTATTTCATTTTTCCCATATTATTTTCAAATTGTAAAATCTATTTAGGTTTTATCCAGTACTCAAAAATCTTACAATCAAAATATGTACTTACTGAGTGTATTTATACCATAATCATATATAAAGGAAATTTTCAAAAGGCAATTTTTAGGGAGCTATAATTCAACTATTTAGTGACTTGGGGAAGCCAGGATGGATACAGATACATAGTGATCGGGCTAAGGATTGATGAGAAGTGAGGAAAACAGATTTCTCATCTAACTCTGAATCAGTAGGAATCCTATAACAAAAACAGACAATCAAAGCACTTATAAATTTAGCTAATACAAATTTTATATTTCAGGAGAGACTTTCCAAATGAAAACAGAAAGGGAAATGCATATATCTTTATACTAAATGTGACGGGGACTTCAACAGTTGTTGACAACTGTGATTGGAGGACAACTGTCACATGACCTAATGGCAATACACTAAGGAGAATTTGGCAAAGATGAACTCTAGACTGCTCCCTGCACTCTCGGTTTTCACAGATAATTACATGAATCTCCCACTGTGGTGCAGGAGAGACACTGCTGGAATGCAGGTCTTCTGCCCTTCTCCAGAGGAAGGTCAGCTCCCAGTTACAGACTTGCAGCAGAGCAACCAGGGTGAGAGGAAGGTGAGAGTACCTGCCCGAGTCTGCTGTTCCCTGTGAAGTCTAAACCTCCCACTGTGACGGGCATGGGCTCCGGCTTCAATGCATATGTTGCATTTGGGACCATCTCCTTCGCAGACTCTTGTGCGAAGGACAGGAACCTGCTGAGCTGCACATGAAGGATGAGCCTGTCTGCCTCTGCTCTGGTGAACCAACACAAAGCCTCTAATGCCTCTTCAAAAGGCAAGTGGCTGAGTACAGTCTGTGCTTCCACCGTTATCAAGGCTGCTGTACTTGAATGCAAGCATGTTTAAACACCTATTCTCTTGATTCTGTCTGGAAACTGCCTTACACGGGAACTATCCTTAGTAAATCCTTCAAAAACAGTATTAAGAGATCTCAGCATGTCACATGAAGCTCATTTTAGAAAACCCGACTATTGCTTTAAGCAGTTTGTCATACTCTTCAGACACATACAACAAGAATTTAAGTCTGTACATACTCTGTCTAGTCATGCCCAGCTGACAGGCCTTAGAACGTATACTTACAGAACAAGGAAGAGCCTGTACTGATTAATGAAATCTGTCATCTCTACTCTCATGGTAGTATGTTCACTGAAAAGGACATCACATACTGACGAGTGATAATTTTCTGTTCTATAATCCAACAACTTCCCAAAGTAATGAGGACCAGGCATGGGCAATAACTGGAAATTCTCCTACTTGTGAGATGGATCCATTAGATGTGATGGATCCCCATCCTATGTAATCCTACCTGACTGGTTGTCACTGGAAGTGGGTGGGTTGATTCTGTTGATTCAGAACCTACCCCGCGAAGACTAACCCAACACTGCTGTAGCTGTTCACCTAAGCAAGATTTTACTGTCCCCTGCTCATAATCTGGGAAAAGCAACAGAAAACAGCCCGAGTAAATGTGTCTCTGCCATCCATGTGTCATTCCTGGATGAAGCTTCTAGCTCTTGACTTTAGCCTGGTCTATCCCTGGACATTGCAGCAACTTGCAGAGTGAACCAGTGGATGGAAGACCTCTCTGTAACTCTTTCAAATACATAAATACATCTTGAAAAAGTAATAAGCTATTTAATAATGTATTATTTTTTTTGAGACTCTTAAGTTTGTATTAGTAACATGTTATGATTTTAAACTATTTCTATCAATAATTTCTAGACTTGTGAAACCATTTTAAGAACTTCAGTTGTACTTCCAATTTGCTGGAATTTCAGTAAAATTTTGAGATCCAAATCATTTTATTATAATCAGTGATGCCAAAACTACCTAGTACTTTACTGTTCTCTTAGGTAAACTACTATTTACCATAGCTTTGATTTTATTATTTACAGAAAATTCAGTTGGGAGGAGTGTAGGATTGGTTTACTCAGGAACTGTAAAGCTCTTCTACCACACCCTTCCTCTAGTCCACATGATTCCATCTGATATCTCATTAATGCTCTGTTTTATTTAATATCCAAGTCGTTTCAGAAGAGCTTCTTATTATATGCCTGTTACATGTGTACTTCAAGTAGACTCTGAATCATGGAAGAATTTGAGTTGCATACAAGTTGCAAAATATATCTTAGAATTATATCTTATATGGGATTTCGAAATAAATTCATATGAAATATAGAAAAGATAAATCAGATCACTATATCATAAAATTGTTAAAGCAAGTAGAATTAGCTAAAATCAACATTAAAGTTTTGAGACAAGTTACATATGTGTAGGGATTTTTCTGTTTGTTTTTTGTGATTAGAAACATTTTGATGAACTTATTCCAAAGCGAGTTGATCTTCTTTGATGATATTTACCATATTGTTGTGATCTAATATTCCACTGCTTTATCACTAAATGTAAATTTTAACTGCTCAAAAGAAGGCTTACCAATTTTCTTCCTATCACTTTCTCTTTATATTTTTCCATATTTATTTCATTATCATTAAAATGTGTGATTTAATACTGATATATCACAGTGACACAGAAAAGTATTGCTATAATTACTGTTAAAAGAATAAGATAAATTTTAATTTTCACTCTACACTTACCATCCCATTTAGTATGATTTTAAATAACTAGGTTTATATTTGATTACTCCTCATTATTTTTCTTCCATTACTACTTTCAAACAGTGCAATAGACAAGAATTATTTTCCTTTGTAAAACTTTTATGCATTTCCATTTCTTTCCATCATCATTACTGTGATTTCAACTGACTTTTCCACATAGCTTCATCGGTGTATGCTTTCTGGATTTCCATCCTTTTTCAACTTATTTTTCATTATAATTCCTATACATTTTCATTTTTTTAATGTTAGCTCCAATAAATGATTCCAAGCACATGCAATGTTTTGAGTTGAACCTTTTTTCCTTTACATCCATCATGTGTTATTTCAACTTTGACAATCATATTTTCATTCTTCTAGGATCCATCCTAGTAATGAATTCACACCATTTCTTGATATCTTAAAATCAATCTACTTTTCGCTTTCATTTTGTATACTGCTGTCACTGACCAAGCACCCTTCCCACAGTAGCTGGAAAAGATAGATAACAAGTGTAACCATACATATATATATGCTACCATTGGTCACACTTGTTGTCTCTTTTCCAGTTACTGTGGGAAGAGTTCCTTCTTCCCTTACCAGATCATCACATCACATCTTTTTTATGCTATAAAGTGAATTCATCCTTATTGTTGCTATAATGGACGAAAGGGGAGGGCAAAATAAGCAAGGCACTCTTGTGAGAAAAAGACTCTACATTACTTATGTAAGTGGGAGAGTTCTGATTCTCTTAGGGGAGGGTGGTCATTTCTTCAAGATTAGAAGTTTTACAGCTTTCTGGAACCCACAAGTTTTACAGGGGCCTGAGCAATTAAAATCTTTAGGTTACAATTAAGAGATTGCCTTAATTTCTAATGCAATAAAACCCTCAGGCCTTCATGTTAAACATACATTATTTGAACCATTATTTCATGATTTTCTGTTGTGTATCAGTATAGCATAGCAAAAAAAATCAACTTCTACAATTGTTCAGTACTTTCTCCCAATGCATTTGAAAAAGATTATTAATCATCATTAGACTCCTTTTCCACTAAATGTTACTGTCCCAGCAATTCCTGTTTCAACAACTGACCTTCTGTCTTGTGCCAGAGGCTGTTGATTGTAAGATTCACAATGTCATTGGTTATGAATGTCTCATCTCATAGTCAATGGCCTCTGGGAAGAACATGCTCTTTGGCCAGGTGGCTCTCTTTAAGCTGATGCTCACAATAAAGGAGGCAGGCTGCTGACCTCACGCCTACACAGGCAGGGAGTAAGTACTCAGAGACAGCTAGAAGGTGAATTTCCATGTCTGGAACAAGATGAACTCAGCGCCTCTAACGGTCAACTGTTCATTTGTACAAAGCGAAGATAAATAAGTAAGTTTCCAAAAGGGTGAGTGTCCCCAGACCCAAACAATAAAGTTGTTTTAAGAGTAAGAGCTTATTTAATATTTCCAGAATCTGAAAGAGATTAGTTTTATCTAAACATGGATTGAAAACTCTCACCTGTGAAAGTAGCTTTAAATTTTGAGTGAGTCAATAAAATGGCAGTAAAGATCTGTATTTGAAAAAGCAGGGTTTTTTCCTATATTTGAATTTGAACACATAATTTGATACAATAAATCCTACCATACTACCACACACATTCCCCTCCACGTTTCAAAAAAGCTGTGGTTGTTTTTCCCTGCTATCTAAATGAATTATATCACTGAATGCCAAAACTGTTCATACTACATAACTGAGTCATCCTTGAATGTAAAATACTTCATGTTTTAAAATGAATCAAAGAACATTTCTGACCTTAAACATCACAAAATCTATCTGCAGCCCTTCATGACTGGTTAACTCTTCTCCCTGCCTCTTTAGTGCAATGCCTAGAATAGTTTTTTACTAAGTGAATGCATAATGCTCTGTATTTTTTTTTTTTTTTTACTTAGTGCTGTTCTATACTCTTGAAAACTTTAACAAGTATTTTTGGAAATAGATTATATGTCCTCATACTTATCATATTTAAATCTATAAAATTAGAAAACATGTTTCATTAATACCCTTTAATCTTTGCATAATACTGTTTACTACCAACAGCTGTTTTCTAAAACACAAGAATACGTTGTTTTCTAATTCTGTAAGCCTCATAAATGTCTAACTCAATCGACCATTGCATTATTATACAGGCATTTGAATACAAATGATCATACATTTTTTGTTTCCAATATATGAATAAAACCCACACTCACAAAGGCGTGAAAGTACAGTCAGAAAGTGGAAAGACATTTCAGTATCTCTGGATAACTCTTCAGTGTCTTTGGATAACTCTGAATATTCTTGTCAGCATCAAAACTCGACAAGTAATTTTGAAGGCTAATTTCAGTATGGATTCTGAATTCATGGAAATGAACTTTTTCTACTATGGTACATTAAAATGCATTGATCTGTCTAACACTTTGATTGGATTCTTCTCCCATGTGTAATTTTGTAGAATAATGCACTGCTCATTTGGAATATGTTGAGTTATACTTAAAGAGATCTTTCAAAAATGATTGCTTGGAATGTGGAAGAAACAGAATAAGTCAAGGTGAGAGGCAAGAGGAAAAATGAATGACTACTTACTAATGGTGATGGAATTTATTTTATGTGATGAAAATACTCTAGAATTGATTTTGGTTACAGTTCATAACATTGGGAACATTTTGACCACTGGATGTCACATTTTAAATAGGCTAATTTTATGATATACAAATTATATCTCAAGGAAACTATTGAAAATTTTAATTATATCGTACTGAAAGAACAAATGTTGTTATGACTGTTGACGTTAATTTATGCCTGCTGAAAGCAGAATAGGAAATACAAACCTACTGAAATGTCTGGCTAAAAGTAAATAAACCTTAGTTTCAGGAATAATTAGCATTAACTAATATTCACAACACTGAATAAAGGAAAGGACAACAGCATTTTAAGTTCTTCACTTTATGACTCACATTATTTCTGGGACCAGACTGTGGCACAATGGATTAAGTTGTCACTTTGCAAAATTCTATATTCACGTTCTTTCCAGTCCTGTCTGCTCCATTTCCAATCCACTTCCGTGATAATAGGCCTGGGAAGGGTGCAGATGTGCTAAGGACTTGAACCCTATCATTCATGAGGTCAATCCAGGTGGACTTACAGGCTCCTGGCTTTAATCTGGCCTTTTTCTAGGCAGTGAACCTGCAAAAGGAAGATTTTTCTCTGTCTCTCCCTCTAATTGTGCCTTTAAAATATATCAATACATATTAAAAAAAAAAAACAGAATATCATTTGTGCTCCAAGACATGCTGAACACTTTTCCCATCTTGAGGAATCAACACATCAGATTTTTGTATCTGATAATACTTTAGGCAAAAAATGTACTTTGAAAAAAGATCTACTTTTGAAGAAAAATTTATTTACATTTATTGGAAAGGTTTATCAGATTTATGGAGAGAAGCAGAGACAGACATCCTCTGGTTCACTCCCCAAGTGGCTGCAACAGGCAAAGATGACCTGAAATGAAGCAAGGATCCAGGAACTTCTTACAGGTCCCCCATGTGGATACAGGGTCCCAGGGCTTTGGGACATCCTTGACTGCTTTCCCAGGCCACAGGCAGGGAGCTGGATGGGAAGTGGAGCAGTCAGGGCATGAACTGGTAGCCTTCTGCTATCTTGATGCCTGCAAGGTGAGAATTTAGCCATTGAGTCATGGTGTCAGATTTTCCCCAAAATCTATTTTTAATGTTTAATATAATTGTGATGAGAATAAAGCACAACTAGATTTGATATCAAGGATTTAGCGTCATAGTAAGCTAAATCATCACCTGTGATATCAGCATCACATCTGAGCTCAAGTTTGAGTCCATGCTGCTCCATGGATTCAATAGAGCAAGTCCCAGGTATTTTTTGAGGGAAAGCAGTGGAAAATGGCCCAGGGCCATTTTGCCACCTCTGTGGCAAACCTAGATGAAGTTTGGGCTTCCGCCTGGCCCCATCCTATCCTCTGTGATCATCTGGGGAGCAGATCAGAAGATACAACTCTCTCTCTCCTTCTCTGTGACTCAACCTTTCAAACAGTAAATAAATTTGCTAAGAAAAAAAAAAAAACTCAACAGAATAAGCACTGAGATTTCAACTACCTATTTTGTACAGATTTTATTATCATAATTCAAAATTGTGCCGGGAATATTTAATACTAGAAAGCATGCTGAGAAAAAAGCTTCATAATTTTCTCAGATTATTTAGTCAGAAAATTGAAGCATGTACTATGATACTCATTCTATAAACCATAGTAAGCACCTTAAAGATTTGTTGCATTTAAATGTCATTTGAGTCTCATTTAGGTGTATGAATAATCTAAGAAAATGACATCAGTAGTCTTGTAGGAACTGAAGTACAAGAGACTCATATGATTTTCAAAGGAAATTCTAAGTTCTCGGTTTCTTTTTGCTGTACTGCCAGATGATAAATTTCATTTATCGCTTCCCTACAATCTTTTTGGAAGCAAGTAAAAGTTACTTGAGCATAAATATAACCATAATGTTTCCATTTGGTCTTCTTCTTTTGGTAATAACTTATTTTTCAGATCAAAATTTGAATTTTAAGTTCTTTTAAAAATCGATTTATTCATTTGAAAGGTAGTGAGACCAGCACAAAGAAGAATCTTGCATCACTCACTAGATCCCTGAAAGTCCACAACAGCTGGGGACAGACCAGGCTGGCGCAAGGAGGCCAGTGCTCAGTCTGAGTCTCTCAAATGAGCACCAGGCTCCCAACCACTTGAGCCATCACCTACGTCCTTCATGGATATGCACTATCAGGAAACTAGAACAGGGAGTAGAGTCAGGACTCTAACCCAAACATGCCCATATGGCACGCAGGTGTCCCAAGTAGCACCTTAACTGCTGTGCTAAGCATCCATCATGAACTTTCATTTTTTTAACATATAGCTCTGTTTGGACAGACTCTATAACATTTTTAACAATACCATTGTTAGAATACATGCAAAAAGACCTCAAGTAAAATAACATTACTATTTTAAATAACCTCCATAGCTTTGATTCACCTTTGAGTTGGAGTTGCTGGATCATGTGTTTTTAAAGATTCACTGGATTTACATGGTAACAAAGCTCATATTTTAACCTGGGATGCAAGTTTTATTATAGCAGGTCAAAGAAAAACTGGAACATACTAAATATGTTACATGATAGTACCTAGAATTTTGCAAGTACAAATGGATGGAAGACTGATAATTATGCAGGAAGGAATAAATGCTTTAGTGTTCAAACTATGCTGGGGAGTTTATATCCATTATTTCATTACCATTTTTTGTGTGTTCATCAGCATTTTAAATCTACTCTAGGCTTTTTTCTATTATTTGTTAATTCCATGTTACGGGGAAAACACCTGTGACACAGCCTATAGGGATTTTGTCAAAAAGCCTAAAACATAAGTGGTAAATTCATAGATTATCCCATTTTATTTCTAGTTCCAAAATCAATCATCTTTTTCTCACATCTGATTGCTTTTAGAATTCATTATTAGAACTAATTTTATTGTCAACCTTTCCTGAAACAGAAATATCATAGGTAATAGTCTTAAAAAGTCAAATTACTGGCTTGAACTCACTCTAATAGTAGATTTAATATTTACTCACTTGATTTGGGAGGAGGGTTTCAAAGTCACACCACTCATTGTAATTATTTAGTCATGTAAAAAGCCTCTTTCAGCCATTTCTACTACTAAAAAACTGTTTCTCAAGTTCTTTGGTATTTCACAAATGTCACTCATCTACGGTTTCAATTAGGTGGGAGGAAAATGCCTAGATAAATATAAAAAGGGAGTAGTTGGCAAGATAATTAATGTTAATTTGGTGGTCACATTCCTGAACTACAAATAGATAGAAAATATTGTGTCAGTGCAAAAAGTAATTCAAATAAGCATAAACTTCAATAAGTCAGTTGATAAGCGCTCAAGAAGGCAAATGTCCTGCTTTTCATGTTCAGATCAATAACCAAAGTCTGCTTTTTCACTTCGCATTTCATTATTAGTAGGGAAACACCGACATTGTTCCCATGTTTGATGTTATACTGTCTACATTATCCACTAGATATAAGTACCAGTTTTAGGTGTGCTAAAAAGAAACTGAAACCAAGTTGTAAAATAGATGAAGGATTTATGGCATATCAGTATATTTTACTTGCACAGAAGAAGAAATAAATAATAATTAAAATATGAGTTCAACATACTCTTCTTAACATAGAGTGGCGCTGCTTGAACAGCAGCCCCTGATTACGCACAAATCTTAAACTTCAGAAACTGTGATTACCACCCTGTATGGCAAATGATTTGTGGATATGATTAGACTAAGCTGCAAATATCCTAAATGTAATTGCAAAGGTTATTTTAGGAAGGCCTAGACAGTGAGTTCAGAAGAAATAGAAAACATTACAAAAGGAGCAAGTTGGAGTGTTGAGAGGAAGGGAACATGAGCCGAGAAACGGAGGTGGGTTCCAGGAGCCACCAAGGCCAGAGATGTTACAGAGCCTTCATAAGCAGTGAGTTCTACAGATATTTCAACTTTAGTCCAACAAAGCTAATTTTGAACTTTGCAATTTCAAAATTTGTTAGGAGAAATTTCTGTGGTTTTAAATGTTATCTCAACTACAGAAAAATCATTCAGATGAATTTTCATATTAAGATATAAAAGAAAAACTGGTTTTCTTTTACCTAGAATGCATTTTGTAATGACATAATGCAAAGAAAAGCAGAAAGGCAGTTCAGCACCATAGGCCAGTGTATAGATTGTTCTTGGGTGGAGCATGCATTCTGACACAGTGTTCTATTGCTCTGTGAGCTGATGTGAGGAAGCCAAAGAGATACAGACAAGAGGCATGAGACAGAGTAAAATAATTTGATATAAGCATCGCAATAATTTTAGAAAATATATAAGAACCATGGTGAAATGGTAAAGAGCAGTAATGAAATCAGAGAATGTTTCATGGAAAGATACACCAGTTGGGCTTCAGGAGAACTCAATTAAATTAAACAAATCCATTGTAAATGATTAGTGTGCTAATGGTAACACACACTCAAGAATTGAGCCTGGGCTCAGCACTGTAGCCTAAAGTCTTGCATGCGCTGAGAGCCCATATGGGCACTGGTTCATATCCTGGCTGCTCTACTTCCCTTCCAGGTTCCTGTTTGTTTCCTGGCAAAGCAGTTGAAGATGGCCAAAGCCTTGGGAACCTCCACTGGTATGGGGAACTGGGAAGAAGCTCCTGGATCCTGGCTTCGCATAGGCTTAGCTACAGCCATTTGTAACCACTTGGGTAGTGAAACAGAAGATGGGAGATCCTTGCTTCTATCTGTCCTTCTCTCTGTAAATCTGAGCTTCCAATAAATAAATAAATAAATAAATCTTAAAAATAAAAACAAAAAGAATTGAGCCTGCTGACCTTTGTTGAAAATGTTAATACAGCTTCCAATTCAATGATTTAGGTAGATTGAAATACAACAAGGTAACTTCAGGGGAGTTACAGATTTACTTAGAAACTTGGGGTCACAGTGACAGAAAAGAGATTTACCATTGTTCCTATATGCAAAAATATAGATGAGATACTGACTTTAATCATATGGTTGGTAAATGTCACTTGTGTTTCTGTGAGATGCTTTCATATGCATTTACATAACCACATGATTTGCAGCATAAATCTTGAGGTCACAAAAGGAACTACTTGTTAAATGGGAAAAATAGGATAATTTTTAGTTAAAATTTAAGGGACACAAGAGCTAAAAAAAAAATAAATGTTTGCTTTATTCCATTTGTTATGTGTGCTCTACTATTCAGTTGATCTCTAAAGTAAACTTGAAGTAACTGTCAGTGAAAAAGGTACTTTAAGAGCTTCTGAAAGTTTCTCCTCCATAAGCACAGTTCTGCAATTTTTCCATATATAAAATGTTGCGTATGAAGGCATCTCACAAAAATGCAAGTGACATTTACCAACTTCATGCTGAAGTCAGTATATTTTGGATATATTTTCACATACAGGAAGAAGAGGAAGCATTTTAGATCTTTAATTGTCAGATCATATTTTTCAAAACTGCAAAAATTCAAACATTTTAGGCACTCACTTTTGGAGATGAGTATTCAAAAATACAACCTCATCTCAATAATAAAGGCAAGCTTTGTGATATTTTACCCTGCTTTTGTTCTTCCTCACTCTCTCAAGGTCTGTGGTCTACAATCTGCAACAAATAGCATGCCGAGAGCCCTTTGAAGATGCAGCAGGAAATAAAATTCATTCCTTCAAAGACCATTTCTGCCCAATTTTCACTTAGTTATCTTTCTGGAAGCTTCCATTTATAAGCATGTCTGCATTTCATCTGGCTGGGAGCTCTCCTGGGAAAAAGAATCTTCTCTCTCTCTCTCTCTCTCTCTCTCTCTCTCTCTCTCTGCAAAAATTAAGGTTACTTTTTAATGATGATGCTTCTCATGTGGTAAATAATACTTCAATCCAGAAATAAATTCAAAAGCTTAATTGAAAAAATGTGGGGAAGGAGGTAACTGGCCTATGGAAATGTCTGATATATTCTCCAAAGTCTAGAAGGATTTTTGTATTTTTATGGCTGCTTACATGCCCAGGCTGGACATATGCATGGAAAAGTCCAGAAAAGAACTAAAGCTCTTACATCTTACTAATTTTTAGGCTGTGCAAGAAGAATGTGAAATCCAAGATTTGAAAATTGCCTGCCAGATCATCGAAGGCATGCCAAACTTATACACATATAAAAACACACAAACATAAATACACAATCCTTTGGCAAAGACAGTGAGAGGTAGTGGCTCAGACATTCAATGAAATCTCCATGCAAGCGCCAGCAAACCTATGTGCTAATCAAGCAAAAGTTTCCAAGACTTTGAAGGAATGCAAAGAATGCGGTTTTTAATAGAATATTTTTCAAAAATTCACACACTCAAATACAACAAACAGTAAAACAAATAGATGGAAATGAATGTGATTTTTACATTGCAGTATCAAATTCTCTGTGAATGTAAAATGTCTATTTTTTAATGGCAACAGCAACAAAATGCATGCATACACACAAACCAGACTAAATGTCCCCTAGTCAGTGAGTCAATGAAAAAAGCCCAAAAGATGGGTTCATTATTCTAACCACATATTTTCAATGTATTTAAAGATCACTATTTGTAAACAACTAAGACAAACTCTGAGTGTCACATACTCACATAGAAAATACCAGAAACAGTGGGAAGTATAAAACAGGAATTAAATAGAAATTTTAGAGTTGAAAATAATAATTGAAATGAAAATTTACTAGAGAAGATTTGAGCATAAAATATATTGTAAGAAAATAGGCACAAATCTTAATCTTAAAGCAACCACTTGCCTCTTACCATCAGTCCAACTGTGAAAATAACCAAGAGAAAAAGATGGTAAGTTGAACAACATTCAAATTTTCAAAATGCTTCTCTTTAAATGACCTGTTCTTGGTCTATTATGGCAATACAGCCCTCTTCTGACTCTCAGCATCTAGCAATGACAGAATAACTCACCAGCCCAGTGATTTTCATGCATTTTAACTTCTAAGGAGATGGTAACCTAATCTCCCAATACCTCTGCTCATCAATATCTCTGATTGCCTAAATAATGTAATCAAATCTGACCAACTATTCTAGTGATTAATCCAAGTCACAGTAAAACTTACTCTTAGATAAGTTACAGAAGAATCCGTTATGACTCCCCAACTGAATCAAACCTTCCTCAAATGCCAAACAGGATTATACTGATTGCATTATCAAATCAATCATATGTTTTCTGTTTTTGATGTAGTCACCATCTCTCAGTTCACATGCTTACACTGAAACTGACTTCCATCACGTGCTGTTATACAGTAGAACCTACCTCCCTCCTATGAGGAAATCAAAAGCATTTAGGATAATTTCTATTCTTGTGAAAGCCATTGCAATAATTGTCTTGTTTTGATGTAGCATTGAGGAAACACAGCCATAGATCATCAATGTAAATTACAAGGTCTCCTTTGGTCTTTTCCTTGGCTGTTCTCCTGAAGCCTCATTGGTTGAGCTGGAACAACACTGTTCCATGACTGTTCCAGCTGTACCAGCACTAAACTAGCCAGGAATCCCTGCTGTATCAGAGCACAGCCTCATTATCAAACATAGATCCTTGAACCATTTGGCCTGATCTACTGTATCGAACTCAAACCACTATTTTTCAGGCTCTCGTCCTCTATCTTCCTTCAGATCTGCTTATTTTAGAAAACAAATCATTTTGGACCATATCCTACTCTTCATTAAAAATTAATATAGATTTACTTATAATATCTAAATAAACACATAATCTCCATCATTCTAATTGCCACACAGATGTTCATTTAATCTACTGGAAACTGTTAAAACCTCACCAATAAAGATTAGAATCATCTGAATTTAGATCTGCATGTCAAGAAGTTTGAGACAGGATTGTTTTCTAGTCCTGAATATTTTCCCACACCTGTGCGTATGATTCTGCGTATTCAGCTACAGTTCAGCTCTCACTGTACCTCTGGTGATTCCAGGTCCTACTTTTAACTGGTGTTTTTGCCTCCTGGGTTTTTAAGTTTTGCTCAGACTAGATGGAAAGAGTGAATCTGTAAGTTCTTAAATGTTTTGGTGCAAGGATGTCTTGTCACCCTTCTCCACCCTCTGCTGGGCTACATTAAGATTCTCATATGAATTCAACAATATCAGTACATTTATATCCAAAAATTATTTAATATTTTAATTTTTGTCCTTTCTCAATTTCTCATGAATCTATTTAATTTTCTTGGTATCTCAAGGAAAAAAATTAATTGAGTGTTTAAAAAAACACAGAATTTATTTAATAGTAGGATCGGTTAATGATAACAATGCATCGTAAAACCTTCAGGTGGATCACTTCTTTTTTTGCAGTTTTAAGGGTTAGTTCCTAAACTCTGGGAGATTGCGCCTAGATCTCTGCCTGCTTGACCTGTGTGGGATGTCACAGGGACATGGCACACTGAGTCCCGGGGGCAACCCCCTGGCAGGTATCTTGGCACACCAAGACCTCAACCTGGCCTGATAACTGGCCATGCAGGCCAGAACAGTGGGCAGTACTCCACTTTCTCTTCTCTGTCCTTGGAGGAGCCATGAGTGTTGTGTTTGACCTACAATACTATTGGAGGATCCAGGGAGATAGAGATGTACTGTAGCCAATTATAGTGCCATTGCTGGGTGGGAGGACTGTCAGAAGATGCCCTTCTGCCTTCCCCATTTCTTAGTCTATATAAATTTGTGCTTGCTTTAGAATAAATGGACATACTCGATCAGACTGCCTCTGGTGCTTCCTGCTGCTGAAAAACACCACTGCCTCACCCCCTTAGTGGTCACAGGTGCCTGCTGCTCAGGAAACCCCTAGAAAAATCAGTATTTTTCAATAGAAATAACCTGACTAAAAATATGTCACAAAATTTTGAGACCCATTAGGAAAAGATTAATGAGAAAGAACATACAGGGCCCGGCGCGGTGGCGCAAGTGGTTAAAGGTCCTCACCTTGCACGCCCGGGATCCCATATGGGCGCCGGTTCTAATCCCGGCAGCCCCGCTTCCCTTCCAGCTCCCTGCCTGTGGCCTGGGAAGGCAGTCGAGGACAGCCCAAAGCTTTGGGACCCTGCACCCGCGTGGGAGACCCGGAAGAGGCTCCTGGCTTCGGATCGGCATAGTATCGGCCCGTTGCGCTCACTTGGGGAGTGAATCATTGGACGGAAGATCTTCCTCTCTGTCTCTCCTCTCTGTATATCCGCCTTTCCAATGAAAAAATAATAAAAATAAATCTTTAAAAAAAAAAAAAAAAAAAAAAAGAGAAAGAACATACAGAATTTGTGGCCCAAATTGTATCTTAGAGAATATATGCAATTGCACTAGCTTTATCCAATAAGTTACACACAGACTTTAAAGTTCTAGTAGTGGTAAGAGTCTTTATAAAGGCAGTAATGTCCTGACAGCAAATTTCTTTATATATTAAATACTATCAATACCCAAAATATTTAAATATGATGATTTTAAAATGACCTTGAGATAAGTAAATTCATAAACTACATAATTTATTTTCTAGGGTCAAGTGCTGTATCTACATATTCATGCCAAAGGAATGCAAAGTCCTTCAAGACAGGAGCCAAATCTGTGTGTGTTCAAGTATCCAGAGAAAGTATTTCAAACTTTTAGAACAAACCCTGAAGGATTCTAGGGTTTTGGGGGCATGTCTTGGAATGTATTATGTAATTAAAACCAAAAAAAAAAAGTTTGCAAAAACAACACAGAAAATATAAAATCAAATTTTGTTGAAAACTGTATACAGAGAGTATACATAACATATATGGAAGTAAAAAACTACTGATATCAAAGCAATGTCCTAAACAATATTTCCCCTTTATGAGAATTCATCTTACTGAGTTGGCTTCTGTGACCATGAAAGGTTAAATGGCTGGCAGCATGAGTCAGGAAAAGCCCAACACTGTGAGTGAGAAACAGATCGATTTCATAGCACTGCTTTTCTACAGCCTCAGCCAGGTGACAGTAGAATTTATGTGTCCTAGTAAATCAATAAGCCTGGAGAACACCCTATGTTTAAACTTCAAATTTCTCCTTGTATCAAATGTGCACAACACTGTAAGGTCAAAATACATATGTCCACCGAATAACTGTAACTGGAAGGCTCTTCGGCTCATTTTTTCCAGCATACCCAAGAAAGCCAGGGAGTAATTAAGTGCACATGATCTTAAGAAGTTCATTGCATTGCTATTTTTCAGAGCTTAACATGAGGAACACATTGTGATATTCATTCATCGATAGATATGATTAAACTAAATGCTCACTGTCATTTACTAACCTGATTCCTGCCCCAGTGTCCATGCATTCATCCCCACTGTATCCCTCCTGATTTTATTTCTTTGTTTTCATTTTTAAGTCATGAATGAATTCTTTAGAGATCCTGGCAAAATGGTTGCTACGTGGTGAGCACTATACACATATTTATATGCATATTTACAGATACACAAATTATTTTTTAAAAATAGATATCATGTATAATGTTACTATAAACTATAATATAGAATATTTTATACAAGTACTTTAAACAGCTATACAATATCTACTTCTATAGGCTTTTAACTTGTGTAAAGTATACAAGTTCTACAAACACGTTGTATAATTATATGTATACTTTAATAGATCAAGTTTAATGTACCATAGAATCATATTATGTAATGAACATATAATTATAAATAATACAGTAGTGTTCATGTTATCTATTCTAATAATAGTGCTATGCATAATTGTTGAATGCCTAAAAACAAATATTAATAATGTGCTTTTGCTTTCAGCCCAAGGTTAATAATTGACAATAACATGGATAATGCTTCCGTAATACTTTATAAAAATCCATGTCCTTTCAAGATCTAATTAGCCCAATTAAAATCATAATATAATTTTAGCTGATAATACTTCGACTCTTTCTTCTGCACATACATTGAGATATAAAGGGTATCGGGCCCAGCGCGGTGGCGCAGTGGTTAAAGTCCTCACCTTGCACGCCCGGGATCCCATATGGGCGCCGGTTCTATCCTGGCAGCCCCGCTTCCCTTCCAGTTCCCTGCCTGTGGCCCGGGAAAGCAGTTGAGGACAACCCAAACCTTTGGGACCCTGCACCCGCGTGGGAGACCCGGAAGAGGCTCCTGGCTTCGGACCAGCATAGCATCGGCTGTTGCGCTCACTTTGGGGAGTGAATCATTGGACGGAAGATCTTCCTCTCTGTCTCTCCTCTCTGTATATCCGCCTTTCCAATAAAAATTAAAAAAAAAAAAAAGAGAGATATAAAGGGTATCACCAGTGCCCAAACACATCATCTAATTTGTTCTATATAACTCTGACTGACACACAGGCTTCCACAATGTGTATATTTATCCTGAAAATCCTGAACAATTATTTTGAAATCTGTTATTATTTAGGATAATTTGTATTATTTGATAAATAGAAAACTTCATTGAGGGTTTCTACATCTTACTAGTTTCATGCTTTATAAAATACAATGCAAGTTACCTATCTTTGTACATGAAATAAGCAATTTCTGGGGCTTCATATATTGACACTGAAATATCTGTGACTGTAACAAAAATATAAGCATAATAAAAGTGAAATTATAAACTGAAACTTTCTGCAAAATGTCACCAGAAAGTTTAGATTATACTGCTATTTTTTCAATGTTTTAAACGTTGAATAGCTCTTTATAAATAATTAATATGTATTATATAGTTATTAGAATAGAGATGCTACATTTTCATTATTTTTTATAAAGAATGTAAGAAAGAAAAATATTAAGAAATTATTCTAGCAGTCAGTGTTGTGACATAACAGGCAAAACTGTTGCCTGTGATGCCAGCTTCCCATATGTGAGCTGGTTTGATTCCCTTCTCTTCCACTTCCAATTCAGTCGCCTGCTAATGTGCCTGGGAAAGCAGCAGAGGATTGGTCAAATGTTTGAGACCCTGTACGTAATTCAGACATGAAAGAAATTCATGCCATGGGTCATTTGCAGGATGAACCAGCAGACAGAATATCTCTTTCTTGGGTCTGGCATAGTAGCCTAGTAGCTAAAGTCCTTACCTTGCACATGCCAGGATTACATGTGGGTACCAGTTCATGCCCTGGCAGCCCAATTATCATCCAATTCCCTGCATGTGGCTGGGAAAGCAGTTGAGGACGGCCCAAAGTCTTGGGATCCTGTACCCGCATGGGAGACCCAGAAGAAACTACTGGCTCCTGGCTTTGGATTGGCTCAGCCCCGGCCATTGCAGGCACTTGAAGAGTGAATCAGCACATAGAAGATCTTTCTCTCTATTTCTGCTCCTCTCTGTATATCTGTATTTCCAATAAAAATTGATAAATATTTAAAAAAAGAATCTCTCTTAATGTTTTCCCTTCTCTGTAACCCTGCCTTTCAAATAAATAAAATAATTTTTTAAAATAAATCACTCTGAATTCTATGAATAGTTAAAGACAGAGAGGCACTAAATCTGTATTTCCCCAACTCACTGATACCCCATCAATACTCAGATTATTTACATCAGTATATTTTAAAGCTCAAGCTAACATGCACACGAGGGGCCAAGCATGCTACACTATTAAAGTTTATAAAAACAAAACTAGTAAAACTTCCTAATCATTCACACCTATACCCCAAGATTTAGCAACAATCACTTCTAAACATTTGATTTTTGCCATTTTTGAAGAACAACATTTCAATCCAGATAGCACTTTCAAATCTTTGCTCATGACTAATTCACAATACTTTTAGCACCTTTAAAACCTTGCTGTATTTCCCAGCTTTCTTTCTTTACAAAGTTTACGAGTGTTAACTCCTGTTTCAACTTACTTTGGTGAGTAGATCAAGACGCATCTATGCATGAATTCATTCACTACTGTTGAGTGGAAAGGAAAAAGAGAACTATTGCTCCTGCACATCACTTCTCTACCTTTGTCACAACACAGTACATCAGCTATGTCACTGAATTTAAATGCCATAAAGTTTTACATTATTTTCTATTATACATATTTTGAAAATGAATAGATATGATTTACTTTTTATGGTGTATATATCAAACATGCTAGTCAAAAAAAATTAGATCTACTGGATGCAGCTCTGTGGCACAGCAAGCTAAGCCTCTGCCTACAGTGCCAACACCCCACATGGGAACCCATTTGAGTCCTGGCAGCTTCCCTTCCCATCCTGCCCCTATTTACGCCCTGTAAAGGCAGTGCAGGATTGCTCAAGTCCTTGGGCCCCTGCACCATCATAGGAGACACTGAGGAGGCTCCTGGCTTCTGGCTTTGGACTGACCGAGCTCCAGCCATTGTGGCCATTTGGAGAGTTACTGAATGAAACAAAGATATCTCTCTGTATCGGCCTCTCCAATAAAAATAAGGGTTTTAAAAAAAAAATTAAGAATTAAAAAAAATGTATGTGGCAGTTCAGTAGAGGATGTTTTGCATGGGTTTTGTACAGTAGAGAACAGCCCAAAGCCTTGGGTCCCTGTACCCACAATAGCTCTGGCTACTGCATCCATTTGAGGAATGAATCAGCGCATGGAAGATCTTCCTCTCTGTTTCTCCTCCTATATCAAGCCGCCTGGATTTCAGTTCCAAATCCAGTTCTGATCCTTCCTGCTAATGTACACCCTGGCTTTGATCAATCTTTGGTTCTTGTGCCCATGTGGGACACCCGGGCAGGGTTCGAGGCCCAGCCTCATCTATGGCCAGCATTTGGGGAGTGAACCAGAAGACAGAACTGTTTCTCCCCCTTTCCCTGTCTTCTTCCCTCTGTCTTTCTGCCTTTAAAATAGTAAGAGATTTTTTAAAATACATTCCAAGTATAATCATCTTTTTTGTTTTATCATATCTATATTTTGTTTAACTCACCATGTATGTTAAGTACTACCATATTTATCCTTTTTATTTTCTATTGATATTCTATTTGAAGTACTTTTATTGCCATTTTATTGTGCTAATAACATATCTTATATTTATTGCAGTTCTGTAATTAATTGGTGATTCTATTTTTATTATTGTTTTTGCAAAATTATGAGATAATTTTGGATCCTGGCTCTTTGGTGTGAATACTCTCGATAATATCCCATCCTGAAGCACAAGTGGACAAAATTAAGTTTTAATATAATGAGATCATATTTATAATTTTGTATATGGGAGATTAGATTTTAGAGATGTAATTAAGACTCTTGCTTAATTGGATTGAAGCTAATCCAAATGAAGTATGTACCACATGAACTCTTAAGAAAGTCACAAGCATTTGAACAAAGAGGGAGATTATCTTACTGCTCTAAAAAGCATGACATATGCCTGTAGCTCTCTAGGTGGCAGACAATATCTGGTGGCCTTTAATAGTGCAAAACAATAAGCAAAGAATTCAGTCAAGATTTTCCCGGAATTCTGACCTACAATATTACTAGGCTGTATGTTAAGAAATGGATATAATGCAGACAGAGAGAGAGAGAGAGAGAGAGAGAGAGAGAGAGAGAGAGAGAGAGAGAGAGATGCAGTAAGAATACACAGCTAAATAGGATTTATTATCAATGAGAAAGATAAATCCACAGAGGGTGGCCAACTGTGTAGACGAGAGTAAGCGAGTGGTAGCAGCCTAGTCCTTCAGCAGGATGGAATATTTATAGTTTAGGGTCTGAGCAAAGTTTCCAGGGATAAAAGAATTACAAGAAAATACATTGTGGAGGGACCAGATCCACTTCTGATGGGCACTTCAGCCTTGATAGGTCCTGATCCCTTGGGGCAAAGAAAAAAAAATGCAGAAACTCGAAGTGGGAAGGTTAGACTTTCCTTTTCAAATTAATGCAGGATTCCGCTGGTGAGAGATTCTTTATTTACTCCCCCAAAGATAAAAGGTGCAAATCTGTGTTCTTTGCTCCATTAATCTAGTTAAGATTGTCCAAGAATGTTGGCCCATATATTAGTTAACACAATGTTAATTTAATCATTTTGGGAAATTAACATACATTAACTAATATTTTATGTGATTTATATAACTAATGAAGTTCATCTACCTTTGCATTATCTTTGGTTTGATTTTTTTTTTCTAATTTAGTACAAGTTTTGTCTAGGTATAGCATCCAGTCACAAATTTACCTTCAAAAAGCATTTAATCATTTCCACCTAAAATCCAAGGTGGGTGTCAGTATGATTTCTTATCTATTTTTATCTGGAAAAAAAAGCTCTCTAATAATTTTTAATCATCAATGAGAATGGTTAGAGAATCTTAGTTTTATATTCTTGTTTCTTGCTATTATTTCCTCTGCCATGCCTATATTTGTTGATTTGTTTCCACTATTCTCACGTATTGATTTGTGAAAAGGATGATGCTCTTTTGAATGCATACACAATGTGGGTATTTGTTTTTGCTCTATTTTCTTCTTGGTTTTTACTGTTTTGTTGATTGGTCTTTGTTTCAAAAATGTATTTATTTGAAAGGCAGAGTGACTGGGGAAGCTGAGAGTGATGAGCCAGTGCACAAGCACACTAGAGGGAGGTGCCCAGAGAAGAAGAGAGAGGCATCCACTCCTTGGCTCACTCTCTAGGCTCAGGGCTTGGGAAGGCTCAATTTCATAGAAGGCTCTGGGGCGCCATGCACTTACGCCATCATCTACTGGAACCTGGCTCTGAGGCTTCTCAGCCAGGAATCAGCACTCAGACATGGGATTGCTGATACAGTAAGCTGACGCCTAGCACACTGCCACAGTGCCAGCCCGTAGGAGGAAAAAAATATTATATACATACAAATATATTATAAAAGTGTCTAGATGCAGAGCAGGATTATATTGTCAACAATTTTAGAAATAATTTCTTTTGCGGAAATACCAGCCAGACATTAAATATTTGCTAGATAAATAATGGTCATTGGCCTGGCTTTGTGACACAACAAGATAAGCTGTTGCTTGGGACAATGGCATCCTATGTAACAGTTACAGTCCTTGCCACTCCATTTCCAATCCAGCACTCTGCTAGAAAACAGCCAAAGTGCATGGTTCTTGGCCACCATTGTGAGAGACTCAGACAGAGCTCAAGACTCCTTGCATCAACCTGACTCAAACCAAGCTCTCCTGGCCATTTGGGGAAATGAACCAGAGGATAGAAATCTCTCTCCCTCTGTCTTTGCCTCTCTCTGTTTGTAATTCTGCATTTCAAAATTTAAAAATGTTTTTGAAAAAAAATTAAAAATCATAGGATGTAATTTTAACAATGTAGCACAGAAACTAAAGACAAAAATCCAAGACTACTTAGTAGTTTCTAAAAATGTGGATTTGCAAGCTTAAATCAAATAAAGTGATAAACTTGACAACAGTCTTTGTACTTAAAAAACCTTATTCCAAATAAGGTGCTAATAATTTTAGATAAAACAATCTTTTTTTGAGGCGTATAAACATACTTGAATCCAGCTTCCTAGATCATTCAAGCATTTTGAATGACAGAATGTAATTTTGGTTGAATTAGTATTTTCTCTTAAATAAGAGTTTGTACTTCCTTAAGACTATAGAAATGAAACAAGTAGAAAAGCTATGATTGCATTTACCCCAAGGTCCTTGTAAAATATATGTTAAAGAAAAGACATTTTTATAAGCTACAATGCAATCAATTACAACAAACAACTCATTTTGACTGTAGCTGAATAAAATATTGTTAAAACACTGAATATTCAAAATTGCCTTTTAATTTTCTTCTTTTAATAATTATGTGACTAGGAATATTAGTTTTATAGATTTAAAAAATAATCTTTTATTCATTATGCTCATTTTGCTTGATGATCATGTTTGGAGGTGAGCATCATGGTAATTCTTATAATGTAATATAATGAAGTAGCTATTTAAAATTTCACTTTAATCTTTTGAAGTAAATTGTTCTTTGTACAAATACATGGACCAAAATATTCAGGCACTACAAATATTTACAAACAGAGATTATCAACACGTCTGGAAATAGCTGGTGTGTCTAACTATGTTTTTACATTCGTATATGCAACGCATCTGGGTTATAATAACCCAGATGTTGTAGCTTTTTAACATTGCCTTGTGTAAGTCCACATCTGCTGCTTATTAAACCATTCATGTGGTTCCTGGACCTGAGAATGGGTGTTCTCATTCAAGTTGTTCAGCTTTTCAATATTCTACACTTACGATAACAGGAAAATTGGAATCCACATATTAAATATTAGCAGTGATTACTTTTTCAGTTTTATGCCTGGATGTGTTCTTATCGCACCTAGAGTGGATTTTTCTTCAACAGTTTCAATACTTTGTTACCTGTGTCCAGAGGAAGTACCCATCATTTTAAGACAACAGAGGTGGAACAAAAATTTAAACCCACATTAAGCATCTTTTCTTTCTACCTCAAATTCATGTCTCCTAAACTTTCTCTTAAATATTATTTATGTCATATATACATATTTTTTATGAAATGTACTCAAACACACATGTGATTTTTTTTAGTTTTTCAATCATGAAAGAAGCACAAAGCTGGTTTAATTATTGCAATTTCTCTGTATATTTTATAATGTACAGACAGTCCCTGACTTACACTGATTTAGCTTTCTTTTTCTGTTTTGAGTAGATAAATTTTGAAGAGAAGAAATTAAATAATCATTTTCCTTTTGATCTCTTTTTCTATGCAGAACACTACACTAAACTGGGAGGAATCATTTTCACAGAACATTCACCATTGTCATTGGTCAAAATTATTAGTTGGCAATTTTATTTATGTCAATCTCACTAGGTGTAAGCTGTTATTTTGATATTGGTAAATACATAAAAATATTTCAATGACAATTTGCCTTTTGAAATTACCTTTTAAAAATGCAGTGATACTATTTTCATGAGATTTTTACCAATAGATTTGTGTAAATTTATTGCACTTAACTGAACATCTCTGCTATAATCTATTATGTGAATGAAACAATATGTACTCATGTACTTGTTGAATGAGGAAGGGCTAGGTTGTTTGTTATCTTTTAGATTTTCCATAATGCTGTAATGAGGAACATCCTCATGTTTCCACAAAGAACTCAGGCTAGAGTTTTCCTAGGAAAGAACTTTAGAAATAAATTACTGCACTGTGAAATATATTCTCAATTCCAATAGGTCCCTATTAATCGCCCTGCAAAGAAAACACTGTAATTACGATCCCATTGACAAAAAGGCCAGTCTTCATTTTCACTCAGCCAACAGTTGGTATAATCTGTTTTCTCATTTTTTTGTGTCTATATTTCAATTTATACTACTTGGTTACCTGTACTGAGAGGTAACTTTTCATATACTTATTGACTACATGGCCTCTTCTTTAAAATATCTATGTAATTATTCGATATATTCTTGCATTAGCTTATTTTCCTTGTTGCAATCCAGCTCTTCACACATTCTGTGTTACAGCAATTTTATTTTACATGCACACACACATATTTATATATGCTATCCCTTTTTTAATTTTTAAAATTTTTTCTATCTTGCTCTATAGAGGCTAATTTGAATAATGTAGAATTATTTTATTATTTGCATGCTTTTGAATATTTAAGAAATGTTGTCTAAGACAGCAAAGGGAATAGCATAAATAATTTAGAAATTTGTTTTTCATATTTAAGTCCTTACTTATTTTTAGAAACTGTTGATAAGATGCAACATATCTATTTGCTTCTATCCTACATTTATGCCACCATTAAAGGACAACAGACAAAGTTAGGATATTTTCAAAAGAAAGCTTCCTCCAGGGCCTGGCATGGTAGCCTAGCAGCCAACATTTTCACTTCGCATGCACTAGTATCCAATATGGGTGCTGGTTCATGTCCTGGTGGTCCTGTTTTCCATCCAGCTACCTACTTGAGGCCTGGGAAAGTCGTTGAGGACCCTGCACCCACGTGGGAGACCTGGAAGAGGCTCCTGGCTCCTGGCTCCTGGCTCCTGGCTTTGGACTGGCTCAGCTCTGGCCACAGTGGTCACTTGGGGAGTGAGTCAGTGGATAGAAGACCTTCATCTCTGTCTCTGTAAATCTGACTTTCCAAAACAAACAAACAAACAAATCTTTAAAAAAAAAAAAAAAACTCCCTCTATGGCTATCAAACTGCTCTTTTTCTACATGGAAGGAGATCATTTCCCCAAAATTATTGGCCTAAGAGTAGGCATTTGGCATAGCTGTTAAGTTTGTTGAGACACCCTTGTCCTAGAGCAGCCCACGTAGGTTTAAAACTACTCCCCTTCCAGTTGTGACTTGGGAGTCAGCAGTGATGGCTCAAGTGATTAGGTCCCTATTACTTGGGAAGCCTGGATAGAGTCCCGGGCTCCTGGTATCAGCAGAGAGTGAAGCAGTGACTCCGAGTTCCCTCTGCTTGCCTGTCAGTTAATCTTTCTCTTCTTCTATCAGAAATTATAAATAAATAAACAGGAAAGTCACTGCACATGTGCCCAAAGTATCCTTTCTTCTCATTGTCCAAATTAAGCTTAGACTGAAACATTTATTAATTCATCTTTTATTTTATATTTTAAAACACAGAAAATAACCCAGTATGGAGAGTTCCAGGGAATCCCGCAACCAGTAAGAAGTCTGGAACATCTAGGAGACTCTGGTGCAAGGATCTTCCAACTGTGCAGGTGGAAGGAGAGGGTGACAACAGGCCGGGTAAATTAAGCAGTGTCCCTAAGAACAGAGGTCCCTGTCGCTCTGGCCATGGTCTCTGGCCAACATCAGCAGCCTTAGAGTGCTTTGTTTATTCTTTTCTTTTCATTTTACATTTGAATATTAAAGTATTTTATGTGTGGATCTAAATATCTTCCATGTTTTACTTTAGAGACACTGAGCCTATGTGGGTTTTAACTTTCATTTTTGCAAGTTATTGAAGAAAATAGAAAGATGGTGCTAAAAAATGCTTTCAGTAAGCCTTTCCTGGGTTGTAACAGTACATTTTATTGTGCTATCTTGCTGAGTTACTCCTGAGATTTTCATTTTTTATACCTGCAGGAGTATGTGTTTTATGCATGTGCATTTGGAAACTGGGAGGCATCCTAATGATTGCTATGAACTCATTTACTCCAGAGAAAAAGTCTCATGATTTACATAATTTTGATCATGTGATTCAATGATAATTTTTGAGCCAGTTCTCATAAGAAAAGGTAAATTAATGCAAAATATTTTACTATACGCATGTACTTGGGTAGTTTTTTAACCATAGCTGGACTGCTGGTTTTCAACTGAAAACTGTACAGATTCTCATAATATATTTTCAGATTCTGAAACATGAATTAGACAGTCTTTAAGGAAATAGTTTGCATCACAATTACAGTTCATCATAGATGGCAAAATATTATCAACTAGATTAAGCTTATTTATCTGATTTAATAATTGTTTTGGATGTAAAAACTCAATGTAAAAGAAAGGAAAAGAGGGCAACTCTTTCTTAAAAATCAATGTGAGGCCTGGAACCATACCATAGTGGCTAAAGTCCTCACCCTGGCACCAGGATCCCATATGGGCACCATATCCTGGCTTCTCCCATCCAGCTTCCTGCCTGTGGCCTAGGAAAGCAGACAGGGACAACCCAAAGCCTTGGGACCCTACACCCACGTGGGAGACCCAGAAGAAGCTCGTGGTTCCTGGCTTCAGATAGTCTCAACTCCAGCCATTGTAGCCACTTGAGCAGTGAATCAACATCAGAAGATCTTTCTGTCTCTCCTCTCTGTAAATCTGAGTTTCCAAGAAAAATAAGTAAATTTGTATTTTTAAAAATGTAAAAATGGGGTAGGGGATAGCATCTGACACAATTATTAAAGCAATTGGAGTGCCTACAGCCAACGTGAAACTTTCTGGAGTCAAACAGCAACCTTACTCCCTATTCGAGCTCACCGACAATTTGCACGGAATTTCCTGTGGGACAATAAGAATAAGAGTTACTCACTCTTGCCTTCAGCCTGTTCTAAACAGCCTCAGCCCTTGTCGGTACTTAGGGAATGAATCACCAGATGAAAGAAACACCTGTGATGTTTCAAGTCTTCTCAGCATCAATGATAGAGACTATGCAACAACCTTCACAGTTGTAAGGTGTCTTCCCAACACCAACACTGAGGTACAGCAAGTGCTTTGCAGCCTACAAAGAAAGGTACTGCCAGTCTGGATACAGGTCCCACTGGCCATTCTTTTTACGGATGCCATTTTGTAGTTCAAGCCCCTTTGTTCTTAGGTTTCTTTATTGGAGAACTTGGGCAAAGGGCTTTTGATGTCTCTACTGAGACCACTACATGAGGAAGAGTTGGCAACATTAAATGCACAGTTTGAGGTACTTCCCACTCCTAGTCCTTCACCTCAACTACCAGCACATCTACGCTGATCCACCTGAACCAGTGACAGCTTCTATTGAAGAAGATAGCCAAGGATGAGCTGGTACTGTAATAGAGTTATGATTCTTGTTAATAATATCTCAGTAAGTAATTAAAGGCTTATTTGTCTCACTTTTAGTTAAACTGGCTACTTTAGCATTTGGTAGTTCAATTCTCAGCAGTCTCAGCTTAGCTTTCTCACTGGAGCCGTGGTAGAATTATTTTTTCTACCACACTTTCTCCCTACAAAAAAAGCATGATTCTGAATTTGCTCCAAGTCAGGATCTGTGAAGAAAGGAATTAGATAAATGTATTGTTCTGATATAATCTTAGTTCATGCTGGCTGTAGCAAAACAGAAAAAAAAATGCATCATTTTCTCCAGTAAATTTCAAAGAACAATCTACAACAACATGCACACACATACACACACTTCTGAACAAAAGTCTTCAGAAGACTTTTAGCCAACTTGAAAAATTAGAAAGAAAAAGCACTGAGACAAGTGCTATGGAAAGTGGGTAAAACTGCAACCTGTGATGCTGGCACCCGATTGGAAGAGTCAGTTCAAGTCCAAACTGCTCCATTTCCAGTACACTTCCCAGGAAATGTTAATAAGAAAGCTGTGCAAGACGGCTCAATGCTAACTTTCCTGCTACCCATGCAGAGATCTTCTTAACAGCCTAGCCAAGACTGTCCATTGCTTTCACTTGGAAAGTGAACCCAGGGGCTGGAAATTTCTCTCTCCTTCACTCTTTTCTTTTCCTTTCTTTTCTTTTTTCTTTTTCCTTTCTTTTCTTTTCTTTCTTTCTCTTTCTTTGTCTTTCTCTCTTTTCCTTCCTTCCTTCCTTCATTCCTTCCTTCCTTCCTTCCTTCCTCTCTTTCTCTCTCTCTCTCTCTCTCCCTCCTTACTCCTCACACACACACCCTCCAACCGTGTGTGTGTGAAAGTATACCTTTCAAGTAAATAGACAAACCTTACAGAAAGAGAGGACAGGGAAGCACAATCTCTAAAGCAAATGCTATTTAAAACATTTTCCATTTTCATATCTCTGGTCAATATCTGAGCCACTTGTTACATTTTGTTTAGGTTTCTAAGTATTCATGATTTTATTTTCATACACACACATTTATTTATTGGAAAGGTACAGCTACACAGAAGGAGACAGGCAGTAAGAGAAAGGCAGGCCCTGGTGCAATAGCCTGGTGGCTAACGTCCTCACCTTGTACATGCGCAGATCCCATGTGGGAGCTGGTTCATGTGCCGGCTGCTTCACTTCCCTTCCAGCTCCCTGCTTGTGGACTAGGAGTGCAGAGGAGGATGGCCCAAAGCCTTAGAACCCTGCACTTACATGGGAGACCCAGAGGAGGCTCCTGGATCCTCGCTTCAGGTCGGCTCAGCTCTGGCCATTGTCGCCACTTGAGCAGTGAGCCAATGTAGAGAAGATCTTTCTATTTCTCCTGCTGTCCGTAAATCTGACTTTTCAATAAAAATAAATAAATCAGAGAGAGAGAATTTTCCATCTGCTTGATTATGCCTCAAATGGCTACAATGGCTACAATGGCTGTAGCTGCACGCTTCCAAAGCCAGGCTCCTGGAGCTTCTTCTGGGTCTCCCATGTGGATAGAGTGGCTTCCTTCCACTGCTTTCCCAAACACATTAGCAGAGAACTAGATCAGAAGTAGAACAGTTGGGACTCACACTGGCACATATTGGGTTGTCAGCGTCTCCACACCACAGAGCTGGGACCAAGAAGCTGTGGTTATAGATTGTTCTAGGTGATTTCCTTAGGTTTACATTTTCCTTTCATCTTTTTTTTTTTTTGAGCAGTTTCTTACTTCAAGAGATTAAGTAACTGGTAAAGTTTAAAATTAATATATCATAACCATATTTATTCATCAAACTACTGTGACATCATAGACATTGGGTGTTTGTAATGCGTCCTCACTCATTTAGGAAAATTCGTCTAGATGAGCTCAGGAATGGTTTTATTCTCCTTTAAAGTAAGAAGGAAATAATCTTGCAGTCTTAAAATTCCACCATTGTGGTGACTGATCTCATAAAAAAATCATTATACCCTGATTCACAGAAGATCTTAGAAATACATTAAATAATTCAAGACCATTTTAAAAGCTAACAGAGAACTCGTTCTGAGAGCAATTTCTCAGACTCATATTAAGATGAATATTTTAAGCATTTCACATCTATTTAAGAATGCATTTTTAAGGAAAATATCAAGGGTTTTTTCTAGATCATTTAAGCTCAAAACTTATCTTTCAAATTAAACATGAAAAACTTGAATATACTATTTGTTTTTTTAATCTGCTCATGTGTTTATCACACGCCTGATCTAATTATAATACTGCCATTGTTCTATGTATGAGCAGAAAACTGGCTTGTTGTATATTTTAATGACTTATCATGGACAGTTTCAATGATTTTTAAAAGTTGCTGAAATTAACTAACATTTTAACCATACAAATTTATCCATATGTACATTGTTCAAATAAAAACACATTTTTTGATAAAATAAAAATAATAATTTTAACAAAATTATTACTGAAAGGTGGAGTACAAAGAGAGAGAGAGACACACACACATGGATAGACTTTCACCCACTGTTTCACTCATTGTTTGGTGACAACATCCATACTTAGGCCAAGCCAAAGCCAGATCAGGAACTTCATACAGGTCCCTCACATAGGTCCAGAGACCAAGACACTTGAACCATTTTGCATGGCCTTCCTCAGCACATTATCAGGGAGCTGGATCAGGACTCAGGCAGTCAGGACATGAACCAGCACCTGTGCAGGTTGCTAGTGTTGCAAGGTGGTTTAACCTGCAGTCACCACGACAGCCCCTCACAGTGCATACGCGGCATCAATATTTCCTTAGCATTGCAAGGATCTTCAACAACTGACTCTAAAATAAAACACCAGGGTTGCAAATACTATTGTTTAAAATGATTTCTAGGGTAGGAGTTTTTTGCTAGTACCTCCTTCCTTCCAAATGAATGTCTTAAATTATATTGTCCGCTACAGTATGCCAAGTAAAAACATGTAATTACCTGTAAGTAGAATATATGTTTTGTCAATTATTTTTCTGATGCCATTTCCATCTCATTTCATCAGATTCTCATGCTATACATGAGCTTTGCAGAATAAAAAAAGGGAAGTTACACTGTCTTACCAAGTTTCTTTACCATAACATTAAGCCAGTAGGAGATAAGCATCTTCTCTCATCATGTTTTTGTTTCAAACCCCCTAGTACGTATCTCTATTTACCACTTCACTTTCACTCACTCGTGCATTAATTCATACACAGAACTGAATTGCAAGAAGAATGAATCCACTAACACTGTGTGAATTTAATAGCAGATAAAACATAATCCATGTTACAGAGAGCCAAGAGTGTGGCGACTTTATTAGTTCATTCTCTAATAACATAACAAAACACATAAGGCTGCATATTGCATTGAGAGAGGAGGTTTATAAGGCTAAGTTGGATTTGAAAGTCTAAGATTAGGTGGTCACTGTTTTTACCTACACTGAGGACAGAATGGTAGATGGCATCATAGTGAAAGTGCACCTCGCAAGTGAGAATAGCATGAGGAGAGGCTAGTCATGACACCCCAGTAGGACTTCTCAAAGGTTCCACCAGTGCTTAAAATGATTACAGCAAGGAAAAGCCTCAGCCCATGAAACCTTGGAGAGCACAATCAAGGTATATTTAATTTCTTGATTTCAGTACTTTGATGACTACACTGAGAGTCAACTGTAGTGTTGTTGCCTGTATAGATGATAGTCACAGGAGAATGTATGTCTACAAGTGATACTGGTTTTTGGTTAAACTGGACATTGAATAAATATCATGGGTATACCTCTGCATGCTACCTTTAAGAGGTTAAAGACAAAACAGAACAGTATGTTGTTATAACTTGAGACAGTTTAGGACTTGTACAACCTCAAGTGAAAATGCTGACGAAATAATGAGTGTTTGTAAAGAATATCATTTAAAAGAGAAGACTTATTTTTTCTCTTTTCTTCTATATTACTATTGCCAATTCCTTTAGTTCATGAAATCTCATCTAAGACATCTCCTCCTCATAGACTGCTTTCATTGTTTTCATATGAAGAATCTGGTTATTCTTTAGATATAGAATTGGCTTTCGATATAGATTTGGTTTTAGAAATTTTTTATACAAATCACTATCATAAATCATATTATAAACTGATGTTTTCTGTCTCTTCATTAAGAAATGTTTGTTTCAATGGTATCTTTCATTTATAAGTAAATACTAAATATCTAAAAAACTATTAGGCAGGGAGTAATACTAAATACGTGTTGAGAGATTGCATGAATGAAAGAAATGCAAGTGTTAAATAGAAATACGTTACAAAGGCTGTTCATGGATTTGTAAGAAAATTGGGAGATATAAATAGATTTCAACAGAACATAATTATCTTTATATTTCAGTGTAATTGTTATTCAGCATTATGGAATCTAACTCAATATAAATGTAATCTCAAACTTTGAATATGGCATATAAGCTAAAATTTTATTCATGAAAATTCTAGAAAATATTTAACCATAATTATCTAAGATCATAAAAACGATCTGAACAGTATACATTTGAGAAAGAAGAAATTACATTCAATTGAAGGGATCCAAAGATTCCACTTCTCAGGTGACCACAATGACCAGAACTGAAGCAATCTAAAGCCAGAAGCCAGGAGCTGCTTCTACACAGGTGCAGGGTCCCAAAGCTTTGGGCCGTCCTAGACTGCTTTCCCATGCTATAAGCAGGGAACCGGCGCCCATATGGGATGCTAGCATAGATTTAGCACTAGGCTAACACACCAGGCCCTAATCAAAAATTTTTATGGGGAAGATGAAAGATGACTTGTCTCAAAGAATAACATTTAAAAAGAAAATTGCAATGGTAGAGCCCAGTGTGGTAGCTTAAAGGCTAAAGTCCTTATCTTGCACACACCAGGATCCCATATGGGCGTCAGTTCTAATTGCTGCGGCCCCACTTCCCATCAAGATCCCTGCCTGTGGCCTGGGAAAGTAGTCAAGGACGGCCCAAAGCCTTGACACTGCACCCCTGTGGGAGACCCAGAGGAGTCTCCTGACTCCTTGCTTAGGATCAACTCAGCTCTGGCACTTGGAAAGTGAATCAACAGACGGAAAATCTTCCTGTCTGTCTCTGCTCCTCTCGGTATATCTAACTTTCTAACAAAAATAAATTACATCTTAAAATACTGCAATTATAAGATATTTTTATTTGATGATTGGAACATAATTCAATTTGAAATAGGTTTTTTGTAAGTTAGAAGTGTAGGATAGTTAAGGCAGTGAGATACCTCAACCAGTATGATCTATGATAAAGAAAAATTTTAGATTGATTCTATTAGCATGAAGGGTCATATCATTGCCAAATTTATTTTATAAATTTGAATTTTGGAAGAGGGGAATTTACTATAAAGAAACTATTCAGAATGTAGCTGAACTATAACACTATAACCGAAACAGAAAAAAAAATATTAAGTAAAGCATTCTGAATTGAGTTATACACATTCTCACTTTCCAGTGTGATTATATATTGACAAGTTCATTGTAAGATGAAATTAACATGAATCAAAATGCATTTAATAGGGGTCAGTGTGGTGACATAGCAGGTTAATCCTGCTAAGAGGCTCTAACGTCCTGTAAGGACTCTGGCTCTAGCCCCCACTGCTTCCCCTCCTGATGCAGCTCCTTCATGTCCTGGGGAAACAGTGGAGTATGGTTCAGGACTGCATCCATGAGAGTGCAGGACAAGCTGCTGGCTCCCAGCTTTGAACAGCCCAATTCTGGCCTTTGCAGCCACTTTGGGGAGTAGACCAGTAGTTGGAAGTTTGTCCCTCTGCCTCTGTCTCTTTGCAACTCTTTCAAGTAATATAACAAAAATATTTTTAAATGAATTTAATATATCTAATCTTCACACGCAATAAAATAGTCACAAAGCATAACAAAGTATCAACTTTTTACCATTGTGATTACGTGGCTGCCTGAGAACTATGACTGCTACTGCCCCAATATGAAAAAAAAAAGTATAATAACACACACCACTAGTTCAGGAAAAGATCCAGATTAAAATTAAAAGTATAAAATGGAGTCCAAAATTTCCAAGTCTAACCACCACAGACAGAGACTGTATTTGCAAATCTACTCAGATCTGTCTTTACAATACTTAAGATAAATACTGAACACAGCTGGCATTTGTTTTCAACATGGGAAGGCTGATTTTGCATTCCACATAGATTGTACAGGGACTAATAAAACTATTAAGGAGTGTCACATTTTTTCTTACCTCTCAGATTTGGTTATTGAACTGCTTTCAGTTAAATTTTCTTTCCTGATTTTGAAATGCACTTAGATATAAATAATTTTGCAAGAATTAGAATATTTTATGACTAACATTGTAACTCTTCCATGTAATGAATATGTTATGTCCACTAATAAGACATTTTTCACCAAATCACAGGTATTCCAAATGAAGAATGTTACACTATCCTATAATCTTCCCCAAACAGTCCGATAACACGGATTTTCTTTTTTTTTTTTTAAGATGTATTTATTTTTATTGGAAAGGCGGATATACAGAGAAGAGGAGAGACAGAGAGGAAGATCTTCCCTCTGATGGTTCTCTCCCCAAGCAACTGCAATGGCCAGAGCTGAGGCAATTCAAAGGAGGAGCCAGGAGCTCTTCCAGGTCTCCCACGCGGGTGCAGGGTCCCAAGGCTTTGGGCCGTCCTCAACTGCTTTCCCAGGCCACAGGCAGGGAGCTGGATGGGAAGCGGGGCTGCCGGGATTAGAACCGGTGCCCATATGGGATCCTGGCAAGTGCAAGGCAAGGACTTTAACCACTATGCTATCGCACTGGGCCCAACACTGATTTCCTAATAATGTCAAATAACTGTGCTTAAAATTCCACATTGCATTTGGTTATGGGTTGCCTTCAGTCTGGAGCAGTTTCCATCATTTCCTTGACTCTTCTGATCTTTGAAATTCTATAGACCCTTTAAGTTGTAGAGTGTTAACCAACTGATGTGTGTTCATGTTTTCTCTTGATTTGCTGAAGGCCATGGATCTCTGGATGGGGCATCACAGAAGTGATGTTGTGTCCAGCTTGCATCCTGCCAGATGGTGAAGCTTCAACCTGCCCCAGTTACTGGTCAAGATCATTATGATCACCTCATTAAGGTGAAGGCTGGTGTGGACATTCATTCTGAAGCTCTTCTTTTGCCCCCTTTGAAATGCACCACTTTTTGGAAAGACTGTCTGCAATTATATGCTATTTTGCTCTTCACAAACTTTCAATTTATTATTTCTAAATGCACTTATGCATTCATATTTTATGCAAAAATTATAATCTGAAAAACTAAGGTTTGCAGCATAAACTAATATATTTGAATATAGATATTTTCTGTTGTTTCCTTTTTAAAAATATTTACTGTGCATACCAAGAAATGTACCTAAGTGTCTGTACCTAATGAGTTTTTCATCTGATGAAACACAATTAAAACTGATATTAAGAACAACTCAGTATGTGTCCCCAAAGAATCTTCACTATTACTCCATTTCTTCTGTAAGTATGGAAAAGGAAGATTATCTGTCATTTATGTGATATGAATAAGTTGATCTGTATTTTGAGTACCTACCTAATTATATGACATTCACACAATCTCTATACATATTAACAACAATAAAACAAACAATAGTTGCCTTTATGGGTCTGCCTTAGTTAGCATAATGATATCTGCTTGTATTCATTTTGCTACAAATCTCAATTTTCATTCTTTTTATAGCTAATATTTCATTGTGTATATATACCACATTTTTTTCACCCACTTGTTGATGGACAGGTAGTTTGATTCCACATATTAGTTATTGTGAATTAAGCTGCTACAAATATGACAGTTTACTGATGACACCTAGTTTCTTTGTTCTCACAAAATGGTATGAGCTTTCTTTCTGAAAGAACTAGATGCACAATGCTTCCCCCCTCCCCCCAGGTAAGAGGACTTATTAAGTTGGAAATCCTCCTGCTGCAGTTACAAGTAGGAAGTTTTCCACAAAGACCCAAATGTCTGTAAGGGTCAAGTTTCAAACACAATTTCAAGAAAAGAAAAAAATATATATATGAACAGCAGCCAACAGTCAATCAGAGGGTGGGAACAAAATCCAACCCATCAAAGGGCTGGAATCCATAATCTTTACTTGTTCAAAACAAAGCCATCAGACAGATGTGATTGGTAACTTCTTTCTGTTCTCATGAGAAGCTGAAAGCTCAGACACCGTCACCCAGCTTTCTTGTAAAACTGAACTCATCTTTTGTTTTCAGCCCTCAGCCCTCAAATAGGTTTCCTATATCCCTTGGTTAACCTCTATGTGTCATCCATGCTAATGTGTACTCCTAGATTGTCTCAATGAACATAACTGCTTTTTAAAAAATATAAATGTATGTAAAACATACTAGCTGATCAAGTCTACACATGTAACCAGTCTTTCAGTTCCATTTTGGCTCTCCTCTCCATAAATACCCCTCTCACCTAGCCAGACTTCCTCATCACTGGACAGTAACACCAGCCAGAGGCTTTGTCCTCAACAGAGCTCAGAATCCACTAACTCTGCACCGAAGTCCTCTCCGACCCTCTCAGGACCTAACAACCAACTACTGATATTTAAATTCAGTAGAAATGCTCTTTTCCTATCACACATATCAGTTCTTCATACCACACATTTATGCAGCTTGCTTTAAGAAATCCCCTAATCCCGTAGATATATAAATATAATAGGAATTCATCTCCATTCTATCTCTACCACTGGAGATATAGCACCTATAGTATTTTATTCTTATAATCATCATTACTTTCTACATTCTTACTGATTTGCAATCACTTTGCAACAGTGACATGATATAGAGTTTATACTTGAATTTGTAATCTACAGCACAGAGACTTATAAATAACTAAAGCTCCTTTATTAGCTCCATTTGAAAATAATTAAGTATATTCTTAAAGAATTAACCGAACCATTATATTACCTATAATGAGCAATGTCAAATCTTAAAAAAAAGAAATCTGTGGTACCTTATAGAGAAAATACGAAAAATCTTTATGAAACTTATTTTCTTTGAAAACAAATTTCTTTGAAAGACTATATATAACAATGTTCCAAAGTCATGTTATCACTTAGTTCTGGAAAATGGAAAATAAGTGAAATGAATGCAAATACAAACGTAACTAAATGCTATAAAAGTTTCAAAAGAAACTTGCTTTGAAGTTTTCAATAGCAAATTGATAATATTTTAACTTGCTATCCACATAGCATTTGGCAATAGTTTCCCAATGTCATGCTGCAGTAGAGTTGAGTTTAATAAATTTTGACAGCATTTTAATATCCATATATCATAGTAAAATACTTGAACTCATTAGTCAAATAAAATGACATGATCTAATTAAAATGATTAGCTACACTAAACTATAAAAGTGGTTATCTTCTTAATTTAAAAGAAAGCTTACATAGGGCCCAGCGCAATAGCATAGTGGTTGAAGTCCTTGCCTTGCACGCGCCACCAGGATCCCATGTGGTCGCAGGTTCTGATCACCGTGGCCCTACTTCCCATCCAGCTCCCTGCCTGTGGCCTGGGAAAGCAGTCAAGGATGGCTCAGAGCCTTGGGACCCTGCACCCCAGTGGGAGACCTGGAAGAGCTCCTGGCTCCTGGCTTTGGATTGGCTCAGCTCCGGTCATTGCGGACACTTGTGGAGTGAACCATCCATCAGATGGAAGATCTTCCTCTCTGTCTCTCCTCCTCTCCATATTTCTGACTTTGCAAAAAAAAATAAATAAATCTTTAAAAAAAGAAAGCTTATATATAACTTAAATAGAAGCTATTTTTAATTTGCGGATTTGTGTAAGTGAATAGCAGTGGGTAAGGTGTTTTACAAGATTTTTTGGTTTAATTTTTAGAAGAAGATTTAATGTCAAAATTAAGTCTTATTTCCCTATTTAGGAAAAAAAAGCAATTAAAGGGAGTTTGAAATGATTGCAAGATATTACACAAAATTCACATGAATGGTTCTCTATCCATGGATTTGAAGTAGAAGAATGATAGTACGCTTTTTCCACTGACTGTCTATGAAGACAGAATAGAAATTACTCTTTACTATTTTGACTAGTTTCAAGGAAATTTTATCATTTGTTACATAACAGCTACTGGAGGCTATGGCAAGGACAGGTGGTATTCTGCACAATGTCCATGTGGAGGACAATTTGTTCAAATTCAAATTTTGCCCTTGCCTTTGAGAAGTATGCTCTGGATTTCCAGAATGTTCTGCATGATAGGAACTGCTTCATTTAGCCCACACCGAAGGATTGCCAGAGTTCAGATTTCAACTAATGTATCCAGTAACCTGTACATTGTATTACACCAAACTAAAAACCAATCAAACATAACTTCAGAAAGTAAGGGTCACTGAGACATGAAGGCTGCCTTGATTGGCCACATTGTTTATTGTCATACATCAGTATAGAGACTGCATTACTTAATCAAGTGCTAAGCTACATGTTTCAGTGGGCTACTTGGTAGATAAGATAGACATTTAAAATGAACTGACAGCAAGTAGTGAGAATACCCTTGGTAATAAAGGCGGAGTCTTCATGATAAATTGCATGGCTTTCTAACCTTATTTACATAAGTTGAACCAATTCCTTGTATTTCACAATACAGATTTAGGAGCACAGTAATATTCCCATTCAAACTTCCCTCCTGCCAACATTCTCACCCAAACTCATTCTCAGCTCACTTCACAATTACATGCTGAACACTTCTTGCGCTAGATAATTCAACAACTAACAAGCAGGAAAAAAAGGCTGTTCCTCAATAGTTTAAAAGCTTAGACATCCCAAAAAAGACTAATTAGGAGTCAAACCTACAGCCTCAACTGCCGTCTTTGCTTCTGTCCTGTTAGCCCATTGTTACATATTATGGATTCAAAATTATAAAACCAATTTTTGCCTTAGTGTCTAGCCTTCTATAATATAGATTTTATATTCACCAGTCCCTGCAGTCGCCCGATCTAATCAGTTAGAATCTCAGACTGACTTCTGTTTTTCTCTTCATCTCTCCCCTCTCACTCAGACTCACACACAGAGTTACATCTATTTATAACAATACTGCTGCTCTTGTATACATGTTATCTGGTACATTTCACACATTTCATCTAATCATGCTGTTTTGTGTAAGAGAAAAAACCCACTTTTGATTCAGACTCTATAGTCCCACTTACCAAGCTCTGAAGGTATCAGCAAGTTGAAATATGTGCCAGAAGAAATTTCAATTATATTTATTTTGATAGTTACTTAGCACCCAGTCTGTATGTATCAACCAAAAAGAAGTTAGTTGATAATAGGTCTGTCCAGGTCTTCCGGCTTGCACAGTATTCTTTCTCAGGATTCCCTCTCCACTCTGAAAACTCTAGAGTTCCTGAGTCCCAAAGGATTAAACTCATGTAGTCTTCATTTAGGAATCCTGCTATAGGAATACTATTGGATATGTCCTCCCTTTGCCATGGCCAGATAGTTCTACCTCAGCTGTAACTGGCGAAAATGCCAGGACTTATTCATGTCTGTTACTTTTCAAGAATCCCTATCCTGGATATTCAGGTTCCAAGGTTGGCAAACTGGCATTTCAAAATTTTTTTCTGAATATTTGTTTTTCATTTGAGTTGGTTAAAGCAAGTTAATGTTGGCCTGTCTTAAGATGGAAATTATAACCAGAAAGTGATATCTTGAAACTTCATGAAGCTCTGAACTACTGTCTCTGTACTCCTGTATTTTAATTCAAAGGTAGCTTAGAAGTACAAGATTTTTAATGAATCTGGCCAAGCACAACTCTGTAGCACAAAAAGAACTGGAAACTCAGGCATGAGTACAAATGAGTAATGAAATGTATCAAATATTGCACCATGTGATCAAAGATTAGAATAGTGAAACGCCACATGTTACTATAATTCTGAAATGTGTATCCCCAATATTTAATTCACTATAACAATATTTCCTAACACAACTGCAATAATATGCCAACTTTAAATTGAATAAAATACCAATAGAGGAAAAGAATATTAAGCGCCAATACCATAGCTCACTAAGAAATTGAGATAGCATGAATGAAATAGATTCATATGTGAAAGATTTAACATGGGTAAAGGCTATTGGAAAATGCTGAAACCAGCCCAGAAGTCTGGATAACATCACGAAGACTCACAGACTGACTACATCGTGGTATGTTTTCTGCTTTTGTCGGCTCCAGCGCAACTGTGAAGCTGGTCACCATGAGATTAGACTCTTAAATGTTTTTATAAAAGAGAGATTTCCAGAGGTTTCCCTAGCCCATCAATTACATGTTAGGAGTTGGAGGGATGGAGTCAAATTCATCACATGGGAAGCTAAGAATATTGGGTCATTTGTACTGACAATGGGCAAAGGAAAACTATGATAATTTGGGCATGCCAAGAAAATCTAAAGCCATTGCTTTGGTTTCCCAAAATTTGGGTTCCATTTGTGAAATGAAACACATGTTTAACAAGCTGGGAAATGACAGAGGTGCTTGCTTACATCACCAACTGAAAAGCAAAATTGCAAAAATCCACCTGGCATGGTAGCTTAATGGCTAATGTCTTTGCCTTGCTTGTGCCAGGATCCCATATGAGAATCAGTTCATGTCCCAGCTGCTCCACTTCCCTTCTTACTCCCTGCTTGTGGCCTAGGGAAGCAAAGGAGGAAGGTTCAAACCATGCACACAGCTCAGATTGTTGCAGCCACTTGGGGAGTAAATCAACGGACAAAAAGATTTTTCTCTGTGTCTCTCATTCACTCTGTAAATCTACCTTTCCAACTAAATAAATCTTTTTTAAAAAAGTCAAAAATTCTAGTGAGATCTGAGAGTGAAAACAGGGAAAGTTCTTAGTTCTGATAAGGGTAGACAGTTAAGTTCCCTTAAAGATTGCGTATTTGGTGCTGTGGCCTCAAAGATCCACTTGAGTTCTCTAAAAGAGTATCTTGACCTTAAGAGCTATGGACTGAGAAACCCAGATGAGAGCCCACTGTTTATGTACCCTGACTTGCACATAATAGTAGCACACAAGGATCTTAAATCACCGCATTGACCTGTGCTGACAGTGGGATCTGTAGGTTTTAGCTCTGGCGTGGTTGATTTCCCAGCAAAACATCGAAGACCACATTTAATAGCAATCCTGCCTGTCTGTAGAAAGCAAAAGCTACAGTGAATGAAGCAGAATGACAGACAACATGAATTTTCTCTTTGCTCTAAAACTTCAAGGCACTAGGTGGAATATATATGTCTCGAAAATCAAGAAGCTCAGATTTATATATTTTGGTAAGTAGATTTTATATTCATATATGTAGCTCTTCATATTGTGTTTGTGTAAACAGTGAATACATGCTTATGAATATTGAATTCTGTTAGAGAAACTATTACCATAATTATGAGTGGCCAGAGTTTGACACAATAGGTAGAATTTTTGCTAAGCAAAGATTCTGGTACTTAATAAAGAACATGGTACTAAGCAGAAGGAAAACTTGATCATTGCATTATGTATTCAGATAAATTAATATATAGTAGAGAGGGCAGCAAATATACTTTAAAAGACTGCAAAAAAAAGGTTAATTTATGACATTTCTGCAGTTCCTACTAAGACATTTTAGTTTTCTTCATAGTTAAAAAACAGTTGAGAAAATGACAGTGCTTTCATTTTCAGGTTTTCTACGAAGGCAGGATGGAGTATTCGAGAAGGGAGAAATCCTACACCATAATTCTCTAAATGTGAATTTTCTAACAAATTGAGAGTTGAATATATTTCTTCAAAATAAATTGATTAGAGTTATTTAAAATTTTAGAAAGACTCCATAAAAGGAAAAATCACATATCTTAAGAAACATCTTATGTACTTAAATTTTTAGCTGAAAGTGAAATTTCAAATAATGCAATCACAACTTAAAGTGGTTTAAATAACCTCATTTACCTCAACATTAATTTCCTCATCTTATCTTCTCAATTGCATTTCCATTGCAAATAGCTTTACCTTGATGATTTGTAATCAATTTTGTATTTTTATTATGATAACCAAAATTGGTGTTTTGATGACTAAATCGCTTAATGCAATAATCTCACCACATAAATTTACATAATTGCTGTGACCAAAACATATTTGTATACACAGCTGGGGAAGCTAAATGTTTTAATATAAAACCTATCTTATTGCAATGCCATGCATTTTTTTTAACAATTTCTAATTTAGACCAGAGATGGTCTCCCCAAGAAGACACTGAACTTACCTGGACAATAAGTTACTGGACTCTATGCTTGGTATATGCTTGCAATGAAAGAATCTCAACTGAACTTGAACTGTGGCAATGCAGCAAGGTGGAGGAATCCACCATAGGGGGAGGGTTTGTGGAGGGATGGGGGGAATCCCAGTACCTATGGAACTGTGTCACATAATGCAATGTAATTAATACATTTTTAAAAATTTCTAATTTATTAGTAGAAACTGGGAAATAAAATACTATACACACAGCTGTAGATAAATCACAGCTTATATAAATTCAAATTCATTGATAATTTTAAATGATCAATGCATGGTCTAATCTTTACACTTTGGGAACTGAAGGAAAAAATTTCAAGTTCACATTCTCAGAATTCTCAAAGCAATGATGTAAATAATGTTTAAAAGAATGTATCTGTGATGTCAAAAGGAAACAACGTGATGGTCTAGATGTTATAATCATATGTAAATAGCAACCACTACACACAGCTTCTTAGTGGCAAAGTGGACTTTTATATTCAATTTTCAGATTAACCATATGATGAGTCTGATTAAGTTAATGATGTTCTAAAATAACCTTATAATTAATTTACCAACCCAATTTTACCTATGAAGTACAGATATGAGGTGACAAATGTTTTGTCACTAGTTTCTGATTTAGCTGACAAAAAGCTCAATATTTTGCTTATCAGATTTTGATATTTAATTAATACCACATTCATCAAATAACTTGAGGACAGAATGTTCTGTATCTCATCCTTGAATTACTTAATGTAACACTGAAATCATCTCTTTGCAGTATCTGATATTTACAGGTTCGTATTTATGTGGACCTGGCGTTTTTTTATGCAAAATACATAATAAAAATTAATTTGTAATGATTATATTATTTCCTTTGTATGTAGTTTTTAAATGTAGGTTCTTCTAAAAAAAAGACAAAAATATTTGTCTAAAATTCATTATCTGTATTTTAGCATCTCCTATATCTTCATGTTAATACCATACATTTTTCTATGTAAGATATTTATATATACTTCATTTCTACATTTATATGGTTTTACTTTTTATATCTTCCAGATATTTGCTTTCTCTTAATTTTTAGAAAATATTTGTTCTTTCTATTAACATGCTTTATTAGAATGTTTATTAGAATGTTCATTAGAATTCTCCAGAGAAAGAGAACCAACAGGTCAAACAGAGGTAGAATTAGAGATTCATGATAAAGAGACAGATGGAGTCATTATTAAAAAAAAAAACACTGAGTCATGTGATTGTAACAGTTGATAAAGTTGGCGTACTGGAGACTCAGGAAACATAGCAAGCGCAGTTCTCTTTTGAAGCCTGAGAGGAACAAATAACATCTCAACTGGAGTCAGCCAGGTGGAGCTCCCCTGCACCTGGAGGGACAAGCCACATACCCTATTCAAGACCTCAGCTAACAGAGGGCCCTACAATGAGGCTAGGCAATCCGTATGGGCCACTGATTCAAACGTTGATCTCAGCTGGAAACACCTTCAGGGTCACACCGAAGAAGGCTTCACCAAATGCCTAACCACCCACAGCCCAACCAGGCTGGCACAAAAAATTAACAGTCACCAACACCTTATCTTAGGTTCAGCACCTATTTTTGTTAGTTATGCCCAACTTTCTTTAGGGTTATTCTAGCTTTCTAATTTTATTTTAGTTCATTAAATTCAAATTTTATTTTTTTCCTTTTAATTATTATTAGTTATTAGTTTATTTTCTTTTTTCTGTTTTTCTTTTAAGCCTCTTGATGTATAATTGAGCTGAACCATGCAGTTTAAGGCTGACATATCTTCACGTTCTCTTTTTCCTTCAATTAATCACATTTTTAATTATCTTAATATAATTCTGAAAAATATGTAGATCTTGCAAGAAGTCATTTACTTTTTAAACCCTTCATTTGTAATTTCTCATTTACCTTTTCACTTAAAAATGTATTCTGGGATGGGTCAACTTCAGTCATAAAATATAGCAATTCTTAGAGTCATAAGAAAATGATACATATGTGTGTGATACACATGGTTTAAACACATATACTACAATTAAGTAAATATTCAATGTGCATCTGAGTTAATGCTCTCGTCTTAAAATAAGCATATAATTTATAGCCTTATAAAGGAAAATATTATTAAATACCACAAAATTTGGCATACCAATAAAAGAGCAGACTGAGACCACAAAGTAGTGCTTCTTTTCTAAACATTAAACACACTTGCTCAACTTCAGTACAACGGATTCGAGACCTAGTATACACGTTACTTTCATTAAGGTTAGATTACAAATTACTATAGTCATCGTCATTGTCATCATGATGCTTTCTTTTAATGTACTTGTATTCTGGGATGACACCGTGTTACTAGTAAGAAGAATGTTTCTGTACCCAATCAGTGACAGATTCATCAAAACATTATGACCTGCAGATGTTGCAGGCAGTGATGCCTTCCCAGCAGGTGGCTGTGAAGCGGGCATCTGCACAGTAAACCTCTGGAAGGGACATCAGAGCAGCTACTTCAGTTACTTTAGTTGAAACAGACATGGTGTGTGGCATTGGTGTGCCTCATGTGGGTGTACTTGGTCTGTTAGTGACTGACTCAACACTTAATTGGGGAACTGTTATTCTTCCTGCAAAAATGGATGCTTTTTCTGTAAGATTTAACCCTATCATTTGGAGCTACTAAGCAGAATCTATTCAGGGGCAATCTAGGGCCTGTCTATAGCTTGATTTCTTTGCCTTGCAATATCTAATAGGAAATCTCTAGGAAGAGGAGAGGTGCAAGCCTGCTCCACGTGACACTGGATTGCCAATCACACATCGTCTGCACCAATGGTAGCTTCCTTAGCATGGCTTGAATAAATTTTTGCCTCATCTAGAATTGTGGTCACCTATCAGAAAGCAAAACTCCAACATCTGATTTACCACTCTTGGCTCATGTTCTGTAATCTCCATAACCTTCAGGATATGTGCCAACATCTGTGTGTTTTTCAGCATGTTCTTGGGAGAAGCCATATTGCCAAATTCCATGATATCCCGTGGTCAGACTGCTCAAGCTAAATCATCCACATTGACATATATTTCAGTCCAGATCTTGAGGCAAGTTTTTTGCCTAGTGTGGTTTTCCCAAGCCCTGGTGTACCAGGGAGCAGAATTCAGTATTTTTAATATAACTTTACAGTTGTTTCTTGAGAATCATCTATACACAATTTGCCTTTATATATTTTTGCAACACAAAGGTATTAGTTTTTATTTGCCCTAGGGTCAAGTGTAGGATCTAAAGAAAATAGAGGTCATTGCAACAAGAGCAATACAGCTGATGTTGGTACAGAGCTATACAGTTTACAAACATCACTACAGTGATTATTGTACTTCACATGAGGATGGGCTTAGCTTAATCAAATCAGGGCAATATGCTTATAATAAGATCTTATCACTTATCCTTAGTACACTGATTCAGTGTTATATTTAATCCACCTATCATTTCATAAGATTTATTCATTAGAATAAGTAAAAGCATAAAAATTCACTAAGTCCAACCTATCAATGGAGAAGCTGATCTGTTTCCCTCAGAAATACATGCTGTAATGTACCTAGAGAAATCAGAAGTGCTCAAGAAGGTCTGTGAGGTGACTCTGTAACATCACAAACCGGAGAGCTTAGAAAAGGCACATCCTCCTTACACCTTTAAACAAGAAACATCAAAAGCATCTGGAAATTGAATTTTCACAGTGGGGGATAGAAAGCAAAAGTAAGAACATAATGATGTAGTATTTAATTACCATAATTCACCCCAGGTGTGAAATACTCAGAAAAGACACATTTATGATGAGTATCAAATCTTGTATGCAGAAATTGCTAAAGATAAATAATCTTGATTAAACATTGTGCATGTTTTATGGGGAAGATAAAATAAAGCTGTTAATTTTGAGCAGATATTCTTATTTCTTTGATGATATTCAAAAAAAGTAAAAATCTTGCATACAAGTGTGCTGATCTAAGGTAATTCAAAAAGTCACACAAAAAGGTCTTACGGCAATTCTTACTATCTAAAGAAAACAATGATCATTGTAACAAGAGTAATGTGACCTTATGTTTCTATACAGTATAAACCATCAGAGAACTTTCATAATTTCATTTTCATATCCACTGAGACTACAGATAAATGTATGCATGATATAAATATTAAACGCATGGACAGTGCTAAAGATACATAGATTCGCTAATATCAGTGATTTATAATTTGGGACCAGTATGGTGGGGTTGCAGTCTAATGACTGGTGTCTGGCCCTAGCATTCCTTACAAGCAACGTTATCTACTCCTTCTCCATCTCCTGCTGATAGCCCGGGAAAGCAGCAGAGGAAAGCCGTGGCCATTGTGCTAACCTCTTAAATGAATGGTAATTCTGTCTCTCCTCTTCTTTGCCTCCCAAAATAATAAATAAATAATTTTCACAGATGACAGTTGATCTGATCCTAGAGTAATGATTGGCAGAAATTGAGAAGCGTGGGTGGATGAGGTGTAGGAAGGCTTGATAATGTGCACAGAACTATAGTCTGATAAAAACCCTGGTGGTCCACAGCACAGAGGAGCAGAGTGGAGTAAAGATAGTTGGCAATAGTGTATGTCAAGTTCTATAAAGAACAGAAAGAAAAGAGCTGACAGATGTCAAGTACAAAGTCAAAGGAAACTGAAATGCCAGTTGTCTCTTTTGATTGATTCACATTTTGAAATCATTGTTGAAATCTTGTATTGTGCTTTACAAGATGTACAAATTTTTTATGTTGATTAAAGTTCTTAGAAAAGGAGAAATCAAAAAGTTCAGAGATCAGAATTGTCCATTTTTCTTTATGCAAAAGGAATTGATTTCTTACTATGCACTACAAATATGAACTGAGAGGGAAAGAAGAAATATAAAGCAATTAAAATAACTTATTTTAACTTGTATGTAAAAAAACTGATTATCAACCTTAAATTATCCTTACAGTCTAGTACTTAAGTGCTCTTAAGATTTTCTGTATGTATGATTAAATCAGAGCAACAAATAAATGCATACTAGATTCAGAAAACATTACTCAGTATAGAAATAAGTTATATGTGAAAAATGTTTTTATGTTGATGTTACTGTCAATATTTTTGATTCAGTATAGATATTGAATTTAAGCCATTAATTATATTACTATAGCTCAGCTATGCACATTCATGCATACATATGCACATCATTGATTTGTATGCATGATGATCTATGTGCCCTCTACATATACTTCAAAATGTTCATTGAAAGCTAGGATTACAAGGTTCAGTACCAAGAATTGAACTCTATGCCTGGATTTTTTTCATAATATTTATTTCCAGGTACTTTTGAAGATGTCTCATAGAAGTAGAGTAAGACAGTAAAAGAGATGTGTACAAAAAGTACATATTATGCTCACAGTGTTCAGGTGTGCTTATCTTGGGTGGAGAAAGTTGATACTCCACATAAAGTTATCGTAAGTGTTCCAGAAACAGACCCACTAATGCTCGCATCAGGTGCCATGGTTTGAACGGTAACATGCCTCCAAAATTCATGTTACTATTTAATCAGAAAATAATAAGAGTGAGGCTATTAGCACGTGATTAGGTAGTGAGGGCTCCAGGTTCTTGAGTGGAATTAATCCTTTTAAAGGTGCTTGAGAAGAGACATACTAAGTCCTCCTATCCCTTTTTACCCTTCCACCTCTTCTTCCATATCTTCTTTGCAGAATTACTTTGTGATGGAACTTTTTCATACTGGGGTTTCTGAAGGTGTTTTAAGTCCCACCTTTTCAAAATAAACATAATCTTCCATTAATGAAGAATGCAGAAAAGACCAAATCAATCCCTGCTTCTCCCTGCTAAGCATCAACCTCATCTTGCTTGTGTTTGCAACCATTCTCACTAAACTATGCTGCAAACTACTCATTGACTCTTTGGCCATTGGTGCAAGAAGTTCAAATGTCCACGTTTCAATCAAATGCAAAAACTGCCAAAATGCCTACTGCCTCAGAGTTTTAAGAAATTACTCTGCTAAATGCAACCAATATTCTGTTCCTTTCTCTAGTGAGACTCAAGGATAGCCACTTTGTGAAAATTCATTTCAAGCTGTTCATTTTCTGTACACACACACACATATTTAATTTCTAATTTATCATAAAACAAGCTGATAGAAAGAAATAGATAGGAGGCATTTTCATGTGCATAAAAAAATCTCTCAAATTTAAGAAAATAAGTATAAAACATTTATCTTTTTACCAGTGCCTAAAATAATTGCTATTACTGATTTTCATAAAGTACACAAAACAAAATGCTATTACTTACATTCAAAACCACTGTAACTGAGCCCAGAATTATACATGTAGATTTTATGGCAGAAATACAGATCAATTTCATTACTTTAGGATGGGCATTTATCCCAGCATTTAAGGTACTAGTTAAAAACCCCATGTCTCAGGCCGGCGCAATAACATTGTGGTTAAAGTCCTCTCCTTGCACGCGGCACCAGGATCCCATACGGGCGCCAGTTCTAATCCCAGCAGCCCCACTTCCCATCCAGCTCCCTGCTTGTGGCCTGGGAAAGCAGTCAAGAATGGCCCAAAGCTTTGGGACCCTGTACCCCAGTGGGAGACCCAGAAGAAGTTCCTGGCTCCTGGCTTTACATTGGCTCAGCTCCAGCCATCGCGGCCACTTGGGGAGTGAACCATCAGATGGAAGATCTTCCTCTTTCTCTCCTCCTCTCTGTATATCTGGCTTAAATAAAAATAAATAAATAAATAAAATAAAAATATTTAAATAAATAAAAATAAATAAATCTAAAAAAAAAAAAACATGTCCCTTTGGAGTGTGTCACTATGATTTGCTCTCAATTCCTGGCTTTAGCTCTTTGTTTAAACATTGCCTTTGGAGGCAGCAATGAGGGCTCAAGTAGTTGAGTTTCTTCCATGTACCTGAAAGACCCAGTTTGGGTTCCTGGCTCCCAGCATTAGCTCTGGTCCTAAACAAACTGGGCAGACATTTGGAGGGTTCGCTGGTAAATGCAAGTGTTCTGTCTCTATCGGCCTCCAACTCCAGCTCCATCTTTCTGTCACAAATAATTTTTTCTAAAAATCATTACTTCTACACATTTAAATCCCAACAAAAGTTGATAGTTTGTTTTTAATTTAGCAGTTTTAAATATGGGATAGGATCTTTCAGCCAGTCACATTAATGCATCATCTTTTAATTTTTTCAAGATTTCTTTTTTTACATGAAAGTCACAGTCTCAGAGAAGACAGAAAAAAGAGCAAGAAGAAAGACTCTTCAATGTGTTGGTTTACTTCCCAAATGGTCAAAATGGTCAAAGTTGGGCTAGACCAAAGCCAGATGTCAGAAGCTTCTTCTGGATCTGCCCTGTGGGTACAGGATGCCAAGACATGAGTCACCCGCCACTTCATTCCCAAGCCATTACCAGGGAGCTGATTTGAAGTGAAGAAGGTGGAACTAGAACTGCCGCCTATTTAGAGTGACAGAATTAGCCTGTTGACCACTGTGCTGTGCCAACAGTTTTTTAAAATCGCTTTTTGATACAATTTAGTTGGCAGTAGACTCTCCCCTCCCCGCCCCCCAAACTCCCTCCCCTCCATTCTACTCTCCCCTCTAGGTTCATAATGTGTGTCCATCATGAATTTTCCCAAGTCCATCATGCTTCTTCTGAAATGCTAAAGGAAGTACTTTCTAATTGCTAATTTCTAATCTATTAGCATTCAAGACAACAGTGCAAGTGTGTTCAAAAACTATTCTCCCATTTGCAATGAATAAGTCTGCTCTTTCCAATAAAAATTAATAAATCTTAAAAAAAAACTACTACTAACATAATAGCAGCATTTCTTCAAAAAACCATGGTTCCAAAGCCATAGCTTAGAACCTCAACCAAATTATACTTCTGCAGGTTACAAATTCGATTATGATTTTGCCAGGTATTTCTTCATATGTACAAATTTTGAAGTCTCTTATTGTCTTTCAAACTGACTATTTCAAAATGAACTTCCTGTCATTTTCCTATAGTTTTCAACTAAAACCTTAAATGACAATGTATTATTCCATAAAAATGATTTGGTATTTTTTAATATAGATCCGTTATTTCAATTTCTATTTATTCCAGCATTTAGTTTACAAAACTTCTCTTTCTATTTTATAAGTATTATATTTATTATTCTCAGCATTCATTTTGAACTTTAATTTGAAAGATGTTCCTTTATACAATAGGACAAGAAAAGTTTCTTGTTCTGTTTTGTGGAACACCTAAGAGTAGGAACATGTCTTTGTTCACAAGTAAAGTAATTACAAATAAAGCTTCCAAGCCTGCTTGGGGTCCTACCATTTGTTTGTAAAGAATATGTTTCTAAATACTCGTTCCATGTCTTTAATGAGTGTAGGAATTATTCAACTTCCTATCTCTCTTCAAATCAACTTTTTGATGACTGTTTTTAAAAATAAACCTGACTCTCCTAATCAAACATACTGGATTAAAGTTTTAAATAGCATTCTCTTTAAAATGTAGATAACTACATTTCTTTAGTAATACCCTATTTAATTGCTGTAAATTTGCATTTATATGCCTTCTCTTTGCTGTTGCTTTATCACATTTTTAAAGTACATTAGTACGATCTCCCACTGTGTTTGTACATTCATTACATTTTTCTATTAGTCACTCCTTAAGATAGTTGAAACCATATTATTAAATGTTTACAAACTTAGAGTTGTTATTTTTTGGAAACTATTTACTAGTTATAATTTATCCTTACTTTCTGTTATTTATGTATAACAGTTTTATTACACATACATTATATTTAGAAATCAGCTTCTGACATCTGCTTCTGCTATTTCTGACTCATAGTGTGTTATTTTGATTTGGAAATATATCATTTTGGAGTTCGAAATCATTTTAACATGGAACTCAAATTTTTTCTTGAAATTTAAGTCTGTCCATCTCCAACATGTTTGTATTTCTTTATTCATACAAATACTTAAAGATGTCACAGTTTGGGGTAATATTTCATATTAATTCATTGTGGTGCATTATCAATTCAAACTACATATCTGCCTTATGGAAATTCTGTGGTTTCAAATTTTCACTCCTTTTTTTTCAAACAAAGATTTATTTATTTATTCGGTTATTTGTTTATTTACTTACTTATTTATCATTTTGGAAAGGCAAATTCAGAGAAAGAAGGAGGAACAGAGAGAAAGATCATTGGTCTGCTGGTTCACTCCCCATGTGGCTGCAATGGCTGGTGATAAGCCAATCCGAAGCCAGGCACCAGGAGCTTCTTTCAGGTCTCCCACATGGGTACAAGATCTGAAGGACTTGAGCTGTCCTCAACTGCTTTCTCAAGCCACCAGCAGGGAAGTGGATGGGAAGTGGAGAAGACAGGAAACAAACTGGTGCCCGTATGGAATCCTGGCTCATGCAACGCAGGATTTAACCACTGAGCCATTATGCCAGGCCTGTATATTTTTATTCCTACCACAGCCAGAGAAAGAAAGTGGACATTGCCTACACTGTTTTCCACAGAGATAGCTGGTTTTCTCTGGGACACCATTGTTAACCAGTTGGTAGCCACTTGTGGATAATGACTGCTCAGAAGTGTCCTCCATTCTCCTACCAGCTTCTGCTGAAGACTTCCTCTCCAGGACTACACTCCTCTACACTCCCTGGGAGGCAGAAGCTCTCTGGATGTCATAACATGCTACTGAGTTCCTCATATCAGCCAAGGCTTACGTTGACACTCTTGGTGCAGCCCTTCTCTTTGTTACTGGTTTCCAAGATTTAACAATTTCAGCCATGGGGATGGAATGGTAATAGATATTTTAAAACTTTACTTTTTCTAATTCCCAATATGCAGAGATGGAAGGAACTCTCTCTGCCTCTCATTGCTACTAGGAGGCCTGAGGCCTAAGGCCTCTCTTACAAAAGGGAGAATAGTAAGATTTGATTATGGTGAGTAATATGCCAAGAAACAGCTAAACCTGTGCATTTTTGTGCTTCATTTGGTAAGAAGTGGACAGCCAGAGAAGAATATTACTTGGGGATGAAAGGACATGACTGAATGATAATAAACTAGGAGAAACTTGACAAAATCCATTGATTCAGATTCTTCTGGTCTTTGTGTCTTTTGAGCCTTTCTGATGTACGCAAGCTCAACAGCCCTTACACCTGCAGTGGAGGGAAATGGGGGGAGAATGCTAAAAGTGACCTTCCTCCTTCCACCATTTCTCAGATGCCCAGTAGCCATGATTTCAGACAGCGTCTCCTGAATACATCCACTGCATATTTAACTTGTCTAGCCTCTCACACATTTAACTGTAGCATAACTGCATGAGACTGTGAGAAACAGATCTCTTAACAGACAGTATTATTCTTGAGTAAGTTGTGTGTGTCTAAGCTTTACAAAGTATACTTTTATTTTCCCTTCTGTAATGTATTGTAAAATTTGCTATCAAAAATCTATGGATTTCATGAAATTTTTAATAATATAGATAAAAATTATGATTGATTCTTTATAAGTATCATAAAATACATTCTGACCTTGCCTAACCAATGTATTCAGCAGTATTTTTGTCAGTAGTCCTTAAAAATTAGTGGAAGCAAGCTGGCAAAAATTTTCATTAAATAATGAGTTACAGGTAGATTCAAATCTAATTAATACTTCATCTAACTCAGATACAATTAACCCAAACCTTAGGCACCACTAGGTACAAGTGCAACTGTAAAAACCAGCTGGGCAAATTTACTATTTGCTTAAAGTTTCTAGAATATTATAGTTAAATTTTTCACATATGTTGCTGATTACCTTTAACCAAATATGTGTACCAAATACTAGTGAAAGAGAAACCAATTTTTGATATTTCTAGAGATTTCAAGGATGATTTGATATGGTATATTTTTCAATCTCGATTTGGGATATTTGGTTAAAGTTACCCAATTTTAACTCTAGAATCCCTTCATAAATCTCAAATAAACAAGATACTTCTAAACATCTTCCTTTATATGCATTCCTTTGTACCTATTAAACAATGTTGGAAAAAACATTTACATGAGATTATTTAAGAAAAACATATAGGGTCTGAGTGACAAAAATCTTGGTTATATATTATATCAATGGTTGGCAATAGGAAAAAATCATTACTTGAATAAAATTATTTATGTAATAGATTCAATTATATGCATATTACACTAAGGTTTACAAAAAGCTTCACACTAATAGAATGTATCCCATAAAGATGAAATGCAATAATATTAAATATGAGACAAACCATAGAAATAGGCTTTAAGTGACTGAAGAAGTTATAAACACATGCCAAGTATAAAGTTAAACGCATACACCCCAGTTGTAAAAAATATATTATATTGAAAAGAACAATGCTAACAAAATGGAAATAATCCAAATGTCCATTCAACAGCAAACAGGGAAAATCTCCTATGAAATACTCAGAAGTGAAATATCATACAGCAGTAAAAATAATATACCAAAGTTGTTTCCATACATGTGGACTTATCTCATAAAATTTGTAATTTTAGGCAGAGTAAATCAGAGGGAGACTGTGAAAAAATAAATAGCTAGAAAGAGAGAGGAGGGAGGAGGACAGTAAATGGCACATCGGTGGTCAAACTCCAATTATTAATTTAGGTGAAATATTTTTACAACTTTTCTGCATTCCTGAATGTATAAAGTACAGTATCAGAACATTAGAGTTCACAAACATAAAAATCTAAAGTGCTATTCCAATACGTGTTTATGTCTGCCAAATCTACCAAAAACAATCATGACAAAATTTAGGCCAGTTTAGAAGCGAGCCACAGAGGGAACATGGATGCTGAGCAATATTAAACATTTTTAGGTGGAGGGAGAGGGGCAGTAAAATCATATTTTACTGCTTTACTTAAAAGTGGCACATATGATACACAAGAACTTCAGGTTTTTTTTTTTTATTTTAATCAGCTGCAATCTGAATGAATAGCTAAAATACAAGTTTAAGTGTCCCTTCAAAACTGTGCTACTGATGTAAGGAGAAAAGTTCTCAAAAAAAAAAAAAAAAAAGCACATCCATTAATGAAAATGATACCAAGTAGGAACTTGATCTGATGTGCTACTGATTACACAGCAACTCTAAGCAAGCAGTTCCCCCAACTCCTACAGCAAAAATGGCTAAATGTTAAATACTCCAGAGAAAAATTAAAAAGTGTATGCTGTTTATTGCCAGATAAAGATCAAGCTTATAAACTGTTCACCCAGGATGTTCCAATTTGAGAAATTAGAAGGTTAATATCTTGCATTTCACGCAATATAAGCTCCTTCAAGTGGTGCAGGGGCATTCCCTTGTTACTCTGACTCAGAGACTGTTTTACAGCATTTGGTCTAATCAGGTCTGTGACTCAAGACAAATACTCCATTATGCTTTTAAGGGTTATCGGTGGTGCATAAAATTTCACAAATCCTGTCTCCACTACGTTGTTGGCTGTAGGTGGAGTTCTGGTAAGGAAGCTTTGATTCACACAGGCTTGCCAAATCCCTTGTGTTTGTAAGGACTTGGGGCATGTTGCAGAACCACCTCAGTCACTGGTTCTATTCTTTCAGTTTCTTCCTGTATTCAGTGTCCTGACTACTCATGGTACTCGCACGAGCCGTCACATTATCACTTATGTATTTTGTATGTATATTTCACAATGAAGGAAGTAATGAAAAACAAAAATATGTGACTATGGGAATCTAATCTGTTACTAATCTCTATAAAGAAAAATTTTTACAGATTATTTTAGTGAGAAAAATAGGGACTTTTACCTCATTCTTCTGATTATTATAATGTATATAATAAATGTAGATGTTTTAATGTGGATTTTATGGAGGGAGAAAAAAAATATTTTGTCCTTTACCCATCAAGAGGGCCTTGTAAATAAAACTGAAAAGAAATTTAAGTGAAGAAAAAGAAAGAGACTGCTCATTACACCCTCCATGTGATCTACAAAAGGAGCATGCAGTGAGGAATAGTTCAAAGCAGTGATTAGAACCTGCATTTATGCAACACTTATCATACAGCAATACATTTCAAGACTAGGCAAAAAGAAAGAAAACAGACTCGGAACTTCTAGGGGTTATAAATGTTGTGAACATAAATATATAGGAAAACCTATGGTCCATAAGGGTTAGTTTTCTTACTTATAGTCTGTTCATACATCTGGAGTTGATAAGAGTACACAACCTTCTCCTTGAGTAACATACATCCTTCCTTCCTGGCTGACAAAGGAGCAGAAATAAATTTGCAAATTTACAAACTGTTTTTATGCACACGTGGGGAGAGCAGAGGTCCTTTCTTATATTTGCTTTTTCTGAATTGCTTCCAATTATAGAATAATCAATACATCAAAATAACACATGGGGAAGGCACATTCTGTGATCCTTCAGTCATTTGCCTGAAATTGACAAGGGGATATTTATGGATAATCTTATTTTAAATGCATTTATTTACTTAGTTGAAAGAGATACAGAAAAGGAGGAAAGAAAGTAGAAAAAGAAAGGAAAAGATGGGGAGAGAAAGAGAGAATCTTATATTTGCTGACTCACTCTCCAGCAGACACAGGGCTGGAGCTTGGCATGTTTGGAGCCAAGAACCAGGGGTTTTTCCTGGTCTCCAACACGGATGCAGGGGTCCAAGCACCTGGACTTCCTCTGCTGCCCTTGCAGACACAAAGGCAGGGACACTGGATCTGAAGTTGGGCACTCACAGCATCATTCACTATGTCACAGTGCGGGTCCCTAAAAATCTATTTTGCAGGACTAATATTTTATTTGTGATTTTATTGTGGCATAAGACATATATATCATGTTTAAACTCATACTGAAAAATTTTGTTTTCTGAAAACCAGTGATTTTATAATTGCAGTAACCCATTTTAGTAAACATCATGCTAGAGATTACTTAATTCAAGTAAAAATTTGATTTATAAATAAATCTATGGTATCCAGAGATGATCATTGAACATCATTTAAGCTCTAATTGATTTGATCAGCGACTTTCTGATCTTGTTACTGTCATGAATTGGTTAGCTTGCTAGTCTCACTCTTTTTTTAATGTATTTTATCTGTTTGAATTCTCAAATTCAAAAATTCAAAAGAAATTTAAAAATTCCAAACGCAAATATATAGAAAATCAATGTAAGAATTTATATTATAAGAAACAAATACAGAAAAAGAGTTCTAACTGTAAGATGACCACAAGATAATAGGCTTGAGTAAATTTAACAAGAAATGTTTTAACATGAGGGGAAAAAAGCTAAAAGAAAAGTAAAGGGAGTTAGAAAGAGATGAAGTAACGGGGGCAAATAAAAAGATTACGTATATAAAAATTGAAAGGAAAAAACAAAACACTGAAACTAAAACTTAAGCTACAGACCAATAACATTTTCAAAAAAGATTACAAGGTATAAAATATCGAAGGAGATCATAATGTTCATGTAAAATCATTTTCACAAGAATGAATTCTACAACAATGCCCAGAAAATCAGTAGAACTTTAAGGAAAAAGAGAAGCTAGTTGAGCAAAATTACTAAAACCATTTCTTAAAGTAAAACAGGAATCAGGGCCCAGCGCGGTGGCGCAAGTGGTTAAGGTCCTCCCCTTGCACGCCCGGGATCCCATATGGGCACCGGTTCTAATCCCAGCAGCCCCGCTTCCCTTCCAGCTCCCTGCCTGTGGCCCGGGAAAGCAGTCGAGGACGGCCCAAGGCTTTGGGAACCTGCACCCTCGTGGGAGACCCGGAAGAGGCTCCTGGCTTCGGATTGGCATAGCATTGGCCGTTGCCGCTCACTTGGGGAGTGAATCATCGCACAGAAGATCTTCCTCTCTGTCTCTCCTCTCTGTATATCCGCCTTTCCAATAAAAAAATAATAATAATAAATCTTAAAAAAAAGATATAAGGAAAGGAGATTCAGAGTATGTAATTATAGCTCTAATGTCAAAAAAGAGTGGAGAGGGGACTCTTTATGAAAATGAATATTTCTAACACGAGAACAAGACAGAAAGTGATTAAAAAATCAGGAACCAAATAGTACGCAAACATTAACAGCAGATAGAGCCACGTAACAAAGAATTCACAAATGAGAATAGAGCTGAAAGGGCTAATATTTTCCAATTTTGTAATCCAGTATCTAAATTACAGCTATATACATATAAAAAACATATGTATGTGTGGAAAATTATAATGTTAAATGAGAAATACATAAATGATCTATGAATAAAACAAAAGCTTTGGCAATAAATGCATAAAAATTAGTTTTAGCAAAAAAAAAATTGGGCATCATGGTAACAATTACTTCCTCATGGTAACTGTTCCTCATGTAGACAGGAATTATTTCAAATGTAAGAGATTTTTAATTTGGGTCCAACATGGTAGCCTCGTGGTTAAAGCCCTCACCTTGCATGCACCAGGATCCCATATGGGCACTAGTTCATGCCCCTGCAGCCCCACTTCCCATCAAGCTCCCTGCCTGTGGCCTGGGAAAGCAGTTAAGCACTGTCCAAAGCCTTGGGAACCTGTATCGTGTGGGAGACCTGGAAGAAGCTCCTGGCTCCTGGATTTGGCTTTAGCCAGGAGGCCCCTTGGGGAGTGAATCAACAGATGGAAGATCTTCCTCTCTGTCTCTTCTCTGTATATCTGACTTTCCAAGAAAAATAAAATAAATCATAAAAAAAGAGAGATGTTTTAATTCACAAAATGACTCTCCAAATGTTATTCAAACAAGAAGGAGTTACAGGAAAAAAATTGGTGAGTTCCTGTTTTGTCAGTTGTTCACCTTCAGCCATCATAGTGAACTGCGGATAAAAGCATTCAGAGACAGTGGCACGAAGGTTGGCAGGGATAGAGGTAGGGCTGCAGGGATAGAGATAAAGAAACAGACAGAGATTAGAGATAAACATGTATCTCTCCGAGACACCTAAATCTGAACACAGTCATGCAAACATTTCAGGACCTAAATTGAAAATCCTTTTGGAGAAAGGTGTTTTTTGCTCTTCAAATTATAGATCATCAAGAAAAAGGCTCAACAATGACTCAATTAAAGCAAACAACGAGCAGATCACATGTGAAGCCTGTGATGGTGGATCCAAGGGATAAAGGATTAAGGTGAATTTCCATCAGGACCTTCCGTTTTTTAAGAAAATCAGAAAGAATGTGAATTCAATACTATTAACACTGTGTCTAAATTCCCCTAATTTGATCATGTTGCTACTCATAGAAAAATGTCCTCAAAGTTAATTTATACTAATGTATTTGGCAATAAAGAAACCAACATGTATTCTTATAAATGTGGATGAGGGAATAAGAATGATCAATTTTTTCTTGCAAATGTCCTGTGAATTTTCTTGTTATTTAAAATAAGAGCTGAAAAAGATTTAAGTTGAAAATCAAAACAACACAATGTTCTTTTCTGTCCAAAACAGGTACCGAGGTGTTAAATATGCAACAACTCATTTGGGGAAAAAAACTCAGATTTTTGGCAGATCATAGAAAACACTTTAAAAAATACAGCATTTTCCCCATACATTTATCTAGCAAATACTTACTAATAAAAGCACACAAAACACATATAGTAATTAAATATAAATGGACACATGCAGGAATATAATCTTTAATTATGACTTGTTTTATTCAAGACATTTTAACAAAAGGCATGTAATAAATGCTATCCCTCTTGCTATAGTTCAAATACTGTCTAAATTGTAATGTCTTCTAAATTCATCCTAAAGATAAAGATATTTTGAAGCAGTTTTGGTCTGTAGTATTTAACAGTAAACTTGATGAAGGCTCCCAGTGTGTTCACTGAATGTTTTGTTGGATCACTGAGTCATGATGAAGTAAATGAGGCATAGATGGGGACAAGATGCAAAAATCTCTCATCATATGCAGATCCCACAATATTCAAAATCCATATTAATGGTTATAGCTGTAAAAAATAGCTATTTCTCTCTCTTAAAACAAAAACAAAAACTTCCACTTCACAAAAACAAAACTATTTTGGATTAAGAGTTAAGGAGCCTGTAACATAAAAATTTGGATGATTGTTACGTAAAAGCCAGAATCATATCAAGTACATGAGCATCAAGAACACTTGAACCTATAGCTGCCATGACGACCATCACTCTTTTTGCAGGTTCTTGGAAGCTGAAGGGGCTCACGTTGGTGCTGCAGGCAAGTTGCACAGCACCACTACCTACAGAAATTCCAAATATCATCAGTTCATGAAAGAGTTAGAGACCAAACAATATAGAAACAATGAAAGAGGAAGAGCAAGAACATGTATGTTTACTAGAGTTCATTATATTCAAGTTTCTAACTACCAGGAAATAAAAACTTTAATTCTGTAAGTAATGGTGTATGCTACTTGTAGCATACAAGAAATACATTATTCCGCGAAATCACTTACCCTCAGGTTGCCTTTCCCAGCTCTGTTAATTGGCTCTCACCGTATGCTGAACTAATTGTAAGGCACAATTAATGATTCCAGATGTTACTGTGATTTAGCTTGATGAAAGAAATAGTGAGACACTGATGATCAATGCTATTCTTCCACGTCCTGTTCAAATCTTGGCAGTAGCAAGCAAATCCCACACAATGTTGTTGTATCACATTAATTATTTTTTCTTACTTTACTTAAATATGCTACGCATTTGATATTAATAGGATTTTCAGACAAAAACAAATAGAAACCTGCCAATTATGTGTATGTAGTTTCCTGAGGAAAGGACATATTCTTAGGATAAATTACTAATGGTAATGGATTTAACTTTTTATAACCTGGTGACAATGAAAAAGACACACTTGTCTTTTGTTTCCAGTTTGCTATCATTAAACTTAGATAAGTGTTACAAGTAATAATTGTGTTAACAAAATTTGAGTTGAACTTGGCCTTGGCACTTACTAAGTTTAAAGTCTATAGCAATAGATACCTCTTATATTTGGCATTTTCATCTATCCTGCCAATCAAAACATCAGTGTCTATCCCACAACAAAATTTTATTTTATTGTAAAGGGCACTACGTGCAGGAGCTTTGTGCCTCAGCTTTCTAAATTTTATAAGAAGCCAATCCATAAGAGGAGCTATTGAAGATAGTTAATAAAAAAATAAAAGTACTTTGGATTTGAATTTGTTTATGAAAATTAGAGATCCAAAGAAGGAAAATAATCTTGAAATTACCTAGACATGTTAAAATACGATTATCTGAAAAAAGAGGTGAACAAGTTAGAGGAAACACTATGGAGCAAGTCATTGTAAATCTCAATTTTTAAAGTCATCACACCTTTATTTTCACCTTTGTTCTTAATGTTTAGAAGGCAATTAAAATTCTCGTTAAATTGATGGTTAAGGGAAATATTACAGTTTTAGACAACAGTACAGATTCTATTTGATTATGAAGTTGTTAAACATCATAGTAATTAGTGGCACAATCAGAATAAAAAAATGCTCAACTTTGATAACATGGTAAAACCCAAGAAGCTGTCATTTGAAAACAAAGCATATGATACTGCCCTACACCTTGCTCCAAAGTGGTGCAGAATGAGTCACAGGCAGTATTCAATTTGTTCACTGAACAATTTTAAATAAGACATTTGAAACAGAGACTGTGAGATTCTGAATTTCAATGCGGCATTAGGAGTATTTAAAACATGGTTTTATACCTTTACTGTCTTTTACAGTCAGAGAAATGCCAGAGACTCACTCCTATTTGCTGCTGTGACTCACAATGAATCTACCCGTCTGTCTTCTTTAACACATGTGATTTTACTGCTTAATCTATTCATGTCAGACCCAGCGCTGGAGTGGAGGTTCCACATGATTGTTCAGTAATGCAGGCTGGTACATTCGCTATCATTTTTCAGAAAGGTTGTTCCTGTCATCCAGTGTTGGAATCACTCCCATCACAGCTTCTGGATGTTACCAGGAAGTACATGTCAGCCTGCTTTTTCCCACCAGCATCTGTGTTACTTCCCTGAGCGATTTCTTTGATATTAGGAAACAAATATGAACTCACCCTGTCTGTAAATGGTAGGCTTGAATTTTGACCTAGTAACATAGTTAAGATATCCGACTGAGAGAGGGGCAGATAGGTGAATACTGGGTGTTTACAAGGCAGAAGTGAAGCAGAAGGTAATATCTGAAGGCATGGTGTAAACAGAGACAGACATAGACATGCTAATTCACTCCCTAGTTTGCATTCATTCTATGAAGCCTAACTCCCAATCAGATACGGACATAACATATATCATTCAGCTTTCTCCTTTCCAGTCTCATTCCAGAGGTAACATTGCTGGCTCCCCAGGTGCTTCTGAATGCATCTTTTTGCCTTCCTTCACCAGTGGTTCAGGTTGAAGGAAAGTATTTTCTCTAATCTTCTAGCAAACTCCTCAGGGATTTTACTTTCCAAAGCTTTCCACAACTGCCTAAGACTGTAATCCTGCAGTAAATGCCTCTTTCCATAATAATTATAGTGGTTCTCGTTCCCTGATTTATCTCTGTTGTGACCATTTAATTCCTTATAACATTCTTCTCAACTCTCAGATTACAGTGTATCCAGTGACCTTTGCACTGCAGGTGCTGTGCCTCCCCCTTTCTGCCTCCTTTGCAGCCAAGGCATACAGATCCACACATATTCCTTTCAGTCCTTCTCTCACCTCTGGGACTAAAGGACACACCACATAGCAGAAGACGACATCTGGCAAATTGATGTGATTTCTTACATCACAATAACACACAATAATGAGGGCACATTTTTACTGCATCATAGCATCATATAGTATTGCTTAATGCATATGCCTACCATGAGACAGGTTTGGTATCTTTCAGTTTATCATGAGAAAGACATGAACATGATCACTACACTGGAACACTTTGCATTGCTTTACATCTCTTTATTTTTCATTTGTGCTTTTCCAAATTTCACTCTATGGCAGTTTTACCCCCCAACTACATTTATTTGCATAAAATTATATTTTATGACTAATGGAAATTAATAGGGTGAGTATGAATGTCATGCAGGAAGTAGATCAAATTTACAGGCACAGGCAACGGAGGAACTATCAGTTTTGTCCCGCTTATTGGTGGAATGCGCAAATCCAAAATACAATGTAAAATTAAAAGAAGGTGTCAGGGGTCAACAGATTCTTATGAAGAATGAAAAGCTGAGTTTATTAATAAATAATAGGCAAACTTTCCTAGGGATGGAGGGATGGGCTATAAAGTTAGTACCAAATATGACATAGTCATTGTAAATTTTAAAGATGCATCCCTCTTAGCCAAGGATGGTAGCGAAATGGTCATAGAAATGGCAGCAAAACAATGCTATTTAAATAAATGTGCCTATAAAAATGTAGGGCAATAAAATATCTCATTAAGAATTCTGTAATTCAGTGTTATAGTGCAAAGGTTAAGCAGTAGCCTGGGGCTCCACTCCATATGGAAATGTCCTAGCACATTTTCTATAGTTCTGAGACAGATGACAGACCTCCTTAAACACTGTTAGTGGTGAAATACAGTATTACTGTTCTAGAATCCTAACATTTAACCAGATAAATAAATTAGGAATGAATACTGTCCTTGAAAACAACAACTGAACTCATTGGAAAAATTCAACCATTTTTAAGACAGAATAAGGTACAACATGCTCAATATTTAACATTTGGGAGTGCGTTTAGCTGAACAATTAGGGCATCCATTTCTACATCACAGTACCTGAGCTTGACACTGGCACCTGACTATAATTTCTTGCTAATGCAAACCATAGAAGGTTTGTTTCCTTCATGAATCAAAGTGTTTGGGTTCCTGTCACCTGTGTGGGCAGCCGGACTGCAGCTTCAGCATCAGTGCAATCTCAGTTGAATGGCCATCTAGGGAGTGCTCTGTGTTCCTAGTATATGCAAATTTCCTCTCATTCTCCCCCTCCCTCTCTCCCTCCCTCCTTTGCTCCTTCACTCCCTCCCTCCCTCCATCCTTTTCTTCCCTGTTTCCTCTACCAAGTCAAACAAAGAAACAGATTTTCAAAAACAAATGGCACTAGTTCTTCTTCACTACTGCATTCAATGTGCAAGCCAAGCCTTAACTGCAGTTGTAGATCATATATGAAACTTACAACTGAGTAATGGAGAAACAAAGCAATGAACTGAAAGTTAAAATATATCATATGGAAAGATGGCCTCCTTTCTTGGTGATAAGTGAAGCAATCGCTTTTCAGCACAATGAATGTTTGGAGTTTCAGAGAAATAGAAATAAATACAGACAAAATAAAATGGAAATCAAACAAATCAAAATAATATCACAATGACTAATACTGCTGTCAAAAACAACAGATAATAGCAGCAAATATCCTCACTTTGTAAACTTTTATGTCCTTTAATTGAAATTCAAGTAATGTCCAGTATTTTTGCTTGCCAATTTTGGTCTTTAACTTTCCTGAAGTTAAATGTTAAGGAATAGTTGGCAATTATTCTTTCATGTGTACAATAGCTTCTCAAATCTATTTAATGAATATTCTCAACAATTTTTCAAAACCCCATGCACCTAAGCCTCAATGTACTCTTCTGTGAATGTAGTGGAATAGGACAGAATGGATAACTATTCATATATTCCTACACTTTTAGTCCAGAATGTATGTTTTGAAAAGCTAATAAGCTCTATTGTCCAAAAATTATAAAAACTTGTCTATCTGCAAGATCTGAGGTACAAGGTCATGCTTTTTGCAAAATAGTCAAGAATGATAAACAGAAATTCAAGCAATATTTAGATTGTAAAATTGAGTACAGGACAGTCATTTCACCTCTCTAGGACAATTATGGCACACTTCAAACATGGAACTTGTCTCAATCTTTTTTAAATGATCCACCTCAATCTTACCCATCAAAATTGTATTTCTCATACATGTATTATATAATTTCTGTACATTTTCTGGCGTTATAAACAGAAGACCTATCATCTTTCCTCTATAATCTATCTTTCCATTCAGAATATCCTTGGAGACACCAGAACTTAAGTCTCTCAATCTTTGACATGTTCTCTAAACACTCTTCATTTGTGTAATGAATCTCGAGAAATCTTCAAGCATAAAATAAAATCATGCTTTATTATGCTTGTCATGTAACTGAGTTTCATTTTTTCTATTAGGAAAACAAACTTCTAGATGGAGTAAAAAAAAAATCAACCTCTAATTAATGAATGACTATGGAAAACAGGCTACCTGGCTGTCTGAATGAATCTGTCCAACACCATTGCCATATAACATGTGCCAACTATTCTAAAAGTGCTAAGAGAACAGCCATCCAAGATTTTGATTTGCTACAAAATGAGAATGATATTTTTACTTTAGCTTATTACTTGTTTATATAAGGCTTGCGGGTACCTGCGTTTCTGCAAATATTCCTAATAAACTGACAATGCTTTCTCAGTTTCTTTATAATTGATTATGGTGAAACAAAATAAACTCTGAAAATCTAATTCAACTCTGTTTTTAAAAACACCAAAAGCAGGCACCATTATTGTGACTGGCTTGGGTTAAGCTGCTACACCTGTAACCCCAACATACAATATGGGTGCTGGTTTGAAACCCAGTGGTCCACTTTTAGTCAGGCTCCCTGCTAACGTACCTGGGAAAGCAGAGGAAGATGGCCCAGGTGCTTAGGACCTAGACAATCACTTGGGACCTAGAGCAAGCATTAGCTCCTGGCTATAGTCTGACCATCACTGTTATATGGGGAGTTACCTAGTGGACAGAAAATCTCAACTTTCTCTCTCTTTCTCTTTCTCTCTCTCTTTCTCTCTGTTACTCTTCCTTTCAAGGGAATAAATAAATTTTTTAAAATGCCAATAGTATTAAATCATCCCATGGTTAAATTCACAAATATTTTTAATATGATTTTTGTGACAATTTTATAATACTAACAAACCCAAAAGGTAAATTTCAATAAACAGAATGAAACATAATAAGATAATCTAATCTTTGGTATTCTTATGTCAATTATTTGCTATTCAGTGAAATATATTACCTCATGCACATTTTTAAATATTTTAACAATTACCTACTAAACTTTCAGTGGAAATAATAAATCTGGACCTGTAATTATTACAATGTAAAAAAATCACCTAGGAAGATAGTCTAAGATGATCTAAGAGATCATTTTTTTTTAAAGATTTTTTTTTTATTGGAAAGGCGGATATACAGAGAGGAGAGACAGAGAGGAAGATCATCCGTCCCATGATTCACTCCCTAAGTGAGCGCAACAGCCGATGCTATGCCGATCCAAAGCCAGGAGACTCTTCCGGGTCTCCCACGCGGGTGCAGGGTCCCAAAGCTTTGGGCCGTCCTCGACTGCCTTCCCGGGCAGGGAAGCTGGGAGCTGGAAGGGAAGCGGGGCTGCCAGGATAGAACCGGCGGCCATACGGGATCCTGGGCGTGCAAGGTGAGGACCTTAACCACTGCGCCACCGCGGCGGGCCCTAAGAGATCATTTTAAAAGGGGTTTCTTATACATTTTTATTTATTTGAGAGAAAGTGATGTCACCCCACTGGTTCATTTTCCAAATGACTGCAACAGCCAGGACTTCTCTGGACCAAGGTTAGGACTTGGAAGTTGGGAACTCACCCAGATTTTTCACATGGATGGCAGAAACCCTATTCACCACTGCCTCTCAGGGTCTGCATTAGTGAAATGTTAAACATGGAACTGGAAAGCAAATCAAGCTACTGTAAGTGATGAACCAAAAGCTCGCTCCAGTGCCAAATCCTTACTCTATCCTGTCTTACTTGTCTTATATGTACTTAATTTTTCCAATGATAATGTGACTAGGATTCAGACCATGTTTAACATTTCTTCTTGATGTAGGCAGTGCAGCATTCAAATGTTTGACTCAGTACTCAGAACGTTTGTCTTATGTTAACCATTGTTAATATACTGCAGATTTGTAGTGCAAGGACAGGCTTTTAGGGAACAGACCATGCTGTAATCTTCTGGTTATGTCTCACTGTCAGCAAATGGTGTCTCAGCTTGACCACTACATATTTGTGCTTCTGTTTCAGGTGTATCCAGGTGCCTACTGACTTGTGAGGGTGTGATTTAGGATTTTTCAACTTGAGATATTTCAAAAGTGATACATATGCAGTAGAAACTGCACTCTGAAATTATACTTTTTTTCTTAGACTGAAGTCATGTAGTATGATACCCATCTATGGTGCTGAGCAATGGTGGTAAGTCACAGCTCCCAGCCGGCCACTATACGAGAACAAGCAAGCGACACACTGCAGTGTATACACCATACACTGTGCAGTGTACGGTGCCACTACATGGTTCCACAGGTTAAATGTATGAGACAGCCCAAGGAGCACTTACGGCTCTCACACCCTTCTTCCATAATCCCATTTTTGTCTGCTCTGATCTGTTTCTTGACTCTTTGTTGCCTAATAACTAAATTTCCTCCTATTATAGACATTGTGAAAGTTTTAGCTGAACGAAAGTGGGCAACACTTCTCCAGGGGAAATTAGACTTCAAAACGGCTGTCTTAGAATCCCTTTCTTCCCGAGCTGGGCACTTTGCGAGGCAAAGTTCAGTGAGGGTTTCAGGGTCACTGCCCGATAGTACCCTGTTTCTGGAGTATAAGGGAATCTTTCTGAGATCCCGCCCCCTGCCTTACAAAGAGAATGGTTTAGTTTTCCTGCAAACTAGACTATGAAAACACTGGGGCCTCCAGGATTTCTTTAGCGCACAAACTTACACCAGCTTTTCACAATCTACTGATTTTAATGATGCCATCCGTGTGGAAAACACCAGTTTGCACTGTTGAGTGGCTTAAACTTCAGATAAACACATCTGCACTATTGCATCTCTAGAGACGCACCAGTCTCGGTTTCCAAGCATACAGTTGCCACACAACCACAGTTTTCCTAAGGTTTCCACAGTCTAAGATAAATTAAAAAAAAAAAAAAGATTTCAATGTGTTCAACTATTCATGTAAGGATAAAAGTGATGACTACTAATATATTTTTGTACATCAGAAATCAGGAATTTTATTGAAAGATTTTCTTTTTCTCTATCAGTACTGAATTAATAAAATTTTATTTCCCTAAGAGATATTCCATTATTAAAAATGTAAAGAGAATATTCAAACTAGCCTTATATAATATACATGAAATTTATAATAGTTAGTCTGTAATATATCGACTGGATTATATGCATTCCAAAAAATAAGGCATAACCATTAATATCTTTCATTTTTCACTCTTTTCATTTTAAACTTTTAATGCTAGTGTTTGCTCTTTTTGTTTTTCGTTTTTATTGAAAGAGAATTTTTCTCAGAGCTATACATGACATGTTTTGCGTTCTGGTATTTATTTTGCATTATGATTTCTGCTTTCTATTACAGTTTATTTGGTTTCCTTATTTTGTCATTTGAATTAGAATTCTAGCAGATACAGGTTGTAAATCATGTTTGCTAATTATTGCATAATTTAGTTCTATTTGTATACATTTTAATACTAAATTATCTTTCTAAAATGTTAATCTACTGATTTATAGCTTAAATTATTAATCATGAGAAGCCTGTTATGAAACTGACATTTTTCATTAACATGTTTTCTGTTAAAATGCTCTTTTCTTTCTTTACCTTAAATTTGCAAGTACTCAAAATAATTGCTATCCATGCCTTTTTCAGAAGGTAATTCAATCTAAGATGGATCTTCTTAGTTGGACATTCTTTCATAGAATTTCACTATGAGAAAATATCCTTTTTAGATATTTGTTAAGTCTCACCTCAAAGTTAGCTAATCCTTCACCTGCAAAAGCACACGTCACATAAGGATGCCAGTTTGTGTTAGGGCTGCTCCACTTCCCATTTAGCTCCCTGCTTATGGTCTGAGAAAGTGAAAGATAACCCAAAGACATGGGACCCTACAACTGTGTGGGAGACCTGAAAAAAGCTTCTGGTTTTTGGCTTCAGATCAGCTCCTCCTTGACTATTGCGACCACTGCGGATTGAATCAGCAGATGGAAGATTTTTGTCTCTTCTTTCTGTAAATCCGACTTTCCAATAAAAAATAAATAAATTTCTTTAAAAAGTTCATCACTAGTGCTTAAAAAAATGAAAGAAAATATATCAGGCTTATCAAATTGCCAAATTGTTAATGTTACATTGATGATTTTCATGTTAATTGTCAAAAAAAGAATCTAAATTTACTTGGCATAATACTACATATTTACTCACTTTATGCAATTTATCAAAAGTATTTGGTGTTCTTTATGGTAAAATACAAGTAACACTTCACTGCAAGGAAATATTGTATTTTGTTTACCCATTCATCATTTAATAAGCATACACATGGTTTCCATCTTAGGGCTAATTTGGTCTGTGATGCTATAAATATCCAAGCACAATTTTGTTTTCGTCTATTAGAATTTTCCAAAGTAGTTGCACCAGCTTACATTCATGCTAGTAAACAATAATTATTCTAATTCTACACATCCCTGCAGTAGTGCTAATCTGCCTTTTGTTGTTTTTGTTGTTTTATTGTAACTAGCCTTGTCATGGTTTCACTCATTTCTGAGGGACCATTTACCCCCCTCATGCTGTTTTCCCTAAAGCTATTCTCTACACTATTTATTTATTTTTTTTTAAAGATTTATTTTTATTATTATTTTTTTTTATTGGAAAGGCGGATATACAGAGAGGAGAGACAGAGAGGAAGATCCTCCGTCCGATGATTCACTCCCCAAGTGAGCGCAACGGGCCGATACTATGCCGATCCGAAGCCAGGAGCCTCTTCTGGGTCTCCCACGCGGGTGCAGGTTCCCAAAGCTTTGGGCTGTCCTCGACTGCCTTCCCAGGCCACAGGCAGGGAGCTGGAAGGGAAGCGGGGCTGCCGGGATTAGAACCGGCGCCCATATGGGATCCCGGGCGTGCAAGGCGAGGACCTTTAACCACTTGCGCCACTGCGCCGGGCCCTACACTATTTATTTTTAATCACTGAGTTAATTACTAATCTTTATTGGCATTTAAAAGACTCCGCATACCAAACGCTATCGAGAATTACAGTCTCATGTCAAATGTTACACATCTTTGTATAGAAAATGAAACAATTAATATCACCTCTAAAAGGGCCTCTCCTGCCTGCAGACTGCCAACTGTACTTCTTTGTGGATATTTCCTAACAATTACAACACTCCCACTGCTTACCTAGGTGCATTAGCAAGGACTTAGAGAGGAAATGGAGCAGCTAAGACTCCAATTAGTGTCTTTTTAATGACAGGGCATGGCATGTCTTCTATTGATATGACTCATAACATGCTTTTATCATCTAATATATGCATATTTTACATTTTGCTGGCTTAAATACAATAAAAGAACATCATAAAGTTACATTTTCATTTTTCTAGCTCTTCAATATGTTATACATTCCAAGTATAGGAACCATACTAAAAGGCTATGAGAGTCTGTCACTGAATATGGTTCCTATTATCTATATGTAGCTATTATTGTTTCATCAAAATTATTCCAAAACTTTTTTCACATACCAAATGTGTGTTGTAATATTATAGTAGGCAAAATATTTTATTGTTAGAATAATTTAACCCAAACTATAAATAATATAATCTTATTCTTTTCAGTAAAATAATCTAAAATTAGTTTCTTTTCACATTAGTAAGTAAATATCCCCCCTTTGGTTTTATTATGCTGCTAGATTACATTCAAGATATATATTATGTGTATATATCTTCCATATTTTAACAATACTTTCTGTATAGTCACATTTTGATAAGTCTACTGCATGTCACAAATTTGTTATATCATACAAGATTAAATTTACAACAAAGTGATATTTAATAGAATTTGACTTCAGATATGTGATTGTATATTAACATAAAAATAAAAACAGAAAATTTCTAGTCTCAATATTATCAGAAATATCTAAATGCACAGTAAAATAGTCAAAACCTCACAGTTTTATATTAAGTGCAATTACCTGGCTTTTGCAACGCAGGCAGTTTCCAAGGAAACAGCAGTTGGCACACAGAAGTGGCATGTTTGTAACTTTGATATTTCAGCTGTACTTGTCAGGTAAATGACGGAAATGCCATTTTTCTACGAAGCACCTGCAGCTTTTCGGCTCCAACAGGTCCACAGTATATAATATTTTTTTTGCTTCTGACAATGTTTTAGAGTTCATAATGTTTCTGTATAAATCATAACTATATCAATTTTCAAAGAACTTTAATTACGCTGGGTATTCTTTGAAAATAGTATTTTAAGGAAAGTAAATGGTGTGTGATAACTTAGAGTAATAATGATCCACAGTACTCCCAGAGTCACATAATTTCCAAGAAGATTATTATGGTGATTTGCCTTGGGTCAGACATGCACCGAGTTGGATTCTATCCAGAGCTACTTAGTTTGGACACGATATTTCTGCTGCAGGTGTTATTTCTTCTCTTGCTGTAAATTTGTAATTCTAGGAAGCTTCATTCTTAGTGGATGGTAGGCTGCTCTCTGCTTACCATATTAGTTACTAATATCAAAATGTAATGACTTTTCAACATCAGTAATTTGTTAGGCTTGACATTTTTCTGCCACGAATAAGCAACAAGGAAATAATTCTCTTTCTCTGCCAATTCAAAGATTAATAAATTGCTTATTAAGATGGTTATCAAAAATTCCCACTCATTAGTGCATTTAGAACATTTACTAATGCTTAAAATACTGCCTATTACAAAACAGTAAAACGAAAGAGGGGTTTCAAAGGAATGGATGTTGATCACAGCAGTAGAGACAACAGCATCCCATACAGAATTATCTGGGTTCAAATTCAGTCTACTAACGCACACCTTGGGAGTCAGCAACTGATGCCTCATGTCTTTGGATCCCTGTCACCCTTGTAGAATAATCGCTCATGGCAGCCTGGTTTAGCCCTGGCTTTTGTAGTCATTTGAAGAGTGGGCCAGCTCATGGGAATTCTCATATTTATTTACCTCTGTTTTTCCAATAAATAAACTCTTAAAAAATGATAAAATTTAACTCTTCAGGATTATATTTTCAGTTCAAACATGATATATTATTAAAATAAAAAGTGTGATTTTTAAAACAAAATTCTTCATCTTAGGTATGAGTCAGGCAACATGAAAAACAATTTCCCAATTCAGTGCAGCATTTCAACACGAGTCAGGGTGTTCAGAGCCTCTAAGCTTATCATCAAGAAGTCTCTAGTTACAAGCTCATCAGCTGACCATAAGAAGTTGTGTTTGCTTTTAATGAGAACTTACTTGCTGAAAGCAAGCAATCAATTCTATGAGCAATACCTACTTCTAAGGCGTCTTTAGGCATAATTAAAAGAAAATAAAAACAAAATAACTAAAAGAAAGTGCAGCACTAATTCATATTAACTTCAGAAGTCTAATTGTGAATCTGAATCTTCAAGAAACACAGTGTTTCCACACTTAGGACAGTGCTCAAATAATAAATTCCACGCTGATGTTCAGTTCTTTGTATTTTATTGAGATAAAGTGGTGGGTATTAACTCATTTAACATTGCAACACAAAATAAAGCAGAGATGCGTAATTGTAATTCAAAAGGAAATGGAACCCTACTACAGGGGGTTCCCTACTCTAATGGAACTATTGCAACACAACACTATTTTTGTAGAGAGAAAAGGTGAAGAGAATAACTCACTGTTGGTGATATTCAGCTAAACAATGTTGCATCTATACACAGAAAATAGTACCACTAAATAAAGTGGCCATCAATGCTTCTGCCCAAAGGAACCATTCTTGCCATTTTGCAACTGTATAAAAAAAAATGTCTACACAAATACATGCAGTAAATTATTAAAATAAAAAATAAATCATAGCAAGAAAAACTATACAAATATATGTGTTTGTAAAATATATGTTAACTGTTAAATACACAGGTTGGTTATTTGGAGCTAATTATTGGAGAAAATTGGAATAATTGAGGAACATATGATTAATCTTTCTTCCGAGCATTTTGTTTGTTTTAAATTCTCTTACAATGAAATTAACCATAGTATCTACTAACAATGTCACTGAAATGTGAAGAAATGCACAACGCATAAAGCAAAAGGAAACAATTTGCTCGCATTTCATGAATATCACAAGAAAAATACTGTACTTACATAAGAATTCAAAAATGTTTAATTTTTTTGCATGTATTTACCCAGTAGATAAATACTTATTGTGCTGTATTATGCCACACTACTTTGCTTCTTTGCTGTTTACTCATTTTTTTTTGAGAAATATTGGAGAGAGAGGAAAAGAGACAGAGTTAGCTATATCTCAGCATGTGCCACCCCAATGCCTGCAAACACTCCTTTCCCACCCCCGTCCCATGTCAGAATGAGACTCAAGTCATGATCTAGGAACTCAATCTAGATGTCCCACATGATCGGCAGTGACCAACTATTTGAGCCACCACACATTGCCTTCTTGGTTGCACATTTGCTGGACACCAGAACAAGGAGGGAACTAGAACTTGAACCCAAGAATTCCCATGGGGCACAGAGATATCCTAATTGATATATTAACAGTCCAAATGCCCAGCCCTGAGTCTGGGGCTATTAAGGTACTAGCATGCCACACGGAACAAATCATATGAAGACTGCAGTCACGGTTTAGCACACAAATTAGAGAGGGAAGACAGACCACACACCCAAGTGTGGATCACATAACACCTGTGGTGACTAAGAAGATAACAACTGCTATTGAACTAACAGAGTGGAACGACCAAAATGATTTGAACAAAGGCTTGAAAGTGAAGGAGGCATTAGCCTAGTGGACTGAATATGAGAAAATGCCAAGTGAAATTGTACTTAAAATTCTCTTACTTGTAAGTTTGTCACCAATTTTCCCTATAAATTCAAACCTGTACTTAAACATCAAGATGCCTATAACAACTAAAGCTTCTGATTTTTTACCACACAGTTTGTTTAAAACCATTCTGTACATTTCTGTGATGTCTGAACTAAAGCACCACAGAGAATTCTTTCAAAAAGAAGATGCAAAGGACAATCAATTTCTGCCATAAAGCAACACCACCTGCGATGCAGAAGAAACCTCATACGCAATGTGTCCCTCATCTCTGAGGAAGAGTAATACGGACTTGATTTCATATTGTAGAAACTGGGACTCAGAGCAGGAAAAACAATAACTAAATCCACAAAACACCCTTTTCCATTTATCTGCCTTCTACTCTAGGCAAGTTATGGTTTGTTTGGGTATTTATGCTGATGCTGGCATACAGTGTCAGGAAAAGCATGCAAAAAAATTTCCAGGTATAACATGTATTATTTCAGAAGTAGATACTATAATCCAGAAAGAAAATAATCTTATCATGAAAGAATATCAAATGTTAGCAAAAGACAATACTATTTTAATTACCCAGACAATACAGCATAATTCTTTACTGCTCTATTTCACATATATTTTTATATCACAGCTAAGTACTTCCTAATTCCTACACTGGTGTTGACCACGCCTTCACTTTTTCTGAATGAGTTGGAAGAAACAACAGGGGGCAGAATTAGCCTATTTGGTTGTAAAGGCAAATGGGCTATAGACACTGTCACCTGTTCAGTCACCAAGGTTAATGGGCTGTCTGGCTGACAAGACTGGTGTCTGCTTCTTCCTCAGTAAGCACTTGTACCTTCAGAGGATGAAAAATGCTCCATGGCTAAAGATGGCCATCCCAGAAACAGGAGGACTCTTTTCAATCCTAAATTCTATGAGCAACTCCACTCCTTTCCTAGAGCATCCAATTCAGCCCTCAGGGTCCCCTTGTAGAAGAATGGAGCATAGGTAATCTAAGATTCCAGATAATTCAAATGAAGTGCTGTACCTGTCAGTTTGTCTTTCTTAAAAAAAAAAAATAGAAAAAGTAGAATGAGAGGGAGTAAGGAAGTAAAAGACAGGAAACTATTTACCGTCCTTAGTCCATTAACTTAACATATTATTCAGGATTGATATCCTTTTCCAGAAGTACATTTTTTTTGGTCATTCTTAATAGGATATGACAAATTTAATGACACTCATTTAATAATTCAGTTCTGGGCTTGCTATGATAAATGACATAAGGGATTCCATGCATAAATCTGCCAGAATTACAGAATTTATAAATTATAATAGTTTTTCCCATATAATTCAGGCTAAGCACTAGTCAAGCACAGGCAATTTCATGTGCTATTTCTGTGTCACAGGAGGATTCAGTTATTTTGTGAAAACTTCCAATGTCACAGAGCTCATTTGTTTAAACAGGGTGCCATACCATATGGGGAATATTTTGATTTTTAGAAATCTTTTGGTGATGCTGCCTTACTGGATCTCCCAGAGCATCCTTGTAATTTATTACAAAAAAAAAAAAAAACAACCTCCAGATGGTAGGGTTACACTGTATTAGTGAGGGAACTGTACATCTTTACAATTTATATTAACTGATTCTCCAATAGTTATTTTGCATTTGAATTCAATTATTTTCATCTTAATTGGGACGCAAACATTAAGATTCACAGAACACAGTATTTTGTATTCACATCATTTTATAAATAAAAGTATGCATGTCCTAACCATACAACTGGACTGACAAAGATGTGATAATAAGCATACGGTTTTGGGGGCCCATGAATGACGGCATATGTGCTAATACAGAGAGGGTGCTGAACCAATCTACAGAAAACCATTGTTCAAAGTCATTAGCATTTTCAAACAGACAGAATGCTTTATCCATGATAAACCTAGGAAATACAACATAACAATAACTGTCTCTTCTCTCTGTATATCTGACTTTCCAATAAAAAGAAATAAATGTTAAAAAGAAGAGAAGTAACACAGTATGGGCCCATGTGTTAAAAGCTGGACCCACAAATCCTTAGGTTAATGTATAGCACAATAAAACTAAAGGGTAATAAAAAGTTAATAGATTGAGGTAGAAATTTAATCTGATTATGATATCTGAAAGCAGGGCCTCTTGAAAGAGATTTGATTGGATTAGATTTTTGCAGTGGAAACCCTATGATCAAATCATTGAGTATTTATAAAAATTGAATACAAAAATATTGCTAGTATTCTGCCTGTCTCCTTACTTTTTGGCTTGCCCTATTATTCCTCTAACCACATACTATTTTCCAACCCTGAACTCATCAACCACTTAGCTGATGGAGCTGCCAGGTCCAAAGCCATCAGCTTGATTCTAAAAAGAAGGTTCAATGTTACATATATTTTCTACAATTTCAGTTGCATACCAATATGTACTGACAACTTCTAAGTTTACCTTATGCTTGTTAGTTTTACACATCTAAATGTGTGGTTTTAGATCTTTGAACATATCATCAAGAATATTTTGGGGGCCCGGCAGCACGGCCTAGCAGCTAAAGTCCTGGCCTTGAACGTGCCTGGGATCCCATATGGGCACCGGTTCTAATCCTGGCAGCTCTACTTCCCATCCAGCTCCCTGTTTGTGGCCTGGGAAAGCATTGGAGGATGCCACAAAACCTTGGGACCCTGCACCTGTGTGGGAGACCTGGAAGAGGTTCCTGGTTCCCGGCTTCGGATTGGTGCAGTACCGGCCATTGCACTCACTTGGGGGAGTGAATCACCGGATGGAAGACCTTCCTCTCTGTCTCTCTTCCTCTCTGTATATCTGACTTTGTAATGAAAAATAAATAAATCTTAAAAAAAAAGAATATTTTGATATAGAGTCAGGCACAACAAAAACTATATCTGATATGCAGCTGAAACACTTCAACTACCTAGTTCCAATCTTGTTCCTTGACTATGACAGAATGGCTAATAATTCAGTATGTTACATTAGATTATTAATTTATGAATGGGTATAAAAATACTATCTTCATGAGTTGTTGTGATGCTCCAACAAGATCTGTGGGTGTGCTACAGAACATGGAGTTTGGAATACAGATATGTGTTTAGAATACTAATAAACTCTTAAAAATACTCCCAACTTTGCTTTTGCATTTTCAATTTCAGTAAAGGTCTGTGAGTAATCCTCATACTCTCCATTCTATGACTTTCACAATAGCTATATAACAGTCTACCTGAATGTGCTAGCTTGAATTTTTTCTAATTCACCACAGCAGTCTTTTGACAATACTTGATTTGTATTAAAACTGAAACATATTAGTATAGTTAAACGTAGGTACTATTTAAACCATGCATATGTATGTATTTTTTCAGAGTAGTTTTAGTTTTTATAACCTAAAATGCTTTTCCATATTGGTTCAGGGAAAGAAGAACAAAAAGGTGTGAAAACATTTTTTCTGTCTCTCACTAATATTAGTTTTGTTAAACAGTACAGCTTTCTCTCTCTCATTTTTTCTTTGCAAAGCTGAAACAAACCCAAAAAATCAAGACTACTTTGCCACTTTAAAAAGCAAACTTTCTAATGCTGAGATTTTAAAAAATAGGACTTAGGTAACATCCATTAGGTTTTTTTTTTTTTTAAATCTAATTAGTTGGCCCCAAAACTCAGCAACTTATTATTTTTTTTTTCCCATTGGAAAGGCGGATATACAGAGAGGAGAGACAGAGAGGAAGATCTTCCGTCCGAGGATTCACTCCCCAAGTGAGCGCAACGGGCCGATACTATGCTGATCCGAAGCCAGGAGTCTCCCACGCAGGTGCAGGGTCCCAAAGCCTTGGGCCGTCCTCGACTGCTTTCCCAGGCCACAGGCAGGGAGCTGGAAGGGAAGTGGGGCCTCCGGGATTAGAACCGGCGCCCATATGGGATCCTGGGCGTGCAAGGCGAGGACCTTTAACCACTTGCGCCACCACGCGCCAGGCCCGAAAACTCAGCAACTTATAAAATAAGTCTGGCATGGCTTAGAAAACTATAGATCAGTAAGTGATTCATCTGACCTGACGAGATTTCCCCCAGGCATTCTGAAACCATTGTTTTAGATTATTTGAAATCTGGCTGTTTTAGTGGAGACACAGGAAACAGGATGCGTATTATTTTACTTGTGTTTCTCTCACCCAACGGACAGACTGGTTCAGTGGCACCAATGGAGCAGTCACTTCCACGATTAGCTAACAGTTCAGCCAAGATTAGAGGTGGAGAAAAGAGCTGGTTCAGCACTTCAAAATTAATCAATATAGTGTCACAAAGCAGTAGGCTAAAGAAGAAAAAAGTATTTGATAACCTGATGCAGAAATAACTTCTGACAAATGAAGCAGGAGGATATTATTGATATGTAAAATAAACCAGGGATAGTAAAAAGAAAAAATACTGCACACTGTCATTCGTATGTGGAACACCTTCTCTCCTAAAGCCGAGTTACTGAACAGAACGCTGGTTTTCAAAGGATGGGATGGTTAGTGGGTGGTTAGTGGGTAGGGAGGGAAGACATAGTGGTCGATGGATGGGTAATCATAAATACACAGGAAAAACACATTCAAGATATCTTTTGTGCAACATGATGATGACAGTTAGAGTACCCATCATTAAAATATGTAGAGCAGGGGTTAACTGTACTCACTACAAAATTTGTTACTATATGAAAAATAGTACATTTGCTAATTAGATATGCATAATAAAACATTTATGTAGATAATTAGGTAGATATACCTAATTAACAAATAATGATTTGTTAACTTGGTAGATATATGTATATCATGTATGTATATAAGATACTTTAAAAGAAGAGAAGAGAAAGAAGAGAAAAGAAAAGAAAATGAAGGTAGGTAGGGAGAAGCAAAGACAGAGGGACAGATGAAAGCAAGGTAGACTGCTAGTTTGGAGTACAGAAAAGCAACTCAAACTCATTCAGGAGCGTGAACAAATGATGAAAGATTGAATACCTTTCCTATATATCATCAACAAGAAACATGTCTGCTCTCAAGGTGCATATTCAACGTGAAGTACCTAAGGGTCCAATCATCATCGTTAAGGGAGAAAATGAAGTAAGACTGTGGTGATTGCAAGACAGAAAAAAAAAAAACCTTTTGCCAAGTAGGTAAATAACAAGACAAAATTTAGGAAGGAAAACTGATACTTCCACTGTTATATTGGGATTCTACAAATGCAAAGTACAAATAGATAATGGTAGCTTAACTCCATCATGTCTTCAATAACACCAATATAATGTAATGGGAAAGTAGCTCATCACAAAAATGAATTCTTTCTCAATTATTTTATTTTTTTAAATGTTTACTTTATGATATAGTCCCATAGGCTCTGGGATTTCCCCTCTTCCCCTTCTCAAGTCCCCTTGCCCAACTGATTTCCCTTATATTATTACAATGGTATAGCCCTTCACAAGCAGTCATAATTCTTCATTCTGGTATTTAAGTGTATCAATACATACATACATTGTATGTAGAGAAAATGTCAGAGAGGCCAGCATCCCATTATCAAGGCATATTTAACAGTTTCATTGGGAGTCCATCTTTGATTTGGAAGTAGAGAGGCATAAGATTTCTACTTTTTTAAAAAAGGATTTTTTAAAGGATTTCTTGCTTGTTTTTACTGGAAAGTCAGAGATAAGATATATGGAAAGTTACAGAGAAGAGAGAAAGAGAATCTTCCATTGCTAGTTCACTCCCCAAATACCCACAGTAGTCAGAGCTGATTGGTTTGAAGCTGGGAGTCGGGAGCTTCTTCCACGTTTCCAACATGGGGCAGGAGCCCAAGGCCTGCAGCCATCCTCTGCTGCCTTCCCAGGAACCTTAGCACAGAGCTGGAGAGATAGTGCAGAATCAGGACTGTCACCAGCTCTCATATGGGATGCTGCTCTGAAGGCACAGGATTAGTGTGGTACAATTACACGGGCTCCAAGATTTCTGCTTTTGATATTCAGTACTTTTCCTTTCTCAAAGAACTTATTGCAAAAAGCCTAAGCATTTAAAATATGAATTTAATGCAAATTTCTGATTATTTCAGTACATACGTATAAATAAACTAAAAACAAATTTAATTTTCCTTCTGGGTCTCCCACATGGGTGCAGGGTTCCAAGGCTTTGGGCCAATCCTGTGCTTCTCTCCCAGGAAACATTCAGGGAACTGGATCATAAGTGGAGCAGTTGGGACACAAACTGGCACTCACATGGGATATCAATGTTTGCAGGCAGAGGATTAGCCAATTGGGCCAGCACACTGTCTCCTCCTCACAATTTTAAAAAATGATAACCTGTGTTGATTTCATGGACATGGTAAGAGGGGATGAGACTGGCAAAAAAGAAAACTGTAAACCAGGAAGAGGATGAAAAACAAAACGCTAACAGATATTTAACCTCAATGTTAATTACTGCATCTGCGTAACTTCCTTTGTTACAAACCTTTTTCCAGATTCCCCTACCCTGACTTCAGTCTCTCATGTCCTAAGTTCCTTTATTATTAACTTCATGTTAGATTACTGAATACACACACACACTGAAGAGTATGTGCTGAACTTGTGTTCATATCAAATTCTATAATTATTAGAATTTAAGTATTCAAGATATTCTATCATACATTACCAACACACTTTTAACATCCTAATATGGTGATAATTTTCCAATTGACTCATCCTACATTACTATACATAGGTGTATCTGTTTCCATCTCTGCATTACAGATTTAAATTACTGTATAACTAGGGAATTAGATAAATTAAACTTTTGCAGAAAGATTATCTCAACTTCTTTCTTAGATGAATGTTTTCTATATATGCTTAGTTTCTTACACTTATCACCAAATAGAAGATCAATAAATTTTAATATACTTACTTAAGGTTCTAATTTTACTTGCAAATTGAGCACAAATAGTATGATAACAGAAGTGCTAATTCTGATCTGAGGGATCATACTAATATCGCTCTTGTTACCAATTTTTCCATTAACTTGTGAAATTTGTTAATAAATATAATTTAAAATATTTCATCTAAATTATATAGCCAAATAGTTTATTAAAATGCACTTTCCATTTTTTAAAACTATAATTTCAGCAATTTGAAGTCCAAGAGAAAATATTATTTGATTTTATGGTTATTTTTCTCAGTGTTTTTATTCAATTTATCTAATTACTTCATCCTCTCTGTCTCCCCTCTCTGTATATCCGCCTTTCCAATAAAAATAAAATAAATCTTTAAAAAAATCACTGAAATTCATATCTATTATTTATATAAATAAATAAATAACTGATTTAACTAAATTACAAACTGAGGTTATCATATGTAAATTTCAAGCAGGTTATGTAAAACATGTAGAAAAGTGAATCCAATACTGAAAGAAATAAAAAATAAACCACCAAAATACAAATTACAATCTGATGAATTATCAAAGATCTCAGAAAACAATGACAATGTTTAAGCTGCATATGTATTAAGTATTCTAAGCGTGGATGTCTCCTAATTTATAGCTAATAAACATAAATTGAATATTCTGTAATTTAATGTTACATTTAGCAGTTAATACCAGGACTTGCAGCCAATGTTGTGGCATAGCAAAGTAAGACTCTGCCTGCGATGCCAGCATCCCATAAGAGCCTTCAGTCCTGGCTGCTCTGCTTTTGACCAAGTCCCTGCTAGTGGGAAAGCAGGAGTTGCTGACCAAGTGCTTGAATCCTAGAAGAAGCTCTGGGTTCCTGGCTCTGGACTGAGAGTTCCAGCCATTGTGCATTGCGGCGATGTGGAGACAGTATATCAACAGATGGAAGATTCTCATTTCTCTCTCTCTCTCTCTCTTCATATATATATATATATGTGTGTGTGTGTGTGTGTGTTTATGTTTGTGTGTCTCCATCTTGTTACTTCTGGATTTTCAAAATAAATAGATGCTTATATAGCAAAAATATCAAAAACAAACCTACAAAGCTGTACCTTTTAGTATTAAAGAGCTCATCAGAGTGCAACAGAAAACTTCTGATAATTACAAGCAACTTAAATACTTAACTTCAGATAATATCTCAGTGAATTGCATTTCATGTTATTTAAAAATTAAGTTGGGTTAGGCATTGTGGTTAAGCTGTCATTTGGGATCCCTCATTCCATGTTGCAGTACCAGTTCAAATTTCAACTCCTCTGCTTCTGACAGTTCCCCGGATAACACACCTGGAAATCAGCAGATGATGGCCTAAGGTACAGGAGTGCCTGTCACCTGTATAGGAGATCAAAGTGGACTTTCTGGCTCCCGGTTTCAATTCTGCCCAACTATGGGTCATTTGGCTAGGAAGATCTTCAGCTCTCTGTCTTTCCCTCTTTGTGTTTCACATTGTCATTCAATTAAATAAAACCTTAAAATACATTTAAGAATGAGGTTGGTTTTTAAAACTCTAGTGTCTTGGATCATCCTGTCATAATTCTTTAAGGGGTGACTGGAAACATGCATTATGGCAAAATGGGTAGGACCACTGCTAGCGATATCTATATGTGAGTGTCTGGAAGCAAGTCCCATCTCCACTTTCCAATCCAGTTTCCTACTAATGCAAAAGTTGGGAGGTGACAGATGACAACTCAAGTAAAGTGTCCCCGATGCCCATCTGGTGACCAGGTTGTAGCTCCTGGCTCCTAACTTCACCTGCCTAGGTCAGCTACTGTGGGCATTTAGGGAGAGAACCAGTGAATAGAAGATGGCTATTTCTGTTGATAGATGATAGACAGACAGACAGATTGACAGACAGATATGAATATCTGGCTCTACCTTTCAAAAAAATAAAAACTTTGAAAGGCAGTTATAAAATATTTATATATTCATTCCACTAAAATTAACATATACATTTAATAAATATATAACTAGAAATATGGGATAAATACATTGTACATTTTGTGTTGAATTAGAATATTGTATTTTTATATTTGTCTCTAAAATTAATATTTTTGCTTTAAATGAATTATATATGCATCACTGAATAAAAAAGTTAAAATGATGTCCACTGATCATTGAAACATTTTCACATGGTTTGAGGGCTGAAAATGCTAAAGAACATAATTCACATTGAACTGGTTATTCCCAGAGTGTCATTCCCAGAGCTGGCCAGGACATTTTATTGAATTTTTAAAAATTCAAAATTTATCTCTCTTTTCGTACTATATCCTTCCACTATCTCATACAATATTACCTCCTGTACTTGCAACTGCAATACTCTTGAGGCTGTTCTCTTGCTTAAATTCTAGTACGATTATGAAATTGTCCAATAGTCCTACCAATTGTTCACACCACTGAAAAGTTTCTCACATACCTGCCTTCAATAAATTTAAATCTCTCTACAGTGCACTTAACATCATGGATTATACAAAATAGAGTCAGATCTAATACACACACACACACACTGACATGTACTATACACACACACACATATATAGATATATAATGCATGTATTCTTCAAACTCTCTAAAGTTAACCAAGCCAGCTAGAAAGATATTAAAGCCACTCATTAAGTACATGTGCATGACTGATTATCACATGTTTTCGGAAATGAGTTCATTGCTATTCACTGACAAGAAATACATTTAATAATTTTCCCGTATCTAGCCCCAACTGACCAACTCTCTTTTCACACACACGTGTCTAAGTCTCCTGATGGAATTTACAACTTCTTCATGCTCCTATTTAGATCAACTCAAGCTAACAGGAAGTGGATTCACTTCAGATGTTTACTTCACCCACATCTTTCCACGCTGCCTTTCTTTCCCACGTGCTTTCTAGTCTACTAGGCAAGGCCTGTGAAACAATAAAGGACAACTGATGTTCACTTCTTCCAACTTACACAACACAACTCGGTCACTAAAGGAGGCAGTCTGAAAACATGTAAAAGATGATGCTTTTTGTTCCATCTGACTCACGCTGACATTTGTCATTGAGGTCACAGTGGGGAGTGGGACCTAGCAGAAGGTATTTGTATTGTGGGATTAGAAGCTTTCATGTGGAATTTTGTAGGTAGACACAGTTAGAGCTCCCTTCTTCTCTCACACACTTGTCCTTCTGTTCTCTTTCATGAGGACCAGAATAGAAGTTTTCAAAATTGTTTTTCATTAATATAAACAGATGGCTATAATTCCACAGGTACAGTTCCAAAAAAGACAACCATGCTTCCCTCACTCATTTGCTCCTCCCAATCTTTCCTTCCTTCCTTCCTTCCTTCCTCCCTCCCTCCCTTCCTCCCTCCCTTCCTTCCTTCCTTCCTTCCCCTCTCTTATTCAGTTTTTGCAGACATAATTTAATCCATGTCATATTCACAGGATCAATTAGCTGCTAATCATAACTCAATAAGTAAAAAGTCCCATTCTGCAGGAATATAAAGATGGGACAAAAATTAACAATATTTGTACCAAAGGGACCATTTCATTTTGCTACTTTTTTTTTGTATTCTATATTAGTGACAAGATATCAAAGAAAACATATGATATTTGACTTTTTGAGACGTGCTTATTTCACTCAGTGTAATAGTTTCTGGTTATATCCATTACACAGCAAGAGACAAGATTTAAAACTTTTTTTTTTATGGCTGAGCATAATACCATATTGTATATGTACTACAGAAGTTGAAAAGAAGGAACTGGCAATCCAGCCTAGTGACTGAGGTCCTCGCTTTGCATGCACTGGGATCCCATATGGGCACTTCTTCATGTCCTGGCTGCTCCACTTCCCTTCCACCTCCATGCTTCTGGCCTGGGAATGCAGGAGAGGATGGTCCAAAGCCTTGGGATGCTGCACCCACGTGGGACACCTGGAAGAATCTCCTGACTCCTGGATTCAGGATGGCTCAGTTCCGGCCATTGAGGCCACTTGGGGAGAAAACAAGCAGATGGTAGTTCTTTGTCCCTGTCTGTTCTATCTGTAAATCTGACTTTACAACAAAAATAAATGCATCTTTGATGGAAAAGAAGTTTGCACCTTATCACTGGGATGCAAGAACTGCATCCTTTATTAACTGCATTCCTTTATTAAGGACACAGTTTGAGAGAGAAGACAAATCCTGAATGACCAAATGTAAACTGAGAAAGGGTGCAACATTGTAATTAGTAAATTTCAAGGATGAAGTTGGGTATGTAAAAAAAATCCTTGTTAAATGTTAGTAACATGTAAACATGTAAAGCAGGAAGATTATAACTGAAAGAAAACTTATCACTACCCTTCACACATCATGAATGCACAATTCTAATAATAATGCTTCTAATAAGCTGATAATGACCAACTTATGAGTCAGCTTTCTACTAACACACCTGGGAAATCAGCAGTTAAAGCCCTAATCAGTCAGGCACCTATCACCTACGCAGGAGACACACCTGCCGTTCTGGTCTCTTGACTTGGGCCAGGTTCGGTGTTGGCCTCTGCTGCTTGGGAAGTGAACCTGCATATGGTTCTTTCTGTCTCTCCCTCTTCCTATCCTCTCTCTGTCCATCTCTCCCTCAGTCTTTCTAATAAGAAAATAAATATATATTTAAAAACAAATTTGCAGTAAATGACCTTTCCATTAATTTCAAAATGATTTTTCTTGGTCTTTCATGACTATTGTCACAGACTAGGTGGCTTAGCAACAAAAATTTACTTCTCTCAGTACTCCAGCATGGAAAATGCAAGCAAGGCAACAAGCTCCTCATAGACATCCATGTCTCCACGTGGCAGGAAGCATCAGGGCGTCTCTCTGAGGCCACATTTATAAAAATTCTAATCCCATTTGCATCCCACACATTTGAATTCATCATACTACTTGGGGGTTAGGGTTTGAACATATAAACTGGAAGGGAGGGATGTGACAGTTTAGATCATTGGAAACAGAAAATACAAAGTATATGATAAGATGTTGCCTCATAATTGATGAGATTTTTTACTTAGAAAAGAGTACTAAGGTTATAAATTATAATGCACCACTGCTGATATTTGAAACATAATTATTCACTTGCATTTCTATTCCCTCTTCTGCCTAAAGAAATTCTATTTAATTACCAAACAAAATTTCCATACTTCGAAAAAACACAGGCCAAAGTGAACAAAGGGAGGCATTGAATTTTAATACATTTTTAAGAAGGCAATTCTGTAATTAGCCTTGGAATCATTTGTATTTCACTTTTAAGCCATTCTTCAGCTATTGTCAGCCAGCTGGCAGATGAATGAATTCATCTGTTTTCATTCACTAAACAAAATTTGTTTTCAGGTACCATTTCATATATGGAAAGATGAAATGGGAATAAAATGGTATCATAATTTCATTTAAAAGACTAAATTGAACCACATACAAATTGCTTTAATTAAATTACCCCTTCATTTTGAGGGGTTATCATTTTCCTCATTAAAAAGATGAATACATGAAGCAGTTTAATCTTTGTCCACAGAATTAGCAGATCTCTAGTGTTTCATAAATTTACAACATCCCTTAATATTGCATTTGCATTTGGAAGTGTGAGCCAAGATGCAAAAAAATCACACATAGGCAGAATGCTCTCTCTAGACAGGCATCTGAAGAGGTGCCCGAGTTTTATCCATCTGGCAAGTACACGAAGTGCCTTACTCTACTCAAGTGCAGTAGAACCAGTTTAGTTTTCAGTGGAAGTCCAGAATCTTCATAGATGATGTATAGCACTTAATCCTTCCTTTCACTGAGAAATGTTGTTTAATGGCATAACTCGACAGGTAGAGTAGCCATGCTGCCCTCATTACAGGCCTTCAGGTCACCAATTAACTAGATTTCAGGCTGAAAAGCAAAAGGCTTCAGAAGGAGAATCCTCCGCATTTAACCCACTTCCCTGAAACAGAATCACAATATGACTTGATGTGATAAAGCATCTTACTTGGGTCTCTTAAAATGCTGAACATTTTTCCAAAGAGTAAGCTTAACTGTAAAACCATGAGAAAATGTCATAATATAGAAAGATAATCTGTAAGCCAGCTTATTTAAAAAGAGAAATCACAACTGCATGTATTTAGGATTTGTGAAAATATTTTACTGTTAAACAGCTGTTATAATGAGAAACTAAAGATATTTTTTAAAAGTATGATAGCAGTTCTAATCTACTTCATGAACAAAAGTATGTTTCAAGATAAAAATGGACTTTGGTTCCGATATTGGAACCATGTTTGTCCAAAGCTGGAAAAGATTTATTTTTCTTAAGATACTTTCATTTCAAAATAGACCTTACTATGAATCATAAAACAGTAAAAGAGTTGAGCAAAAAGGAGAAAAAGTCTTCTCAAATTTAGAATCAGAAATGGTAAATTATTCACAATGTAGGAGTTTTCTAACTTGGAAAAAGTACTTTTTTCCACGATTAGATAAATCTAGGGTGAGAGAACAATGCTGAAAATGGTGACATAGTGTAAAAAAAAAAAAAAGGTTTTTCACACATAGGAATAAAATGCATCTTGTGGGGGGAAAATTACATGCTCATATATCATACAATTATTTAAGATTGAAATAGTCTTGATATACAGATATTGGCAAAGAAAGTAATGTTTCCTAGACTTAAAATAAGAAGAGCCTGAAACTAATGTTGAAGCTAACAGAGAGCAATTACGTAATTACATAATTAGCCCTAGAGCATCCTCTACTTTGAAAGTGGGCCGGCAGAGTGAAAATAAGCTAGAAGAATAACAATTGCTTTCACATCACACTCTGCTAAGGAAAGGAGTAGAGGTGGATTCTGTGGTGCCTTAGAGCAAGCTGATACTGTCCGAGTGCCTGTTCAAGTCCCAGCCTGCTAGCTTTGGATCCAGCTTCCTGTGAATGTGCCGAGGAAGCAGAAGATACTGGTCAAAGTGTCTGAATTACAATAACCCGTGTGGAAGACCTAGATGAAGTTTCTGGCTACCATTTCTGGTCTGGCCCACTCCAGCTGTTGCCACCATTTGAAGAGTAAGCAAGTGAATGGAAGATGTCTTTCCCACCCTCCTTCCCCCTCTCTCTTTCTCTTCCTATCTCTCTCTTCATGTTGGTCTGTGTTTCAAGTAAATGAAAAGTAAATCTCAAAAAAGAAACAATGATGAATTACGGGATATTCTGGGCCACCAGACAACTATTAGATGATACAATAATACTCCATTTAATTCAGTTGTTCTCTTCGTCTTTAAGAAAAAAAGGGAAAAAAGCAATAATTTCCTCCTAAAATTTGAATTCAAATTTCAGTAAATATGGATGTAACAGCCAAGCATCCCAAGCAATTTCAAGTGTTATAATGAACACTGACATTGTCATAGAAGCTCTTGGTTCTATTCCTTAAAGTCAGGAAGGCTACTGAAAGTGAGTGTTCTAGATAAACGCAATGAACAATGCCTGTCTGTCCTGTACCCCTGTGCAAAAAGAAATTCTGTGAGTTCCAAGAATCTATCATAGCCAGTGTGGTTTTTCCACTGAAACATAAATCTTCAGACTGAATTTAGAGTGATTATGAGACTGACTGAAAATAAATACGTGTTTTAATGTTAAAGTAAAAAGTTCCAATGTACCATCATGGGCTTTAACTACACTGATAATCATGGCAGTTATGATGTTCATTGAATGACAGAAAGATTTGAGAAAAGTACACATAAAATTTTATTTATGAATCAAATTTATACCTTTAGTTCCATAAAAATGAAATAATTTGCATTTAAATTAAATTTTCAATATCATCTTTGTCCTCATTGGCATAAAATCTGAATAGACAATTAACTTTGGAAACCAAGAAATAATTAGTAAATGTCCTTCAAAGCTACAGAAAATGGGAAGTATTCAAAACAATTCAGTAGGCCTGAATCAACAGCAGTAACAGGAACTCATTTTGTTTTATTCAAAATATTCTGAACCATTTATGAGGGTGAAGGCTTGTTACTCAACAGACAGGCATTCTCTGACATTGGTGGTGATCACATGCATTGATTACCTCAGCACAGATACCATGAATTACAATTCTCATCCATTTCTCCAGCATTCTGATTTGAACAATGAAGTATATCCTCAACTTATCTCTGAATCTTAATTCCCATAAGACATTTGCTTTAACTTTTTCATCTTCAACAAACTGCAAATTTGTAGCAAATGTAACAAATATGGATCAAGGAACTATTTTTTTTTATTAATAACTTAACCAAGCAAATATCTATGCTTCGCATTACAGATCTTTAGCCCGATGAATGTTTTTTAAAAATGCCAAAAGTTCAACAACTCAATTATTATTATCTTGTTCAAATATTTTTTAAATTTCATAGTCTTAGTACAGAGAAGTAGCAGAGTTGCTTATGGGTTAAATTGGACATACGCAAGCAGTAGACCCATAAAATCCTCCTGGTAGAGGACAGAGAGCACCGCACACCTGCTCCATTCTGGGGTGTTTAAATGAACCTAGGAGTTCTCAAGTCCTCATTTGAATTTCAATGTGCCCATCCATACTAAATTCAGAGTTATTTATACAAAATTGCTTATGGCAGAAGTCCAAAGTCATTTGGCTGCGGATTTTCCTCTTGTCAAATCTGAAGAGGTGGTTGTAGCTTATATTTGCATTTCACCTGAAGTCAGCCACCACAACTCCACAGGAAGTAGAGTTAATGACCAAGGATTTGGCACACTTCCTTTAGATTTGTAAGGAAATGACAGTTCCAAAAGTACCCATGGAGGACATAGTTCAGATGCTGTTACCCTTCAGACGGCATCAGTAGATCTAAATATGGTTTAAACCTTTCTATTTAAGTGTGATAATTTTTAAGTTCCTGCTTACAATGAAGTGCAATGAATGGGAAAAACTGAGGCAGTTCTTAAGGTGAACACACATTTGCCATTTATAAATGGCAGGTCATACAGTGTTTCACTCAATATATGTTATAACTGTTCTCTGTTTATGCAAAATGTGAAGTTTGACTATCTAGAGTTAATTTACAAACTTCTCACATATGGAGAAAGATTGTTGGCTCAAGAATTTTTTGGATCAAATTTGAGTAAGTGATAAATAGTCACAAAAAAATAGAAAATAAGTTAACCATAATCTAGAAATGTTTCAGAACAGCCTTGGAAGAAAGCAGGAGAAAATTATGAAAGACATTTCTAATATGTAAAATAAGAAATCAGAAAACTGTGAGTTGGATATTTGTGAAACAGTGATTATATTGCCCTCGGGGACATCTGCACCTCACAGTTGAGTGTCTAGGCTTGAGTTCCTACTCTACTTATGTTAGACCTTCCTGCCATCATGTACCCTGGGAGGCAGCAGGAGATGGCACAAACTCTTGAGTCCTTGCTGCTGATGTGTGAGACCAGGACAGTCACCAGCTCCTCGCTACTGCTTGATCCAGCTGGCTATTGCAGGCATTTGGAGAATGAGACAGTTGATGGCATTGATAACTTTTTTTCAAAAAAAAAATGCTTATGTAGAAATTTAATGCAATTCCAACCAAAGATGTTCTCAGCTCTAAGGAAAAAAAAAGATCCTGAAATTTATATGGGAACACAAGAGACACTGAATAGTTAAATCTTAAACAACAAAAACAAAGATGGGGATATCACAATGCCATATTTCAAGATATATTCCATGACTGTTTAATCAAATCAGGCTAGAATAGTGCAAGAATTCACACACAGACCAATGGAATAGATCACAGACCTCAGAAATCAATCTACACACTTACAGCCTACAGATCTTTGACAAACAAGGTAAAAAAAAATTGCTTGGAAGAAAATACAATTTCTTCAACAATTCGTGTTGGGAAAATTGGATCTCTGGACACAAAAAATTAAAACCCTACATTACACCCTGTTCAAAAATCAATACACAGTGGATCAGGGATAAAAAATCCAAGATTTGAAAACACCAAATTACTAGAAGAAAACAGTGGAAAGACTGGAAGACATCAACATAGGCAAAAACTTCTTGTGTAAGACCACAGAAGCATAGACAAAAGAGGGTAAATTTTTAAGATGGAATTATGTAAGCTAAGAAGCTTCTGTAATGCAAAGGGGTATTCAAAAAGTGGGAACTAAGAAAATGGAAGAAATTTGCAAACTGTATGTCTGATGAAGGATTAATAACCAGAATATACAAGAAGCTAAATAAACTAAAAGACAAAACAAGTAATCCAGCTTAAAAGTGGATAGCTATTTAGCATAGACAATCATCCGGGAAATGCAAAAAAAAAAAAAAAATGCAGAGGTTTTATCTCATCCCAGCTAGAATGGCTGTCTTTCAAAAATCAAAAAATAACAAATGTTGATGAGGATATGAATAAAAATGCAATTTAAAAACTGTTGATGGGAATATAAACTAGTGTTACAATTATCAAATATAGAATGGAAATTCCTTAGAAATCTGAACATTGATCTACCATATGACTTAACCGTCCTACTCAAGAATTTACCCAAAGGAAATTAAATCATCTCATGAAAGAATTTTCTGCACCCCCAAGTTTATAGCTAGTTACAACAGCCAAGATGTGGTAACAACACAGATGTCTATCACCTGATGACTGGATAGAGCAACTAAGATGAGTGTCAGTGTGAGTGTGTGTGTGAAAGCCATTCAGAGATAGACAGACAGACAGACAGACAGATAGATAGAATACTATCAACCATATCAACCGTAAAAAAGCATGAAATCTCATATTTTGCAACAAAATGGTTGCAATCGGTGACCATTATGGTTGACTAAATAAGCCAGTCTCCAAAAGGTTAACGTATTTCCCCTGCTTAGTGGTACCCATAAACAAGCACAGAAGTATATGATTGCAATTGACATATGGTTTATTAACCTTAACTAAACTCCTGAGTAATTGTGGATTTTCTGCTTACCACTTGGTGAATTCTATAGAGAAGGATTAGGCTTGTGATTTTTAAGTAAATCCAAAGTATGTCACTGCAAAATTAAAAAAAAAAATCAGAAAGAAAGGCAGGTGCTTGTCAGGAGCAAGGGAGGGTAGTGTGGAAAGTATCATTACATTCCTCAAACTGCATATGAAATAAAATGTGTTCATTTTACATACATAAAATAATAAACCCACAAAATAATTCTGCACTGAGAAGGTTTGATTTTCTACAGTTAAACTCTGGTAATTCTACGTATGGTGATATATTACTCGTCGTTCCAATGTTAATATGCTTTTCAATTATAAACTAACATGGGCCATCAATTTTCTAGTATTTTTTGCCAGAGGTTTTTGACAGATTATTTTATGAGCGATTCTCTTTTCTGCTATGACTATAATTACAGATACTAAATGGTTTGATGCCTTCCCATAGATTACTGAGGTCCCATCCACTTTTTTTAAAAAAAAATCTTCATATGTTGAAGTGATATTAGACTTATAAAAACCTGTTGCCAAACAGGCAATTCCTGAATGGCTTTCATGTAGTTTCCCTATGAATCTACAAACATTTTTAGATACAGGAATGTGAAATTTTGTATGGACAATCAAAATCTTCTCTCATCTCTCCCTTCAGCATCACACACAGAGGTTTGTTCTCACTGCTATTTAATGTGTACCATATCCATAATTCAGTACTATTATTTGATTTTCACATCGTTCCTATATGCCTATTGAGAGCTTCATTTCAGTGACTTCTGCATCTTTGCACATAATCCATATTTTGTGCCCTTGATCACAGCTGTCGAACCACAAGATGCTGTGAGCTCACACTGTGCTTATCACTGTTCCAGCTCGAGGTTCAGCCTGCCAGATGTTTAGTTTTATGTCCACCAAGGTCCAGTGTAAATATATAGGTAAGCATTTATCTTGTGAACTGTTTCTTATTCGCTTCTGTCCGAGCTCTGTTTCTTTCAGTATCTTAGTATCACAACAGCCCCAGACACTGTGCTGTGCCACTTCATTGAGAAGTGAACACACTTCACTTAGAGCTCATTGAAAGCACAGAATTTTAAAAGGTGGGTGTAGGACCCAGTGCGGTAATCTAACGCCTAAAGTCCTCACCTTGCACATGCCAGGATCCCACTTGGGCACTGCTTGTGGCCTGGGAAAGCAGTCGAGGAAGGCCTTGGGACTCTGCACCCACGTGGGAGACCAAGACGAGTGGTGTAATAAACGCAGAAACCAGGTGGGAAGGGTGAGTGATGCGTTATGTCTCTCAAGGGTGAGGGTCTATTTCACAGTTGTGTAATGGCAATTCTTCACATGTGATGATCATCCTAACAACTTCTTGGTAAGAGGAAACATTTTGTACAAGTTGCAGAAACATCAGGCTTGTTTTCACTTTAAAGCAAATAATTAGCTTAATAACTTAAAGTGATTATTTATAATTTTTGCCATTTCTATTTCTGTCAAATATCAAAATTACAGCTTCAGTTTGTGAAAAAGACTTTGGTAGAAAAAGTAAAATCGGTACTTTCCTACTAGAACAATTTTAAAAACAACTCTTCACCCACAGTATTTTAAGACACCACAAGGATCTACCTTCAACAACCAAGATAGTTTATTCCTTAGAAACCAAGATTTGGCTTACAAACTCCATGAGTAAGTCAAATAATACCTCAAGCCATAACGAAATAAATTTAGCAGAATTTCTGAAAAGATATTATGAGCTTGAGAATTACAACCATGCACATCTCAAGCTAAACCCATATCAATACATAGGAGACACATAACTGGTTCTCAAAGATGGGCTATTTAATGTTTACTTCCCAGAAATTGCATTGTAATAAACCTTGTGGAAAACAAAGTAAAATAAGGTAGTGTGGAGGGACACTTTACAGCAGTAAAAAAACAAAACCCAAGATGTACACCAAGACTCCAGTAGTACTAATAGGCTGTACTATTTCCCCTGTAGAGGCTCTGAGACGATCTGAACTAAGAATGGGAAAATGAGACAGCAGACTATAAACTGTCATAAGGAAAGTGTTAAGTTCCTGGGTTGTCCGTATCGTTGTTTTGCCAGCTAACCCTTGGACTATAGCATTGGTCAACAGCAGGATGCATTTTTCTACACAAAATTAATATTTATTTTTTGCAAACTATTTAGTATTTCATGAAAGTGCAGTAATAAGCACTTAAGAATATCTACCTTTGGTAACTAAAATCCAAAAATAAGAAAATGGAAAGAGAGAGGTGGCCATATATGAAAATGAATGGCATTGACATACTCAGTAAATATAAAATAAACATATCCTATTTTTAACAAACATTAAATTATAAATATAAGCATGCATAGAACAAACTGCAGCCACTGACACAATAGTTGATGAAATTCTTAATATGTAAATGTGAGTAAGACTCAGTATGTACTTGAAATGCTAACAGCTAACCTTGTTGGTGTGTGTCTAAGGAATCATTTATAAATAGCAGGCAGATTTTAATTGCCCTAAAGAAAGAAATTCTAAAGGATAGAGCTTAGTTACAGAAACAAAAAATAAGATATTAACAAATACACAATCAATAAACAGAAGGCTTCATTCTGAGCAACTAATCTGTTTGCATATGGAGCTACGGGATACAGGAAGAAATGCTCACGTGGCCTCTTTGACCAAAGAAATCTAATTTAGATTTTCAGACTCCAAATCGGGTCAGGAAAGGTTTATCGAAGCTTAAAAATCTTGAATTCAAAGATATTTTGCACATACATTGCAAAACAAAAAGCTTCAACTTATACAAGCACATCCTAATCTGGAGATACTGAAAATTGTTTCCTAGAGCGAAAATTATTCATTTCTTAAAAAAATAATGGTATGGTTCATTTTATTGTGAAATTAAATGATGAAAAAAATAATTAAGTAGTTCCATTCACCCAATAATGTCAACCAGAATACCTGAACCTGAAATACAGCAAATGAAAACAATCTAAATTATTTAGGCAGACTTTCAAAAATACAAAACACGAAGTAAAATTGCAGCTGTTTTTTATATTATGCATGGCAATATAAAAGCAGAATCTGGGAACCATCAGTAATGGAGCTGAAGAAAGATGATGGGTAGAAATCAGAAGAAAGGTATGTCACTTTGTGAAGTCAAACTTTTCAGAAGTAACAGTAAATGTCCATAGCCATTAGTGCTCCTGTCTCCTGCCCTGACAGAAATGCAGTGCCCCAGGGTAAGATGGCAAATCATTAATCCACAGAGTGTGGCTTTGTCGGAACCGACCACATTCTCCTGACTCTGCACTGCTCCTCACATGTCCACTCGGACCTCCAGTGCCTTACCATTTACTGACTTACTTAGTCACGTGGCCTCTTTGACCTCTGTTAGACGACTGGGATTTTATGGAGTGGCAGGTGAGTGGTTTTGGGGAAGACACATGCTAATTTACTCATCCATCTTTGACATATTCACTATCTAAGCAGAATGGTATCTAAAATAATCAGTAATAGTGCGGCAATATAAAATAAAATATGTTTCCACTTAAATAGATGAGAAAGCAAAGTACCAAAGAAGATCATTTTCAAACTGCTTGGATTTTTTGCATACAGTTGTTCTACTTGAAAGTCATTCTGAGTAAGGTTCTATTACATCCCACTAAGTCATCAAATGTGTTTAATCCCTTTGCAAAAAAAAAATCTTCATATCACTATTTTCTGTAGCTTTTACTCTCCGATTCCATCAGATAAACAGATTCACTAACCTCGAACTCAAAGCTGTACTTTCAGATTTTATTCAGCAAAAGGATAACTTGATTGGCAAAATCAATATTTCAGGAAAATTCTAATTATATACTTCTTTCTTGATTTTTTTTTTTTAATTTTCATTGGAAAGACTGATTTACAAAGAGAAGCAGAGAGACAAATATCTTCCATCCACTGGTTCACTCCCCAAATTGCTTGGCCAGAGCTAAGCTAACCTGAAGCCAGAAGCTGCAAGCTTCTTCTGGGTTTCCCATGAGAGTGTGCAGGATCCTAAGGACTTCGGGGATTTTCACTTGCTTTCCCAAGCCACAAGCAGGAAACTAGATGGAAAGTGAAAACATGAACCAGCATCCATATAGGATGTCAGAGGAGGAGGATTAGCCAGTTGAGCCACTGCACTTGCCCCTTAATAGTAAATTCAACACTGAAAAATTAATATTGGTTATGCATTACTGATCTAAACTATTTGGCACAGGAATATTTCAGATTTCATTTTTCAAGTTTTGGAATATTTAGAAGTACATAATGAGACATCATGGTTATGGCACCCAAGTCCAAACAAAACTCATTGTTCTCATGTATACTATATATACACAATCTGAAGGTAATTTTGTTCAGTATTTTGGCATGCATACTTTTTTTAAGATTTATTTATTTTTATTGGAAAGTCAGATACACAGAGAGGAGGAGAGACAAGAGGAGGATCTTCTGTCCCCTGGTTCACTCCACAACTGGCCACAATGACCAGGGCTGAGCTAATCTGAAGCCAGGAGCCAGGAACTTCTGGGTCTCCCAAGTGGGTGCAGTCCAAAGCTTTAGACCATCCTCGACTGCTTTCCCAGGCCACAAGCAGAAAGCAAGATGGGAAGCAGGTCTGCTGGGATTAGAACCGTTCCCCTATGGGATCCTGGGTCATGCAAGGCAAGGACTTTAGCCACTAGGCTGTGGCATCAGGCCCAGCATGTATATCTTTTGATATGACTCCTCATAAGAGGTCATGAGGAGAATTTTCCACCTGTAGTATTGTATAAGTGCTTTAAATGTTTGAATTTTGGAGTTTATCCAATTTTGGAGTTTTTGGATTAGGGACACTTCAACTATAAACAAAATTTTAAAAGCCAAAGGTAAAAATCTATCTTGGGAGTCAATCTAGGGAAAAGTAATTTCAGAATTAACTTCATAATACAAATAATATAATAATTTCATAAAACTGGATGTCTTATAATCCATAAGTATACATTGGTGACTTCCAGCATATTAAAATAGTCTGACTTCTTTAATCTTCACCACACTTCTTGTCTGTATTCAGAACTTAGGCACGACACTACAGCACTGAGTTTCCTATAAAACTTCAAAGATTGAAAGTACCGTAAAGTAACTCCCTAACAACTTTCTCTGCTTCCCGTGCTTTATTCATTGCTTTGGGACGATAAATAGGCAAGAGATCAGGCAAGTTTACGGGAGAATGCGCTACCTCACAGGAAGATGTACTCATCGTATATCGGTACACTCCATGTCAAAAGCGAAGTACCATCTCCGATAAAGTGAACCACGATGAAGCGTTCCACAGTAGCTGCAGGTGTCTGCTGAGATGGCGCTGGCGTATGCTGGCTACTGGCATGCATTGCAGTTGATGAAGTACAGCTCGGTGATGCCATGCCCTTATGCTAACGCTGAGCTCTCTCCTACTGTTGAGCCTTAGTGCCAATGAAGAAGCATCTTCTATGTCTTTGGCAGCAGCAGACGTTCCAACTTTTAAAAAATCTTTCTTTTTTGTGTTTTGTTTATAGTGAGGGAGCTATTTTGTAATCCTCAGGCAAGATTAGGGCAAGGCTAAACAATGGCTTTCCTGGCAGTCACAAGCGCTAAGCTGAATCCAAAAGACCATCTGAGCCTGAGGGACTCCTGGAAGCATATGGGCTTTTCTTTCTCTCATTGCCTCTCCAGAACTCGCAGGCAGCACATCTGGGTTCAGGACTCACACGGAGCCTTGGAGGATGCTGAGTCAAGCATGCTTGCCTTCTTTTTTTTTTTTTTTTTTTTTTTTAAAGATTTATTTTTATTATTTTTTTATTGGAAAGGCGGATATACAGAGAGGAGAGACAGAGAGGAAGATCTTCCGTCCGATGATTCACTCCCCAAGTGAGCGCAACGGGCCGATACTATGCCGATCCGAAGCCAGGAGCCTCTTCCGGGTCTCCCACGCGGGTGCAGGGTCCCAAAGCTTTGGGCTGTCCTCGACTGCTTTCCCAGGCCACAGGCAGGGAGCTGGAAGGGAAGCGGGGCTGCCGGGATTAGAACCGGCGCCCATATGGGATCCCGGGCGTGCAAGGCGAGGACGTTTAACCACTTGCGCCACCGCGCCGGGCCCCATGCTTGCCTTCTGGTGTCTGTATTATTCAGGCAGCCTTTCCTTCCCCATGTTCTGTAGCGTCTGAGTTTCGTTCATAACTTCATTTAAAATTAGATTTAGTCCTGCTGGAACTATGCTCTTGCACACTCAGCTTTAACCTAATTTAGTGGCAAATCCACTTTCAGGAAAAAGAATTTCCAAAAGCAAACGTAGACTTGTATTCTAAATACCTCTCATGTATTATTAGAGCCTTTAAGCTTAGTGGGCCTTATCTCAAGTTTATACCGAAATAAAAGACAAGTTGTTAATGGGGATTTTTGAATACATTAGCCACAAAAGCAATTCACAGATTTCTCTTTCAATGTGTACTTGTCACACAAAGTGGTAGCTGTAAAACATGTTTAATCTTAAAATTTCACTAGATAGAGTTGGATTTATCATTACTTTAAAACAGACTCATCACTGGCTAGGATGCAAATTATGCTACATCATTTGATCAACAGAATGTAAAACTCAGAATGGCTCAACAATTAAAAAGTGAAGTCACATACTCCTGTTGACTCTCCCTTGGTTGTTTGTAAAAGACACCTGCAAACAAATCACTGCTAAATTAATCATCTAAACCATGTTTTGATCTGCCATGTGTCATGTGAGGAATTATAAATTCAGTCCTGTGCCTATTTCAGTGCACATTGAACAGACTCCAAAACTGCATTGCAAGTAATCTCTTGGAACATATGCATACTTCGAAACTCTTGTATGATTCCTCCCCTGTCCCAAAATCGTCAACAGGCAAGAATTAGCACAACAAAGCCTGTTGCTGGTTCATGAAAATGTGATTCCTTTGGTACTGGAAAACTAATCAAGTGCACTGGAAGGCATGTGCCACTTGTAATTAACACAAGTGCCAATGAAAGGCACCGCAGCTCATGCTAAATATCTGAGCAAACATCTACCCAAAGGGAAAAAAAAACAATAGCATCTACTCTCCTGACACGTGCACTTGTTAGCTAAGAGTCCTCACAGATGGATACTGTATAGACATTTGTGTTTCCTTAAACAGTGACTCTTTCCTGATTCAGTGTATCAGTGATGAATTGTCAATGACATCCTGTTCAACATTTAAAAGACTCAGAGGGATAACTGTTCAATAACTAAATCTTCAGAAAGGTCAAAGTTAAACTAACATAATCTAGTACTCCCTAAAAGAAAAGACACAATCGTGATAACAATTAGCATGAGAGTGAGCGGGAACATTTTCTCAAAATAAAAAAAAGATACATTCCAAAAAAACAGACAATAATTATTTTATCCCTTTATCTACTTCCTACAGAAATTTTAAGTTGTTCATTTTTTAAAGACTTTTTTTTTTAATTGGAAAGTCAGATATACTGAGAGGAGGAGAGACAGAAAGGAAGAGCTTTTGGCCGTTGATTCACTCTCCAAGCAGTCGCAACAGCAACAGCTGGGGCTGCACTGATCTGAAGCCAGGGACCTAGAGCCTCTTCCGGGTCTTCCACACCAGTGCAGGGTCCCAAAGCTTTGGGTCATCCTCAACAGCTTTCCCAGGTCACAAGCAGGTATCTGGATGGTAACTGGGGCAGCTGGGACAAAAACTGGTGGCCATATAGGATCCCTGTGTGTGCAAGGCAAGGACTTTAGCTGCTAGGCTACAGTGCTGGGCCCCTTAAATTTTGCTTACACCTAACTAGAAGTATGTGAAGTCTAATCTGCACTCTTCATGAATTAGGAATATTCTAAGAATTCCATCTCTGCAAGAATCTTCAACATTTTAAATAAGTATACATTTACATAAATTTAAATAGCACTAACATGACCAGTTAAGAATAGTTATAATATATAGCATGAGAAATTTGCCTATATTGTATGAAAGAAGATCCACATGGACATTTATTTTCTTCATCTCCCATTTCTTTTTGAAGATACAAGCTCCTTTTTAGCATAATAAATACTATATTAAGCTCATTCATTGCCATCAAGAAATGTAAAAAAAAAAAACTAAAAATAAGCATGTTAAGCTCAGAAATTCATGATGTGCCATTCCCTAAATAATGTTTGATTGGACAGGTAGCAAATATGTGCATATTACTAGGCAAAATCCTTTTATTAGTCACAATTTCATATCTGTGATCATTTTTTTTTCCTGAAATTAATCTCTATACCAAGCTGTGTGTTATACAAAAGGAGGTTTGCAATTCTACATAGATGGGACTTGAGCAGAGAGCTCCAATCCACCGCAGTGACTGGAGCTATGATAAATTAGGTAAACCAGCCAGCTCATTCTAGAATCTAGATTAGAAAATAATCAGAGAAATGGCCAATTACAAATAGAAGAAAGAAGAGTTAATGAGTTCACGATGCTGTGTGCTGCTACAGAAAGCATCATAAGAACTGGCATTTCCCCTTAGTCTAGTTAAAGCCCAACCTTATAAGGAATCATTTTGTTTTACATTTTTATACCACTTTAATTTTGTAAGAACCTATGAGTGTATCTTTTGCTCAAAAGAAAGAGAACATGACGTTTTCATTTTATTCATCTTGTTTTTTTAATTATTTATTTTAATTCCCCTCTCTACTCATGCAGAAGGCAAACACACACAAACAAGAGAGAGAGATTGAGAGAGGTAGAGAGGGAAAGAGATCTTTCATGTGCTAGTTCACTCCTCCAAATGCTCTTAACAGCAAGGGTTGAGCCAGGTGACAGCCACAGCCCTGAGTTTCATCCAGGTACCTCGTGTGGGTGGCAGGGACCTGGGAGCTTGATTAGGAGAGAATAATGGGAAACCTCACTGGTATGAAATCAGACCTGTGGGAAAGCTCCAGGAACTCAAGGAAAAGGTCTGGAAGCAGTTGGAACCAAAGAGAACAGACAGAATGCCCTCATCCTTAAGCTTTGATAACAGATGGAAGAGAGGTGCTTCCTCTCCTTTATGCTGTTTAATTATTAGTAACTCTGCTAGAAGAACACATTGCTTATTCATTGACTCCTCCCATGCAAGCTTGCACAAAGACATCGTGCTGCAAACCCTCCTTCCTTAGTTAGGTGATTATCAGTCAGTAGAAATCTGAAGCTGTTGATAAGCTTTGGTTATTGATCGTCAGTCAGTAGTCCCTGTATGATTATTGACTCGGTGCACCAAGTCCCTTGCTGCTGAGCAGCAAACAAAAATCTATACTTTTTTTTTATTTGAAAGGCCAAATGAGAAACAGACAAAGAGAGAGAGAATCTTCTATTCATTTTCATTATGAAATGTCTGCAACAACTGGTTCCAGGACAGACTTAAGGTCTCCCAAGTGGGTGGCAGGAAATCAAGAGCTTGGCCATTCCTTGTGGCCTTCCAACATCATTTAAGCTAAACTGGAAGCAGAGCTAAATTTGATCCTAGGCACCTTAACTTTCTGGGCCACAATACTGTCACTGAAGGTTAATATCTTTACCTTTAAAGAATAAAATAATCACTGATTTTTTTTCTAAACACGTGGGTTTACTTTAGACATCATGCTAGGTTGCATTAAAAGTTGGGTAAAATTAATTGCACAAGGCTAAAATTTACATTGTATTTCATCAAAAACTGTTGGAAATTTTCGCTTTTTAATATTTTATTTATTTTTATTTATTTATTATTTTATGATACTGTTCCATAGGCTCTTGGAGTATACTCTATTGAATTATCTATAAAAATAAGAACACAAAAATTGAACAAAGGTATGGAATAAATAATTTTGCAATCAGTATAGAAGTTAATTACTCTAGGAATGGCATTATGCTAGTTTTAAAAAATTAGTTTTATTGAATTACATCACAACAAAGAAAAACAATGGCCATCTAAAATCAGGCCATGTTTGCTCAGAACTTTGACTTCAAAGCTTCCCTCGTGATAAACAACAGTCAGCCCAAGTCTGAGCTGCTCAATGGGCAATCTCTGATACCTTCCACTTTCCTGAAACATACCTCTTCCTCTGAGTTACTGGGTTTGAACGGCAGAATTGAATGAGAGAGAAAAATATCTTTCACCTTCTGGTAAGTCAGGAGCCCAGAACTCAACATAACTCTACAGTATTAGTGGTAGGTTACCCAAATACTTAAGCTATCACTATAGCCTCACAGGGAATATATTAGTGGGAAACTAGAAATGGAAGTGGAAATGATGCTTGACCCCAGGCACACATAACTGGGACTAAAGCATCTAAAAGTGGTATCCCAACTGCTGCATCAATTCATCTTACACAAACAGTTTGAACTGTGTGTAATATTTTTTGTTAACTACTCCATTGAGCATATAGAAAATGATTTTTAAAAAGCTATGATTTCAAAAAACTATGAATATTATTAAAAATTCAGGAGCAAAATTATATGCTCTTGATATATATATATTCTTTAATACAAGTAAACACTTCTAAAATTCATTTTAAAAGTCAAGATTGAGATGGAAATCATTCCATTTTTGCATCATTATATCTCCTTTTTAATCAGCTTCAGGAAATACAGAAATTGTTAACAAATATAGAAAAGGAGCACAGTAAGAGTAAAGAAGATAGTAAAAAGAAGATAAAAATATCTCACGCCTATTTTTAAACTGAGGACATTTCAAATTCATTAGTACAAATTTAGCTTTCTCAGTTCCTCCTCCTTGTTTATTTTTGTTTTGCCAACCAAGTGCAAGTTGAGAATTTACTGAGCAGTTGTACCACTGCTCCTTGAAATCAAATGTCAGATAACTGATTTATTGGACTTAAGTCTCTTGTCCATTGTCCTTTTCTTTCACCTGCATGGGTGAAACCTATATGTGTTTTTAACTACTTATCCATGATGTGGTAACTTTAGAAAATCAATTTATATACTGAGAATGATAGAGTCAAAGATAGCCAATTACAATGTCTCCTTTATACTACTGTACAGAAGCTATTACAATAAACTTGGAACATTAAATTTTTTCTTTAAATTGGAAGAAAAGTAAGTATCTAAAAATTTAAGCTTCCATCTTTTTGCTCACAGTAAAATGTAATTCCTGATTCACCAAATTATTTCATTCAAAAATAGATAATGGAAACTGCATTAGCACTCAAATCTCCCCTCCATGTGTAACTCTCCCATGATAATGATAATTTGATATATATTTTGGCACTGGATTCATTGAATGATAGAGAAAATGGAATATGCAAGACATAATCATGCATTTCTCCTTGATGGAAATATTCCTGCAGCAATCCACAATGCCATCCAGGCGTGATTCTCTTGCCCTCTCCAGTGACATTTTTGAAAGCAATGAGATAAAATTTATGAAACAGCTGTAGGAATAATATAAAGTCTTACAGTCTTCAGGAGCCAGTCTCTTTTGAGAAAATTCCATAAATAGCTTCTATATCCCCTACCAGGACAAAACAGCTACCAAACATTACCACAATCAAAGAAATTCAAATATATGCTCTACTCAGTATTTTTACTTCTGCTGTAGATGTAGAACATGCAACTTAAATTATTTTTACAATAGCTATATAACTTAATAACAAGAAATAGGGTCAGGATGGATACACGGCATGCTGGCATTTGCAGGTAGAAAATTACCCTATTGATCTATCATATCAGTGCCAAGATAAAAACTAATAATAATAACTGGGTAATGTTGATTGGCACCTCCTAGTTTTCAAGCTTCTAAGGTTGAGGAAATGAGAAAAAATAAACAATTAATGAGAAAATATTGTTTCATTGTTTGACCATAAGATGTTATAATAGGAAAGATAGTTTGATAACAGATTGAGGAGAACTTTAAATATTAGGAAAAGGAGGTTGCAATTTATTATGTATTCTCTATGATCCCACAGAAAAGCAAAAGCATGCTTAAAAGAGAAACAAAACCTAAAACTGCCTAATAAGTACAGGTATAACCTACAGATTTTTCTGGGAATCCAGTGCCCTAGAAAATAAAATAAAACCTCAGATAGCTTCAAAGGTGTTTGATCATCAGCAAGCCTCTGTCGATGGAAAACTGAACTGGGCTACTTATTATCTGCATAGGAGAGCTTATTCACAGGCATGCAAACACACACACGCATGCAAACACACAAGTGCACACATTTTACTTAATAATTGTTTTGCAGAAATTGTTAGAAAGATACTGTATGGAAGATAGTTCCCACTACGCTCCAGTTCCACAGTCTGTACTTTTCTGCATCCAATTCTCAATCACAGGAAACTCACATGCATAGGTTATGGGAAAGGGTTCTTTCACACTTAGGCTTCGGGAGAGCTCAGATAACCTGAAAGATTGCATGCGAGAAAAAAAATGAGGTTAGGGCCCAGCCCCGCAACCTAGTGGCTAAATCTTGGTCTTTCACATATCAGAATCCTATGTGGGTACCAGTTCATATCCTGGATGCTCCACTTCCCATCCATCTCCCTGCTTTTGGCCTGAGAAAGTAGGGGAGGATGTCCCTAAGTCTTGGGTCCCTGCACCCAAACAGGAGACCAGGAGAAAGCTCCTAGCCCCTGGTTTCAAATTAGCTCTGACCATTGTGGCCACCTAGGGAGTGAACCAGCAACTAAAAGATCTTTTTGTATCTCCTACTCTCTGTAAATTTACCTTTTCAATAAAAAATAAATACATATTTAAAAAATAAATAAGGTTATGATACACAGCTCTTTAGCTCCCTTTCTGCCATAGTACAACTGTGTCCCTAATAAAAGGCCTCTGCCTTGCTCTAGAATGTCCATCGCTGTCTGGCTTCCAGGTAGCATCAACACCCCTCGATGGCTGAGTCTGCAGTACAGTAAGCACAGGACTGTGTACCTATTCCATGTAGTTGTCCTAAGCTGCATCTGTGCCCGGTTACAATCATTCTTTGGTTCAATCTTTCGGTTTTCCTTTAATCCATGTCTCTGATTCTTTCTGTCATGGCACATTTCATGACAGAAATTACCTTTGTTAATTTTCTTTTTTATAAAACACTCTCTATACTTGATATAGTTTATCCCTTTTGTAATAGGATGTTTTTTTCCTAAATAACGGATGAGTCTTTTACTAACCATTGCCAAGCTCAAATTCAATGGTACAGAATTTTATAATATTTATATGATTTAATCCAGCTTTTCAAGGAAAACAAGAACAATCAAAAACTTCTAAGAATACAACAGATGTTCATTTCATTGTTATAAATAAGAACACAAATTCAATGAATAATTAAATTTCATTTCTCAATGATGCTAATCATGATACTAAAGTGATAAAATGTGCTTCCATATTCAATAGTTTCAGTCTCTGGTTGCTTTTCTGAATGTCAGAAATATAATACACCATGTTAGCGTATAAAATGCATAAAATACAATACTACAGTAATGTTAAAGTTTATTATATAATTAAAATCCATCAATTTTACTATTCTTATTATGGAATTTTACTCAGATAAATTGTTTAGCTTACAAAATAATTTTTTTCTTCGTGTTTGCTTCTTGAGGCTGGCTTATTATTTATGACTTTCAATTAAGTGTTAAAATTTAGATGATTATTTTTGCATCCCTGGTAGAAGTTGTACATTTTAAGCTTTCAGTCAATTTTTTCCTTTATGATGCATTATTATTGTTTTTGTTTCACTCTTTATTTGCTTTAAGGAAAAATGGAAAGTCTTCCAAATAAAAAATGTCATTTGAATATGCTGTTTTTAAAATTCATGACAGAACAGCACAAAAACAATGAATGAGGTTTGCTGAAGTAAAGGATACAATTATATAATTTAATTAACTACATTCTAACTATAAAGCATTTCATTGTTTTTAAGTGATCATTTTCTGAATTCACAATTTTCATTGTACAGTAAAAGTAAGTTCAGTGCCAGCTCTGTTTTTAAAATAATTTCTCCACTAATTTTCTTTATTACCTTGATCCTATTCCATGTGATTATTTTAACATTCTGTGTTGAAGATAGAAACATTTAAGAAAATCATCAATTACATACATATATAGGCTATGTTTTAGCTCTACTTATTTAACAAACATGTTGCTGCTTCTGTTTTGTCTTTTGTTTTTAAGATGCCATTGCACACACACAAAAAATAATGTCTTGCCCATTTGGAGGGGAAGTAGGAAACAAATTTTACAAAATAAGTAACAGGAAGTACATTACTAGAGTCTTATCTATGCAAGTATCACTGGGAGAGATATTGGTTCTACTGTAATATTGAAATCATTTGATCTTGGCTTATCATAAACTGTAGACTAACCTGCACCTACAAAATTTATATACTGAAGCCTAACAATACACAAGTACAATGGTTTCAGAGCTTGGACTTTAAAGAGATACAAAGCTAACTTAAATGATTAGGATGTATCCCTACTCTAGAGGAACATCTCAATCCCTCTAATTTTCTCCTTCTCCGCCCTCTATCTCTCCTGTCCCCTCCCCAGACATCCTTCCTGCCACGTGAGGACACAATGAGAAAGCAGCAGTCTGCAAGCTATAGAGGAAGACTTCACCAAGGAGCTGAATCAGTAGCCATTTTGAGTCATTTTTCCCAGTCTCCAGAATCAGGAGAAATTAATTTTCTGTTGCTTAAACCACCCAGTACATGGTATTCATTAGGGCAACTTGACCAAATACAATAGAAAGTATGTTGAAAAATGCTATATCCAATTTTTTTTAAGTGAGCAGCAAACATTATGGGATATTTGCAAAGGCACATAGCTTAAAATTCTGACATGTTACATTAGGGAAAGATTACTCACATATGAAGAGAAAGACTTCATTGAAATTTTATGTAGAATAACGTGTTTTAGTCTACAGATAAGAGGCAGATTTTTAGATATAAATATAAAGGAATAGGTAAATCATAAGTCAACTTTTAGGGATTTTTTTTCTAAATGATATACAAAGGTGAAAACATGATGGTATGGATTTATCAAAACCAATAGAACTTTACAGCACAAATATAAAGCTTAACATATGCAAATTAAATAAAGATCATTAAAGAAATCTGTGAATCCTAGGGTAGAATGAAAGCTGGGAGAAGAGGTTCTTAGCTGATCTATGTACCTGAATAAATGAATAAAATAAAGCAGCACAAGGTTGAAGGAACTAGATATAAGCACTGTGTTCTACTTGAAAAAGTTACTTCCCAGAGTGTAAGAGTTAACAATTCTAAACGATACTTCAATGTGAATACTTAAGTTGAACAATTCACAAGTGTATGGTGGCTGGTGGAAGTCAGGTCTCTTTCACGGGTGAAGGATACAGAGAGGCAATGCACGGAGAATGCACTGATCTACGTGGCCCCACAAAGCCACACAGCATAGTAGGGGTGTGCTTTTTGTTTCAATCAGCTCAGTTTAAGCAGCCCTCTCATATCTCCAACACCTTTCCATCTCATGGTTCTGACTTCTTTCCTTGAGTGTTCTTAGCTGCAAAAAGGGTTAATTCAGGAGCTTGCAGTACACACTGTCATCCCCAAATAAACTTGCCATCCTCTCATCGAAAAAGAAAAGTATAATTTTTACATGCCTGCGAAGGGTGTGTGCTCCAAATCACAACACAAGTGAATTCTAATCGCTATAGATTTCAAGCTTAATCACACAAAATTTCAAGTTTAATACTTAGGCCAAACTTAATCATTACTTAGAATGAAAAATAAATACAAATTATAAAATATTTAAAACATATATAAGAGGACTAATATAGCCAATATATTAAAAACCCCTTAGTCTACATTTGGCTGGTGACTAAGAGGTCAATATTCCATATCAGAGTAGCAGCTCTTACTATCAACCTCCAGCCCACTGACACAGCTTCCTGCCAACCAAGACCTTGTGAGGCAGAAGTGATGAAACAAGAATTGAGCTCCTGCCACTTATAAAGGGGAGTTGGATTCAGTCTCTGGTTCCCAGCTTTGGTCTGGCCTAGTGCACCATTGTGCTTGTGCCAAGTAAACACAGAGATGGAAACTCACCCTCTGCCCATCTGTCTCTCAAATTGAAGAAGAAAGAAGGAAGAAGAGGAGGAGGGGGAGGGGGAAAGAAAGAAAGAAAACACAAAATCTGTAAGAATCTTTTTTTTTTTAAGATTTATTTTTATTTATTGGAAAGTCAGATATACAGAGAGGAGGAGAGACAGAGAAGAAGATCTTCCGTCCAATGATTCACTCCTCAAGTGAGCGCAATGGCCGATGCTATGCAGATCCGAAGCCAGGATCCAGGAACTTCCTCCGGGTATGCCGCACGGGTGCAGGGTCCCAAAGCTTGGGCCGTCCTCGACTGCTTTCCCGGGCCACAAGCAGGGAGCTGGATGGGAAGCGGGGCTGCCAGGATTAGAACTGGCGCACATATGGGATCCCAGCACGTTCAAGGTGAGGACTTAGGCCGCTAGGCCACGCCGCTGGGCCCAATCTTTAAGAATCTTAAGGCTCGGCCCTATAAGGTTTAAAAATATCTTCTATTATACTAATAATTATTACTATTATGTTCCACGACACAGTTTTGAAGGTATAGGGGTTCATCCCTGATGCCTCCTTCCTCCCTCCCTATTTTCTCCTCCTGTCATTTCTCCCTCTATCACACATTATTATAGTAATACAGTCCCTAAGTATCAATGACAAGTTAAAGTTTGTGCTATTTAAATGTAATGAGGCTTGGTAGGTATACGCAAAGGCAGAAAACTTAGTATCATAGTATGATACTTAGTGTCATATAAAGATATATTTAAATAATTATTCGGGATTATAGAATTTCATGAGATTTATGGATTCTATTGATGACATCTAGCATAATAACAGTCATCAGATTGGTCATTAGTGTTATAATATATAGAATTATCAAATAAATTCCAAACTCATCACTTGCTCATAATTTTCCTTTTGTTATAACAACATTTTCCCTACTTTGTCTTACATTTTCTTCTTCAATTTCTACACCTGATCAAAATTTGGTTTTTTTTTTTTTGGATTTTAAAAATAGATTTATTTGGGCCCGGCGTGGTGGCGCAAGTGGTTAAGGGCCTTGCACGCCCAGGATCCCATATGGGCGCCGGTTCTATCCTGGCCGCCCCGCTTCCCGTCCAGCTCCCTGCCTGTGGCCCAGGAAAGCAGTCGTCGAGGACGGCCCAAGGCTTTGGGAACCTGCACCCGTGTGGGAGACCCGGAAGAGGCTCCTGGCTTCGGATTGGCTCAGCTCCAGCCATTGCGGCCACCTGGGGAGTGAATCATCAGAGGAAAGATCTTCCTCTCTGTCTCTCCTCTCTGTTTATCTGCCTTTCCAATAAAAAAAATAATAATAAAAATAAATATTTTTTTAAAAATAGATTTATTTTATTTTATTTTATTTTATTTTAACATTGTATTATGTGAGACATTTCCATAGGTACTGGGATTCCTCCCACCCCTCCCATAAGCCTCTCCCCATGGTGGGTTCTTCCACCTTGTTGCATAACCACAGTTCACGTTCAGTTGAGATTCCTTCACTGTAAGCGTATACCAAGCATAGAGTGCAACATCTTATCATTCAGTTAGGTTCAATGGTTTCTAGGGAGACTTTCTCTGGTCTGAAGCCAGAGTCAACAGAGTCAAATCCTGATCGATCAAAAGCCCCAACATAACCTCAGCAACAGTATACAACGTTATGGTACTAATTGACATAGGATTATTGTAAATAATGCAAGTTCTTAACCACATCCTGTGGCTACTCCATTGACATTTCCACAATTTAGGCACATAACCGCTATAGCAGGGGTGTGCAGATGTAAGACTGTAACTTGCACTAAAACTTCTCTGACTTTATTGACAAGCCAAAAAAAAAAAATAAATTTTACATTCTTAGAGTAGGTATTTTCCTATCTCAAATAATGTAGCAGTAATATCTTAGAGTAGCATCACTGACCAAGATTAAATCCTGCAAACAAAAGTTTCATGTTATGAGTTTTGCTTCCTTTCATTTATATATATATATATTATATATTATATTATATGTTATAATATTATATATTTGCTTCCTTTCATTAATATATATATATATATATATATGTTGAGGTCTGTATTGTAATATGTAAGCTAAAATTCTGTCTGCAGGGTCAGAATCTGATATTAGATTGCTGATCTGACTCTTGGCTATTCTGAGTCCAACCCAACTTCCTACCAATGTGTTCTAGAAGGCACAGCATGATGACTACAGTATTTAGGTCCGTGACACTCACATGGGAGATCTGATGTCACAAATACAATGCTATTTTCAAAAGAAAATTACAAATGTACCCTTGCTGTTAAGATTGTCAATGAATTTGGGCTAACAATATGCAAGTAATTTCAAGTTTGTCAATGAGTCTTTTAAGTTAAGCCATATGCAAATGATTTCGATTTTTTCTATTCAAAAATATCTACTTTCACAAACACTAACTTAGATTTCGCTTTGCCAGATGCTCATATATGAGAAATCTGTTCACTTAATTGGTGCATAAACAACAGAGCTCAAGGAGACCAAAAAAGGGCAGGCATTCGGTGCTGCAGTGAAGATGCTGCTTGATGTGCTCATATCCCATTTCCAGGCTAGTGGGTTCAAATCCAGCCTCGGCCTCAGCTTGAGCTTCCTGCTAGTGAACACTCAGAAAAGCATCAGATAACTGCTCAGTACATGGCTCCCTGTCACTCACATGGGAGGACTAGCTTCCATTCAGGCTCCTGGCTTCAGCCTGGCCCAGCGAGGATGGGTCTGTTATAGGCATCTGAGGAGTAAACCAGTAGATAAAGGATGTCACTGTTTCTCATTGTGTTTCTCTTTCTCATTTTGTGTGTGTGTGCTTCTGTCTCTCAAAGTTAAAATTGTAAACTGGTGACAAAGAAGAAAAGTGGAAAGCATAGCAACACACAGCTAATAAAGAGCCACTGAAATATATAAATGAATGTAAAATATAAATAAATATGCAAATGAATGTTTTCACTAGTAATTTCAAAACTCAGTGGAGGTTTTTTTTTAAAAAAAGCTTATATTGATCCTGAATCGTCCCTATTTTCAGTATTATCTGCAAAAGTTGATTTATAAAAACAACAGACGCTACGATCAATTCTATACTGAAAATTAAAATTCGATATTTTCAGTACTTTAATACTTGATAAAGGAGGAAGTTAATCATAACCCATTGATTTTCTATTTCTCAGTACTGGAAGAGAGACTGGAGGTAAACAGCTCGACTCAATAGTTCTGCACAATTAAAACAATAGCTGGTAGGGAATGTTCTTTCCAAAGATGTAAACAGTACCTGAGCAGACACAGCTAGTCTGGCCAGGGTTTCCAACAGTCTACATCTGCAGGTCAGAAGTGTGCCCAAGAGCCACATACGGTGGTGCACTGTCTGCCAGAAGCACACAAATTGTTCAGGCTCTTCAGATAGATGAGCTGCTCCAGGTCTAGTACAGCCTGAGACAGAGGGCTTTTCTAGAAAGCAGGCAATTCACCATGAAAAACAACACAATAAAACACCAAAACATTAGACAGTACAGGGGATTGAATATTAATAGAACACTCAGGCAGTTAAGGTGCTCTCCTAAAAAAAAACATAACCTAATAAATTGGTAAGAGCCTCTCTGGCTCAAACAGTTCAGTTAACCATTTCCTTTGGGGGTTTCTACAATGTTGTCTCTGATGTAAGAAGAGCAGACTAAGGCACCAAGCCTAACTAGGCTGAGGGGGAAAAAACAGTATAGACTCAAAATATGCAAAAAAAAAAAAAGAAAAGAAAAGAAAAAAACTGTGCACAGGCACACAGCTGTAGTTAAGAAAATGACACTAACATGAGGCATGACCTTCTTGCTGTTCTGAGTTCATCAAGTGATCCACAGCCGAGCAAAGGGTGCCCAATGCTCAGGCTATGGATATCTGAAGTCCACTGCTGAGGTTTCATAGAGGCTCCCTGAGTGAGGTCATTTTTCAGGACTCTGCTTTTCATCACGGTTGGTACAGGAAAGGTCTACAATGTTATTTTTACCTTCTTGTGGAAGCTAAAACATATTACTTTCCTTTAATGCACTCCTGAGGAGAAGAAAGCCCTTTACTCTTCAAGATCAAGGGTATTTTAAAGGTCAGTTTTCCACTTAAAGGTCAAGTATACTTGGACATACTTATACCTCAGGCTTGCTCTGTGTCAAGCTGCAGAAAGGGCACTGCTCAAGAATTGTGTACTTTCGAAAGAAAGGTATGTGGCTCTGTTTCTCATTCCACTTTTGCTTATTCTCTTTATCTGCTGTTCTCTCTCTTTCTCTCTCCACACACACACACACACACACACACACACACACACACACACACCCCTACCTCACGTACTTATTCCAGTGTAGTGTATGTCCTTATGGGTTTCAATACTTTGAACTGAACATATTCTCAACTCTCTATGTCCTATCATACTAAGAAAACATTAGCATAAGACCTACAACAGAAAAGCTATTGGAGCCTATATAAGTCAAGTCAAGAAGTAGACTCACCTGGTATACATAAGTTAAAAGCTTGCTTTGGCATTTGGGGTCTAAGTCTCAGGTCGTATTTAACATTTTTAAAACTATTCCCTGGAGAATCTATTGTGGAGGCATAGCCAGCAACACCTTTGCTTGAGGCACCAGCATCCCTCATGGGTGCCAGTTTGTGTCACAGTTTCTCCGGTTCCTATTTAGGTACAGTCTTAAGAATTGGGAATGCAGAGAAGGATTCCTCAAAGTCTTTGGAACCCTGCAACTATGTGGGAGATCCAGAAGAAGCTCGTGGCTCCTACCTTCAGATCAGCTTAGCTCTGGCCATTATGACCATTTGAGGAATGAACAAGTGGATGGAACACTTCTCTTTCTGTCTGATGTTCTTTCTCTGTAAAATCTGCCTTTCAGATAAAAATAAATAAATCTTAACTATATATCTATATATCTATATATATCTTGCGCATATTTTGCTAAGCACATGTATCCATAGAGACCTCAGACTTGGAGAACTGATTAAAGGCAGGACTAGGTGTTCCTTCCAGCTTGCTGTAATTACAGGTGCCATCTCTTTGACGTGGCAATGTTTAACCAGGGAAAACTAATGTATGTGCTGGAGTTACAAATGAAAGAGGCCTTCGGGGCAACTTTCTCAAGTCAGATGACAGAATATTCACAGCAGAAACTCTTCAAAGTATTTTCAAATCTGAAAATTTTTATACACATTTCTTTGCAACATGGCTTCTTTCCCTATCAACATGTGCATTAACTGTGTGAAACATACTTTTCTGGGTGAAAATATGGTCATTGGATCTAGAAGAATGCTCAAGCTCACATCTTGTGTGTGGTCCTACAGAAAGCAGACAAGATCAGATATTTAATTTACTGAACATTTAGAGGGCATTTCTATTTCCTGTATGCTGCTCTGAGAGCTTTAAATGATTAACTCATTAATGTTCTAATAATGTGATTTTTAACTGAGGAAACTGAGGTGTAAAAGGTTAAGGCATTTACTCCCAGACAGTGAAATTTATGTGTTTGAGGTACATATGAACTCAGTCTTCACCCTTCCATCCATGCTCACATTTGTTTTTCCAATATTCTGAATATCTATCATTAACAATGGGATACTTCTTCATTGTCCAGATACTCAAAAGTGACATGGGAAACACAACCAATGCATGGATATCTAAATCTAAACATCATGGAAATTTAAATTTACAACAATGTAAAGTTAAAACTTTCATCAATATCATACTGACTGTATTTTGAGTTTGTGATAGGTTACATGTCATCAATAGTAACAATGATGGAAAGCTCAGGTAAATATATTTCTGCCATCATAGCTCTTGCACACAATACCAATACCGTAGTGTATTAGCATTTGTTAAAGGAAAAATCCCAATGAAGAGTGCTGAATCAAAGTATATTCAACTAGCACTCATCATTTTTTTTTAGATTTATTTTATTTTTATTGCACATCAGATATACAGAGGAGGAGAGACAGAGAGGAAGATCTTCCATCCATTGATTCACACCCCAAGTGACCGCAACGGCTGGAGCTGAGCCGATCCGGAAGCAGGAGCCAATAATTTCCTACAGGTCTCCCACGTGGGTGCAGGGTCCCAAGGCTTTGGGCCGTCCCTGACTGCTTTCCCAGGATGCAAGCAGGGAGCTAGATGGGAAGTGGAGCTGCTGGAATTAGAACCAGCGCCCATGTGGGACCCTGGCGGCACGTTCAAGGCAAGAACTTTAGCTGGTAGGCCACTGCACTGGGCCCAATATTCATAAATTTTCAATGCGCATTTCTATTACTTAGAAATATTGTGTACATTCAGATTATGACTCACTAGGGTTGGAGGGGACCTGATACTCTTTATTTCTGAGTTGCCATTAATGCTGCAAATCCACAGACAATATGTTTGATATGCAAATTGGAGATTCTTATCTGTCTATGAACCACAAAGGATTTTTAATTTAAGTTTGATTTAATTTAAGTTTTTTCCAGTGACCTCAGATTGCAGAGATAATGTTGCTTCTGGATGTCAAAGGTACTTTGGGGGAAAACAGACTTTAGTGTCCTCTAATGGACATAAAAGCAGTTCCCGACATAAAAATGCCGGTTCCATAAAGGGCCAGGCAAGTCTGCCTAGAAAGCATACAGGTGAGAACTGCTTGACCTACAAGATCATGGTAGAGGTCATATTTTGTGTAAGAGGACTCAAGTTTCCTTAGTTTCCTCGAGTCTCATAGGGACAACTGCACACATCAATGTTGTTATAGAAGAAAAAGTTTAAAATTATAGAATGATTAATTTTTTTTTTAATTTTTAGAGAAGCATAAGGAAAGCCCAGTGAATTTCTATTGTGATAAATGTGGGGATTTGAAGAGGAAGTTGGAGTGGTGGTATGTTGTGCATTCAAACCTGAGGGGAAAGATCCCATAAGCTGTGCTGCTGACCATCTCCTTACAAAAAAAAAAAAAAAGCATTGGCACATCTTAGTTTGAGCTGTTGTAATGAAGTACCTTACCGCGAGCAGCTTACTAACAGCAAATGTGCGGCCCACAAGTTTGGAGGCTGGAAGTCTGCGGTTCGGCTGCCAGCATGACCAAGTTCTTGTGAAGGCCATCCTCCAGGTGGCAAGATGCTACTTTTTTTGTATTTCTTCATGGAACAGGAAGAGGGACAGAACTTTCCCCTTTTTAAGGGCACGAATCTCCTTCCTGAGAACTCCAAACTTGAAGGTTCCGTTCTTACTGTCTGTAGACGTACTACTTTTTCAACATGTGCACAAGCATTCAATCCATCATACCTTCAGAGTCCTCACGAGAACTGTTCACCAGCAGTCTGATTCAGACATTTCTAGAAGCCCTGGGCAAAAACTTTGCAAATGTCAATCATTCTTTCCGGCAATTATTAGTTAGCAACATAGATCTTCCAGGGAATATGTACACTTACCTGCATAATATGGAGATAATTATTATAATAATATAATGTGAATATATATATATATATATTTGTGTAAAATGTTGGGGAATTTTATTTGTATAAAACCTTAAATTATTTTTAAATGAAAACATTCTCTATCCTAGGAAATATGTTTGCTGCCAAGATACAATGTGTATGTTTTCAAAGATGTATGCAGAAATCAATTTTAAGAGCCTACATTTGAGTTATGAACAAATTTGCGAAATGTCTGAGATCTGGAAAGTGGTATGAAAGCAATCTTTTAAATCCTCTCATCTCTTTCACACAGTAAAAATAGGTAGAAATTTGCATATTTTCAAATCTAAAATGTTGTTAAAGTCCTTATTCTGATTTATTTTTGGCAAGCAGATATCCTATTCCATTTATACATTCTCTGCACAGAGGCAGTTTGAATTAAATGGGTTATAATGTTGTAGTTAGGTGACAACCTTTTTGAAATATCAGAGCTATCCAGTGCTTCCTGCAATCAATATATTCTGCTTTAAGCCTATCACACATGTGTCCCTATGACCATATGTCTGTGTGCCTTGGACACACAAGTATGTTTTTTTTCCCTGTAAGTACGCTTTCCAGCTCCTCAGCAGAGACTGAATGACTTCAAGTGTTCATTGACTTTGAGCAGCTGGACTTCAGCTCTAGGCCAACCTCATACCATATTCCGGGGCCAAGAACTAACTTGATATGCACTTTTCATGGCGGAAAATGACATCGTAGAGATCAAACCCAATCACAGAAGCACATTTACAGCATCAGTTCACACAACTAAAGTAAGTAAGTAAGTAAGTAAGTAACTAAAGTAAGTAAGTAAGCAAAAAGTAAGTCACATGGCAAAACTTGAGTCACCTTAGTGGAAAACAGAGTCCTGCCATGAAGTACAGGAAGGGCGTGGCTATTTCTTGCTTATTGTATGTCACACATTTTAAGTGAAAGACTCATCCTCATTTGTTCGAAATGCATAGGAATTTCAGGAACTTTACGTAAAGGGTCTGATATATTTACCATAATGTATACTTGCAGGTTAGTCTGCCACAGTTTCACAGAATCTAGGAGAGTGTGCAAGACTTTTGCATTTTAGGCGGAAAATGGCTTTATTACTCACCATACAGAAAGCAGAATGATTTCCTTATTCTTATATGATCCACATCTCCTCCACACATAGTGGGTTTATGTCATAGCTTGACCTGAGGAAACCGTCTTTAAAGGGAACTACCAGAAAACTTGCTCATGTTTTACCTAAGAGGGAAACCTGTGCTAGCTTGGAAACAAGCAATCCTGTCTATTGCTAAAAAAGGCATTGCCTCTACCTTCCACAGATGTTTACTGTGTAAACACCCTTAAGAACATCCGAAAATAGAAATGATATAAGGCCTGTGGAACACAACAGGGGTTTCCTCCAACCATAAGATAATAGTAAGTTTTTTTTTATATGTGTGGATTCAATGAATGTCTTTAGAAACATAGTGCCAATTTGTTACCATGATCATGTACAATATTGATTATGAATGACTAAATAGGAGACATGACTCACACCATTTTCATTATTATTGTTATTCACAATAATCCTATGAAGATGACATGTTACTGCCATAATTCAACTAATAACAAGATTGAGCCACCAAAAAATAAAAAGCAAAATGTGGGAAATGGCACAACTTGGAAGCAATGGGTCTGGGATATGGCTCCAGCTTGTCTGCTCCAGGGTCATAGGCTTTACAGTGTTAAAGAATGAAAGTGTTTTTTCACAGCAGTTCTGTCAGCACACACGTGGATTTTTTTTTTCCCCTACATCAATCTATTTGTCAGCTCTGGATGTCAACTAGATGTCCTACAATTCAGTTCATTTCTGACCCTAAGTAGCTGGGATTAGCCCAAATGACACAGGTTAAAAATTAAGCCCCATAAGGCAGTTCCCTCTAAAGACATAAATCTCAAGTCCTGGGTCTAAGTGTATTCTCAGTTTCACATGTAGTCTCAAAGACAGTTAAAGTTATACATATTTTCCTGTAAGCTTACATATGCCACATAAACATAAAAAGAATCTTAAATTATTGCACACAAAGTATATTTTAAATATTAAAACAAAATAAGGCATATTTAAATATTTTGTCTTGCTATGAAAGAATGCTTCCAGGTGTAATTATGTTGATTATGAATCTCCATTGTCTGCCCTTCTATCATCTATCCATTTCCAATCACAGAATCATGAAAAATATATATGTAAAGCAAACTAAGGATCTGGGTTTTGCTTTGTTTAGTTTTGTTTTCCTATTTTTGAGGAAGCACTTCAGTGCAGTAGTTAAGGCATCATCAGTTTATCAGGCAAGATGCTCACGACTCAGGTCTGCATTCCTGGGTTCTCTGACCAGCTCTGCCTCCTGACTCCATTGTCTTACTAATGCAAACTCTAGAAGAAAGCGGCAGAGGCTCAAATCACCGGGTTTCCCAATACCCACAAGGATATTTCCCCACTTCCTGGGCTCCTTACTTTGGAGTGGCTCACCAGCAGGATATAGACAGCACTAGGGAGTGAACTAGAACATGCGAGAGTATCCTTTCACATATAAAAACAAAAATTTGAAGTTTTTGAAAATAAAGCAACTATAATGATACAAAACATAGAAGTAAAGCATGCCAATATTACAGAGAAAGAGGAATAGGATTAAAACAAAATTATAAAAAATCAAATACATTAAAAACATACATAAAAGAATATGCCTTTTCCAAATCTGCCCTACAAAAGATACTTAAAGATGTTTTCTTGACAGAGAAGAGGAAGAGCACCCACCAAAACCAAAGGCAAATGTGAAGAACATCCCAGTAAAATAACAGCAGAAGACTGAATCAATGAACAACCGATTGCCAAAATGACAGGACCAAATTACCACCCATTCAGGTTAACCCTGACTATAAATGACTTAAACTCATCAATCAAATGACATAGATTAGTAGACTGGATTTAAAAACAAAACCCATCTAGTTGTTGCCTACAGAAGACATATCTCTCCTACCAAGATCAGCAGAAACTGTATCTCATGAATTCTTTTTTCATTTCTTCCAAACGCTTTCTCATTAAATACTTCAATAACTCGTAAATCATACAGTAGCGTCATTTTCTTCAAGAAGCTTCACGATTTTTCTTCAGCAACACATCAGTCATTCAGTAGCATGTTATTTAACTTTATGGTGTTGCTGATTTTGTTTTGTGGCTTTCATTTAAGGGGATGTATAGTAACCATGTAATGGAGACCTTCATAACTAGTAGCATGTTATTTAACTTCATGGTACTGTAAATTTCTCTTTTTCTTCCTGTTATTGATTTTATATTGTATCTTTTCATATAAGGGGATATAGTAAATGTGTAATGGAGACTATCATATCCAGATGTGAGGATACAATGCAGTGTGCATCTCTACTTCCAGACCGAAGATGGACTCCCAGTGAAATTGTTTACTGTATCTTGATAATAGGATGCTCGACTCTTTGCCATTGTCCACGTCCAAATTATGGACATATGGCTGTTTATGAAGAATTATGCTATAATAATAATATAGGGGAACTCAGTAAGTGAGGAGGGGATAAGGGAGGGGGCAAGGAAAATCCCAGGGATTATATCATAAAATGAAAATAATAACAATAATAATAAAAGAAGTAATATTTTTAAATATACATAATAAAATTGTGAATTCTTCTTAATATAAATAATGGTAATAAGTCTTGGAATGACATAATTATATAAGGCTTTTAAAAAATATTTTTTAACTTTCTGGAGCCAACCAGGATCCTGGTTGTGTACTGATTGTTCTACTTCCAATCCAGCACTCTGCTTATGGCCCAGAAAGGCAGTGGAGGATGGATGACTCAAGTTCTTGGGCCCCTGCACTGATATGAGACCTGGGAGAAACTCCTGACTCCTGACTTTGGATCCACTCAGCTCTGGTTGTTATAGTCACTTAGGGAGCGAACCAGTGGTTGGAAAATTTTCTCTGTTTCTCCCTCACTCTGAAAATCTGCCTATTTCTCTTATCTTTCTTTCTTGGAAAAAAAAAAGGATGTATTTATTCCTATTAAAAAGTTATATGAGGGCCTGGAGCAGTAGCCTAAAGGCTAAAGTTCTGCCCTTGAACACCACAGGGTCCCATATGGCACTGGTTCTAATCCCAGTGGCCCAGCTTCCAATTCAGTTCCCTGCTTGTGGCCTGGGAAAGCAGTCGAGGATGGCCCAAAGCCTTGGGACCGTGTACTTGGGTAGGAAACCTGGAAGAAGCTCTGGGATCCTGCTTCAGATCAGCTCAGCTCTGGCCATTGCAGCTGCTTAGGGAGTAAATCAATGGACAGAAGATCTTTCTCTCTGTCTCTCCTCCTCTCTGTATATGTAACTTTCCAATTAAAAAAATCATTTTTTTAAAAAGGCATATCAGATTTACAGAGAGTAGGAGAGGCAGAGAGAAGGATCTTTCATCCTCTGGATCACGCCCCATGTGGCCACAATGGCCAGAACTGAGCTGATTCAAACCCAAGAGACAGGAGGAGCTTCTTCCATGTCACCAATGTGGGTGCAGCATCCCAAGACCTTGGGTCATCCTCTACTACTTTCCAAGACTACAAGTAGGGAGCTGGGTGGGAAGAGCAGCTGGAACATGAATGGGAGTCCATACCAGATCCTGGTGCATGCAAGGTGAGGAATTAGCCAATGATTCATCACACCTGGCCCTAAATATGCCTTTCAAATAAATCTGGGGTTTTCTGGGGTTTTTTTTGTAAGTTTAGTTTCTTTTGTCATAAAGATGTTCATAAGGTGACTCTGTGTGACCATATATGCTGAAATATATTTGTGTCTGAGTACATATACGTATGTTTCAGTAAAGCCATCCTGATGCAGTAGTCAGATCAGCATTTTTAATTGCATAATTCCTGAAGTCTTAGACACAAGAAATACTTAGTAAGTTGCATGACAAGTGGTAAAAAATAAAAGAGAACTAAAACTCAGTTAAAAATGTTCATCTTTCCCTTCATTCATTACATCCTGAAATTACTGAATTTTGGGGTGCCTTATTTTTCTTATTTTCACTCAATCCACACTCTTTTTTTTGTCATACGTTCACATTAGCAGACCCAGCTTCACACTTTTCATTCTGGCAGGAGTGTCAGAACTATTGTTGCTAAGCAACTGGATGCTGCACATTGGAGCTCCATCTTTTTCTGATGAAAGTGACAGGAGAAAGATAGTGACATCAATAGCATTCTGATTTTTTTAAACTTAACAGCTGCAGTGAAAAGAGAAGATGATAGGGACAATAAAAGAAAAAAAAATCAGAGAAGGCTAAGAAAGAGCTAGGCTAGGAAGTAAAGGAAAAACTGTGAAAGGAATTGGAGAGAAAAGTCAATTTGATTCATAGCAATGGATGGGAGAACTTTAGAAACTAATCCAAAAGAAAAATGCATGGTGGGTATGCAGAAAGTTTTGGGAGCAAATGACATACTTCGTATATAATTTGGAGAAAAATAAAAGTGGAATGCATGGTTTTCATTCTGAAATTGGAAAAAATTATTTATTAAAATTCCCCTAACCTTCACAGATCATTCTTTCTCTTATAATACCCTTCCGAGTATATTATCTTAGAGAAAAAAATATCTAAAGTGAACATTTTTGCCTTTGAAATACACTGGGCTGTGCCAAAAGAGACTCTGAGGGAATAATAATAATAATATAATAGCAAGTCTAGGTAGCTTTGCATCTCTCCAACGAATTGAAACTCTGCACTCTTATTCAGTTTAATGAAGAAGGGCCATCCAACTCACAATGGTTTTACAAAGAAAGGAAAGCCTTTGAATAGAATTGAATATAATTCCACGTATACAGAACTGGAGACAATGCAGAAGCGATAGTGATTCGTACACAGTTCTTGCGATTCTGCTTGGTTCACTATAATGTCAAACAAATGCATTTTAAAAACATGATGAAAATTCCCGTGATAGTGAGATAGTAAAATAATCAAAAAGGTACACATTTATTCATTTGAAATCCTTTAAGAAGATATTTGATTTCTGGCTTAAAAACTTTCTGTTATTTGTTTTGTTGCGCTCCTGGTTTAACTTCACCTTTTTAAAGATTTGTTTGTCTACTAGAAAGGCAGAACTACGGAGAGAGGGGTAAGACAAATCTTTCACCTGTGGGTGCAGCTGAGGCCAACCGGAAGTGAAGAGCCAGGAGCTTTGTTCAGCACTCCCAGGTAATTTCAGGGGTCCAAATATTGTTGAGCCTGCTTTACCAGGCACATCAGGGAGCCAGATCACAAGTGGAGCAACCAGGACTCAAACAAGTACTCACAGGGAATGTCGGCATTGCACCCACTACGCTACAACTCAAACTCCATGATCTATTTCTCCTTAAAATAACACTGATACCTAAAAAAAATTTTTTTAAATCTTTAAGTATAAGTAAAATAATACACCAAACATCTACAAAATGCTTGGTTTCTTTTATCAGGAAGTGCAATGTACTCACTGTATGTATCAGTTAAAATGAGATACTGACTGAGGAGTGACTCAACTTTACGATCTTGATGACCACTACTGTTCTACACTCTACGACTGCTAAAACAGCTGACGAGTTAGGAAAAATCAGTGAGCGGTAAGCAAAAGCTATGTTTTCACAAAGAAGATGTATTACTCTTCTTTCTTTGAAAAAGCAGAAAAGGAAACTTAAAATTTTCACGTATAAAATAGTATTTCTCAATTCTCAAGTTTTAAAAAATACCATTATAAAGGTGGTTAAGAGACTTTAGCCATTCCAGTCATTCCAGCCCTCTCCTAATGTGGCATTTACTTTGTGCCTGATAAGAAAAAAGAAAATTAGAAACTTAAAGAAGGGAAAGAGTCAATCATTGATTCTGCTCTGATTATCTCTGTGCTTATTCCTGGCTTGGACAGATATTGATTAACCCACATGCTGGTATTGTTTGCTGCTAGGATTTCACTCAAACAACTCAAGGAAAAATGGATTAAAATTAGGAGAATCTGACTCTGCAAGCCTGATATGTGACAGAGGACTCAGCAAGCTAGAATATATTTTAAAATAAAGCGTTGCTCCTCTCTTCATGATTTAGAAATCCTTAACAAATTTAAGATTAAGAAATGTGCAATGATCAGGAAAAAATATTAAGAAAGGGCTTGCAATCTATGTAAAAATAAGTCATTAAGTGAAAAACATGGTTTACAAAATTATTTGTAATTACATAATTCAACTCAATGGAATTTCATAACATACACTGTTTTAAAAATAGCTGTCATAACTAAAACCACTGAGAATGTACTATTTTCAGCAAGTTGGAATTTTCTGCCTTCTAAATCTATTTTGTTTTCCCTTATTTTCCATTGTTACCATAGATTATGCCTCCTGAGTAGGAGTGATTTTATTAAGCATCAATGAACAGATCCAAGTGTTTCAATTTACTTATAGGAATGCCCCCTCCTATCATTACTGTCAATTGACATTTAAGAACCTCTGAAAGAAATAATATACACCCAATCTCCAAGTAAACAATAAGGTGTAAAGCCATGTGCCTTCACTCCCTGCTCCTGACCGAGACTGGCTTTCAGGTACACGAAGCATCAAGGGAGAGGTTTGTCACCGCTTCCCTTTCATGAACTTTGTGTACTGCCCTGTGAAGCCCAAGGATGTTGACGCTTGACTGCTACTTCTTTTGACATCAGAACACATCGAGAGCCATGTTTTGTTTTAACCAACAACAGAAATTGCTTTCTTTTTGAAACAAGCGATTCTTGTCTTTTCTATTAACTAATGTCAATAGAAGGTCAGTGAGAGAAAAAGAGCCTGATTCCATTGCTGGAACTCTGCTTTATTCCTGCTTCCCTCAAGTACATTAAATTGAGTGCTTTTTCTGCCTAGTTTGTTCAAATTATTGAAGATGAAAATGAATCCTAATGAGTCCCTTAATCTTGCAGAAAACCTCAGTTGCCAGAAGTGATGACCTTGGAAGCAACTAGGTGAAAAGGACTAATATCAAATTAAAATCAGTTAGCATACAGAAAACTAAGGACATCATCCAATCATGTAGGATGACAGAAAATGACAAGAGGTCTTCAAGAAAAAACCAAAATAATGAAAACTTTAGAGTGGAGTTCTTATTTCCAGAATTCCGTCAGTATGTGCTAACTACCTTCTTCCTTCCTTAAATGCTTCCTCTTTCCTTTTATTCTAATTTCTACATACTCTTAAAAGTTTTTGGCTATCACTGTATTGCAGACACAATCTTTGGTGACAAAGACAAGTTATAAGCATCTGTATAGATGTTAACTGTATTTATTTTTTCTAGCTATCAGAATATTGAAAGAACACTTTTAAGATTTATTTTTATTTCCAACATAGAGTTTTAGAGAGAAGTAAAGAGTAAAGACAGAAAAATAGAGAAAAGGAGAGAGAGGGAATCTTCCATCTGCTCGTTCACTTTGCAAATGGCTGCAATAGTTAGAGCTGAACTGATCTGAAGTCAGGAGTTTCCTCTAGGTCTCCCACATGGGCATAGTGGCCTAAAAACTTGGGTCAGCCTCTACTACTTTGCTCAGGTCATGCACAAGGAGACGGATTGGAAATGGAGAGCAGAGATTTCAGCCAGCACCCATATGGGATGCCAGCATCACAGGTAGAAGCTTGGCCTACTATTCTATGGCACCCTGCCAGAATATTGTAAGGGTGGACAGAGTTTTCAGGTTTAACAAAGGTTCCAAACTAGTTGATTCTGAAATTTTAATGAATAAGTGAGAGGAAGAATTGCTTGAATAAACCTGTCTCATCCATTCTAAAAGTTCTTTACATGAATCCAGACTCCACAAACAGCCAGACGCTGTACCCTGATGGATTTCAGGATGTAAACCACCACGACAACTCGCAGGGCTTGGAGGGGAAGCTCTCCCCAGTTGACCTCCAGTGAGAGTACACACTGACTGACAAATGGCTTACAGCCTAATGAGATTGTGAGCAGAGGAGGACTCAGTTAAGCTGCACCTCAGTTTGTGATCCACAGAAAATGTGAAATAATAAATCAATATTATTTTAAAGCTGCTAAACTCAGTGTACTATATTATGTTGTAACAGAAAAATGGCACACACTTTTAAACAAGTCATACTTTATGCAATGTATATTGTTAAATTTCAGACAAGTCAATCCTGAATCCACTCTTCCTCCCCTCTGCCCTCCCTTCCTCCATACATAGATGCATAAAAATAGGTATATGTCTGTTTACTTAAGACATTTAAATTGGCAGTCAATTTTTTAAAATAAGAAAAAGTATCCATTTTCATTCCTAAATGTCAAATTAGTACCATATATTACAATGTGATCTAAAATATGGTTCATATTCTATTGCTACTTATCCTCCTGTATTATATTCAGAGAATGGTTAAGCTGCAAAACAAAACTTACTGTTGGTCTTAAACATTATTTTGATTTGGAGGCCAGTACAGTGACACAGGATGCTAACCACCTGCCTGCAGAGCAAGCATGGGCATGGCTGGAGTCCTGGCTGCTCCACTTCCAATCCAACTCCATGCTTATGAGCTAGGAAAGCAAGAGAGGATGGCTCAAGTCCTTGGGCCCCTGAAGTCACATGGAAAATGCAGAAGTTCCTGGCTCCTGGCTCCAGATTAGCTCAGCTCTACCTGAGCTGGGGTGAATCAGCAGATGGAAATTGTCTCTTGGTCTCTTCTATCTTTGTAAACTCTGCCTTTCCAATAAAAATGACTTTATAAGATTTGTATATTTTTATTGGAAAGGCATATATACAGAGAGAAGGGGACACAGAGAGAAAGATCTTCCATCTGCTGTTTTACTTCCCAAATGGCTGCAACAGTCAGAGCTGAACCAATCTGAAGCCAGGAGCCAGGAACCTCTTCTGAGTCGTCAACGTGGGTGTAGGTTCCTAAGGCTTTGGGCCATCCTTAACTGCTTTTCCATGCTACAAACAGAGAGCTAGTAGGGAAGTAGAGCATTCAGGACACCAACTGGTGTCCATATCGGATCCTGGTGCAGACAGGCAAGGTTTTAGACACTAGGCGTACCAGGCTCAAAAGTGCATCTTTTTTTTTTAAATAATCTTTTTTGAATATACAAAAATAAGAATCATATTCAAATACGAAATTGCTTATATAATTAAAATATGTATTTCTGTCATTCCCCTACTAAAGAATCATCAATAAAAGACTGTCTCATCCTTTAAGGAAGGCTGCAGGAAATTGAACAACGTAAATATCAGTCAAGCCTGCAGTGCTGTTTTATATAGAATCAAGGACTCTTCATCAGTGTCTCTGAACAGACTCATCTGAGAACTGACTAGAGCTATAAATAACTGCTTTGGCAATTCAAATCAGAATTCTGTTCATTGCATCTAGGGTTTTTCTGCTGAGACAGATCAAGAAGGACTTGCATAGGCTGTCCAACTATTGTAGTTCTGGGGACACCACAATCAATCAGCCAAAGCTAGGTCTTCAAGAGTCATATTATTCTAAAACCTGCTTTACTCTATGGGAATAAACAGAGACCAAACAAATGAGAAAAGTCTGTTTACTCAGAACTCGCTGCAGCAAAAGAGCCACTCACGAGCATTATGTTTTGGCAAAGACTCAAACGCAGGCAGAGGCATAGGAAATCTCTTTGCAGTGGAAAAGAGAAAATGTTTAAGCTACGTCCTTTTTGGACACTGTTGGCACTGGAGAGCCCTAGGGGACTAGGCAGAAGCAGCAGCTAGTGTAATTGGTGAAGAATGCTCATTTGACTTTCTCTGGGTATTCTTAAGTTAGAAACTGAGACAAAAATTAGAGAAGTCATCAGTTATGAATCATGTCCTGTATATTTTAGGCTGATTGAGAAGTTGTGGTTTCACTCCCCACAATTTTTGCTAAAGATAACAGTTTAACTTCCTCAAATCTGACTTACTCTACTGTAGAAAAAGGTGATGCTTCTTGGTCTGGCTCCTAGCTGAGGATCATTATAAGCTGCCTCAAGGTTCACTTTCTTACCCCAGACTTTGATACTTCTAGGAATTGCCCCGAATTATAGGTCAAAATGCAAGAAAATATGGTAGGGATAGAGCTTGTGGATAATTAGCTACCTCTTATCATGAGCTTCTCTTACTAGAGAATCTATGAGGTCTCCTCCAAGAAAGCAGAGATGCTGCACCCTAGAGGCCAGTTGGAGGGCTGCCAATGTTGTCAAAGTTCAGTGGAATTTTACAACTCTATGTCCTAGGTGGTTGAATCCTTCCACGTGGCTATATTCCGATTTCCAAGGTCTCAACTCTACTGATTTGAAAAAAAAAAAAAAAAAGATGATGTATAAATGTAAAAATATAATGTAATAAAATATAATGTAATATAATACAATGTAACTCAGAGCTGAAAAGACATCCATCAATAATCAGATGACAGGATCTGGACTTTTTATGGTCAGATATGAAAATATGATACTTATCATTTGCCTTTGTTTCACTTATATCTTCTCATTTTGTCTAGACCTGAATTGCTCATTACATTAGCCACTAATCATATGAGGCTATTAAGCATTTGAAAATCTATCAAAGTACGTAGTCCAGTGCACTGGCTCAACTGGCTAATCCTTCACCTCCAAGTGCCAGTATCCCATATGTGCATTCATTCACGTTAAGGATAATGCACTTTCTATCCAGTTTCATGCTTAAGGCCTAGGAAAGCAGTAAAGGATGGCCCCATGCCTTGGGACCCTGCACCTTAGTGGGAAACCCAGAAGAAGTTCCTGGTTCCTGGCTTTGGATCAGCATAGCATCGGCCATTACACTCACTTGGGGAGTGAATCATCGGATCTTCCTCTCTGTATATCTGACTTTCCAATAAAAAACAAAAAAATAAGTAAATCTTAAAAAAAAAAAAAAACAACTAATGGTCAAGACTGAGTGGTGTTACCAGCACTCCTGTCTTAGAGTTAGCCCTCAGACTGATGCAGCGCCAGTCCTTGCAGCCATTTTGGGAGTGAACCAGTGAATGGAAGATCTTTCTTTCTGTATTTCCTCTCTGTAAATCTACCTTTCCAACAAAAAATAAATCAATCTTTTAAAAAGTCTGGACCCAGTGCTGTGGCATAATAGAATCTAAGAATCTGCCTCAAGCACCAGTAGCCTACATGGTCACTGGGGTTCAGTCTGTCCCACATTCCAGCTCCCTGCTTATGTCCTGAGAAAACAGTGAAGGATGGCTCAAGTCCTTTACCTGACCACCCACATGGGAAACCTAGAAAAGGCTCCTGGCTTTAGATCATCTCAGCTCTGGTTGCTGGAGCCACTTGGAGAGTCAACCAGCAAATAGAAAAATCTCACTCTCTTGTCCTCCTCTCTACAACTCTGCCTTTCAATTAAAAATAAATCTTTCAAAAAAGAGAAATTTGTCTAATCAAAAATGAGAATCTATTATAAATAAAATGATAAACTGGGCCTCAATAAACTAGAACAAAATAACAATCAAAAAGAATAAAATATTCTAGTGGCAATTTCCTATATTGGATACATTTTGAAATGACAGCTTAGTATTATTGATTAAAATGTGAAATTAATATCAATATTACTTTGATGTATTTCTGTTTTCATATATTTATGTTTTATGAGAAAAACATTAAGCTATGTATTTAACTTCTATTTTGTTCCTTCTTAACGAAATAATTTAAGCTGAAGGTCAAATTTCCATCATCTGTAGAATGAATTCTAAGAATTATTCATCATACAATCACCATATTCAAGTACTAACAAATTTTAGTGTTCCTCTTTAAGGAATATTATTTGAGAGATTTATTAACAAATAAAATATAAATTAATATGTGCTTTCTTAAATTTTACAAGGATATTTTCTAATCCTATGCTAATAGTGTCAGATTAAATGTACACAGCATTCAGAATAAAACATTTGTTGACAAATATAATTATACTTCATTTATATTAGAACATCTGAGAAATTTCTATACGTGAGATTTTATTAAAACTGGATTAAGGCTACAAAAGGTCTGATATTATGTCAAGAGTTTCCACATCAGGCTTTTAAGATGTAAATTTCACCCCTTATCACTCAAATATCTCTTTCATTTTGACTCAAAATTTATGACTTTCAAATTTGATCAGATGGCTGAAATTGTTTCTTATCCTCCACTGAACTTATTATAAGTCCATATCACAGTTAGTGATAGAAGTAATTGAACCAATTTCCCTTCCTTTCTCTGGCATATTGGCCTATAACACAGATGCCAAAGCTATTCAAATTTGGAATTTGTTCAGAAAGTACTCTTAGAGAGAAGATAATGTAAAAAAGGATCATATATATGCAGTGAAAACATTGATAGTATTTAAAATTGTTTTAATGCTTAAGATGAACTGTCCAAAACTAATCTCGACTAATGATGATTCTTGTGGGTAACAGAAAGAATGCTGTTTTATTATTGCATCCAGGGGAACTGTATAATGGAGAACAGCACAGCACAAGGTGAAGTGACAGCACCTTACGCATCTCTACTCCTGAATAACAGACAGACTCCCACTAAAACTGTTACATGTATCTGGACAATAGGATGCTGGACTCTCCACCATTGTCCATATCCACAATATCAGGATGCACTCAGCTAGCAGAATGATAAACTTAGGACTATTGCTGAAGGACTATACTACTGAATAATACAGGGGAAATCAGTGGGGGGAGAAGATAAACGGGGAGAGTGGAAGGAGAAATCTTTGCGTCTACGGAATTGTTTCATGAAAAATAAAGTGATCCATAAAGAAAGATGGTCCTGAGGAAAATGAACAAAGTTCCATATTCCTGTATGGTGGAAACAGTGAAAAATTTGTGGTTTGGGGAAAGGAACAGGTAAATAAGTCAATAAACATATGCAAAATCAATCCACCAAAAAAATATGAAATAATACACATTATCATAAATACAAAAGAAAAATTAAGAACAATATTGACGATTGTTGATGATAATATGGGGAACTAGCACTTTTATTCTCAGCTAAAACGTGTGAAAATTGATATAATTTTATGAAATTCTTTAGAAATATCTGCTATCTTTGCAAATTTACACTTTTATGTTAAACAAAAATTCCGTCATTGAATACGGACTGAAGAGAAACATGCTTTTATCTTTGTTCACAAAAAGATATTTAAATGAGAAAGTGTTAGTGACTTTATTCTTAATAGCCTCAAGTTGAGGCAAGCAACTGTTACATGCAAAACCAAAAGAAAATTCACAAATGAGTTACTGAGAAAAAGGAGCCAATTGTAAAAGAACTTATTCAGAGGGAGGTGGGAATTTGTCCTAGCAGTCAAGGCATTGAATTCCCATATTGGAGTACTTGAGTTCAGTACAAAGCACTTGTCCTTGACTCCAGGTTACAGCAAATTCAAGCAGTAAAAACGCATCAGGGTATTGCGTCCCTGACATCCACATGGGATGGACTGAGTTCCTGAGTCCCAAATTCACTCTAGCCCATGTACAGCTTTTGTGAACATTTGGGATATAAACTGAAGAATGGGGACATATTTTTTTTCTATTTCTGAAAGGAAAGAAGGAAGAGAAATAAAAGAAAAAATGAAGCAATGGAAGGACACATATTGAAGATTTTATATAGTTTTCAAAATTAAAGATAAGAAAAGTGATGAGTAATATGTTTTTGGTTAAGGAAAATGACAATTTTTTAAGATTCATTTATATTTATTGGAAAGGCAGATTTACAGAGAGGAGATAGAGAAAGATCTTTCACCTGCTGGTTCATTCCCCAAGTGTACACAACAGCAGGTCCTTAGTTGATCCAAAGCCAGGAGCCAGGAACTTCTCCCAGGACTCCTACATAGGTGAAGGTTCCCAAGGATTTGAGTCATCCTTGACTGCTTTTCCAGGCCACAAAGAGTTGGACGGGAAGTGAAGCATCTGGGACATGAACTGGTGCCCATATGGAATCCTGGTGCATGCAAGGCAAGGACTTAGGACACCAGGCTACAGAACTGGTCCAGACAATGAGAAATTTTCTATGAGGAAGTTTTCCATGGCCAGATCCAGTGCCTTGGAGGAGGAAAAGGGGATTGGGCACTTCCTGAACCCTGTCTCACAAGTACACTGTTGACACACACTAGATACTCTGGCTGCACAAAGCAAGACCTTGGAATTGCTGAGACAACCAAGGTTCAGGGAGATTGCCCTCTGCTTCTCCGGAGATCTAAGGAGGAAGAGGTTGCAGGCCATGCTCCCGGAATAGCACAAGATAGAACTTCACTTGAATACTCTTTCAAGACGCCTCTTTATCATGCCAGACACCTGGGTCCCCAGTGGCCCTTTCTACATTCATGACTGTGAGATAAAGGGGTAAAAATCAAGCTGAAAATGCCCTAGCCCTTTCCTGTAAACCATGTGTCCAGAATGACACTCCAGTATCCTACTTCTTCACGGGCAGTGCTTTCCTGCTGCTTTGAATACAATTTCTGTTCTGCTTGCTCTGGCTTCCTTTGTATTTCTATGCTAAGTTAAGGAAAGAACCCATTGAGCTTCACCAGTTACAGCCAGTTACATTTTCTAGAGTGTTTACAACAATCACTTTTTAATTTGATTGATATGTATGTACAAAAAATTTTCTAGCACTAGGCATAGCAAGTTAAGCCTTCATTTGGAAGATCACATACCATATCCCAATATTAGTTGAAGTCTTGCTAAATCATTTCTGATTCAGAGTCCTGCTAATGCATCCTGAATGCACAAGCAAATAGCTCAAGTGCTTGGACCCATGCTATGCAAACGTGAGTCCAGGATTCCTATGTTCCTGGATTTAGCCTGGCCCAAGCCTAGGTGTTTACAACATTGAAGGGGTGACCCAGCGTAGAACTCTTTCCCAATCTCTTCCTTTGTCACTCTGCCTTTTCAGCACATGAGTAAATAAACATTAAGTTTTTTCCTTATGCTTTTTCTTTTCATCAAAAGATAAATTGATAGGTCTGGTTTTATTCTGTATAGGTAATTCATTTTCATTTTTAAAAATTCTCCCAAAGGAACAGTTCAAAAAGGTAAAAATAGGGGCCTGCATTTTGCTTCTGCAGCCTAAGCCACAGTTTGTGACACCAGCAGCTCATATTGGAATACTAATTAAACTCTTGGCTTATATCCAATCCAGCTCCCTGAAAATATGCCTATGAAAGCAGCGAAAGATGGTCCAACTACCTGGGCCCTTGCCATCCATGTGGAGACCCAGATGGAGTTCCTGATGCCTGACTTTAGTCTGGCCCAGCCCAGGCCATTGTGGCCATGTGGGGAGGAAAGCAGCAGATGGAACGTCCCTTTTTTTCTCACTTGCTTTATGTCTCTCTCTAATATTCTGCCTTTCAGATAAATAAGATATTGTAAAAGGGAAATCAAAATGTGATTCTGATTATGATAGGAAAATATTAGATTAGGATAATTTTTGGTTTGGGAAAGAACTTAGTGTGAATGCAATGCAAATTTTAAAAATAGAAACCAAGAAAAGTAAAATTAGGATTGAAACGATCCAGTACTGCTCATTAACTGTCACCTGTTCATTTCACAGATGGAGCCCAACACTGCACCATGATTTCTCACATTGACATGTCCTATTTGTTCACCATTCCCAATTTAAACTTTACTCCAAATGTACTCCAAACAGCGTATTTCTAAATTATTTAAAATTGTTTCCTGCATCCTTCCATAAATTGCAACTTAATGACACCTTGCAATGCTGCCTTCTTATAATGCCTAATGACAATAGACTGCAACAGTTCTATTCTAGTGGCCATGGACCTTCCAGATGATATTTTCTGTAACTTTTACACTGAATTAACATAAACTTAGTGGCTTGAAACAACACAAATCTACAACTTACTATTATTCACAAGGTTGTAAGTCTCATGAGAGTTAAAATTGAGATGCCTGCATAGCACCATTCCTTCTGGAAATTTTAGTGGAAAATTCGTTTTCATACATTATCTACTTAGAGAATGAAGGCCTATTTCCAATGGCTTATGGATGCATTTTTCGTATTGAAAGATATCAATCTCTTCCAATGACTTTATCATTCCTTCCTCCCTCTTACACAGACACATGTTTAACACGGACCTCACCTATGAATCAAGAATGAAATCATCATCCCAAAATCATTGATTTAATTAAGTCTGTAAAATCCCTTTTCTTGTATAAGGTGACTTGTTACCTGTAGAAATTAAGACATACGGATCTCTATGGAAAAGTGATACTCTGTCTACGAGAAAAACCTTTTAATTCCTGATAAATCCCTTTAATTTTATTTATCCTTAAAACATTTTATTGTAATATATTACTCTTCTTACTCCACCATTACTAACCACAAAGTAGGTCAATCTAAATGTTATCTTCTTTCTCTCGCCTTCTAAAACTCCCACAAGATACTTTCCAAAAATGCCGTCTCTGGCTTGTATGCATTATGTTTTCTATTAATATTAGAAAGAAGTTTATCAATTTTTACCAAGATTTCAGTCATGTTGTTTAAGGAACATCAGTAAATGACAGTACAAATAGCAGCATTCACAGAACAGAGTCCTCTTCCAGACTAAGTGATCCAAGAGCTATAATGAGGAGAAAGCTATAATGTCTTTTGTATCTTCATCATATTCTATTTTATTTCTTAGAAAGGAGTCAAATAGCACTACGTTTTATTTCTTAGAAAGAAGTCACATAGCACAGCCTATCTTTAATTTTTAAATCAGAAGACAAAAGCAGCAAATGATTCATGTCTTAAAACCAAGTCCATTCTGGCTACAAACTATTCACTCACACATGCAAAATACACTCAGTTCCTCCCAGGCACCCTGACAATGCTCTAACCCATAACAACATCTGATCAAATTCTAGAGCCTTGTAACTTTAATCATTTCCATGTGAAGACTAGTTCTTCTGGTATAAATCCTTAAATACAGCTCCTTAGTTACAAGTGTCTCAAAATGTGAAGCCAAAGACAAGCAATATATATTCTCCCTACACACTCAGTATAAAAAAATATCAGGTAGGTTTGGGACAATTGCTGCAGATATATATATATATATATATCAGGGAGACTTGGAATGCAAAAGGAGCTCACAGTCATTCTTAAAGTCAACCTTTAAGTAGAGGGTTGGAGTTGTTTGCTTAGAATTCAGAATCTGAGAATAATTCTTCCCTTAAGATTACTGCAGCTTGTTGCCCCTCCCCTCCCCGGTCATCATTCCCCTTCATGACAGCTATGATGTGTTTGCAGAAGTGGAGAACACGGCTCAGCTGGCTTATTGCTTGTAAAATTTGAAAATTTTAAAGCTGTTTTTTGTGCAGTCTCTCTCTCTTTTGCAGTCCAAACTGGTGATGCTTCTGTAAATACACTAGCTGTGATAGCTGTGTGAGTTTCCGAGGAATTTTATTGAAATTCACTTCAGTAGATGAAAGCCTTTCACCGGTGTGTTTTATATGGACGGTCTCTACCTCTAGCTGCTAATGAGGGAAAATGACTGTAGCATAATTAGAAACACTGTTTGATTAAGAAATTGACTCTGGAACAATGTCAGTTTTTTTAAAAAGTCACTTATCTGATCACTTGCCTTCTGAGGCACCACTATTGATCTTTTCTGGGGTCTTTTCAGTGACTTTGCAGTCATAGTTTCACTTTGAGAGAATGTTTTCTGAGATTGCTCTGGATTAAATACTTGGCTGGAATTAATTTCTTAATATTTTCATTATATGTTATTCAATAAAATGGAGAATTTCCAAACCTTTGTTATCAGTTCTTTCATTATTGTATCACTGTCCTCTGGAATTTTACTGTGAGCCTCAGGAAAGCAGGTGATGTATTGAACCTTCTGTCTAAAAACACACACACAATCATGTTACTTAGCTCTTTAGACACATATCCCTAGTTCCTGACAGAACACCGGCAGTAGAATCACTAAACTTCTGTGAACACTACCAGAAAGGATTCTTTTCCAATTCCAGGGACTTCTCTAACTTCTTACTTAATCTCAGCCAAAAGGCAGAGAGGCATCACTCACTCACTGTCTTCACCACTAGTAGTCTCAAAAATAAAAGAAATCCTTCATGTTTCTACAGTTGATTTCATCAATTTTCAAGTTTTTAGTAATAACTTCCTCAAACTTCTCCCATATTTTTCTAGTATCTGACTCCAGTGACAAGCAAATTTTGGCTCCCTCTCCATATGATAACATCCCATTCACCAAAATATACATTAGTTATCTATTGCTACAAAAGCATTATCCTAAAATGTAATGCCTTAAAACAATGAAACATGTTAATGGTAACATATATTATTTCTCACAATTTATATGGGTCACAAATCTGGAGACATGTTAGCTCAATTCAGTTGAGTAATTGCGGCTTGGATCTTTCTGAAATTGCAATTACAGGATCAAATCCAAGTTGGTTCTTGGCAGAAGATCTCCATTCAATGCTGTTGAATGCTCCATTCAATGCCACAAACACTGTTACTCAAGACTATCATTTATCCATCGGGGCTGCCTGATCATCCTCAAAGACACAGATAGATTTCTGTACAGGAAAACAAACTTGGAAGAGTAGCTCCAGAAATAGATCATTCTACTTGCCATAACTACCAATCACAAAGTCCAACCTTATTAAAATACAGGAAGGTTGGGTGCTAGGAGAAGGTGACCATTGGTGGCCATTTTAGATGCTAGTTACCCTAACCAGTGATTGAATAGATAATCAAAGAGGACAAACAATATGTATTAAACATAGACTATTTGTTAGATGGGGGAGATTGACATTCATATCATATTGTTCTAACTCATATGTGCATATTTATAAGTTAATTTAATAGAAGCAGAGTCATTAGTGGAGCCTGGGAAGGGTAGAGAGAAGCAAGGAACAGAGAAAGGTTGGTTAGCAGCACAAAAATGTAGTTAGAAAGAAGGATTATTTCTAGCACTCTACAGCACCATGGAGTTAATGCAACAATAATTTTTTGTGTAGAAAAAGCATTGTAAATGTTTCAAGCACAAAGAGATAAATATGTGATAGCAGATGCCAACCAGCCTGGTTGCACAATGTGTGTATACACACACACATATATAACTATCACATTGAATTCCATGGATATCTATGATTATTCTGTATCAACAGACATTAAAATAAAAAAAAAACCATGTTTCTTTCTAAGTATCTCTTTTTCATAATAACTTTTAGGGACTCACATGAAAATCAAAAATTCTTCACTAACAAAGGATAGTGTGTCATTTTTTAATTATTGTTTTATTTTGATAATCTTTATATAGTTGATTAGGGCACAAAGTGTCAAGGTCTACAGAAAAGTGAGTAAGACCATTCTTTCCACATTCTCTCTCTTTTTTTTTTCCTGTATCTGGGGTAAGGGGGACACAGAGGGAGAAGTCCCCAACCCAGTCTCCCCCAACCTGGGGCATGCTCTGAAGGCACTGCTCAAGTGGTTCTGATAGTTTGACAGCTGTGAACCACTGCCAATCTCGCCATTCCAAGCACGATGAAATATCTCCAGAATCCAATGGCTGACATAGCTCACTTTAGAGTCTCTGTTTGCCCAGATATTCACTGCTAACACGTGGCAGGGGCAGATGATCGATCTGCTCCATCCTCCATCCTCTGCTATGGTACCAAGTCTCCTCTGCAGGTTCCGATGGACTGCCATATCCTCCATGTGCACCTGGATATGTTGTCCACTGCTCCCTCAAGTGTGTCATTATTTTTGACCACTATGTTTGTCAATAACCCTTCTCACACAGAAACAATTATGCAATGCTAGAGAAGAAATACATAATTCTCATTTTTAAAGTCACTGAATAAATAATCTATTATTTTTCAGAATTTAAAATTTTTATATGGGGACTCTCATTGTTGAGACGTTGTGGCATGACAGCTGAAGCTACCATCTACAATGCTGGCATCCCGAATGGGCACCACTTAAAATCTCAGATGCTACACTTCTGATCTGGCACTCTGACCAAGAGGGCAGCAGATGATGGACCAAATGCTACTGACCCTGCATCCCCACGAGAGACCTGGAGGAAAGTTCTGGCTCAGGCCGATCCAACTCTGGTCATTGTGGCCACTTGGGAGTGAAATAATGGCTGAAATGTCTCTATCAGTTCTTCTCTCTCTAAATTGTCTTGATAGTAAACACACAAATAAATTTTTTTATTTTATGTGATTTTCTTAAACATAGACCTTTTGTATCTATATATAATTTCTAATTGTTTTTAATTGTATATATGTATGAAATACTGTGAGAAAATTAACCATGTAAGTTATATGTGATGATTTAACTAGCCTGTCTAAAGTATTTCTAAGTTATTAGACTATTATCCATACATATTTATATGACATATGTATCAAATATATAATGATCAACTCATGGTAATTCACACTTCCCTTTCCTTATAATATTGTAGATTGTGGGGACTTCAAGTCTTTTAATTGCTCATAAAATATTTAATGAATTACTGTAAACTGCAACCACCCCATTGTGTTCCTAAACATTACTGTTCCTTATATCTATGTCTTGACACTCATTATCCAAACTTCCTCTAGTTTCTCTTCTTATAACATTTTCTAGCCTTCAGCATCACTATATGAGGGAGCATAAAAGATATTTTTGCTTCTGTGTCTGGATTATTTCACCCAAATTAGTGACATCCAGGTCTCTTGCTGACATTCTTCTTTTAAGACTGAACAACCTTTCACATGTGTATAACACTCTTCTATAATATATATATGTACATATATATAACACTCTATTTATTGGATTATTCTACATTTCAGCAACTGTGAATATACTGCAATAAACATTGGAGTGCTGTAATGATTTGATATAATTTATCTATAAAAATACATAGATTTAGATATATGTATTAGATGGATGCTAGGTCTCATGGTACTATGATACTTATTTATATTATTCCAAACATAAATGGAATATTAAATGATTAAAAATATTTAAAATATTTTGAAGTTCAGCTGTTTAAACAAAACATTCACTTGCTTTGATTACATTTTTCTGTTAGAACATTATGTTCTATAAAGATGTATTTATTTATTCGTTCTGAAGGCAGAAACAAAGAGAGAACTCTTCTATCTGCTTGGCTCACTGCCCACACAGCTACAATACCCAAGGCTCAGGGCAAATCCCAGAGAAAGGAACTCCATTCCACTCTCCTGCATGGTTGGCTAGGCCCCAAGTAAGTGGAACATCCTCCCCTGTATTCCCAGGCATAACAACTGGAAGCTGGACTGTAAAGGAAGCAGGCAGGATTCAAACTGGCACTTCACTGCAGGATGCCAGCACATCAAATGATGTCTTACCCTGTTCACCACAGCACTGGCAACTTTGTTGAACACATTTTATCATTGTAACAATGGTAGGAAGTTTTCAGACCCTGAAAATAGCCTGTTACCAACTCCAAAAAGATTATAATGACCCAAATATGAACTTTTACATCACATACAATGAATTCTTTTAAAACACCAATGGTCATACTGCCGTCTTCAAGCAATTATGATCAATAAACCAATTATCCAGTCATTTTCAAATGTTCTAATCAAAATTAAACATAGGCAACTATAGATTATTTAGGCTTGAGTGACAGTGTTTTGGACAAAACTCATTAAAATGAATGGTTTCAATTGTTATATGACAAATGATCAATTCAATCCTATTAAGAGACTTTCAGATTTTGTTTTTATTAGCTATTCTGGCAACCGATACAATATGTCAACCTGAGAGACTGACTTTTTGTTTTGGTACTACATAAAGAGGAAATTAGACAAGAGAAAAATTGATCAATGTGTAGCTGCTGCCACATAAAGAATATCTGTAGTGGAAATTTTGAAGGGAAGAATAATGATGCAAACAATGAAATCATATAAAGATACATTTTATATAAACATATTAAATTCAGACAAGTTTTAGTTGGGTGGTCATGCAGTACTCTTGAGTCATTTACATGTTTCCTCAACCCTCCTTAGGTTTAACATTTCTAATCATTTCAAGAGTCTTAAAAAAATATTGTACTAGGAAATAAAAATGAAACGGTGTATTTTTAATGGTGAGTGTAATAAATTTTTTTTAACTTTGAAAGAATTATGGTCATAGGGAATTTTTAAAAAAAAAGTTCAAGGGAGTCCCTTGGTATTCTTCAGCCAATTTGCAAAATAATAACAGCTTTCATTACTAAAGCACAAATTCAAAGCCAGAAAATTAACTTGAGAACCATCCACAGAGCTTATTTTGATCTGTAATTTTTACATGTATATACATAAAAGTGTGTGGTTCAATGCAATGTTATCATGGATGGCTGAGTATGTAGAAACATCACCAAAAAACAAAAACAACAAAAAAAGGAACATCACTATGAGACGTCCTCATGCTCCCTCTTTAGAGTGACATCTCTCTAACCCCATCCTTAACCCCTAGAAAACACTAATCAACGTAATTGTGTATTAACGTTTTGTTGTTTGAAAAAGAGAACAATTCAGAGAAATTACTTTAGCCATCCTTTAAGCTTAAGTCTACTAACAACAAACCCACTTAGTTTTCCTTGGAGAATGTCTTGCTTTCATCTTCAGCTCTGAGCAATGTTGCAGAGACATGTTTTCACGTTAATTCAGCACTTACAAAATGCTGTGTCAGTTACTTCCAGCCTCCGCAGTTACATGTGGGAAGCTGGCTAGACTGGTGTTCCATTCTAAGTAATGTGTCTTTTTTCTCCAGCCCTTTAAAAAACATAGTTTCTTCATGTTTGGTTTTCAGTGTTTCTAATTATGGTATGATTTAGCAGAGATTTCTTTTAGTTTATCTTGTTCATGGTTTGCTCAATTTCAGAGACTGAAAGTTTAGGTTTTTTAACAACTTTGAAAAGTCTTTCACAGTGCTGTTTTGTCTGGGAATCCCATTATTTTAATATGACATAGTACAGGTATCTGAGGATTCTGCGCAGATTCTTTATTCCTCTGGTTTTTCTCTGTTGTCTGGCCTTGATTATTTCTATTTTATTATTTTCAAATGTATTAATGGCTTCCTTTGTCATATCCAATTTTTGAATTGCCCAATCGGATTTTAACTTTGGTTGTGTTTTTAGCCTTGTAATCAAATTCTATATATAATAAATTTAAGTGAGTTAATGGGAAATTAGCATGTTTATTGTTGTAAAATTATAAATAGATATCAAAGTCTTGTTGGTACAAACGTAATTTTTCTTAATTAAATTTTAATAATTTTAGAAATACCCTGTCTTTGCTTAATTATTTCGCTAGGAGTTACTAGCTATCTTTGTGCTCCATGGATGTTTGTACTTTAATGATTGATACTTTAAGCATTAATTTGAGAATATATCTGCATCCAACTCATTTCAGGATTATTTGCTATCAATTATCTTTTGATTCAAGTTGCATTTTTTCTGATTTTTGACATAATGATTGATTTTTGTCTCCCAGACACTTTTATGAGCCGCTTGATCCTACTTAATCTTTATTTTTAGCAAGCAAACACCTTATTTATGTGTGCAATTCAAATGTAGCTTTCAGTGGATGCTTGTCCCCCAGTTATGACTTGTTATCAGAATGGCAGGCACGAAGGGCAATGAGACACTGCATCATTATACATGACTGGGGTGGCTATGAGGTCTAAGGTTACCTCTGCTCTAATGTTCCACAGCTACTTCTCTGACACATATCATATTGTTAAAATCGCCTGTATGGGAGGAATAAGCTCAACCTGCCTATTGAGATCTACTGACACAGGAGAGGAAAAGGGGAACAAAGGGCCAGTTTTCATTGCTTATTGCAGCAGGTGTGTGTGTGTCTGTGTGTGTGTGTGTGAGAGAGAGAGAGAGAGAGAGAGAGAGAGAGGTGACAGCGTTTTCATAATAATGAAGCTTAGGAGGAATCTTTGTAATAAAATTAGACAAACTAAAGGATGTGGATTAGGTAATTCAAAGGGTAAGAATACATGAATACTAAATGAGGGAAAGACAAAAAATTCCATTATTGGTGATCTTCCAAAAGAAGGCAAAGTCAGGAAGAAGGAGAAGCCAAGAAATTTCCTTTGTATCCACAAGATGAATTTTTCACTAAGAAGGAAGATATCATTGGGATAATCCTAATGAGAAATAACTGATTACATCATGTGTAAGAACAATGTATGTAGTAGAAGATGCTTGCAATTCTGACTGATGAAGATGTGTTCATGACATGTCAGATATTGAATGTTTCTTGTATAACACAGCCAAATCAGGTACTACAGTACTAAACATAACACTTTTATCATACTATATTCAGCATTCACACTCTTAGCTATTTGCCTCAATGATGTAAAAATATCTGTATATATGTTTCCAGTATTTTTAATACCTTTAGTCATAATTATCAAAAACTAGAACCAATTAAATTCTCTAGTTTATCTAGATGAACAGAAAAATTAACAACAGCACAGCCCCGCAGCAAAATGTTACTCAACAATAAAAAGGAATGTTGTCAGGACATATAATAAAATGAGTCATAAATGCATACTGCTGACTCTATGGGGCATTTTAAAAATGGCAAGCACTGAAGGAATAAATAGATTAGTTATTGCCAGTGGCTCCTTCCATGGGAACAGATTAGGTGAAGCTGAGGAGTAATGTTAGGACAGTGGATCTACTATGTTTGATATTTGTCAAAACCAGTAGCTCTTCACAGCATAAAGACTAAATTTTGATATTTTCAAACTAAAAATAAAAATCACTTTTGAGATTAGAAATCCCAGAATGAAATGCGTAATGTGGTAAAGGAACCTGAGTGTTTTACATATAAAACAAACATCTCCCTGAAGTCAGTTGAAAAAATGCTTATTTATACTTGAAAGTAAGTAAAATCTATGAGACAAAAGCAAAAAAAAAGGCTATGCATAAACACTGTACTTACGCTGATAATTAATTTCTATAATAAAAGGTTTAATAATTCCATAGCTGTGGTCATAGTTACACTGAACAGTTAACAAATGGATGACAGAAAGAAGAGACAGATTTCTCAATTGGAGTGGGAAGTTATCAGCAAGAAAAAAGAGATGGAAAGAATAATCAATGAGGTACAGGATTAATTTTGGAGACACTGATATGACCATGCTTAGCTTAATACAGATATAAACTGTTCTACACAAAAAATTCAAAACTGCATATATGCAAAACTGCATGTATATATTGTTTTGTCACCTGCAGTAACCTGGTAAACATATACTCCAGTTGTGACAGACACTCCCATTACTCACAACTGCATTTGTAATACCCTCCCACATAACAACTTAGCTCTTCTATGATAGAGCAAGCACACACACACACACGAGGATGGGAAGAGTGAAAGGCACATGGGAGCTAGTTGAAACAGTTCTAATTGCTCCAAATGTCAACAATTTTAGCAGCAACATAGAAATATTATGTAATAAGTCATTGTGTGAGACACAATTATATCAGCCAATCGTGTTAAAATAATTGAATAACTAATAAATAGGAAAAAGTGTCTCAAACATAGCACAGTTTCAAATAATTAATGTAGATATCACACCTCAAGTCTACCTCTCTGGTCTTTAAAGGTTGGCTTCCTGAGGTAATGATTTCCAAAGAGAAGAGAATGGCAGGTGTTTGAAAAGCAGTTCAACCAGCACTGAAACAGCCACACAGTTACCATTCATAGCATCCAATAGCGATTACTTCAGATTGATGATATATTCACTTGACATCATATGATTAGAACAGCATCTTGTCTGGGTAATCTTCTTCCCAAACCCTTTTGCTCCCTTTAGTTCATATGGCAAATGTCAGATCATTGTCAGTGAACTGACATTTCACAGAGCATCTGGACTGTACCCCCTAAAACTGTCAAATGATTTTAGATGTGTGTATGCATATATGCATATAAATATATATACATGCCATATAAAATCATGCACTATAACATTATATGTGTATATATTCATACATATATATAATCTTAAATATTTTCATAGCTAAGGGATGTGATAAGAGATTAAAATATTAAAATGAAAAATATGCTAAGTGGCATTAAAATAAGTTAGAATGTTTTGCCAAAAATTCTGAATAAAACATGGTCTTTAATTAATAATACCACATCAATCATTATAAATAAAATAAATCTTGTTGTTGTTGTTTGTTTTAAATCCAGGCCTAGCGCCATGACCTAACACCTAATGTCCTCGTCTTGAACACACCAGGATCACATATGGACTCCAGTCTTAATCCTTACAGCCAAGCTTCCCATCCAGCTCCCTGCTTGTGGCCTGGAAAAGCAGTTGAGGATGGCCCAAAGCCTTGGGACCCTGCACCTGCCTGTGAGACCCAGAAGACTTCCTGGCTTCTGACTTTGGATTGGTTCAGCTCCCGCCATTGCAGTCACTTGGGGAGTGAATCATTGGACAGAAGATCTTCTTCTCTGTCTCCTCTCCTCTCTGTACATCAGATTTTGGAAAAAAAAAAAAAAATCTTAACAAAATATCCGAGGACCCAGAGCTGCTCATCTCTAAAACATCTTCAGCCATGGAGATTCCCTGCTCTGAACCGAAAAGACTCTCAGGGAATCATGGCAGCAAAAATATCAAGATCAGGACTGAATGTCAATTCTCTGACTCCACTACATCCCATAATACTGTGCCTATGTAACAGTTCACCTTCTTCTGACAATCTTGCTTCCCGTCTCTTCCTGTCACTTTTCAAGTTTATATGAAACACCTCACACTTCAAGCTTTGACTTAGCAGCTGTTGCTAAATAATTCAAAATCTCTCTCCACTGATGGCCAAACTCATTTCGTTAGGCAGTAATTCGCTGTCCAGATGTAGTGGGAAAAATTATGTGCAGTAAATAAAATTGGTATAAAATGACACATTCATATTTAACTGCAAAATTCTGAGAGAAATTTTATAATGGTTCTAATCAATAGTTGATCTGCTTTCTTCCAAGATTCTTGATAATGCAAATATCCAATTTGCTTTTCTTTGTTAGTGCCTGAGTTTGGAAAACCAAGATATAATAGATTTCCAATGATCAATAAATTACTCTATTACTCATAGACTTTTTAAGGCTTTTTTTTTTTTTAATGGTGTGAGTTGACTTGCTATGATTCTTGTCTCAAAGGCATCTCTGCTTTGGTTGTAAAAAGAAATTCTAGAAACATGGGGACAAAAAAGAAGGATATGACTTTTTCTCATGTTATGAAAGTGATCCTTTTTCTATGTATGAATTAATACACTTGCCAAAATGTTTGATTCTCATACTGTGGATTCATGAGCACAGCAAAATGGAGGCTATTTCCATATAAGAGTCATACTGACATTTGCCAAGATGTCATTTGAATTTGGTGTGTTTTGCAGTATTGAACAGAATATGTGCTTGCAGGGAGCCTTGCAATTGGAGCAAATGTTAACAAAAATTCAGAAATAATGGATACTGAAGAATTATCCTAAACATTTCATTTCTATTTCACTCTATGAACATGGTTTCTGTTTTGCATTGTTTTTCGAAAATGAGAGAATACTTCAAAAAGTCTGGAGAAGTGGAAACAAAATATAACTTTATTTTGGGACCAGTATTGTGGCCTATCGGATTAAGCTGGTGTCTGTAATGCCAAAATTCCATGTGCGTGCCAGTTGAATACGCAGATAATCCACTCTGACACAGATCCCTGATACTGTGTTTGAGAAAGAAGCAGAAGACGGCCTACAAACCTGGGGCCCTACCATGCACGTGGGAGATCCAAATGGAGGGCCAGACGACCGAGGCTTCAACCCACCCTAAATCAAACGTGAAATGTCATTGCAGCCATTTGGGGAATAACTATGGAAGTAAGATTTCAGGCTCTTGTGCTCGTCCCTCTGTGCAACTCTACCTTTCAACAGTAAATAATATTTTTTTAAAAAGGAACATTTATTCTGATATAAAACATTTGAAATTCATGCAGGATTTTTCATAACATCCTACATTCATTTCATCACTCTTCACAATAGTCAAGATATAAACAAAATAAAGGTGTTCAAAATCAGATCTGCGTTTAAAGAATGATACAGGAACACAAAGGAATGTTATTCCAAATAAAAAAAAGGATGAAATCTTAGCACAGGCAGCAAAATAAATGGAACCGAAGAATATCATATAAAATGAAATGATCCAGATACAAAAAGACAAATACTACATATTTTCCTTCATAATTTGAAGGTTAAAAAACTGGAATTCAACAAACAATAATAATTAATACTAGAGGTTTCAGGAAGTAAGTACTATAGATATATTTTGGAAATTGTATTATTAAAAATAAAACAAGTGAAACTGAAGGAATAAGTTTCTAGTATGAACAGAATAATACAGTGACTAGGTGACCAAAATTATATATTATAATTATATAATATAAATACCAACTATGGAGTCTGTTGGTAAAACATATGTAATCAAATTCAAGCAGAACATGTCAGTGGATTCAAATTACACCACCATTTATTTTTCTTAAAGAACTTTATAGCTCTGCGAAAGTTTAAAATTTTTTAGATTTTGCACTTAAAATCTTAAGCTATGAAATATTTTGTCCATAAAAAGTTAAGCAATAGAATCCTAATCTTACATTTTTATATGACTCTCCAAGGTTATGGAACTTCAACTCTTATAATATTATTTGAACCAATACACATGTCAGATTCAACTGCACAACAGATTGTTTTGCTCTTACTTGTGAGAGAAAAAATAATTATCATTAATTATCTATTTAACATTAAATAATTCTACACACTATTTTGACCCAATAAACCATGAGCAATTACAGGCAGGAGTAACAAGTTTTAAGCAATTAGCTCTATTTCATTTCCCAATAGAATATGTTTCTTGTTATTTATTTATATCAAGTATCACTGTATGTTCCTGAATTTCCATAAACTTAAAATCAACAAGAATTACAATATTTTTATTGATTACTTGTAGTGAATTTAGAGAAGGGCAGTCTCATATAATAACTATATAGGTTTTTATACAATCCAACGAATTTATGAGGTGTTTGCTGTGACAGAGATGTCCCAGAATCATAGGTAATATTTTCTATTCCAGATATATTTTTCTTGATGTATTCAAGAAAACTTACACTATTTATAGAAAATGGTAATGGTTTGGTGCAAATTGAGGTAAATATTACTTTGATATCAAAACAAAGACACAACAAAATAACTTAAACATTTATGCACAATAAACACAGATGCAGAAATTCTCTACAAAATACTAGCTAATAGAATCTAAAAGCACATAAAAAATAAAAAATCATGATCAAGTATGACTTATCTCAGAAATGCAATGGTGGCTCAATATTTGCAAATCAATATATGCCATAAATCACAGTAATTGAATGAGAAGCAAAACCCAATTGGTCATATCAATAGATACACAGAAAACATTTGACAAGATTCAACACTCCATGATAAAAATCCTCTAAAATTAGACATAGAAGGAACATTGTTCAAAATAATAAAGGATATATATTTGTATTGAAAGATAAAATTAAATACAACTGGAGAATAGCTATACACATTTCCTCTCATCTCTGTCACAAGACCAGGATGCCCACTTTTGCTTCTGATATTCAATATATAACACTGCATTTAGGCATTTCGATAAAGAAATAAAGGGAATCAAATTTGGAAAAAATAAAGTGAGATTAGCTTTGTTCATAGATGATACTGAGCATGAAAAATCACCTAAGCACTCCATCAAAAAAATAAAAGCTGGTGATGAACTCAGAGAAATCAAGAAATCTCATTCACATTAGATATACACAGAGAACATATTAAGAAATAAATTCAACCAAAGAAGTGAAAAACCTCTACACTAAAATTTCAGACATTGATAAAAGAAATCAAGGACAAGGATACACACGCACACACAGTTATTCTTATCTATTCATTATAAAGACGAATATCATAAATGCCTAACCACCTAAAGCATTTTACACATTCAACACAATCTCTATCAAAATTCCAATGACATTCTTCATAATATCAGGAAAAAAAAAATCAACCCTAAAAGTCACATAGAGTCACAAAAGACCCAGAATAGTCAAAGTGGTCCTGAGCAGGAAAAAACAAGTTGTAGGTATTATCATAACTGACTTCAAGGCATATTATAAAGGTACAGTAACTAAAACAGCACAGTATGGGCATTAAAACTGATACAAACAACAAAAGAACAAAACAGAAAGCTCAGAAATTAATTCACATATATACACCTAAAATGTTTTTAACCAAAGTGCTAACACCATACAGCTTAGTAATGATAGTCTTTCACCAAATGCTGTTGGGAACTTGATGCATGGAAGTAGGCCTGCCTGCCTGCCTCACAGTTTGCTTATAAAACTCCTCGTGTTCTCTACACACTTTGTACTACTCAGTACACTATGGTAATTGTCTCTCCTCTGTTCTCTCTCCCCCTGTCCTGAGACAAAAAGATCTAGCAGAAGTTAATTACTATGGCATAGTTCATATAAACTAACGCATACATCAATGGAACAGAACAGAGAGCCCATAATTTAATACACATACAGGTCACTCTGGAAAAATGCTCAGACCATACAGGAGTCGCAAATGATGCTGCTAAAATAGGATGCATACAGGTGGAGAAATGAAATTAAATCCACACCTGCCACCATCTACAAAAATCAATCCATGATGAATCAAAGACCCACGTTTAAAACCTTAGACTATGAAGCTTATGGAAGAAAATTGAAGGGAAACATTTCAACACCCTGCCGTTGGGAGCTGACTTCTTGGAAAGACCCCAAAGCACAGGCAATAAAAGCAAAACTAAATAAAAAATTAAATTAAAAGATAAAAAATAAGAATACTAAAATCAGTAACTCTCATGTCTGTAGCTCTCATGTTTATAAAATCACCATACCAGCAAAAATCTACCTGTGTTTTTTTAAAGAACATAAAAACATTTTTATTGGTTTGTTTTAGCATAAAGTCTAAACTAAACTGAGACAAATTACTAGGGAAAGAACAGTAGTAAGTGAAGGGTTTTGTTGGATATGGCTTTTCAAAGAAAAAATGTTTTTAATTTAGTCTCGAAGAACAAACTTCTTTCTTGAAACAAAGAATTAAGGCAAAAATCAAGAAGACAATCATTGTCTCTAACGGCTATTAAATTCTTGCAGTGAGTGAAAACATTGAGAAATGTCAAACACATTCCCTTTCCTCTCTTTGTAACACCAGTTTTCAAATAAATAAAAACTAATTCTTAAAATAAAATGTAATCCCATGCGTCAAGTATGTGTGATTGAAATATAAGCAAGAAAATTCTTAAGGATATTAAAAAATTGTAATTATCTCATTTTCATCTTATTTCATTGTTTTATATACTTCCATATTCATATTCTCCTTTAAATACTTCCAGTGCTACTACGAGGCATAAGTGATTGCACATTTTCTAAACTACTGAAGAAAGGAAAGTTACGGATATTCAGAAAGGTAGATGAGTTGAATGAAATCAAACTCCACATGATTTGTTACTATTCACATCTACAAAATCTATTGAAAGGGAAGGAATAAGCATTTGATTTTTTATAGAATTATTTTTTCAGTTAATAAGTGTCATAACTTTAGCTTGCAGATAGTTTTATTGCATGAATTTTACATAAATATATGATAAATCAGCAAACAAGGGTATCTCAAACATTAATGAAAACGAAATTAAAATGTTTGCTTTGCAGCAAAATACTGAAATTTATGCACTTTTTGTAATGTGCAGTTTTTGGATATTTTGAAGGCCACATAAGTAAAGCATTACACATATCCAAATTGGACTTTTGCTAAAACTCACGTGCTTTGAAGAGATTTGTTATGTTAATAAACATCACTATACTAGGTTGGGATCATTGCAGTCTCAAATTTAGTAAAAACAAAACTGACATATATTAAATAGTTAGGGATATTCTACTTAAAGTCAGCCTCAAACATCCAGTTTTAACACAACTTGAAATCTCTTTCTTGGTTCGTTCTCTCTCCCTCTCTCTCTCTCTCTCTCTCACACACACACTCACTCACTCATACATACACACACACACACACACACACACACACACACACATTTTTTAGACATAAATTCTCAAGCATACATCCTTCAGCATACTGTGTAAAATCGACTAAGCAATTTAGAAATAGAATCTGTGTATAAAGTGTCTTGGTCTTCCATTTCAACTGCAAATACCTACAATGGTGATTTTACCATAACAGACTCCCATAGAGTTGCATAATAATTTGTGAGACATCTGTTATGCTAGATATTCTGTGATGCATGAAAAACTTTTGAATTTGAAAAAAAATAAAGGTATATATACAACAAAATGCAGGATCAGCTCCTCAATTGTTTGACTCTTCCCTGTTCATTATTTGAATTTCCATTATCCCTGAATGTAAAATCATGCTGTTTCAGTTCTATAGGGAATCAAGAAGAAACAATTACTCTAACCTTTGCAAATATTTAAAGACACAAAATAATAGATAAGATGTAACCATTATCTTATAACTGTGGATAAATAACCTTTACTATTCTAATAGGAAATGATTTTGCTAACAGCAAAAAAAGCACAGAACTATTAAAATAAAATATTAAAAACGAATATGTATATTTATCCATACATTTGTACTTAAATAGTTATACAGATAAATGTTTCTATAATTATTTGATCATTCAATACATTTGAACACTTCAACAAAACACACTTTTCATGTAACTACTGGGCAAATCTCATGAGTCTGAGAAATTTGTGTGAAATGGTATACATCTGAGGTTCATCATTTAAAGGAAGAAAAACGACTGCTAACTAGAACAACTAGAAGAACAGTATTTAAATTAAGAAAGAAATTGCAGACTTTCAGGTTTCGAGTAGAAGTCAGGATAATAATGGGAAGAGTAATGCCTACTAAATGCTGAATGGTTGGCCTGAATGATTAGTCCTACTAATCATATAATCCAGGAACCAAAAAAGGGGCATACAGAACAAGAAATGTGTGAAACTAAAATACAGACACCATCACATTTTCCTTCCAAAGCAATGTATTAACTATTATAAACAGACTTCATGTCTTGTACTGAAAATCATAGAAATCCATAATCTCAGGAGATATATTCCTGAATGCTATAATCACAAACATTAAAATTATAAAAGCATAAATCCCAAAAACTAGAATTCTCACTTTAAATATCATTCACCTATGCCAGCCATGTGTTGGCAGTGAAAATCTGGGCAAACGGAGACTCTAAAGTGAACTAAGAGCCTATGAAACTATGTCACATAATGCAATGTAATTAATAAAAAAAAAATATTTTTTTAAAAAAGTGAACTATGCCAGCCAATGGATTCTGGAGATATTTCAACATGCATGGAATGGCCAGACTGGCAGCAATTCAGAACTGTTGAACTATCAAAACCACTTGAGCAGGACGCTCAGAGCATGTGCCACCTTGGGGACCTGGGATGGGTGGAAGTCTGGGTGGTGTTTCTTCCTTTTTCTTTCCTCTTACTCCATTTAAATAAAAATAATAATAATAACCTGGAAACAATGATCTTGCACACTTTTCTGTATCCCTTGACTCTTAGTGCCCTGATCAACTATGTAAAGATTGTAAAAATAAAATTACATAAAAGAATTATGTGTGTGTGTGTGTGTGTGTGTGTGTGTGTGTGTGTGTGTGTGTGTGTACACAGAAAGCACAGAAAACTACATTCTGGAAAAGGGAACAATGCATTTTCAGCTGCATAGAGGTTAGGTGCCAAATTACTCAACTGTGTGCTATTTCCTTCTCTCTACAGCACTGTGCTTGCCTTCAAAAAAATGCCCTTTGGGGGCCAACGCTGTGGTGTGGCTGGCAATGCCACCACCTTCAATAAAGCTTCCCCTTTAAGTACCAGTTCATGTTGCAGCTATTCCACTTCCAGTCCACCTCCCTGCTAACAGCCCAGGAAAAGCACAGGGGTAAATGCTTAGGACCCCCGGTACCCACAAGGAAAACCTGGAGGAGGCTCCTAACTTTGGATTGCATCACCTTAACTCTGACAACCTAGGCCATGTGGAAAGTGAACCAACAGATGGAACACTGTGTATGCATCTCCTTCTCTAAATAATTTGTTAAAAGTTTTTTTTTTTAATTTTTATCGCAAAGCCAGATATACAGAGAGGAGGAGAGACAAAGAGGAAGATCTTCCCTCCAATGATTTTCTCCCCAAGGGCCTGAAACGGCAAGTGCTGTGCCAATCTGAAGCAGGAGCCCACAGCTTCTTCTGGGTCTCCCACTTGGGTGTAGGATCCCAAGGCTTTGGGTCATCCTACATTGCTTTCCCAGACCACAAGCAGGAAGCTGGATGGGAAGCTTGGCTGCTGAGATTATAACCGGTGCCCTTATGGGATCCCAGCGCTTTCAAGGTGAGGACTTTAGCCACTAGGTCACCGTGTCAGGCCCTTTAAAATTTTTTTTAAATGCTTCATTTATCTGTATTGCCATTCCTTCTAGCTGATGAACTTTCAGCAACTCTTACTCTCATGAAGCCATTGTTGCCTGAAGAAGCCAGCAAAATTACTGACCAGTCCAAAAATAATTGTATGGTAGGATAAGAAAACATTTATGCAACAGTGTTGCTGTGCAACCACCAGTATTATTTTTGTTAAATTTGTGATCTGTATATGAGAACATGCTGAATAAATTTGCATGTACCTAAAATAGTACAGATGTATGGCACAGAAGGGAAAATTTAATAGGGAGTGCTTATGTCAGTATATATCAAATCAGGGACGAGTTTCCAAAAGAACAGTGCCATATAGAGAAAGGATGTAAAATAATTCTTGGAGAATATCCTTGCCCTAAAACAAAACAAAATGAAGCTATTCATCAGACTGCAAGGCTTTACAACATAGATAGTGACTGAAAATCAGCCTGTCCTAACACGCATCTCTGCCCTTGCCCAGTAGCTGTCCCTCTAACCTACATGGATACGTCAGAAATGTTTCTTTTTATTCACTATGTTAAGTTGTAGCATTACTGTTTACAATAGGCTGTACAGTGCATTTCATATATATATATATATTGAACAAAATCGGAGATAGAAGATGTGTAGAGACTCGGAGTTCTAATTTACACTACCCAATTTTGGCAAATCTGACTCCTGGTGTTTTATCACAGAGTTGATCTGTGTTAAAGCATTGCGTGTGTATGTAAAAATATTGCAGCTTTCTCAGGAAATGAAGAGTTATCGTTTCTGTGATCTCAGTTTGGGAGTGATAAAATGTCTCAAGATCGTAAACCTTTAGTTTTGCAGTGATTGCCCACTGCTTTTTGTGACCCATGTTGTCTGTCTCTCATGGCTTTTAGGTGACTACAGGCATAAAGCTGGGTGGGTGCACACATTTACTAAACAGAGTGATATGTATTCATACATATTTACCTTTTTGCCTTACTTCTTTATAAATAATATTATGAACTCACCAATATTATACTTATGTGATCTCTATTAGCACATCTGAATATTTATGCTTGTAATATGTATTTTATATTATATTTTATTGTGTAAAATTTCCTATAAATTATTTCTGTTCTGTATTTATAACATATAACTTCCACTTAAAATGTAAATAAATGTATTTTCCAAGATTTTTTCTATATTTTTGTGATTTTCATATTTTACAATAGTAAAGTTTGGATATTTCACAATTTCAAAATTTAAAAACATGATAGCTAGAATTTTGTCTTTTAGAGTTATTATCCAACCTTCCCAATGTTTATTCAAATACATGAATCAGATTAAACCACTGGATAGAAATGATTACAAAAGCTGGCTTGCATTCTGAAACCTGCATTGACAACATTCACATAATAAGTACAGACCATGAAAACATTAATTTCAATCATGTTTCGTGCATTACTTTTAAGAATAAATGCTCCATGCATCATAAATTGGACACATGTAACAAAGAAAAAATGGAAGGTCCTAGAGAAATCATAAATCAGACAATAAAAAGTTATCTTTGAAAAGCATAATCTAAAATTAATATCATCAGTAGCCACAAAAGAATTATGACACAGTAACAAAATAAGTACTCTTGGCTATAGGTAAGTTTCTCAAAATTCGAAAAACAGAAAAGAAAGAAAAAGAAAAAAAAAACTTAAAAGACAAACTTAAGAAATAAAATTTACAAAGAAACACAGGAAGAATCCAGAGACTCAACAAAGATGCTCAGATGATAAATTTAAAAGATGCAATGTTCAACTAATGCAAAATCTAAAGAGAGAAACAGAACAAAAAGGGAAAGAAGAATTTTCCAATGGAATCTTATAAAATTCCTCCCAATCCTTTAAAGCTCAATATTGAGAAGACATACTTGATAAAAAGCTAAATGACTGACTATAGACCACAATGAGAAATCTAAAATTGTAAATCTTTTCAAATGAATTTAGAATGCACACACACAGATTATCTTTAAATGCCCTTAATTTGGTCAATTCCATACTGCATTCTAGAAGGCAGTAGCCATGAGGCTTTGAAAGCCAGAAGAAATATTACTTCATTCTAGAATTGCATAAGCAGACAAATTTACACTCTTACAAATGAGTTAGTCACTCATCAAAATAGAGTAGCTAGTAGTTATTATAGTAGTTAGTAGCTGGAGGAGTAAAATTGGTGGGCTGGAATTAACACAACAATGAAGGAACTATCAGGATGATAAGCTGCAGCAGACCAAGAGGGCTGCAATCCACAGAGCAGTTTAAAGTGGATGCATGTGTAAGGAAAGATAACTGAAAAAAAAAAAAAAAAAAAAAAACAACACTGGTTTTTTTGAGTGGCAGATGAAACAATCAGTATTTGTATGTAGAAAAAAGTAAATAAAATAACAGAAGCCCAAGACCCTTTAAACAAAACCTTTCCAAAGCGAGCAACTGAGAAAAAGTAAAATACCAATTTTACGGATTGGGGCAGTTGCAGCCAGGTATACGTTAGCGTTATGAGAGAGCAAACAAAACAATAACTTTGTACTCAAGGAGCAGTCCTTGGACTGGTGCCAGTCATCCAATATGTACTTCCAGAGAGAGGTAAGTTTAAAATACAATTCAAAAACCAAAGCTTTTGTTCCACCAGCATTCCTTTTTCAAGCAAGATTTGCTCTCAGAAGGAAACAGGCAGTTGACTTTTTTTTTAACACTGGTTCTTTATTCAGTCACAAGCAGTGGTTTAAGCACTATCACATCAGAACATTAGTACGTATAGTTTAATGATCATGGCTCAAAATAACAATTATGACAAATGTGTTGTGAAGAATGCCTAATTTGACACAGTTGCTTTCCAACTAGAATGAAAAATTCAAATGAACCTAAAATGTCTGAATCAAAAAAAAAAATCAGTAAAAGAAAAGTACAAAATATATTGAGGTAATTATTTTTAATGTTCAAATGATAACACTTTTTACTCTTATATACAGGAATTCTAAACAATGTTAGGGCAGGACAGATGCTGGTTACTTTTCATATATTTTATTATTATTCCTTATTTCTCCTGGATACATTTTTTTTTAAATAAAATGGTTTTTAAGCAAAGAGTTTACAAGAATTGGAGGTTTCATTAAGAATTTGTTTTTGAGCATATTACTTTACAGAAACTGACACTTATTACTCTTCAAGTCTATGTTAGAAAGTAAAGAAAAACCTAAGTCATAAGTAACAACTATGAGAACAATGAAAGGGAATAGGACACAGGACTAATCAGACAGAAAATTACAAAACATTAGCAACACTGGAGAAGACAGAAATAACAAAAACTAAAGCAAAACTGACAAAAATAGAATGAGAAAAATATAGTAGAGGAAATAAATTGTGAATATGCAAGAAAAATACTGGAACAAATGTTAAACAACATAAATGTGATTTTTTTTTAAACCAGGAACTACTAATAGCTTTGTAAATTGCAAAGCTTGAGCAATACACAACTTGTGATTTTCTGAGGACCAACATTTTGCAGCAGCACTTAGTATTTTTAGAAACACAGATCTAACAAGAAAGTAAAGTAAAAAGAAAGACATGTTAAATATGTGACTAGATTTCCAAAATCCCTATGCAGATCAATTCTTCTGTTCTAAACAACCAAGCTAAAACATCAACGTCAGTTTCCTTGCTGAATACTGATTAGATAAATTAATGGAGGTAGAACTGACTAGTGAAATCTAATTACAATCATTTCTAAAAGCAGTTATTGCCTGATTCCCCAGTTTATTGGCATTTTATGAGTTCTACTGATAAATCAATTCTAATCACTTCATAAACTAGAAAATTTCTATTGTGAGATCAATTATTGTCACAAAATCAATATCTGCTACTTCGGAATTATTATTAAAACAATGTCCCAAAAAAGAAATTCTGCTAAAACAAAAGCCAAATATCTCTATGTCTACAGTGAATCAACGATTACTGCATATTTTGTATTAGATATATAATACAGCTAATTCACTAGTAATTATATCAAATATAAAACACAGAAATAAAATGATTTGTGTTGAGGCCAGCACTGCACTATAACAGGCAAAGCCTCTGTCTTCAGTGTTGGCTTCCCATCTGGGAACTAATTTGTTTCCCAGATGCTCCACTTTCCAGACAATTGCCTGTTTATGGTGGGAAAATAGTGAAGGATGGCACAAGTCTTTGGGACCATCCACCCACATGGCAGACCTGGAGGAAGCTCCTGGCTCCTGGCTCCTGACCTGGGATCAGCTCAGTTCCAGCAATTGCAGTCACTAGGGAAGTGAAACAGTGAATGAAAGGTTTCTCTCTATCTCTGTCTCTCTCTGTATATGTACAATCCTGCCTTTAAAATAAAAATATTTTTTAAATTTAGTTGCATTAAATAATAAAATGGAAAATATAAACAAAGGTTGAGATCAAATCAGTTATAAAGAATCTTTCAACAACAATAAAAGCAAAGCTCAGGATCAGCTAGCTTCAACTCTAAGTTCCACCAAAATTTGTTTGAAGAACTCATGTGAATTGTTTTTACACTATTCAAAACGACTGAAAACAATGGAACTCATGCAACCTTATTCTATGACATGAGCATTAATTTAACTTCAAAACCAAAGATGCAAAATCAGAGAAGAAAATTATCACTAGTATCACTGATGAAGATAAAAGCAAAAATGCTTAACAGAAAACCAGCAAATCAAATTCTCTGTAACAAAGATGGAATAAACCTAGATTCCACTAACTTATGATTGGATTTAGAAAATCTCATAGATCTACATGATAGAAGAGTATTCCAAAATAAACTCCTGACATTTTCAATAAAATGGATAGAACTTGAATACATTTTCCTATGTGAAATATCAGATCTCAAAAAGAAACACATCGCATTTTCCCTCTTATGTATGGCAGAACAGAATATAAAGATTATGTGATATACTGTTTGGTACATTACAATAACTATTGTTTTGTTGAATCATACAGGATTAGACAATGTACCCTTCTTAGGGGCTTATCATTGTGATGAATTCCTCAATTTGTGTTTTAATATCAGTTTTTCAAGAAAAATTTTTGAAGAAAAATCCCCTATCTTGGGATGGCTGAGATTCAGAAAGATGGAATTAATGAACTTTCAGTTTAAACTTTCATTAGAATACTGAGTGGAAAACCTTTATCAGTTAGAGTTGTTAAGATTACAAGTAGCACTTCTCAATTATTTGCTTAAACACACTCAGCTTTCTTATCAGTGTGTGAGTAGATACTGTTGAGTGGGGAAGACATGAAAGGTTGAAGAGGACTAAACAACTTTATGTCCTCCTTATCATTTAGTAAAAATTTTTTTTTAAATGCTTAAAAAAATACTCAGGAGACTGTGGTAAATAAAATATTGGTATCCAAATATATTCTTGCTCTAAGCCCTGGCACTTGTAGCCCTGTTACCTTAATGCCAAAAGGAATTTTGTATTAAACTTTATCTACACTTCTTGGAATATGGAAATTTCACTTGGCAATTTGATTCCACTGTTAATAACAGGGAATTCTCCTGTGTTCATTTTATTTTAGATTCCCCATTGAGAATTTACCTTTCATGTTTCATCCATCAAGAGAGAAAACACCAAGAATGCATTTTATTTCAATTTTATTTTAACTTTAGAATTCACACACACAAAAAAACTTCCTAAATTAGTTCATCACAATTTCTATCAGGGTGACATCATTTTTCAGAAGTCTCCTTTGAATAACTTTTCAAGTAAAACTACAAAAGCCACATTGTATTTGTGAGGCTTTTACTATTGAAAAAGCTGGGTTTTTTTTTAAGAGGCTCTTTCATTTATTGATTCACTCCCCAAGCAGTCACAAAGGCCAGAGCTGAGCCAATCTGAAGCCAGGAGTCAGGAGCTTCTTCCAGATCTCCCACGAGGGGGTAGGATCCCAAGGCTTTGGGCGTCCTTAGGTGCTTTCCCAGGCCACAAGCAGGGAGCTGGATGGGAAGCAGAGCTTCCAGGAGTAGAACATGCACCCATATGGGATCCCAGCACATTCAAGGCAAGGACTTTAGTCACTAGACCACTGAGCTAGACCCAAAGAGCAGTTTTGTATGCCCTGTGGCCCATAATTTTTATAAGAATCTCCTGAAGTAGGCAGAATGGCATTATTGGTTTCATGCAAAGCCAGAAGAGTGGAAGGCAGACATGAAACACAATTATAACATACTAAGCCGTAAGAGTCATTCTCTAGATTCATTCTACTTATATTTTTGAAACTGTCTTTTAATCTATCCTTTCCTTTTACTTACACTATCTCCCCTGCATTTAATGTAATTATCAACTCATATATAAAGTGGAATAATAAAGCAGTCATTTCCCCTTCTCCCCATACCCTGATCAATTTAATCTGCTTATTGTATTATAACTTTCAGACTCCCTTATTCAAATGATTTGAGAGTTCAAGGGCTCAGTAACTCATTATTACCTAAAAGATAAACTCAACCCATCTTTACCTGCCTGCAGCCTGCACAAAAGTTCAGATGGCATTGATTATCACAACCTAAAATGTTTGGGAAATATGTTGCAGAAGATTGTCAACTTAGGAATATCAGAAATCTCAGGACTCTTCCATTCCTTTCCTGCTATGGGATCATGTTCATATTCTAAGAAAACTCAACTATAAAATGAGGACAACTGTAATTAAGCCACGACACTATGCTAAAATTGATGTAATCTGTCACACATATAATGCACAAACACTTGCTTACAATTATTCCTTATTATCACAGCTCACATTCTACTACATATTACTTCAAATTATTTCACTTCAATTGAACCTATAAGACATGGAAATATTTTTCTATGACATATATTTACTATTATATATAGATTCTTTTTGCCACTTGCGTTATATGTAGTCCCAGGGAGAATGTTGTAACATATGAAGTTAAAGCAAAGTGTAATTAAAACAAAAACTTCTCAGGTAACATCCTTGAAAACGCAATAGTTCCACAAGTTTCATCACAAATATAATAAGACATAACAAAATATGGTGACTTTCCTACATCCTATCAGTGCTAACACAGCTGAATGAATAGAACCACAGCTCTGACACAGTTCTTTATAAGCAATATGCTCCGTACAGATGTGTCAAAAGACAGTAAGAGTAAATGAAATGAAAACTAGCTCTTGATATTGTCAAGTAGGATGAATTTTGCCAGTAAAATCAATCAAACATATAAGATATTAATCATCAACTTAATAAATTTAAAAATTACCCATGAATGAAAAGATGTTATTCACTATATTCAAATATTAGGTTGTTACATAAATCTACTTATCATTTTTTTCAAGTTTCTTGAAATGGTACTAATATATTTCTTCCAGCCTCCATTAAACTTTTATAAGCTCAATGATCCCAGCTAATGTATATCTCATTGGCCTACCAATTGCTTATTTTTATATTCTATCAGTAAGCATATTTCGCATTTACTAGCAACAGCTCTAAATATTTCAGTAGCTCACAGTCCATTAGACACAATTAGTATAAAATGTCTGTAGATGACAAAATAAGAAATTAAGTTATTAGGAAATCAATCAAAGAATATTGCAAGGATAGCAGCAGTGGATAATAATAGTGCCGTGATGGTGAATGAAGGAGGAGGGCTTTTAAAAGCAAGTGCATTTGATTAGTTCAACTGAGAATGTGGAACACCAGATTTACAAGGTTTTTCTCTGATAAGGACACATGCTAGGTGGTATTTTATAACAGGATAACACAGCAGATCCTTCAAGGACAAAATAAAAAGGCAAAATTTCCTTGTAATAGAAAATGGTTACGTTAGATAAGATCTTGAATATCACTGTTGTCCCTGTCACTACTGAAGTAATACGTTAGTAATTTTACCCTCATCTTTGCTTAGCCTGAGCATCAGTAAAGAATTTTATCCCCCTTAAAGCGTAATAAACATTTCACAAGTGTACCTTGAGTAATACATGTAAAATAATTAAAAGTACAGATGAAATGCTGTTATTTAGCCCAAATTTTCCATATTTCAGCAATAACTGATACCTCTAATAGTGTGCATGCAAAAATTTGTATACTTTTAGGTGTTTACAGATTCTTTCTATAATGCTATTACTACCAAGAATCAGTGCTCCTTTTAATATGTTTCCAGTAGACCCAGTACAACGGCTCAGTAGCTAAATCCTCATCTCACAAGTGCTTGTATCCATTTGGGCACTGGTTTATATCCTGGCTGTTTTACTTCCCATCCAGCTCCCTGCATGTGGCCTGGGAAGGCAGTGAGCCTTGGAACCCTGTACCTGCATGAGAGATCTGTAGGAAGCTCCTGGATCCTGGCTCCTAGATATGGATCAGCTCAGCTCCAGACATTATGGCCACATAGGGAATGAACCAATTGATAGATCTTTCTGTTTCTCCTTCTTTCTATAAACCTGACTTTCCAATAAAAATAAATAACTGTTAAAAAATAAAAAATAAATAAAAGTTCCATAGTGCCATTGTTTTTTCTTTACTTACTTTTGCTTCCACTCTGGTTCTTTCATACGCATCACATACAATGCAATTATTTCTTTCTGTACAGTCACCCTATCATTTACTCTTAGTTTTAAAGAAATATTTGAAAGGCAGAACAACAGAGAAAGGGAGAATCGGAAACAAAGAGGCCATCCTTCTACTGGTTGACTACACACAGGGCCACAACAGCAGCGTTGGGCCACGCCAAAGGTCAAGTGCTTGAAACTGCATCAGAACATCTCAATTAGTTGGCAGGCCACCAAATCCTTAGGCCAGCCGCTCTGCCTTCCCAGGGACATCAGTAGGAAACAGAATTCAAAGCACATTTTCTGGAACACTCAGATATGGCATGCAATATTCCCAAGCAGCGACTTCATGCACTACATCACAACAGTGGTTCCTTATACTACTTAAATTCGTCTACCTCCTATGACTCAAATGTAAGCAGAAATATATGATCTTATTTGAGATTGTATGTCTTCACTTCCATTATAAATTGCTTCTGTATAGAAGACACATTTATTTCCATTGGGATAAAGTCTATGGGACAATTAAAAGGATAACCCCCCACCCCCTTTAAATTCCTGTCTCTTCTTTCTGGGCTTTAAAACATCCTTATTATAATATTCACAGCACCTCACTGCTTGTAACAATTCTAATTGTAATACATAGATACTCTTTATTCCCTCTAAAATATAGTATATTTAGGGTGGACGTACGGTACAGTTTTAAGTTATTACTAGGAAAGCCTGTACAGAGTACTTTATTTGAGTCCTGGTATTTCCACTTTCCATCCATCTTCTTGGCTGAGAGTAAAAAATGATGGCTCCTGGACTTGGGTCGCAGACACCCAGATGAGAGTCCTCCATGGAATTTCAAGTCCATGGTTTTGGCAGGTATATCTAGGATTTGAGAAGTAAACCACTGGATGCATGATCTATTTCTCTCCCTTTCAAATAAAATAAGTCTTAGAGCACAGAATATATTTACAGTGCAGCCCCTTTAATTTTTTCCAACATTCTATTACACCAATTAGCTTTTGCATTGCAACTGTAGTTTTACCAATTCTTTACAAAATCTCTGCCTTCAATTAACTCTGCCCTATCTTCCAAAACACAGTATTTGTACAATTTTCTAACAGAGACTTGAACTTCTAGGAAAAGTTCTCTTTGAATACTTTTTATGGCTGTCAAGACACATGCATTTATGAAACACTACATTGGGCATCTCATTCTCTCGTTTATAGCTTTTAAATGACTTTTTTTTAAAGATTTATTTTTATTATTTTTTCATTGGAAAGGCGGATATACAGAGAGGAGGAGAGACAGAAAGATCTTCCTTCCGGTGATTCACTCCTCAAGTGAGCGCAACAGCCGATGCTATGCCGGTCTGAAGCCAGGAGCCTCTTCCGGGTCTCCCACGCGGGTGCAAGGTCCCAAAGCTTTGGGCCGTCCTTGACTGCTTTCCCAGGCCACAAGCAGGGAGCTGGTTGGGAAGCAGGGCCTCCAGGATTAGAACCAGTGCCCACATGGGATCCTGGGCTGCAAGACGAGGACCTTAACCACTGCTCCATTGCGTCGGGCCCAATTCATTTCCTCTTAATCATGCAATTACTCATCATTTTGTCTTCACTGGCAACAATACGTATCACAACACTCACTTAATCAATAATTTTTTACTGATATTATATAAAGTTGTACATATTATGAAAGAAGGTCATGTGTCATGATATTGGTCCATCTTGGATAGGCTTTCACCAAGAGTGAGTTTTGCCATTTTTACTGCTTTCTTCCATCTCATATAGAGCTAGATGTATCTGACTTCTGACATGAAGCCAAAACTGAACATATGAATGAGCAAACTTTTATCAGGAAAATAAATTTATCTTGATAGCTATTTGTGCAACTTAACTTACAGGAATTGATTAGAATGAAATTCAAACACATGAATTCCAATGTGTGGATCCTCCTATTTCTTTGTTCATTATTAAGACAACTCCTTAAATTTTTATTGACTGCGATTAGGGTTTTACAATTGCAAAATGCAATTAAAGAGAATCAAAATCATTGAAAGCTGTAGGTAGTAGGTAGAACTTTCCCCTTGGTATCAGCGCATCCATATTGGAGTGCTGGCTCAAGTTCTGCTCCTCCACTTTCAGATACAATTTACTGATAATTTACCCTTGGCAGAAGCACATGATAACTCACATGTTTCAGTCTCTTCCAGCTTTCTGCCACATGAGAAACACAAATGGAGAACCAGTCTCGGGCTTGACCTAACTCAGCCCTACTTGTGAACATCTGGCAGTTTAACATCAGATGGAAGAATTCCCTCCACCAATCTGCCATTTCAAATAAACATTTTAAAAGCACATTAAAAAACAGTATAAAAGTTTCTGATTGGTCACTTAGATGCTGTTGGTTTTTTGGGGGGAGTTTGATTTGTGGGGTTGTGCTCTCTAGGAAACCTTTACATGAGCAGGTAAGTCTAAGGGGTTAAATGTAAGTAGTAATTACTTTCTGTCCCAAACCTAGAATTTCCCCGCCAAGACCTAGAACTCCTAAATGAACCTGACCAATACAGTGTCATCAATGGTCCCCTGCTGGTACCCTCTCCTTTTCATTGACCATGCTCAGAGAGGTGACAGTAGGATAGTAAAGCAAAAGGTTACTGAAGAATAATCCAAGAGAGCAATGGAATAATCAAGGTGGCACACAGAAGCCTTTTTCGTCACTTTATTCCCAAAACTATGAGGGGCATTGACAAATAATATGCTCTCAACATTTATGATTCACATTTGTGATGGAGATCTGGGAAGTGCATACTTTTGGGCTAAGTGTGTGGTTTCAAACTACTCTTATCTAGTTCCAGTTGAGCTTCCATTTTTTTAAAGATAGTTTATCAAAAGTTAAACTGCAAGACAGGTGGCCTTTGATGGCTTACAGCAGACATCAGAATCCTTGGATTTCCCCCAGAGGTTGGTCTTATCAGCTGGAAAAGTGGTAAATCCATGAAAGGAGCAACTGACAAAAGTAGGGCCAGCTGTACCACTCCCTCAATTCAGTAAATTCTCATGGATGATACAGGACAAACAAGAACATCTTGGGATAAAATCTACGAAGTTGAGTCCTAGTGATATCTTGATCCTGCATTGAAGGACACTTGGAGATAGGATCAGTTCCATGTTGATTATACAGCAACACAACCACTTTGTCAGGACTCTACAAAAATACATTAGTATGTCTGCGTAATACACATGTACCTTGTCAAAATGCCAATAAACTAGTCATGATATGCTTTCTCCCATGAAAACTGTAATATGACCTGTTTTTCAAATCCTTTAAAGATAAGGAATGGGTAATATAAGAGGTCAAATCTTACTATGTTTTCACAAAACAATTTTGATTGATTCATTCATTCATTAGAATAGGGAATTAGGGGAATACATTGGGATATTAGATCAGCCAATATTGCCAGGTCATTTCTAAAAGCAAAGCAAATTGCTATCATAATAATAACATCAAAAGCAATTTCCAGCATGTACTGAGGATCTACTGGAAACTAATTCTATTGAAACATATAGATACTTTTTTTTTTTTGTATTTTACCTAGGAGTTAAGTGCTAATATTTCCATTTAACAGTTAAACTTAGTAATAGAATTTTAGAGAAAGTAGAAGTGCCTTTTTAAGATCTCCAACTTCAGAAGTTGAGCTCTAAAACTAAGTGTCCAGAGAGTTTACTTCAGATGACAGTGCTACATTTAATTTTTCTTGAATCATTGTTCCTTTCTTTGTCATCCTTGGAGATAGAGGTCAGATACCATGAAGGAAAAAAAAAAGATCTATATATTTAATCCGTTTTCTGGACACTTAAACTATCTCAATGGAATAATTTTAAAAGGCAGACATGGTAAAGTGAAGGATTTCCAAATTGTAAAGTTCCTACAGGACTAAGAAAGCTTTGATGTTCCCCTCACCTTCAACCAGTTTCTTTTGACTGCTTGGCACTACCAACTCTGTTCCGAGAGCATTTACTTTTAGAAATTTAACTGAATTCTGTCTTTTGAGAACATAAATCTTCTCCAATCCAAAAAAGGAGGGGAGGGGAGGGGAGGGGAGGGGAGGGGAGGGGAGGGGAGGGGAGGGGAGGGGAGGGGAGGGAGGGGAGGGGAGGGAAGGGGAAGGGAAGGGAAGGGAAAGGAAGGGAAGGGAAGGGAAGGGAAGGGAAGGGAAGGGAAGGGAAGGGAAGGGAAGGGAAGGGAAGGGAAGGGAAGGGAAGGGAAGGGAAGGGAAGGGAAGGGAAGGGAAGGGAAGGGAAGGGAAGGAGGGAGGAAGGAAGGAAAATCCAAAAGCAAAAACTAAACACCTCTGTGTGTGTCAGTATTGCCACAAATACAGACTTTTGTTTGTATCTTTGTAAAACCGGTGTTTAAAAATGTTTGATCAACTGGTTGATCCTCTACCTCCAAGCACCATCATCCCATAAATGTGCCAGTTCATGTGCCTTCTGCTCCACTTTTGATCCATCTCCTGTTTATAGCCTGGGAAATCAGTGGAGCACGTCCCAAAGCCTTGGGATCCTGTACCCACAAGAAAGACCCAGAGGAGGCTCCTCGTTTTGGATAGACTCAGCTCTGGCCATTGTGGCCATCTGAGGATTGAACCAGCAGATGGAAGTTCTTTGTCTCTGTAAATCAGCATTTCCAAAAATAAATAAATAAATAAATCTTTTAAAAAAGAGAATGCTATGTTACAATAGTTTTAGCTATCTGTGATCACTTTATATCTATAAAATCATTTTTTCCATTCAGTTAGTTCTTAAAGAGACTGCCTATAAACAAGGGTTTTATTTAATTATTCATCACATTTTACTTGTTAAATTGCTTACTTGGTGGAGCATTATGCCTTTTTGCTGTTACATAAATCTAAAATAGCCACTAAAAAAGGAGAGGTGAGAGCTTGAGAAGTGGAAGGAAAAAAGAAGAAATAGATTCTTAGAATTACATACATGAAGTATATAAAAACTGTTAAAAACTAATTAAAAATTTTAAGAAAGATGTTCTATCTCTGGTTCCCTAAGGAAGTATAGGAAAGTAACTTTTATAAGCAGCAAATGGCAAACACCGATGGTCTTATGATGTTGACCATTCCCTTCCTACCACATCATCCAGTCAAGCCAAAGCCATCAGTCCAGAACTAAATCTGGTCTCCTATGCGGGTGTCATGGACCCAACTATCTGATCAGTAATCTTTCTGCCTTCTATGTTGTGCTTTAGGAAGAAATAGGTCAAAAGTACAGTAAACAGGACTTGAACCTGATATTTGGAATGTGGGTGTCCAATTTGCAATATTTTGTGGGGTTTTTTTTTTTTTCATACCAAAGATCAACGTTATCACGCAGTTTAAACTTTGGTATTGTTTTTCTCTTAAATGTATAGAAGATCCTCTTTCCGTCATTAAAGCCAAAGGCATTTCAACCTTGGGCAGAAACAATTCATAGTGGAAAAAAGGAAAAAAAAAAAAAAAACACTACAGAAACTATGCCTCTATCGAGGGCTTTGCTTTAGCTTTCTGGAGGGTTCAGAAGGCAGGATACAGCGGGCAGACATTACTCCTCACCCACACATCTGTGAGGCACTGAAAGGTGCTCTGTATCATGGATTAATGTTTTCTGGAGAAATATAACCAGTAAGATCTTGACAGACATGTGTGTGTATACGTGTGTGTGTGCACTTGCATGTGCAGGGAGGAGAAAAAGCTTTGAGAATATATATTTACGTGTACAGTAATGTCTATATATTTGCCCCCAACCTAGCTGTATTAAGGACAGTTTCCTCTAGTTCTAAATAGGTACTGAATTTTTCCAACAATGAGGCCTTAAAAATCTTTGCATCACTTAAATCTTAAATGTTTCTCCATTCTTTAATATTTTGTCAATCACCAGATTTTGTTATTTCTTTCTCACAACATTGCTTTCTCCATATCTCATTTCTTTTTTTGTTGGTGATGCATTAAATGAAACATGAGTTTCGAATTATTATCTGAGCAATGAGTATAGACAAAGAGTGTGAGAGATCAGTGTGTATGCATGTGTGCAAGTACAGAAATTAAACTTGGATACTTCTTTCAGAAAATTTATATTTATATTTATACATGCTTCATTTATAACTTTGGAAGGATGCCAGACAATTTGACAGTACTTAGGTTTTCCTTTAAAAATGTTGAAGTTTCCTGTGGAATGTCACGCAGACATTTTCACCTAAAAGTAGTGGGAAAAAAAAGTTTTTGTGAGTGAGAAAATGGAGATTCAGAGATAGATAAAGAAAGGAAGAAAGATTATCTGTGTTCAGTGTTCAGCACCTACCAAGATGTACGTGGTTTTGTTTGTTTGGGTTTGGTTTTAGAATTATATCTCAGCTCCCAGGAAAGGAACCAGCAAAGCATGGACATTTAACATGCTTCTTAAATTAATGAATGAATTTGATACTTCACGTCTGCTTCCATGTTGAGATTTTTACTTTACTACTTTGAGCATACAATGTTCAAGGAAAAAGTAACCTGAATTTTTACTGAATAAAAAGAACTGATACCTTGTGTATCATTAGTATGCATATCAAGTACTGACTCAGAAGGAGAGCAACAACAGGACAAACTTTAATTGTATAAAAGAACTGTCTCAATCTGCGTGAAGTCCACAAAATACTAAAACAAGGTGGAAGGACCACCATTTCTCCAGTCAGAGGACAAGTATAATCATCCACAATATTGAAAATCCAAGCTTTTAAGGTTATTTTCCCTAGGTTTAAAAAATAGAATCTATTTTACATTCTTCAAATTCAGTACTTTTAAAAAGGTTTTATTTTTATTTGAAAGGCAGAGTTACAGATAGAAGCAGAGAGAGAGAGAGAGAGATAGGAGACAGAGATCTTCTATCCTCTGGTTCATTTCTCAAATGGTCCCAATGGCCGGAACTGAGCTGAGCTAAAGCTAGGAGTCTGGAGCTTGGCCCAAACGTGGCCATAAGAAGAAGTTGTAATTTAAGTGAAGCAACTGGAGCAACCCATTTGGCATGTTTATTCCATAGGCTGAAGCTTAAACTACTACACAACGGTGCCCATCCTTTAAACACATCTAATATTACCAAAAATAGGTTGGCATCAGTGAACAGGAAGAGACCAATGGCTCCAAATGTTATTGATAAAAATTAAATGGAATGTTAATTGCCGGAATTGAACAATACATACTATGTGTGTGTGTTGAAATTCACTATACCACTTAACATGCACAAGTATCATATGTTAATTCAGAACATATGCTAGCATCAATAAAGACATTGCATTCTTTAATTCAATAATATATGAAATAGGTGAGACTGAGAGGATGTAATACTGTTTACCTAATGCTAAGCAAAATTACTACCCATGCATTTGTTGTCTCATAAGGAGAATCACAGGGTTTAATATCCATTATCAGGATAACCTGAGAAGTAGAAAGAAGCACTTTAATAAACTCCTGGCTGTCACCTTTATTCTGGCAAATGAAAATAGATAGGCATTAGTGATTAAGTCACACTGTTCTTTAATGATAGCATTAGTTAAGTACATAGCTATGTTTTGTTTGTTTGTTAAAAGATTTATTTATTTTATTAGAAAGCCAGATTTTACAGAGGGAAGGAGAGACATACCCCACTGGTTCACTCCCATGTGGCCACAATAGCAAAAGTAGAAATGATTTGAAGCCAGGAGATTTTTCCAAGTCTCCCATTCAGATGCATGGTCCTAAGGCCTTGGGCCACCCTCTACTGTTTCCCAGACTAAAAAACAGAGCTGGATGAGAAGTGAAGCAACCAGGACATGAACCGGTATTCATATGGAATCCCAGTGGATGCAAGGCAAGGACTTTAGTCACTAGACGATCGCATTGAGCCCACAACCATGCTTTTAAGGGATTGACACACCTGGAAATGCATAGATAGTACATAATAGTTGTAGGTCATTATCTCCTTTTCTTCCAGACAGCTCATACCATAGAATCAATCTTTCAACTTTCATTCTGTTTTAGGAACATCATGTAAATATCATGTACAACGAACGAACAATTAGGATTCAAAATTTAATTCATTGTTTCAAACTATAGTCAACAATATTTCACCATTCTGTACTTTTAACAGTCGTCTCTCACATAATCAACATGAAATCTAACCAAACTATACACCAATGAAACCCAGAGACATCTGCCTAACTGCTTTATTGAGTATCTGAGCATTTCCATGGAAATTTTACCCATATCACCTGTGGTGCAACAGATGCGGCTACTGTGTAAAGCATATATTAGGGTTATAGAATACTTGCTGGAAAGAAATGCCAAATGCAGAAAACTGTATCTTGGCTTTCTAACAGTGCCTCATCGCATACAAATAACATTCTACTGCAATTATAGGCTGAAAAGAACACAGTATGCATGACAGATATAGCTGAGTAGGACACAATGTCGAATACATTATCATCTTAAGAGTTCTTGTGACTTTAAGATGTTTATAGCTTTTTATTTTCATTTTCATTTATAATAAGATTTTGCAAAGGGGAAGTTTAGACAGTTTTTTGGGTTTCCCACTTGTGCATAGACTAGCTACCAAGCCATCCCCTGCTGCTTTCCCAAAGCCATGGGCAGGGAGATGGGTCAGAAGTGGTATCGCTCACACACATTTGGAATACTGGTACCACGTGAAGAGGATTAGAATGCTATTCACTATGTTGGCACTGAGACAATATTAAGAAGCATTTCGGCAATAGTTCAATACTTTAAATTCACAACACCTCTCTCCTGCAAAAGGGTCAAATAGCTATTTTAAGTTATTTTTTAAAGTTTTTAAAATAACAAACAGGATACTGTCTCAGTAGAACATATAAGTTCATTCTTGGGTGGAGCTGCAGAGAGCCCACTGTTCATCTGCATATCTGTCAGTCCTCGTCCATGTTTTATGTTCTCAAGGTTACAAATCTCCAACTGATGAATCTGTAAAACACAAACAAAACTAAGCCTCTTCCAGTCTGCTTAGCATGCTAAGCACAGAGGGAACCTACAGTCTATGATGGGATGACCGAGCTCTCAGTTCAGCAGAGGCTCGACAGGACTGTTTTGCCTAATAAATTATGCCCACAAGCTGGAGTTACACAGTAAAACCAAAACAAATACATAAAAAACTTTTTTAAAATTCTAGAACAACTCATAGTTTTATTTCTTTCTCTCACTTTCCAACTTCACCAAAAGCAAAGAAAATTTCATTTTATACTCAAGCAGCATAGACAAGTCAGAAAAAAAATTCTGCAAAAGAAAACAATGCCTCCAATTATTCATTTTGTTGACACATATTTTTATTTGCACCTATTTGGAAATGGAGTTCAATGTTTTACTCAGAACAGATATGCCAACTACATTGTTCTTATATATTTTAAGGCTGCATGTTTCAATGACATTCAAAGAAAACAAAGAATAAGTAGGAAAAACAATGACAGAAACTGCTTCCTTCTCCAAAGCTATGTGAAAAATTGAGAGGCAGAATTAGGAGAAAAGCAATGCACTGGACTGACTGGGTATCAATTTGCACCATTGACAAATGAATTAGGAGTTTCTGAGCCAGGTAAAATAGAGTTTGATATAAAGACAAACGAATAACCAGGCAAACGTAAGGGAACAGATTTGGTCTTTATACAAACGCATGTGGAAACAGAGGAAAATAGGCTGGGAGCAAATTGTCTTCAGTGTGTGCTGGGCAGCGGATAGTAAGGGGAACCCTTGATTGGCAGATTAAACGCTGAGGCTCATTTAAAACCTCCATGGTTCTCCCCAAAAGGTTTGAAGGATGATAAATTGGTGCCCTGGTCACTTAGATACCGATACAACAAATTTATATATATACATACACACATACACACAAATATATACCTATTTTAATTAGACCCTGGTTCAATCCAAGATACCATTCTTCCATATTTTCTGTTTATTTGTATCACAGTTTTTAAATAGTATTATTTGAAACAGTAAAATTTCATATTTAAAAAAATTTACTCAAATAGATACAGTAGCTAGACTTAAAGTATCATCTTGTAAGAATTCTAATAAAAATAGGATTTCCACGTATGTTTCTCATGAAAATTTTATCTTATTCTTATGTTTTTATCATGTGACAGGTTAAATTTTTGAATAAATTTATAACATAAAACGTAAAATTTTATTTCCACAATAAACTAAGTTGGTATCAATTTTGTGGGTACGTCTGCACCTAGTGTGAACAAAGCTGTATGGTTTGTGGTACGACATGACACTTTCCTATCTACGGTAGCAAACTCAAACACTAGGGAGTTATGTGTTATTTGACATGCGATATTAAGTGCAAGGAAGGTAACGAGAAGCATGAGAACATGGTCCATTTTTAGTAGGGAGCCAAGCACACAACCATGTGCAACTACAAGAAGGGAGCTGATGTATTAGTCTCTTACCAGTTCTCCTTTTTTTATGAATTTGATTGTAGATATAGTTTTGTTCTTTTCTGTATAAAACAGTTTCACAATAGAAAACAAAAGGATTATGGGGATCCTCTACAATGAAAGCATATGTAATACTATTTCTAAATGAATTTGAATCATACTTGCATTTTTTTTCGTTAAATGATAAGATAGAAATTTTAAAAAATTAAAAACAAAATGAATGGGCCCAGCGGCATGGCCTAGCAGTTAAAGTCCTCGCCTTGAACGTGCCGGGATCCCATGTGGATGCCAGTTCTAATCCCGGCAGTTCCACTTCCCGTCCAGCTCCCTGCTTGAGGCCTGGGAAAGCAGTCAAGGACGGCCGAAAGCCTTGGGACCCTGTACCCACATGGGATACCCGGAAGAAGTTCCTGGATCCTGGCTTCAGACCGGCATAGCATCGGCTGTTGTGCTCACTTGGGGAGTGAATCATTGGATGGAAGATCTTCCTCTCTGTCTCTCCTCCTCTCTGTATATCTGACTTTCCAATAAATAAATCTTTAAAGAAAAAATAATGAACATATTAACTTAAAGGCATCTGTATCATGACTACACTAATGTGCTATATATGTTGTACAGGATGAAAGCCTCTCATTTTGTTTACACACACATATACACACATACGAATGAAACTTTAAAATTCTCTCATTTGTATCATATTCATTTCCTCTCAGAAGTTAAACAGTACCCTTAATTTCCTTGCTTTACTCATCAGTATAGTTAAAATTAATTTACTGAAGACAACTTACGTTAAAATAGAATTTAATAAAGCAAATTACAATAACGTAGAAATGGCTCAAAAAATCTTTAAACATGCTATTTTTTTCCCGTTCAGATAATTACTGATCCTAACATTCACCACACCATTAATCTTTCCAATTGCTGATTGTCTTTGCAGAAGATGTTGACTTTCACATTAACAAAACAAAACTCAGGTGAAAAGGATAAAAGTTTCAGACAATATTGATATCTCTGACTATATACCCTCATTAATGAACTAGAAAGAAAGGAATTCTGGAAGGAATAAAGCTTCTCCTTTTCTGAGACATAAGCCAGCACATTAGAAAACAAGCCGCATGAGTACTCAGATGAATGACAGTCTCATATCATTGCATTTTTTAAAAAGATCTTTCCAAATTATTCAACTGTTGTGCAAATACGATACATTCACTCACGGAAGATGTTTCATCACTTCTGTATACAAAACAGAATTGAAGCAGACAGCATGAAATTAAGGACAGAGTTGAATCTGCAGTCAGTACATGGTAATTCTTGAATAGCACATGTAAGATTAATTTTTCCACTTTTTAGGGCAGGAAATTTTTACTCTCAAAGGCTTTTGCTTTTTTTTTGAAATATTTAAAACTTCAATAGGATATTTGAAAATGATATGATATAAATTAGCTTTATTATAGCATCATTTGAAATAAGTTCTCTCCTAGTTTGGTAAATATGTAATTCAGAGATTAGGAGCGTCTGTACTGAATAATCAGACAAATCAGTTGCTACAGTATGACTCACTCAGTTAGATGGTAAACATTACACGATGTCATTTGGAAAGCAGAGATTGTGGATACAGCATGAAGGAAAATATTTTCACAAATCAGTTTCATTTTGAAATTTCTAGTTAGGATAAAAAGAACAAAATATCATTCATGCTATGCAAAAATATTATCTTTTTTCATACAATTACCTTATATATTGTAATTGCCTTCCATTATCTTTTTTTCCATTTTTATCATTTAACTATCTTCAATTACCTTCCATCTTTCATTCCTTCATTTTATAATAGAATTTTAATATAAAGATAACTCTGGAAGAGGGAATGTGTCTTCACTATATTGACACAACATTCACCAAATCCTTATTGGCCAAAGAATAGATTACAACTTATAAAACCAAATTAATTTTGATTAACTTAACGATTAAAAGGAGAGACAGTGAGAGAGTATTAGCAACATGAGGTTCATCCCACAAATCCTGTAATAGTTAGAGGGTCTAACCTAGAAGCTAAGGATTCAAATCAAGTGCAGGTCTTTCATGTGGAGAGCAGGACCATCACTGCTACCACACAGAGTCTGCACTGCCTTGTAGGCAGAATCAGAAGTTGGTGCTGCACTTGAATGATACTCCCTGACCTGAGAGTCATCAAAACTAGCAGTTTAACCACTAGGCCAAATTCCTGCCCCTATAGAATTAACTTAAGGGATTTTCTAAAATAACTTAGTAAGATGTGTACATGTGACTCCTCCATACTTTTCTGAAAGGCTAACTGCAGGGTTGTGAAATATTTTACCAAGTACACAATACTGAATGATTATATATTAAGAATTCATTTTGGGGAGTGGGATATGGCACAGGAAGTAAAGCAGCTGCTTATGATGTTGGTATTCCATAATCAAGTATTGGTTGGAGCCCCTGTTGGCTTATTTCCCATATAACTTCCTGCTGATGCACTTGGGAAAGCAGCAACAGATGACCCCCGCCCCTGTGCAGAAGAACAAGATCAAGTTCCTGGTTCCTGACTTAGGCCTTGTCCAGACCTAGTTACAGCCGTTCGGAGAATGAAGCAGGATGCAGAAGATGTTTCTCCCTGTGTGCTCCCTCCCTGTCACTCTGCCTTTCAAACCATCAAATAAACAACTAAAATATTTTTAAATTAACTTGAATACTATTATATGGCATAGATATTTATTAGCCCTTAATAATTTCAATACTCACACTTGCAAGACTTAAGACCTTCCAAACATGCACCTTTTCTACCTATATACACCAGAATCTGAGACGACAACAGGAATGAAGACACAACACACACCCTCAAGGATTTTCACTCTTATTTAGGTGACCAAAATTCTTCAAAGTCTTAATTCCAGGACATGCAAACAAGAACATGCCAGGAGTTTATCAGACCAATGGAGTATGGCAGAAAGAGAGCTCTAGGCATCAAGAAAAAAACAAAAAGCCTAGAGAAGTCACATTTGGAAAATTGCAAACATCTCCATGTGTTGTGAAAACAAGAGACCAGAACTGTAGGCAGCAAACAGATGTTAAGGAAATGCCCAGCAGATCTTCAGTTAACAAGGAATTTTGACTTTATCTTAACGGCACTCAGTGATGATGGTACAGCCAGAAATGGGGTTGGGACACCTAATGCATACTGGAAGAAATTTATGTAGGAGTCTGTCCTTAGCCAAGCCATCTTAATAACAGATGAAGTCTCAGTAACACAGGCAGAAAGTCATGTCTGAGACATTAACAAACTTAACAAGCTGAACAGATTAGAATGATTCAAGAAATATTAAGATAAGTTTCACAGCACTTGGTGAATGTATGTGAATTTAAAAGAGAGGTGGGAATTCAAGCCCACCTTCAAATTCTAACTTGGAACACTACCTAGAGGAAAGATAAAGTAGAAGAGAAAATTGAAGATTATTGAAAACAAAATAGGTATCTTTTTTCTAATTTGAAATTAAGTTCCTTAAGAAAAGCAAAATAGAGAGTACTGCTTTCACTGTAGCCAGTAAATTTTGATATGCATTTGACTTATAACACAGTTGAAATACTTTCTCATCTAATCATAAGTTCTTTTTTTGCCCCAAATGTTATTACTCCATGCACTTCTTAATATCCAAACTTGCAAATGTGAATGTTTAGTATCAGATTTCCAGTTTAATTCCATATGATTAAAAACACATAACAGATTTGCAGGGAGGCTTTTTTCAGACTTGGTCATGGCCAAATATTTGGTCATTTTTTTGTATTTCCTCTCTTTGTTTTAAAAAGTGTGTATTTTAACCAAATATGCAACTATATTTCTTACTACATATATGCAAAACCTTTTGACCTCATAACTTCCATCATATACTGAACTATCCATATTAGCTATACTTTTATGTCAAATTTATCTGGCATTTCAAACATATTATTTTATTTTACATCAAAACATTTAACTTGTTTAGCAATATTAATATGTATTACTTAAACACAATCTTAAATCGTAATTTCAAACATTTATTTTTATTGCTTCATCATCTGGAATTTATCCTCAGATATTCTCTCCAAGACCACTTCTCCAATGTCAGCATGGAGCTGCAGCAAATAAAGATGCTACGTGCAATCCCATGTATACCCCAGACCATTTCCCAGTTACCCCAGTTCCAATTCAACTCCTTGCTAGTGGCCTGGGAGAGTAATAGAAGATGGCCAAGTAATAGGCCCCACCACTCATTGGGGAGACCTGAAGAAGACTCTGGCTCCTGGCTTTATCCTAGCCCAGCCCCAGCCATCACTACCATTTAGGGAATGTCTTCCTCTGTCTCTCCATCTCTCTTGTAACTCCCCAGATGCCTGCCATAGTAAGTACTGTGCCAAATCAAATCTAGGTACCTGGAACTCCATCTGTGTCTCCTATGTGGGTGAAGAAGGAACCAAGTAGGTTCTCGGGTCCCAACTTGTACCTCTGCAGTGTTGTGTTCATCTGTAAAATGTTGGTTTTAAGGTGCAATTGGGCTTTGAACCCAAACATTCCAAAGACAGATGTGGGCACTGTACGCAGTGTCTTAAAAAACAAAAAAACAAACTTTTTTTTTTTCATTGGAAAGGCAGATTTATAGAGACAAGCAAAGACAGAAAGATCTTCTACCCACTGGTTAACTCCCCACGTGGTTGTGACAGCCAGAGCTGAGCTGATCTAAAACCAGGAGCCAGGAGCCTCTTTTGGTTCTACCATGTGGTGCATAGTCCCAAGGTTTTAGGCCATCCTTTGCTGCTTTCTCAGGTCACAAACAGGGAGCTAAATGGGAAACAGAGCTACTAGGACAGGATATGGTACCCACATGGGATCCCAGCACATTCAAGGTGAAAATTTATCCACTTGGTTATTGGGCCAGGCCTTGTAAGTGGCTTCTTAATTACAATGTCTATTACCTAAACATAGGTTTTTAGTTTTCTGTACATATCACATTTTCATTGCTTATTTATGAATGAATTCATCTGGTCTTTTAAATTCACTATCAATTCTGGTCTCAGATTTTTTGAGTAGTATATATACAAATAAAGCTTCAGTACTAATTTTATTTTAAATCTATTAATATTTGCATAATGTAGTACAGGCATTTGGCAACATAGTTAAATGCCACTTGTGGCACCCACATTTCATCAGATTTATTTCTAGGCTATCATTTCTAATTCACTAATAAAAATTTGTATCTCTGTATCAGTGAAATACTTCCTTGACTATGATAGCTCTATAATAATTTCAAGAGATTCAGATAGCCTGGTCCCTAAGCTTTTCTTATGAACTTTATGATGAGTTTTCCAATTTTTTGCAAAATAGAGCCTAAGAATAAAATAGGGATTATGCTAATATGTATAAAATATTGTGGAGAATTTCTATTTTAACCATATTGGGTTTTTCAATAATATGAGCATGGGCCATCTCTCCATTTTTTTTTTTTTTTTAGTTCACTAAAATACTTCCAGTTTCAATCCAAAGACATGCTGTTAGGAGAATGGACAAGTTAACCTGATATAGACTTTTCTATTCACACCAAAGTTCAATATTTTTTTCTTAACTAGATCCTTCTTGAATATCTGTAAGCTTTTAATCAATTTCAGAGCTCCAAACAAGCTAATTTTGAATACTGTGCTGGCATTCTCCTTTTATTTAACCAAGGCATGCCTTTGCCAATATCCTTAGGCCATCATTCCAGAAATGCATCCTCCTCATAAGAGCATTATTTTGGCTTAGTGAAAATTGTGATTCATACATGAGGATCCCCATTTGAAAGTCACTGTCCCTTCTGAGCTACTGAAATGAAATCTCTAACAAAACTCCCCAGCCAGAGTATATACAGTCTCAGTGTTTGTTGTGTAAGTTAATGTCTGTGTGACTGCAAGTTTACCTTGTGAGTTCCTGGGGAGGAGATGGAACCAGAAAGAAATGGGGGGACAGTGCTGTCTTCGGCAACTGACAAGTTATTTCCAGGGTTACAGTTCTTACACAGTAAAGCAACAGTTCAGACACAACTCAGGATTAGGTCATGTCTGGGAACAGAGTTCAGAGAAGCTAATAAGACAACTTGGTCAAAGCATTATTGAAATAGGGGACAGATAACGAGTAATGTGTGCTCTTGGATAACTGACTAGTCAGCGTGCAGATGTTCACTCATCATCAATGAGAGCATGAAAGCACATCCAAGGACTCACTGGGAACAAGAGTGCACTCTGGGTGAGAGGCCCTCTGCCTCCTCTTTCCTGGAGCCTCTTCTCTACAGGATCACACAGGCTCTGCTGTCGCAGCCATCCTGTGGGATATATTCTGACAGTTACAGAATCATGATCTTCACAACAACTTGTAAATGATTTTTATAGAATATGACAAGTATTACAAAAATAAACAAATGTTTTATGTCAACATGCTAAACTAAAAAATAATGAATAATTATCGTACCCAACATTTTCAAGAGTTGTTCTGCAATTCGTCGGAGCCATCAATGAGAAAAGGGTTTTGCTATATTAAAAATACTTATGAAATATCTGTTTGTTCCTAACAATGCGTAATCACAAAAGTCTATGAGTAAAGGCTTCCAAAAATTAATTTTGCATTCTTCTTCATAGTATTTATTCTAAAAAGTTCCAATATGGTAATTAAATTCCATATCATTCTTCTGATACTCTGGGTCTAAAGTAATATAGGTTTAATATTTGAAGAACATGAAGTACTAAAAGCATTTCTGCCATCATTTAAATTTTTGTATGCATTTTTGAATTGAAATTGCAATTTTATTGAAGACAAGATGTGGGAAACAACGTCATCAGTACAGAATTCATTGACTCATTTTTGAGAACAGATGTTACTTGCAATGGTATTGTGGATTTCACCCGGAAAAGGTATTACGAGAGCAAGACTTCTACAGAAAGTGTACAAAGTCAAGTTCATACAAAGTTTAATGCTTGTGATAGACGCACGCAAGAGACTAATACACAAGCTATGTGTTTATCTGAGTCAGTAACATTTTATGGCCATGTGTTTCTGTAAAATGAACAAAATACATCAATGTGAATTATTACCCTACTTTTGCAGTGTTTTATGGTTTGCAGAACAATTGAAGCTTGTGGGGGTATCTTTTTCTTTTTGGCTCTTTCTGCAACTAATATATATTTTTTAAAAATCACACATTGTAAACTTGACAAATTATTCTTCCATTCATTTGTTACTTGGAATAAAAGTGATTACCTTTATCACTTCTTGGAGGAATTTCTACCAAATATGAGCAAGCACATATGAATTTGAAAGTTGTAAGTTCATTGCTTAAGTTCTTAACTTTTTAAAAAATGTGAATTTTCAGGAAAATTTAGGAATGATTTGATACTTATGTATAACATTTATAAGAAATGCAAGAAAAAAATCAAGGCAAGCATAAATCTAACAAATTAATTATTCATGTGAGAACTATATCCAAATTGTTCAGAAGAATTTCCCCTATAATAAAGTTTGGTCATAGCAACCAGACAGACAACACTCTGCTGTTTACATTCTATCCCAAACCTAGCTAAGTTTTTCTACAAGCGAAGCAATTCAAAATGTCAACATTTTAAGACACAAGCCCATGAGACCTATATTCTCTGAAAACTTACCGTTAGTAAAAACACAACCTTTTAAAATTTTAGAAAAGACGTTTTGTATTTTAAATTAGAAATAATTGGAAAAGATACCTTTCACCTTCAAAATTTCCATTACAAAATAATTTACTTACATTTCTCGCTCAGTGAACGGCACAGAGATCCATCTCAGATGTTGGTCTTGATATTTTAAATTAGATGTCTGTCCAGAACACTTGAATGCAGATTTTACTCACCTTTTTGAAGCATGTTTCAAGACGTTTCGGAAATTTTAATTAGCCATTACAATAAATACAGTCTAGTTTCTCAGCTACTTGAGAATAGTTAATTTGTTCTATTAAACATTATTTTTAAATTAGCTGAGAGTAAGATATCATCAAGAACAGTCTTTATTTTCCCTTCTGAACACATACTTGGATCTATCATTTTCTGTCACTGTATAATACAGCTGTGATGTTAATGACTGATAATTCATGTCATGTTTCTTATTGTTTCTCATTTCTTCCAAGATTAAAGTTCATGTTAAAATTAAATGATACCAAACTATTTAATATTTACATTTTATCACCCTTGAATTCAGAATAAAAGTATTTATGAGTTAATGTGTGATATTTCACAACAGAATTTTAATACAGTCTCAATTATATTTTAGCCTTATTACTTTTAATACGCAGTTTTATTTTTAAATTGTTTGAAATTTGTAAAGTTTAGTATATCAAAGAGTTACATTTTATGAAACCTGACTGCTTTGCTATAAAACCTTTTCTTCTGCTTCTTGGTGAATTAAGACTTAGAAGCCATTGAAAACATTGAAAAACTGTTTCTTCCTTAGGGATATAGTTTTTACCCTCATATTCCATCACTGGCTTTTTCTTATTATTTTTAATCACCTCATTATGATTTTCTCACTTTGTTTTTACACATATATGTTATAATTCAGAGTAATTCAATTATGTCTCAAGGTTTTAATCGCCACATACGCATTGAGGATACAATCTAATTTCTGCCACTTCCTCCTCTGGGGCTCTTATTAGTACCCAAATTCAATCATTCTACTTCAGACATGTCTTGTTTAATGACTCCTTCAAGAGGAACATAATGCTAGACAACTGAAAATTATTTTAAAGTGATTTTATCAACACTCAATATTATGTTTTGTTTCCTACTGCGCATCGCTGAGCTCACTTCCGATCAATTCTCTCATTCTGTTACTGCTTTTGCAATGTGGCTAAAGTACTTGTTTGATTATAGTTTCTAATTTTCTATCTATGATTTTAAAAGCTAAAATGAAAACTTAATGATTCCATAATTTTAAAAGAACTTATTTTTTAATTCTTTAACACAGCATTTACTGGCTTTTATCTTCATGCCCAAACTAACTCTCATCTTATTAGTTCCCCATCGACCCTTTCCAATTTAACCTCCAAAATATAGAGAAGATGTGCATTTTGGTCTCATAATTTCACACACTTGATTTTATGTTCTTTCCTCACTTACATTGTAACTAATATATATATATATAAAGTAAAACACCATAGTTTTTAGTTATACTTAATTTCTCACAGCATGTATTATATTTGTTAAGTTCTCTGCTGTTTTTGCCACATACAGAATTCCCTTCATTGTAATTCCATAGCTTTTTCAGTGTAACCCAGGCAAAGACTTGTCTCATAATATAGAATCAATATAAGCCTTGTGATTGTAGTACCAGGCTTTACATGCTATAGGTATTCATAATTCATCGCTACCTTAACCAGTTTAGCGTTAGCATAAGAGAATATCAGGAGCTGATTCCTTTTTAAAGAAACAAGTATATTTAGCTCACAGTTCTGAAGGCTCAAAGTCCAAGACTGGGTGGCTGCATCTGGTGAGTGCCTTGTGCTACCTCATCACATGGAAGCAAGCTGCTGGGCCGGCAGCACCTGTAGAAAAGCAAAACAGAGTAGCCTGGCTTTACTTCAGCTTGCTCTCCAGGTAACAAACTGATCACCTGAGAGTTAACCACCTCCCAAGAAAAAGGTATTAACTACTTCTTAATCACATCTCCCAATATCACCACAATGACAATCAAATGTCAACACTGATTTCAGATGGGAAAAAAAACCACATTGAAAAAAAAAAAAAAACACTTATCTAACCCAATGCTTACTGAGAAATATACATTTTCAAATAAAAATACTTCTTAGATACTTTTAACTTCATGAAAACATTCTTGACATGAGAAGCCATGGTTTATATTACTTTCAAAATGGGTTCTAAATTGGAGACAAATATGATATGCTTTGAAAAAGTGTTTTCTTCATGTATATTATTCACCCTCATCTCTAATTTTGAATTACCTTGAAGCAAATATCTATTGAATGATTCAGTAAAATGTTATAGCATTTTGTTAAATGTTGACACTGGTATTCCTGATGGGAAAGCAAGTTGCAGAGGATTGAATGAAGACAAGCAAGAGTGCCAATCTGTAGCTCGGGATTCAGGTTCACCATTCAAATTAGCGCTGCAGACACAGCCAATATGCTACCACACCACTTTTCCTCTGGAGTCACTTAATCCTCATTCAGTTCAGCCCTTCTCGACTTTTTTCTCTACAGCAAATACAGCTTAATTAATCTAAAAAAAAGGTAGTATCTTTTATATAAAAATACCTTTCATTCCTTTTTCATACAAATGTCAGAAGACAAACCCTTGTAAGAGTTGGAAATATTTATTCCTAAAATCGACAATGATAAATAAAGCAGCCCATATAATCCCTTCTCCCATTTTATGCAATATTCAAGACTTTATTATATTTACATAGCCGAGAAGAATGCATGCCCATGGGCACCACCAATCAGAGCAGGAAGGTCAAGAAACAGGGGAAAGTGGATGAGAACATTGTTTCCAATTTTCTTTTCTTCTTCCTTCAGCAGAGGGGAAGGGGCAGAGAAGGGGAGAAGCCACACCCAGCACCCATACTGCATCAGTATCTGGGAATCTGGGACAGCCACCCGAAGTCATCGCATGGCCCCCAGTGTGGAGAATGCTTCAAGGGAACCACCCAAGTGATTTTGATACTTCTGAAATGCTGCTGATTTTGTTGCTCCAGGGGTGAAGAAATCCTTTCAAGGTCCATTGGCAACAGTTCACCTTGGAATTTACTTTCACCCACATACTTGCTGTCAAAGCCCAGCTGGGAGACCTGGCCTCCACTCTGCTAGATGTCCTTTGCAGGCCCCAATGGACTGCCATATCCCTCACATGCAATTGGGCAAGCTGTCCACTGCACGATCTTTAGCAACAGAAAGCCCAGTTCTGACACATGCAGTCAATAGGCAGACCACAGATCCTGCAATTTTCCCTGTGGTTTGAGTTTTGAATCCATCAATTCAGCTGGGGGTTCTGCAAAGAAATCTCACCAGAGGTGATCCCAGACTTGACTCCTGTGTGTGCCAAAGAGTATGGGGCCTGGCTTGGTTCATTACCTATATCAGTCTGGATGCACACAGGTGATTGCAGTTGTTGGGCCAGTTCTGTCTCCAGCTCCATCTCTTACGATAACTGATGGATGATACAACCAATTCAAACCCTGTCCACCACACATTCAGCCCTCACGTACACCAGTAAAAACTAAAACCCAGTCAGAGCGACCCCCAATTATCCCCACCAGGCCTACCCTAGCCATGGTTCTTATGCATGTTGCTATGTGTAACAAACTGATTCAGTCTGTCCCATATCTGATTTGGCTTTTGTACACACCAATGGGTGCTGTAGCCTAACTCAGCCCTGTCAACCCCACTATCCAGCCCACACTTTTGTTAGTGGATGCTACCGACTGTCCAGCCAGGTCTGCTACAGTTTCCATACTAGGCCCACTCCCAGTCCTGGTTCTTGCACTCTGCAGGTAGTTCTACAGCTTAGTGTGACAGGATGTGCCCCCATTCCCAGCACTTGCCAGCTGATACTGTAGCAAAGCCCAAACAGTATGCATTTACTTCAGTTCATGCATGACCTGTGGATACTGTCAGTTAGCCCAGTCTGGCTCAACCCCTAATCCAGGTCACATGCAGGCCAATGGGTATTGTAGCTCTGTCCAGCCTGGTCTGCCCGAGGTCCCAATGTTCAGGCTCACAAGTGGGAACAGTGGACAAGCAGGGGAGCCCCTGCTGTGTACCTCCTTACCTGAATCACGACCCCACATCAAGTGTTACATGTGCTGATGGGTGCTGCAGTCCAGCCCGGTATGGCCCACCTCACCTTGGCATTTGCCAGTGGGTGCTGTAGCCTGGCCTAGCCTGGACTGCCCCCAGTCCAGACCCTAACATAAACCAGCTGGTACTGTGGTCTAACCCTGCCTGTCCTGCACCTTGTTCTGGTTCGCACATCTGCCAGTAGATGTTATGAAATGGCCTAGCCCATCCTACACCCACCATGACTCTTAAGCACCAGCAGGTGCTAAAGTCTACCCCAATCTAGCATGCCCCAGATCCATTCTGAATTACACTGCAGTCATGTCCACTTCAGTTTGTCTTTCCCATTCTGGCTCTCACACTCACCAGTGGGAACTACAGCCTAGCTAGGGTATCCCTTTAGCTCCATTTCAGGCATTCTTCCAGACACAGATCTTGCATGTGTCAGTGGTTGCTCTGACCCAGCCTGGCATAGTCCATTTCCCATCACGGCCTTTGTCTTTGGATGCTGCAGCCTGGCCTTCCTGGTGCGCCCCCAATTCCAACTCTCAATGGTAGGTGCACTAGCCTCGCCCTTCCCTGATCCCTGTCTTTCATGCAAACTGATAGTTGTGCAACATGGCCTGCACTCTATCTTCACTCCTGCACATTCCAGTCTGCTAAGGTTTGGCCTTACACTGTCCAGTCCACCCCCTCTAGAACCAACCCACACACTTGACAACAAGTGGAGTATCCTTGCCCAGCCGGATCCACACTCAGGTCTGAATCATGTACAAACCAGCAGGATCTACAGCACACCAGAGGACTTGCCCAAGTTCCCCCAACAGGCACATTCTCAGACCCATATCTCATGTGTGCCAATGGGTGTTAGGCCTTTACTCAAAATAGTATGCACTCTCTCAGCCTTTGTATTTGTTGGTGGATACTGTAGCCCAGCCTGGTTCCCACCCGCATCTTGGATGAACCTATGGGTGCTGCAGCCTGGACCAGCCCAGCCTGTTCCAAATCCAAGTGCCCATGATTGTTGAGTTCCATGGTCATGCCTAGGTCAGCCAATCACCACCCTCAGCTCTTGAGCAAACCAGCAGGTACTGAAGTTCCAGAGAGGTGAGTCTGCCGGAGGGTACTATGATCTAGCCTTGCCAGGTAGGCCCTGTGCCCTAGCTTCAGTGTGCTCCAGTGAATGGTGACTATCAGTAGCCGATGCTGACTTCCCTAGCTCAGGACTCTCATGTGGGCAAGTGTATTGTTCTGACCCAGAAAGGTCCTTTAGCTTCCTTTCTCCAAACTACTTGGTCTCAGCCGCTTCACTTAGTAGCATGTATGTTGGCTTTCTCAGTGAAAGTCCCCCAGAAGTCACTCCACCTGTAACATACTCCCTCTCACACATTGACTCTATCCTAAGAAATCCACAGTCCCTGCACCCTGGAGCTTATGGGTTACCAGCCAGGTCTTCCCAAGTCCAATCTTCTGGTGGGGTGGTGTGACAACCTGGAGCTCTGCCTGCCCACTAGAAATTCAAGATCATAGATGGGTCTGCAGACTCAGTCCTCTGGCATACATGCTGACCTGAGACCTTACCCTTCCTCCAACCTGTGGCAAAGGTGCATGTGCAAGACCCCCAGGCTGGCCCACAGGAACACCACCATAGCATGGAAGGAGGCTTTCCCTTCCCACACCCCGACTGCCTGGCTTTGGGACTGGAGCATGTACAGGATCGCAGGCCTGCTTCCACAGCCTGCAATGCAAGTCCCCAGACCCCAGAGCTCATGGAACAGAGCAAAGCCACCAGTAGCTCTGGCTCCACAAGGTGGAGGCTGAAAAACATTTTCTTAAGCTTAAAGGAAATGAAATGTACAACATAGCAGCATAGCATTTAAGAGGTTAAGCTAAATCTGAATAACTTGAATTATTATTTAAGGAACATAAAATGTTAGAAGCAATCTTGTCACTTCAAAACTTAAATTTAGGTCCTTAAATATGTTTCAAATAAATAGAACATCTCCAATAAACTAATAATTAACTCAAAATGTGAACTGCAATTTGCAATTACTGGAAATGTTTCACCTTTTTTTTCCTATTAAACTATGACATCCATTTGAGGTTTTTATTATCCTTCAAGTATATCATTTTGAAAGATACTCAATTTCAAATTTATGTTCATTAGAGTCCAACATATAACTAGTTGTTCAACTATTGACATTGTTTCGTTATTGCTTTCTCCATTTGGCTGCATATTGAACAACTATTGCAAATTCCAAATATATAGTAAAGTTTAATTGTACAGAGGAAAATTTCTTAGAAGTTCTCTTGTCTAAGTATGACTTTAAAAAGCAATTTTTCCTTTTGTCACTTTAATCCTTATGCATCAGGGATAACATTATTTCGGTAATATTTTCTTTTTTTCTATTATTTTATATAAAAGTAAATATGCTTCCTATACTCAGTTAAAGGGCAAAAAGGGATTAAAAGCCATGCCTTTATTTCACTTCTCCATATCCGCTCCAAAGCAATGAGCATCAGATTGGTGTGTGTACATATATCTGTATCGTGTACTCTTATTGTTCACGTGCCTAAATAATAAGGCACAATCCAGGCAAATATGCAGTTCACTAAATAATCACAATCCAATTCCCACAGGACCATCACCCATTTGATAAACACAACTGTGTCCACGCCAGAAGCTACTTCCCACTCAATCACCCCGTCTAAACAGATGACAATTAAACTAATTGCTTTGATCATATTTTACCTTTCATTTACATTTTGGAGTCACCTATAATTTTTGAAATATGTGCTGCTATTTCTTGCATCTGTGTTCTCCTGCTAAACATGTCTGAGAAAGTAGTTGTTACATAAGAAGATAGTTTAACAATTTAAAGTATTGTTTGGGATGTATTACAAACATATCACAATTTATCTTTGTAATGTTGCTGAACACATGGGATGTATCTGGTTTAGGATATAATAGGTGTGGAATTGCATCTCTTTCAAAAGCTCTATGCTGAAGTCCTAACCACTGGAGTCACTGCATTTGACCTATCATGCAGCAAAAGTTTTTACCTTGGTAATCTTATCAAAATAAAGTTATTAATGTCATTAGTATCTATGGGTCTGTTTACTAAAATCATAATGAAATATGTAAGCACCAGTTAAAACAGTCAAAATTAAATAGGCTAATGCCTGTATTACCCTTGAACAGTGAAAACATGAATAGGAAACCTTGCACTCTCCATAGTAAATTGTCAATCATTCTGTGAAAATATTGGCATAATTCATTGAGATTGAGCATACAAATTTTCTATGACACCAGACCTACCTTTACTTATATAGCATTATAAATACATAGTAATGTATGCAACTATTTCAATATTGGATTAAGATCCACCTAAGTCACCTCATTCTAACTTGATTATCTCTGTGACAAAAGACCACATTCCTAGGTATTTAGGGTTAAGGTATTAATATGAATTTTGAAGCATTGCAACTCAACCCACATGTCCAAAATGTTACACCTGTCAATACATTCTTTTGTGAGTCATCTCCTGCTGTGTCCCAGAAACATATATGCACGAAGTTATAACTGGATATAGAACCTGGAATCCGAATGAGCATTTTAAGTACTGCATCAAACATTACATCAACGTATGGGAATTCCTTAGCGATTCAAAACCTAAGTCTGTTATTTGTTAAATGTCTTATAAGTAACATCTCCTTTTCTATTCATTGCAATTTAATTCTTTTTAACTCATTTTAATAAACAGGTTTTAAGATTACTAAAAAATTTTCTAGACCACCAAAATGTTTAAGATATTCTTTTGATAAATTCCTAAATCAATTTTTATGATAAATAGTTGAGGTCGGATTACATCACCTTGCATATAAATATATTTCTTTTATATAATGTTGATATGAGATGCATGTTTCAAATCCAATTTTCATATATGTATAAGTCTGCACTTCATGTTTCAATTTTTATTGTTTTCTTTTACTAAAGAAAGCTGTCATAATGACTAACATTTTATTATAAGTCTTCACAATAAATCTTCACAATAAATGGGTTTTCATGGTAATAAATTCTCAAAAATATTTACCTCTACAAAATCGGCACAGCTAGGGGGAGGTGATATTGCAAAGCAGTCAGCCCCAGCATACCAAGTGAATGCAGGTTGGAGTCCCAGCTACTCAAATTCCAATCCAGCTCCCTACTAATGCACCTTGGAAAGCAAAGGAAGATGGCCCAAATACTTGGGCTCCTGCATTCACATGGGAGACCAGGCTGGAGCTCCTGGCTCCACGTTTTGGCCTGGCTCAGCCCCAGCTTTAAGAGACAACGGTAGAGTGAACTAGCAGATAGATTTCCTTCTGCTTTCCCTTGTTCGCCTTTCCTTCACTATTTCACTGCCTTTCACAATAATTAATTTTTTTTTAAAGTGCCACAACTAAAGTTTAAGACATTGTATAATTCAGTAATACATGCATAGAACTGAGATTAGCTTATTAATAGAATGAATCCATAGATTACTCTAGTGAGAATAAACAGTGTGCAGTCGGGGTCAGTATGATAGCCTAGAGGCTAAATCCTCAATTTGCATCGGCCTGGATCCCACAGGGGCACCAGTTTCTATCCCAGCTGCTCCACTTCCCATCCAGCTCCCAGCTTGTGGCCTGGGAAAACAGTCAAGGATGGCTCAAAGGCTTGGGACCCTGCACCCACGTGAGAGACCTGGAAGAAGCTCCTGGCTTCTGATTGGCTCAGCTGCAGCTGTTGCGGCCACTTGAGGAATGAACCATCGGACGAAAGATCTTTCTCTCTGCCTCTCCTCCTCTCTGTATATCTGACTTTCCAAAAAAAATAAATCTTTATAAAAAGAGCTGGGCAATAGAGTCAATTCATGAGCAAGGACCTATTCATATTTATGTAGATCTTAACTTGTCAATAAGTTGCTCACATTTTCTGTCTAGAGATGTTCTCTATTTTGTTTGATTTATTCCTGGGAATTTTGTAGTTTGAGTATTTCAGGAAAGTAATTTAGCTTTAAATATTGGTATTATCTGTACCCCAAAATATTAAGATCATATAAATTGTAATTCAGTACACATACTAAATTATAATAATTTAACTGTGCATTTACCATTTTTACATAAAAACCATGTCATCTAATAATTATACTGGGTATTTTCCTTTGGAATGTTTATCTCTTATATGTAGTCTTTGGCTCATTACACTGAATGGAATCTGTATTTTGAAAAACTGAGTATGGCTATCTTTGATGTTTTCCCTTAACTAAGATATTTGCTATTAAAATTTTACTGACATCCTTAATCAAATGAGCAATTCTCCCTTTTCCAAAGCAGTGAATGGTTTTAATCATGATTAGGTGTAATTTTTTTAAATATTTTTCTTGCATCTATTAGCAAATTTATTTCAAATATTTAATCTTTATCTTCATTTTGTTACTTTGCTTTGCTCTTTAAAGTTCTCTGAAAATCAGAGAAATAGAAAGAGGGAGATACAGAGATCTCCCACTCACTGCTACTCCCCAGATGATTGCAACAGCTAGGGCTACGCCAGAGCCCAGAGCTGGGAGTTCGGTGCTAGCCTCCTGTTAGGGTGGCAGAGATGAGACTGCCCGAACCCTGACTTCTGTTTTTCAGAGTACATGAGCCGGAAGCTAAGGTTGCAATGCAACCAGGACTCTAGCCAGGATGTGGACTGTCCAGCCAGCATCTCCAATTTGTCCTATGTTCCATTGTATGGGGTACATTTTTATAACCTGATCAAAACTTGACAGCGTTTTGTACAATTGCCCCCTTACTTTAGCTCTTTCAGATTTTGTTAAGGTTTCTTGTTTTTCCATGTCTTGTTCTCAGTAGAAGTTTCCGGTTTGGGCCTTGTTTATTCCTTAAATATTTGAGGTAGGTTACCGGTGTCACTGTCTAAACCTGAGCTTTCCTGGTGTGAGGTTTTAAAGATGCATCCTATGTCTCCTGTGTCCGCAATTTTCCACATTTCCTTTGGACTTATGAGGATTTAGATTTTCCTCTGACAGAGCTGTTCTAAAAATATATTCATTTCACCTAGCTTTAAATTTACCAATATAAGCATTTTCATAATCCCCACTATGACTAATTTCTACATACAAATGTATCCATTTTATGTATCCTTTTATGTTATCAATTTTCATTTTTAAGTAACTTGGTGTATTTTTGAAGATACACATTTTAAACTTTTTTTCCATCTTATTTTATTTTACAACTAAAGTCCAATCTTTAGTCTTTTCTTTCCAAGACCAGCACTGTACTACAGCAAGTAAAGCCACTGCTGGCATCCTACATCAAAGTGCCAGCTACTCTACTTCCTGGAGTCATAACGTGAGGAGAGATAACATACACGCTGTTCCATTCCAAATGTCACTCTGCCTTTCATGAAAATAAACATGTTTTAAAAAATTCTAGTGCGATAGACTAGCAGCTAAATTCCTCTTCTTGATCATGTGCTGGGATCCTGTATGGATACCAGTTCATGTCCCAGCAGCCCTGCTTCCCATTCAGCTCCCTGTTTGCGGCCTGGGAAAGCAACTGAGGACGGCCCAAAGCCTTAGGATCCTGTACGCACATGGGAGACCTGAAAGAAGTTCCTGGCTCCTTGCTCTGGATAGCACAGCACTGGCTGTTGCAGACACTTGGGGAGTGAATCATCGGACGGAAGATCTTCCTCTCTGTCTCTCCTCCTCTCTGTATATCTGACTTTGCAATAAAAATAAATCTTTAAAAAAATTCTTTCCTAACTTAAACTTTGATTTTCCTTTAAATTCTTGAGGCAAATGTTAAATGGATTTCAGGTTTTTTTATTTTTCTTTTCTAATGCATGCATTTAAGGTTTTTCTTTGAAGCGTGTCTTAGATGTGAAGTTTAAATTAAATTTATAATAGGAAATAACATTAAAAGTGTTCTATTATTGCTATTGATAGTAAGGAAATAGATTTTATGTATTTCATATATGCTCACTCTCCCCTCTGGCCCTCCCAACCTCCCTGCTCCTTCCTTGTTTTTAAAATGTGCTCTAAGAACCAATGTTATCTTATCATAATGTGACGATGTCAACATGTCTGACCACAGCATGCCTAGATATTTGGTCATATTTTATGTCTCTGTAATGGTACTTTTGGAAGGCAGTAAGATTTGACTTGGTAAACTAGCTAAGAAAAATTGTTCTAATAAGTTAGATGACTTAACAATATGTATCCGAGTAAATACAATCATTCCTAGCAGAAAGACCTTGAACTGGGATTATTTTATTTTTACTTTTGCATTCAAATATTTCTGGATTTCACATCTCCCAGCTCTAACAGGTCTCTGATTGATGACGATAAATCTTGGTTTTGTCAGCCTGCATGAGGAAATAGCACCAATTCATATACATAGATATGAATGTCTCTTAATGATACATGATGAAAATGGATGGATTTAGGAAAAAAGATGTCAGATGAAATTTTCCCTTTGGAGGAGAAGTCATGGTTAAAGGGGATCGGAGTTATACTAATCCACAGTTTATTCTACTTCGCATCTGGCGTTTGCGAGAATGTACCTCAAGCAAGAAGCAGAACAGAATTTTTAGACATTCGTAAAATAAGCAAAAGACTTTAACCTACATAATGCCTAAGAACTGCTAAATAGCTAGTCTTCCCATACCTAGAAATCTGAGCTGGTAATAAAACGTAATTACATACAAAATTGGAATTATATTATGATCACATTCTCTAGAAAATGAACGCATGGAAACAAGAAGAAAGCTGATATCAAAGTGGATAACATGGAAACACATTGTCTATGTTCTCAGGAGAGCTCTTATTTATTCTGGAAGGAGAGGTTTTAGCCTTCATGAACATCTCAGCCTCGCACAATTTCCCTGTTCAAAGAAGCAGTGAACAAGAGTGACCAAGAAAATAACTAGGAGAGTTGGAGACTCAGTTGTGAGCAGTCTGCTTTCTCACTTCTAAAAAAAAATGTTTGGCCTCTTCAAGCTGATATAAATCAACTCACAACATTTAGTTCAGAAATTTGTGGGAAGTACATGTCTGAAGTAGCTGAAATTTATATTCTCCAGCATGAAAAACAAATGTGACTTTAATTTCATCATTTCAATCTGTTCTTAGAAGCAAATAAGTAGATAGGATGAATAAAAGAAATCAATGGGAATTTTATGGGTTCCAAGGGGACAGAAATAGACCCTTTAACTCTAGGAGAAATAAATGTCACAGAATTCTACTCTACTTCCTAAGAGTATTATCACTAAATTAAATATATTACATTCTGAAATTGCTCTGTAGTCATCAAGTCACTCACAGACTCCCCTGGGAAGGTTCATGAGCCTTGATATTATTTTTGATAAAGGAAAATAGCTTTTGTACAGCTATATTTTAGCAAGGAAAAGAAGCAATACAAGTGAAAATAGCAAATCATGAATGCTTCTGAATTATCAGATATATATAAAAAAAATTCTAGTTAACTTCCAAGAAATGAATGTTTTAAATGAATCCTTCACTTCTTTCGGGAAAAGGAAGGGCCTGGACATTTCCAGTAATTGCACTGAAAACATTTTTTCTTAGTTATTCGATGCCATCATTTCAACTAAAGCCTTTCATCCCAATTCACAACATATTGGCATATCTGTAAAATAATAATGTGAATTAGTAAAATACTCCAAAGAAAATATTCAGTATGGATAGAATTAAATTTAAATGACTTAGGCCTCACCATATATCTTGTACTATTCATTAGAATCCATTCTGCTACTTTTACTATTTGTTCTGCCTCATAATCACAATCTTTTTGAAAATTACCATTCTGAGCACTTCTTCATAATCTGCATCTTATTAAATATTAATGTAATTGCAAAAGTAAATGAACCAAACCAAACTATTCACAGAAAAGATTCGTTTGAGGGTTTGTGGATACATTTCACTGAATTTTTAAAAAGATGAAATTGTGTAACTTTTCATTGTCACAAAATTAGAACGTATGGATAGGTGCATCCTTTGTTTATGAAATATTCATTATGCATTGACACTCCTACTGGGAAATGATATAATTTTAGGATGAAGTTAATTCATCAAGAGGACATATTTGTTTCACAGATGTCCAGTAGCAAGAATTGGAACAAACTGAAAATACCAGATGACAAATAATTAAAACTTTTACAATTTGAAACTAAGAAGTCTTCATGCACTTAGATTAAACTTGCCTAAATATAGAATGCATAATATTAATCTCTTTGTAAAGGTAATTCTCATTTTAGATTTCCTATCTAACATTGGGCACACACATTCTGAGCTTTCAAATACACACAGTAAGCATAAAAGACTTTCAAGTAGGAAAGAGGAGACATGAAAATGTAGGATTATGAATATTAAATATACATATTTTTAATTCTTAAATTTTGTAATGCTACAGTTTTATTCAATAAAATATAGTTATATATTTGTTTTAAAATCAACTACCTGAATCTCTACAAGCTTGATAATGCCAACCATTATTTTGCTCTCTAGAATCTAGAACTGTGGCTGAAAACTCATTTTTATGCATATGGACAGAGTATCTAAATAGAATACTTCAAAAAATTTTAGTTTGAAAAAATATAAAAAAAAATTACTTCACATTGTTTAATACAATGTGCCTCCAATTCTCTATAAATTAGTAAAATATCACTATCGTTTAACGAGTACAACTGTGGACAAGCCAAGACCTTCATCTGTCTTACCTTGTTGTAATTAAAACATTTATCTAACTCTGTACAATATGCCATTGAAAACATCAACAAATGATTATTTTATCATCAGTCTGTCATTGTGCATCATTTGGTATAAATTATTCATCTTATGCCATGTCACCTGGGGAAAATCAATTTAGAATTCCTAGCTTTCAAGATGGTGTATTCCAATTGTTAAATTGATTCAAACATTTGACTGGGAGACCAACACAGGCTACAAACTAGGGGCCTTGGTTCCTTCTACTTACTTCTCAAACCATGGTGCCTATGTTCTAAAAGTATGCAAACCAGGTTGAGCAGAACAAATGAGGTACAATTTACTAATGAGATTATTTCAGTAAATGAGTAGTTTCGTTATTTGCCACAGTGATGAGATCATCCAAGTTCCAGGGGGAAAAAACATACAATCCACCTTTTAAAGGTAGAGTTTAAAGTAATAGAACATATGAAGAATTAGTAAGAGATGCTGCTGTGATAATCTTGGAAAAATACAATCTGCACAGTCAGATGTCTTTTCCTTTATTAATATTGCCTTTAACTTATGGACTTGCTAACACTATCACATGCCACAGCTCATTTCAAATTGAGACTATCCAAACCTGCTTAAATCTTGGCCACATCTTCAAGTGGTTGGCACAAGAACTGCCCAGCCGTTTTCTAATTGTGTGAGAGACCACCACTGGGGAATGTCTTATCTATAACAAGGAGGGATCAGGCAAAACTTAAAATCACAAGCAGCTTTTAGAAACATTTGGTGCCTCTCCCTCCCTCTTTCCCAGAGGTTTCCCACATCTCAGCTCTGTCCTGGGAGATGCTTCCCTTTTCCCTCTTCTGTGTCCATTCACCTGGTCACTTTGCAACCAATTCCTGCCTTTATAGTTCCATATTAAGCGGAGGAAAGAACCCACTAGAATTTTCTGGTAACAAGATGGTATCTGTTCTTTTGGTTCTATCTTCCCTTTCAAATTGACACTTTGTGAAATTTTTCATTATAATAAAGGTATTAATCACTGCAAGAAAATAATCAAGTAGGTTTATGATAAATTGCTGTTGAAGTCTGTATTTTGCCTCAGTCTCTTCTAATATTGTACAACATACTACAGTCATCAGACTTCTGGGGTTAATAGAAAGTTAAATGAGAGGTCTGTTAATAAACTATCTGATGCTTTAAAAGTTAAGCTGTAAAGTTAATTCCATTAGTTATTAGCTATTTTTGTATCTTAAAATCAAAGCTTTGGAAGCCCACTTCTACAAAGCAAAATAATGATGACTATTACAGATTCAACTAAAAACCTCAAAATATAAAAATGTGTAGTGGAAACATGACCACAACTGTTATATCTCTCAGCAATGTGTGGAACATTGCCTTCTTACTAAATCAGCATGTTTTGAATTAGTTGCAAGGCAGACATACACTATTATATTCAAGCAATGATATTTTCCAAAAGAAATTAAATTTGTTATTATTACATTATAAATATTCTAACAGAATGTGTGAATATATACACTGACTACATATACACAGATTCAGTGACTAAATGTGGTTTTCTTTTAACATAATAATATGAAACATAATCAAGTTAGCATTCCAATAAAGAGAAAACAATCTAAATTCATTTTGGCTGAAAGAAACACAATATGATTAGCATTAAGATGAAATGAGTGACTCCATGTCTATGTTATTATGCTTCTGAATAATTTTCAACAGTAACTTTGACAGTGTTAAAGATTTAACACTGGTAGCGAAACAGGAATTCAGGTCTTCATAAATCAGCAACTTCCTATCAATATTTGCAGATTACATTGGCTTCACACTCAGTAGGACACTAGTATTTTCTTTACTCTAACTCAGCAGTAATTTATTTAATTACTCATATGTCCCTAGGTTGAGGGAGCAAAGCAGAGAACAAAAGAGATGAAGTCACTGTTCCTTTGGAGTGTATACACCAGTGGGTGAAACAGCACTAGACATTCCTTGACTACTTTCCCAGGCCACAAGCAGAGAACTAAATGTTAAAGTTCATAGTGGGTGATAAACCTCTAGATGAAAATGGGCATAAAATGGAGATTGGGAGACTCAGTGTGGCTGTAGGGAGTTTGCCGTGTGCATGAAATAGTCAGGATGGTTTGATGAAAACTTTGAGATTTGACAACTGTTTTGCTATAGCAAAGCAGGAATCACACCAAGATGCCCATGAAAGCTTTCAAAGTAGTCTGCTAAACTCAGGAAAGGCAGAATTCAGTGTTTAAAAAAAAAAGAGCAAGAAGAGAAGTATGGCTGGAATAGAATGTTTAAGACAATTAAGAAGCAAAGTCAGATACATTGAAAAAAAGAAACCAGTTACGCACCAATTGCAAAAATAACTGCAGTTGAAAATTCTTGACTTTCACCTAAGACAATGACAGTCTAAGGATCAAAATGGTTCAGTTCTTGTTTTTAAAGTCTGACACATATGTAAGTGAATACATCAAGGAGGATATGGCCTAGATATATGAGGATACACTAACATCACAAACTATTCTGAAAGTGAGGAATATTTAAAAGCCTTGACACTGGATGAGATGATCTCCAATGTAAGTACAGAGAAGATCTTGAAAATGGAAAGGAGGAATTTGAAAACAGAATTGAAAATATAGACCAGCAACACAGATTTTAAGAAATAGTAATAACTTCCTTTGGCATCCAGGTGAAAGTCTGTCCAGGGAGAAGTGATTCTGTGTCACATACTGTCATAAAACAATATCTGAGAATGGTCATCTGTCTTATAAATACAGAAGATATAGTCACCCAAAGTTCACCAAGTCAAAATTTGTGATATGTACTAGCCCTCTCGTTTTAATGAAAAAAAGGTGTTGGTGGGGCAGACACCTTGCATAGCCACTAAATGTCCCCTTTGAGTGTCTGCAAGACATATCAGAGCGCCTAGGTTCAAGCCTCAGATCTGTTACTGGTTCTACCCTCTCTCTGAGGCACTCTACAGGAGGTGGCAGGTGATGGCTCAAGTACCCAGGCCCTGTTATGCATAGGAACCTCAATTTCTTGGCTCTTGGCTTTGGTTTTGCCCAAATCCAGGTGTTCCAAGACATGGAAGAGTGAAATAGCAAATAAATTCTCTTTCAATCTCATTAAAAAAATTAAAAATCATTAATTTAAAAAGATTTGTACTAGTACCATTTTACATGTCATTATATTTAGATGTATTTTTAATTTTTTATTGGAAAGGCAGATTTACACAGGGAAGTGGAGACAAAGATCTTCTGTCTGCCGGTTCACACCCTAGATGGTCCCAACAACTAGAACTGAGCTGATCTGAAGCCAGGAGCAAGGAGCTTCTTCCAGGTCTCCCACATAGGTGCAGGGTCCCAAGGCTTCAAGCCTTCCTCGACTACTTTCCCAGGCCACAAGCAGAGAACTAAATGGGAAGTGAAACAGCCAGGACACAAACCGGCATCCATATGGGATCCTGGTGCATACAAGACAAGGATTTAACCACTAGGCTGCTGTACCCTGAGGTGTACTTTTAAGTAGATGGACATTAGTAGCAAATCCAATTCAAGCTTTGTTTTGAAATATATATACCTCTTCGATGTAATACTTATTTTTGCATCTGTTTGGATAACTTGAGATCCTGTAGAAGGCAATAAAATATAGTAAACATTTAATTTCCCAAATATAGGTTATAAAGCAAACAAAACAAAGTATTTTTTTTTGCATTCACCTTTTAAGCTCTGCATAGTGAAGACATTTTCCAATTATTATATTAGGAGAAAGAAATTCCTGTCTTATAAAAAGGAATTATAAAATTGTTTCCTTCTGTTCATGAAAACTATCAGTTATACAGTTTGACACAATTCATACAGAATCACAGCAAATGTTTTACTTTTTCTCTTTATGCTTTTGCAATTTGAGTTGGCATTTGAGAAAATGAGAACCTGGCAAATAGAACACAGACTTTGTTGTCTCTCAAAGTACTTCTGAATAGAGAAAAAGGTCAATTAAAGGGTTTAACGGCACAAGAATGGATTTGTACTCCATAGCAAGTCTACAGTGTAAGGTAATAATCTGTAAGTGCTACAGTGTATTGTTTTTGAGGAGAATTAAATAGAAATTTTATTGTAAGATTTTTACTTTGTGGAAGTTTCAAGAACAAAAAAAGTTTGAGGCAAAATTACATAGGCAGAGAGAGACAGAAAAAAAGAGGGACGGAAACAGAGACACAGAAACAAAAAAAGGGATCAATCTACCTTTTATCAACTAGTTCACTTCCCCAAGGATTGCAGTGACTAGTACTGGGCCAAAACAAAGCCAGAGCCTAGAACTCAGCCTAGGACATGGATACAGAGTCCTCCCTTCCACGGCTTCCCCAGGTGCATTTGCAGAGAACGGAGTAAAAACTGGAGCAGACAGGACACAAGCCAGAGCGCTTATGGGATGTGAGCCTTGCAATTCGCTTAACTTGCTAGGCCATAATGTGAGTCCCTAAAATTGCTACCTATTTCTGTACCCTCAGCAAACAAAAAAGTGCCAAAAAACATGGTAATTATGGAACTATTAAAAGCAATTAAATTTTCAGGTTTGCAAATAAATTACACTGCCTTCCTCTCTTTTTATTCTTTCCTTCTTGTTTCTTTGTTGTGAATGTAAGTTTGAATACTTAATGCTCCCCAACCATTTTTATACAGAAGATAATGAATACTATATTCCTAGTATACCTTTGCATTGACTTAGCAACACATCTTGCATATAATTTCACATTTACTTCCAAAATATTTTTGTATTTTATTGTATTGGTAACGACATATGAAAAATATACAAGTAATTACTTTCCTACCAAACCATCTATATTCCAAGAAACCAGATTGAGAAACAGCATTTGCCACCTCTAAAAGTGCCCTATTTCCTATCCAATAAGCATTACCCTAGGAGAATTAATTCACTTAGCTGTAATGGTGAAAATTTTATTCTGTTTCCAATTATATTTTGAAAACTGTAATCAGGTATTTAATAGACTGTTATCTACTAGTTTTAGTTCATTCATATACATCAAGAATACTGATACAAAAGAATATTATATGATAATAATGCTGATCCAATCAAACTTATTTGGCTAGTTCTCAGTATTACAAAACAGGATTTTTATAAAATTATCTGTATGTACAGACACTATGTATAGGTAGGGATTATACAAAGATAAATACATTTGTGTTATCTATATTCTTAGGAGCTGCATTACTTGGTCAACAGGGAATGTATATGCTTATATTTAATAGATATTTCCAATATCCACTAAAACCTTGGGAACTCTGTTCCAAACTTCTCCAATTATTGCAACAGTCCCAATTACCCCATGTCATCTCCCCCAGGACTTCTGCAGAGATGGCACACGTACCTGGAGCACCAGGTTCTCCCTGTCATTATTCACATTGTGTCAGTTCATCCTGAACTTACAGCAACTATATATAACACATGCTTAGTCAATGAGTTAAGAAAAAGAATAAATACTTCTATACTAAACTTTCCAATTCGTTTTTAATAGTTTGATATCAATGTTGCCTTATATCAGTGTTGAGTTACCCATAGCAATGCCTAACATCGATTGCTTTTACACGCCCACAGAATGTGAAAAGAAATGGACTATAAAGATGCATTCACTCATTTAATCTAAATAATTCAAAATAAATAGCACAGAGACAGGCATTTGGTGTGGTGATTAAGTCACTAGTTGGGATGCTTGGATTCCATATCAGGGTGTCTGCTCTAAGCACTAGCTATACCACCTCAGATGCAGCTTCCTGCTATTGTGCATCCTGGGAAGCCACATCGAGATGGCTCAGTAACTGTCCTTGCCACTACGTGGGAGATGCACATTGAGTTCTGGCCTCCACGCAGCTGTGGCTCCCACAGACATTCATGAGCAGCTGAAACAGTGGGTGGGAGACAGATGGCTCTCCGCTTTCCTGCTTTCTATCTTAAATAAGATGAAAATGTATTAAATAATTAATTAGATAGGTCAAAATATTAACTTGCAGATGTGAACTATGTTATTCTTTTGGCTGACTAAAATCTTCATTTTGTTAAGCAATTAGAGGCCATTAGCATTTCTGCAAATCTCATTTGAAGAAATCAATCTTTATGAAGCAGATTTTAACATTTGAAATCAAACCTGAACAGTATTAGTAGAAATCCGCAGAAGCAGGTCTGATATTCTTTATGTGTCATTAACAGGAAAGTTGATGTAGGAAAATAAAATACCCAGGGACCAACATTCTGCAAAGTGGGTAAAACCACTGCCTGCAATTCTACCACCACATTCGGGCACTATATGTTGTCTCAAATGCCCAACTTCAGATCCAACTCCTTGCTAACTGCCTGGAAACACAGCAGAACATTCCAAGACAGAGAATCTTCCTCTGTCTTTACTTCTTTCTGCGGACCTGACTTTTCAGTAAAAATAAATACTAAAATAAAATAGCTAAAAAATGAAACACCCAAGATTATAAGATTCACTCCATTACTGAACGTGAACCTAAAATACAGAAAATTAGTATTCAAGAAATACTTAAACTCCCAAATTGGTTGTAGTGCTACTACAACAGTCAAGCTACACACACACACACACACACACACACACACACACACACACACACACAACATGAAATACTACTTATCCATAGGGAAGAATGAAATCCTATCATTTGGAGAAACATGAATGGCATTGGAAGTCATCATACTGAGCAAAGCAATCCCAGCACCAAAAAAAAAAAAATTGTACCTCAAATTCTTGTTCATGTGTAGAAGCAAAATGATTAAAAGTAGACAATCTAGGAGTCACTAGGAGTTAGAAATGTTGGAGGGAATAGGGTACAGAATAGTTGCAGAATTGATACCAATTTATTGCCTAAGAATAATAAGCTCAAATGATCCACAACACAAGAAGATGAGCTAATCTTTAATCATTTATAATTTAATATGCTTACTAAAGAAACAAGGCGCAAGTTCAAAGGCTCAATGCCAACAAATCATAATATTTAAGAAAACAGAAATGTCATTCACTATGATTTGATAAGTACACATTCTATCTATATGACAAATTTGTTATACCATACCACATAAGGAATTATCATGGTAAATTAAATATAGACAAAAAAAGGAATAAAAATTCTGATATCACTGGTAGATGTTGACTTACAACCACCGAGTATGTTCACAATTTTGAAACTACAACGCCCTTTTCAAAATACTCACTATAGCAATGTATTAAACTTTTTTATAGAGCTAATTATCCAAGAAGAATGAACATATTGTAACTAATTTTCAATATTATAACATGCCAAAGAAGAGACATTTTTGTTTTTTAGATTTATTTATTTTGTATTGGCAAGTCCGATTTACAGAGAGAAGGAGAGACAGAAAGGAAGATCTTCTATCTGCTGATTCACTCCCCAGGTGGCGATAGTGGCCAGCCAAAGCCAAGGGTCTCCTTCATGGGTGTGGAGTTCCAAGGCTTTGGGCCTTCTGCTTTCACAGACCACAACTGGAGAGCTGGTCGGGAAGCAGAATAGCCAGTACACAAACTAGTACACATATGGAATTCCAAGACATGCATGGTGAGGATTTGGCTTCTAGGCTACTGTGGTGGGACCAGAGAAGAGTCTTTTAAATAATCAGTATGTAATCCATTCTACTTACAAGAAAATTACTTCTAAGATTAGATTTGTTCCAACATTGTAGGTAATTGATAAAACTGTTACTGAGGTCACGTATTACATAAACAGCAAAAAAAAAATTTGCACTGAAGAGATTTTCTATAAAGCTTGATGTCTAGTCAACTTTTATCTTCTCAGGTGAACCTAAACCAAACCGCCATCCCTACTCTTAAAGCCATATTCCTTTGGGCCTTGTCTACTTTTCCTTACAGCACATTTATTTCCCTATGCGAATTTAAGTTTTTTTTTTTTTTCTGGTGTATAAGCCACATTGAGGCAGGGAGTTTGTCTTCTTCTTTAGTATTGCTAAGAAACAAGAATACTTTCTTATATTAGGCATTCTGAATAAAACTAGGACAAGTCAATCATACAAAAGAACAAAATAGCAAAGGAAGTTTTCTCTTGGTCGAGATACAATAAAACCAGCAAATACAATTGCATTGTTTCTGGATCCTGTCATAATCTAAGCTTCTCTGGCATTAGAAGATGCCATCTCCCCCGCCCCCCATAATTCTATATTAGTGCCACAGCCACAGAAGCAACTGTTTTTATATGTTCCAGTTTCTACATTATAGATTCCATAGATATTTGCCACACCATATAAAGAGGATCTTTCATATTTGCTCATCTTTAATTCTAAATGTTAAATACTAAAATGGTGTAGCGGTTCATTTGCATGACACCTTATAAAAATGCTCAAAATTTTCACACAGAAAATTGACATAATTTACCATCTCTGCTCCTTCTTGAAAGCTGCTTAAATTTATTGGCTTTAAAACTATAGTAAGACAAGAAAAACTGCAATTATTAGAGAGGATCAGCATTTGCTCTTTGCTATTCTTGACTGAACATTAAATGAACCTAAAAAAGCTATTGAAAATATATAATAAAATTACCAATTTAGTCTGCTTTTCAAGTGTATAATAACAAGCCTGAAAGAACATCACTACTTAATAAGTGGGATAACCCCATTATTTACACATCAAGTTTTGTCTGACACAGAGTAAAAACAGTGCTGCTGATGGCCATTCTTAATCTATAGTAAATACGTCACCCATGTTTCTTTATTGAAAAGAAACAAAATATTCCTACATTTATTGGTTAGCACATTTTAGTTGTGCTTTCTGTTTAAGCAATTTTCAAGCATTTTACATTTTATTACAGAGCTGACTTTGAACATACCGCTTTGAATTAAGTACTAACTCTTTCATCATAAGCAGAATAGCTATGAGATTAATATTTCCAAATATTACTTATGAAAGTATCAAAAATAAATCTGAGTATCAGTATTCCTCATAATATTCCAAGTGGAGATAAAATAAAGCCCAATACTAAAGAAAAACATTTTTTTTTCTTTTCAAATAGGGGATGCCATTAAAATCAAATGCATTTTATTGATACAGTTGACCAGTAATAAATTGGCAGCCAGGATGGAGATAACATATGAACTGTAGCAGCATGGACTTCACTCACCGAGTCAGATGAGACTACAGCTGCCACTAAATGACCAATACTGAGTCCCGATCAAACACAATTCCCCACAATCATCAACCAGGTTCCGGTGGGCACACTGATTATATCAAATCACATCCACCTTAGAAAAGACAATATTTTTTTCTTCCTGCAACAGAAAATTATTCTGGGTATGAATTTGCTTTTCCTGCCCAGAAAGCCTCTGTGAAAACAACCATCTGTGCCCTTAGAGAATATTTCATCCACTGTCACAGTCGTCCACACAGCATTGCTTCTGATGAAGGAACTCATTTCACAGAAAATGAAGTGCACTAACAGTTTGGTGCTCAAGCAATTCACTGCTCTTCCTGCAGTCTCCACCATTTTGAAGAAATTGACTTGACAGAATGGTAAATGTTCTGTTGAAAACTCAGTAACTGTGCCTGCAAGTTGTCAGTTCCTCACACGGTTAGAATCGGTTTTCTAGAAACAGACCAATATATTATGCTGTTTCTCCCATGGCCAGAATTCATGTATCTGGGGATCAAGGAGTGGAAATGGGAGTAGAGACAGCATCAACACCACGTGACTCACCAGCAAAATGTTTGCTGCCTACATCCATGACTTACACTCTTTTGGTCTCAAGGGTCTACCTCCAAAGGAAGCAAAGTTTCCACAAGGAGATACAGTAACGATTCCATTAAACTGGAAGTTAAGACTACACTCTGGCCACTTTGAGCTCTTCCTGCCTCTGGAACAACAGGCAATGAAGGGATTTACTATGATGGTGTGACTAAATGATCCTAATTACCCCGGGGAAGCTTGATTGCTACTCTAAAATGGATATCAAGAAGTTTATCTGGAATAGAGAAGATCTGTTAGGGTATTTCTGAGCATTATAATGCCCTATGGTTAAAGACAATGGAAGGAGAATATGTGACACATCCCAAACAAGACTATCCTCATCTGAGCTCTGATTGTTTTTCCAGTTAGAGCTACTTGCAAGTGTACACCCTGGGAAGCAGGAAATGATGGCTCAAGTACGTGGGTCCCTGTTGCTCACATGGTAAAGCTAAATTCAGTTACTCTTAGCTTGAGCCTTGTCCAGCCCTGGCACCCTGGCACTTGTGGGTACTTGAAAAGTAAACGAGAATGGAAGTTCTCTCTCTTGTGTGTGTATATGTATTTATGTCTGTCTCTTCCCTTCCTCCCCTCATCTCAATCATCTTCTCTTCCACACAAATATGAAATACATATTTTTAGAAAGTCAATGTGCAATTTACAACAAAACTCAGGCAAGACTACTATGGGACCAGACCCCTCAGAAATGATGGTTTGGGTCATTCCACCACAAAAGGTGACCATCCGAAGCTCTCTCTCAAAGGGAATATAAAGTGGGCAGTAGAACAAGGCAACTGTACCGAAAATAATGAGATTAATTATAGAAAATAGGATTATAACTGCCACACATTTTTATATCTCTCATGGGCATATATGTGTGCACATGTTCTAAATATCTGTTTTCTTCCTTTTCACATCATCTTATCATATGTAGTATGGACTTTATATCATAATATTTAAGCATTGGTAATTTAAGAGCCTACTGTTTCAGTCATGGGATATCTAGCACAGGAAGAACTATCACCCACAAATTTCCACCTTTCGTGTAAATGATCAGCACATTTTTAATTGCGTGCAGATTGTTTATATTATCTTAAGTAGAAATGGGATCTTTCCATTGTCTTTATCTAAAGAATAAGAAAATGTTCAGGCATTAATTTGATAAGGTACAGATCTGTGATAGCCGATTTTACTTACAAACTTGTATACAACATGGTACCCAGTTATATAGTAAATTCTAAATATACCTATAATGAGACTAACATTTGAAATGTGAAGTTTGGCCAGAGTAGATTATTTCCTTTGAGTGTCACATCAAATCTTAGAAGATAAAAGAAGGCGCTTTCTCAGAGACCAAACGCAAAACATGTCCCCATATTGCCATAAATCTTGTGTGTGCTTGCCAGTACAGGGTCCAGCACAGTCTGTCACGTCGCATCAATCAGCTGGTGGTTGCAATTGCTCGGTCAGTTCTGTTTCCAGCCCTACCTTCCACACAAACCAATGGGTATTGCAGTCCAGCCTGATTCTGTCCAAAACACACTTAGCCCTCATGCAAATGAGTGGGAGCTGCAGCTTAGATGGAGCAACCTGAAATAACCCCCAACAGACCCGCCCCTGCCCTGGTTCCTGTGTTTGCCAGTATGTACAGCAGACTGGTACAGTCTGTCCCACCTCCCAATCACCTCTCCTACATATCAATGGGCACTGAAGCCTAGTTCAACCCAACCAGGCCTGTTCTCCAGCCCACAAACACGCTGGTGGAAGCCGTTCTATCCAACCAGGTCTGCTCCCGTCCTGATTCTCATGCTCTCCAGTGGGAGTGATAACCCAAGAGGGAGGTGCCCACTATTTCCCTACTAGGCCCACTTCCACTGCCGAATCATGCACTTTTCAGGTGGTCCTGCAGTTTAACTTGACAGAATTAGCTCCTAGTGCCAGCATCTGCCAGCTGATGCTGCAACAAAACCCAACCAACCCTTACCCATTCTGATTTATGCCTGTACCAGCAGGAACAGTAAACTAAGCCTGGCTTTTCCCTGATCTAATGAGGCCCACAGGTGTTATAGCTCTGCCCGGTCTGGTCTACCCCCATCCAAACTCACTCTCATCAGGGGAGCCCTCCACATTCCCCCTACCAGCTTTACCCCTCCCTTCCTACCAACGTGTGCAGGTTGGGTGCTGCAGCCCAGTATGGCACGGCCCCCCCTCATCTGGGCATTCTCCAGTGGGTGCTGTAGCCTGGCCCAGCCCAGCCCAGCCCAGTCCCACTTCAATTCTAGCAATGCTGGTGAGGATTACAGTCTAGCCCAGGCACCTGATCCCAGCTATAATGTGTACTGTTCTTAGTTTTATAAATAAAGGAAAAAATAATGAACATGCACTGGTTGATTTGTTTCCAATTATCTGTTCAGCCTCATCTCTAAATAAATTATTTCAAATTTATTTTGAATTAAGTCATTGTCCTTTATATATGCAATAGGTGTACCTATGCTGAAACAATTCCCTGAAATGTTATTCCACCACTACATTGTAAACCCACTTTCCTTAGTCTTTTAGCATTCAGCTCAAACAGGTCTTACAAATATATTTCCAGTCATCTTGTTCTGTAGTTTTGTCTGGGTTATTTGCCAATCCTATGTGTGTCTCACTCTTCATTAGAGCGAATTATTTATATATGATCCCCTTTAAACTGATAAAATATTTTATTCTTTGACAGTTTCATACTGATGCTGTAGTATCATATTATATTCATTCTTTGTGAATATTGAATAAAAATAAACTTGAAAATGATGTGACTCATTACAAAGCTCACTATCCTAATTATGATGACCTAAAATATAATACCATCTAACTCTGATCTTAAAGGGAATGTTTGCTCATATTTCTAACATAGGCAAGAAAAAATGGTCTAAATCATCTGAATCTATTTACAGATACACATGAATCTGGCTCGAGTCCAATATTGGCTGGAATTTTGCAAAGCTGTTAAAGAGTATTAATTAACTACCTGCTCAGGTCACTTTGCACCACTGCAAAAAGCATCAAGTTCCCGTATGAGTCTCTTATTTTGACAGCACTAAGCTTCCTTGAACATTTGTTTCATGCAGTTTTCATGATAATATTGTGGGTATTGCTACAGTAAACAATGTAATTGGTTTTAAAAAATACATCATTTTAAGAAAACACTATATAGGTATATAATATAACTGGATTAAAAGGGTTTTATAATTTTGGGTCAAATTAGAGAATAATGATAGTTTAGAAATTACAACATATTTGCAGCTTTTGGATGCAAATTCTGAGAATGTTCCTGTTAAGCAACCCGCCTCTGACCTAAAGCCATGCCCAACCAATACCTAACATTTACGATTTTGTGTAATGTGATTTCCTAGTAAATATGAATTAACTTGTGAACTCAGTTTAGTTAAAATATAACATTTCTAAAAATCTCATTAATTACTATCTGTCTTGCAATTTAGGCACACAGACATATATATGTATATATAGGGTGTGGATAGATAGATAGTTATGTTAACTGACCTTAATATTTGGATAACTACTCTAGTTGTCTACATCATGTGAAACAGACGGAAATGGAGCTCACATCCTCATGTACAGTAAAAAATGCTAAAAGAAATACATTAAATACCTGAAACTAGTACACACGTCACATTTCCAGACTGTTGCAAACAATCCCAGTGAAATGTTATTTGGCATAGAAATTGCCACAGCACACCAACATAATATGACGTCTGCTTATGTAATTTTTTAAAAACAACATAGTTTTTCCTCATTCTAAGGTTTTTATTTTGAGCCATTGTGTTAGGGAGAGCAAAAGGCAGTCTGTCTGCAAGAATCCATAAGCCAGTCCATTGTCCTACAAATATATCAGCTATGTTTTGCAGAACACATCCTCATGTTCTTATCAAGGCATAAAACATGGCAACGCTTCTTGGTTTTAGAAGTCAAATAAGTGGTTAGAGAAACTAGAAAATTCTCACTAAAGGTCAGCAGGATTGAGGAAAGCATACCTCCACATAACAGCTTACTGAGTAGTGGACATCATTCAGTTCCTTCCAGTGGTGGACATATTCTACATGAGTTAAAATGTAACACCTGTTTCCTATCGTTTTCCTATCCTCATAGCCTAAATTATAAGATTCGAATAGCTGTGACCAGTGAGAAACATCTACGTCCAAATTAAATGTCACAAAGTTATCAGCATCTTTTAATGTTAGCAATGATGCAGATTTTCAATTCTATGAATTTATAAAGGTAACTGTTGGTAAAATATTAATAGTAAGTAGTCTACAAATTACACATATCTAGATAATTTGACTTTGCTAGCTTCTTCTGCCTCAGCTGTAAAAATCAGCCTGAATGTTTGCTAGTTAAACTTGGCCGCGTTAATTCTGCCTCAATGGGTTTTCCTATGTTCTATCTGTAAGAAGATTATTGGGCACTATATAAATGCTGATTGCCCTTTGAAATAGGACTCATCCTTTTGCATCCAGGTGCATCCTGCACCCGTGTGGGAGACCTGGAAGAAGCTCCTAGGTCCTGGCTTTGGATCAACTCAACCCTGGCCAGCTGATGGAAAATCTTTCTGTCTCTCCTCTCTGTCACTCTTTCAAGTAAAATTAAATAAAATTTAAAATTTTTTTTCAAACAGACAATTTTGTTTAAGTCAAACATTTTTTCAGGGTGGTCTTCAAAGGCAAATCCTTCTTGTTGAAATGAAGCCATTTAGGGAAACAGAAGCAAAAATCAGGATGGCAATGCTAGCACAGATAAGGAGATTTTTTTCCCCTGGAAGATGTTAGGATTTAGATTTAGATGGCGCCAGGAGAGGTAACAGTGGTAAATTTCAAGTCATGTTCGTGTTTTTGTAAGATCATTCGGTGTGTCACTGGCTACTTCAGAACACAAACCTGCCTGTCTGGACTGCGAACCCAGGCAAGGGATGCTCTCCGTGGAACAGGGGCAAATTCTCCAGACAAAAACTCGATATGGAAAGAGAACCTCAGCCAGTTTCACTGGTACTTTCAGGTTGATGTCAGCTGGGGAGAGCCACAGTGTTATCACTCCAGCTTTAAAGGCTGGCTATGAAAACCTCTCTTTGTTCTACCCTGTGATCCAATGATGCTCCTTTACAAAAGACAGCACTGTTGGCACAACACACCCAGAAAAAAAAAAAAAACAAGCAAACAAACAGAAGCACAAAAGAGAGCAAAGTGGGTAACAAAGAATTGTTAATTCCACCAAGGATGCTAAACCAAGGGAAACCAACAATAAAAACTGAATATCAAACTGAGTATAAGCAGCTAATTGAAGACAAAGGCATTCAGATCCAGTGTTGACTTTACATGTTGGAAGGGGCTTCACAAACCACAAGCAGGGCAACAAGGCACATGTGACTTCAGTAGATAATTGCACCTGACCCAAGGGTGAAGTCCTTTTGAATAGTGCAGACTGTATCTTCAGTGGAGCCTCCAAGGGAATTGTGGAAATAACCAAGGCCCCGCAAATGAGAACAGAGGCAACTAGAAGCTTTTCATAATGACAAAGCAACCTCTAGGATTTGGATTAGGCAGAAACAAAGAGGTGGATGAGAAGGAAAGTTTCACAGAGAAGGAGAAAAAGAGAGGAGGGGAGATAGGGAAGCTGGAAGGTGCTAATAAGTAAAATATTTCACGTGGTTGGTTAGGAAAGCACATTTGGCTTATCCTAGTTAGTCCTGAACTAAAAGCGAGGGCAAAGATGACAGCCATTGAACAAGTTGACTTTTCTGTACAAACTACAGTTATGGTTGGCCTTCCCCTGGTGCCTGATACAAAATTGTAGACTGTACACTGCCCTAAATGGTCTGAAACATTTATACATCCATTCTTCTAAAATGCTTTTCCAGATAAGATTTTACTCAGTTGACCATTTCACAATTAACTGGAACACAACTAGGCATTCCTGTATTAGATTAATATTAGCATGCTACTAAACCAATCCTGTATCAAATTAGTTAAGGTTTTCCAAAAACTAGAACCAGTTAGATATAAGGGAAAACATATCCATGATTTAGTTTAAGGAACTGACATGTGACCAAGGATTGACTTCTGTAATCTACAGGGCATGCCAATAACCTGAACTCTCATGTTGTAGTTGACACTGCCATCTTGAGAATTTCATTTCTTCAGGGAACCCTGTCTTGCCGGTAAGGTCTTATAACTGACTGAATAACACCTACTCATATTATGAAGGAAAAAATTCTGTTACTTAAAGTGAATTGATCATAGATGTTAACCACACCTACAAAATATCTTGACAGTAATAAAGTTATTTGATTGAAACCTAGAAGCACAATTAACTAAACAGACACATAAAATTAACTCTCATAATCCGACAGGGGGAATAGTCTTTCCTTCAAAATGACAGTCTATCACTTTGGTGAAGATTTACTTGGCTGTTTCGCAGGTCTTACTTTTTTTCCTAATTAATGTGTTTTGCAGGTGTGATAAAGCTTTTATATAAATTGTATATTATGAGTTATTAAAGTTATACTGAAAAGGAATTTTAATATAATTATGTTCAACTACTCGCCTTTTTCAAGAAACACCTTTCCACAAAAAAAGAAAATGTTTTTCTGGATGTAGAAATGCAGGTGCATCATTTATGCTTTATTCTAAGATTTTTCTTATTATATAAAGAGGTACTAAGACTTTCAACGGTGACAGGTACATTTAAATATCACTAGTCTTATCCTAAATAGACAAAATCACATGTGAAGAATTGTTCTTATAATTGTGGCAGTATTTTACTATTCGTGATTGCATTTTATCTTCATATGTGTAACAGAATGTATAATTATTGAAACTGATGATGATCTAGAAGGACATAAAAAATTGACTTACTGGAATCATTCTTCCAAGGATCTGATAAGGCTAAAGATAAAAAGATAATAATCTCTGAATATCAGTATCAGAACAGTGTGAAAATGCCCAATTAGTACCTCTGTAGGACTGGACTTTTCCTTTAATCAATAAACATCAGTTGAGCAGCGCAGAAGCGGACACTCACATCCGGGAATGTTTGGAATGCTGAGTCACCCTATCCTTCTGTGCACAAAGTCAACACACCCACGTGATGAGTAGCCCCTGCTCCAGGGCACAAGCTATCATCTTCTCCCATTGAACAAGCATAAAAGCCAAGTGCTGTATTGCGGGGCAGCCATTTCCCTCATGCTGTCACCCTACCCTAGGGAAGTGATCATCTAACGGACAGCCATCCATGAGACACTCTCCCTAATAAAACTCTTTGCCCAAACTAACAACCTTCCTTTCTCTTCCTCAATTGCCTCTGACCTAACAAACAAGGAGTTTAATTCCATTTAACTTCTTGTAAGATTTTTTTATTTTCATTTCTTTTTCTCTCCTTTCATTTCCCTATTTGTTGGTAGAATAGGAACAGATGTTCCACATTCAAATTTTTCCATGACAATTTGAAAAGGTTTCCATGTAATATAAAGAATACAGATGCCATTTTTGGAGAAGATAAAGACTAAAGCCTACAGATCACAAAACGTGTAATTTCATATAGTTTCCACTGTGAAAAGCCAAGATTATTAAAAGGACATATGTGAGATGTTTACAGAGCACATGGGATAGCAAACAAAAATTCCTCTAAGAACAACAACTCGAATGAATTTACACCTGTTCAATGTCCTTTATTACTTTCGGAGAGATCTCCTTAACAAAATGTAGTTCCACGGTTCAATTTGACAAAATTTGACAAAGTGATAACAAATGGTTGCAAAAATCATTATACTCTTAAAGCTATTTACATAAAATACAAAAATTTTTTGCAAAAAGTAAAGAAAGAAAGAGGGAGGGTTGAAGAAGGGAGAAGGGGAGGCAAGCATACCTATGTCAGAACTATATGAAATATGTGAAACCTGTTCTTTTTATATTAATGAAAATTTTTTTAAACAATAAAATTATGTCTGTTTTAGCCTTCAATTGTGGGGTTATATGTGTTTATCTGTTCTCTTTGTTGTTAATGTTTTATATTTTTAATGGATGTTATCTTAGAGCAAACATATGATATCTGATCTTTTGGAATCAAGGAAAACCATGGAATGCATTTCAACTAAAGAATGCAGACAGACCTATCTAATTGTAAGAGACTGTGCTCTGATGAGGCTCAATGCTAACATAGCTAGCAGAAGTTTCAAATATCATCTCAGGGAATGGCTCCTTCCTGTTTCAATTTATGGTAATATGATGTCAAATCTAAGTATTTTACCTGTGAATTTTACCTTCTTGCATTTCCTAGTTATTTGCACCTTTCTCAGATAGGATTTAGGATTTTGTGATATAATTCATTAATCAATCACCATAAGAGCCTGATTGCTTGTAATAACCTCAGATTGTTAATGTCCCTTTTATCACTGTTATTGCTGCTTCCTGATAGGTTTGCTTAATACTCTCCTGAGTGGGCAGTAATAGAATAGTTTTAGAATTATATGCAAACATTTTCAAATTGCTGTAGGGAAACTTGAATATGGGCATCTATGCACATTCTACCAACAAATAGTGGTTTAACATCATAGAAATATATTCTCAATCACTTGGAATCACTCTAAAAAACTTTGTAAACCTGATTCTAAAAGCCTTCCAAATCACTTTTTTGTTGTTGTTTAAGATTTGTTTGTTTGAAAGGCTGAGTTACAAAAAGAGAGACACACACACACATAATTCTGTACTTATTCAGAAAGGAGAGAGAGAGAGAAAAGACAGAAATTTCCCATTCATTGGTTCAGTCCTCAAATGCATTCACTAATTAGGGCTAAGCATGGCCAAAGCCTGGAGCCAGGATCTCAGCCAGATCCAGGTAGGCAGCAGGGAGGGACCCAAGCACTTGAACCATTATCTTGTCTCTTTCTCTCTCTCACCTCCTCAACAAAATGATTTCTAAAAAAAAAAGACTGAGAAGCTACTCAATACAAAAATAAAAGGACTAGGATCCTCCAAGTGAACACATGATTTTTACTAACAAATCCCTAAACTTGACCTTAAGAAATTTCCTATTTATATACCTACCCACCCCGCCCTTTCTCGCTGCCTCACTCATTCTCTTGACTGCCAGTAATGCCTTTCCTCTATCCCTCTGATATCATTTATGTCCTTCAAATGTTTCCCAAAGGATAGTAACTGTTGAGTGACAAATCACCTGTACCTTTGCAGACACAGGCTTGTACATCTGTAGGGAGTACCATTACGCTGACTACATTAACAACAGCAAAAAATCAAAAGTGACTGTGTTTTAAAACTTCGTTGCTAAGCTTCCTGTTGATGTCATCTGTTACACAATGTCTGTTACAAACAGGTAGATCCTGCTGTCGTAGCATAATTAAGTGGCAAATGTTAACTGCAGGACCTCTGACAATACCAAATTAAAATGCTTTTAAAGCAACAAATCTCGTATGAAAGATACATAGTACGTTGCATAAGAATTATCAAAACAGAGGTTTGCTGTGTACTTTGAGTACTTATTTCTGGCCGCAGGGAAGGGAAAAGTGGTATGAACTCTAAATGGCCTATCTGACAAAGGCAGTCATGTAATCACCTCGGTCAGCATATTCTCTTGTTCTACAGGGAAAGGGCCAAAACAAAACAAAAGGCAAAAGCTATCATCAGGATAAAATCTTAGAAAAATGACTACCCTCACTATTCAAGAAACTGTCAGACACATTCAGTCTACCACTTAAAACAATTAAAAAGATTCTATAGGTCAAATTATGTGATCAAACTGTACCTGCCATAATCAATTTAAGATTTTTTGATGTCACAACACTAAAAATTTTACTTTTATATTATCATAGTTCAAATACAAATATAAACCTTACAGGAGAATACATTCACTGCTTGGCTCACAGGAGTGGGTTGAGTAACTTGTATTAGCTATGGAAAGACTCCTACGTGAAGTACTAACTTCTGAAATTATTTCCCAACTTTGTCATTCCCAGGATTCATGCTGATGCAGTTCAAATGCACCATGCTAAACAACCTTTAGCAATGTTCATAATAACATTCGAAATGATTTTATGTATACAATAGCATAGCTCTACCTATATAAATACACACACATGGACTCACACACTAAGTGAATAATTGTTTTCAACATGGTGGGCTAATGATTGTTTATACAAAAAAGCAGGAGGTTTTCTTAATACAAAAGAAGTCACTAGCATAAAACACTGCAAAGTATATTTATACAATACTTTAGATTGGTCAATATTCATCAGTAGCTAAATGGATTATAACACAGCAGTAATGGAATTTATTTCTAAGTGCAACCCTTGTCACTTTCAACAACTGAACCTTCACTTTAAGAGATGTGTAAAATGTTCCTACAAGTCAGTTTTTATCTTTTTCCTCAATCTTCAAGTGCCCAGAACATGGTCCATATAGTTCTGTTTAGCTGAAAACTTTGGATTAATATAATCTATTCAAGCCAGGAAAGTAAACAAGATATACAACACAGGGAGTAGGACAGACAGTATACTGTTTTGACAGAGAATTTCAAAGCAAAATGAGAAACTGAAGGACTGACATGAGTGGCTCACATCTCAGACAGAGTACAGAGGGAAGGTGTTGGGGTTTCTAGAGATGGGAGTCTCACAGGAGGGATCTCTGGGCCCTTAATCTCGCCTCTTGGCAAAGGAGGTGCCACCATTTGATGCTAATGAATCTGGCTTTGGGAGAGTTGGGAAAGTCAATTCTCCTGAAAGCTTGCTTTGAAGACACATGCTCTCAGAATGTACTCATTATGTTCTTAGATGCCCAAATCACATAAAGAGGTTGTGTGTTACAATCATAGCCTAAGTGAAGTCTCAAATAAGACATGGCATCAGGTACCATGTCATAAACCTTTGGGAACCCAGCTAGGGTAAGCAGTCATATGACAAAGCCCCAATCAACAACCACTTTACCAGCACATCACAAACCAAGGGAAAACTGCTCAGCTGGGGAAGGGTGACCCAGCATGAATGTTAAAGGTAAAAACAGAAGCAAGTTTGAGCATTTAAATTTTATGGTATTCAGATGTCATCATATACAATTAGAAAAGTTGACTTTGAGATTTGGTTCACCAGAGATTAAATTGTTTCTACTGTCATCTGACTAATGCTAGGCATATTTGATGACCTTTCCTAATTATGGTTTCCTATGTTTTCCACGGAGCTCTCTAGTCACTGCATTCTAACCATTTGAAAGGAAAACATTGTTATTTTACCTCTGTATCTCCCACTTGTATAAATTTGCATTATCAGTATTGCTCTATAACCTCAAGATTTCACGCATTTATGAGTTCAGGTTGACTGAGTTTTAGCTCATACAGACTGGAATTAACTCTGCTGTGTGCATCCGGAGACATTTTATCTGGATTTGTACACATATTTGAGTTGAGTGGGTCCATTCTGAATGTGTTCTTTTCTGACCCAAGGCTAATATTGGCAGATGCTGTTAACAATCACTTCTCTCAGGAGATCGCTGGAGCATCAGAACCAAGCCAAAATAATTTAAAATAGATTGTGCCTGCCAACACTCCACAGTCCAATATCAGCCCCATGGTCTAGCACATCAAGAGGTTGAGAAGAAACATACTGCCGTATTGGAGTTATGGAAAGATTTTCCTGGACATTATATGGATAATTATTAAGATCATCAGAAATCTCTCAGATTCCAAACATGAACACTGATTCATTGATAATATCTTAAATATATACTGATTAAATTGTTTTCAAGACCCTGTGAAAAACTTGAATCTTTAAGGAGTAAACTTAAGATCTAATATATTTCAGAGAAAAGTATTCATCAATAAAGCTATGATAAAATCAATTATGCAAAATAAAACATCACTGGTCTTAGAACATAGTCAAAAAGCATTGAGGTATCATGCAAAATAACATATCACTGGTTTTTAGAATATAGTCTTTTTGCATTGAGCCTCCCACATTTGTACTTAAATGAACTATTAGTAAAATTATTTACACTTATTTAAATAAACATTAGTCAAAATTTTGTAGTGAACCCTTTGTAGCACTGAAAGTATACCTTTCAAAAATTAACTATGCTTGGGGTCAACCTTGTGGCATAGTGGGTAGGCACCACAGCTGGAATCCCCCATATGGGTGCCTATTTGAATTCTGGCTGTTCTATTCCTAACGCAGCTCCCTACTGTTTTACCTGGAAAAGCAGCTGAGAATGGCCCAAGTCCCTGGGTCCTTGCACCTAGGTAGAGACATGAAAGAAGCTCCCGATTCTTGGCTTTGAACTGCCCCAGCCCCTACCACTGTGACCATTTCGGGAGTGAAACAGAAGAGAGAATATTCTTTCATGTTCATATTCTGTCTCTCTCTCTTCCCCCTCTCTGCAGTTCTTTTCAAATTAATAAATAAATCTTAAGAAAAATAACTATGCTGTTGAGGAACAACACTCAGGTGTTTTCTGAGTGAAGCACATTGGGCTATATTGTATTAATTTGTAAGAATGGAGTTCTTACACAGTAAATCTGCTACTGCATCAAAACCTTTATGATTTATCATTAAGGAGGTAAAATACTGCCATCCCATATGAGTGGACTTATGTCATAGCAGCTCTACTTCCAATCCAGCTTCCTACTGATGGCCATATCATAACAATTCAGACTGTGCTTCAGTACCCGCACCTGCTACAATGATATGGTATGCTCACTCCATTGCCCAAACTCAAGTACACATCCCTGTTTCACAGTTTCTAGAGTCTGGAATCTATCCAACTCATAAAACTCATGGCACAAAGATGCTGTAATCAGCGTTAACACAGCCTGGTGCAAGGGAAGTTCTGAACCTTGCGTCTACCTTAGTTGCACATCAGAACTACCTGGGGAGCTTTCAAAAACCCTGTACCCTTTTTGAGCCCAAGGCAAATTAAGTCAGAATCTCTGGAGATAGGAACCAGGCATCAGCATTTTCTCTATACTCCCCAAGTGATTCTTAATGTGATGGTGTGCTGCAGCACCTCTGACATACAGCTTCAAATAACCACAGTTCAGATGAGGACAATTTTATTAACTATGATTCTTCATTCACTATTATTTTTAGACTCCTACTGTACTTCCCCATGGCATGTAAGACAACTGGCAAATTATATTAATGATAAAATATTTCAAATTAACAAGCTAAATAAAAATATGACACTATGCATTCCAAGAGTAAATTTGTCTTAACAAATGTTTTGTATGAGGGATGTTCCAGTCATAAATTCAAGAAAATCCAGCTCACTTCAGCTATTGTATTTTGCTTTAAGAAAGGGAAGTTATGCATAAACCAGAAAGTAAGGTTAGTATGAACCCTGTAATACTAACTAGCAAACATGAACATTGGTATGAATTATTTACTCAATGTTTAGACACAAGGTTGAATAGAAAACCTGCCATTAGTGCTGTTCACACAGCTTATTAAGCCTATTTATAATATCTGCACAGAAGGTCTAGAAATAATGATACTCTAGAAACAACTGACTTTCAAATAAAGAAATCTTAAAAATTTTTAAAGACATTATAAAAAAGGTTAAAATCCTTCATGATTCTTCCAGTTAATGTAAACATACTTCTTCTTATTTTTCAAAAAGCATCTTTTCCCCACAAAATGCAAGGATAATTACCAGGCAAAGAGAAACAAGATATATTTTTTCTTTGTTCTTTCAACAATTAAAGACATTAGTGAGGATTGGAAGTCAAACTAAATTTTTAAGTTAGTTAAAACTCCTTTGATTTTATAAAATACAGTAATCGTAAGTCATATAGACACAGTAATCATTTTTAGCAACCCTCATTCTCCCTATCATGTTATACTTTATGGAATGAGAGAGGAAAACAAGAAAATGCCAACAAAATTTGCAAATTAATATACAGTTTTATCCCTATCTTGGGAAAGATAATATTTTTAACATTTTATTGTCTTAGAGATATGCTTATTTTCTTTTCTGAAGGGGAAGGATTAAGGCATGTTAATTTTGGTGCAATGAGTTTTGCGTGTTTTAGTTTTGTTCATTTTAATTTTGCTTTTGATGATGTTTGCATAGTTGATTAGGATGTAAAGGGTCAAAGATCAGGGGAAATTGGGTGAGACCATCGTTTCCAATTCTGGTAGAAGCAGGGAGAAGCTGCACTCAGACTCAGAAATAGGGAGTAACCACCCAATGTCATCCCAGGGTCCCTGATGGGGAGCATGCTCCAAGGGTTCTGCTCAAGCGGTTTCAAAAGTTCTGAAATGCTATCTATCCTGCTGATTCAAAGATGACGAACTCCTTGCAAGGTCCATTGGCTGACGTAGTCCACCTTAGAATCTCCATTCACCCAGATACTTGCTGTCAACCCTTGGCTAGGGTAGTTGACCAATTTATTTTGCCCTCCTTTCTCTGTTATGGTACCAGATGTCACCTGCAGGCCCTACTGTTGACTGCTATATCCTTCATGTACCTTTGGGTATGCCATCCATTGTTCCATGTAAGACACTGAGGAGACCCAGTTCTGACACAGGCACTCCACAGTCAGACTACAGATTCTGTGATTCTTCCCATGGTTGGAGTTGAGGCCAGTGGTTCAGTTGGGGGATCTCAAAGGAAATCCTGTCTGAAGTGATCCCAGACCTGACTCATGTACGCTTGCCTGTATGGGGTCTAACTCAGCCTGTCATCCACATCAGCCTACACACATACACTGGTAATTGCAATTACTGGGTTAGTTCTGTCTCTAGCCCCCTCTTCTACATAAACTAATGCATGCTATAGACCAGCCCAACACTGCAAACCACACATTTGGTCCCCATGTAGACTACTAGGAACTACAGCCCAGACAGAGGAATACCGATAACCCCCACCAGGCTCACCCAGGCCTGGTTTCTCAGCTTGCCAGTACGTGCAGCAGACTGGTCCAGTCTGTCACATCCTATTCAGTTCTTGTACATGTCAATGGACACTAAAGCCCAGTTCAACCCAACTGAACCCACTATTCAGCCCACACTCATGCTGGCAGGTGCCACTGCCTGTCCAACCGGGCCAGCCCCCAACATTGGTTCTCATGCTCACCAGTGAGAGCTGAAGCCCATCAGAGATGTGCCCACAATTTTCCCAACAGGACCACTCCAAGTTCCGAATCTTGCACTCTGGGCAGTTCCGTAATCTAGCATGACAGGACTCACCCCCCAGTCCCGGAACTTGCCAGCTGATGCTGCAGCAAACCACAACCAGTACGAACTTACACTGGCTCATACATGCACCTATGGATACTGTCAGTTAGCCTGGCTCTCCCCTTAACACAGTTCAAATGCAGGTAAACAGGTGTTGTAGCCCTGCCTGGCCTGGTCTGCCCCTGTTTCCAGTTTTCATGCTTACCAGTGGGAGCAGTGGCCCAGCAGGAGAGCCCCCTGCAACCCTCTCACCGACCTCACCTCGCAACACCACACCTTTCTGGATCTTGTGTGTTGGTGGGTACTGAGCCCAGACTGGCATGGCCTTTTCCAGACTGGCATTTTCCAGAGTGCTGTAGCCTAGCCTGGTCTGGTCTGCCATTGGTTCTAGCTCATACTAGCTCATACTGCAGTTTAGCTAGGCCAGCCCCAAGTCCTGGCCCTAATGTGAAGTGGCTTGTGTTGAGGGGTAACATAGCTTGTCCTGTACCCCATCCTGGTTCTCAGATCTGCCCGTAGGTATTATAAGCTGCCACATCCTGGACTATCCTGAGAGCTGACACACACATATGGCACATATGACCCACACATATGGCTCCACCATAGCCTTGCCTTGTCTAAACTGCTCCCAGCCTTTGTTCTTGGGGTTACCTGCAGGAGTTCCCCAAGCTCCTCTATCAGGTACCCTCTCAGTGGCAGATCTGCACACCAGTGGGTCCTCTGCGAAGACTGACACAATGTCTTTGCAAAAGAGTGGCCTTGGCCCAACCAGCCCCACTAATCCTGGTTCTTAATGTTAGGGCTATAAACCAATCATACCCAGACTTCTGGTAGGATGTGGTGCTGGCCTGGAGCTCTGCCTGCCTACCAGAGTCCCAAGCTCCTGGCAGCTGGCCTGGGACCTTACCCCTCCACACACCCAAGATCCAGGCCCATTAAAAGTTCCCCAAGCCAGTCCACCAGCACACCAAACTAGCTTGCTAACTTAGGGCTGTTCCCTTAACCACGTTCTCCCACCCTACCCCCACTCCCACCCAACCAAACATATGGGGAAATCTCCAGGCTTGCTCTGCCTGCCTGGACACGAGTCCCTAGAGACATGACAGTGGTGGTGTGATGGTGGTACAGAGTCCGTCATGTAAAAATCCCAGGGTGAGTCTTTTCCCAATTGGTAGAAGAACCCATTCTCCCAAAGAGGCTGCTGAGAACTCTCAAAGTGATCTCCAATTAGAGAAACTTGGAAAGACACTAAGGGTTACATATCAATTGAAGCTAACAGTTAACTTACAAATTTTGCTCTGCTTTCTGTCTTTCTGAAATACCACCTGACTTTCTCCAAATACATTAAGTACACAGATCTTTGTGCAATATAGAAGTAGCAAATGAAGCTATAAAGGAAATTGATCCAATTTGGCCATATCAGCAATAGACCGAGGGAAGATAGTCCCAGAATTCCAATGGACCATCTCCAGACTAATTTTAAAATTAGACCATTTTGCTATACTTCCCTAATTTATTCCTTAGAGAAATTAATTATAGATATTTCTAAAACTCCCAGGATTGTACTTCTCACGGGAGGAATACATCTTTGGAAGTTATACAAATCATTCTTCTGCTTATTTTTGAATTTTTACTGTAATACATTCTACCTATGAAGATGCAACATTATTGAGTACAGTTTTAACATTTATTCAAATTGCAGGTGATTTTTCATGTTATGTTCGTTCTTCATCATATTTTTTGATACTTATCTATAATGACAGTTTATTTTAACCGTGAGGTTGTACAGCATTTTATAAGTATTGCACCATTTATCCATCTCATCTGTGCACCACATTCATATTTATAGCCCATTCTATTGCAAACAGTAGTGAAATAAGCATGCTTACATAGATTACTTTGTGCACATATAAGATTCTTTCTGTGGTTCATATTTCAAAGTACAATCACTAAATTTTATGCTGTGTGCATTTCAACTTCAACTAATGTGTCAAAATCATTCTCCAAAGAGAGGCAACAGTATTGCACATGAATGCAGAAATGGAAAGACAGAATTTTGCTTTGTTTTGTTTCCTGTCTTCTCAAATATACTAACACTTTCCTCAACATTTCCCATATTCAGTCAAGGAATATTTTAAAAATACCAACCCAGAGATAAACCACTCCCTGGGATGCTCACATCCCACACTGGAGTTCATTTCCAATTCCAGTTTTCTGCTCATGTGTACCCTAGGAAGGCAGTAAATGACACAAGCCCTTGGGTCCCTACCACCAGAACGGGAGACCCGGAATAGATTTCAAGCTCCTAACTTAGGTCTGCCCCAGTCTCCCAACCCTTGGGGAGTGAACCAGAGGATTAAAAACCTTTCTCTGCAGCAGGGTCTCTCTGCATGTCTGTTCTTCAAATAATTTTGTTTTTTAAAATGCTTAATTTGTAAGCATGGATTAGGATTTTTACTTAACAGCAGCAGGGCAGAGTTTGGACTTGGGCACCAGTATGTCAGTAACGTGCCCGTGTCCCAAAGGATTACCATAGAAATAGCATGGGAATTTACACTAGGTCCTCAAATTTTACCAGTGTCAAAAGGCTTGTTAAAACACATTGGTTGGCCCTGTCCCAGAGCTTCTGATTTGGTGCGTCTGGGATTGAGCTTGAGAATTTACATTTTAACAAATTTTTTAGATGATGTTGGGCCTGAGCCCAGCACCAGCACTTCAGGAATACCTACCAGACACTGAAGATTGAAAAAAACCAAGGAATCACAGCCTTGACAGCCAGTGCTGACAGCCAGGCCTCATGTGCTACTTCAGAGTTTCACAAAGTAATGTGACATCACTCTGAAACCATGAGAAAGATAAAAACAATAGGATAATACGACTGTATCTCAGAGCAAATCACAAATATAATCAGGCACTTGATTCTCCTAATCAATTTGCCTTATCTATTTTAACTACTACTCCATTTTTTCTGCCTCTTCTATTAAAAACTACCAAATTACACACTCACAGTATTACTCTCATTTTCATATATTATGCAATTCTGGAAAATAATCAAGGCTCAGATCACTTAACCCAAAGCCAAATCATGTAACCAGCTTCCCTTGTCCCAAATCCTCTGTGACAATCATAGAGCACAAACTGATCTCTGACTATAGGCTTATTACCACTGGTCTTTGGCAGTCATGACAAAGGTTACCAAATGTGTGTGCACATGCGCATTTATGAACACACATTTACATATGAATGGTATTACATGTTCTATAAAACCTTTTCTTAATATATAGGGGGATAAATCACAGAGGAAGAACAGGAAAAGCAAACATCCAAAGTTGTCAATTCTGAAGTTGAGACTACTGCTTCATGTAAGATTTTTACAATGTAAAAACCAGAGATGGTGTCACCAATAGTAGCCCAGGGACCTGTGAGGACCAGCTGCTGGCTGGTATTTTTCGTGCATGGGACAGAGCCCACAGAGGCTTGGTAGAAATGGGCAGAGTAATAGATTTTCTCAGACACATGAGCCCAGAGGCTGAAGAGCATGACCTTGAGGAGCTGAAGAACATACTTGACCCTGAAGAGAGACTTCAGTGTGGACCTGGAGGCGTTCCAGACAATTGTCAAAGAGTGGATGGCTCGCTACCAGAGCGCATGTTGTTCCAGTGGAGGAGTCACCAGCAGGTTGAACAGCATTGGTGATGATTCTATCTTTGAGCCAGGGGACAGCATCAGCTTAGGCACGGCAGTTTCAGGGATCACAGATGACATGGATGTCTCATCGCAGGGAGCCTTTGCCCAAAAGGCTATTATGAGAACAAATCTGTTAAAAGAAGAACTGGGAGAACTGAAAATGAGCATGAATGCTGCAGAACAACAGAAGACCATGCTCGAAGCCCAGAACACTTAGAAACAGAAAACCGAGCTTTGGTTCTTAAGATTCGGACTCTCCAGGAAGAGAACATTCGGAACATTGTGCAGATAGATGAACTGGAAATGAAGATTGAAGCGTCGTCTAAAACGGAGGCGGAATGCCAAATGCAGTTGCACACATATGAGGACACTTTGCTTAATAAAGATGCAAGCATACGGAAGAAGGATTTAAGTATAGAAGAACTGAAATCAACCATCATAGACTACAGCAGTGTTATCGAGAATTTGCGAGGCGATAAGCATCAGCTGGCTTGTGAGGTACAGCGCTTGCAGCAGGAACTCATGGAATCCAGCTGACCGTTAGCGGAGAGGGTAGCAGCATCATCTCGGGAGGACGAAAGTCTTTGCATTCCGAGCTTGTTCTCGCTCAGTTTGCACAGCAAGAAGACATTTCTGAAGTTGAATCTTTGCTGAACAGCTCTCTACAGTCAGTAACTGACCCAGAAATTATTGTGAAGGAGAAATGGGAGAAGAAACTTAGTGAATTCCAATGTGGCATGGAAGAGAAGCTAAATCTGTGCCGAATAATGCTGAGCAAAGAATCTCTTGAGAAAAATTTCTTCAGACTCGCAGAGATTTTGAAGAAATTCCAGCTGGAATATTCCTGTTTCCAAAAAGAATTTCTTTCCAGTTAATGGTCATTTATAAATCGGACATACAGTTTTGTGTCATGACCTGTGGACAATATTGTGGCATTCAGCTCACTATTTACATAAATGTGCATATTGATCTGGTAATTTTGCAGAAAAAACATTGTATTTGAAATGTTCAACTTGTAAAAAGATAGGAAATTGAGTTAGATGTTTAAAAAAAACCACATAATTACTTAAAATATTTGAATTTTTCAAACCATGTGTACTCTTTCCATATTATCCAAGAGACTTAACTAATGGGTAGCATATATACTGCAAGGTTTTGTAGGAGCTATGGTTTTGGACTGAACACCTACACTGGAACCATCAGAGTTTAATAACAGTAACTAAGGTTTGGATGATTGTAAAAAGCCCTGTAACCGGTAACTGCTTAGAGAGTTTACTACCACCTATTACTTGGCTCTACACCACTGGACCAAATTAAGCTGTTTTCAGTGGCTGACTAGGCTACAGTAAAGCTATTTTCTGTACCTCACTTCCATTGTGCATTCTATCTGATCATATGGGCTGGAGCACTCAATGCCTGCTTTGTGGGAGCTGCCTGACTTGAGTCATTTTCATTTTATTTTTCCCTCTTCACATAAACTCTACTACATGTAACTGATCTGAGAGATTTCTGTTCCAACAATGCTTATTTTTGTGTTGACTAGTTTCAGTATGAATATTTAAACTATAAAATCTGTAATAATTTTTCTCTGTGAAAATTCCAGTAACGGTAACAGTGCCTTTGCCTGTGCATTTTGCAGTAATCAAATAGCAGTGCATGAGTTTGCAGTGGTTGCTTCATATTTTAATTATTTACTTACTTATTTATCTAAGAGACAGAGACAGACACAGACAAGGATCTCCCATCTTCTAGTTTGCTTTCAAAAACCCAGGCTCACGTCAAAGCCCAACTGCATGCATCACCCTTGCTGCCTCGTAGGGTCCAAGTGGGTCAGAATATAGAATCAGAAATTGAACTCCAGCACTTTGAGAGGTGGGTGTCTTCACTGCCAGACCAAGTGCCTGCACCTGCTCCAGAGTAGGAACTCTAATATGCTCGAGTTTTACAAGAATCATTGAGCTTTTGTTGATTCCTGTTTCTTCTTTTAATATTTCAAAAGCATTATATTCATTCTACAATGTTATTGGAAAGTTTTTATCTTTTCCATTGTTATTTTTCATTAACAGCACATTTCTATTATTCAAAAGCTAGAAACATGTCATACCTTCTTACCAGCGACTAAGATTTGAGAAATTTTTATCTTTTGGCTATGCTAATAATGTTAATACAGTCTATGCTTTGCTCTTAAATAAGGTAAGCATTTTTCCTTAATAACATCTACTTTCTAAAACTTCATTTCATCAATAATAACTGGAATATAAGAAACATGTGTCAGTGATATCCTGGAGCTAGGAAATTTTTCTTTATCCCCATGCTGAACTTGTCGCAAGAGTTTAAATGTCCTCCCTGGGGCTTCACCTGAAGAATAAAGGACCATGTGTACCTCCTTAATAGACTAGGGCTCCCATGGAGCGAGATCCTCTGTCTGATTAGCGCCATTTAGAAGCTATTAAGAAAAACAGAAGCCTAGGGCTTCAGAGACATTTGGCATGGGGTTATTGTTTCATTTTGTTTTGTTTTATGTTTCCTACAATGCCATATCTTTAAAAAGGACCTCAGAGTTTTGCAATAAAGTGTTGTTTTTATCAAAGACAATTACCCTGAATCAATCATATGCAGTGCTGCTGGAAGCTTATTCGTGGAACTTAAGTTGTTCACAGGTGTGAAATCCAGATTAACTTCTCCACGAAATTCAGCTGTACTTATCTACACCTTGGTGGCAGGTGCAGACACTGGTATCTCAGGCTAGGTTCCTTGGAGGACCTCAACTCCAGGGGCCCCATGCTCAACTGCCCCAGCCTTCCCTTGAACTCAGGCTCCTCCTTTCTGCTTTTCTTAGTTCTGATGGCTCAGAAGTCCTCTACTCATTTTTTGATAACCGTTTTTATATTCTAAATTATCTAGTACACCCAGAGATTTTTTGTTTGTTTATTTTTTGGCACAGACCTGGAAAGCACTTCTGAAATACGAGAGTACAAGAAATGACAGTATCTTATTCCCACTTAATGACAATTTGAAATTGTTGCAAAACAAGTATTCATGTATGAAAACTGCAAATATTAGTACCTAATCCCTTAGAGCTACCTCGATGCATGGTGCAGAATATTCAAGCATTTCCTTTCTTTTTTCCCTGTACAGGTGTTAGGGTCTATCAGAGTGTATTGCTCAGGGATTGAATCAATGTTACTATATATACATATGTGAAAGAATATATCTGGGGTCTCACACGATCCGGCTGCTCGGACAGGTAATGTGCAGGCTAGAGACTGGTGTTGCTAGTCTGGGTCCTTGCATATGTGACTATTGACTTTTGGAAAGACCTTCACAAATACTTCCCAGAAAATGCTTTTCTAGCTTTATATGCATTTTTCATCCATGAAACTCATCAACACAGTGTGTTAAACATATACTAACAATCACAGTAACCTCTAGATTTGCTTCAACAAAAGCAGTGCATACATAACTGCCCATCATATTATCTGAATCCGCAAGTATCCTTAGCAAACAAATGGAATCACTATGAATTTAGAGATTGCCACAGGTAACATTCATAAACAAAAAAGTGGCTGATTTTCATTTATTCATCAGTGTCACTCATTCTCTTGAACAATCAGAAGATACTATATCATGCTATTATATATTATACTACATAATACCATAGTTCAGTGCTTTCAAAAATTTTTTTCTTAGATAATCTAATTCCTTCTGTGTCACTGGCATAAGTTAAATTTTTTCCACCTGATCAACTCATTACCATTACATTACTATTACCTGACCTGTTACTTTCTATTACAGCTAATGAACTTAGCATTACATGAATTTAAGTCTCAGAACAATGGAGAATTTAAGTTTCAGAATGGTCTTTTTTTTTAAAGCTAATTTTGATTTGGAGTTAATGTTGTGGCACAGTAGCATTAGCCACCATCTGTGATACCATTATCCCATACCAGATTTCTTCAATTCCTGCCACCCATGTAGGAGACCAGACTGGAGTTCCTTCTCCCTAGTATCTGCCTGACCCAGAGCAACCACTGCAGCCATTCGGGGAGTGAACCAAGAGATGGAAAACATGTATATATCTATGTCTCTCTCTCTCACACACACACACTTATTTAAAAGCCAGGGCTACAGACAGATTTCTCACCCATTGGCTTACTCCCCAGATTCCTACAAAAGCCAAGCCTGAAACAAGACAAAGCAAGAAGCCAGGCACACAATTTAAGCTTCTGTGTCCTGAACAGATGGCTGGCACCCAAGGCCCTGAGCCATCACTGTCTGCCTCTCTGGGTGTGCATAACAGGGAGCTGGAATTCAGTACGGAACTGAGACTCCACCCAGGTCCTCTGCTGTGGAATGTGAGCAGCCTAGCGGCATCTTAATCATTACATCAAATGCCTACCACCTGAAGAAAGTTTTAACACTAGCCAAATGTCTGCTATTTACTTAACAAGTTAAAAATCAGCTTAATTGATGATCAAAAGAGAACTAGAAGTACTTTCAGGAATATACTATTATGATTCATTACAAATTCTGGAAGGATCTGGAGAAGCAAGAAAACCAGTATTTGTAGGATTTTGAAGTAACTTGAACAAGGGCCGAGTAAATGAATCATGCACAATTAAACATATTGAAATGGTTGAGATGTGGAATCTGTTACTCTCTAAACTCAAAAATAAAACATTTGTGAAAACCTCACTCATAATTGTTCATAGTTTTCTAGCCTTAACCTTTATGACTTCTGGAATTAACAGCTAAAAACAAAAGAAGTGTTCGTTTATGCATGCTAGGTACTGTGATAACAAAGCAGACAGAGGGCCCGGCACGGTGGCGCAAGTGGTTAAGGTCCTCTCCTTGCACGCACTGGGATCCCATATGGACCCCAGTTCTATCCCGGTAGCCCCGCTTCCCTTCCAACTGCCCGCCTGTGGCCCAGGAAAGCAGTCAATGATGGCCCAAAGCCTTGGGACCCTGCACCCGCATGGGAGACCCCGAAGAGGCTCCTGGCTTCGGACCGGCATAGCATCGGCTGTTACGCTCACTTAAGGAGTGAATCATCGGACGGAAGATCTTCCTCTCTGTCTCTCCTCTCTGTATATCCGCCTTTCCAATAAAAATAATAAAGAAAGCGGACAGAAACCCCTTTGTGGTCCCAGAACAACTGCATCCTGATTCTGCAACATTAATAAACATTTTCTTCTCTAGGCAAGAGAAAATAAACACTGAGCCAAAATGAGCAGATTTGTGTGGATTAAAAAGTCACCTTAATAATAAAAACACAAGGAAAATTCAATCCTGACATCTCCACCAACCTTGTTGAGCAAATGAGACCAAAGAGGTTCAGGATCTCCTATCTGACAGGGACAACTGGCTGCAAACTACTGTGGAGGCCTCAGATATGGAGCAAGACGAGGGGAGTTGTGTAATTCATGGATTTCCTCACTTTTGGAAAAGACACTCAGTATTGAAGTGCAATTTAAAAGCTGCTACTACATGGCCTAACAAGAATCATTTGCCCAATATTATTATCAGACTTGTTTATCCAAAGCAAACATGCCCAGAAAGAAAGACTATTTCATTCTGATCCCAAGGTGAACAATTAGGGGTAAAGGGGGTTCAGCTTACTTTCTGCTTGCTTTCACCAACCCAACAAAATCCTTATGCCTTTTTCCTTTCATCCATCACTTATAAAATGTTTGGCATGGGCAAGTACTCTGCCAAAAACTAAAATTCAACCACTATTCAAGGATATACAAAAACATATGTGATAGACATGATTCTAACTCCTGTTAAAAAAAAAAAAGAAAATCAAATTAGGAAGGATATGTAATGTACCCACATTTACCTAGGCAGTAATATTCAGACGCTCTGTCCAGCGGAGCCAGTAACAGGAACAGGGAGAGGGTCTAAGGATGAAGCACCGACGAGAGGCCAGTGCTGGTAGAAGTTTCTAGCACGCCTTCACCTCACCTTATATACCTTTCCCACAAACTCCTTCAATGATGCAATTGCATACAGCTGAGCCCAATGACGCAATTGCATACAGCTGAGCCCAATTCTTCTCATTCTGGAAAATGAGTCCTGGAGAAATAGAAGAGAGAGCCCGAGCAGAGAGGGGTACAGCGGGGCCGCATCACTCACTGTCCATGCCCTGGAGGGTCAGGAGCCCCAAGTCTCTCTGCAGCTCCACATCCTTTCTCCAGCGCAAAGGTGAACCTCTCCAAGCCAACAATGACATCCTGCGTCTTCCTCCACCGGATCCTGTTTTGCAGGGTCAACAGTTCAGCCTGTGCACCTGCTGGAGCCCCAAGCCCAGTTCCTGTTAATGCTCAGCGAAACACTATTAAGTCCTTAGCCCCCAACATTCGGAGGAGTGATTTAATCCTCAACCAGTTGGACCTGGCTCATTCTCCTGGGAAGCCCTCATTTAATCCTCACAGTAAATCTGAGCGGCAGAATTTGCCCTAGGTTTGAGGATGAGGAAACTGAGACTGCGAGAGGATAAGTGAGAATTTACCCACAGCAGAGTTTCCTCCACTTCAACGACTTCCATTCCTCTCAGTCTCATCAAGGTGATACTGATTGAGCCACTGATTGAAACTCACTGATTCTGCTACAATCTGTGTATTTTTAGAAATTCATTACTTTGAAAGGAAAATAAAAATATAATAGACATTTGTGACACTATATTGTGTTGACGTACCTATTTGCTTTTTTTCTTTACAATTTGCTTAAATTTATTCCTGTGTTTTCACCAGTTCTGATTCATATTTCTTTCAAAATGACAGACTGTCTTTATGAGTAATTATTCCTTGGATTATTGCCAAAGTTTTGGTGTACACATACTTAATCCACTTAGTTAATCATCTTTCCATCTTCTTGAACCTATGTTGGTTGGTGTTTGATCAGAATTCTTAGCTACAAGTTAAGAATTAACTTGTAAATCATAAGAAATAATTGAAAGAATATTAGTTTATTGAGTGAGAAAATGATAACTCTCTGAAGGTTCAGAAAAATCAAGAGACTATCCAGCTCAATTCCGAGCCGAGAGCACTGCCACTTCATACGCATGGCTACCACGGTGGCCCGAGAAGGGCGGAGTTGGCCTCCAACCAAACCCAGAACGGATGGCGGGATTCTGGCGGGCCCCTCAGGTGGTGAGACCACCTTTGCACCAATGAGGGGCACAGACCCATATTCCCCCACCAATAAGGGCAGAGGCGACCCCATTTCGGCTTCGGTATCAAGGAGAGTTTAAAAGGCCTCTTCCCCCGTCTCTTCCGTGCTCTTCTTCCTCTGCAGCTCACTCCTTCACACCTGTCCTTTCTGCTGCACGGGGAAGGGAAGCCCGTGACGTGAGCTCAAATAAAGGCCATCTAAATTCTTTTCAGACATTTGGCTGAGTTATTCTTTCCCTGGTGGTCGGCAAATCTAACATTTGTCTAGCGGCAAATCTAACAAACACAGGAAGACGCTAGCAGCACACAAGATGCAAGAAGGCTGCTGAGGTCCTGGAGAAAACATAGCTAAGCACAGAATTCTCCATCGCCGTGGTCAGGCTGTTCATCATGTAAATGACCATCAAACTTTTTCCATTAAGGTCACATAGGAAATTTAGGTTTTGGAGGTCAACAAGTCAACTTTGCCTTTCTAGTACAAAAATGCACGCAGACGGTAATAGTGAATAGGTGAAGTTGAATGCAAATAACATCTTTTTTATGGTTGGGATTCAATATTCAGAAAAGGTATTTTTACATATCATAAACTAGTCTTTTATTAACCATCTTTTTAACCAATTAAAAAGAAAAGGAAGTGGAGACAACTCCTGCCTTACATCATTAAAATTTCTCAATATGGAGGAGGAAATTTAAATGCATTCACATAAAATACAAATATCACATTTTGAATCTAAACTTCTATGTCATTGATGTTCTGATCTTGTCCTTTCCATATCTGTGATCAATTCACAAAATCTACTAGGTATACAAATATTTGTCTCAGATTTACTTTATCTTTACATATTCAGAAGTTTCCTTTTGGCATAATTCGTGTTTAGTTTATTAAAGTCATAAATTTAAAAAGGAGTTCTTTACACTATTATATTCAGCCACAAAATATTTTTTTTCTGTTTACAAGTGAGGTATATTTTAAAAATCACTTTCAAGGGAATTTGTTTCCATCTTTCAATATTAAAGAAATACTTTCAGCTATTTCACAGCACATTTAAAGGAGCCGGTCATCCAGGAAGCACACAGACAGCATGCCAGTGAATTGAAGTTATTTACAGTCAGGTTTGAGTTGAGTTTGCGACTTGGAGCTGAAGACACGCATACTGAGTATCCTCAATGAGCCATTTTAAATATAATTATTGGGTCTTCAGTTACAGTAGCCAAAGGGTGATTTTCTAATCACAGAAGCATGAATTGCCCACCTTGGTTGATCAGTGAACTGGATTCAATTTTATTGTTTTAAAAATGAGTGCCCATTTTTAACCACTTATTATAAAAAAACCATAAAGAATTGAAGAAATTCACAGGTGTGTTTTCAACCTGCTGCGGGAAATGCATTTTTCATGTAATCATTATCAATCAAACATCATTAATATATTCCGATGGAATTTTGTATAGCTGACACACACTCTTCAGAGAAGTTAAACAATTGTTCAGCAATGAGTTGAGCAATGCTCAGAACACTGAAACCAGTCTCGGGATTTCTTCCTTCTTTTTGAGCTTCTTTACACATTTTGCTTTGATTTTTTTGCCTTTCTTGTTTTAAATATTTCAAGTGCAGCAAGTATAAAAAAAAGTTCAACTAGTACACAAATTCAACTATTCTTAACATTTTTACTTCATATTTACCTCATATGTGAATGTTATCTATATTATATAACATGTATGTGTGTGTATATATGCTTTTTCTTGAAAGTTGTGGGTTCGCTTATTAATATCATAGAATTTGGTATTCATAACAAGGTGAAAAAAGAGGGCATTCTTTAGAAAAGGTATACACATTCCTGACTGTATTTACAAATACATGCATATTAGCACTACCTATGGTTAGTGCTAATATATCACACAATATATCACACGTAGGCATCTGTTATTCAGTTTCTTTCCCAGCCTAAGTCTAATGATAACAGGGAATTCCAACACAAGACCACAGCTGTGCATTGAAGGAGTCAGTAGACATCAGAACAAATATTTGGAAAATTTTTATGCAAATGTCTTATGATAATCCATAGTAGAGAGGCTGGTAAGACTAAGTGGAGAAAATGTGAGGAGTCACAGGTTCAACCACTGTCTTCTTTCATTCTTTTAAAAAAAGTTTTATTTATTTTTATTGAAAAGGCAGATATGCAGAGAGGAGGAGAGACAGAGAGGAAGATCTTCCATCTGATGGTTGACTCCCCAAGCAGCCGCAACAGCTGGAGCTAAGCCAATCCAAACACAGGAGCCAGGAGCTCTTCCAGGTCTCCCTCGTGGGTGCAGGGTCTCAAGGCTGTCCCCAACTGCTTTCCAGGCCACAAGCAGAGAGCTGGAAGGGAAGTGGGGCTGCCGGGATTAGAACCGGTGCCCATATGGGATCCTGGCACGTGCAAGGCGAGGACTTTAACCACTATGCTTTCTTGCCGGGCCCAACCACTGTCTTCTGATTAACTTTTTAGTATATGTGAGGTCCCAACCCAGGTATATTTCCAAGAGCAGAGAATTCATTTATTCAAGAAAGTCTGGCATCATTTCAAAACATTTCTGTGCTTTTCATTGTGTTTGGTGCAAACTCCAAATAATATTACAATCATCTACACAATTTTCAACTAACAAAGGATCCAGTGACTCATAATGGGTAAGTTGGCATATTTTGTAATACAACCTGTTTATATTAAAGAACGTTCTTGCCACTCAAATCCTGCAGCATTTTAGAACACTATGAAAATGAGTAAGAACAAAATGCCTAAAACTACTATGCATCCCAAAGCAAAGATTTTTACATAATGTCGCTTCTCTTAGAAGCAGAACTGAACACCCACTTTATGTTCCCAGTCACAGTGAACAGCAGGAACATTACTGAAATATCGCAGCAAGGTAAGCTTCTTGCTGCTTCCTACTCTCCAATTCCTACAATCAGTGCATTAAAATTGTTAACTCACATGATGCTTTGTTGGATGGCGACAATGTCTGTTAATGATTAAATCTTGGCCAAAGGTTTGGTGGTTTTGGTATAAGAGTTCATGGACAACGCTAGGTTAAAAAGCCCTTGCCAAAGTTTGAAATGGTCTGGAGAAAATTAAGGTGGGACTAGGAGAACTCATAGGTCAACTTACCATTTTTGATGCTGATGAGTGGCAGCCTCTCTTTTCCTAGAATCAGACTCTACGATATAAAATTCAACAAAAGCATGGCTCTCTACATATCCCGTCTGATGCTTACATGCATACTCAGCACTGTAGCATTACAAGCTTGGCTCACTCCAGCCTCAGCCTGATCCTATCAAATATCTTCACCCTCCCTTTTTTTGAGAGAAAAATCACAAACCTGTGTTCTATTCTAAGAGTTATGAAGATCAAAATTCACAGTGGTATTTCACTGAACTGTGACAAGGGGATTTCACAGTTCAGTGTAACCCTTCACTTCCACTCTTGACCTGGAGGAAGCTACTGGTTCCTGGCTTCAAACAGGTTCAGCTTCAGATCAGCTCAACTTTCCCCACTGAAGCCATCTGGAGAGTGAACCAACTAATGGAAGATCTTTGTCTCTCTTTTTCTCTGTAAATCTGCCTTTCCAATAAAAATATTTCTTTTTCTAAAAATACAAAATAAAATATTTAAAAAGAAGTTATGTTTGAAACTATAACAGCAAGCAAGGTTTTCATTTTTCAAATAGTAATATATGGGCCCGGCATGGTGGCCTAGCAGTTAAAGTCCTCGCCTTGAACGCACTGGGATCCCATATGGGCACCGATTCTAATCCCGGCAGCCCCACTTCCCTTCCAGCTCCCTGCTTGTGGCCTGGAAAGCAGTCAAGAAGGGTCCAAAGCTTTGGAACCCTGCACTCACGTGGGAGACCTTGAAGAGCTCCTGGCTCCTGTCTTTGGATTGGCTCAGCTCCAGCTGTTGCGGCTGCTTGGAGAGTTAACCATCAGATGGAAGATCTTCCTCTCTGCCTCTCTTCCTCTCTGTATATCTGACTTTGTAATAAAAATAAACAAATCTTTTTTTTAAAAAAAAAAAAAGTAATATACACCATCTTTGAAAAAAAAAAGAAAAAAAAAAAACCTTATTACCAAACTCAATAAAACTAGTGGAAAGTGTTTCTTGATAAGCTTTAGAATTTGAAATGCGCTTTACATCCTCATTCCCATTTCATATTTGCCACAAATTTGTGCAGTGGAGCAGATACCAATTTTAATTTCATCATCATAAATATTTAAAAATTAAGCCCCAGAAAAGAGGAAAGTAATATAGCTGAAGGTCTACACTTAAAAACTTAAAAGATTTGGAGGCAGATTTTACTTGTTTCATCTGTAATTTCTGCCTTTGAAACTTGCACCTGATAGAATTTACCTGATACCTCCTCTTTTCCCAAGCCTAGAAATGTCTCTAAAAGCTACATTTCCTCTTAAATGTCCACTGTCTATTAAGTGTCATTTTGTTATCTGTAATTTTATGCTTGCTCTAAACCAGAAAAAAAGCAAACATTAACCAGGTAATGGACTGTTTTATCTCTGTTGCCAAATATTCCATGTTCTATTTGCCTCCTTTTAAATTTGCTGCTTCAGTGCCTTATGGAGAGACCCAGTCTTAATCTGTAAGAGCAGGCTGCCAGCATTTAGTTGGAAAACAATTTGCCTTAGCCCTTGCATGGCTAGTGTTTTATATTTGAAGCAGTATTGACACAACACTTACACCATTTTGATAACTGCACTGACAAGAGAAGTTAATCGAGGAAAGAAAGGACAGCCAAATGCATTGCAAGCACTGCTGTCTAGCCAGCTGCTGAGACTGAACAAGTTGGAAGGCCTGCAAAAAGGAAAACCCCATGAAAAATCAGCCTGGGATAAGACTGGGCAACATCTATAATTCTACGATCAGTAATCTCCTACATGTGACAGGCTCCTTGGGTTTAAAAGATCTTAAGGGATCTAGATAAGAGAAAAGGTGATTCCACATTATTAAATTTCCTTTCTTTTAAGGAGAATCACTTCATTGCTCCGAAATGAACAATATGCACACGTGAACACAATCTGATCCCTCGTCTCCCCGAGACACACAAAAGTTTCTGACCCCTTTACTGCACCTGACTTTTTCAATACACCTGTTAGTTCTGTCGTGTGCAACAATGAAGGGGTAGAACTTAATGAAGGGGTAGAAGTTTCTTTCCTTTACACAACTGCAAGCTCCATTGAGCACTGCAAGCTGTAATTTAGCAGATTTCTGGAAACTGCAGGCTGGTAATAAAGGTGAACATATGGGCAGCTGCCTCCAGGGTTGCGCCTTCAGATGCTGTGGGAAGCCTCAAAAACAGCACAAATGCTGTGCACAGTGGACAGACCTTGCCTTGTCCCATCTGTATCCTCAGCTCTGCTTCTCGGAGGCTATTGTTTCCTGTGGTTTGTTTTACATTTTATGAACACTTGTGCTCCCTTTATAGAAGGGACAGCCGCAGAGCCTGCTATAAATGAAGAGAGCCAGCATTACCAAAGCTAATGCAAGTACGTGTCATTTTGGAGACTTGTAAAAACAAGAATCAGAAACCTCAAGCCCAAAGAAGGCATAAATGTGTCATGTCATGAAATTCAGAGTTCTGAGTTAGAGTACAATCCAGAAACACAGTGGTTGCTGGGACAATTCTGCATCTCTCCTGGTACTGCTTACATCTGTTTTATGCCTAGGCCCTAGATCTATCATCCACACATCTTTCCTTGTCACAGCTGTGATATGATCTCTGTGGCAATCAAAAATCAGATTAAAAAAAAAAGTATTTGCCCTAAAGAGTAAAACATCGCTAAGCTACAGCTTTGGTTTGAGTATTTACTTCAGATCTCACATTCATCACGAGAAGAGGTTGAAGACAATCCAATTATGGCAGTTAGGTGATTGGAGTGGATTCTACAGAATCGAATACTGGTGCCTTGACACGAAAAGAGAAACCCGAGGTTCACTTCTCTCGTTTCTTGTCACGTGATGCCCTCTTCAAGCCCTGGAACTCCATTGGGAGGAACGTGAGCACAAAGGCTAGACAAACGGAGTCCACTTCACCTTGGACTGCGAGTCATCAGAACTGCTACAAGTGATTCCAACATCCCAGCTTGGTCCGGGTGCAACTTTCTGCTTCCCCTTCCCTATGCTTGTAAAATCCGTACCATTCTGGTTATCCACCAATCAAATGTAACCTGGCCTCTTACCTGATCATCCCACTGCCCAATCACTCACGGCCCCTCCCTCTAGTCCCGGCCCACCTACCTGTGGCTTAGGTAATCTGAGTCACCAATCCCTGTGACCAGTCCCTGTGTCACCTCCTCCCAGCCAATTCCCCACGCTCCTCCCACACCTTGCAAGCTCACCTGTATTGTGTAAAGGAGCCTGCCTGTGTGTCTCCTCGTCTTCTTTTCTGCCCTTCCCAGCCTCCACGTGTGCCCCCTACTCTTCCCGTTCTTCCCTTCTGCCTCTCTCCTTTGCTCCATCCTGCCCTGTCCCTTGCCCTGGCAGCCCCCATCCTGCCACTATGGCAAGAGACTTGTCCCTTCTAGTTTTGTCCTCCTCTACCTCCTCTTCCGTTCCTACCCTGCTGGAATAAATGAACCTACTAAGCACCTGGCTAGCGATAAGCTTATCCTAAAGAGAGGACTTTGTTGTGGGAATTAGCTGTGCATAACAACATAAGAAATTTAAGATCTGTAAGAACTTTAAGTGCATTTAAAACTAACAAGAACTATGTTTCAAAATAAACTTTTCCTTTTAAATTAGCCTGCCTTGGGTATTTTGTAATAAGAAATGAAAAGCGTGTGTGTATAAACACACACACACATATCGGTATAACATATAGAAAAGCATTTTGTATATGTTTGAACATCTTGCTGTTTGTATGAAAAATATGTGCATATATTACACATTTATATACATATATACCTATATATATAAAATTGCTGTGGACAAATACATTACAATGAGTGATTTCAGAGAAATACAGAAATCAACAGTCATTATTTTCTCAGTCTTTATCATGGCTTTATAGGTGGGAGGAGAAATTTAAAAGAACATTTTACAGGATGGATTAAGAAAATTAAAAGTTGTTGACACAAGGATTTGAGAATGCAAAAGTACTGAGTTTAAAGGTCTTGTTGTAAAGATTAAAGCAAAATCCAAAGCTACAAAATGCTTGCAGCTGCCGGAAGGTTATTTTTAGCAAGACAAAAGTGCCTCTCCATTCTCTTGAGATTTTAGTTATCAGTCAAACCCTTCAGATGGCTTTTGGCTTTGTTTTATCCTCAGCAAGCTATATAAAACCATACTCGAGGGCCCAGCGCAATAGTGTAATGGTTAAGGTCCTTGCCTTGATCCCATATGGATGCCGGTTCTAATCCTGGCAGCTCCACTTCCCATCCAGCTCCCTGCTTGTGACCTGGGAAAGCAGTCGAGGACGGCCCAAAGCCTTGGGACCTTGCACCCGGAAAGAAGTTCCTGGATCCTGGCATTGGATTGGCATAGCATCGGCCACTTGGGGAGTCAATCAGGGGACAGAAGATCTTTCTTTCTGTCTCTCCTCCTCTCTGTATATCTGCCTTTCCAATAAAATAAATAAATCTTTAAAAAAATAAAATTAAAAAAAAAAACTACAATTGTGACGTTCTGATGGGCTTTATCCCTTCCCTCCTGATGATACTCATTGTTCTGCTCACTGGAATTGTGCTTTAATCAAAACACTTCCACCATTTCTCTTGGATCTTTCTTAAAATTCCTCTCCTGTTGTAATGGGAGGTTTCCATCTTTAAAATTTTTAATAAATATTGCTTTGATTATTGCATGAAATTCTTTCCTGAGGTCAGTGCAATCGCTCAACAATCTCATTAAACTGGCAGGCAGCACGTCCTGATTCATATGGACACAGATCCATATCCAGCTGCTCCGCTTCCCATCCAGCTCCCTGCTTGTGACCAAGAATGCAGTGCCCAAAATCTTACCCTCCCCCCCACCGCCCCGCATTCATTTGCCTGATCCGGAAGAAGCTCCTTACCCCTGGCTTTGAATCAACTCAGTTCTGGCTGTTGCAAGTCATTTTGGAAGTGAACCAGCATACATAAAATCTTTGTCCCCCCCTCTCTGTAAAATTTGCCTTCCCCCTCCAAAATAAACACATCTTTAGGAAACAAAAGAGCTAAATTCTCTCGTATGAAAATGGAATCTAAGCATTTTTCATCTTTTCATATGAAGTTCCCCTTTACTGAGTTAATTTTGCAGGACAGAAAATGGTGCTTACTTGTTTATTATAGCAAATGGTAAAACACTCACTGAATCCTGGGGGTTTTTAATCAACTATTTACTGTCTTTTTTTTTTTTTTACTATATTCAAAAAATATGTAAATCTTTTTGAGATAAGCCAAGCCACACCTTCAAATGGGTGGGACAAGCATTGCCCACCCATTTCCTGTTTAAGAAACTAGCAATGGGGGACCTTTTACTTGTAGGTTCCCATCCAACAAGGAAGCATCAGAGGAGGCTTAAAACCCCCAACCCCTCTCTTAAACCTTTGGTGTATCTCCCCCACTCCTTTTGAGGCACCCCCACTGCCCAGCTTTCTCTTGGGAGGAGCATTCCCCTGCCCTCCCCTTTCCCTGTTCACCTGGTCCCTTCACAAATAAACTCTGTCTGGAACCGGTTCCTGGTTTTTATTTCCATATTAAACTGAGGAGAATCTACCGAGCTTTTCTGGTAACACTTTTTACATTCTGTTAAATTTAGGAAATCCATGTTTTCCCAAAATATATGTCAGTTATGTTGCAAGTAAAAATAATTGGCAATGTTTGTGAAAATAGCTGAGAACAATTCAGAATATTAATGTTTTCAACAAAACAAAAGTGACACACATTCAAAATATAATATTTGAAAATCTGGGTTGACAGAAAAACATTTTGCTTCAACACAAAGAGAAAATGTATTTGAGACCATCCAAGTCTGATGAGGCCCAAGCCACACCTTTGCCCACCCATTTCCCAATTGGTTAGGAGACCACCAATGGGGCACGTCTTACCTGTAGGCTCCCGCCCAACAAGGAGGTGTCAGGGAAGGCTTAAAACTCCAAGACTCTTCCAGAAACCCCTTCGGTGTCTCTCCCTCTCTCCTTTCGAGAGGCACCCCACCTCCGGGCTTTCTCTTGGGAGGTGCTTTCCCCTTGTCTAGTCTTTTCCTGCTTACCTGATCCCTTCACAAATCAACTTTTCTGTCCGCAACTGGCTCTCCACTTTCTATTTCTATATTAAGCTGAGAAAAGAACCCATTGGAGTTTTCTGAGTATTTCCTGGAGCCTACTCTACTTTCCATTCCATCTACTATTACTCATTCCTTTTCAAACAAGTTTCTATGACATAAACAAAAATACCCTTCCTGATGAACTAACTAGTCCTACCTTTTTCACTCCTTGCTGTCTAGACATTTGCCTTTCAAACTTAAAATTTCTATTCGATCTCCATTTCACTTTTTAAGGATTTTCAAATACTTCATTTAAAACAATATATTCCTGCATTGATTATGCAGAGTGATTTTCTTATTTATTATCATTTAAACAACCATTATGCTGTTTTTGTAGTTCAATTTACTTCAAAAATTCCTTAGTCTCTGTTAAAAAAACAAGTGGTAGATCAGTAGTTTTGAACAGATTATCTAAAAAAAAAAATCAATATTCTTCAATAGGAGCATCCTATTGTCTCCCTAATTAAATAATTAATTCTTAGTACATTTTTTTCAGTCCATTACAAAGTCACTTTACTTGCTTTGGATGTGAGGTAGGTAGCCAGAGCTAGGTAAATTCCCATTTCTAATTCTATCCTCCTACTTGTCAATTAAAATGACCCCTTTTCAAGGATGCATCTGCTTCAATTAAGATCTAGGAGTGAAATGCAATGAAAATATGGGTGCTGAGGTCTGCCTTAAAACTCTGGGGGTGCATATGATTCCCTGCAGCTTCGTACCAGGAGAAGCACTTCCTCCAAGCTCATAAAGGGGGCCCATAACCAGGAGACCGTTGCTCTCTTCCACCACAGACTACAGCTGGAGGGACTGCATTTATGTTATCTTTGCTCACCACTTCTCCTTTAAGCATACCTTCGTGCCCACTTCTCAGCAAGGCAACCCACTTCTTTAATTTCTAAACAAAATTAACCTTCTATAAGTCGGCACTTGGAATGCTGGTCTTTGTGCATGACAAATGATGGCTACCCAGGGCATTGGAGGCTAGGGGCTGGATCTGAAGCAGACCCGGCATGTTGCCCAGGCTTCAGCCTGGAACAGGAGGGGCCACAGGAGCTAGTTTTGTCACTGGCCTGGTGGGATTCTAGCCAATGATATACCTGAACGGACATTCCTTACCTAATTGGGGCATAGACAGCCCCTTTGCAAGCTCAGGTGTCTAGAGGGGTATAAAACTCCTCAGTACATATCTCAGCCGCCCTTTTTGCTTCCTCCTTCTTCCCTCTGCCCTTCGTGAAGGGGGCCCAGGAGTGGATTTCCCAATAAAGCTTCTGTTACAACTTTGGACAACTTGCTGATATTATTCCACCAGTGGGCGGTTGGCGCTCATCATCTAACAAGATCCTCGAATAAAAAAATGAATACTCCCACTCATGCACAACACTTCCAAACCTTACCTAATATTTCGTTCAGATGTTTTGTTTTACAATGCTGGAAAGCAGCACAGCCAGCTTGTATTTGGAAAATTCCCCACCATTTCCAACAGTTGTTTTGCAGCTCAAGAAATCACATACTCCTGGGGTGCCCTTGTTTTCCCCCTCACCCTTAATTGTTTCTTGTCACAAGTGTAGCCATTGCTCAATCCTTTGAAAACCTTTTCCAATTGCTTTCACACTGAAGCATTTTTTAAACCACTAGTATGAACTTCACCCTTAGATTAAAGATATTTTCCCTTTTTGAACACATAAAGGATATTGACGTTGGGACCATTATATTTTCCACTGAAATTATGTAGCAAATTATAAAAATTGATTAAGCACAAAAGAATGGATATGTCTTAGATTTTCATTTAGAAGGCTAATTCCTTGAAAAAAGTGCTAGGCTTACATTTTACTTTCTACCTATCAAAGAGACTTCATACAATTAAAAATTCAATGAACATTTTGTGGATTGAGACTCATTTTACTAAAGCAGCACCCACATGAGCACTAACAATGCAGTATACAATTAATTTCAATTTAACGGCAGGATTTAAAGGTTATTAGTTTTAAATATTAAAACAAAATAACAGGGAGTGGAGTAGGAGACTAGAGGTTTTTTGCTTGTTTGAAATTTGAGTGACACAGAGCACAGAGAAACAGAGACAGAATAAGAGGGAGAAAGACACACACACCAAATCAATCCTTCATCCACAAGTACACATGCTCACAAAAGAGCCACACCAGGGTCAGGCTGAGGCCAGGGACCCAGAACTCGATCCTGGTCTCCAAAGCACATCCCAGGAAGACAAACCAGAATCCCCCCCCTAGATGGAATGCCAATTCCCAGTACTACATTTTTAATTAAACAAATACTATTTTGGTTTTCTTTCTTATTTTAAACTTGGGCAATGAGACAACTTTTTATCAAATATTATACAAAATTTATTGTCTATTTGTTGACTAATTATTTGAAACTGTACTTTATTTGTTGAATTCCATACTCAATCAAATCACCTTAATTTTTCATTACAGAATAATCCTCATAATAAAAGTGTACAAAATTAACTGAGAGAATTATCACAAAATGAATCCAACTAGGAAACTGCTTCTTAGATAAATCAATGCAAGTACCAAAAAGAGATGACTATGTGAGGAGACAGACGTGTTTGCTATTTAATTCTGGCAATCATTTCACAACAAAATGCATTTTAAGAAATGATATTGTATTCCTTAAATGTAATTTTAATTATATATCATATATATGAGAAAATTTAAATAAAAAATAAAAGTATGTAAAATTATATGCAAGTACTAGACTGCTTTTATACCCATTATTCATATAAACATTCTTCTATAACTATACATATATAAGTAATTCATTTTTAAAATGTTCTAAATTGATTAGTAATCAAGAAAGCTTTTGACTATGGTATTTCATGCTTTGTAGCATAGTTTTCAATATTCCCACAATATTTTACTGCTAAAATTTTCATTTAAAGTGGTTTCATTGATTATATTTCTAATGAGTTTGAATGACTGGGTCTTTAACTTACTCTCAATTGAATTTTATGACTTTATGTAAATTTTTTAAATTTGAATTTCCAAACAACCTAAATAAGTAGTTGTTTTTTTATCTGAGAATGCAGTGACTGTTAATTGTTTGCCCTTTTCCAGCATATTTTGGCAATACCTACAATCGTTTAATTTTCATGATAGCATTAGCATTCCGTTTTTCAAAATTAGAAGGAATGTCACTATAAATGATAGGTACGCATTACCATTTAAACAGCATTCTAGCTGTTAATGACATGTCAAAACAAATTTATGATTGATAAAATGAACAGTAATCACACACACATATTTTATTTTTCAAACATCTGAACAATACTATGAATTAATAGCTAGTGTCAATCACCGTGACAGAACTGAAACTAATTACTTGAAATATGATGAAACAAATATTAAGAATGTGAGTGGCAGACAAGATTCTTTTAAATGGGGCCTAAATCCAACTGAGTTATCTATCATGTTAACCACTTCATGCAGTGGTGCTCAGAACTCAGATAACATACGAAGCGCTGGGGAATCAGTTGAAAACACAGATTCCTGAGCCAATTATGAGCTCAATGTGTTAAGTTACCGCTCAGGACATCCACACAGCACTCAGGACATCATATCCCACCCAGAATGCCCAGTTTGAGCCCTTGCTATACCATTTCTGAATGAACTGCCAATGTGCCTCAGAGGCAATAGATGTTGGTTCAAATCCACCTATGGGAGAACTTCAGATGGAATTCTTGACCTCTGGCTTGAGCCTGACCCAGGTACAGGCATTTCAGGAATGTGAAGAGTGATCTCATGAATGGGGAGCATCCAAGTTTTTTTCATTGTCTTTCTGTTGCTTTGCCTTTCAAGTACATAAAAATAAATAAACTTTTAAATAATATAGGTTCTTGGACCTGGTGGAATGACTCAATGGGCTAATTCCAACTTGCAATCACAGGGATCCCATATGGGAGCCAGTTCATGTCCCAGATACTCCACTTCCCCTCCTGCTTATGGTGTAGGAATGTAGTAGAGATTGGCCCAAAGCCTTGGAATTCTGTACCTGCGTGGGAGATCTGGAAGAGGGGCCTGGCTTCAGATAGGCTCAAATTCAGCTATCGAAGCCATTTTGGGGAGTGATCCAGTGTATGAAAGATAGTTCTCTCTCTGCTCTCTCTCTCTCTCCTTATATCTGTAAATCTGATCTGCCTTTCCAATAAAAATAAATAACTTTTAAAACAAAACAAAACATGTTCTCAAGTCTTCACTTAGTGATTCTATTTCCATAGGCTGAGTCTGGAAATTCACATATTTACTGGTGCCTCACAAGATATGGATATAATTAAAGTAAAAAATGTACTCAGGGTCAAGTTTATGCTGAGTAATTCTGTAAAATAAAAGTAGCCTATGACCAGCAACTTATGGCTTCCATCTTTATCTGAACAACTAATCGTGGTACTTACAGAGTAACATGGCCCAGTCACACTAACACGGTCCAGACTGAGCAAGGTATACGGCCAGAGTATTTCTCCTCATCAATAACTAACATTAGAACTAGTACCTAGTGAAACAAAACTACACCAGACATATATTAATTACTCTAAGAATTTCTGATAGAATAAAGTATAATAAATTATTAATAACTAATACATTTGCTAGCATTTTAGTATCTCTGCTGAATAATGACTTTGTTAAAAAACAGAATGTTGAATAATCCAGCAATGCAATCTCTTGTCATAGAGATATGTGGACAGAGTAAGAAGTAATAAATAACAAGGTTCTTGTATTTTCTTCATGGTGTGTGTGTGTGTGTGTGTGTGCACTTCCATATGTCTTATAATGGTACAAATAATTCTGCATAACACTGCACATTGGTTCCTTCAAAAAGACGGGATTAGGGCTGTTATCTAATAAATGTTCTTTGAATAACAAAGAAAATCAAGTTGAAAAATATGAGCTTGTAAGATATCTAAAAGGCCTCAATGAAGGCATGCTTGAAGAGATTAAAGATAAGGGAAATTGAAAAAAGAGAAATTCCTGATGATGGGACACAATAGCAAGCTGGAGATGGAAATTTCTTTTTTTTTTTTTTCCATGTGCAACATTAGATCATTTAAAAAAATTTTTTTTTATTTTAATAATCTTACTTGATTAGGGTACAAAGGGTCAAGGGCTACAGGGTGAAAGTGGGTAACATCATTGTTTCCACGCTAATATAGATAGAAATTTCAACAAGCTCAGTCAAAAGGAATTTTTCTTTCTACAAAAGGAAAAGTTATCTACAAAAGCTGAACAAAGATGAGCAAAGTCTGGGAAATGTGACATATGGTTGAACATTTGCTATGAGGAATGTTTTCCAGTGCTTGATTTTTGTGTATTGATTTTTAGGTTGTTTTTGTTTGTGTGTCCTTCTTTGTTTATACTAGGGACAGTTTGGATCTCCTGATGACTTTCATCTAGTGTGGTGGTCAGACATAGAGTAGGATGGATCTGTGAGTCCGCCATCACCCATAGCTATGCTCTGCTTCCTGAAAACATAAGTAGATGCTGTGGGTGGCAGTGAGCTGTCCATGCTAGGTTTGAAGAACTGCTGAACCAGAAAGAACAAGCTAATTAAGGGAACCAAATTTTAGATTAACACATAAATAAATTTCAAAGAAATAAATGTAAAAGCAGGAGAGTTTAATCATGAAAAATAATTGATTAGGATGATATATTAATTCTGATTATGCCAATTAGTGCATGAATTGGGAGTAAACAGAATTTTGGAAGTCACAGTTCTAAAACCAGGAGAATGGGACCAATCTAATTCTCCCATACGGGTATCAAAACCCCAATCTCTTGAGCCTTCATTCAGGGTGCACATTTGCAGAAGTTAGACTCAAACTTGGGCACTCTTGATGACATGTAAGTATTCCTGTTGGCAGTTTATCCATTAGACAAAATCCCCATAATTATGAAGAAAATTAAAACTGGAATAATTTGTAGAAACATATATTTGTTCTTAACATATATGTTTAATTATCAGCTATCTCATGATACGACAATGTAAAATATAAAAACAGAATTTTTTTCAGTTTTTATTTTTTCCCACATACTCCTAAAACAATACTATGTATTTCTTTGTGATGATATTAGTTGAACTGAATAGAACAGGGAAAACAGTCATACAATGAAAGTTTCTGGTTGGTTTATAACACCACCTTATGCATAACTTTGGATACATTTTGGTGGTGTTATAAAAGCACTCCATTTTTGCTAGGTTTACTGGAGGGTAAACTTTTTATTTCTGTTACTTTGAAGTGCGCATATGTGAATAAGTGCTGCCCCATCATACAGTGTTACATAGGCCAGTAGACTACAGGCTTAAGAAATGTTTTCTGTCTGTTGGTAAAAATCTCTTTCTTAAGGTTAAAATGGACTACGTTTTAGATTGTAAATAATATCAAACACTTGTCCAGTTACTTCTTTCCGGGGCTAATGAGTATTCCAATTCCTTTAATCCCTACGGCAACCCTTTGACACTGGCACTAGAATTCTACTTATTTAAGTGAGCAGATTAAGATACAACGGTCCTATGTTGCTTCACAGTGCCGGTAGATAGCAGAGATATGACTGCAATTAAACAACATGGCTGGAAAAATTTTAAATTGTCTTTTAAATATTGTTTCTGAATCATAAGACATATATAAATACACATGGTTATTTGATGTGCCTAGTGCTTATCTTTGAGATGTATTTAAATAAACACTGAAAATAATTTTGACAATGACAGACCAAGTGTATTTTATATACTATCTCTTCTAAAGTTTTATTAAAATAGCAGATACATATGCACACACACACACACACTGTTACTGCATGTATTCATGTTTTCATACATGTGTAATGAAATTATAGCAATATACGAACATAGCGAATGCTTACATCACAAAATATAAAACCTTAAGGGGTAATTAGGTTAACAAAGGCAACCACAGGCCGATATAAATTCATTTCAGTAAGCAACAGATGTGTCAGGGTCAGTGCTAACATGTTTGAAAGCGGCTGTATATAACAAATAATTTTAAAAAACTGAATACAGAGAAAGTTGAAATAATCATGTCATTCTGTGTTTCAAGTGTCTACTTGTGGGTTCACAAACATTTCCTAGAGAATGTGGGGACCCTGACATTGAGCTTTACCCAAGAGTTTAAACTTCGAACATCTGATGCCAATGTAAAGCATGCTTTTATTTTGTGGGAATCTGTATATGTTCTATGCAAATGACTGAAGGCGCCTACAATCACTTAACACCCTGCACATAAATGCCAAATCTGTGGTCAGCCATCTAAATGCAAGGAAGAAAGCTGCTGAACGGCCAATTGCAATGTTTTACAGATGAAATTGTGGAACTTGCCTATAATCAAATAGACTCCTTTTTTCTCCTTTAGTTTCACATTGGATGAGTGGGCATGACTAAGCAATTCTGATCTTCTGAGTCAGCCCATCATTAGAGAGAGTCTTCACGCCACGAAACAAGATCTTCCACCCACACCTGTCAACCTTTCAAAGCGTTTTAGAACAAAGGATTTGGAATCAGATGAACACACTCCCTCCACTAGATGAAATTTTTTCCATGTGAAATGATATAAAATTTTTCCATGTAAAAAAATTTGATTCATAATTCCTATTCTCAAATGTTAACAATAATAATCATTATTATAATTGTAACAAGCCATTTGCTTATGTTACACCCTGGTTCTATTTTTTTTTCCCTACGAAACAATAGCTCTGTTAAAAATATGAATAATGTTTGATTACTAATGAAAGGAAAGAAGGGAAGCAACATCAGAAGGTTGGAAAGAAGAAAGCAAGGAAATAATAAGACTCTTATAAATAATTACCAGGGATGAAAAGCATAAAAGGACTTTTAATTCATTTCAAACCTATCTCAGAGAAATTTAAGAGGATAATTTATCCCCCCAAAAAGCAGAGATTACTATGTAGTCACAGAATGAAGCACTTACAGAATATTTATACAGAAAATTGTACCTTGTTACTGAGATAAATATAAAATGGTCAGAGCTGAAAACCCAGTTGGTGGTTCAAGGTTCAATATGCAAGATTTCTTCCAGACCACAAACATAGAGATGTGCATATGATACACAAAGAAAGGCAAATATTTATTGAGTCCAATATTGAGGAACTGACTTCAAGATCTACCTACAGATAGTTTCAGGAATCTTTGGGAAAGACTTTACAAAGAAGCTCTCAAAACTGAAATACAAGTTCACTGAAATTCCAATTTAAATCATGAAGAAATGGCTGGACATTTTTAACAACAAAGAAATTTACTGCAAAATATTAAAATTCAAATTATCTCTAGCAGTCTATTAAGAACAGTTACTTCTTATCCTAAGGGAAAACATGACATTAAAATTATATAATAACTTCTTTCCTGGTGAATCTTAATGTAGTTTGATAGCAAAATTTAAAAATGGTTAGATTTATATAACCTAACTACTTAGACGGTAATTGTTTTTAAAAATACAAAAAGGATCCAAATATTTTGAGAACCTCTGATAAACAGAAGGGGGCTACTGAATATGAATTAGAATTAATATTGACAGCTGGATCCGATAACGGAGAGATCCTACGTCAGTGAAAAATATTTACATAGCTTTAATATTTTATTCTATTTAGTGAAATCTCAATTTTATTCTCAACAAAAGCTAAAATGTGGGCTAAAAATTATGGTTGCTATCAAATGCCATGATGCTGCCAATTATAGCTCAATAGATCTGCTTTACAATATTATAAATTACTGAAATATGTGAAATGAAAACAACTGTGACAGAAAAAAGTGACAATGAGGTAAAATGAAAGAACAGATAAATCTCCATTACAGAGTCATTTTCCTTGAAGGAACAATATCTGTTATATGTTGATAGTAAATAAAGTTAGACATATCTAATGTTATGACAATATCTAACATAAATGAAAACAGAAATCAGCAACAGCTATTTTAGGAAATGACTCTCTTGATAAGGAGGAGGAATAACTTTTAATTTTGTTACTTTCCATATCATTAAAATATTTTAACTGTGTGTGTTCTTTGAATCGTTAAATTACTAATTCTTATTTATTGACTTGTTCTTAAATCTATTATGTAACTCCCAATTACCTGGCATTGACATGCTACTTTTTCCTATTTGTGTGGTTAAATCTTAGCATAATTCAGAACCACATCTTGACATGTGCCTATGAAAGTTTTATACTGTGCTAAGATGTTCTCAGTATTTTGGCACCTAATTTAATTAGGCAGCATTCTTCCAGGAACTTACCTACAACTTTTTTTTTCTTTTTCACTTTTATTTTTAATAGTATTTACATAGTTGAGAGGGATGCTTGCCCATGTGTGTCTCTGATTAGGCTGGGGGAGAGTAGAGGTATAGAAGAAGGTGGGTGAGACAAATGCTTCAGTTTTGATCCTCCTGCGTCTGCAGCAGGGCAATGGGTGAAAGGCATTCATCAGCACCCAGGGAGGGGGACAGTCATTTGGTGAGGCCTTAGGGATCCTGATGTGAGAAAAGTGTTCCATGGGTGTTACTCGAGTGGTTTCCATAGTTCTGACATGTCAGCTTTGTTGAATTAGGGTTGAGAAAAATTATTCCAAGTTCTATTGGCTGATCAAGTTTATTTTAGTGCATCCCCAGGCCCAGGAACATGTTATAAAGCTTGGCCAGGAAAGTGGTTCGACCTGTCTGCTGTCCTCTGGCAAGGCACTTGATACCCTCTGCTGGCCTAGATGAGCTGGCTGTCATGTCCCCTGTGCATCTGTGCACAACACAGACATTAGCAATTGGAGAGGCCAAGTCTGGATACATGCACTCCAATGTCAGACTACATATAGTGTGATTTTCCCTGTGGCTGGGGTTTGAGTTCAGCTATCCAGCTGTGGAATCCCTCAGCAAACCTCACCTGGGATGACTTCAAACTTGATTCTGTGTTTGCCAGCCAAGGAAGGGTCAGGATTGGTCCTTCACTTACACCAGCCAATGCACACACCAATGGTCATTTGCATCTCCAGTCCCATCTCTCATGTGAACTAATGGTTCACCCTGACCCAGGCTAGGCCCAGTTCTAACTTTTACTGGTGAGTGCTACAGCCTAATCCAGCACAGCCACCACCACCCCAGGCCCAGTGCTACAACCTGGCAGGTGACATGGCCTACACCGGGCCTGTCCCAAACCCACTCTGATTCTCACAAGTACAAGCAGGTGCTGGGGCCTAACCCAGTCTGGCCTGTACCCATATCTACCCCACATGCATGATTTGTGCTTCGCCTTGCCCAGCCTAGTCCAACCTAAGCTCTGTCTTTTGCATTCACCAGTGGGAGCTGCAGCCTAGTAGGGGAGCTACAGCCTACTTATCCAGTTCCCAGCCCCAGATCTTATGCAAACTGACAGAGGTTTCAACACAGACTAACATGGCCCACAGTCTCTCCTGGCTCTTGTGCATGCTGCCAGATGTTGTAGTTTTGCCCAGCCTAGCCTGCATCCAGGCCCAGCTCAAATGAATACTAAAGAATGCTGTAGTCCTGTCTGGCCCAGACACCCCTACCTCCAACTACTGTGCTCCCCAACAGGAGCTGTGGTCTAGCATGCCTAGCATGAAAGTTCCCCAAATTCCCTTACCAGGTTACTCCAAGCCTCAGTTCTCATGTATGCCAGCAGGTGCTGCAGCCCTATATGGCACAGTCTACCCTTCAGTCCTGTCCTTTGCATATGCTGGCAGCTACTGCAGCCTGGCCCAACCTAGCCACCTTTCACCCTCCATTCCAACAAGGGTCAGGTGAGTTCCATGGTCCAGAATGGCTCAGTCTGTCACTACCCCCTGCTCTTTGCACAAACCTATGGGGGGTGGTATAGTCCCTTACAGGTGAGCATTCTGGTGGATGGTGTGGTCCAACCTGATGTAACACACCCTCTGCTCTGACATTTGCAAGTACTGTAGCCCACTCCAACCAGGCATGCCCCTCAGTCCAAGCTTTCGTATGTACCAGTGGGCAGCAGGTGCTGGGCAATGCTCTCTAGCCCATTCCAGGTATCTCATGTGAGCAGTTATCTTGGTCTGACCCAGACATGCCCTCTGCTTCCTTCCTCTGCTCTGTCTCTGCTCTTTTAGCTACCAGCTAGTACAGTGGCTCAGTCTTTGGAAGACCCCAGAAGTCATTCCTCCTCTGTCAAACAAGCCCTCAGCTACTCCCTTTGTCATATGTTCACAGCCCTTCACAGGGCAATCTGTAGCCCTCTCCCCCCTGTTACCACCCCTCCAAACCTGGGGGCTGGAATGGCTTGTCCAAGTCCTGTTTTACTCACTTTCCCCTAATATTAAAAAAAAAAGACTAGGCAACTATGCTGGAATACAGATATAGTTAACACAAATTTAGCATTAGTTAGGCCCAGAATGTGCACCAGCTAGTGGCTGCTTCTCCCAGCACTGCAGCACTTATGTACCACAAGGCAACCTAGGCAGTTGCCTATACTTATTTTCTTGACCTAAATGAATTAGCACATGCTGTATGACAGAAACTATTGATGACTTTTTTCTAAAAATATCCACATAGTACATATATAAACATTTCAGTCTTTGCACAGCCTGAGGTCAGAACAACTACTGAATTCTGCAGTTGTATTACAAAAGAACCTGTGCACAATACCCCATTCATTAGCATGACTGAGACCATTTTCCTATATGTACACAGACAAGAGATGAGACAGAAGTGGCATAAGGCCCTACGTTACCAATTCCTGTTCACATATGATTTTATTCATATGCATTTCCATCTTCCTAACTGGTACAATTTTTACATAATTTTTTACATCAATACAAAGTGCTGGGCATATTTCACCAAAACTTTATAATAAGCTTAAATCATTTATGCTTCTTGCTAGACACACGCAACTTTCCCAGTGTTTTTCCATCTGCAGCTAATTTAATAGATTTATAGCTTATTTCATGATCTAGGTCCTTTACTCTGATTAGGGAAAAGCAGGTGTCCTCCACCGACCCTTGAGAGAATGAAATCAACACTTTGATTTTGTCTCTCTGAAAAACAGACTTATGCTCAATTCTAACTTCCTGCTCCTTGAAACTAAAGTATGAGACTAAACATATTGTGAGGTGTTGGAAGTAGGAGAAGCTTTTATACTAAGATAAAAATGATGTGCCTTACGATTCAATTGGTCACTGACAAGATGACCCTACTTTGTATTCAGAATGTTCTAGTACACTTTTAGATGCAGATGAGTGATAACGGGCCTATAATGAATATTGCCTGCCAGGCTGATAAAACTGACAAGGCCCACAGATAAAGAAGTTGCATATCTTCCGATTTTCATGTTTGATTTCATACATTCCCTTGGGATTTTATATTGCAGAAAATTGTTATTGCTTTGGTAAAATCATGTTCAGACATTTCAGGAAAGACTGTGACATGCTCAGCAGACAGCTGTCAGCAACTTGAGATACACACCATAGAGCTGGCATTCATTACACAGAAAATTATGTCGAGGCCAGAATTTTGTTTTTTAATCAAATCGCTTGAAACTTACTGATGTTCACTTTCTTTGCTTCGAATATATCATCACGGGAACATATACCATTACATGGTTAGTGCTATCTCTACACCTCAGAACCAATAAGGGTGTACGCATTCAGATCATGTTGTAGTTAGAGTAGCTCTACCCATCAACATTTTAAAAAATTAGGGTTTTCTTCTAAGGTGTTTCACACACACACACACTGTATATTGATGTATACATATATGTGTATGTGTGTATACATACACACACATATAAAGCTGATGGCATTTTAAGCAGAATCAGAGTGGAAAGGAGCATAGGTGTTGCTTCACATGGTGTTCATGTCTGGATACAATTTAATCCTGGGCTTCAGGCACAAATTCACCCCTCTGCTTTCTGAATCTCAACAAGCTGTCATATTCTTCCTTAAGTCCTGTGTTATCTATGACTTACTCTAAGTATCATACATTGAAAGATCCCTTGTAAACTCAGAATGGGAGTTTTCTAATCTCTAAGCTTGCATTCTTCTATGATTTTCCATTTAAAAAATAAAAATTCATCATGAGGCAGATGTGCATTTTGGATATCCATTAAATTCATAATCACCAATTTAAGAGCAGCAGCATGGGTATAAAAATGGCATTTTGCCAGTCTAGTGCTGTGGTATGATTAGCTCATGAAGCATAGCATTTTCTGTTGGTGTATGTTCAAGTCCTGCTTGCTCCACTTCTGATCCTGCTCCCTACTAAAGGACTGAGAAGTAGCAGAGAATGGCCTAGGTGCTTGGGCCCTCGCACCCACATTAAAGACCTGGAAGAATCTCCTGGCTCCCAGCTCTGGCCTGGCTCAGCTTCAGCCTTTGTGACCATGTGGGTGGTGAATCAGGGGTTACAGGATTCTTTCTCTCACATTCTCATTCTCTGTATATTCATAAATGCTCACAATATGTAGAAAGTATCCTCATGGAGCAGGGATCTTGCCTTTGAGCAGTACTGTGAAAAAGAATGAAATATTTTTTTTTCCCATCAACCCCATTTATCATTTTGGAGCTTCTTTTGTATAATTTGCCATGACTCAAAAGTTTTCTTCTTTAAGAAACCAAAACAAAGCAAAACAAATCCTCGGACATTTTAAGACTCCTAATAGAAAGCGTCGCCTGAGTACAAGAGTCATGTGAACTATGAATGAATCCTTAGATACAGGGAGAGGGAGTGACCTCTACATTATTTCTAAAACACATAGTATTGTATGGTTCCCCCAAAGCACTTTCATAATGCAAATGCAATATGTATACAAAGTTCCAAAATAAAGGGATTCTTTTGTTTTCTGTTCAAATTCTATACGGCTCCAAATTTGTACTGCTAATAAATCCTATGAGACATTACAGAAAAGAGAAGTAAGAATTGTAGCCCTAATTCCTGAATTCAAGTGAAAACTTCTGTAGCTAGTCTTCAGGAATGTTACTATTAATGGAAAATCAATAGACTTTTAAAATCAATCATTAGATCAACACACATAAATACATACTCTTCTATAGATACACTAAATAAACAAATACAAGGTAAAGTACAGCTGCATAATATTGAAGATGGTAGACTGTATTTCAGTATTTTAAACATTAAGCTAGAAAAATAATGTAAAATGTGGCATGTGAATATGAAAATGTTTTATTAAACAAAAATATATGAAGTTGTTCTTAACAGTTAATTTCATAAGTAGAATATCTAAAATTTACTAATTTTCAAAACTAAAAGTAATGTAAGTAATAATTATTAATTGAAAAAGTATATCAAAACAGAAAGAACTTTTAAGGATAAAAATCCTCCTAACATCTGGAACAATAAGTAAACTCAAATATTAATTACAGAATTTTTAAAGATCAACAATAATTAGAACAAAACATAAGGTTTTACAGAAGCTTGCAACATTGCACTCTTGGCAAAAAATGTAATATTTACTGATTTTATTATTAAACAAGAAACTATTATAATCCATTAAGAAAGATTCAAATTAAAAGCATAAATCTAACCTTAAATTTGTTTTTAAAGAGATAATAAGAAAAAAACCATACCAAAGCCTATAGAACTTCCCCCAAAACTGTATACCGAAAAAACTCTTCATTTATTTTTATTATTAAAGTACAAAGGAAAAATTGAACTTAATTTAAAAACCTATAATTTTTTAAATGTAATTAAACTAGAATTGAGCAATGTGAAATTTTATAAATATATCTATATATGCACAGAGAAAGAGAGCAATGGTCACTCACAGTACTCCTATTGCCAATCAGTTCAAGCCTTCAAATATCTTACAGCCAAATCTCCATTTCCTATTTCTATTTTTAATATAGTCATATGATGCTTATTTATATATATATATAGATAGATAGATAGATACAGATATAGATATCCCTCCAAATTTCATACATGTGGACTGAAGCTCCACGGTGACAGTATTAAGAGTGGAGCCCTTTTAGTTTCTTCCTTCTCATGGGATTATCACCTCTGGTCCCTCTATCCCTGTTGCCACATGGGGATCTCAGTTCCCCATTTCTGCTCTCTGGCCTTTGAACAAACAACCAGAGAGCACCATTGTGGAAGCAGAAAGGTGTCTTTATCTGACACCAAATGTACTGGTTTCTTTGATCTTGGAACCTCCCACTCTCCATAAGGAATAAATGCATATTGTGTGCAAATTAGCCAGTCTTCAGTATTTTGTTATATCAGCCAGAACAGATCGTTAATTTGTATAAGTAAGAATTCCCATCCAGACGCTCACTACTTAGCTTTCCTTTTCACCTTCATTTCTTCTCTCTTTCCATGTCTCCTATTCATAACTTTTTTATTCTTTTTTTTTAAGATTTATTTATTTATTGGAAAGTCAGATATACAGAGAGGAGGAGAGACAGAGAGGAAGATCTTCCATCTGATGATTCATTCCCCAAGTGAGCACAACGGCTGATGCTATGCCGATCTGAAGCCAGGATCCAGGAACCTCTTCCGGGTATCCCATGTGGGTGCAGGGTCCCAAAGCTTTGGGCCGTCCTCGACTGCTTTCCCAGGCCACAAGCAGGGAGCTGGATGGGAAGTGGAGCTGCCGGGATTAGAACTGGCGCCCATATGGGATCCCGGTGCATTCAAGGCGATGACTTTAGCCGCTAGGCCACGCCGCCAGGCCCAGCTTTTTTATTCTTTAATTTCATTTTCACTCTGCTTTTCTACATGTGTCTTTATCTTCTTCTGGCTTCATATTTTCTTTTCACATAATCCCAGAAAATATGTTCATATCCTTAATCTTTAATTGCCCAGAGTCATATAAATGAGGATATAATCCACCTTAGGATTTGTGATATACAGGGCCAGGCACAGTAGCTAGTTGCTGAAGTCTTCACCTTGCATGTGCCTGGATCCCATATAAGTACTGCCCTTACCCCAGCAGCCCCGCTTCCCATCCAGCTCCCTGCTTGTGACCTGGGAAAGCAGTCAAGGACAGCTCAAAGTCTTGGGACCCCTTACCCGCATAGGAGACTCAGAAGGCGCTCCTGGCTCCTGGCTTCAGATCGGAGCAGCTCTGGCTGTTACAGCCACTTGGAATCAGTGGATGGAAAATATTCCTTTTTGTTTCTCCTCCTCTATGTATATCTGATTTTCCAATAATAAAAAAAAAATCTTAAAAAAGATTTGTGATATATATTTAATTATTGCACTTCATTTTCTGTTATTCGGGTTTCCATTTAAAAAAGAGGTCAGTTTCAGTTTAAGTTAACTTCTCTGAAATCAAATGAGACTTTAATTTTTATATAAGTCCTTTCAGTCCAGACTGTGATCTAAAAAGCTATAAAAATGAAAATTAAAACAATAAACTCTTCTAAATGTGCCAAAAAGAAAGCTTAATTTCACAGATGCAGGGAAAAAGGCAGAAAAGAGTTTTGGCTCTGTATTGATTAGGTTTTGTTACATAATTCTGTAAGCCCAAGGACTTAAAACTACAACATCGATTATCTTTTGGTACTGTACACTGCTAGTTTGGACTGGGTCAGATGGAAGTTTTCTGCTGACTCAGCAGATGACAGGTTGGCTGAAGGTGGGTGGTTCTGGATAGAGCTTTATATTTGGCTAGAATGAAAGAGACAACTTGGCCACATAATCAGTATCTAGAAAATTAACTCAGGATTTCTCTCTTAGTGTCACAGTCTGAAAAGCAGCAATGGAAGACCAGGCCCAACACAGACTCTACTTAGGTTCATTTTGCTGATATTTAATGAGTAAAAGCAAATCCCACGATCAAAGTGTGATTTAAAGGATTAAGAGATAAATGCTACACTCTGGTGGGATGATGAGCTAAGTCACATGGACAGAGACTAGAAACATCTTGTCTTTATCTTGAGGAGGAGAGTAAGGAAACAATGTCACAGCAGTTGGAAAGAGGAATCAGATAGAGAAAGGAGAGAAGCTGGGACCTTCAAGTAACACTCAAATTCCTAATGTTCTCTCTCTGCTCTTGAGTCCAGCAGGTTGCAAATGAAAACTGTTGAAAAAAACTGAGTGAAGAGATAAGTTTTAGTAGGATATGTACATTGTAGATGTGCGTATACACATAGATATGAAAAGCATCTAAGACACAATATCAAATATTGCACACCTATGTGTATACACAAAAAGAGTGAAGGTGAAGAGATAAGCACTTAGACTGTGACAATGTGTTTTAAGGTAAGAAAGAAAGGGATTCAAACAGCAGGCCAAAAAGTGTGGGTGGGGAGGGAGGTGTTTTACCTGTGGAGGATAACAGGCCGTATCAATCTAACCTGTGATCCAAACTGAACTGAATTCCACAAGTGAAAAGCAAACAGGCAAGAGGAGCCAGGAACATTTTTTCCGATAATCAGAGAAACATATAGAGACACCTCATGTATAGTAAAAGTTCTGGTTTTGTTTGTATCTTGTTAATCTATGAAATAATTTTACAAGAATATGTAAATTAGATATTAGATGAACAGGTAGCTACACAGACAACAAATAGGTAGATGACAACACTTTCTCCTGCTTCTAGCCTTAGCTACTATGACTGTTGCAGTCACATGAGGTGACTCTCTCAAATATTCCTCATCTGCCTACTGCTCAGTGCAGATAGAAGCATCTTGTCAAGCACCTGTCATTTGATTCAGGGACTGCATATTCTGCCTAGCAAACTGAAATAATGTTTATGTATTATTATAAGTACATACACATGTTAATACACACGTCTTTACTCTATCTCCACCCTATATCAAAGAGAAGCTTAACCAAATTGAGAACTCAGCATCTCCTTATGGCTACGAACTGTCCCAGCTGACGTGCTGAATTCTGAGGTGACCGTGCACAAGAGATCATGCTTTTAGACATCACAGCACAGGAATTTCATCCTTTCCTTATAAAGCCAGTGATTCCATCACAGAGGCATTCCCTGCAGGATCTCCTCTAACCCCAATTACATCTACAAGCCTCCATGATATCAACATATCACATGGGTATTACATTTCCATACGTGACATTTTGGGAGACACTTCTAAAACACAGTACAATAACAACATGCTGAAATGGAAGTTTTCAAGACAGAAGTTTTTTCCCTCGAGTACAGAGAGGAGATACTGAAGGATTCCATGCTTTATTCACTACATTTAGACAGATGATGAGCAAAAGCAATAAAAAAAAAAAAACCCACAATTTGGGAAATTTAGAATAAGACTAATATTAATAACATTGAAATAAACCATCACATAGTTTATGATATGTGCCACAAATATTTGATATATAAATTGAAAAACTACTGGTCCCATTTCTACCTGTGTACTTGGTCCTTTTTATTTCTTGTGCCTACACCTAGGCACATCCCTGTCATTTTATCTCTTCTGGTCCCGTGGGTTGGTGCCCTGAAAGGCATGTATTCCAGGTATTTCTGGCTTGGTAATTCATGAAGCAAGCATGAAGCTTTGTTAATTTTGTATTTTTTGATTCAACAATTGCAATCATATTTCTTTTCAAGGTGAAGTATATTTAAAATTTATTCAAATCACAAACTAAAGCCCCTTTAATTTGTTTCTCCTGCTTTTATGACACTTAGATTTACTGGTTGACTTTAGGTACTCCTCAAACTATAAGATTTTACTAAGATTCTTCCAAAGACTGGATCAAAACCTAATGGAGTGCCAGCACACAAAGTATCCCAAGACATCAATTTGAGGGGATCCCAAGGCTCCTACACCAACTTGAAGCATTATCATTCTTCTCCCCCTGGGTAAGTCTCTTCCATTCGGGTAAGCTGCTTAGGAGCACAGGGAATTTACTCCGTACCACGCCCGTACATATTGTATTCTGACAGATGTCAGTGATCCATTTCCCAAAGAGTATTTGGGCCTTAAAAATTATTTCTAAAAGTCCTCAATTTCTAAAAAAAAAATATCATTAACACCAATTTTTAAATTACTATATTGTTAGACCTTAACTTTAATTGAAAAAAAAAAAAGATTGTGCACCATTATCTATACTTACAATGTCAGAATAGTCTTAATTAGCGGAGTGATGAATTTGTGACGTTTACAATGTATGAGAAAACAGTGTGTTTGGAGAGCAAGGGGAAGAGCGGGGAGGTGGGAAGGAAAAATCCCTAAGCCTTAGAAACTATTTCATGAAAAATAAGGAATTTTTTAAAAATAATAAGAAAAAAGACTGGCCTGTATTATATAATAGAAATATTATATACTGCTCATAAAAAGAAATCTCAAAAGTGTGATATCATTTTAAAGCATTATATTGATCAGCTTTTTCTCACAGCAGCTTCCCATGACGGAAGTTTATTTCAGCTCACAGGTTTTGAGCATTCACCTTCTAAGACCAGGCGGTCACGCGGATCTGTTATCTGATGAAGGAATGGATGGTGGAATATGTGTAGAAATATCACCTGGGAACCCAGGAAGCGAAGAGATACGGATCACATTGTCCATCTGGTCTCGTTTTATAAACAGCAAGTACTCCAACCCAACCTCTTCCAAGGGGCTCCAGCTTCAGTTGCCTTACTCAAATTAATTCTCCATCCATAATCCACTAACCATTAATAAAAGACGTTTGACATGTGCCTTTGAAGGACTGAAAACTCATTTCCAAACCATTTCTCTGTTTACTTTCCCATCACAACATGTTCTACAACTCACACAAACCAGGGTAACTGCAACTATTTGAATATGGGATCCTGTGTCTCTCTTTTGCACCCGCTATTTCTTATTCTATAATGCAATGATTTTATATTCTTTAGATGATGATCCCCAATCAGTCATGTATTTTAAAGAGCAATGAAGCACAAAAATATGTGCATTTTCTGTATATGAATTAAAAATAATAATTATGTAATTATAATATTACACATGGTATTCACCTCATACTATCTACTTGTCAACTTAGTGTTTAAGAAATATTGGTCACAACTAACTAGACTGATTTTATGAACATCTAAAGTGCCACAATTAACATTACAAGAGAATAAAATAATAGTGAAATTGTCCTCTTTTTCCATTTAAGTAGATGACTTCTTATTCAATTTCTCTGAATGATTTTTGATGAATGACATGTGAGCCCTGTAAATTCAGTAATCCATTGAGACAATTTAATTCTCAGAAGAACAGGTTTCTAAAAATGAATACTTAAAAGTACAAAGGCTACTTGTCATCAAGTATCATAGATGATCAAAACTGGAGAATGCATTCTAAAAAGTAAATTATTTTTCCTCATATTTTTAGCTATAAAACAAGCACAGAAGGAAAAAATGGTTCTTGAATAAATCATAATCCTGATTTGACTTGTTTTAGAGGGATGTGATGCAAAACCACCAAATGATTTTTTCTGTGATTAGAGATGTGTTTCACTTGAAGGACAAACTAAATCAAACTTACAAGAATCTTAAGCTCAACATTAATTTAAAATTTTAATTTAAATTAAATTTACATGTTGTCAGTATGAAAGCCTTAAAGCATTACAAAAATTAACATGATAAATTTTTCACGCACTTACTGCAGAAATCTTTAGGCAAAAAAAAAAGAGAAAATTAATGAATTAGATAGCCTATGAGATTGCAAGTATAGTGTATTTTGGGAAATCTTGCCATTAATTACTTGGAATCTCTGTTAGCATCAAAGTTGAAGGTGTCAAGAAGGCTTTCTCCATCACAATTTAGTTCAAATACTTTGAGGTCACACTGTAACTCTAGCCTTTTGGGTTACTTTAAGAGCATAAGATGTAACTGCAGTATTTAATGTACAAATAAATACATGAACAGATGAATTATTTTAAATACCACAATCAAGCACAGGTTTTCATGTACACTACCAATGTAACACACATTTTCACAATTAAATTTATTATATGTCCCTGTTTTTATAACATTCAAATTAAACCATGCTGTAATGTGTCCTCATGCACATGGAATCTCTGGTTCTGTATCAATGAAAACCATTCCTCCAGTGCAGCCATTCACACATTTTTATTTATCTCTTATTAAGGGGCATTACATGCCAAAATATAGCAAAATCATCCCGTCTACTCTGATTTACAAATTGATTGCTTTCAAAATGAGGCTAATGAAAACAGTTTGCTATAAATATTTTCTTAGTAACTTCTTATGCACATATGAGATGAAATCCCTCTAACTGGTATGATTAATACGCTAAGCCCAGACTTTGTCGACATAAGCAAGCTTTTATCCAAAGTGGTTTTCCAAAGTACATTCTCATCAGTAATGTCTGAAATTTCCTTGTGCTATTCATATCCTCCCAAACTTGAATTGTCAGGATTTGTTTTGTTTTGCAATCTGTTGAGTGTAGAGTGGTATAATATTAGCAGCTCTAAATAATTATTTTATACATGTTACTAAAGGATTAAATGGATTTTAATGTTTATCACTACTTAAATTTTCCTTATCATAGTTTGTGATTACTATCCAATCTTTAAAATATAGATATCTGTGTTTTCTTACTGTCACATGCAGTGCCAGCACCCCATGTGATGCTATTCTGTGTTCTGGCTGCTGCACTTCTGAGCCAACTCCGTGCTAATGTGCCTAGAAAAGCACTGGAGCATGGTCCGAGTCTCTGAACCCCTGTATCCTTGTGGAAAACCTGGATCAAGCTCTTGGTTCTTGGCTTTGGCTTGGCCCAGTTCTGTCTAATGAGGCCACTTGGGGAGTAGACTAATGGATGAAATCTCTTTCTCTCTCTCTGTGTCTCCCCAAACCCCTACCCTTGTGTGTCTTTGTGTCTTTCCTTTCCCCCTAACTGAATTTCAAACAAATCAATCATTTATTTTTTTTAAAGTCTTGATATATTATGTGTGGAAATTATCAATTATATAAAGTGTCTTTTTTGAATATTTATTTATTTGAATGGCAGAGGAACAGAGACGACGAGACGGAGAAAACGAGAGGGAGAGTGAATCGTCTACCTGCTGATGTAAACGGCTGCCATCTGGGCCTGGATTAGGCCAAAGCCAAGAAACAGAAATTACTTCTAAGTTTCCCACAAAAATGCCAGGAAAGCGAGCACTTGCACCATCTTCCACAGCTGTTCCCAGGCCATTAACAAGAGCTGGAGCAGCAGCTGCGAACTTGAAACAGTACTCACATGGGATACTAACACTGCAGAAGGCACCTTAACCCACAGCACCACAGTGCTGACCCCTGGCGATATCTTTTAACTTTTATCTCATATTTTTAATTTCTGATAGTATCTTTGATAAACATGTTGTTACTAATTTAAGAAAAACAAGAATAGTTATGATAGTTTTTGCTTTTTCTTCTAAATATTTTTGCTTTATCTAATGTCCTGAAGGTATTTCCACATGTTGTCTTCCGTAAACTCTGTCGTTTTACCTTTTACACCTAGCCATTCAGTCAGTTGAACTCAGTTTCTGTATGTGATACCCCACAGGAGGTAAGATTGGTTATATCATTACTTTAATCTCAACTTACTATCCAATTGACACGACAGTCTATTGAAAATATCATCTTTCATCACTGAACTATAATTTTTATATAAAATGAGCATTCAATGGAATATTTCCTATCTCTTGACATTCTTAACTCATTAGTCTGCCCTTGAACCAACAATATACATTATAAAGTAGCTTTATAATAACTCTTTCTGGCTAGCAGATTCTCTTAGTTCTTGTTCTTAGAGAAATATTATGACAAATAGATGGTCTCCAGGTTTTCCCATCCCTGGCATATACAAACCTCACTGTCCCTACCCCAAAATAAAGGAAGATCCTTTATTTAACAGGGTAGCTCTGTTCATTTGTTTATATTAGACAGGAAAAGTGATGAGGTTGCCATTTCATTACCTTTAATAGTGCAAGACTGCAGAGTAACAAGCTAGAGAAATAGTGTCATGCTGAATGTGAAGCTGCCCTGCTGTGAAATGGCCTCCAGGCCAGGTCCTGGTGTTGGCTGTTAAAGCTGAAGAGCTAGGAAGAACATCTGCCACTCGGTCTCATAACTGCAAGGAATGAAATTCCTGCAATAACCTGAGTGAATTTGGAAACAATGTTTTCTTTAGGCAGGCCTCCAGATGAGCAAGTAGCCTGGCTCATTTTAGGACCACGGGGCTGAGCTGAATTGGAGCTACAGAATCTGTGAGACTGTGAGCATTGGGCTGATCCACAGAAACCAGGAACTCCAGGATCCTGGTTTTGGATTGGGGAGTGAACCAGTGGGTGGAAGATTCTCTCTCAGTCGAAAGACTGAGAACAATTCTGTCTCTCCTCTCTCTAAATATTCCATTCAGATAAAAATTAATAAATCTCAAAAAAGAAACAGATTAAAAAATATTGTGGTTTTAAACCACCAAGTTTGCAATCTCTGTGATACAGTGCTGAAAAGTTATATTAAATACTTTTGTATTTCCTGTCCTTTTGCTTTTTCACATATGTTCTAAAATCAACTGTGTGAACATTCAATTTAAGAATCTTCTACAAATTTGAATGTGAAAATATTGCATTTGTAAGTAGAGGAGATTTCAGTTCTACCTTATTGCCTCTCAATATAGTTCTCAAGAAAAATCAGTATAAATTTTTTTTTGCATTTAATTACTAAAGATTTCACTATTAAAATCTCATGAACTTTACTTTTTGGAGTTCCAATATATTTAACAGACATACACTCACTCCAAAATTGTTTAAATACAATGATGATGTTCCATTAGAATGCTTCAAACTACAATTTTCCAACCTTATAATGACAGGAAGTAAAAAAAAAAATCATCCAGTAGTGACTGCATTTAAAGTTTTGAATTTTCATCTTTTCCACAACTAGTTATCTTTGCTGTCTTACTGCTGTCATGCTTGGTAGCAGCTGTAAGCAGCAGTTTGCAGTCATTCATATATTCCTGAAAGTAAGCAAGGGATAACAAACTGTGTTGCTAAGCTACCATGTGTGTCAGGTGAATTATGACATTTTGTTTGAATGTCATTGCCACCTTTGATGAGTTTGGAGATAATACTCTATCATAAACTGAAGAGCATTACTATGTCTATATTTCAATGGGCCAATTTTTGACTTTTCTTGACTTTCTCTATTAAATAATTGGGTTTTTTTTTATTTTGCTAATTTCTTTTCCTGCCTTTATAATGCATTTTTTGTCCACATTCTCTTGGATTAATCTTCTACACTTTTTTCTAGCTTGTAGAGACAGTATGCTAGCAATCTCAACAGCTTTTCCTTCTAATGGTTTTAAAGCTACTAACTCATCCTCTGAAATACAAAGGTGAATACAGCATTTTCTGATGTTTCTTGAGGCTGATGCATGTCAAGGAAAAGAGCAAAGATCACCTCCAGAAGAGTTGGCTGAAATAGCAGAATAATGACTCAAATACTTGATAAAGGAATTCTACTTAATTCTAATATGTGATGTAATTGGTCCTAGAAAACATATCATCAAGTATTTTAAGTTTTTTTTTTTTTTAGCAATATGTAGAATACATTGTGGGCATGAGGACAACTAATGGGATTTCCAGGCAAGATGTTTGTGCTAGTTGGTGCTATTACAAAAGCCTCTGCTGGGCACAAAACATGGACAAATTCACAGCAAAGAGGGCACTTTTGACACTGCAAGTGATTTAACAGCAAAGTAGGAAGAATCAGCAGTGCCCCTATAAGTTTTAAGCTGAGTAGTTACACTGGAATGGGAGAGCTGCACCAGCAAGACAAAGAGGAATTTCTAAGAAAAATGAGTTGGAATTAGGTTAAGAATGGTGCAAGCTATGATTTGAATTCTCTGCATATAACTGATGTTGAAGCTTAATCGGCATTGTAACAATATTAAAAGGTAGGGTTTTAGCAGGCATTTAGATAATCAGGGCTCTTTCCCCACGAACTGTCTACTATTCTGGGAGTGGATTAGTTATTGCAGAATGTATTCCTGATTAAAAGGTGATCTCAGTCAGTCTTTATATCACATATGTTCAGTTGCCCACCTGTTTTGGGCTAAAGAAGCAGAAAAGTCCTCAACAGAGGACCCCGTGTGATGGCTCAATGGCTAAATTCTTGCAAGCGCCGGGATCCCATATGGGTACTGGTTCTTGTCCCACCTGCTCTACTTCCCTTCCAGCTCCCTGCTTATGGCCTTCAAAAGCAGTAGAGGATAGTCTAAAGTCTTAAGACTGCAAACCTATGTAGGAAGACCTGGGAGAAGCTCCTGACTCCTGTCTTTGGATTGGCTCAGCTTCTGCTGTTGTGGCCATCTGGGGAGTGAACCAGCAGATGGAAGATCTTTCTCTTCCTTCTTCTTTCTCTAAATCTGCCTTTTCAATAAAAATAAATAGGTCTTAAAACGAACAAACAAAAAATTCTCATTAGATATCAACTCCATGCTCTTGGACTCCCTGGTATCCAGAACCATAAGCATCTATTATTCAAAAAATGGAGCAAGACAGTGGAAGTAAGGGGATAAGAGAATTCGGGGTAAAGAATCTTTCTAATGCCTGCTTCATCTGGTTTGGGATTGATTCTTTAAACGTCACCTAAGAAGCAGGAGTCATTCCAAATAGTTGTTCTAAAATGAACCAGACATCAGATTTCTTAAAATGAAAAAAAAAAAAAAGATGATTTTCAAAAATGTTTGCTATGAGGATTTTAATATAAAGCACATACAAAATCAGTCTGTTATTCCATAAAAATAGGTAGAGATTAAATGAAAGTACGGAGTAAACATATTAACATGAAAAGTAGGCAGAAATCAGAGTGATGTTGTTCTGAACCATTACATTGAACAATGGGATTCCCACAATTCTTTAAAAAAAATTTTTTTAATATAAGAAAATTAAGTCTCTCCTAAGAGCAGGGTTGTGGGAAAGCAATTCAGAGTCTATATTGCTCATTCACTAGGACTGTTCATATAAGTGAGTAAATGGATAAAGCAAGCCATGGTTCTATCAGATAAAAGTAAAAAGAAAAGCAAGAATGTTCAAATGAATCCAATGAGTTAGGAATTTAGAGGCATTCGTTTACATTTGCATTTTTGTTATACTTTATATATACATATAAACATACTTTCTTTGTATTTATAAAATAAATATATCATAGTTAAGTGTGGAGTAATGAAAAGGCTTAGAAATGGCTTCCTACTCCCAATGAGAATGCCAAGTATACAGATATGCACACATGCATGTGTGTGTGTGTGTGAGAGAGATTTAGAAATACACAGCCAACACAAGGCAAGCACGGAATCAATTGTATTTAAAGTTTTTATAGTCATCAATACATAGTAATTTCATCTACCTGCCTTCCCACCTTCCTTGCTTCCTTCCTTCCTACCTTCCTTCCATTTGCCATCCTTCCATCCTCCCATCCTTCCATCTTCCCATCCTTCCATCCTTCCATCCTCCCATCCTTCCATCCTCCCATCCTTCCATCCTTCCATCCTTCCATCCATCTATCCATCCATCCTTTCATCCTTCCATCCATGTTGATAATATTTCAGGAATGTGTGTTAAATATAGTCTTGACACAACCATACACAACCAAGATTTCTTTCCTCTTCCCTCTTATGTTCATACAGGTGTGAAAGAAATTAAATAACAATATAAATGAACTTTATTTCCAAATTTTATAACTGCTGAGAACAAAATAGACAATATGCCATGAAATGGAACCAGACTAGCTTATAGGGAGAATATGTGGATGGCCTGTCATAAAAAGATAATGAGGAATAACAAAACTCTCTTGCTTGGCTGTCTAAAGGAGGCAAACAAATGACGCATTTCAAAGCTTCAGTCTTGGATTCGAGCTCTTGGCAACCATTTTAAAGTATGTGGCAAGGTCAAACAGGAAAAAAACATGCAAAAGTGTGCCTAGATAATATAGAGCTGAGGATGAAATGTGGGTTTTGAAACTTAGAAGTAGAAATAGATTTAATAGAATAGCCAATATCTGTACTTTGAATATTATAATGAAAACTCCAAATAATCAGTTTAAAATTTTTCACTTCAGGACCCAGAACAATAGTCTATTGGCTAAATTCCTCGCTTTGCATGCACAGGGATCCCATATGGGCACCAATTTATGTCCCCACCGCTCTAGTTCCCTTCCAACTTTCTGCTTGTGGTCTGAGAAAGCAGTAGAATATGGTACAAAAAGCCTTGAGACCCTGTATCCACGTGGGAAACCCGGAAGAAGCTCCTGGATCCTGGCTTCCAATCAGCTCAGCTCTTTCTAATGCGGCCACTTGGGGAGTGAACCAGTAGATGTAAGATCTTTCTCCCTGTCTCTCCTTTCTGTAAAAATACCTTTCCAATAAAAAGAAATCAATCTAAATTGCTTTCACTTCAGTATATGTAGCAGCAGTAAAAATTGTATTTCTATCACCCTAAAGCTGGAATCTCAGGCAGGAATATTTAAGTTCAGGGAATTAAAGTACCAAACCTGAGCAAAAAAATGTATTTTTAAAAAGTTTCAAGTTTGTATTAGACGGCAATTAATCTCCAAGCCCATCCCCACACTGAGCCTGGAGGTCTTTATTTCCACATAACTTTTGTGAACACCAAATAAATATTTCCAGGAAAGAGAACAAGCCTAAGGAATGTAAATAACCTCCAGCTGCAGAAAATCAATACTACTGCTCAAAGCATGACGCATTGATAATGTGTCAGACACTGATCTTTCTCCAATTTAAAAGAGAATAGAAATACATTAAATGAGTATTTCCAGAAAGCTCTTGGTTGTTCCTTATCTTTCTGGGAGCTCATGGTACAATCTGTATCCTTGGAATGTAGCATGCTAAGCCAAAACCTCTAATAACACCTTCATTGTTGATGGTTCCCTAAGAACAGTAGATATTAATCAGCAAATGAAGATATTCAGGTACTGTGTTGCTGCATATGCTTTTCTGCATGAGCTAATTTTGGAAAGGCTATGATAAATGGTTATCTGTTTCTTTTCTTCATTAGGCTATCTCTGAATTCAAGCTCTCAAGGATGAGTGAAGAAATCTGACCGTAAAACAGAAGCTTCTCATTCCACCTGGAAGCAGTGGGAGTACAGTATTTATAATCTCATTATCTCAATGGATAGTTGTAGCTGTGCATATGCTCTCATTATCTCCGCTGGGGATTGTAATGATATATATAGTCTCATTTTTTTTGTTCTGTGGAATTGGAGAGTTACATTTAAAATCCAGTGTTCTGCACTGTAAGTAATATGAGGTGGGCGGATAACAGGTTGAAAGTAGATCTAGCAGTTGTTTTTCAAATTGTCATTATTCACACACAAACACAAAATCTGCAATTAGAAAATCATGATAGCTGACAAATAAGAACACACACAAAAAAAATTCTGAAGAAAACATGAGTTAAGATATGACAGGCTATCATTATCAGGGACATCACCGTCTCTCAACTGACACCACCCCTGGTATTGTCACTCAGGATAGAGCTGGGGGTGTCAGTGAACAGCAAATTCCTGAAACAAACAATAATTAACTTCTGAGCTTTCCTTTTCTCATTTAGTTTATCTAGCCAGATAGCTTATGGCCAGATAAGCTTTCTTAGGATAGCTTTTCAGAAAATGCTCCTCATTTATTATTAACAGTTCAAAATGAAGCAGTTTGGTTTTGAACATTGTTAATAGATGTTAAAGGAATGTTGTTTGAAACACATTTCAAGCTCTGTAAGCATCACAGAAATTAAGAAATTTTGAGTATCTGCATTTCCTTATTGTTGATGCCTATAATAAAATGATTATGCCTATATTCTCATGTATAATTTATATTCTCTAATTTATTCTGCATATAGAAATTAATTTTTACTATAATTTATTAATTTTGCCATAAACATAAATTATATTTGTGTCAATGAAAGAATTGTTTTGTTCTTTATAAAGAGAACAGATGTTACACATCCCATAGATAAAGCTCCAAGAACACAATACAGTTCTCTCGTTCCCCTGCTCTCTTCCACAAAATCATTCCTTCCCTTCTCTTCAACGGTATTTTCAAAGATATACTTTTAACCCACTCTGTATTCTCCAGCTTAATTTGTCAATAGTCATAACATTCAAAAAGTAAAAGCAAGAAGATGTCAGGACCACATTTCCAATAGAGTACACACATGGCTACAAATGACAATTATATCATAAAGTCACCATTTAATTCCTCTGTGTGTGTGTGTGTGTATGTGTGTGTGTGTGTGTGTGTGTGTGTGTGTGTTTTAGCTACTACATACGAGAGAAAACATGACATTTTTGTCTTTTGGGGGACTGGCTTGTTTCATTTGGCATAATGAATCCAGTTGCATCCAGCTGTTGAAAAATACAGGATTTCCTTTTTTGTATGGCTGAGTGGTATTACATAAGGTGTATAACCACATTTTCTTTACTCAGTTATCCGCTGATGGACATCTGTATTGATTCAATGTCTTCGGTATTGCAAAGTAAGCTACAATAACCATGAGTGTACAGGTATGGAGAGAGGAGCCGCGCCTCAAAGATGGCACTTGGGATCATTGCTTTGTGGCACAAAGGTGGTAAACAGGTTTCGGGAAGTTACTGAGGATTGGGCCGAGCACGCAGGGAAGCTACGTGACCTAAGTCATGATTGGTGTGCTCGGCACATGATGTGAGGAACTGTGTATGGATTGGTTTGTGTAATGTAAAAAAAGTTGTGGGTAAAAAATAGTTAAATGAGGAGATTCCCCCAGGCGCATGGCTATCTCTACAAGGCTATCGCTAGCGCTAGGCTGTAACTGCTTTTGCTTTGCTGCAATAAATCTTACAACTGTTGTAACTGCTTTGCCACTACCCTTGAAGTCCGCAGCAATAAACTTTTCAAAGAATCTTTACCATTTCGGGGTCTTGCTCGCGGGACAAGGGACCCCGATATACAGGTAAGTCTCTTGTATGATGACTTTATTTGGTTTTGGTAAATTTCCAGTAGTGGCATTGGCTTTGTCATATGGTTAATCAGATCTCTGAGGACTCTCCCAACAGTCTTTCATAAGGAAATATAGTTTTTCTAATGCAATTTCCAATATTTAGAGATTTGTACAGTGTTAAAGCTCTGATTTAATACTCTGTTACATGCTGGACTTTGTTCATTGGCATTTATCATATCTTGATTTACTGATATTCTTTGTGACCCCATGTATTCCCCATTATATTTTTTAAAGATTTATTTATTTCTATTGGACAGTCAAATAAACAGAAATGAGAAGACACAGAGGAAGATGTTACATCCACTGCTTCCCTTCCCAAGTGGTCGCAATGGCAAGAGCTAAGCCAATCTGAAGCTAGGATCCAGGAGCTTCTTCCAGGTCTGTCATGTGGGTGCAGGGTCCCAAGGCTTTGGGCAGTCCTTGACTGCTTTCCCAGGCCATAAGCAGGGAGCTGGATGGGTAGTGGGACCACTGGAACACGAACCGGCGCCTATATGGGATCCCAGAACAGCTTTGCTACAAAGCTGGGCTCTCCCCATTCTATTTAAAAGATTCATTTTCTTCCTTTCTTCTTTCCCTTCTTCCTTGCTTTCTTCCTTTTTCCATCTTTCCTTTCCTCCTTTCTTTTTTTTTTTTATTTGCTCATTCATTGAAGAGTAACAAAGAGATGGAGAAACATGATTTTCCCATCTGTTGGTTTACTCCCAGATGTATTGCAAAGGCCAGGATTAGGCTAGACCAGAGATTTTTATACAAAGATAAGGAATTCCCTCTGAGTGTTTCACACAGGTGGCAGAAATCCAAGTGTTTGGACCATGATTATCAAGAACTTGGATCAGAGTACAGAATATCCAAGAATTGAACAATGCACTCTGTTACGGCATCTGGTATCCAACTTGCAGTTTATTACACAATATCACAATGCCCATGCTGAGTTCACTTTTAAAAAGAGTTTCAATTGTTTAACGTATTTTGTTTGAAAAAGCAGAGAGGGAGAAAGGCAGATGAACACTGTCCCTCTTTTGGCCCACTGCTATAATTCCTCCAAAAAGCAGGGTTAGGCCTGGAGAAACCCAGTACTTAATCCAGGTTTCCAGTGTGGGTGACCGGAACCTAAGCTCTTCAGTCATCACGCACTTTCTCCCAGGATCTGAATTAACAGAAAGTTGGACTGCAAGTAAAGGACTTGGACTGCAAATGGGCACACGTTTACAGTGAACATGCCACGCAGTCACTTGGCTGCTGCACCAAATGTGTGCTCCAATATGTTCAGTTTTTAATGTCCTTGAAATATATTTTTAATATTTGAACCTAGTATATTATGTGTTCACTTCACATCATGTTTGTTAAATATATTTTCAAATATTCTAAATTATAATAATCTAATTGGTATACAACTTATAAAATGCACACATATATTTATAGGGGATCACATTTTTTATCATTTTTCTTTTGTTCACATTTGTTCATATATTTGCAAAGTACATTATTGTTAACATATATTTTCCCATTACATATATTCTACATATATGCTACATATAAGCTATTCTACATATAAGCTATTACATATATTCGTTGCAATTTTCAGTTTTATCCTTATAAAATTTGACTCTCTGCTCTGGTTAAATTACTACAAAACATACCACCCGATACTTAGAAACTTGAAACAATTGCATTCATTTCTTTGGCTTGTAATATACTTTATAAGGAATGCTATAAGGAACATTTCTGTTTCACATTTGAAGCTCACCTGCAAGTGGATGATCTGCTTTCATTATGGCTCACAGGGTGAATAGTTGGTGGGTGGTCATCATTCTGGTAACCCCATTTCTCTTCACGTGAAACTAAGCACAAGCCTGGACTTCCTCAAAGCACGTTGTATGTGGCAAAATCTGCACCAACATCTCTAACCTGTAATGCAATATCCCTACCACTCTAGACCAATCATTCAAGCGGCACACATTCTTCCCCAGAATACATGCACGGGGAAATGACATTCGTTCTCCTCGCCTGGAGGACAGGCCAAGTTTAAAAGAGCCCTTGAGAAGAGGCAAACTATTGTAGCCATTTTTGGAAACAGAATCTGCCATACAAATTCTGTAGTGAAGTGAAATGTGGTTTTGCTTGGCTCATGAATTCTGTCCTTCCTATTTACCTTGATATTTATATTAATTTCCATCCTTTGCACGCTCTTCTGCTGAATTCTTACCCTCTTATCTTCGGCCATGAGAACACAGCATGGAGGAACAGCTTAATAGTCATATTTTTATTTCCTCTCTGTTATTGTTTTCCATGTCATATGCCCTGCTCATTTATCTTTGTGGATAGTATTAAACTTTTAATGCTATTTCCTATTCTAGTTTTAGGTTTACTAATTTGTTTGCTTACCTCCTCTGCTTACATTTTATTTCTTCCTCTTAAACGCATTTCCCTTCTTACCAAATAATTGCTTTCAGGGATATATTTCAAGTGATAGCGTCATTCAGTCTTTATTTAATGGAAATGTTTATTCTACCTTCAATCTTCTCTGACAATTTAACAGAGTATAGAGTTCTAAGTTGACAGCTATTTTATCTTTGCTGTTTTAGCATTTTGAAATTGTTTTTCTTTTGTCTTGTGGGTTCTATTTTTTGCTATTGATATATTTGCTGTCAGGTTAATTTGTAAACAGACTCTTCATGGTACTTCTATAAGAAGAATTTTCACTTCTATGTTTTGAATTTCATTATCATTTTATCGGATGGCTTTATGTTTAAATTATTCTATTAGGGGTGTCCTGTGTTTGTTGACTACCAACATTCTTGCTTTTCAATTAATTCTGGAGAATGTTTGGGATTTGAATCAGCACGTATTGCTTGCACTAATTCCATTAGTTCCCTCTGAGCTAGTGTTTGACCTTATCAACTATCTTCTGTTTCTCCTAATTCTCTACTTATTCCCTACCTCCATATTTCTGCGAAGAACAGCGGAGGATGGCCCCAAGCCTTGGGACCCTGCAACCATCTGGGGGACCCAGAAAAAGTTCCTGGCTCCTGGCTTCAGGTCAGCTTATCTCTAGATCTCTGGCTATTGTGGTCATTTGGGGAGTAGACCAAAGGCGGGGATATCTTTTTCTTTTTCTTTGTCTCTCTTTCACTCAGTAAATCTCCCTTTCCAATAAAAAGAAATAAACCTTCATAAACAAAAAAAGAAATAAGGATAAATGGACATTGTAAGAGATCCAAAACAAGTTACAGGAAAATAAAAAACTAGAAAGAAGTAGAGAAAATAAACACTGATGTAACAGGAGGGAACTTTTTTAAATTATCATCTTAGGTTTAATAGCAATGTGCCTGCTGAAAAATTCCAACCCTGGCCTATTTGAAATACAGTTGCAGGTAAGATTTTCACAAGAGTTTTCTCTTTGAAAATGTTATGTAACAGATTTTTGAGGTGGGAATGGAGGTGAATGCAACCTTCCACTATATGCATAGAATTTGTAGGATGCTGGCTGGTTGTGGTTTCAAAGCAGAATGGGATTCTCCACTCCCCCAGATTTCACCTGCCCCATGACCTGAGAGCTCTCCTCTCCCTCCCGAGGATTTTTCCATATCCAATTTTCAAGTCAATGAAATAGAACTCATTCCACTGAAGAATCCACAGCACCAGCTTTTTGGCATTTTTCTGTATTTATTTCCAATAAGGACAATTGCTCTGAAGATTCCACATACTCATTTAAAAGACTATTTTTTTTCCTACTCTTCAACTTTGCTTGTAACCAGCAGGCTTTCAGATATTTTAATCCACAATCAAGTATTGGCCTTGCTTCAGTCTGCTAGGCTTGCAATAAGACATCTTAAACGGAGTAATCTTTAAACAACATTCTTATTGCTCATGGTCTGTAGTTTTGAAAGACTAATATTAAGGTGTCAGCAGATAAGGCACATGAAAAGAGCCCATGACTCACAAGGAGCATTTTCCATGTGTCCTCCCAGGGCAAAAATGCAGACAACTCTGTCACCTCTGTTAGAAGGGCTTATATTCCATTCCTGAAGGCAGAAATCTCCCAACCTGGTCATATTCCAGAGGCTCCAATCTCCTGGTACACACACACACACACACACATCCTTTTAAAATAGGTGAGGGTTCTTAGGTCTTGGCAAGGCAAATTTTGGGGGAAATGAAAAGTGACATCCTTTTAGAAGCCATACTGCAAACTTGGGGATAAGATTTCAAAATAGGAATTTCGACAGCATACAGGCCTTCAAATAATATCCAAGTGCTCAAACTATTCCTTTACTGCTTCCTTTCCTCAATTGCACATTTCCATCTCCAAATGTTGCTGCCAAGATTATTACAAGAAAATCTGGTTAAATATATTTAAAGAGAGTATAGGATTAATTGCACTTCAAAAGAGTGTGTTTGAAAACATGAAACACTTGACCTCATTTCCAATTATACAGTCAGCACCTACAAAATACTAGTTGCATCGCAAAGTCCATCTAATACTTCTAGAAAAGCATAATCCTCACTACCAGCATCATCCTCCTAAAACAAGCAGAGAAAGTTTATGACTGAGTTAGCATATATACACGCCTCAAGAGTTACAATCCTCTTGAGGTAGCTTCCAGCTAAAACTCCAAAATGTCTTTATACGGCATCGTCCCCAAGTTTTCTCATACCATTTTAAATAGCAAAACAAATCTTGCAACTTCTTACTGTGATAAAATAGGCAAAGAGGCCATTCTAATTTTTAGTAGCCTGACAGCTTTTATATTAAAAATTTATGTCACAGTTGCCAAAAGGTAGAAATATTTGTCTTTGCCTATTTCTTAATAAATACTTTGAATACTTTGTTCTCCTTGTATTTTATAGAATGAATGTGCTAGAATATTCTATTAACATAGTAAGTAGCTGAAAATGTACTCAAAATTTCATTTCAATCTTTTATGCCAAATGATCATAAAATAACATCTTGATAGCTTTTACACTGCATAAACAGTCGCTTCTGAACTAACCCTACTGAAACGCAATTTAAAGAGTTTAAGGTGATTTAGTAAACAGACTTTTGGCTAAAACCATTTTCATACATTCATGTAGTCACTGTTATAAAGTATTTATTCTGCTGAAAATAAAATTCTCTGTCACCCCAGGTTTATACTATAAGTTTATTTCAAGGGCTTTGGGTATAACATTCATTTAAGACAAAGTGATTTTTTTCACTTCTCAGTAGCTTGAGATCATTGAAAACATAATCTTTTGGTATGATTAAAAATACTCATTTTCATCCTCTGAACCGGTAGGTACCAAACATGCAGTGTGACTTCTTGGTTAAAGATGACATCTCTCTGCAGGTCAGTGTCGTTGTGTGCAGCCTGGGCTTCTGCTTGCACAGTAATCTGCTCCACAGTAATCTGATTATGAAAACAGTCGAAAATGTCCAAAAACCTTGGGCACCTGCCACCCATATGGGAGACTCAAATGAAGCTGCTGCCTCCTGACTTTAGCCCAGCCATAGCTGTTGCAGCCATTTGACGAGTAAACCAGTAGGTGGAAGATTTTTCTCCCTCCTTCTAGCCCTCTCTCTCTGTAAACCTGTCTTTCAAGTAAATAAATAATTTTAAAAGAATAATATATCTCAATAATCAAATAAAAATGCTAACAGAACAATGCTAATGCTGTGATAATGTTGATAAGCATAGCATTTTTTGCTCCTCTAACAGGTGTTTTTTTTTATTGTCCCATATATGGGCCAAGCACACTTCAGTGCAACACGTTCTGCTTGATTATTCATCTCCAAGAAACCCCCAGCTCCTTCCAATCTTTGTGCATCAAGATTTTGCTTTAATTCTGACCAAAGCAGACAAAACTGTTTGCTCTCATAAAACTTGTCAGGTTATCTCTGCTCACTTTGTGTTGTCATTCTCTGGCCATACTGTCCTTTCCCTCTTAGGAAATAAGTGCCACAGAAGTAATGACTCTATCTCTCCTCTAACCTTAGATACCATAATAGCGTCTGACAAACATGAGTCATCTAAGAAACAGTCATTGAATAAATGAATAAACACATGAATAAAAAATTTAAATAATAAAGAAGTACTTGCATGGCATTTTCACCATAAAAGTAGGTATACTCATTATCTCTATTATAAAGTGTACGGGATTTGGCTTGCAGACATTTGAATTCCCAAAGCTTATGTTAGCAGTGAATGGATGAATACCACTGGTAGATAAGTAAAGGTAGAGACTTGACCTAGTTATATGGCTTGGAAGTGGGCCCAGTGGGAGGAGTTTGGGACAACAGGAGCTTGTCCTGGATGGCAGTTTTTGAGATAGCATTGGTTGGTAAGCAAGTGTCATCTAGCACCTCTCTCTTTTTCCTTACTCCCATTATGATCATTCATTTAAACACACGCTGTCACTGTCAGGCCCATCAGATATCACGATATCAGGCCCCCTCATTCTGAACCGTGAACCTCAGAAATGCAAATCCAAATCAGTCTGTTCCTTCCCAAGGAGCTCCTCTGAGGAATTACAGGCATAAAATACTTACTAACACAATCCCTTTCAAATGTCCAAAATGCTTGTGGTATGGGCTGCTTCATTTTGCAAACACAGGAAGGTTATGGAGTTCCTACAGCTTATGCAGTGTCATATAACTCATTTGTTATAGAAACAGAATTCTATACAATTTCTGAATGAAACTATATTTATTTTGCAAGGTAAAATTTTTGTAAAAACAGTCTTATGACCAAGTCCTGTCTATGTAATTTTATGGGCAGATCAGACTACAAGATTTTATGACAACATAAATGCAACATACACAATTGTTCCAGACTAGCAGAATCGATTCTCACCATTGACAACGAAAAAACAAACAAACAAACAAACAATTGCCTCTTTTCTCATTTCACTTGCCATTTAGAATAGAAAATACAACCTCATAGGTATATATTATTTGATATTTATCAGAAAAACATTTTATTAATAAAAAAGAAATTTGTCTTTTTCATTTACCCTCTCAACATCCCTATTACTACTTCTGAATGTGTTTAAAATGTGATGGCTGGAGATACTGAAGTGACATTACAATCAGAAAGAAAGCATTTATGGATATTGATTTCAGAAAGAATGAAGGACATGATCCAGAATTACAGTAAATTTTTAAAAGTATTATTTATTTATTTGAAAGACAAAGATGGAGTGCATACTCTTCAGTATGCGGATCCATTTTTCATACTGGATGCAAGAGCCAAAGCTGGGCCAGGCCAAAGATGGGAGTTGAGAACTCATTCTGGGTGTGCCAGAAAGGTGACAGGCACCTTAGTAATTAAGCCATCACCTTCTGCCCCCCAGGGTGTCATTAGCTAGAACCTGATATTGGGAGTGGAGCTAGGACTTGAACCCATACAGTCTCCTTTGGAATGCAGTTGTCCTAAGCAATGTCCTAAGCACTTCACCACACCCTCCTCTCCCTCACTGCCCCGGGGTTACAGTCTTGCTCTCCACACTACATGTGAGACTATCATCTCTGCATTCTGTTTTAAAAAAATTATTTGGAAGGCAGAATTATAGAGAGCAACAGGAGAGACAAAGAGATTGAATTCTTGTTATGCTGACAAAAAATGAACTTCTGTTCTTTGAATCAACTGAAGCAATGTTATTCCACTTCTTTGCAGTGAAATTAATCCACTGATAGGTCTATTTTTAAATGACTGCATATGAGTTAAGATAAACTTTTTTTTTTAACTGGTGGCTAATTTTACCCTTGTATATTTTCGCATTGAATTTTACTTTTTACTGTTTGTCACTCAGACTATTTAGTGAAACAATACACTTTGAAAATAACAAATTTAAAAGGTTATCTCAGAAATAATAAATAAAATATTAAATTTAAGCAAGAAGTCCCAATAAGCTGATTTCTGGTATTATAAGCTCTTTCATCTCAAATAAAAATTAGGCAGTCCGTGGGACCTGTTTCCTTTTCCAGATGGCAATGTGGAACTATTAGGAAGAATTCTGCATTCTCAAAATCTCACAAAGGGGTATTACTCCACACATCCAGTGACTCTGTCTTGGCATTAGTTTCTACTGCTAAGCAAGTTGCTGCTGAGTGTACAACTGCTCCTTCTCATGTTAGTGACATCGGCATCTAATTTCTACCTGCTCAATATTCACCATTTTGCTCTAGTGACAAGCCACACGTGATCCACATGCGCTACTAATCACAGGATCACATCTTGCAAGCAGAAATAATGGAACTACTTGATATCCTTCAGGTTTCACTGCATCCATGAAAGTTGAGTGAAGGCTTAGAAAAGCTAAGAAGGAAACACTGAGATGGATTAAATACTCCACAGACTAAAGCCAAGTGTCTTTTTCCTAGTTGGTCACAGTTGAACCAATTGGAAAATCACACAACAAACAGTGGTGGAATAACTGCCCCCTCCTCTCTGTTCCAACCTTTGTGTTGATTTTTTACACACTTCCTCTTCTACTCCCTCCTTCCATCACGAATTCCTAACATTACATTTCCGTATTCAAAGATACTTTCTGGCATCATGATACCACCCCCCCACCCCAAGGATTTTAATTTACTGGGGATAAGACAAAAAATATTAGTGTAATAGATTTTAAAAGATTTATTTATTTATTTATTTTCAATGGGAAAGGAAGATATACAGACAGGAGAAAAGACAGAAAGAAAAATCTTTCAACCGCTGGTTCACTTGCCAAGCAGCTACAATAGCTAGAGCTAAGCCTACCCAAAGCCAGGAACCAGGAGTTTCTTCCAGGTTTCCCATGTGGGTTCAGGGTCTCAAGGCCTTGAGTAATCCACAAGTACTTCCCAGGCCACAAGCAGAGAGCTGGATGGGGAGCATGACCACCGGAACACAAACCAGCATCCATATGGGATCCTAGCGTGTGCAAGGCGAGTACTTTAGCCATTAGGCTACCGCACTGGGCCCTGGTTTAATATTTTACGACAGTATTCCTTGTTCTCAAACAATTGAAATCAGTAAAAAAAAAAAAAAAAAAAAAAAAAAAACAACCTGATAAGATTTATTGGGAAACTAGAAACTAGTTGTAAAAACTTAAAGGAATGTTTTATAAATGGTTAAGGTGAAATCAAGAAAAACTGAATGAACTAGATTATGGAGAACTCAGAGGAGGTCAGTATGGCCAAGGGTGGATTTAGTAGCTTGTCTCCTGCTGAAACACAGCCACAGCCAGGAGAAACTCACTAAGCTTAGTAGGAGAAAGGGGAACATCTGCAAAACTCAGAAAGCGGTTTTCAGAATGCCAACCAGATGAGATGCTGGGCAGCAAAAATCACAGATGTTTATTACATAAGGAAGGATTTGGAAACAGGAGATTTCTCAATCTTTTTCTTCCTTCACAAACCTATCCTTAATAATTCTTACTGTAACATTGCCTTGGTGACTTCTGGGGCAGAAAACAGAGTTTCACATCAGTGAGTAAACAGAAGTAAGGATTATTTTATCGCTAAAATATTTTGTTTTCTTAAATCATTTTCTGTCAATGCTAAAGGAACTAGGAAGCATTACGGTCCAGAGAAACAGAACAATTTACAAACACTTCAGTAAGGTAGTTTCAGCTTTGGAAGTACTTGGCCATCACAGTTTTACACTAAACAGGTATTACGTATTTACCCTTTGGATAGGGAAGCAAGAGAACTCATCCTGAATTGTGCAGCTAATAAAGAATTAGGATAATAAAGCTTAATGAGGTTGGCTTAGTAACTTGGCCATGTTTGGGTCAGTCTCCCAATGTGTAAAATTCAGACATTATCACTGTTTCTTTAAACTGTTTGGAATTTGGGAGACTAAGTAACACATCAGAAGAAAAATGTGTAGGTAATACAAATTATTTTCTTCATCATCAATAAAATAATACCAGACACACAAAGAGTTTCAACAAGAAATAACATACCCAATATGACTTCTGTGAAATACATGATTAAATGTTTCTTTCAGAGGAACAATATTGGATCAGTATTTTATCCATTACTCAGAGTGGCTTCAACCAATCAATTAAGCCAATAAGCTTCCACAAAATACCTATCTATCTGCTAAAATGAAGATAGTAAGCTGGCACAGTTATAAAAGTACAAGGCATGTTAAAAGACACACACTATAAGAGGAAAAATACCATCCATGGTCTGCAAGCATATATCAAATTCAGAACCAAAATTAGAATAGTCTTTGATGTTTTAATGCCAATCATTTTTCATGAAGATGTTTTAGAATACACATTTTCATTTATTAAAGGTTAACTGCATTGTTTGTATCTGAAATTCAACTTTGATTTCTCATCTGAAATTACAGGGACTTTCTCTTTTCCTCATTAAAGTGTCTAGCAGAAGAAATTCTGAATGGAGTCCTTAAATTGCATTTCAAGTCAAAACAGAGCTCTCCAGGGTGCGTGATGCTCTTAGACTTCAGAAATCTACACTTTCAAGAAGTTCCACTTTATAGTACCTATTTTTCAGTCTGCCCCTAATGCCAATATACAACGCACAGGCCATTTATAACAAAGTAAATAGACACTCAGATTGTGCACATTTTTTTGCTGAGCAGTTTAAACAAGGCCACTAAGATAATGACAAACTGAAAATAACCTCTTTCATCTTGCAGATAAGCAATCAATATTAAGACACTAGAATTAATATTATATCAAGATCAGTAGTTTGAAAATATCTTGATCTAAATATAACAGCATAAACAAAGATTTATGGAAATATATTGCTATAGAAACACTAAGTATCTAAAAGTATTAAAATGCATGTTTCTCTGCAAGAAAAAAAATGCAAGTTAATGTATGACATAATGATTGCACTTAGACTACATAACAAAAAACTCTTGATCAAACAGATAATAAAATAATCTAGCTGATGGATGAAACCAGATAAAATGAGATGCTTTTTCATTGACTCACTATTTTTAAATGTTTGTGGATTATAAAACTATAATATCTGACTTTTCTTTTCCAAAAATAAATATGAAATATATTGTTGAAAAAAGCTAAGACTGTCCTAAGTATTATTTGGGCCTATAATACAACAAAGTCAGTGAATAAAAAAAGAAATTATAGTTCAAACAAAATTCTTAAGCGAGTAATATACAAGATAACAGGTTTATATTTTTTCTCAATAAAGACAGTAACAATGTCTGCTCTATAATTATAAATTCATGGATGTGAATGGAAGGGGCGGTAGAGATGTATGAAGTCTCCCTGAGGAGCACAAAAGAAAGCCATATCTTACAAGGAGACTTTATCCGAAATTTGCAGAAGCTGGTATAATTTGCAAATATATTCTACTGTAAAAGAATGAATAAATTGATAACTAAGAAGCAAAAATTGCCACCATTCTGTATCTTAGCAGCAATATTTGGAAGCATTTACAAACATGTTTCTGTTCAGCTAAATGTGATCACCCTGTAGCAATTTTTAGTTTATGATCAATAAAATGTGACATAGAGATAATAGCAGCAACTCTCATTCATTGTATAAGTCTTTGTCATACATGGTGTCAATCTCCAGTAATAAGAAGGCCTTATTTTATAATTTCAGTAAGTCCCCTATTACTGAGAGGGACTTGGGATTCTGAGAAAATAATGTAACATGCATTTTAAAATACTAAGCAGCATCAATAAGTACAGTACATAATAGAGTATTGTCTTTGATGACAGAGCTTTCAGTTACTTCTTGCTCAATTTTATTTATCCAGCTCAACTGTCAATCCAGTCTTGGCCTTACTTTTCCCAGGGCAGGCAAAGATTAAAAAAAAAAAAACTAGGGGAAAATTGCAGTTGAGATATTATTTTTCATATTCTTTATCTCTATAATATAGCAGAGTACAAGAAGATTTATAGGTAAGGCAAAGGATGAAGAAATGAAAACCAACTTTACTTTCTTACACAATTATTTCTTCAGACTGATTTAAATATTTTTAATTTATTTTAAATTCAGATAATCTAAGTTTTACATAGCATTTTAATAAAACAACTAAAATGATCTTCCATTTTCAAAAATATTTAACTCCTACTTCACAAGAATTATATACTTACAGGTACAGCATGTATTACAGAATAATACACAAGAAGTTTCAGGTGTTTTTGCAATAAGTTTTATAAATTGTTTTTAGAGGATGATAAAGAAGATAGAGCCCCATTTGTTTAAAAATTCTTTTTCTATTTGAAAGGCAGATTTACAGAAAGAATGAGAAATATATACACAGTGAGATCTTCCATGTGCTGGTTCACTCCCTAAATGGCCACAGCAGATGAACGAGCCAATCTGAAGGCACAACCCTTCTTCCTGGTCTCTCAACTGGGTGCAGGTGCCCAAGGAGTTCAGGCAGCCTCCACTGATTTCTCAGATCGTAAGCATGGAGCTGGATGAGAACTGGAACAGTTGGGATTTAAACTGGTGCCCATAGGGGATGTGGGCACTACAGGCAGAGGCTTAGCCTATATACCATGGTGCCATGCCTGATTACATTTCATTTTTTAAAAAACAGATTAATGATAGTTAATACAAGTTATTGAAAGAATGTAATGGCAATTTATGTGATTTGATCCTAATCCTGCTTTTTTCTCATTGCACACATAATCCTATGTTTTTACTTGCCATTTGATCTAACTCACAGATACTCAGTGAATATATATACTCATCTAATCATGTTGAATTAAAAAGGCAATTAAAGTTGATAAATAATGGGCCAAGCCCAGCACAGCAGGCTGGTGGTTTAAGTCTTTGCATTGCAAGTCTGGGATAGAGTTTAACCAAGTATTTGAAGTAGGATGGACTTTAGGCAGGCACTGTGGTACCACACCTTTCCCAGACATGTTTTGGTAGTATCAAAAGTCATTGCATGAGGTGCATGACGGGAGTAGATGGGCTTTTCACAGTAGTTTTGTTATAATGACAATATAAAGACCTAGAGGGTCTTTATTGATGGGACACATCCTGCAGCCATATTGTCTATTTTCAGCTAGTTCTGATTTTACTTTCACATTATTGCAGAACTTGAAAATTCCACTGCACCAAGATTGTGGGGATATTATAGTTCGCCAAGGTGAGACTGTGGTGTACAAAAAAGAGAGAGATTCAGGGATCAATCAGCTGGAGCTGTTGAACAGTAGCTTGCACATCTGTGCAGGTCAGCTGGGGCTATCAAACTTCAGCTCCTCTTTGTAGCTACTTCCCCTCCACAATCAGTTCCAACTGTCTCAGGAAGGTGAAGTGTAACCATGACATTGTAATTGTTTCACATTTCTCCAGGCAGCATATGGGCTATACTTGGTATGCAGTGCTAGTAATTTTCAGTCTATTCCTGCAAATTAGCTTCATTATCTCTTTGTTTATCTTACTGTCTGAAGATAACAGAGATGCCAGCTTTAAGTTCAAATATTGGAATACAATAATATATTTCTCTATTTTCTTTGCAGGTTTTATTCAATTAATTTTAATTTTCATTGCAGAAATAAGTTTCTACATTCTGATAAAAATACACTGAATAGCAATCAAGCCTTAAATGATCTAGGTTTTAGGAATAGAAGAAAAAGGCTAATTAAGAAATCCTACAAAATTGTGAGGAGAGGTTCCATGTTTAAAAAAGAAGATCCTTTGTGGATTCTTGTGGACTGCTTTCTTGACAGAATTGCCACTGGACAGTGCTGGGAAGAGTCTAGAGGACAGGACTGGTCACACATTCCGTAAACTTCCCATCCCCATTATTCCAGGACTCTCAGCTTGTACAGTTCGGTAGGAGTCCCATAACGCCTTTTCCTTAGGTGTTGGGTGTCCTAACTCCATCCAACCATTCTCATCATGGCTGCTTTAGTGATTTCTCTAAAAAGAAATTCACCTCTAGGACTATGTTGAATAGCAGTGGTGATAGCGGGCACCCTTGTCTTGTTCCAGATCTCAGTGGGAAGGGTTCTAGCTTTTCTCCATTCAGTATGATACTGGCGTTGGGTTTTTCATAAATTGCTTTGATTATGCATACGTATAGGAAACGAAGAAGTCAAGCTTTCACTATATGCAGATGACATAATCCTATACATAGAAAAACCAGGAGACTCAATACAGAAACTACTAGAACTTATACGAGAGTTTGGCAGAGTGGAGGGGTGCAAAATTAATGAACGAAAATCAACAGCCATAGTGTACGCAAATAACACCAAGATGGAAGAAGATCTAACCAACAGGATACCATTCAAAATAGCAGAGAGAAGTATGAAGTATTTGGGAATAAATCTAACCAAAAGCGTAGGAGACCTATTCGAAGAAAACTACAAACTATTTAAAAAGGAAATTGAACAAGACCTCAAAAGATGGAATAACATCCCGTGCTCCTGGATAGGCAAAATCAATATCATTAAAATGTCTATACTACCACAAGCAATATACATTTTCAACGCAATTCCAATCAAATTGCCCAAAACATTCTTCACGGAACTGGATACAATGATTCAAAAGTTCATCTGGAAACACAAAAAACCACGAATAGCTAGAACCATCCTGAAAAATAAGAAGTTAGCAGGGGGAATCACAATCCCGGACCTCTGGACATACTATAGAGCAGTGGTTATCAAAACAGCCTGGTACTGGCACAAAGACAGAAAGGAAGATCAATGGAATAGAATAGAAGCACCAAAAGGGAACCCACACAGATACAGCCAATTAATCTTTGACAAAAAGACCAATGACAGTCCAAGCAAGTGGGAAGGCCTCTTTAGTAAATGTTGTTGGGACAACTGGCTGATAGCCTGTAGAAACAAAAAGATAGACCCACATCTATCACCATACACTAAGATCCAATCTACATGGATAAAAGACCTAAACCTACATCCAGAAACCTTCAAACTCTTGCAAGAAAATGTAGGAAATACCCTGCAAGACCTAGGAGTAGGTCCTGACTTTCTAAGAAGGACACCAAAAGCAATAGCAGTTGAGAACAGAATAAACAAATGGGACCTCATCAAACTAAGAAGCTTCTGTACAGCAAGGGAAACAATCAACAAAGTAAAAAAGCAACCCACAGAGTGGGAGAAGATCTTTGCACACTATATAGGTGATAGGGGGCTAATTTCCAGGATATACAAAGAACTTCAAAACAACCAAAAAACCAAAACAAACAAGCCACTCAAGAAATGGGCACGGGAAATGGGCAAACATTTCACAAAGGAACAAGTCCAAATGGCAAACAAACATATGAAAAAATGTTCCAGCTCCCTGGCAATAAGGGAAATCCAAATTAAAACATCGATGAGGTACCACCTAACACCAGTTAGATTGGCCCACATAAACAAGAACACCAACGACGCTTGCTGGCGAGGATGCGGGGAAAAGGGAACCCTACTCCACTGCTGGTGGAGCTGCAAATTGGTACAGCCTTTATGGAAATCAGTCTGGAGAACACTCAAACAACTCAAAATCTGCATACCATATGACCCAGCAATAGCACTCCTAGGAATATATCCAAAACACCTGTTTTACGACAAACCAACATGCATCCCTATGTTCATTGCAGCACAATCAGTAATTGCAAAAACATGGAAGCAACCGAAATGCCCATCAGCAGAAGATTGGATAAGAAAGCTTTGGTTCATCTACTCCATGGAATACTACTCAGCTATTAAAAAAAAACAAAATGCAGTTCTTTGTGGCTAAATGGGCCCAACTGGAAACTATAATGCTAAGGGAAATGAGCGAATCCCAAAAGGTTAGATACCACATGTTTGCCTTGATTTAACCTGTAATTTTTTTTGTTGTTGTTTGGTTGTTTGTTATTTTTTGAACCTGTCATTGATACTGTCTCAACCCAGATGTTTCGAAGAATGGAACTTGCATTATTTTTAACATATTGTTTACCCAATACTATGTCAATCAATTAATTCCATAATGTTGTATATTGATACTGAGGTTTTGTTGGGGCTTTTAACTGACCGGATCTTTACTCTGTTAGACCAGAGAAGGTCTCCCCAAGAGGCCACTGAACTTATCTGGACAATAAGACGCTGAACTTTATGCTAGGCATGTGTTTGCAAGGAATGAATCTCAACTGAACTTGAACTATGGCTATGCAACAAGGTGGAGGAATCCACCATGGGGGGAGGGGTATAGGAGGGGTGGGGGGAATCCCCAGCGCCTATAAAACTGCACCACATAATACAATGTAAACAACAATAAAATTAAAAAAAAAAGAAATTCACAACCCATCCTATGTTGTGTGTCCTCTTAAACCTAAAACAGAAACCCCAGTCCTTAGTTGTAAATAGTGATTTTCCCTCCTTCCACTGAGTGATTCCCTCCCTTGTCGATTTTTCTCTACTAGTACTTATCATCTTTCTACATTCTATATATTCTTCTTACCTGCAACACTTACCATGGTCTCTCTTCCCCCAAAGGAATGAAACCTCTTCATTGAGATTAAATTATTTCTTTCATTGATGAATCACAAACGTCTACCTGGCTGTCTACTCTCCCCTGCAGTCAGTCAATGGTGAGTCTTTAAACTAGCAAAGGCAGAAAAAGGCAGAAACTGGTTGTGGTGATAGTCTCCACCGAGGCAGCTGATGCCAGATCTTTGCTTTTCAGCTGTTTTTCAGATGACAAAAATTGAATTTAAGTCTACTTGACTTATTTTCTGTCGTGCCGAAAGAACACTGTGCTATTTCAACTATTTCACAGATCTAGTCATTGCGATTTTTACTCCCATCAAGCTGCCAGTAGCAGTCATTAGCGTTCACTTTGTCTCTAACTTGTAAGGCCATCTGGATTTGTCATTCTAAGCACATTTTAAGAATAATATTAATAATAATAGATCAATAGCATCATTCTCCAACATCAAGATTCATCTAGGGAGAAAAGTTCTATTTTTTTTTTAATCAGTTGCATTCTTCACCATCTTAGTAAAAAAAATGTTCACAAGGGAATCTTGTGGATTTTCACCCTAAAATAATCAGTTCTAACATTTCCACCTCCTTTAGTTTCCAGATAATGTATTCAACATTACACCAAGAATGTCCTGAATCTCTGAAAACTGCAGGTACACAGCAGGTTGACTAGGATGCCCTTTAGGGGGGTTTCCTTTAGGGGAGCCAGGGTATTCCAGATCAAGTGCACTTTAGTGTCAGTATTATCTGGAGAAAGTCATCCTTGTAAACAAATTTGTTGAGGGACACACAGTTTTTCTTTAATACAGACTGAACAAATTCAACACTTTCACAGATTTCTTTACCTGTAATTAACACAACACTATTGCCCACACAGTCCACATACAAACTAACAAAACCTTAACTTCTTGCTATGCATTCATTCAGCACCCTCCTTCTATATTTTCTCATTGTAGACATTGAGTAGTGATTTTTCTTCTGCTTAATGTTTTTGATACATAGCACTATTATAAGACCCTATATGGTCCAACTGGCCTTTTGTGCCTCTTCGTGTGTGTATCGCATTCCTACCTGCTTCAAGAGTCAGTAATCCTGGATGTCTTTCAAATATTTCCACTCAGTATTTCTACTACTGTAATGACACTGAACTTTAGCTAGTTCCTACTCAACTGGCTTGAATTCTTGTGCTTAAGACTATCTTGGTGGCATGATTTAAAACTTTCATGAAATACGTATCTCATATAACATTGTCACTTTTTCTGTATATAAAATTATTATACCCAATAATTACACCAAAATCTGAATGCATCAACTCACTAAATCTGTTTCTGAAATGTAAAGGTTACAGAAAATCTGTTGTCAATCTAATTTTTTTAAAAGATTTATTTATGTTTACTACAAAGTCAGATATACAGAGAGGAGAAGAGACAGAGAGGAAGATTTTTCGTCCGATGATTCACTCCCCAAGTGACCACAGCAGCTGGTGCTGCGCTGGTCCGAAGCCAGGAACCCGGAACCTCTTCCAAGTCTCCCATGCGGGTGCAGGGTCCCAAAGCTTTGGGCTGTCCTCTACTGCCCTCCCAGGCCACAAGCAAGAAGCTGGATGGGAAGTGGGGCTCCCGGGATAGAACCAGCGCCCATATGGGATCCCGGCGCTTTCAAGGTGAGGACTTTAGTCACTGGGACACACCGCTGGGTCCTGTCAATCTAATTTTTTTAATGTAATATATATTTTGTCTAGGTACTTAAATGTTATATTTTTCATATTCTCATGAACTATGCAGAATTTCACTTGTAGTGATAACTGGTGTGAAATTTTAAGTTGAACATGGCCTCCTCCTTTACAAACACAAAACCTTTTCTTCTGCTTCCCTCTTTTGTCACTAATTCCCCTAATTTTTCCTTTCAATATATTTCCAAAGTCAGCAAATGCTACAAACTGCAATAAAATGTGGTGCTTAAATTATGTAGGTTGTTTTAGCATAATGATTATGAAACTAACACTACAGCTAGACACTGTATTTGAGAAGCAGTTCTAGCTCCCTAACCCCCATATTCTAGCCCTGTTAGGTAAACAATGACAGCTTTCTGTGTTTTACCTTTATTACTTATAAAGCATTCATTATTTTTAAAATAGTATTGAAATGGTATCTGGCACATTTAGTAAGTATTACATTTGTCCTTATAGTATTTGGCAAGGTAAAATGAAATATACAATATTCAGGAGTAAAATGATACATTTGCTATAAAGGTGTCCAACAGAAGATTTAAAATGTGAATTCAAATTTTGTTTTCAGTTTATTCTAACTGAAGGAGCAGGTATCCATAGATCCATTAATTATAATCAGAAAATAGTAGAGGTCATCAAAATGCTTGTGGCCAGGCTCTAAGGACACTCTCAAGGGTGTGTGTGTGTGTGTATTTAATGCTTCTGCAGCCATATAAAGAAAGGGTGGTTTCCTAGCACATAGGCCTTTCTGTTGGTTCTTAGTTCAGAACTTGGCTCAGAATTAGAAACATCTTCCCTAACATTTTAACTCAATGAATCACAGAGCTGAAAGAAATGGACTAACCGTTTAACCATCAATAGAATTGTTTATGCCATGCTCTCACCTCTACATGTATCCAACTGAGTACCATTGCTAGTATTTTCTTTGAACATCTCTTTCCAAATCACTGCCTTTTTATCCATTACTCATATTTTACATCTCATTTTAATTATCAATTCCTCTGAAAAGACTCTCTGACCCTATTAATAGTACTTTCATATGGCCATTATTCACTCTCTTAGCAACTTGTACTTCCCTGTTCACACAATCCATCATGTTTTAGCATAATTACTTAATTTTCAGTCTCATTTGTTTAACTGTAACCTCTTTCAGAAAAAGGGCAGGGTCTGACATATAGGTTATGTCCCAATCAATTAGGATAGTGCTTGACTTAAAAATAACAATATAGATGCTCACTAAAAATGAGAAATGATTAAATGAAAATACATACCATTTGAACAACCTACTTTGTTTTTATGAATCATGATTTCTTTGTTCTCTTTCAATAAATGGTTTTCCTAGTACTGTATTTTCTATTTATGTTCTAAATTTTAGTTTTAAACAAAAAGTCAATTGTATTTCTTTTCACAATATGCTTTCTTACACATTTTTATTGCCATGTTTTAATGTATTTTACCTTATTAAACTCATTCTTAATTGTAGTAAAGACATAAATTTGTTTTAATGCCTCCTGCAGAACCTGTGGTAGAGGCTTTAATCTTTTTTTCCCAATGTAAAATTTGTACCCTTTTATTTGTGCAAGACCACTAATTATAAGTTATGTGAATTGCAAATTATATTCATAGGATATTCATTAGATTTCACTGGACGTTTGACCGGAATTACACTTTAACCCAAGGCCTGACTTTGCTGTCATACTATTTCTCAAGAGGATATGACCAAATGACTGTAATCCAAGGATCAAAATATGTTAATTATAAGTTGGCTTTTGGTCTTCAACCATTATGCAGCGTACTAATGATGTGAAAGATCTGATATGTAACATATGAACACACTTGTCCCATTTTTTCCCAAGTCATGCGAATATCAAAATTTAAGGTTCCGTTTAGGTGAGATGTGTTTGCATTTGGGAAAACTGTCTAGAGAGACAGAATAGAAAATAGGGTTCAACTTAAGTGTCAAGAATCTGTACAGCCATTCCTAAAGTGTAACAATAACTCTTGGCAATGCTCCCATGTAAGAGCAAGACAGGTAAGGAGGAGGAAACAAAGATGAGCATAGGGGTAGACAGAACAAAGAAAGAGGAAGAAAGAGAACAGGAATCACTTTAACGAGCACACTCTGGTTGCCTGCCATTTGTAGAGCCTGCACTTCCTAAAGAAAGATGAAAAAGCTGTCTCAGTCTCTGTGACTTTCTCCAATATAATCCTGCTGCTTTCCCTACGAGATGTGAAATTTATTTTTCCATCATCTTGGTGTCTCATGACTGTTCATGACTGCTTCAACCAAAACATTATCTTGCAGACACAATCCTTAACAGGCTCAGTAGCCCCAGATTTCAAACACTTGCTTATTTTTGAGATACTCCATTTTTAGTATTCAGTTTACATGCTGTAAAAGACCACAATTATATTTAAAATGTTTTGATCAACAAGCCCAGCTTAGCTTCCATGCAACATCAACTGTCAGTCTTGTGAACTAATGTGAAAATGTATGTGCAGTTGAGACTCCAATTTCAACACAGACAACACTGGACTACAATTGTTAAGGTAGTTAGAGATTAGCCTATGTATTTAAAGTGGGAATTTTGTTGAGAGGGAAGTGGAATGAGAAAAGATATATAGAGGAAAGCCTCAGGAGCAGACCAGCCTTTACAAATCTTAAGTCTTGTCCTTGTTCAATGCCTTATAAGTTGGGTCCCAACTCTCTCTTAAGGGATATAATAACCATACCAAGCTCAGGGGGCTATTACATCCATTTTCAAATTGTAGGAGGAATTTCAGAAATTGTACATCAAGATTACCCTCTACCCAACAACATGGGACAAACTGCGTGTATACTCAAAACCATAACAACTGCAATCTGAATGCATACTGGGCTGCCACTGGTGCCGAGATGCCAAACTGGTCTGTCAAATGCACTGCTTCTGTACATTCAGCTACCATGCTTACTGATAGTCTTTTTCATCTAAATTCTTTCTGTGTAAAAACAAGAAGGCCATTCCCAGTAACCAAAATGCAGAGGGAAAAAAAAAATACCCAGATAAATCAAGCTGAAGCACAGGGTTATGAGAGATATTTTTTTGTTTGTTTGTGTCAAGTTGTGTGTTTCATAGTGAGTTGTTACCAATGTACAAGTAAAATACATTTGGTAACTAGAAGCAGACACTGCCATAAGAAAAACGTAAAACTATCTGATATTGACTTTAGAAATAGATGGTGAGCAGAACCTTGAAGAGCCAAAAGAAAAAAATTGTTCATCGGGCTAAATGACAGTGAGGAACTGTTGGGAAATGATGGAGAAACAAAGATTCATGGCAGGTGGTAACGCAAAGTTTAGCAAAATTGTTATCTGGGGTGATATGGAAACAAATGTACCTAATAAATCGAAGGCTCTAGAGAATGAGATGCCAGACACGTGACTTTCTTTACCTCACTTTATAATTTATGGATGTAGAGAAAAAGAAGGAACTGTTTTGATTTGAGCACAATTTGGAGGAAACAAAAGCAGAAGTTATTTATTTCTAATGTTTCCGAACAGAAAAAAAAAAAAAATTCTTAAAGACAGGCACAGATTTTAGGAAAAATTTCAATACCTATAAATGAGGAAATAAAATGTGATCTCAGTGTAAAATTAACCCCAAGGTATCAATTTAGAACCATTTATTCAGACTTCAGATTTTAACATGATGTTTCATTGATTCTGAATTAGGCAAGTATATTTACAAGAATATTATGGCTATCACCCACATTTATTCATAGACTGGAAGTTGGCTTGAGAAAATGTGTACGTACATTCATTTTATCTGTTTAAATTATTTATAAGAAACTTGCAGAATTGTTAAAAGGAATGATATCTGCTTCAACTGAAAAGGGCAGAAAATGCTCATAAGGAACAGAAATATCTGGGTATTGATGTTTTCACTGCAAGCGCTGGCCATTTTCATGAAGAACAATTCAAAGGACAGAGCTAAGATCCCCTAGGAATACCGCAGGGATCGGGCTGAGGATTTAATCAAGAGTGGTGACATGCCGGGCTGAGCTCCAGAACTGCTGTAGATTACTGACTGCTCCTAAGTTTTCCATCCCTCTCCCCCTTGTAACAGAAGAGTTCATTATGGATAATCCAGGTGTATAAACATCAGATGTTGAGTCTGCAGGGTTTCAAATCAAGAAGAACCACTGCAGGAGCCACACCCCAGGAAGTGGTACAGGGACTTGAGATGATGATAACCTGCCATGATGGGTTTATGTTAAAGTGACAAGACGATAGTGAAGCTGTGGGAGGAGGTGAATGTATTTTGCTTGTGGAAGATCTGTGAACAGTGTTGTAAAAGAGCAGACTGTAATTTACTGCAATTTCCAATACCAACTGCGTATGTGAATTATCCTATTTAACAAGTAAACCATGAAGTAGTTTTTTCTCCTTTTTTGTTTTAATTTTCTTTTCTTTTTTATTTTTTTGTTTCAATGAAACAGTTTTGTAGATAAAATCTGTGCCTGGCCATCTTGAGGCTCACAGTGACAAGCTGCCACAGTGTTTTTGAAAGGCGGAGTAGGATGTACTATAGGCAATACCATAGGCAAATTATCACAATATTAATGGAAGACTCCAACAACTTCTGAAGCTCAAAATGTCCAAGCTAAACAATAACATTATTTAAAAAGCCACTTTTTTTTTTCTTCTTTTGGGTTCAGGAAAAACAGCTAATAGTGTCCAAATCTGGATTACTCTTTTTTCAGGCACCAAATAATATTAACTTTCTGCCTATCACAATCTTGCAGTTTTTCAAATTCACATTGTCAAAAACCATTCTCCTCTTGCCTAGGAAACTAAAGTTATCTACTTATTACTCCCATGCCACAAATGCTTCCAGAGCTTTGATTCCAAAATGTGAAGCAACACATTTAGTAAACTAATCATTTCAACACTTTATTTCTGGATTCTATGTATCTTCCACTGAAACGAAGATGAGAATTTTTTTATAATCTAGAATACTTTTCATGTTCTTATTCTCTGTGCTTTTATTCAAAGGCTCTAACTATTTTACTTTTTCCTGAAAGTACAAAACATTGAAGTCAGGGCTCAAAGTTTACTTCATACTTCAATATTAACTGTAATAGGGATAATCCCTTCTTACACACTTCTCTGTGCTTGCATTAAAACAAAACTGAACTCCCATTGATTCCAGTGGAAGTCAAGCCTCAAGACGGAACCAACCCAGCAATTGCAACCATCAGCTGAACAAGGAACAGAGAAGGTCTCCCCAGGAAGCCATTAAACATATCTGGACTATAAGATGCTGGACTCTATGCTTGGTACATGCTTGCAATGAAAAATCTCAACTGAACTTGAACTGTGGTTACACAACAAGGTGGAGGAATCCACCATGGGGAGAGGTTAGGGGAGGGGTGGGGGGAATCCCAGTACCTATAAACGGTGTCACATAATAAAAAAATTTTTAAAATAAAAACAAAACAAAACAAAACTGAACTCTACATTGAGAAAAACAATTTAGGTGTAAAATTCCACTGAGAATGAAATAGCATAAATAACACTGCATTTAGTTTCCTAAAGTCAGCACATTCTGTGTAAGTTCAAATTTATGGAAATTATGATGATTTGCCTTCATATTTTTTTATCTGGGTCATCCATTTTCATTTCATCTCCCCCTGTCCCCTTTTTAATGCCTTCTCCAGTATTCTTGTTCTGGAAAGCTTCACTTCAAAATTGCAAACATCAATGCAGAGGATGTTTCAAGTAATCTTCAGTGAAGCCCAGGAAACAAATTAAGATGTGACTTTGAGAAATAACACCAGTCAAACATAATTCTAGAACTGGGCAAACAAGACACTCCCTGTTTCTTTGGAGAGACTCTCATTGTCAAGGCTGCAAATGATGAAGTGTCGGTCTCTGTGAAAAGGGGCTCATGCAGCATGAATTTTGGTGGAAAGTGGCCATAAGTATGCATAACCTTTGTCACAGTTTTCTAGTTACTACAGCACATGACACTTACTGTGCCTTGCCTTCTTCAGCTTTTTTTTCTTGTTTTCAAATAGTTGTATCAACAATTTTAGTAGGTATATCTGCAACCCAGATCATAAATTAGGGTACATGTGCTACTTTATAAAAATTCACCTACACTAGAAAAACAGAGAATCCAAGAATTTGTTACAGTTTCTGTCAAAGTAACAAACAAAGGTTTCAAATTTGGTTGTATTTTATTTCAACTTTCGGTTGTATTTTATTGTCTTTTATCAATATAATTTTTATTCTTTTAATAGTAATTAGATTTATGCTGAGGTGATTTTTCTTAAGTCACAAATTCATTACAAATTTCCCATATCAAGCTAATGAAACCTAGCCATTGTAGGATCTATAATATACTGGAAACATGTCACGAACCGATAGAATACACTGCCAGAAGTAAATTGGATTTCAAACTAGGATCATTTTGAAAATTATATTTGAATTACCATATTTCTAAACCAAATTGACTTGAATATGAAATTGACATGAAGACAAAGTAATATATAAGAGCAGGAAAAAATTGCTACTTTATAATAAAATTACCCCATATACTTTTACAATAAGCTCTTTAAAAATATATATTATGCATATATATATTTGCATTAGATTATTTATTTTATCGGTAATGGATATACTACCTATATGGATAAGCTCTCAAATGCTTAATGTATTTTGAAATACAATTTTTACAGTGTTTTAAAAATCATAATTTGTAGATTTTGCTGCGATTTTTCACTACCTTATGCCTGACCCTAGCACTGTTGTTGGCTCCCATTTACTTGTAAAATCAAAGGAATCAGCACCTCTGCTTCATATTAATTAGTAGGCAGTACTACTTGTGCAGTAGTTGCAGCATGAATAGAATTTTCCATGCATTCACTTGTGTCACAGTGATTCATTTTCCTTCTTCACCTGACATTTATATCTTTACTGCAGGAAGAGCTTTTAAAATGAGAAGAAAACACTCTGTCTTTTCCTTGTGGTCAATGCCTTGAGTAGTAACTGGATAACTAGATGTTCTCTTCAATAAAACAGAGCCAGCAAACTTTAAAACGCTGCTGATGTCTTAAATTACTACCATTCAAAGACAATTTCACTCAGTCCTTATTTGTAAAAGGAGTAACAGTTCAGCAGTAGCAAGTTCCTCACATTTTGAATACATCTGGTTTAGTAAATGACAGCTTATTGTACAAGCATATGTCAAAAACAAAATCTGTGTTCCATGTACATGTCCCATACTTCTAAAGATGTAAAAGTATTCAATAGGAACCCGTTGGGTGGCCATTGTGGAGCAGGTTTAACGGCCACTTGGACATCCACATCCCAGATCAGGGTGCTACTCTACTTTTTTTTTCCAGCTCCATGTGCCTGGGAAGCACATGATAGTTCAAATACTTGAATCCCTGACATCCAACCTGGAGATCTGGATGGAATTCCACCCAGCCCAGTGTGGCTCAAGGGGCCATAGGAGGAGTGAACCAATAATGGAAGTGCCCAACTTTCTATTCATCTCCTTCTCTCTTTTTCACTTTGCCTTTTTAGTAAACACACAAATACATGCCCTTGAATATATTTAATACAAAGGTAAGATTATTAAAACATATTTGGTACTGCCCACATATTGAGATGGAAACACTTACACCTTTGAACCATTTAAAACCAATTTAAAAACCCCTGTAAAACAAATAATGGTAGGCTTATCTTGCAGATCCAAACTATAAAGAACTTGGAAGTGGTTACTCTAACCGTTATAGTAATAACAACAAATATCTGAGCCAAATGAAAAATCTGTGATAATTATTTTTCCAAGTGTAAAACACAGACCTCAGAACAAACTACGGCCTTAGAATCTGGAAGAAAAAAGTGAACCCAGGGAATCACAGCTGATATCTGCTGACCAGGTACAGAAGGTGCTGGAAGCTTAAGCTGCTAGGAACACTAAAATGATAATTCTGATGAATTACTGGATGTTGAGTGTTAAACATCATGAGTGTAAATAATTCTTAAGAGCCTCAGGATTACAAGGGCTAGACTTTCATGCATTTCTCTCTAGGAAATATCACATTTTTATGATGAGTTCATGAAAAACCTGCTGTAGCCATAGCAGAGGCAGAGGAAGGGTAACTCTTTATAAAACCTTAAAGAACATTCTCCATGATTTAGGTCTAGTCTACATAGGAGGACTCCGCCAAGTACAAATTGGGAAATACAATTGGGAATACAATTTCTTGGGAAATAGAATTCTTCCTAAATGCAGTCTCCTGCTGGTAATAATCAAAAGGCAAAGTCTGTATGGCAAAGAAATTTTAAGCAAATACATTAGGAATATTGCTGTCATGGAAAAGAATGCACGTAGGAGACAACAAAATATATAGTCCAGAAACTCAATCCCACTGGAAGACAACCTTATTGTAGAATGCTCCATCTAAGCTTGGACCACTGTACTGATGTTCCTCTTCTAGATTCGAGGTAAAAGAACTTCAAGATACAAGCCCCCTCAATCACAACATGTAGAGAAGCCCCAAAGCTTTTGATATTTTTGGCTACAGAAAGCATCAAACAACACATCCCAAATCTCAAGCTAGCATAAATCCTCACAAAAATATCTATTTTTCAAATTCATACCATGCAATATAATGTCTGGCTTATAGCAACAACAAAATTTAAAAGAGACATTTTGCTTTTGAGGGGTCAGTGGATTACACAGCTAAATAACCAATGAGCATGAAGTGGGTCAGTAAAACTTCCCTGTGGACTTTGGACGATAATATTCTAATGTAGGTTCACCAGCATCAGAAATGTGTCACACTGCTCGGATGTTGAGAAAAGGGCAGGCTGTGTTTGCATGGCTGCAGAGATACACGAAACCCCTCCATATTTTTAGTGTTACACTTTTCTGTGTCCCTGAAGCTGACCTAAAACATAAAATGAATTCAAAAAATTCAAAGAAAAGAATCTGGCTTCAGATCAGCACAGCATCAGCCATTACAGTTACTTGGGAAACAAATTATCAGAAGCAAGATATTTCTCTATTTCTCCTCCTCTCTGTATATATCTGATTTTGCAATAAAAATAAATAAATCTTAAAAACAAAAATAAATAATTAACAATGAATGGGACTCCTAAGCTCAATCACTTCCTAAATCCACGTACCATTAAGAAGCAAATCTCAAACAATGCTATCTTATGCATAATTAATTCACTATTTTCTGTCAGTGATTAAAAGTTATAAGAATTATATCATTTTTTACAATGAAAAATCGCATCCTAACCACTCTTAACAATCGGATCATTGGTTAAATTTCAAATGTTTTTTAAAATTTGCTCAAGTAAAGTTCATACTTTATGATTAATATTTTCAAAAACTTTTTATTTGTCCTTGCCATATATCTGTTCAAGGAAATAAGTCATTATTCTATGGAATATTCCTGTATATGGATTTTGCCCATTGCATTCCTATCATCTAAATGCTTTCTTTGCCTTTTAAATTTATTTTAAAATTTCTGTAATTTTGATTGATTTCCACTAAAATTTGGGGAAGTATGAGTGAACCACAAAAGTGATCATTAGTGGTAAATATGTGGATCCAATCAAAAGTGGATGACAAAACATTAATATTCTAAGTGTACTATTCCTTCTTCAATTGTTACCAGAACCCTCCTATCATGAATGTTTTCCCTTAAGCATATTACTTTTTCTTGATTTTTTAAATTTTATTTATTAGATTTTCATATTCTGCAACATAAAATAAAAAAATTTTTTTTAATTTATTTTTATTGTAAAGTCAGATATACACAGAGAAGTACAGACAGAGAGGAAGATCCTCCATCCCCAAGTAGCCCCAATGGTTGGAGCTGAGCTGATCCAAAGCCAGAAGCCAGGAGCTTCCTCCAGGTCTCCTTTGCAGGGTCCCAAAGCTTTGGGCCGTCCTCAACTGCTTTCCCAAGCCATGGGCAAGGAGCTGGATGGGAAGAGAGGCTGCAGGGAAATGAACTGGCGCCCAGATGGGAACCCAGAGCGTGCAAGATGAGGGCTGTAGTCATTAGGCTACCACACTGGGCCCGAGTAATGAGAATTTTTAGAAAGTATCATGGCGAACATATTGATTTAAAAAATCGTGAATTTTAAAATATGTTTCAGTCAAGGGCTGTATTTTTTGCTCTTGTTAGGCAAATTTTTCTAGCTTTTGGTAGAATGATCTTAACATTGGCACAATCCTAAGCTTTCACAATTTTCTCAGTTTCTGATATACTAAATTATGCCAGGATCATTTGCATATTATCTCTTTAAGATCCAACCCTGACATTTCTTCAAATATTTCTGGATCCTTTTTCCTGTTCCTTTTGAAAATTCTACTTTGTAATCAATAGCAAGTGTTGCTTGCCACCTTTGAGTTGGTAATTTTTCTTAGACCTTTTTAATGATATAGCAACAGAACATGCTTTTTATTCTAAGAAATATAGAGAATATTTCAACAAACTGTATATGAGTGGATTTAGACATTTATTTTCAGGCAAATAAATGCCTAAATCATGCAGTTTTTCATACAGCATAATTTTATTGACCATTTTGCTTTGTATCCACAGATAGTATTTTTTTTTCACTAAAATAAGCTTATCTTACTCCTACTATCAAGAAATTGTTGCGGTACCTTTATATATAATGAATTAATCTGTTAATATGAAATGCTTCTACTAATATAAAAACTATGTTGAGTAAGTTCACAAACTATACAGCATAAATTTCCTGTTTTGGAATTTCAACTATTTTTTTTAAAATCTCTGCCAAAAGAATGTAAATTTATTGGTATTCATTTAATAAAAATTACTCTCATCATCGAAGATATGAATCAAATTATTGTGTGATCTGTACCTATAAAGGAATTTGTTTACCCTTGAATTTTTTTTAATAAAATTTTAAATTGCTTAAACTGTAAAGAGAACATTTCTAAGATTCACTTTTTGAATATGAATGTCTGGAGATTATCCAGGCATAATATTCTTCTCCAATCACATTAAAAATACTTCAAAATTTTCCAACATCACAATAACTGTCAACTGCTGACACTGAACAGGGTTTCATTCTTTGTTTCTGAAAGCATTATTAATTGCAGTGAGTTTCCTGTGAGACAGAAGGCATACATTTTGTCCCTTCATTTCAAGTTATTCAATGGTAGAAAATTGCCTCTAGGCATATCATTACATATTGGTGCACCTACTCATTTTCTCTTGTCACCAGAGGATACCACTTGATCCCTTGTCAGCACTCAAACCTCCTTTACATTCAACATATGATTAGCAAAGAGATGGATGAGACAGACCCAGCTGCACGAAATTATACAATGCATGCACCTGCACTGATCTTTGAGAGAAGGGATTGTTGCAGTTCAATAAACGAAACCTGTGAAATAATTTCTAGTCCATAATTATCTTAATACTTCAATGTGCTGAGAATCAAAAAAATTGGGGAGGGGGCAAAGACTTCTGGTCAGTAATTAGACCTTTCTCAAGCTTACTTCTGAAACCTTTACAAATGTAACAGCATGAAGTTGTAGTATATAGTCCCCAGGGTGAGTACCATTACAGAAAATGCCATGTACAAAAGCAAACACACAAATGAGAGACAGAGATAAATCATCACACGTTGAAATTCAGGGCATCTTCTTTATTTTTAGCTTTTTTTTTTATTTGGAAAACTCCTGTTGCACTGTACATTTATGCTTTATACATTGTCTTTAATTTCTAGCAATTAAACTATTTAATTATGGGCTGTCATAAGAAATCCTATCAGTGTTGAAACAGATTAGATTAGATGCCACCACTACCTATTTGATTGAAAATATTTTTAAATGCAGCAATTGAAATTGTGCCTACTTGTTTTATTCACTTCTTTCGAAAATACATCTAAAGGTGTATTTGTAGACAAACCATTTGAATTTATGTGAAACTTTTCCATATTACAATTTTTGTCTATATTTTACTGTTTTCATTGCAGATGCGACTTAATAATGTCATTATATTAAAGCTTGTGTAAGAGGAATAAGTCACAACTACTTTGTTTTCCAGATAACTTAGGTTATAATATTTTATAGGTAGGCTTTCTCTGAAAGAACACAAGTGTGTTCCTTTGAAAATATCTGCAATTGCATTATATAATACAGGAAATTTTAAGTATTTGCATCTGTTTAAAGGAAACTTTTGAAAATATTGAACTAATCGACCCAACAAAGTTGACAACTTTAAATAAGTACAGAAAACTTTTCTGAAAAAAATATTCGTATTACTGTTGGATAGGTTGAACCACAAAGTTGAAACATTTTGTTGCCCAAAATGCAACAAAGGTTGAGGAAGATATATAGCAACATAAAGAAGCACAAACAACTTTGATTTTGACGGTTATACTCCAAAATCGGCTCTTGTAAACAGTAGGATATAGAGCTAAAATATGACACAACACATTCAGGTGCCTCCCACAATGCTGGTATTCCTTATGAGCACTGGCTTGTGTCCTGGTTGCTCCACTTTCAATTTAGCTTCCTGCTAATGTTCCTAGGAAAACAGTGGAAGATGAGTCAGGTCCTTGGGTCCCCACCAGCCACATGTGAGATGGACAGGGTTCCAGATTCCTGGCCCAACCGTGGCTGTTGCAGTCATGTGGGGTTCTCTCTGTGTGTCCCGCTCCCTCCTCATAATTATTCCTTACAAACAAAAAATAGTTTCCCATTTTTATTGCATTTCTTTATTTTTAAATTTACATAAATGAGTAGACTTCATATTTTGTCACAATACAGATTTAAAAGAAAATATTAGGATCTGGTTATTGTGGTTTTTTTCCAATCCAGCACTGATTTCCAAGACACAGTACTGTGTTCATATTTAAGCCATAATCCCCAGAAGCTAAAGTCGTGTTCTTTGCTACCTTCTCTTTGTTAGAGTAGGAATAACAAAGACAGTCCTGTGGCTAACCAGGAAGACTGTACTGGATTTCACTTAAGCCACACCTAAAGCACTCAGTGAAGTCTCAAAGTTTAAGCCAGGCCTGCACAAAGCTGACAATGATTGAGGTCCATTTCCTGGGTTACAGGTCTATGTCAGCAGCCAGGGCAGGGCTGGAGATAGACACCTTTGAACTTTTTTTTATGGTGCTGTATATGCCACTATAGCAGTCCAAGCTTTGCTTTACATGTCTTCATGAATTATTCAGGTCTTCTAATAGTAATCACTTTTCCTCTGGTTAAATTATATCATTTATGATTTTATTTGTTGAAGCTCTCGATAGAAAACTCAGCTTTGTTGTTGTTACTGTTTTGGTTTTTGTTTGTACAGATGGGACTGGATACTCACTTTTTGGTTGACAGCTGTTTCCTCTGAAAACCTTTTAGAACATGGGTGACTGATTATCAGGGAGTGCTGGGAGTTAAGCTTTCACTATCGCCCTCCTTTATGGATTACTATCTTTTCTGTCCAGTTGCTTCTGATATTTCTCTTTGCCTTTTGGTGTTCTGTTTTTGATATAATGCATCAAATGAGTATTTCCTTTAACTTCCCTTACTTGAAGTTCAATAGATGCTTTGATTATGTTCACCGTTGACTTGATTGGGAGGCAATTTCCATGATATCACTGAGATTTCTGTAAATAGAGACCTTGCAGACATTGACGGTATTTCTCTAGAGTGCAGAGAAAACACCCTTGAAACACATTGTCTCCCTCTGGGCCAAGAAGCAAGTTTGTTTCCTGACTAGGATAATAAAGATATAAGTCTCCCTCTCGGGAAAACATTGGCAAAATTTGCTAGCTTCGCTTTTAAAATCTTGAGTTCCCTAAGCTTGCTGCTCCTCAGCTGTTGCACAGAGAGGATGTGTCGCATCCTCTGCCTTCGCTCCCCATCACCCCGTGGAATCTGAGAATGAATGCAAGCATTACACTCAAGATGGTACCATACGCACTAAAATCTTCTGTCTCGGATTCAGGTGCCAATCTCTACAAAGCCGGCAGATTAGTTCTCAAATCATATAAAAATTTCAGACTTTTCAAAGTACTTGATGGGATAATAAGAGTTCTGCACAGTTATTGGTCATTATGTCTTTGATTACGGCTCTTATCGCATTCCCTTTTGCACTTTCAACTACACGAATTGCAAGTTATCAATGCTTTTTTTATTCAATTCTTCGTCTATGACATTTATTTTGTATGCCTCATCTTTTTTCTTTGCCACATACCAGTTAGTAATTCCAGACAGAACTTGCAGTTCATTAGAAGCCTAATATCCACGAACCTATTGCAGCTACTGTAACAGAGTACTGCAGGCAGGTGTGGCCTAAAAACGAGACATTTATATTCCCATTTTTGTAGAGTCTACAAGCTTAAGGTCAAAATGCTGGCAGAGCTACTTTCTAACGTGGCATCAGTGATCTCTGACCACCTTTTCATTGTATTATTATAAAGCTTTTCCGTTATGTGAGATAGCCCTTACATCTGTTCCTCTTATATGCACACCTCCCTATTAGATAGTGACTGCTGTTACTATCTCATTTACCTTTAGTCACCTTCTAGAATCAGCGGCACAATGAGGATTCAAACCCAGTCATTCTGATATATGTAATGCATGTGTTTATTCTTAAATAAATGTTATAAATATGTCCCAAGTTGAATCATTTTTTTTAAGATTTATTCTTTTTTATTGGAAAATCAGTTATACAGAGAGAAGGAGAGACAGAGAGGAAGATCTTCCATCCCCTGACTCACTGCCCAAATGGCCACAATGCCAGAGCTGAGTCAATTTGAAGCCAGGAGTTTCTTCCAGGTCTCCCATGTGGGTACAGAGTCCCAAGGCTTTGGGCCATCTTCGACTGCTTTCCCAGGCCATAAGTAGAGAGCAGGATGGGACACAGGGCCACCAGGACATGAACTGGCACCCACATGGGATCCCAGCATGTACAAGGCAAGGACTTTAGCCACTAGGCTACTGAGCCAAGCCCTCCCAGGTGCAAAAACATGCCCATGCATAAATCTTGTAACCCCCCTTTATAATTATGATAAATTATAAGATTTATTTATTTGAAAGTTAGTCTCATATATACATATATATTTGTATATACATATATATACATATACACAAATATATCCTCTTCTTATATATGTGAGATTTACATATATATCATATATATGTTTTATATATATATATATATATGAGATTTCATCTACCTTGTCACTTCACAGATATACACAACAGACAGGACTACACTAGGCCCAAATCAAGAACTCCATCTGGGTTTATCACTTGGCTGGCAGGACCTGAAGTGGGGTTATTATCTCCTGTCTCCCAGATGCAGTATCAGGAATCTGGACCAGAAGCAGGAATGAAACTTTTTCCCAGGCATACTGATTTGCATCTCAAGCAGCACTTCAACCTGCACCATAACAACAATTAAAGAGACTTGTTTTGAACTCTGTTAATTCTAGTTTCTAACATTATAACATGTGTGAGGTTTTTTTTTGTATTATTTACAGTACATATTGTTTGATATTTCACTATAAAAATATGTTAGATTATTATAGCATATGCTATGTGAAATATTGTCCTCAATGTTCCTGCAATTATGCATGCATCAGTATTTGAAAAAGTTCATCTGAAGTGGAAAAGGATAGGTATATTTTGGTGAAAAACTGTTTTGAAATCTATACAGATAATCTTTCTAGGATATACATTTTCCATAAACAACATCCTGAAAACTATCTGCATAGAGTTCACAAATTTTTACACCAAAAATCTTATCTTTTAAGGTCATATTTCCAATGGGTTTTTGAAGTAAATTCATACTAAAAATAGCCATACAATATAGAGATTATTACTACTTCCTTCTTACACATAATAGAATTCAAGTACCAGATTGAAATTATGGGGCTGGCATGGTGGCAGAGTTATTTTCAGCACCTGAAACATGAGTATCTCACATGGGAATAAGTTTGAAACCCGGCTCCCTATCCCTGTTACAGCTACCTGCCAATGTGCCTGGGAAAGCAGTGGAAGATGACCCAAGTGCCTGTGCTCCTGTATCCATGTGGGAGATTTGGATGAGAAATTTGAGACTCTTGGGTTCAGTATTGGCAAAGCCTTAGCCACTGTGGCCATTTGAGTAGTGAGCCAAAAGAGGGAAGATATTTCTCTCTCTCTCATTCTTTCAAATAAATGAATAGATGCTTTAAAATTCTTACATTGTTTCCATAAGGTAACAGGTATTAAATGGTTGATCAACCAGTTTCTATGGATCCAGATGTTTTCCAAGTTAATCTGTACCAAGCAGAGAGATAATGAAATAGATCCCTACTCCAGTCTTCTCACCTAAATAAATGTGTATATGAATTCTAGGATGAAACTTTCCCATTTGCTACACTGTCATAATCACAACAATCAGGAGAAATAAATTAAATTGTGTAATAAATCCTAAATCCTTAATTTTTACTGCTTTGCTAATTAATGTGCCAACAGTAATTAAATCAGCATAAATATCATAGTTAGTTGAATTTCATGAAAAAGATCAGAAAATGTTATGCCCATTAATAATTTCTATAGCTATTCAAGCAAACATAAAGCAATAAGGATAATTAAATCTTGTGCTTCGGGGAGCAAGTGGATTTGCTTAAGAAATAGAAAGGAAAATATGCCTTTATTCTCTACTCTAGGGATCATGGAGCGAAAACTGACTAAGTATACTAATGGGGAACTGGAAAGGGGAACATCTGCTGTTCTAGGAAATATCAGGGCTCTGGCTAAACTACAGTCAACTGATTCATATCTGGTGCTGAATTATAACAACTTTCATTTACAACATGGGAGAAATAGACTCTGCTTTAATGTTGTTTTATTAATTATTAACTGAAGTTAAAGAAAAGCTACCCCATTAATGCACTAGAGATTACATTTCTAAAGCACCTAATAGGAAATGTCCCTAATGATGTTTAAATCTATCTCGCAAATGGATTTCAATGACAAGGAGATTCCAAAGGACAAAGTTTACTTTTTCTTCCCTTGGTTTCTGTAATGATGTGATTTAAATTATCAATGGACTATTATAGCCAGCAGAAATAAATCAGTAGTCATTAGCGATTATGAACCAGAAAAAACAAACCACCTTGTACAGAGGGAAACAAACAAACAAACAAACAAAAAAAACTTAACTGAAATCTATAGACGCAGATTTCTACTTCTTCTTTTATTACTATTATTATTATTAATTGCATTGCATTATGCGACACAGTGTTATGGGCACTGGGATTCCCCCCAGCCCTCCCCGAACCCTCTTCCCATGGTGGATTTCTCCACCCTGCTGCGTTACCGTAGTTCAAATTCAGTTGAGGTTCTTTCATTGGAAGTATTTACCAAGCATAAAGTCCAGCATCTTATTATCCTGGTGGGTTCAACGATTTCTTGGTGAGACTATCTCTGGTCTGAAGGTAAAGCCAGCAAAGTATCATCCCAATCAATTAAAAGCCCCGACATAACATCAACAACCATTTACAACCTTATGGCATTAATTGACATGGTATTGATTAATAGTATGCTAATAGGAAAATGCGGGTTCTTAACTACAGCCTGTGACTTCTTCATAGACATTTCAATTTTTGGTTTATATTCAACCGGATTCCATACACCTCAAAATGGCTATAGATTACTATTCAGCTGTCTCATCTATTTTTATTTTTGTATTTAGCTGTTTATAGTGTTGAAGCATGATTTTGCTGAACTTAGTTGTTTTTCGGATGGTCTGAACTGGCTTATAACTCTAGCAAGACATGTGTTATCAGTTCAGGCACAGAACATTTTTCTACTTCTTTAAAGATAAAGATGTTCAACTACTGGCAGCAATGATGAGTGGACTATATAGTACATTTTAACTTAATGCCTAAAAAAGGATAGCGTCTATTAGAATGTATGTCTACCTGCAAGTGTATCAATCTACCTCCTTTAGTAGACATATATACTAAACTTTTAATAGGCTAAAGTATCCCAATTCTCCGGCTATAGGTGTATTTTTTTAGTACCTTCCTAAAACTTGATTTCAGCCCTATTTCCCCTAATTTATTTCCATGCCTGGGCCTCTGGGCTATGCCAATTTACATATCTGAATTAATGCACTAATAATGTGTGAAAGTCCAATCTTATTAAATGCTTTTACACCCAAACTTCCTCTAACTAGTTAGACCTTGTTAATTAACCCATGATATCAAAACTGGTTGTATTCTAGGTTGTCCCTGTGGGTCAAATGTATCAACTGGTTTCCTTCAAAATCAAATTGCTTAGAGAGCACAATTTGTATGATGTTAAATCTCTGAAGAGGCTCACTATACTGCTAATACAAGACTCCATGCATTACAGAATTTGCAGGTTAGATAAGATCTTAAAAGTTGACAGTTTCTGAGCTAAGCATTTTTCAAGTCATTTTCCCACCAGTAAAATTTGGCACAAGCAAATTTGAAGAGTATGGAATGGTTTACATTTATCATATGCTAGCAATTGTATTAATGGTGACAGAAATTCCTTGAGGACGGGGAGGGCTAAATCATAAGCCTAAAGAAAAAGGAAACAAAATAGCTGATAGTTGATTATCACAACACGCCAAAATCCCAACAGTGGTGTTTTCAAAGAGTATCAACTTTTTACAAAGGAAGAGGAGGGAAAATGGTGAAAGTTCAGGTGACTTGTAAGCTGCATGGAATATATGTTAAAAGTGTACCTGTCTGTAATTGGTCCCACCAAGTATTTAGGGAGTATCATCAGTTGTAAATTGAAGCAGTAAGTCACTTACTGCTGTTTTCATGGTACAGGTTTCAGGAAGAAGCGCTATTCAGTATATAGCAAGAACTCACAGGACAACTTGCACAGATATTTCAGACATCTGGCTCAAGGGGAAAGAAATAAGACATCCTCTGGAGAAAAAAAGAGTTGAATTGAGCATGTGATCACTCTCCTTAAGGGATTATCCCCTGTTGATCCCTATCCCTCCTGCTAGAGAATAATCTTTATGGATATTAACCTTAATGTGTGATGCCAACCTTTTCATATGAAGCTTCAGAAAGGTCTGTAGAGTGAGCCAGGTTGCTCAGCCATTCTCAATAGGTAGGCCTTCAGCATAGTCCTTGGGTCACAGTCTGCACAGGAACACCTGACAATAAGGCTTTCAAAAGCACACCACTTCTCAATCTCTAAACTTGAGCCTCAGCGAGAGGCAGTCCAGTGCTAAAATCGTGTGTTTCTTGCAACCATTCAATAACATAAACTAAACTCGATTTCACCTCATTCAATAATAGATTTAACTACAATTTTACAATTTACCTAACACTTCCTGTTTTTGTTTAGTCAGGGTTTATAACACAGACTTGTAAACATTGCCATTTTGTGTGGCTCTGTGTGTGTGTGTGTGTGTGTGTGTGTGTGTGTGTAACAGAGTCTTTTTAAAACTTATGATATGTTTCTGAAAGTAATTCTCAAATGTGGGCTAAATGGGCTGTCATTGTAATAATTACAATAGAATGATTAATAGGACATTATAAGTGCTGTTACAGCAGCTGTACAAAAGAATGGTTGAGTGATAATTTCTGAAAATTAAAAATAGAAAACCAAGGTGATTGCTGTAATACGACTGCTGTGCCTGCTTAGCAAATGGAAACTCTTTTTTAAGATTTTATTTTGATTATTAGAAAAGCAGCCTTTACAGAGAGAAGGACAGACAGAAAGTTCTTCCATCCAACAGTTTTCTCCACAAATTGCCGCAAAAACCAGAGATGAACTGAGCCAAATCCAAGAGCCAGAAGCATCTCCCAGCTCTTCTTGTGGCTACAGAGTCCATAAGATTTGGATAAACTCTCACTGCTTTCGCAGGCCATAAACAGTGAACTGGATAGGAATTGGAATAGCCAAGACAGAAACAACCACTCGTATGGAATGTTGGCACTAGCAACCAGGGGATTAATCAATTGAATCATTGTGCCAGACCAGCAAATGGAAATTTTTAAAAATGGGTATTTTTAAGAAACATCCCCCAGGAAAATATGATCTAAATTCATTTTTAGTAAGTATACCTCCCATTAACATCTATATCTTTTTTTAAAAATTATTAGTCATAATGAAGTTAGTATCAAGAATTTACAGTTGAAATTAGTTGATATTGCTAGCATAGTCAAGCAAGTAGATTTTTACAACATTAAAATGGGATACTTTATCATTCTGAATGTCTATATTAATGGTCCTGATGTGTATACAAACAAATTCTATTTGGGAGATTTAATACCCCTTTTAAAATTTGGTGTATTATCGTGACCATTAATCACATCCGTGAAAACAAATTTCTTTCACTGTGCCAAGAATAGTGATAAAATGATTAAAACTGATCATAGTGTTGAGAACAGCAAGATTGTAATATACTCAGTCTCTAGTACTTCAAAACGTGTTGGAACTTTGCATAAAGAACATCAAATGCTTATTATTAAAAAAATAGGTATGTATCACTACTAGCATTTGAAATAGAAAGTATAACTAAGAGATGGTAAATAGCTAAAATCCTGATATATATATCCAATACACTCCTTTTTTTTATTTTTTTTTTATTTTTTTTTTTAAAGATTTATTTTTTATTATTTTATCATTGGAAAGGCGGATATACAGAGAGGAGAGACAGAGAGGAAGAACTTCCGTCCGATGATTCACTCCCCAAGTGAGCGCAACGGGCCGATACTATGCCGATCCGAAGCCAGGAGCCTCTTCCGGGTCTCCCACGCGGGTGCAGGCTCCCAAAGCTTTGGGCCGTCCTCGACTGCCTTCCCAGGCCACAGGCAGGGAGCTGGAAGGGAAGTGGGGCCGCCAGGATTAGAACCGGCGCCCATATGGGATCCCGGGCGTGCAAGGCGAGGACCTTTAACCACTTGCGCCACCGCGCCGGGCCCTATCCAATACACTCCTAATCACTAGGCTATGATTTCATCTAGAGCTATATAGTTACAGGATAACATCCTGTCTTCCAGTAAGCATCTAACACATTTTCTTTCACTCTTTAAGACTTGTAAAAGCGTATCTGTGACATCAGGCACATAACCCAGCAGTTCGTAGCTTGGATGCACTCCAGCTGCTGTACCTGTGAAAACCTAAGCAGAGACTAAGGGACTTAAGAAACACCATAGGTAAAATAAAATTTGGTTAAAGACAGGCAAAGGGGGATTTCAGCATCAGTGTTCCATAGCAATTCTGAAGCCTTGCTTGCCATTAACAGACTGAGAACCATTCCTTCACCGAATCTCTGGACAGAATATTATTCTTGTCACAGAATATTACTCTTGTTCAGAGAATATTATTCTTGTCATTGCTTCCCAGAAGTTCATACTGATTATAAAAATGGTGCTGCTTTACCTCGAGGCACAGCATCCCACAAGGGTGCTCCCCGGTGCCCGGCTGCTCCACTTCTGATCCAAATCCCCACTTGAGCACTGGAAAAGCAGTAGAGGGTGACCCAAGTCCTTGGGACCCAGCACCCATTGGAGAGACCAGGAAAAAGCTCCTGGCTCCAGATCAGTTCAGCTGAGCCATTGTGGCCAACTGGGGAGTGAATCAGAGGGCACAAGATCCTTCTCTGTCTCTTCTTCTCTCTGTAAATCTGCCTTTAAAAAAATAAATAAACAAATCTCAAAAAAAAAAGAAAAGATAAACACTTTTGGGTTATGAAAATTAGCTGCTAAGCAGTGGTAGACATTTAGAGATCAAAACTTTTAAAATGTTATTTGGAGCTATTTTGAAGATCATTTTATTCTCCGTTGCTATATCAGGAAGATCATTCTTGTTATACAAAAATATTACATTCTTTGCATGAAATTGTAATCTTTGAACTTTCTAAATTGGTTGCTTCTAAGTGCTTTGTGCTGGTGTTTATGTTTTTCCATGTAGAAAATCATGTCATCTACAAACATGGATATTTTGACTTTTTCCTTTCCTTTTATTATTGCCTGCTTGTGTCCTGGGAAAGCAGTGGAGATTGGTCCAAAGCCTTGAGACCCTGCACCTGCATGGGGGACCTGGAAGCAGCTGCTGCATCCTTGCTTCAGATTGGCTTAGCTCTGACCCTTGTGGCCACTTGGGGAATGAATCAGCAGTTGGATGATCTTCTTTCTCTCTGTCTCTCCATTCTGTAAATCTGCCTTTCCGATAGAAATAATTAATCTTATTTAAAAAGTATAATTCCTGGCTTTCTCTACTATTTCCAAATATTGATGATACACTGATTTTTTTTTTTTACATTTCCTCATTTAGTAGCACCTCTTATGTTTCTTTTCCCTGTTGCGTTTTTGAACATTTATATCAGCTTCACTGCAGCCTATAGCCTTGATCAAAAACAAATTTTAGGTTTCTGCTGCAGTGACGGCACCCCATTTTGTGGTATCACCATCTGTAATGTTGAGCTAATGACGTAGTAGGGTTATTCACCATATTATCAAAAAACTGGGTAACTTGAAACAACAATCATCAATCCTTTTTAATCTCCCAGGATTTCAGTGGGAATGTCTTTGCTGATAACTTATAAGGCTTAACTAGCCCATGCTTTCAACTACATGTATGGCTCAGTCTGTTCGCACATACACAATCTTCTGAAACCAATGGGCTTTCTACAGTTAGCTGTTGTTATGCAATACAGTAACACAGAGTGGTAAGTGCAAATGCACAAACACACTCCAAAAGTCTGGTGCAGTCAAATCTCCTACTTTGAAGCTGCCAAACCAAATTACATCAGCAAGCTTAAAATCAAGGAGAGAAGTATGCCTATTGTTACATGCTCTGCCATAGCTCCATGATGCAGATACACGGAGGAGTATAATGTGAGGCTCAGGGTTTTATCTCCCCCAGCAGTTGTCTACCTTCCATTTCTATGAACAAAATATTCCTAGCAGGGAAGTGTCAAACAAGCATTGCAGTCTGTTATCACAAGTGTAGCATTTATTTATAATGACTATTATGATTAATTATAATTATAATGTATTTGAGTTGTTTCTAAGTCAGTTTAGGAAAAAGTCCCAATCTTAAGATTTGGGCCCCTTCAACTTATTTCTGAGGTCTTGTGGACATTTTGCTATAATCAGCCCAATGAACATATGGCAGTACTTACATCTTGAAAAGCATCACAAATAACAGAATCCATCCTACCAGCAACAAGCAGTGACTACATCAAGCAGCACCTCATCATGGGGGAAGATTTGATAATCTTATTAGTCATATGTACCTAATTGTATGTGGTTTTTAGCCACAGAGAGATGAGGTGATCATGACTTACAAAGAAATACTGAGTAAAGAAGAGGATGTATATGTAGGAGATACATTAGGTAGATTTTTCATAAATAACCCTTCTCGGTGTAGAATATAGGGTAATGGTTCTTAACTAGCAGTATATTCTAGAATTCATGCATATGTTTTCAGATGTTTTTTAAGTCAAAAGATGGCTAGTACATGGACACAAACATCTTACTGTGAGGTATAAGATCTTATGCTACAAAATTTGTTCTGCAGAAATATATGAAATTATTGTTATATTAGCATCAAACAAAAATGAGAGGTACAGTGAATCTGCTATGTCATTCTTTTGTATCACATTATTCTTGATCATCAGGATTCTCTTAATAACAAGGTCAGGAATATAGAAAAAACATTACCTACTTCATCTGGCAGTTAAGGTTATAAATCTCCAGTTTTCCAATGATCATCTATCTTACTTCCTGATAGTTAAGACAGAAACCAAAATATAGAGACTTTTAACTTTTTTTTTCCACTACGCATCCTCTTGTAATTGCAGTTTATTTTGCAATAACAGCTGTGGAAGCCACTGCTGGGTTATAATGACCTTAAGCATCATACAATTCAGAAACAGCATGCCGTTGACTAACTAAAGAGGCAAAAAAGTAGCAGTGAATGATGACAGAAGCACATTGGGACTCAGAATACTCTGGAAAATCTCTGGACTTACATCTATATGTGTTGCCCATATGACTGGAACCTGTGTTTGGTAGAACTGGGCAGAGAGTCAAGCAAGTAACTATAATAAAAGAGGTTATTTACATGTGGTTAGAGTATTTTCTTTAGTGACTCCAAGAATCCCTTCTAACTGTTAAGTGCACTTTGAAGGTATATCAAAAAGTATGCTGTCTATAAAATTGGTGACCTAACACATTTATTTCAGCAACACAGGTTATTCATAGACAGGTAATAATAAAAGCATACTCTGGTAATAGAGAACCTGAGGATTTCTAGATATGTTTTAAAATCAAAGGAGTCTTGGAATATTGATTTCCATAATATTTTAGGGTTTAAGCATTTTAAAGTAATAGGGTTTCATGGGTAGTACATATTTATTTTTGCAAAGTCAGCAGTAAACAAAGACTTTCAGGAGAGTAAGCTTTGCCACATATATTTCATAGTACTATTTATTCACCACCCCACATCTTAGGTCTGAGAACACAGTCAATATTTCACCAGTGCATCCGTTCCTAGAAATACCTTAAAGTAAGTCCTTGTCTAGTGCAAACTGCCAGACTGACCTTGAACAAATCTCAAGTACACTAATCCTTCACTTTTCTTTGATTGTAAAATAATTATCATGATTAGTAATCACAACAATGGACTGTTGAGAAGATTGTATGATTTCACAAATGCACAATGATATCATCACAGTTTCTAGTAAAAAAAAATTATAGAAAAATTCCATTCACAATTTCCCATTTCTTCACCTGCCCCCTTTCCTCTTTCCATTCTATATTTTTGCTACTCCCTTCCATTACCTGTCATCTGAATGCCTTCATGGATACTAGTTGAAATAATTATGTGATGAGCACACAAAATTTAGATCTACAGGAAACATAGTGGAAACAATATTCATCTTAGTCTCAGACACACATTTCTGGGGATTTAATTAAATACAAGACTGAGCAGTTGTAATATCTGTAAATCAAGGTATAGCTTGTGGTCCTATAAATAACACTGGAGTCAAACATAAGCAAATGAAATTATGAATGCCTCAGTGTTACAGGCTGCTTGGAGTTTTAGTCATACATCCATCTATTTAGACGCAATATCTATTTTTAAATAACCTCTTGGCTTTGATCAATTGCCCACACTTATTTTAACTGCTCTATTATTTAAACTGCTGGGGACACATCAGAAAAAAAAAATACTGGACTAGCATCCAATTCCTAAAGTAAAAATTGTAGCCAGTGTGTGTCAATTCTGCTTCCTATTGCTTGGTACAAATGAAATGAACATGTTTTTTTAATGGAAATTTGTGTACATAAAGCACAAATTTGGTGATGCTATTGGGTACAGAAATGATTGTGTGATGCTTTCTGCTTCATAATATGCAGATAGGATGTGGTAGAGATAACTAACAATGCAAGAAATCATTGTACAGTATTTTAAACAACTCACGGATTTATTTTCTTGTAGAAAATTTACGGTGGTCGGTGATGTCCTAGGGCTAAGATGAACTTGATTTATCCTTCAAAGTGTGAAGACACTTCAAGAGAGAGGCTGTATCTACAGTCCCTCCACAGTGTTTCAAACAGGAAGATGTAAGACAAAGGTGAGGGAATGGACTACCTGGCTCTTCACTTCTTTGAGGACTCTTTCCTAGAAACTCTACTGAATGACTTTTGCTTATTTGTCATGTGGTAGAACTCAGACATGCGGCTATTGGTATACAGAAGAAAAGTGAGGAAACATGAATTTTTAGATGTTTGTGATGCTCACAAAAATACAGTCATATTAGCAAAGAGCAAAGCAAAACTAATTAGCATAAAGGCAACAGTTGTTAGTTAAAATGCTTCTGATGGTTACCATAGAACCATCATTATGCTTCATTGTATCACATGCAAATATAACATTATAAAGAAACTACAATTTTAGTTAAGCCTGGATTGACTTTTGAAAAATTATATAAATATATACTGCGTTGACTACTCGGCAAGAGATTGTTCTTTTTTGAGATTTATCAACCATAACAAGACATCATGGTGTCACAAATTTTACTACAGGTTGCACTTCATTCATTTCAATTTAATGGTTTAAGTTAATGGTTCTATTGCCTAAAAAAGTATGCTCATCATATGGTTACATTTGAATTGATACCAGAGGTGTGCAATACTTCCCCCTAAACGCCATTTAACAGGTTTTATGGCAATACATTTAGGCAAATAATTTTTATTAACTGCAATAGGACAGAACTCTTGTTTAAGACCATAAATGCTTACTAGCCCCCCCAAAAACAAACACAAAAACAAACAAAAAACAACAAAATTGAAAACATTTTCTGTTATATGTTTTAAAGATATATTAACTTGTATAGTGTAGAAAATGTATAAAATGCAACACAATTTCTGAGCATGAAATCACATGAATGTTGAACCTCAGATAGTACGTCAGGAGAGAAATCAGCAAGAAATCGGAGACATAAGCAGGTTGTACACGGATTACTTAAGGGGCTCATATATCTGAAGCAGGATTGTTTTTCTAAATGATTCCTGACAAACCTCAATCACACTGATGAGACACCTACCTTCTCCTTGAGCCTACTCTTTGTGGTGACTTGCAAATCCTTTTGATCATGGCATGACAGCAAAAGCATCTGTCTAAAGACCTCATTATTTATAACCCGGGCAATCACTGGCTTTCTAGGTAGACATTTTGTCAGCATTTTTTTTTTGTAAAAACTCATTCAACAAATCTACATGCAAGTATCCATTTTTTCATTACCACACCAAGGAATGTCAACCAAAAATAACAGTCAAACAAGTTACTGTGCGAGGCACATAACTGACACAGATTTTTTTTAATGTATTTATTTTTAGAGTAATGTTTCCAGTTGTCACAGATCTCATTATGAGGGCCAGATGCAGAGGTGACAGCTGGACAATGAACAAGATTGGCTAATCACTTCCCTGGAAGCATACTTGCTACATTTTGGAAAGCATTTTTAATGATGCCTGGGCATAATTTTGGCACTACTTCCAAAATATACAGGAATACTGTGTTTTAAGAATAGTTAGAAAACTATACTAGAACTGGAGATTTGGAGCAATATTTCCCAAGTGAATATGAAGTAATTCTAACAAATATCCTTCTCATTAAGAAAAACATATTGTAGACAGAGTAAAATATAGCTTTGAAAAATCATTGTTGCATTATTTCATGTGTATAGTGAGGCTATAATTCAACAGTCATTATATTTGCAGTCAAAAGTTATTAACTCAGGATTTATTTAGAGATAAATTTTCATTTTTGTTACTATATATAATCATTGCTACTCAATGAGTATATATTGTGAAATATTTTAAATATATTAAGCATTACTTCCACAAAATACCCATTTGCATCATAAGTGTTTTAGAATTTTGAATTCATATTTAGTAAATATAGATTTGCTGCTTCTATAATATAGAATTTCCTTCCTTCTGTATGAAAAGCCAAGTTGGCTCAGAAAGTTGCTAAAATACTATTTTGCAATAATATAATGAGGAAAATATTACAATATTCACAGCAGTCAATCCCAACTACAAAATGGCACCACAAAAGTGTGAAGAATTATATAAAAGGGAAAAAAAAACATGCAAAACTGGAAGAAATAATTTTAAAGAATGTATGGACCATATTTTCTAAATTTTACTCTGCCTAATGGCATTGAATTACTCATGGCTTTCCCATCAGGACAGAAGGTAATATGCCAAAAGAGGCTGTATATCCAGAAAAGTTTCCTATTCAAGTAAAACCATCTGGTCGTTAATTTACCTTGAAATTTCTGTGAGGTGCTGGGGGCATAGCAGCAGCTGTCATCCACGAGGTGCACAGATAATGATCCAGTAATCTTCTCCAACTTTTACATCGAAATGGACTGAAGACATAAACATGGAAAGAGGAACTTAAAAATGCACATAATAATCTTAACCCCAAAGCAAAGATTACTTAGTTGGCAATCAAAACTCACAATTACATCTGAAAAATTAACTGAAATTATTAAATAGAAACTAGTAAGTTGCCTTGATTACTATTGGTACACAAAATCTTATATCCACACCTGCAAATGGCAACCCAAATACACATGCTGTTACTAATAGTTCAATGTCAATGATGCCAGATAATGGAGTATTATTACAGTCCCATTCTTGTCCTTTTGAGGCAGTGGCTCTCTGCTAGAACTGGCCTTGTTCCCTAACCAGATATTTGTCAATGTGTGTAGACTGTTTTGCTCATTACCAAGGGATTCTTCCTACTCCTAATGCTATAATGCATTGGGCATCCTACTACAATAAAGATTTTTTTTTTTCAGCTGAGGTTACCAATAATGTGAAGGATCTTATTTTAATGAAAGCAATACACTTCAATGTAACTAAGCACAATCCAGAATTTTCAACTTACAAGAATTAGATTTATTTGTTATATATATAAAAAAAAATAAAACAGCATTCTAGAAATTCATTCTGTGGAAATTAATGGGTGGCGAGTGTGAAAGCAAATCCTATCTAACACTCATTTTTTTGCTTCCAATCTATGGCAAATTCCTTTAAAATATCTTACCAACAAATTAACATATATATTTGTAGTGTATGTGTGTGCGTGCGTCTTTGTGTGTGTGTTTATATGAAGGAGAACCCAAAAAGAGGAGGTTTTGATTTTGATGTTTGTTGTTTGTTAAGAAACCTTATACAATCCATAGTTACACTGACATAAATATGCAAGGAGTGAGGAAGAGGAATCTTACTCCCTAGACCATGTCAGAAAACAACTGACATTCTCACATTTACAACATAAAAAATTCTGGGACATGGGATTTCGGTTTGAGATTATCAGACTGAAATCTTTCAGTTAACTACAATCAGGTAAATGTTCAGCAAAAATGTTACAGTAAAATGATAGAATGGTATCATTGTCCTCTGCTATACAATTTTTGTGTGTGTGAATATATGTGGAATTATAGGTCATAACAACTGATTTAAATTTGACTGATTCTATTCTTCTACTAATGCTCATTGATTTCTATGGTAGTTTGCTATCAGTTTTCCTAATTCTTCACTAAGAATAAAAAATTAGCTACAAGAATTAATATATTTTCTTACAAAGATGATCTCTTTGAACCAGACACTGAAAGCGCTATGAGTAAATCAGCTAAAGAAATATAATAAAGAGTATGGTGTATCGGGCATATTTAAGCAGCGCGATAGAGTATTCTTCCAACCAGTGAATTTGAAGCAGTTTTTCTAAGGGAAATACCACCTTTTAATATGTCCACTTTAACTATGCAGCTATCAATAAAAGTCATAGGAGTCATTTGTCTTGTAATTTGTCATACATAAAGCTAAGAAATATAGTAGTGCTATTAATACTTTAATTAAAATATTTTCCAACTAAAAGCATGTTAGTTGTGACCAAATATGAAGTGCTTATGAAATGCGTTTCAAAAAATTTTTTCAGGACGTAGTCTGGGTCAAGCACTGGCAGAGCAGCAGCTTGCTTTCAGTAAAGTGTGGAACAAAAGCAACAGACTGCATGGTAGTCTCAGATTTCCTGCTTACTATTTTGTACATTATGGTTTATGTTTTTTATCATCAAGTGACCTAGATTTTCAGGAAGAGCTATTTATACTTCAAGGAGCGAGGTTGATTGGAACCTGAACATTTCAGCAAGTTGTCGCCTTGCAAAAACACAGATTTTTTTTTAAAAAATTTAAATGTAGATGATTATGGTAGAAATGTTCCTCATTTAAATCTATGTGCATCTTTGCCTGTGATTTAATAGATCAGTCACAAAGTGCTAATGTTTTGTGTTCCCTTAGCTGTCAAACAGGCTGAAGTGTTTCTGGAGCATTGGGAAATCAAGGGTAGAAGGCAGAGTGTGTTTGGCTTTTTGGACGGTGGTAAATAAACACAAATACAGCCAGAAGTAAGAAAGAAAGAGGAGCCTCTCTAAGCTCACACACTCCACCATAAGTAGTTTCCTTTTCTAAAAGTTCACCTGCTCAGTTCCATCCTGCACTGGTATCAGAAGGACCTCAGCTCCCTTTCTACGCACCTTGTTTTTAGAGTATTTAAAAAGTAATGTTTGCGACAGAAAGCATGTGAAAAAAAAAACATACTTGAGAGAAAGTATATATGGAAAGACAGATGGAGACACCCAGAAGCTAAGGAAGGGTGATTATTTGCAGAGTAAGATCATTTGAAAGCAGGGCGTGTGGAGAGGGACGATAACAGAAATTAATACGTGCATTGTTTAGGCTTCCTTAGCCTGAACTGGACTTCTGTGTTGAAGAAGTGGGTGACAAAAAGTTCACAGAAAAAGTGGGTGACAAAAAGTTCACAGAAAATGAATTAGTATGGAGCAAAGTTCTATAAGATATTTCTTCATTTTATTTTAAAAGCAGACACACAGAAAAATGAAGTAGAAAAATATCTTCCATCTGCTGGTTCACATTTTAGGCACTCAAAATAGACCAAAGTGGGAAAGGACAGGAACCATGAGTCAGGAATTCAACCTGGGTGTCTCACATAGGTGCAAGGACCTACCTACTTCCTCCAAGTGTGTGCATCAGCAGGAAGTTTCAACCAGGTGGGCCAGAACTTAAGCCGAGGCACTCTAATTTGGGTTGAAGTTTCCCAAGTAGCAGCTTAAATATTGTGACAAATTTTGGATTCTCTGTGTGACTTTTACATAAAACACATTTTATATAGTCTTTTTCCCCATTAATTATTTTTATTTTTGATGAGTTTTATATAGCTGATTATGGTGATAAGGGTCAAGGGCTACAGGAAGGTGGGTAAGACCACCATTTCCACATTCTCTTTTCTTCCCTCTTGTATCTGGGGCAAGAAGGGAAGAAAAGTAGAGAAGTTACACCCAGGCTCCCAGATGCCTTTGTATTGTGGGTCCAGTCATCCGACACCAGCCCAGGGTTTCCAGTGTGGGGTATGCTCTGAGGGTCCTGCTCAAGAGGTTTCAGTATTTTGACAGTTCTGAATTACTACCCAACACACCACTCCAAGCATGATTAAATCTCTCCAGAAGTCCTGCTCAAGAGGTTTCAGTATTTTGACAGTTCTGAATTACTACCCAACACACCACTCCAAGCATGATTAAATCTCTCCAGAATACACTGGTTGACAAAATGCACTCTAGAGTCTCCATTTGCCCAGATATTCACTACCAACACATGGCTGGGGTAGCTGATAGACTGCTCTGTCCTCCATTCTCTGTTGTGGTACCAGGTATCCTCTGCGGACTCCAATGTACTGCCATATCCCCCATGTGCACCTGAATATGCTGTTCATTGCTCTAAGCCACTAAGGAGGACAAGCTCTGACACACACACACTCCACGATAAGACCATGGAACCTGCAATTCTCTCCATGGTTGAAGTTCTGAGTCCAGCGATTTAATTGGGTGGAGGGTGATCCCCAAAGAAACTTTAGCTGAGGTGATCCCAAACCTGATTCTTGTGTGTGCCTGTCTGCCAATACACACAGTCCATTGCTCCAATCAGCTTATATACATGCTGGTGGTTGCAATTGCTGGATCAGTTCTGCCTCCAGCCCTGTCTTCTGCAAAAACCAGTGGTTGTTGCAACTTAGCCTGATCCTGCCCACCATACACTCAGCCTTCACATATGACAGTGGGAGCAGCCACCTGGTCGGAGTGACCTGCAATAACTCCCACCAGGTCCACCCCCTGCCTTGGTTTCCATGCTTGCCAATATGCACAGCAGACTGGTCCAGTCTGTCCCACATACCATTCAGCTCTCATATATGTCAATGGGCATTGAAGCTCAGCTCAACCAAACCAACCCCATTACCCAGTCCATACATGTGTTGGCAGGTATCAATCAGTCTGACCCATACAGATCTTCCAGTCTCTCCCCTTCAAACCACCAGGTCTCAGTTTCCTCATTTACCGGCAACCCAGTGGCCCTGTTGTTGGGAGTCCCTCAGGATTCATTCCTCAACTACACGTACAGTGGACTTTTCCATGGGTGTCCCTAAACAGTAATTCCACCCCCACAAGACGCTAGAGCTCACTGCTAGGCAGCTTGCAAGCCCTGAATTCACCAAAGGCTTGGCAGCAGTGGCTGGGGCTAGTGCCCCAAGCATTGAGTCCAACCTAGTTTAGATGCCCCCAGCAGCCACCACACTGCTGGAAGGTCTGTCCATCCAAGCCCTGAGAACAAGCTCATCTGCCCCACCTGTCCATAGTCTTTCAAAAGACCTTTTGTATACCATATTTCTCAGAATTCAATAACACAGTAAGATTCAACATAACTGTTTCAAAAAGGGCCCAGAAAAATGGCTCAGTGGGTAAATCTCCTTATTTGTGCTGGATCCCATTTGGAAGCCAGCAGCTCCACTTCCCATCCAGCTCCCTGCTTGTGGCCTAAGAAAGCAGTAGATGATGGCTTAAAGCCTTGATACCCTGTACCCGCATCAAACACCCAGAGGAAGTTCCTGGTTCCTGGCTTCAGTTCAGCTCTGCTCCGGTAATTGCAGCCATTTAAGAAGTGAAACAGTGGTTGGAAGATCTTTCTCTTTGTCTCTTCTTCCCTCTGTAAAATCTAACTTTTCAATAAAAATCAATAAATCTTTAAAAAAAAGCATTCCAAAAAGTAATTCCAATATACCTATGACATTCAGAAGTTCTTCGAAAAATGCATATTATTTAAAAAAGTATAGATTTCAAAATGTCACGTACTTTTTGTATACCCTCTGAATTGTTTCTATTTGCCATTATGGCTGCAAACCTGTTGCTAATATATATCTTTTATTAAAAAGATTCATACGTTTATTTGAATGGCAGTTTGATAGGGAAGGAAAGAGAGAAAGAGAGAGATAGAAGGATGGGGTGGGGGAAAAGATCTCTCAAACAGTTGTAGCATCAGGTTTGTGCAGGCTGAAGCCAGGAACCGAGAGTCCTTCTGGGTTTCTTACTTGTGTGGCAGTTACCCAAGCAACAAGTCATCTTTTGCTCCCTTCTCAGACACATCAGCAGGAAGCTGGATGGGAACTGGGGTAGCAGGGACTCCAGTTAGCACTCTGGTATGTGATGCCCTTAGTGCAGGTGGTGGTTTGACTGTCTATGCCACAAAAACAGCTCTGAAGCAACATAGAGATGATATACCGAGGCTGATGCCATGGAATAGCATGCTAATGATTAATGTGCAGCACCGCATCCTATATGGGCACAGGTTCATTTCCCAGATGCGCTGTTTACTGTCCAGCTCCTTGCTAATTGCCTGGGAAATCAGCCGAAGACGGAACAAGGCATTGGGCCCCTGCACACACATGGGAAATCCAGCAGAAACTGCTGCCTCCTGGCTTCAGATCAGCCTAGCTCCACTTGCTAAAACAATTTGAGGAATGAATCAACAGATGGTACAAATATCTGTCTTTGTGTGTGTGCCTCTCTCTCTGTTTCTCTCTATATCTTTCTTCTGTGTCTCTGTGTAACTGTTTTAAGTAAAATAAATAAATCTTTTAAAAATTAAATGATGTATTATACAAATTTGTTACAAAAACATTTGGAATGTTATGTGTCTAAATTGTTGCCTGAATATTATCTGTTACAGTGTGTGAAAGAACCTAGTTTTACATTGATAATAAAGAATGTGATTATTATTTATAATTAAAACCCAAATCAGCCTAATAATATGATATAAAATTCCCAGGGAATGGTTTCTTGGCTTAACATTTCAGTTGAAAGTGTTAAGATGTCATACCCTTTGTTGAAGTACCAGGTTCAATACCCACTACCAGCTCCTAACTACAGCTTTCTGCTAATGAAGAAGCAGGATGCCAGAAGAAATTACTTCAATAACTGTGTTCTGTCACCCATCTTGGGGACAAAGTTCATATATAAGAGAACATGGATTTTAGAAGCCTAGACAGCTTCGTAAAATAACGAACAAGGTCTTTATCAGATATAAAATTATAACATAACTTTTGAGGCAAATCAGCAATGGAGCAATAAATTTAGACTTGAAGCTAGTAACATAGATGTGGCAGCTTATGAGAAAAACGATATCATAAAGAAAATAGCTATTAATTATAAATTTGCTTTCAGATAACATTAGCTACCCAGAAAAACCAATTATAAATAAAACACAGAAAGCCCTTCCGAAACAAGTGAAAATGTCACAGTACACAATGTCAACATATGAAAGTCATACATTTTCCTGTATAGCAAACACATACTTGCAATTTGAAATAAGATTATCATAAACATCGTAATTACCAGAAATAAACAGTTGTCATGCAAAATAAAACATTTGCAATAATCATTTAAATAGTACACACAAAAGAACATAATTCAGTGTATAACTACCAAAATATGTGTAGGACCTAAAAGTATAAACTATGAAATTCTAGTGAGAGAAATTCAATGTGGTCTAAATAAATAGGAGACACTTAATGTTGCTGGGAAGAAACACTCAATACCAATTCTTGCCAAACTGGCTTGCCTTGGTGCCTTGTCACCAACACAGTAGTGAATTATAGTTCAGAGAAGGGAAAATTAGTAAAAGCGCAGTTTATTGAAATGCATCCCAAGGGCCCCATGAACAGAACCCAGGTCCCATACAGGGATAGTAAAATGAAGTCCATTCCAAAGGAGGAGCTGGCCATCATAGAGAAGGCATGGTAACCTTTATTTGTGGTTTGGGCTTTATCACTGACTTGTGATGTGAGCTTGATGTGTGACACCTCGCTTCCCTGACCATGTCGCTAAAAGATAAGCTTTTCTAGTTTGTTCAGTAGGAACACAGAAAAGGGCTGTAAGTAACAATTCAGTCACCTGATTTTGATTTCTCTCACATACAATAATTATTTTTTAGACTTTACATATTAGCTACCACAAATCAGACAAAACATGATTTTGTCTCTTTGAATTTTATTTCAGGTACACCCATTTTGTTGCAAAAGTATAGGTTTCATTCTTTTTATGAATAAATAGTATTCCAAAATTTGCATATATTAGATTTATCATATTTTCTTTACCTAACAATCAATTGATGGAAATTTAGGCTGATGCCATATCTTAGTTATTGAGAGTTATTGATCTCATTTTCTTCAAATATAGTCCCAACAGTGGAATATAGCTGGGTCATAGGGTAGATCTAATGTATCATTTCATATAAAAATTAATTTTGCAATGTTAATATTATTTTTCCCTAGACTTTTGAGAACTAGAAAATTACAGAAACGTTTAGATTTAAAAGCTACTTTCCTTTAAGTGAGAAGAAAATATTTGGAATAGCATGTGACAGTATTAACATTTCAGTTGACGCTATTTTATGATTTTATCATATTGTTCAACTCTGTTAAGAAAGTTATCCTAAAATAAATATTTTTTTCTAAAGAAATGGAGGCACATTATTTGGCTCCCCAACCCCCACATGCACTTTCTCTTTAAAATGCACTCTGGAGAAAAGTTCACAACTTATTGTTAATTATTAAATTTCATTGCTGTGCCATGAGCTGCTTGGCCACATGCCTATAGATTGCATTTGATAGTTTTCAATTCATTGTTTTTTCATGCATATTTTAATATCTGCAAAAGTAAGCATTTGTCCAAACTATATATATTGCATGTATATGTACACAGAGCAACTATATATATACATATGTATTTTATATATATAACTTCTGAAAATTAAAATTTTATGAAACATGAGGTCTACATATTGATAGGCATTGTTCAAATTTTCTTAAAAGAGAATGACTTCTTCATACAGAATATTGCAGAATTTGAAATATCAAAAGAGAATTAAGCTGGAAGCATACTTAGAGTCACATAAAAAGAGATTTGATGTGTGCTGGCATGACTAGTGAGTACAGACAATACTTTGGGAAGTTTTGTGTGCTTGATTTTTGGATAAAAATGAAGTATATTTAAGAAATGCATCCATAGCTGGAATAGAATATAAGTTGAAGGTATTAGTTCCCTTTTTATTTTTGACAAAAGCTTTCCAAAAGAATTGTTTTGGTTATCATTGCAATGAGATTAAGAGAGACAGAGAGAACGAGAGAGAGAGAAGAAGAAGGAGGAGGAGGAGGAGAACAGGAGCAGGAGGAGGAAGAAGAGGAGAGCAGAGCAGAGGGAGGAGAGATGGGAGGGAGAAGGGGAGGGGAGCTATCAGCTCCCAACAGCGTCTGTTTTAATCCAGCTTCATACCTTAGTGGCATTTAGGGATTAACAAATGGATAGGGGTACCCTTGCATCACAAAAGTGTGAAATATTCTAGAAGTCCAACAATGAAAGAATCATCTAAATAGATTTTTGAGCATGCATATAACTATGCATATCCTAATTCTGTACAATTTCAGTGACATAACTAAATTCATTCATATACTGAGAGGTGGAAAGACACTAATACAGAAAGACACATATTTTTGAGAAAGAAAGGAGAATGCAAAATAGCAATAAAAGTGATTTCTGGTTAACTAAAATTATAATTATTTCATTAATAATATCCACATTCTTCAAACTTATTATAATTAAATATTAAAATCAACGAGATTAAGATTTATCATACATTATATAAAATCTTTGCAGAAACAGCTGAATTTATATAAAGAAGGATTAATTTAAACCTATTTAATTATTTTATTTAATTCATTACTAAACCAAAGTCACATTTACATGAAGAATTTCCAAGCAAAAAAAAATTTATTGCTAAAAAGGTAGAACTTAGCTCTGTGGAAACAACCTTGCTGCTTTTATTTATAGAACCTTCAAAAATCAAACTCTGCCTTGCAACAAAATAAATAAAATAAACAGAGCCTGGTGGAGATTATTAGGGGTTGCTCCAACTAGGCTGCAGTTCCCACTGGTGTGTATGAGGGCCGAATGTGTGATGTATAGCATTATGCTGGGCTGCAGCTTCCATTGGTTTGCATTTGAGATGGGGCTGGGGACAGAACTGCCAGGTGACTATAATCACCAGTGTATGTGTAGGATAATGTGGGTGAGAGACCCCACGCTAGCTGGCACACACACAGGAATCAGGTCAGGTGTCTGGTGAGGTTTCTTTGGGGACCTCCCCCAACTGGACAACTGGACTTGGTACTCCAACCATGATGATACACATAGGATCTGTGGTCTGACTGTGGAGTGCATGTGTCAGAACTGGGTATCCTCGGTTGCTAAGGCCTATTCAGTGAATGGCACACCCAGATGGTCATGAGGGAGATGACAAGTTCACTGAGGCCTGCACAAAACTTCTAGTACCATGGAGGGCAGAAAAAAACGGACAAGCTTTGACAGCAAGTATCTGGGAAAATCAAGATTCTAAGGTGAACTATAGCAGCCATGGACCTTTGAAGGATTCTCCTAACTGTGCAGCAACAAAATCAAAAGCATCTCAGAGCTATCAAAACCACTTACACAGTATTCTCAGAACATGCTCCACCTCAGGGACCCTGAGATGAACCTGGGTGGCCATTTCCCATCCCCAGGTACTGATGTGGCTGGGCTGCTGGGAATGGCCCTCTCCCATTCTCTCCAAACTTTACCCAGATACAAGAAATAAAAAGGAGATTGGAAACGGGTGTCTCATCTACCTCCCCGACTGCAACCCTCCTCACCCTAATCGGTGGTCCACATGGGCATGCACTCCTTTCAACTGTGTAAACACCATCAAAAATAAAATGGACCTATTATTAATAAAGAAAACAGATGCTGAAAACTGGGGGAAAGATCATCTCAAGAAATATTGATTAAAAAATCAGAGATTTAAAATAAATAAATAAAACAACTTGAAATTTCCAAATACATATGCATTATTGAACAACAATCAATTTTATGAAAAACAAATTAGAACCTTTGGGGGCCAGTGCATGTATCAGGTTAAACCACCGCCTGCAGTGCCAGCATCCCATATGGGTGCTGGTTAATATCCCAGCTGGTGAACTTGTGAGTCAGCTCATTGCAAATAAAAAAGGAAAAGAAATGAAGATGGCCCAAATGTGCAGGCCATTGCCATCCACTTGGGAGACCTGGATGGAGTTCCTGGCTCTAGCTTCAGCCTAGTGTAGTCCTTCTGTTGCAACCCTCTGTAAGGGGGACCAGAGTATTAGCTAAATCTCTCTGTCTCTCCTTTTCTCTGTGTATCTCTGACTTTCAAGCTAAATAAATAGGCAAAAAAAAAAACTTTCAAGAGCTTAAAAAGATGACAAATAATTTTCTCTGTAAGGCAGCCAAAGCAAAATATATTAAAAACAACTTCAGAGCCCAGTGCAATATCCTAGCAGCTAAAGGGCTAGCCTTGAATGTTTCAGGATTCTATATGGGCGCCAGTTCTAATCTCAGTGGCCCTGTCTCCCATCCAGCTCCCTGCTTGTGGCCTGGAAAAGCAGTCAAGGATGGCCCAAAGCTTGGGACCCTACACCCACATGGGAGACTTGGAAGAAGCTCCTGGTTCCTGGCTTCAGGATGGCTCAGCGCCAGTTGTTGCAGCCACTTGGGCAGTGAATCATCAGATGGCAGATCTTCCTCTCTGTCTCTCCTCCTCTCTGTAAATCTGCCTTTCCACTAATGATTAAGTAAATAAATAACCCAATTTCAACATTCAATAAAAAGTAATTTTCCTTTCTATAACTGAAGAGCTGTAAATTTTATTTTAATTCAGTATAAAAAGTCTCCTTTCCAAATGATTAATTTTAATTTTACCCTTACAAATTCCATTGTAACCATGGATACTTATTTTATAATTGCTGTTTTCTTTCCTACATATTTGATTGTGTACGGTAAATAATTATTATTCCATATAATCCCTTAGCAAAATGAATATCATCATTTTTGAGAAAAAGGCAAGGAAATTTAAATGAAATTTTGGTTTCAGTACTCACTTGGATAAGGCAAATTTTGAAGCAAAAGTTTTCTGCTGTGTTATATAATGTTTGGTCTATGCAAAAAGTACCAGATGTCATTAGCTACTAATAACAGGAAATTATTGTGATCAAAGTTATTTTGGGCTGTACCTCCAAAAGAAGTATTGTATGGTGTATATTCACAGTGAAGTTGAGGTGTTTGTGCATTACTCTGAAGTGCTATCTGAAACCTTGAAAATTACTATCCTGTGACTGGATGCTTATAAAGACTACAAACATTACCTTGGAGATATTCTAGGACCCTCCCAAAAGGTGAGTATGAGGGTGATACCTGCAAAATCAGCTGACAGTAATGGACTCACTTAATGAGCATTTGGCATGGAACAGGCATTTTACACTTGCAACTTGTATTTTTCCAGAGCACTAAATGCATGAGAATAACCAGGACCAGCACAGATGGGTCAGAAGCAAAGTACACATCATGTCAACAGTCACAAGATCAGATGAATTTTTCTCTCCCAGTACTTACTGGTGTGTTGTGGACCACCATTATCATCTCCTCCCCAATCCTTAAGATTAAAAACATCGCAATCAAATTCTGGGAATATATGCAATCTTAAAGTATCTTGTATGTAATTTGCTCAAGGCACCCAAAGTTGTTTTCTTTTCATCCTCATTCTGTGATTTTTGTTTAGCCCATCAATGTTTTTTGTTTTTTAAATTGGCACATAAGTACTATGCTACTGCATACTATGTCAATAGGTCTTTGGTGCTAAATTAAGAAAGATGTATTGGTGGGCATTTGGCCTTGCAGTTAAGGTGTAGTTAAGATGCCAAGGCCTTGGATTGCATTTCCTGCCCCATCGCTGGTTCCCGATTGCAGTTTTCTGCAATGCACACCTGGGCAGGCAGCAGGTGATGGCTCAAGTAGTTGCCTCCTGGTGCTTACTTTGGAGACCGGTTCCCATCTTCTGATGTTGGCCTGGTAGCATCCCAATCATGTGGGCATTTATGCAAAGAACAAAGAATGGAAACTCATGTTATCTCACTCTCTCCTTTTCCCTGTCTCTGTAACTATCTGTGTCTCTGTCACTTTCTTTCTCCTGCAACTCAAGAACTGATTTCTATCTCAAGAACTATCAAGCCAAAAATCTCTATTGCTATATATATATATATGTAAAATTTACATACATATGTAAATTAGAAAATAGAAATCAGGAAAATGAAAACAAACTTTTTTTTAACCCACAGCACTTTTAAAAATCAAATCCTGTTTTAAATAAATATGGTAATCTGAAACATTTGAATTATAACATTAATCTATTGCCCAACATTCATAGGTCTTAAGAAATGAATGAGACGAATTAAAAACGTTTGGGGTTGGTACATTTCAAGCAGATTAAACTGCTCTCTCTGATTCCAAATTGCCATCCGGGTGCCAGTTTATGCTCTGGAAGTCTGGATGCTGCACTTGTGAGTTAGGACGCTGCCAATGACAAGGTAAAAGTGATAAAGATGGCCCAAGTGATGAGAGACAGACAAAGAGAAAGCAAGTGGGTGAGATATATATATATATAGTGTGTGTGTGTGTGTTATTTATATATAGTATATATTTATATAATATATAATGAATAAATATATATATATAGAGAGAGAGAAATAGGGAGGGAGAATTGTTCTTGTGGTATCAAAATTGTTGTTGCAAATGTTAGTAGTCAACCTGTACATGTCTATCTTAACCTTTCTGATGTCTCCATTTGATATACTGTTTTCTATTCTATGGCTCTTAGCTTCTTTTCTGTAGCCACCTCTCTTCCCTAAGTTTGGTTTTAAATGCTTGTAACTTAGAAGCCTGGCTTCATGTTTGTAAAGTTAACCTTCACCACTTTTCTTGCCTGCCACTTTTCCTGATAGTAATGATTGCAAGGTTGTCCACTTAACACAGAACTTAGATGAGTAAAAATGAAAGAAAGCATGCTTAATTAAAATTGACAATTTTATTGTGTAAGACTTAACTAAAGAAAATGTTTTGTGTTAATAACACTGTTTTAAAACTAGATTAAAAAACTTAATTCTGTCCAGGGAAATGATTTGTCATGTTTATGCACTATTCCAAGTTATTCAAATTTGTTCTCAAAAAAATCTTTCATCTACCAAGGTATTGCAAGACCATGACCAAATTTATTATAATGTGTCAGCTGAGATAATGTAGTTCAACTCTAGGTGTTAAGGATACAGTGTGAGGAAAAAGCGTTCTTAGTGATTAAAACAACATGTAACAGAGGGGGAAATGTCCTTCGTTGCATAAATTTTGACTTGAAATACATCTTAAAGAAATTAGAACTAATCAAGAACAGTTAAACATAGGTAAACCTGAATGAGAGAAGAGCAAAATCAAGCGAAAGAGGTCAGAGTTTAACTATTCAAGTCATAAACTTGACAATCCTCTAGGCTCCTTAAAGATTCATTGGAGTGACAAGAGGAATACACACTACAAACACATTCGTTACCCAAAGATAAGGTTGAGAGGAGAGAGTCATTAGCTGCTATGATACTAAATGTTTTCTGGAACACAGAGTATAGTTAAAGAAACCAACATTAAGTCATGAGAAATTAGGAACTTAAAATCACTTAGTCATCAAAAGGAGTTCCCAAAAAGTGAGATATCGAACAAAAACCTTACAGTTATTTCAGAAAATTAACTAGTCAATATATGAAAGTATAAATAAAATTTCGATTTTTCTCATCAGTAGAATAGCACCGTGACACAGAAAGCTGCCAAACAAGTTGTTGAGTTTGGAGATGAAATCAAGCAGTGGTCCTGATGAGCTGCGGTTGCTAAGGGCATGCATTGCCCTAACCCCTGCAAGTATCTAAAGACAACTAACAATTAAATAACTTCTCACATTCCTCTTCCCTCCCAAAGCATCAGAACAAAGATTACTGTGATTATAATCTGAATTCATTACAGTATGAAAAAATTAATTATATTGATATCAACTCCAGCTGTCAATGCTATTTTAACATCCTCATGAATAAATATGAACAGTCTAGAAAATAGGAGGAAATCAATGAATACAATATGGCTATCCAGTTGGGAAAACAGAACTAATCCTTGAGTAAACATAATAGTTAACACTGGAAAATTTTACTATTAAAAATATGTTGAAACTGTGAATTTTTTAATAGATACGGGGTAAAAGAAAATAATGTGAGAGACTTAAAAAAAAATACATGGGAGTCAAATATAAAAAATGAAGTTTTCTTCATTGTGAAGAAACACTGCCCCCCCCAAAAAACCAATAAACACAGAAAAGTACTTTTCCTGAAGATGCCATCTATCAGAATTCATTATGATTCCTATAAATTAATTTTGAAATTGATAAAATTTTAATTCAACAGAACAATTGGCAAGGATATGAAGTGATATTTATAAAAAGTTAGGCCACAAAATTTATAACTCTTCTAAACAAATGCAAACATAACTTCAGGTATAATCAAAGAAATGGAAGATAAAATCATAACCTGTAATCTCTTGAAGTACCAACCGAGCAGAGAAGAAATAAGAAAAACACAAAAATCACTAAGGGGCAAAAAGAAAATCCTAATACAGTTAGGAGAAATACAAGACACTATAATCACTTTGCACAACAATTTGATTTCGTCTACTAAAAACAAAAACAAAACATGTTTGCATCTTACAATCAAATAATTTCACTCAGAATGATAAGTTATGGTATAATTGCTACAATACACCTACCAGAGAAGGTCTTAAAATCCCAGTTTTTCAGGAAACACCAGAGCAATTAATTAGACTCTTCAGCTACCACTAAGGGGGAGGAGGGGCTCTTGAAACACGAATTTGAAGAACTTTGAAGAAGACGAAAGCAGAATTCTCAACAACACTTTAAGCTATAAGAAACAGTGGAAAAACATAGAAAATTCCACAATCCACATTGAACGGATGAATATAGAATGAAAACTGGATCTAATCTATTTTCATCATATATATTTTAGCTTTTCCATAGACTCATGACTGACATGAAATATCCTCTCTCTTTTGCTTTTGGCTTAGCATGTGTTTCACTGCATGCCACAAGGTAAAATTGATTTAGTCATGGAAACTGGTCAAAAGCTTGCAGAAACAGTGAAATAGGCACAAATTAGTGGCCTAGAAAATATCTCGCCTATTGGATAATCTTTCTCCTTCAGAATAAACAAACAAACTAAAAACCCTGCTTGGCTTTGGTCTATCTACATCCCCTTATTTTTCCTTTACTGAAAACGCAGCAGCTTTAGCACAGCTAGTACATAATAGAAATTAAAACAGTACTTTTTGAGAAGACTAATCAAAGTATCAAAACCGATTAAGTTATTCTGACAAAATGCATTATTATCAGAATTTTTACTTAGTATATGCCAGAATAGAAATATATAACAACGTGCATGTATCACAGGGAGTCTTTAACATAGCCAAAACTGATGTTTAACATGTTACATAACAAAAGAATGACTAAATCTATAAATTATCTGAAAGAGACAAGAACATAGGAAAATAAAACACTTCACATAAATTATAGACAGCTTATAAAATGAAAACTCAATACTTTCTTTTGTATCTCTATTCTCTTAAAAAAAACTCAGCAGATATTATTAGTAAGGATGCACAAATACCATGACCCTTCAAACAATACATGTAAAAGCACATGCAATGCAATGCCGATGCCACACACTGGGTCTCAGTGTTTAACTAGAACTGAGCTTTCCTTCATGGTCTTGTTTAGGTGGTGTTGATTTGGCAAGATTTTCATCAAAATATGCAGCCATGAAGTCTGGGGAGTAATTAATTCTAATTTTCCTTCCCCAGCTCCAGGTTCAAGCATCATTTCAATCTCTGGGAAGAAGTCAATGGTGGTCAGGGTGCAACAAGCCTCAATGAGGTGCCCACTTAAATGACAGTTCTGTCTCCGTATGCTTTTGATTCAATGGCACTGCCATCTTCCATTTTCATAGCTTGGGAAGAACAGGAAATCTGTCATAGCATTGGTGACAATGATCTGACTTGGGCACCAGATCTTTAGCATCTGGTGAGTATTCATGGCTTAGGCCTGTTCTGCCATCAAGTTACTTTCCCCAGGAGCCATTGGCCCAGGTTCAACACTAATTCTTCTTGAGCAAGGATCACTATCCTGGATGCTACAGTTATATCTCTTCATATATCACTATCCACACATATAACTTCCTGGAGCAATCTTCACACATCGCCCTGAGCACCTGGAATAAAACACCATCTCATATCCCCACTCCTGGCAATCAGAAACAGAGACACAAGCTCCAGCCTTGTGCAAATTGAGGAAACAATTTTCTCAAGCTTTAGACTCACTTCTTTTTTCTACATATTCTCTCTTCTTCTCCTTATACAAATCCGTTATTTGTTGGCACTGTATCATATTGATTTATTTAGACTTATAAGCTATTATTTGTTAATACTTGTTTCGCTGATATACTTTAGTTATTGTTTTTTATTCAAATGAACTTTATTTCCTAGTCCTGTGCAGAGCCCATTACGAAAGAAACTGGGGACCTTGGCCAACAGGCAGTGCCAGCTTGCCAACTACATGAGTGAGAACACTTGGAAGGAGACCTAGCCTTTGTATGACTTCACTCCCTGCCAACATTTGACTGCAACATGAGATGCTAAGTGAGAAGTCCTCATCTTGGCCTCTCCAGAATTCCTTCCACACAGAAATCAGAATGAAAAACCAGTGCTGACTGTTGCTGTAGGGCAATAAACATTGGGACATTTTTCTTTTCATAAAATCATGGATAGCATAATTTTTCAAAATTGTATTCTTTAATTGCCTTTTTGCATTTTAGCTGAATTGACATTTTTTCTCTGGGATAGTGTTTCTCAACCTTGACAGTAATGACATAAGAACTTTATAATTCTTTGTTGTGTTCACTGCAGGATGCCAGCAGCATCCTTGTCTTGTCCTTACTAGGTGCCGCTAGCCAACAACTCCAGTTCACATTAACCAGAAATTGCCTCTGATTTTTCCATAAGTGTCTACGAGATTGGGAGAAGTAAAGCCACACTCAGTTACAAATCACTGTTCCAGAATAATAAAAAGGAATATTGATCCAATCAAATGGGATACTGGAACTTGTGAAAAATGGCATTTGGGAAAGGGAAATGCAAAAGCTCTGCTAGTTGATGTTTTCTTTTAAGATTCTCCTTTATATAATGGTTAATTTTCAGCTCCCAATAGGAAGGTAGTGAATACACAATTAGGAAGAAAAGCATAATGCTTCCCATGTCCTGGGGCTTAGACGACTGAAGCAGACCCAAAGTTTAATCAGTAATTCTAGACATTCTAGTGTTATTAGAACAATAACTATTCTTGATTTTTTTCTGATATTTAATCACTAAAATTGGTCCTGTGTGAGAGAATACATGTAAATTCTCCCATACATGCACATGCATACACAATTTTCTAAGCACAAATCATTTAGTTTTTGCACATCTTTGTCTAATGTATTCCTTTGTGTTCAAGAGTTTTTTATTCTCTTCTATAGTGTTTTTTTTTAACTTACTTTTCCAACTATTTGTGGCAATTCAGGTTTTTGTCTTTTTTGTATGAAACTTACAATCAGACAACTTGTTAAATTCCCTTTTTAGTTCTGTTTGATATTGCTTGTTGTGTATAGTTTGATAGGATAAAGAAGTTTTGGTGTTCTGTTCAACATTAGAGTGACTGGATTCACACACATCAACAATGCATCATATGTTTGTCTTCTAAAAAGTCAAAAAGAAAAAATTGTGAATGTTTGCAACATAAAGAAATGATATTTCAGGAGATAGTATTTTTTACTCTGAGTTGAACATTACACAGTTCATATATCACATTTCTCCATAAACGTATGTATGTATACATGTATTTCATTTCAAGGAATTTTTTATAAGCAATCGTGTCAAATCTATGGCTGCTCATTTCTCCAAATATGCAACCTATAAAATCTCAAGCAAATATCTGAGATGTTCAGAGATGTCTTTCCATTTCGGCTGGGCAAGATTTCAGGTGTCTTTCAGAACTGTCACCCAAAGTGTTGCACTGCAGCTCTCCATCCCAATGCCATTGTCTCCCTCCCTGCATTCTGGCCCAGTTCTCAGAAGGGACCTCTTATGCACACACACACGCGCGCACACACACACACACACAGACACAGACACACACACAGACACACACACACAGACACACACACACACGCACACACACGCACACACACGCACACACACACAGACACGCACACACACACACGCACGCACACACAGACACACACGCACACACACGCACACACGCACACACGCACACACACAGAGAGACACACACGCACACACACACGCACACACACACACAGACACACACACACGCACACACGCACACAGACACACACACACACACGCACACACACACACGCACGCGCACACACACACGCACACACACGCACACACACACAGACACAGACGCGCACACACACACACACACACACACACACACACACATTTTGAGCTCCACTGTGTACTGCTCTCTTCCATGCAATGGTCTATTGTTCAGATTCCAACCATTCCATCAGGTAGAACTGTGACTTCCTGCCTGTCTTGTTTCCCCACCAGCTTGACTATATGAAAAATGCACCTTGTCTAAGAGTCATAGAAGACGTAGGGCTCACTATGTGTATCTTCCTCTCAGGCAGGCATCACAGTCTTGATCAACCTGCCACACTTACACTTACCTCAAATAATTTCATAAGTTCTATAGGAAAGTATGCCTTTTACTCCACACCATGGGCAGAAACAAAAGTCAATTTCTGACACAGTATATATTCTGCATTTGACTCTGTTGTTATTAATTGGCATGTTTCTCCCTGTTTCATTTATGTCTGTGTAGTAGCTATGAGCATCTTGTTTTATATTTCTAAACTTATAAATAACTTATTATTTTAAATTTGTAGTTAATTTACTTTTTATTATTTTGTTATTTTTTATTATCATAATTGTAGAATGTAATGTTTCCACTTTCCTTAGGCAGTATTTTTGACTTTTCACTATCAACAACAATCAAATCTGCACGTTTTCCAATCTCTTCTACCTCCTTTCCATTATTTGTCCTTAGGCTATTTCACAAGCAGTGCTAATATTTACTTTGTACCTCTCAGCACATTTGCTGCTTGACTACTTGATGCATCGATTATACCTTTCACTTACTGGCTACAAAAATCAAACAAATCAGTGTTTATAACCCATCCGTATACTTTTTTATACTTTAATCATGAAAAATATGTACATTCTATTCAAGAAGAACATTTCCCACATCTGTTTCCATGATTTCCATTTCAGGAAATAGGCAGATTTAGCACTAGACCAGCCCCGTGGTACAGCGAGCTAGGTCACCACCTGTAGCACCAGCATCCCATATGGGCAAAGGTTGGGTTCCCAGGAATGTCACTTCCGATCCAGAGCCCTCTAATGCACCTGGGAAAGCAGTGGAAGATGGCCCAAGTGTTTAGGATGCTGCATCCATTTTGGAGACTCTGATGAAACTCCTGGTTTAAACCTAGACCAATGCTGTCTGTGTGGCCATTTAGGGTGGCTATCTATAGATGGAAGATTTTTCCTCCTTGCTTATGGCTCTTCTTTTCTGTTACTCTGCTTTTCAGTTAAATGGGTACACAACACAACAAAATGAAAATAGCGTTGAACATTGAGGCTTTCACCTTGTTCATTCAATTGTCTTTTCAAGGTTGAGGAACATTTTCTTCAAAAATGATCCAGGAACTGACATCCTTTTAGTCGTGAATATGTGAAACCTACATACATAAGACTGTTTAGAGCTGAAAGCTAGCTAGACTGCGTGTAATGTCTTATGTGCATATTTTCTAATCAGTTTAAGGGCATTGCTCCACATTCTGTGTGGTGTGTGCTTTTTCAAAAGACCAGCTGGTATTCTTATTGTACTTCCAAACCAGAGCCACGGTTTCCTTGGACACTAAGATTTTTATATTGAGCAAAATCATCTCTTAGCCCTGGCTCATTGTTAATCATTCTGCAAATTTTCCCTTGGCCAAATTATATCACTTGATCTATGAAGTCAACTATTCATTTATTGTTGAAAATTCTCCTTAAACAACATCATTAAATCTTCGCTTTCCCTTCCAGTTATTTGGTTTACTTATTCAGGACACTAAGTACTTAGTATAGGATATTTTCCTTCTACAAGTACTAACTCATTTCCATGTCCTTAAAACTATTTGTTCAACTCCACTCCTTTTTCGCTCATTTTTCTCAGTTTTCTCATTCATTATCTTTAGTACATTTTCCTTGTCCCTGCCAGTCATAGCTGTATCTCTGTGATTGTTTTCGTTTTACAAATGTTCCCTGGCTCCTGATACTTATGTTCCTTCTACATTGGTGCTTTTATCAAACCTTTTGGAGCTGCTATTGTTCAATCATGAGTCCAAGATTGTTTCATTAAGCTGTAGTCATTCCTATCGGTGTGTTTTATCAAAGTCCATCACTGACCAGTCTTTTGCTGACTTTTCCCTATCTAGCTCTCATTTTTTGTGTGTGTTTCAATCTTGCCCATCACTCTGCTTTTCCAATGCAGTATATTTGCAACTCACTCATATTCAAATGGAAAGAAATTTTATTAGTATTTCCAGGGTTCCTTTTTTATATAAGATTTGTGTTATTTTTATTGGAAAGTCAAATATACAAAGAGGAAGGGAGACAGATAGGAAGATCTTCCATTCAAAGATTCACTCCCCAAGCAGCTGCAATGGCCAGAGCTGCACTGATCTGAAGCCAGGAGACTGGAGCCTCTTCCAAGTCTCCCATGCAAGTACATGGTCCCAAGGCATTGTGCTGTCCTTGATTGTTTTTCCAGGCCACAAGCAGGGAGCTGGATGGGAAGCAGGGCCACCAGGATTAGCACCGGCAGCCATATGGGATTGTGGTATATGCGAGGTGAGGACTTTAGCAGCAAGGCTACCATGCTGGGCACCAGTATTTCTGGGGTTCCTACTAGGTCAGAGCAAGATTGCACACTGGTAAGAATTCTGTCTCAGTTGGGCCCATTTAGCCACAAAGAACTGCCACATGTTTGCCTTAATTTAAGATGAAATGATGTCAGTATGAAAAATACTATGTGTAAAATGTAATTTTTTTAACATATTGGTTACTCAATACTATGTCCACTAATTCCATGATGTTGTGGATTGTTGCGGATGTTACGTTGGGGCTTTTGATTGGTCGGGATGACACTCTGCCGGCTCTACCTTCAGACCAGAGAAGGTCTCCACAAGAAGCCGTTGAACTTATCTGGACAATAAGATGCTGGACTCTATGCTTGGTATATGCTTGCAATGAAAGAGCCTCAACTGAACTTGGACTGTGGCAATGTAGCAAGGGGGAGGAATCCACCATGGGGGAGGGCTGTGGGAGGAGTAGGGGGAATCCCAGTGCCTAAAAAACTGTGACACATAATGCAATGTAATAAAAAAAAAAACAAATAAATCAAATGAAATTTTTAAAAAAGAATTCTGTGTCTATGTTAAAATACAGGATTATATTCAAATTCCCGTTGTTCTTTTTTTAAAACATTATTTCTTTCCACTAAAAAGAGATCTGGGAGTGCAGTGCTTCATAGAACAGAGCATTTCTTTCCATACCGTATTTCCAGGGCTCTTACATTTGCCCCTGTGATTGCTTGGGACAGAACAATCAGAATCCTATGAAGCCTGTGAAATCTTCCCTGCCCATCTTTAAAAAAAAATAAAAGTGTGTTTCGCTCATCAGGATAAGAGCTATTCTCAGTCAGCTTGAATCAAGACATATAGTCAAAAAAGACCTCGCCATCTTTCCTATTCCTCAGTAGCAGCACGTTTTTATATAAAATTATCAGGAAAAGGACTTTTTTTTGGTCTAATAAAATGCAGAACTTGCAGTCCTGTTTCTTTTTTTTTTTTTGCAATATTAACTGTTTAATTCTAACAGAATTATAAAACAGATTTATCTTAGGTCATAATATTCAGGAATGCTCTCAAACAGATGAACAGGATCTGCATAAAAATACCAATCTCTGTAGTCTCAGATGGGTTGTCCGGTATTTAAGTGCCTGCTTCCATATCTAAGAAACCTGTGAGTAGGACTGTTATTTGACCTTCTTTTGACTAAGCTTACTGCATGGCTCCACAAACACTTTACCATAGAAATTCAAAGATCATAGTGAGTACCAAAGAACCCTCTTTGTACAAATAATCCTATTATTCATCACTCTTATTATTCATCATTCATCAGTATACTGCAGCTAAGAGCATTATACACTGCATGAACAATGTTGGAGAGAGAGTGACCTTAATTAAGAAAATAATGTAGAACAGAGTACCAGGAATCAAAGAACCATGGTATGCATCTCTACACCCAAATAAAAGTAGGCCATCAATAAAATTGTTAAAAATACCTTGACAACAAAATACTAGACTCTTTACCATTGCTTATACCTACATTTTTACGACACAGGTAAAGAGCAGATGCTGGAGTCAAGACTATAGCTGAAGGACCATGCTATTGTAAAACAAGGAGCGGGGCACAGGAGGAGGGAGGAAAGCGGAGAAACTCTATACCTACAAAACTGTATAATGCAAAATAAGAAGTAAAAAAGAAGAAATGTGACAGACCAAGCAAAGACTGGTAGGTGACCAGAGAGGGAAGCCCCTTTCTCTGAGGAAGGAGGTTGACCTAAGGCTCACTGCCTCAATATATTATCGAATTGCTTGTGGACACAAAGCACAGAGTTTGATGTGTACTAGCTATTTATAGGTACATTTCATATTGTCAACCAGCCAATTCTTGATCAAGAAGCAATGATGCGACCCAAATACAAAAATCAGTAATGTCTGGCTTAAGGATATCTTAAAGTACACAGACCTGTGGTCTTGCACCAGTGCCCAACTGTGGACTCTCACCCACGGGTCTCGGCCTTGGTCTCAAACTTTTGCCCATTTGCCTACGGAGTTTAACCTTGGTCTTTGGCACCAGCAGTTCGTGAACTCAAGACTCCTGACACACTCTGCCCTGATTTTTTTTTTCTAATCAAGCCATGCTGTTATTTTTCACAAACTGCCTGCAGCAATTAACAAGAGCAGTTCCATGTTTCTTATAAAACATTAGGCCACACCAATTGTCCCCTACTATTATAGTCTTATTAAACACACACAGTTGGTTTAGCACTGTAGTGTAGAGGGAGTGAAGCCTATACCTACAGTGTTGGCATTCCATATTGGTGTAGTATTGAGTCATGGCTGCAAAACTTGTGATCCAGATCCTTGTCAATATGCTTGGGGAAGCATTTTGGGCCCCAACACCCACAAGGAAGATTCAAAACAAGCTTCTTGCCCCTGGTTCCTGGTTTCAAACACACCCAGCCCTGGGCCACTGTTACGGCACACTGGTTTTAGCCACTCACCTGCAGCAATGGCATTCACTTCTAGAGTGTCAGTTCAGTCTACTTGCTCTAGTTGTAATCCTGTTCCCTGCCAAAGAAACCTGGAAAGGTGGCAGAAGATAACCTAAGTACTTGGGCCCCATGTGAGAGACCAGGATGGTGTTTCTGGCTTCCGGCTTCACACCTGGCCCAGTCCATCCTACTGTGATCATTTGGGAAATGTACCTCTAGTGCTTTCTTTGTTGTTCTGCCACTCAAATAGATACATGAACAAACCTTAAATAAAGCAAGACTCAGAGGAGTAATGTTCCCAAGACCAGTGATTTAGAACTATATAACATTCCAAAGCCAATAATCCTAACCAGTTAATCTACAGAATTTCCAAATGCCATGTACCTGCATTCAAAGCTGCTTTCATCATTCCTACCATACCTCTACCAACACTCTAGATTTATGAAGAACTTAATTTTATAATGTTGAATGCATAAAATGTAGCTGTGAAACTGAAGGCCTAAAATAATTAATTCAAATCTGTCCAAAAATCGTGTGTGAAAAGCATGTTTATTTTTTTCCCTAAGCTTAAACTGAAAGCTAACATCCTGTTTTGGTTTTTTTTTTTCTTTTTTTGTTTGTTTGTTTGCTTTTTACTTTTTACTCAGGGGAGAGTGCAAATGCTGCCCCCTACCACCATGAATTATGTAGTTCAGTTTCCCACATTTAAGGAAATTGCAGATGTCAGCACACTCGGAGTGCAAAGGATGAGTCTCGCCCTGGGAAAAGCATTTTTGTGATCATGGCATCTCCCATGCCAGGTAAGTATGCACCCTATTTCTTAGAGTTTAGTTCAACTCACCAGGTTTGCAAAAAAAAAATATATATATATAAATATGTATAGATGGGTATGTATGTTATTTTTGTGTCTATATGAATGTATATGTCTACATGTTTATATACATATATGTATACACACAAACACATGCAAATGTGCTTTATATGTATTTTTACATATTTTTATAAAAGGGACTTATAAAAATTCAAGGAAAAATGAAATAAATATAAATTTATGATTGTGTAAAGATATTTAATTTATACAAATTTATATACTACTCATTCACAAACTTCAGAAAGTCTCTCAGTATCATTTCAAAACCTCTTATTTCTTCAAATATTCACTATATACAATAGCAATAACATACTAGGAAATTTGAGAATGAAAAAGAAATTAACTGAGCATTATAATGGAAAATAGAAGCAAAATCAAGTAATACTAGTCAGATTCATATGTTGTATATGTTTATATGTATAATACTTTATCTTAGTGTTGTTTTCCAAGCTACAAACTCAAACACGACCAAAAGTGCATGGGTTTTTTTTTGGGGGGGGGGGTGTCACAATTCATAGTTCTTAATAGGTGATAGAAATTGGCACAATGATAAAGATGCCACTTGGGGAACCCATACCCCATATTGGAGTACCTTAGGCTTGAGTCCCGTCTATGCTTATAATTACTTTGCTAAGACAATTTTGGGAGGCAGTGGTGATTAATCAAGTAGTAGGTTCCATAACATGCCAATGGGAGACCTACAATGAGATATTCCCTTCTGGCTTTGGCCAAAGATCTTATGGGTGTTTGGGGGTGAGGCAAGACAGATCAGCAGAAAAGAGAATTTGCTTTTTCTCTTTCTTTTTCTCTCTTTGCCTATCAAATAAAGAAAAGAAATTAAAAGAACACCCAAAAAATTACTAGAATTGACAGGGAAAAACAGTTGAAAAATAGGGTCCAGCACAACATCCTAGCAGCTAAAATCCTCGCCTTACATAAACTGGGACCTCTTCTGGGTGCCAGTTCTAATACTGGATGCTCCACTTCCCATCCAGCTCCCTGTTTGTGGCCTTGGAAAGCAGTCAGGTATGACCCAAAGCCTTGGGACCCTGCATCCATGTGGGAGACCCAGAGAAAGCGCCTGGCTCCTGGCTTCAGATTGCCCCAGCTCTGGCAGTTGCAGCCATTTGGGGAGTGTACCAGCAGATGGAAGATCTTTGTCTCTGTCTTTCCTTCTTTCTGTGAGTCTGACTTTCTAATAAAAACAAATCTTAAAAAAAAAGAAAAAGGATCAATTCTATAAATTGGTAATTCACACAAGAAAAAACATCAAAAGATAACCAAGATATTTCAAAAATTCTCAATTTACCTAAAAGTCATGAAAGTATGTAATGAAATAGCTATAAGCAGTCATTTTGCATGCTCCAAAATGACAAAAGTTTGAGAATGAACAATAACATCATAACATCTTTAATTGGCTGGTATGTGAAGCAGTTTACATTGTGGTTCAGTCTGTGTAACTTGCTGCAGTTGCTTTTTGAAATGGAATATGGCAACATCTGTTACAATTACTTTACACAAGTTTAGCATTCCTATTCCTAGAATTCTTTCCAATAGAACTCAAACTTCCAGTACCTAAAAACATACACACAAGGATGTATATTACATAATTGTTTATAGTTGCAAATACATAAAATAATTGCAAGTCAATAGAACAAATAACATACAGACTCAAACTATGAAATATGAGGTCATTAAAATCATTAAGTACAGTTGTAAATATGAATATGCAGTGTTTTTCCCAAGAAAATACTGAATAAGACAGAAACATACAATTAAGAAATAGTTTTGAGTGATTTCTACTGTGACATTATAAAAATATAAAAATTTAAAAATCATAGCACATTTGTACTTATATATCAAAAATTAGGAAACTATATGCTTATATGGGAGCATTGAGCTACATGGGAACAAAGTACAGATAGCTGTTTGCCATAGTATTAATATAGATTCTGTGGATACTACAATCAGGATTTATGGAAGGTAAAAAAAGGAGACAAATGGGGGGAAAGAAAGCAGTAACAATGAAATTATGGATGCCTTAGAGCTAGCTCCGAATTGCACAGGTTTCCACACTACAATGCTGCAAGGAAATATGTGTAATAATGCCTTCACTTTATTTTAAGATTTACTTTATTTTTATTGGAAAGTCAGATATACAGAGAGGAGGAGAGATAAAGAGGAATATCTTATGTCCAATGATTCACTACTCCCCAAGCAAGCGGCCAGAGCTGCACCATTCCAAAGCCAGGAGCCAGGCGCTTCTTCCAGGTCTCCCATGTGGATGCAGGGTCTCAAGGCTTTGGGCCATCCTTGACTATTTTCCAAGGCCACAAGCAGGGAGCTGGATGGGAAGCAGGGCTGCCTGGATTAGAACCACTGGCCATATGGGATTGTGGTGCATGCAAGGCAAAGACTCTAGCCACTAGGCTACCACGCTGGGCCAAAACTTCACTTTTTTGAATGGAGCAGGCTAACCCTCTTTCTAAGCGGGCAATCGCTACAGGCCCCTTCCCTGCTGCCTGGAGTGTGTGGCTTAAGCCTAACCTTTCCCATGTTCTGAGGCACAGCTTTCAGGCCTACATGTGGAGTGTGACTTCCAAAATTTTTAGAAGATCAAGGAAAGTACACTTGGAACATGACCTCTGACATGACTGGAAGATCTAAGGAGACAGACGTGTCATACAGCCAATTACAGTGCCTTTGGTGGGTGTGGGGTCTGCTGGAAGACTCCCTTCTGCCCTCCCCTTCCGTACCCTTTAAAACCTGTAACCTGTGTGTAAAAAGCAGACATTCCTCAACAGCTTGGCTCCAGTGGTTCCTGCGGCCGAAGGTCACCATCTGCCTCACCCTCGGTGACCTCAGGGCCTGCTGGCAGGCCTAAACCCCGAGCTTTCTATTAAACACTTGCTATATAAGTATAAACAGATAGGCATTCAAAAATACCCATAAAATTGCCAGCATTAAATAGTTCACAAGAATGGGCGATCATTACTTTGGCCTTTTTAAAATTTTCCACTTCGTGCTATTATACTAATTGTTACCACAAGCATACTATCATTGTAAATGGTAAAATATTTAACATATATACTACCTACTAAATCTAGAAGTACATTTGGTTTACTAGTGCACATTTTTAACTCAGCAAAAGTGAGATCCATATATTCTTTATATTCTGATGTAGACAGAGAATCATAGTTTAAGATTTCTTCTCTAAAATACTGGCAAACTTTCATGGGTCTACAATACTTACAAAATTTACCCTTGGCTCCTACACTAAGTTCCTTGGTCCCTAAACTAAGTGCAAATGTACTATCTCTAAGTTAAAATTTTAATGACTTTTTTTTTCTCTCCAAAGCTAATTTTTCTTCTCTCTTGCTGTACACATAACAACGCATTTCACTCATAAACAGTTTATAGTTTCTATCTGCTACACTATCATTTGTGGTCTCAAGCTTGCTGTTTCACATTAGAATGTTCAAATCTTTTTAAGTAGGAAAAACCACGCTTCGGTTTTGGCAACACAAACCCATTGGATATATCTACTCAAAATTAGAACCAGATTTAAGTAACTTTTTATTCCTTCATACTAAGGGCCAAAGACTTCAGAAAATACCGCTGGGAAGTCAATATACAATTCAAGTCCTGCCATTGGTTTTGATGTACATGGTTAAGTGTTTTATTTTTGTGAGAACAGCAAGGAAGTTTAGAGAATACAAAAACCATACCCAGCAATACCATTGTCTAACAGTAGTAGATGCAAGGAAGTTTTGAACTGACATTTCACAGAGACCCTCACAGGTTCTTTAAACACCCTCTGAGAACACTAGTTCCAGGTCCAGACAAATCCTCTAAAGATACACAAACTATCCATGTAAGAATTGGTATGAAGACACATTGACAATTGTGTGAAGTAGCCAGGAATATGCAAATCTAACATAACCTACGTGTAGCAAATATTTCTTTGGCAAAACAACTTTTCTGATCTCATATCTTTCCACTTTTGCTGAGACAAATGCAATAAATTTGAGATCTAAACACAGAAATAAGTTACACATTGGAAAAATGCTTAAGAGCTATGCTTATTGTAACAAGAATCAGTAAACACAAAAGGGATGTCTCAACTGAACACTCGCCTGACTCCACATTCAAGTTCTGATTAAGCGAAGCATAGCTACTGCACACAGTGGCAGTTGGTAACAGCAGCTGCAGCCACAGAACTGAATGTATTAACCAGAAATTACAGTATTCTTGAAGATGTAACTCAACTCATTCCAATCATTTACGACTGATATAATTTGAAACATTTTTTTTTTGCTTTTGCCATTAGACACACACAAAAAGATTTGCATACTCTGAGAAAACAAAATAAAGTGGTTTGCTCTGATTTTTTTCATTCTTTCATACATAGTGCCTGATACAGAATGAAAGAATCGTGACAGGCTGGCATTGTGGCACATCAGGTTCAGCTGTTGAGCTTTCCATTCACAGCATCCCAGCTGAACACCAGTCCTAGCTGCTCCATTTCCTATCCAGCTCCCTACTAATGCACCACGCTTGGCAGGAGAAGATGGCCAAGACACTTGGGCTCCTTTCACCCACATGGGAGGCCCAGATGGATTTCCAGGATCCTGGCTTCAACCTGGCTCATTTGGGCACTGAATAGGTCAGATCACAAAGTCTCTCCCTATAACAATCCCTCCCTCTTTCTGTAATTCTGCCTTTGGAATAAACAACAACAACAACAACAACAGAAACACCAAAATCAAGAAAAAGAATCAAAAGCCTCCAGCTCATAGATAAGCAAACATAGATGTCAAAGCAACTAACTAAATACGTGCAAGAAGTTATAGCAACAGACAGAAAGTATGGATAAACACATGAGAAGTCTCAGCAATGAAAAGAAAATCTAAAATACTGAATTCCATAATGTGAAATGCAAAATGGCTTAACTAGCATTAAAATACAGAAGAAATGATAAGTGAATTTAAAGGTAGTTTACTTGAAACTGAAATATAGAGAGGAAAAGCATATAAACAACTGTTCAGGATGGGAATCAAGATGGTTGAACAGGGTAAGGACATGTTTAAACAGAGAATCATTACCCAAAGTGAAGCAGAGAAGAAACAGTCCAGGAAATAGGAGAGCAAAGGCCAATGACGAAGGGGCACCTGGAAACTGACAGACACAGGAACTAGTCAAGAATTAAGAGACACTATTAAAAAGCCAAAAATAAGAGTTAATGGGAGTTTCAAAAAGGTATAGAAAGAGAAGCTGGGTTTAAAAATATATTTAATGAAATAATAAAGAAAAAGTTCCCTAATCTGGAGAAAGAATTGGGAAACAACATTCAGAAGAACTCCCAACAGGATTGGCCAAAAGCGATTGTCACTATGACATAATAATCAAACTCTCTTCAGTTGAACACAAGGTGGCACACTTCTACTTCTCATCATTTTTTTGAATACTGTATATTATACAGTAAGGAAGAGGAGAAAAGGGAAAAAGAGGGAAGAGGGGGCACAAAGCAAATCTTTTTTTTTTTTTTAATGTGGAGAAACCAAAATTGCTTACCTTGAAACATCTAATATATATTTTATTGTGTATTTATTTTCCTATATCTGGAAGGCAGTAAAATGGAATATGTCTGAGACACACACACTTACAGAGAGAGAGAGAGAGAGAGAGAAGGAAACCCAAAGAGAGAAATGTTCCATCCATTTTTTCATTTTCAGTTTGCCTACAACAGCTGGGGCTTCACCAGGGTGAAGCCAGGTGCTTGTAATTCTATTCAGTTCTCCCACATGTAAGGCAGGGGTCCAAGCAACTGAATGATTTGCTGCTTCCAGGGATGCATTAGCAGGAAGCCGGACTAGACACAGAAATGCCAGAAGAACTGGAACCAGAACTCTGATATGGGATACAAGCCCATACGTTGCTAAACTTGCAATACCGCAATGCTTACTCTCAGATATAATATGTGAGCTCAGTGAGGTCTTGGAATTCATGGCCAATACAAAAATGAAATGTACTTCACAAAATTGCAAAAACAAAACAAAAACAAAAAACAGAGAATGAAATCTAAAAACCAACATAATTTTAGAAAAAAACAAGGAACATCTAACGAAAAATCAGGAAGACCTCCATGTTGAAAGTGATAAAATTTTGTTGAGTGAAATTTATGCCGCTAACCAGTTTTGGAAAGATACCAAGTCTCTTGAGATTAACCAAAGATAGAATAAATGTCAATAAATACTAACAATATTTTCTGTTTTTCTGATGAAACATTAAATTTTATATGGAAACATAAAGGACAAAGATATTACAACACAATATTATTTAAACATTTGAACATGTACACAACTTGACTTCAAGACATTTTATAATGCTACCATAATCAAGTTTGTGATGCGTACATTATAAAAACAAATAGATGAAAGAACAAAATAGTGCTCAGAAATAGCTCTGCATTAACACAATCAGATTACTTCTGACAGGCAAAAATGTAATTCAATGGGGAAAGAAAAATCTTTCCAGAAATCACTGTGCTAGAACAACTGAACAATGAATAGAAGAGAAAATAAACCTCTTCCACCTAACAAATCAGATACAAAAATTAATTTGAGATGAATCACAAAAGTATGCTGAAATTTTAAAACATTTAGAAAATGCATAGGAGTGTAATAGTTGAGCCACATCACGAATGATGAATAAGAGTTTATAAGCCAAAGAAGGAAACAGATTCAAATTAGAGAAAAACAACAGACACAAAGGCAGAAAAATGTAAATTCATTGTGCATTTGGGGAATGATGAGCAATATGGTTTCACCTCATTATTAAACACTGCAGTGTACAAGTTGTTTTGCTAAGTGAAAAGACTGAAAAATAAAATAGCCTGCTGTTAGGAGGAACTCCTTTTTTTCAAGGGGAGAAAAAAAAATGGGAAATGGAAAATACCTAATATAACAAAAGTAATGGAGGCAGAATTACAAAAGCAGAAAACATCTAGAAAGCATCTTTTTGCTATTTGAAGTGTTTGTGTTGCCTCCTCCATTTTATTCAGCCTAAAGAGTTCTCTCTTTGATAATAATCTGTGTCACACAACTGCAACCTGTTCTGTTAATGGAGTTGCAAAATGTGGGGATGGGAAGCTCTTTGGTTTGTATTATTAAAATCAGGAGCTAAGTGGGTTCCCTGTAGGATGACTTCACAAGCTGTGCTTAAGGACTCCCTCTTTTGGGTAAGTTAGGAAGTCTAAGGATCAATGAAATTCCCTCCAGTGAGACAAGACTCTGATAATTCCTTTCTTGTGGCCTCTGTTATAGAGAATATACATGTTGTTGTGCCTGGGCCCTGCCATGGCAGGAAGCAGGAGGCACCACTCATCGTTAGCCACAAAAGCCACTCAAGGGAGTCTGCTGTGGCCCACTACAGCTTCTGTGCTACAGCTCAGTGGTGGCCCGTAAGCCACTGCAGCCAGCCATGCAGCTGGGATGAGTCCTGGTTCTGCTGGGGCAGTGTCAGCCACCGTGGAAGTGTCACAGCTCCATTTGCAGCGTGGCAGCAGGTCTGGTTAGTGGCTCAGTGGCAGGCTCAGGTCTCTCAGCCTCGGGTATTTCCCAAATGAACCAGCAGGAGTCAAACTTCCATGAAAGCACACAAGGGTGGTTTATTCAAACTCCAGTTTGGGCCTCTAACTGTTACCAACGCAGGGCTCCTTGGCCGAGAGATCCGGAGGTAGAAAATCACAGGATTCTTTCACAGTTCAGTGGCTCCACAGTCACACTTATGATTGGTTGACTATACCTCAGCCAGTCAGAATTGTAACTATCAACCCCTCATTTACATAGTCTTATCTCTCAAGGAGACCTTGCCTTGAGGTCACCTTGCCTTAAGGTCACCTAGGCTAAGAAATGGAGTCTCAAGTTAATTGGGATTCTGAGGTTTTTCATTGTTTTTCAATGTCATATGGTTAACTTTCCCTTCCCTTTGCCAAATATTTGTCAAATCTTGACCCTAGGGTCCAGGCACTAAAACTCATGATAGTGGGTGATCCTCTTAGGCTGTGAGCACCATTTCTCACTCACCTGCCAGTCCCAAATCAAGATTCAGGGATACATCTAAACCACACATCAAATATCACTTTTCCCTATCCACGTATGGCTCCAGTGGTTTCTACTCCATTCAGAAAAGCAGATCTTAGTTGTAAATGCGAATTTGCCTTTCCCAATTTCAGTGTAGCAATTTTTCATTTGATCTCAGCTCTTTTTCAAATGCAGGAAAAATGTTAACTTCTGGTTAGTTCACTACTTTTTTGTTGTAATGAGATCTTTACATGATAGGGCTGAAATTAGAATTTTCCAGCTTAGGAAACTTAAATACCCATAAAAATATGAGTGAGATTATTAGTTTTCCTTTAAAACCATGACCGGAAGCACTGCTATGGAACTCTCAAAATATTAGCATGACAATAGCCTAATAATGTTTTGAAAAAAGATTACTGCCAAAGCATGGACTAACATTTTAAAACAGTGAAATGAGAGGGAAGTTTGTTGAAAAAATAACAATCTTTGTTAAGACTATGATATAGGGTTGAATAAAGATACCAGAAAATATTTTTTAAAGAGCTTATATGTCAAAATATGAAGCACAGTTAAAATTAATAGGGTTACACCAAAAGTTGATGAGGAAGGAAGAATCAAAGTTAACAATGAGGGTTCTTATTCAAACATGGCTCTTACCTGAGGGTTTTCCAAAGTGAAGTCACAACTACATTCTAAAATATTATTACAATTATCCCAAAAGTACCTTTTTTTTTTTAATGGAAAACAAGTGGTGTTGATGAATAAGAAAAGTTTTGACTCATCATGCAATTTCTCTACCTATTATTTCTCCCAGAATCTATCTCTCCTCTCTCTCTATATATATATATAAATATATAAATATATAAATATATAAATATATATATATATATTTTTAAAGAGCTTCTAAAAGTAAGACTGAGTTTAGTGCCTTTGGGAAGTTCATATGGGATGTCTTATCACAACCCAGCTATCAGTGTAGGTAGGCTACTTATTAACTTGGTTAAGATATAGTCATTATATCTTAGCATATTATGTGTTTCAAATCCCTGATAAGACCATACTCAATTGCTTAGTATTACAATAATCACAGACACTGAGAATTGCTGTTCTTTGCCTACCACTATTCTGTGTGGAAAAAAAAAATAAATTTAAAAACCAATTTTAGCATCAGAAAATAGATTGTTTCAGCCAGTGGTAATAAAACCTATAGAGCCCCAGTAGGAGACATATTGAAAAATCCTAGCATGTACTTTCAACTTTACTATATTAGACTCACATGTCCTAGCCCAGAAAATAGGAAGAAAAGGAGTAATCAGAATGCTTGTGATTGTGTACATGTAACATGTATTGTTGTGATTGGGTATATGGAAAGGTTTATTTTTTATTTTGCTGGTTTTATTTTAATATCCCATTTGCTCTTGAAATCTTAAAATAATAATAGGACATACTATGATGTCCTTTATTATATAATAATTAATTGTTATATAATATTCATGCATGATGTAATATAAGTTACATTATTTTTATTAATCATTATTTTAATAATTTTAAATATATTCACAAATATTAATTCTATTAATTAATGAATCGCTAATATATGAATATATACATATGCAAGTATGAATTATATTAGTATATGATACATCACATCCAAAATTATGTATAATATATATATTAGAGAATTGATAGCTATATCACACTCCGTGATGGGGAGTGGGAGTAACTCGAAGCCCCTGGGTTTGTTTCCCTGCAATGGCTCCTGATTCCAGCTTCCTGACAGTGCAGATTCTGGGAGGAAGCAAGTAATGATTCAAGTAATTGTGTTACTGCTGTGCACATGAAAGGGCTACACTGTGTTCTCACATCCTGGCTTCAGCCTGGAACCACTTCTAACCATTACAGGCATTCAGGGAGTGAAATGGTAGACAGCTCTGCTTTATTTCTCTCTCTCTCTCTCTGTCTACCTCCCTCCCTCTCAAATTTTGAAAAATTTTTTACAGACTTATTTATCTGAAAGAGCAGTAAAGAAGGGCAATGGTGACAGGAGAGACAGAGAGAGAACTCTTTTATCTGCTGATTTACTTCACAATAGTCTGTAACAAATTGTGCTAAAACAGAGTAAAGACCGAAGCCAGGAGTCTCATCCTCATCTCCTGTGTGAGTGGCAAAGGTCTAAACTTTTGGGCCCTCTTCCACTGCCTTCCCAGTAGGATTAGCAGGGAACTGGATCAGATTTAAGCACCTCATGCTTAAATCAGCACTCCCCTTTGTGATACTAGCAACAACCACACTGGTCTACATCCTTAAAGAATATGGCACAATTGCTTTTATTTTTTTGATTTGCTCTACCAAAAATTAGATTTTGCCCGCCACATGCACACATGTTCACAGTTTGTTTTGAAGACATGTTTTTACAACTGTTCTCACATCCCTGAAACAAACTATTGCAATCAAGCACAATATTTCCAAGTAATTTTGACATTATTTCATAACCCCCAAACTAAAACTTTCCATGAATCATTATAGTCATATCAAAACTGTGAAAAGCATGTGATGTAAAAACTTATTTGAAAGGCAGATTTGATATCATCATAAATGGCACGAGTGGAAATTTATTTTCAAACAAAAACTATGCTGTCCACTTACAAACCATAACTAAAACTCTTCAAAACAGTTCTCTGGGAGCAACATTTGGAAGACCTTTTAAAATGCCATTTGGGATGCAATGTCCCATCAGAGTACCTGGGCTTAAAATCTAGCTCTGTTGGAGGGAAGCTTTCCCTGGTCCTTGTTCAGTTCCAACTTTGGACCACCACCCTCTCTTGCAATGACCATCAGGATTGCTCCAGAGCCCCCCCCCTCCTCAAAAAGATTAGATACAGAGCAACAAGGAAAGCTTAGAACAGACAGGAAACAGTCAGCTTGACCTCACATATACCTTACTAGGTAGGACACAAAGATTAGTTACTACTCACTAAGGTGTTGAAGATTTCTCAGCACACCCCTCCTAAAACTGTTCTGTGCCTCAACTGTTGAAATATGCCTTGTTAGAGTTATAAGCCAGTTTGGACTATCTCAAAATCTGCCAAATTCAGTAGAAATTATGCTTCAACACTATAAAGTGCTAAATACTAAAATGAAAATAGACATGAGACAGCTGAATAGTACCCCATAGACATTTTAAGGTGTACAGCAGTCAGTTGTGCATAAGCTAAATTTGAAATGTCAATGAAGTATCACAGGATGTGGTTAAGAACTTGCATTTTCTAACATATGGGTCACTCAATACCATGTCAATTAACTCCATAATGTTGTAAATGGTTGTTGGTGTTATGTTGTGGCTTTTAATTGGTCAGGATGATATTTTGCCAGCTCTTCTTTCAGACCAAGGATGGTTTCCCAGGGAAACTGTTGAATTTATCTGGACAATAAGATGCTGGACTCTATGCATGGTACATGCTTGCAATGCAAGAAGCATGACTGGATTTGCAACAATGTGGAGGAATCTAATACGGGGGGAGGGTATGGGGAGGTGTTGGGGGAATCCCAGAGCCAATGAAGTTGTGTCATAAAATGAATGCAATAACAAATATATAAGGGAAATCAGCAGGGGAGAGTGGACTTAGGGGGAGGGGAAATTACCACCTATGGAACTGTGTTATAAAACAAGCAAACATCCACAAAAAAGAAAGATATGTTTTTCACCACTATAAAAAAAAAAATCTAGCTCTGTTTATTATGCTAGCTTCCCTGCTAGTTTGTGCCCTCCAGGCAGTAGGGATAAATAGGTAACTGGGTTGTGTTCCTTAACTTATCTACCTTTTTATATTTTAAATTGCTGTATTTATATAAGGAGAATCAATATTTTGGCTTTCACAATTCGCATTTAAGGAGCATGTTAATAGTTCTCTTCTTACCCTCCTTCCTATCCATGTTCAAATGAGAATTAGAAAAAAAAATGAAAATAAAAGTACTACAATGGCATTATGACCTGATGAATGACAGTTAAGTTGAACAAAGTATGGAATCTACTGCTTTTCACCAAGGCCCATAAAAAAATATAAGACAGTTTCCTGTATTCAATGAAGCAGAAGGATATGGCTTATTAGAAGCACATTCATTCTATGCTTAGAGAGCTTCTAACTGTAGCTTCTAACTGAATGTAGACAAGCAAAACAAAATATCCAGAGCAGATGTCGAGCAGACCTCCACTCATTAGAAACTAATTGCCTGTTTGGCTGCTCCCATCATTTGAAGCACATGGGAAATGAACATTGCTGAAGTGTGTATCAACACTAGAAATCTAACATCATTTTTCCAGTAGTTACCCTGGAGATCATCCAAAACCAATTGAAAATAAAAATGCATCTGCAAAATTTGCTTCAGCAAAACAGTTTCACTGCTAAAGGTGATGAATTTGCAAAATGGCATTAACAAAAAGTAGGTAGTTTAAATCAATAAAAAATTAAAACTGACTTTTTCTAACAAATTACCAAAAATGGGGCATATATATTTCAATTACATAGCTTCTTGAATATTTAGATATCTAATCCAAGTGAAACCTTTCAAAAAAATAAAAACAAACGTAGACACTAGGTTTAGAACTTCCAATATATCAGTGATGACATTAAGAGAATAATTTAATTAAAATTTGTTTAACAAATGAAGAGAAGTAGTCCATTCCACTGTGGAGTCTAACATTTGCCTGGGAACATTTCTTTATATTGAAACATAAATGTAATAAATTGATGATTACCTATATTTAAAGTACTCCAAACAGGGATGAATGCTCCAAAGTCTCCCTAGGTTGAATACTCTAAAATATGTCAACATTGGTCATACATTTTTTAGCACTGCTTTGGGCTTTATGTCCATAGTAACTGAATTAAGTTGCTTATTAAGTAATCTTTTCACTTATACTTACATTCAATTTTTTTAGAAGATAGTAATCTTTGAAAGTAGTGACCACATTCTCATTTATTAATGTATTTATTTATCTAGTTGTAAATATTGAGTAAGCACATAGCATGTACCAGGCATTGAGATAGAAACTGAATTAACAAAAAGTTCAATGAAAAGACTCTCTTTGAAATGGGGAAACTTATTTCATACTATTAACAAGTACCTACTAACTTCATAAAATTAGAGGAAAATGCATACTATTTATTTTTAAATCACAAGCTTCAAATTCTCAGTTTTCATTTTTCTAATATATAACAAAAAGAACTCCTTTTAAAAAGCAACTGTATCTTAAAACAAACTGATTTAAAATAACAAATAAATAAATATCATAACAATTCGTAGATTTGTCAGGAAAATTAAAAACAATTTGAATTTTCTGAAAATACATTTTCTGTCATTTTAAAATAGAAATTTAACAGGTTCAACCTTTAATATTTAACTGTAAGATATTTTAGTGCTATTTTTTATACTGATTTTATACTTCAATAAATTCAGATTTTTCTACAACTCCACTGTTATGTTTTACATGCAACTTTATAAACACAAATTTAGGAATGAATAGATGCATTTTTATGACAAGGAAAAAATGATTGAATTGTCATACGTGAAAACAATGGAAATTGGGTAAAGACAAGAGAATTGGATCATTTTAAAAGAGAATAACACACAAATACAGGTCAGCTGATTTGTAATTATGTGGTTAGCAATATTTTCAAAAGGTAAAAATAAATACCTAAAAATATTAGAACAATACAAAATATATTCATTACACACATTCTCTTTCAGTGGAAGCAAGACTTTTGAGTATGACTCTCCTGAGTCTATTCTGCATTGTCTTCTTTGTGTAAAACATACTAAGTATTTATCCTTTTTTATTTATTTAACATAATTGCAAACTGATACACCTTATGCAATCTAATGAATTTTATCCCCAGAACTTTTACCTTTCCCTATTTATCTGGTGTGTGTGTGTGTGTTTGGGAGTCAACAGTGTTTACGTGTGTAAATGGGTCCATTTCTCTCTTCAATGTGATTTGAATAAGCGCCCTTATTATTTCACAGGAAAAGTTATTTACTTGTATTATCATCTCCATTTGACAAATGGAGGGAAAAACACAAAGCAAAGAAGTAATTTTTAAGACCATACAGTAAGGGCAGACAGCCAGCACATACACATGAATAGTCATTGCAGTAAACCTCTGCTTCTTCTATCCTCATAACTGGCACATACAGGTTGAGAAGTAGGTTTAAAATGACTCTCTTTAATGTTGCCATCACGCTGCCTATACAGAACACTGAGCCTGTCCATTTGTCCCCCCAAAAGCAGTTAAGGAGATGAAAGACCTCAGAAAACACGGAAACCAAAGAGTGTTACACAACAATTCAGTCCTGGACTTTTACTGAGATATTAACTGAAGGATTTTTTTCTCCCCTGTTACTGTTTAATGTCAGCAAAGCAAGAACGACGGGGTGGGGGGAGGGGTCAAGTAACCCCAAGGGATGTAGTATTTTGTTTTTATTTTAAAAATTAAGATTAATCTGTTGTAAAAGCCAATCCTTGGAAAGCTGCCTTGATGGAATGGATGCAGAGTGATTCCTGTAGATAATTAAAATCAGCCAATAGAATACACTTCTGCACACTTCCACCAAAGAAGCAACACATGCATTGCCTGCAGTATATTCCCAGATGTAACACAGGACCAGTCGAGTTAGTCTAATGAAATTTCACCCTTACATTCAGAAGGTACGGAGGCAGTTCAAGAACAGCAGGGGAAATCACTCCCTGAAGCCTCCCAAAGAACTTAGGTTTTGTCTGTTTACCTTTTCATTCTCATTAAAGTCCAGTAGGACCCACTGCACTGTTTTATAGCCTGCAGCAAGGGAAAGTAGAGAGCGAAGAGTTCCCATTTTTAGGTTCTTAATTTCATTCTACAATTACATCCAACAACCCCACTCACCTCCTACTGACCAGAGCATCTTCCTATGATCATAACTAACTAAAGAGTTGGATTGACTATATCAGATGGATCTGAACAGTCCAGATCACAGCTGTAACTAAACAGGAGTTGTTTTAACATTAACAGAACTGAGAGCAGATATCAGGACCACAGGACAACACACTCAATTATTGTGGTGTGTTAATTACTCCTTGCTAGGCTAACAGCAAAACATTGAGAAGAGGATGGAAGATATAATTCCTCATGCAGACCATAGATAATTAGAGGTGAGAAAAAAGAAAAGGCAATGAAGTCCAGATGCTTAAACTGGTAATTACAAAGTCCATGGAAATTGAATAAGGAATGGACCAAGAGAAGTTTTACTTAAGAGAGCAGACGTAATGAGAAAGTGGTTAAGTTAGGAAGATGGACAGCTTTGGCTATCCTACAAAATGGCTCGGATTTTATTTGCAGATGATTGTCAGTCACTGAAAAAAGCTTTAAGGAAGGAGATAAGATTACTAAATATGATTTTGCAGACATTTCACTTTAGTGATCTCCCTTCTGTGAGAACAATTTGGAGGACGTGACATTGAAAATAGAGAAATCTGACTGAGGTAAATTGTCTGACATTTAAGAACAGATTGGGGAATACTTGATGTCAAGAAGCTTACACCCTGAATATTTTATCTTAGGAACAACCTGGATGAATACTTCTTTCTTTCCAGGATGATCTTACTCCTGTGTACTGCAGGAGAGGTGATGCAGGGAGTCTACATATCAGTTACATTGCTAAAGAGTCCAGTGTGGTACTGCAGGGAGTTAAGTTGATGCCTGCAACACCAGCATCCCACATGAATAGCCAAATGAGTCCCAGCTGTTCACCTTGCAACCCACCTCCCTGAGAATGGCTCAAGTAGTTGGCCCCTGCCATGTGTATAGGAGATACAGATGTAGTTCTTGCCACCTGGCTTTGCCATGGTTGAGCTTTAGCCATTGTAGCCAAGTGAGGAAATAAACAGCAGATGGAAGATCTTTCTCTCTCTCTCTCTCTGTGTATCATTCTGCCTTTCCAAAGTTATACTTCTTGGGCCCAGCGGCGTGGCCTAGCAGCTAAAGTTCTTGCCTTGAACACCCCAGAATCCCATATGGGTGCCGGTTCTAATCCCAGCAGCCCCACTTCCCATCCAGCTCCCTGCCTGTGGCCTGGGAAAGCAGTTGAGGATGGCCCAAAGCCTTGGGACACTACACCCCTGTAGGAGACCTGGAAGAAATTCCTGGGTCCTGGCTTCGGATCGGCATAGCATCGGCCATTGCGCTCACTTGGGGAGTGAATCATCAGACAGAAGATCTTTCTCACTGTCTCTCTTCCTCTCTGTATATCTGACTTTCCAATAAAATATATAAATAAGTCTTAAAAAAAAATAAAGTTACACTTCTTAGTCAGTTGACATAGTGACCTGTCTCCAAGACAAACATGGTTCCCACCTGAAAATATTTGTGCTAAGAACAACGAAGTATGGAGGAGTCTGAGACGAGTTTAACCCCTTAATTAATTTAATCACTAAACTTTTCCCAATACCACATTTCTGAAACTTGATTGATTGATGTCTAGAATTCTAATACAGTGAAGAAAAATACTCTTGAAAGTCCATGGTAAATATTCTATTAACAAAGGCAGGAGAAAGTTACCCTCCATTAATAGTCTTTCTTCCCTAAAAGTTTTTTTCCCTTTCCTTTCTCCTCAGATTCTGCAACTCCTTTTAAAGTTTCCACTATCCCGTAAGTGAAACCTCTATCCTATCAATCAACACATTTTCCTGAGAACCAACTTACTCCAAACCCTGATATATATGACTTACTCCCAAGCCTAATATATATGACTTACTCCCAACCTGGAAATACAAGACAGCAGATACAAAATACAGACAGATCTAAGCCTGGAGCTCCTTCCCAGTTTTCCACTTGGATGCCACTACTTGCTACACTGACATTCCATACTGGAGTGACAGTTCCAGTTACATAGCATTGCTTGTTTGGATGCAAAGTCATGCAGTTTCTCTAAAGTGTTAAGTGTAGGGGCCAGCACTGTGGCACAGTGAGTTAAGTAACCACTTGTATTATCACCACCACACAGGAGAGCACTGGTCCAAGTCCTAGCTGCTCTGCTGCCTATCCAGCTCCTAAGAATTCTTCCACAGATGGCCCAGGTAACTGAACTCTCTGTGTCCTCAAGGGAGACCTGGATAAAGCTCCCGTCTGTTGGGTTTGGCACTGACCAACTCATGTGCCTGTGTGTTGCAGTCACTGGGGGATTCAACCAGCAGACTGAGGATCAGTCTTTCCCTCTCTCTCTTTCTCTCAAATAAAAATAAGATGTTTCCCTCTCTCTCTTTCTCTCAAATAAAAATAAGATGTTTTAAATGATAGGTATAGACCCAGAAATGACACTCCTTGGTAACTATACATGAGAAATTCAAACAAAAGTTTATACACAGATGCATACATATGTTCAGACCCGTGTTACCACAAACAGGCACAAAAAGGAAATACTCACAAGCTTCAAAAAATTATGAGATTATTAAAAATATGGTATATCCATTCAATTTATTAAGAAATAAAATGAAGTCTTGAAACATGGTATAACATGGATGATTCTTGGGGCTTTTAACTGACCGGATCTTTACTCTGTTAGCCCTACCTTCAGACCAGAGAAGGTCTCCCCAAGAGGCCACTGAACTTATCTGGACAATAAGACGCTGAACTTTATGCTAGGCATGTGTTTGCAAGCAATGAATCTCAACTGAACTTGAACTATGGTTATGCAACAAGGTGGAGGAATCCACCATGGGGGGAGGGGTATGGGAGGGGTGGGGGGAATCCCCAGCGCCTGTAAAACTGTACCACATAATACAATGTAAACAACAATAAAAAAAAATTTCTATCAACAACAACAGCAACAATAATAATAATAATAAAGTTTCAAAATCTCTAAAAAAAAAATGCTATGCAAAGTGAAAGAAACAAGTCAGAAAAACCCGATTAACCTATATAAAATCTGCAGTTTAGGAAAATCTTACATATAGAAAGTATATTAGTGACAATGTAGGACTTTGGGGAAGGGGATTAAGAAAGGACTGTGAACATGTATAAGATTCATCTGAGGATAATGAGACATTTAAAATTAGAATATGAGGATGTTTATACAAACCAGTAAAAACTGAAGATGTTGTAAATAGATGAATTTTATGGGATATGACTAGAGCTAAACAATGGTAAACAATTAAATACTACTACTCCTTTATGTATACATTATAAAATGATCTTCCTATTTATATATATTTGAGCCTGATCTCTTATTAAGTGCTCTTTTATTCCCATCAAATAAATCAATACTGATAGAAATATAATTTTCTTGAAGATCTATTTCATTTTTATTTGACAGGCAAAGTTACAGAGAGAAGGGAAAACAAAGAGAAACCTTCCATCCACAGACTCACTCCCCACATGCAGTAGCCAGAGTTGGGCTACTCTGAAGTCAGGAATCAGGACTCTCTTCCATGTTTCTCTCATGGGTGCAGGGACCCAAGAATCTGACATGTACTTCTCTCCTTTCCAGGGAAGGGAGCTGGTTTGGAAGTGGAACAACCAGGACACCAACTAGCAACTACATGGAATGCCAGTAGAGGCTTAACCTACCATGCCATGGCACTGGCCCCTAGAAATAACATTTTAACAGAATTTTCCGTCGTACTCTGAAGAAGGCTGTCACACAGATTTTTACCATGAGAGATTGCAAAAGTAACTCCACAAGAGAAGTCCCTTCTTTGCAAAGGAGCTTTTTATCTGCTTCTCTTAGTACCAGTGGTGATCAAAAAAGAAGAGTGAACATCAGTTGCTGGGCATCTACCTAAAATTTTTCTGAGTTCCTTTTAAAAACAAAGAAAATAACATGAAATTGTGAGAAGGTAATAGATGTGGCTTTTTGAGAAAGTACAGGAAGTCAATTCCTCTTTTTCATCCTGACAAGATGCAAAAATCTCAAACTGAGATGCAAGCAGTAGTAGAGGCCATTAACAAATGTAAATTTTCCAATCCATTTTAAATCACAATTAGAACCACTCTCTCCTCCCCAAAATCCTCAGGGAGAATCTAATTTTCCTGATTTACAATCTTATAGCTCAGCTTATAGAATATACTTTGTAATCCAAATGAAAGAGACAGGGTTTGGTTTTCATTTTTGTCTTTTTAAGTTTTGTGTTTCACTTTGGCTCATTCTCATTTCACACTTTCCACTGGAAACTTTTGCCCAGAGCAATTTTTGACAAATAAATAGAATAAGGTTAACAAAGCTCATTTGCTGATATTACTGGGAGCTAAACATTTTTTAAAAGACAAGTTTGTAAGGATAGCAAATTCAGGCAATAATTATGACAAAATAATATTTATTAAATTATATGCAGCTATTTCATCTATAGCTGTAGACAGAATGGTTAGCAAAATATAATTGTTCTCCTTCATGAAGATTATAATTTGTAGAATTCCTAAGATTAGTATATTTTCATAATTCTTTACCAAATATCTGATTAAATAGCAAAAGCTAAATTCTTTGTTTAGGGTTCCTATCTTTGATTTCTTGACTTTTTGCTCTTGGAATAAGGCAGTGAAACAAATTCACTGTATGCTGTTGCCAACTTGTTTGAATCTCATTACTTACAGGTAGAGAGCAAGTAAGTAACAAGGAGTTGAGGATACAAAGCTGGTCAGGAGGCATGTGGTAGCAGCCAGGGCAGATGGAGTTCATTTTGTATGCACTCCATTTGCCCTGCAGTTGAGGATCCATGAGAATCAGCCTGCACCAAGGTTTATATCTTGTTTAGTACCAATAGACATTTTATTTTCTAGGGTAGAACTGAAAGTGGGCCAAGGCTAATTCTGATCAGTCCCTCCTTATCTCGAGATTTTGCATTCCCAACACATTGTACAATTATTCTTAAGAACTATAAGAAAGAAAGAGGAAAGAACTGAGGCAATCTAAGGCCAGTTAGAGAGCTGCTTTATAGAGTAGTTCTACAGCAGTAAAAACACTTGTGGCTTGTTTTTGCCTTAAATAACAATCTCAAGTCTAACTTCATTTCTTACACAGCCGACATATGGTTTTCCTGCATTTTCCTCTTGTCATTCTCTTTCCCCTGCTTCATGATCGAGCCACCAAATCTCTGCTGCCTATTTCAAGTTAGTATGTGCTATATTTTCTTGAATTCACTTTATGTGATTTCACACTGTTGCCATAATAAAAATTAGAATGTTTAAAAATGTGCAATTCTTTGATGTTACATTCTGACCCGAAGTAACAGTTAAGTCATGCCTAGAAAATAAATTCTCAGCCAGTAAGTGCTTATCAAATGGAGAATATTGTCCATTCAACATTTTAAATTTGCTATGCTTACGATTAGATTCAGAATGCCATTCTTTTAAACAAAACTTAAAGATGGCTATTAACACTATTAAACTATGGATATTTGAAACCTAGATAAAGTTTAGAAAACTAATTAACCCAAAGGATATGGTTTCTAAATTGTCTTCCTTTTTGTGTGTGTTTCTGTGCCTCATTGCCTCATGGTGTAGATCTTCACACTGCTCATTAAACATAGTATTGATCTAATTATGTGCCCAGCCATATCTGAATATATCACATACCTTTAAAAACAGAGAGCTAGCTATTGAAAATATGAAACTACTTAAAGCTACTTTATTATTAACATGGAATGATTATTAACTAAAGATCACATATAAATTAATTCCATTGGGAATTATATTGCCATTTAATTATTTAATGATTTATTTCTTTTGAGAGAGAGAGACAGCTCCTATATACTGCTCATTCTCCAGATGTCCAGAGCAAACAGAATTGACCCAAGCCAAAACTAGAGACCAGTAATTCAGTCTTGGTCCCCTATAAATGTCATTAACCTAACTTGAGCCATCACCTGCTGCTTCCAGGTTGCCCATTAGCACAAGCATGAATTTAGACTAGAGCTGAGACTCAAACCTATATAATTACCACATGGCATGCCCCTCAAGTGGCACCTTAACTACTAACAAAACAACAGCTCATATATTATCATTTTCAATTATATTTTGTTTGTAACAATTCTAAATTATGTTACTTTTGTGTATTTATTCCCACCACAGATTATGGCAAACCAGATCCTATGATGTATCCTATTAAAATACAGCTAGGCCCAGAGTGGTAGCCTAGTGGCTAAAGTTCTCGCCTTGCATGTGCCAGGATCACATGGGTGTTGGTTCATATCCAGGCTGTTCCACTTCCTATCCAGCTCCCTGCTTCTGGTCCGGGAAAGCAGTAGAGGATGGCCCAATGCCTTGGGACCCTTCGCCTACATGAGAGACCTAGAAGAAGCTTCTGACTTCTGGATCCTGGCTTTGGATAGGTACAACAACTTCTGCAATGGCCATTATGGTCATTTGGGGAGTGAACCATCAGATGGAAGATATTTCTCTCTGTCTCTCCTTTTCTCTGTAAAACCAGACTTTTCAATCAAAATAAATCAATCTTTTTTTTTAAATAACTATATTTGCTGATATATCGCAAATACAATTTAACACATCACTGAGTTTGTTTGAAAATATCCTAATTTGTTAGAGCCAAATTAAAACAGAAAGAGAAACACACTCACACACCAGTTGAAATTAGGGAGGAAAATATGACTGGCAAACAATAGTATATAGTTCGTAGACAGAGAACTCTACAGGGAAATTCAACTACTAGCATTAGCCTGATCATGGTTCTTAGACTTAGGACTTCAATAACTGAAAAGCTAATCTCAAAATCCTACATTAAGTCAAGTATCCATAAAGAATAACAACATGGGTCCAACATGATAGCTCAGCGGCTAAATCTTCACCTTGCAACTGCTGGGATGGGCCTCAGGTTGTATCCCAGCTGCTCCATTTCCCATCCAGCTCCATGCTTGTGGCATAGGAAAACAGTTAAAGATGGCCCAGAGCCTTCAGACCTGGTAGCCATGTGGGAGACCCAGAAGAAGCTCCTAGCTCCCAGCTTCAAATCAGTTCAGCTCTAGTCATTGTGGCCACTTGGGAAGTAAACCAGAGGATGGAAGATCTTTCGCTCTATATCTCTCCTTCCCTCTGTAAAATATGTCTTTCCAATAAAAATAAATTTTAAAAGAATTAGGATAACATTTATATAATTCCATGAAGTGGCAGAATCTGACGCATAAATAATTAATGAAAAAAGGGACAGACTGTTTAGAATTTACATTGATTGAATTTTAAAAGCAGAAGTTAATCATGGTAAGTCACTGAGCACAGTAATACATCCATGAGTGAAAGTCAATACAAGAGTTTACAACTTGATAAACCCAGTGGTTAGTACACCAGATGCATAGTGTATGTAATCCAGTGTTACTTTTAAAAAATAAAAAAAAAAATACAATATGACTTGAAGCAGACAATCATGAATCCCCCGAAAAGTATGAAAGAGACATTTTAGAAATACAGAAACAAGAAATTACTGAAATTATAAGTTAAATGATTTAAACTTTTGGGTTGAAAGATTGAGGAATTCAAAGATAAACTTCAAAAGATTATCCAGAATACAGTACATTGAGAAAGTCAAGGGAAAATATACAGGAATTAAGAGATTTAAAGATTGTATGTATATGTGTGAGTATATAATGAGAATCTTAGAATAAGAATATTAGAATAAAACAGCAGCATTTGAGAATATTAGAATAAAACAGCAGCATTTGAGAATTGCCATGAGTGATGGATTGACAAATCCAAAAATGGAAGGAACCAAGACAAAAAACATTGACAACAACAAAAACAATAGAAACTCTAATATACTTGTTTTCTACTGAAAATACAGAAGACAATGGTAACAAACAAGTATTGAAAGCAGCCTACATAAAGACTTACAAAAGTCGGGCAATTAGACATTTCAATAACAGAATCCACGACATTGAAGATTGTCTTAGAAATCTTGAATGAAATAAGTGAACTCCGATGATGACATGGAATAAGATTCCCAGAAAATTTCTCTTTTTGAAAGTTACAGAAAAGGGATACATTTTCAGATAAATATTCTGCAACTTAAACAAAATCAGCAAGAATTAAACTAAGAAAAAGTTTAAAAGATATATTAGAGAATAAAATGTAATTATACTATCAATTTGAGATGCGGGCAAGAATGATAACCACATGAACTGGTTAAAAAACAAAGATAAATGTAAAATGCTCCAATATTAAAAGGATGTTTTACTACATTGATAGGTAATATACTCACAATTTTCTACCCCTTTCTGTATTTGTGCCCCCTCTACAATGTCATATTTCAAGCTGAAACATTTAAAAAACAGAGTTATTTTCTAACCTCTGAATTCACTCTCTTTGTTGTTTGTTTTAGCCAAAAGAACTCAGAATTGATGTGTCAATTCCAAAAGTAGAAATTCAAAATGCTTTGAGTGCCCTTGCTCTTTTTCATGTACCTTTATCAACTCTTGTGAGCAAGATCAGTTTATTCTGCTGGAAGGTTAAAAACCACATGAGGGAAGAAGAGTCCACCTCTGCTAAGAGCCAGCAAAATTCAGGATTGCCCAGCCCTAGTTATCCCATAGCTGATGGCAAATTACTGAAGAAATCTGGATAGGGTCAGAATTATCATGTAAATCCATGCCAGTTTTGAAAAAAATGCATTGTAAGCTAAACAGCTGTTCATTTCAAGCCTCCATTCTTTGGTGCAGTTTGTCACTCACCAATAGCTACAAACAAAATCACACTGGGGTTAAGAATAAGACAATAGGTTGGGCATTTAATCTATCAGTTAAGAAACCCATGGTTTACATCAGAATACCTGGGTTCATTTCCCAAACTCAGCTCTTGACTTTAGCTTCCAGCTATCATAGATCCAGTGAGACATCAATTGTGATTCAAATAACCAGGTCCTAGCATGGGTTGGGGTAGTAGACTGTGCTACCCTCTCCCACTTTGAACTGGGCAATCAACCAGGAGATGAGCCTCTTAATCGCTCTCTTTGCCTCTCAAATAAATATCTTTCCTAAAAAAAACTTTCAAAAATATGATGCTTGTGATCTGGGGATAATATTCCAAACTATCATTGCTCAGAGCAATGTGTCAGGGAATACATCCCCTTTTGAGTTGAGTTTTGTACATGGTAGAAATAAGGATTTAATTTCATTCTTCCACATTTGTCAGTTTTTCCAGCACCATTTGTTGACTCTCCTTTCCAACTAGAAGTTCACTGCATCTTTGTGGAAAATTGATTTATCAAAAATGAGTGGGTTTATTTCTGAACTCTCTATGCTGTGCTGTCAGTCGATGCCTCAGTTTTTATACCAGTACCCTGGCATTTCATGACTACAGATTTGTAGCACACATTAAAGACATATAATGTGATGCCTCCAGATCTAGGAAAGGTATAAGCTCCTTTCCTGAGTGGCTGTGTCTTCAAATAGAAGACTGTTATTTAGTTGCAAAAGATTCTGATGTCTTCCACAGGGCAGCCCACTGGTGATCATAGTGGTTTCTGATATATGGCTCCCAACAACCTCTGCCTTTTCTCTTTGTTCCTAGGAACGGCTTGGCATTAAAAGGATGCTGTTATCATTATCATTTATTTTCTACATGGAGATTCTCCTTTTTCTCTTCACTGTGTTGGTATAGTATCTTTACAGAACCATATGCCCTCTAAGACTAATTTGACTTGTAGATAACTCCAAACCTTGTCCATATTGGCTTATTAGTTGTAGCATGATCAAAGCCAAAATCTTCACCATCTTGATCGATCTTTATGTTCTTTGATTTAGAGTTCCATAAATTTAAGTTAGCCAGAGTTTTCCAGGTTGTAATTTTTTTCCCAGGTTGTATTTTGCACACTTCTTCCTTTCTAATTTGTAGTGACTCAGAAACCTAGGTAACTAACACTCTTAAATAATGAGTTTATAAAGTAAATTGCTTATCAGTGAACACAAAGCTTATATTGTAAAACTAGTTATTATTTTTAAATTATTTTATTACATGGCAGAAAGAAAGGGATCACATCCAATTCTTCATTACATCAATGCTGCTTTCCAGGGTCTCCAATAGCAGGAAGCTAGATCTGAGAGCTGGAGCCAAGCACAGAACCCAGTTCTGCATCAGTGTGGGATACTGAAGAATCTTACATGCTAGGCTAAATGCATGTTTCAAAGTCTGTTTGTTTTAATGTAAAGTTAGTAACACACTCCTTGGCTACTCATAAATTACTATTTCAATCATTTTAATATTTTTTGACTGCCACATAATATATTTTTGCTATACTTAAATATAAAAGGTAGAGCAAACAGAATGGAGAGAGAATTCATTTTTTTTTAAAGATTTGTTTGTTTTTATAGGAAAATCAGATATACAGAAAGGAGGCGAGTCAGAGAAGAAGATCTACTGTCTGACCATTCACTCCGCAAGTGACTGCAATGCCCAGAGCTGTTCCTATCCAAATCCAGGAGCCAGAAACTTCTTCCAGGTCTCCCATGCAGGTGCAGGGTCCCAAGGCTTTGGGTTTTCTTAGACTGCTTTCCCAGGCCACAAGCAGGGAGCTGGATAGGAAGCAAGGCCGCCAGTACATGAACCTGTGCCCATACGGGATCCCGGTGCATGCAAGGTGAGGACTTAAGCCACTAGGCAACCATGCTGGGCCCCAGAAATCATATTGTACAGTGATATTTTAAGTTGAACTATGTACCACGAAAATTCATATATTGAATTCCTGTAGCTACTACCTCAGAATGGAACTATATTTGTAGAGTGACTATTTAAGGAAAGAGTCAAGGTTGAATGAGGTCATGAGGGTGAGCCTTTAACCACATATGACTGGTACTCCTGAAAAATGGAGAGTAGCACTCTAGTATACTTAGGGGAAGACTCATGTGAAGACACAGTAAGACAGTGGCCAACTACAAGGACAGAGGCCTCACAAAAAAACAACTCTGCCAACACACCGGCAGACTTCTCACCTTCAGAACTCTCACGAAATAAAGTTCTGTTTCTTAAGTCGACCAGTTTGCTGTACTTTGTTTTGTTCATCCATCAAACTACCAACAAATGGTGAATGTCCACTCCTGTGGTTATCAAAGGAGTGGCATGTGACCTAGCTCAGAGAAACACCCTAAACACTAAACTTCAAAGATTGCATATCTAATTTCGATTCTCCTCAAATGCTTGTAACATGTTTGTGAAATTAACTTTACATAAGGTAACAGATATCTCTTGCTCCGACTCTTCTCTACAACAGGTTAGTCATCTGCCTATGTTGTCAGCAGCCCATACGGATACTGGTTCTAGTCTGGCTACTACATTGCTGATCCAGCTACCTGCATGTACCCAGGGAAGGCAATGGAGGACAGCTCAAGTCCTTGGGCCCATGTACCTACGTGGGAGACTCTGAGGAAGCTTGTTGCTCCTGATTGTGGCTCAGCTCCAGCAATTATAATCATTTGGGGAGCTTACCAGAGAAAGACATCTCTGTCTCTCCTTCTCTCTCTGTAAAATTCTACCTTTCAAAATAAGGATAAATATGTTTTGATACTTTTGTAATGATACTTCTCACCCTCTCTCCTGCCCTCCCTTCTCCTTCCTTTTTATTTTGTTTTAAATTTTGTAATGACATATGTTCAGTTTACAAACACAAACTTAACCTTCCATTAAATAAATAATTCAGCAAACAGTAAGTAGGAAAAAGAATTGTCAAGTAAATATTTTATAATAAGGGATCATCTGTGACTTGATTGCATTTTAAATTAATAAAAGAAGTATAAGAATTTAAAATAAAAATTGTGGAGATAGTTTACTGACTTGTTTATTTAAGTTTGACATCCTGATTCAGTAAATATAATTATGTGAAGACATAAGAATTTAATTTAGATAAAGTTTGGGTTTCCTGTGATTTGGTGCATGCATTTTTCTAATACATTCTTTTAATTCCAAGTGCTTTTGAAAGCTGAGCACAAACATCTGATTTTATTGACAGAATACTTCGCCTAGTGCTACAGCACACAAAGTGTACATTTGCTAGAGGCATAATTTTTATTTTTATAAAACCCTAGTGTAGAATGTACTTTCACTGATAACAAAACAAAACAGCATATGGAAAAACACAAGACAGCAATAGCAATATTGGTTTGCTAACTCTCCCCTGAACTGTAACTAATCTAGCTGATTTAGCCAAGAAAGATCATTTTATTGTATGCAATATTCTTCACAAAACATTCAGCTTGCTGAAATCAAAACACAAAATAGAAGGACGAAGACTATGAGAAAACTCCATTTCCTATCCCTTAAACATGGTCTAATATTTAAATCTGTTTTGTGCAAAGCTGAAATGTCAAATTATCAGGGTCTAGTGCCATGGTAGAACAAGTGAAGCCTCAGCCTACGGTGCCAGCCTCCCACATGGACACTGGTTAAAGTCCTAGCTGCTCTACTTGCAATCAGATTGCTACTAATGACCTGGGAGGGCAGAGGAGGATGTCCCAAGTGCTTAGTCTCAGGCAATCCATGTGGGAGACTCAGAAGAAACCCCAGTTCCTAGCTTCAGACTCGCCCAACTCCAGCCTTTGCAGTCACTTGAGGAGTGAACCAGATGATCAAAGAGCACTCTCTCTTTATCCTTCTTTTCTCTGAACTTCCCTCTTTCAAATAAAAATAAGTGTTAAAAAATTTAAGAAGTGTTAAATCACTTAAATTCATTGTGAAGACTTTTTTGATTATGAACCTAATAAGACATCTAGTCTGTAAATATTGTTTAAATTATTTTATTAATATAGGACCAAGGAAAGAGCTTACCTACATTCTAATACTCCAGGTCTGTGCCTGCCAGGGCACAATCCCTATCACAACCTGTGCTTTCCCTAAGGTCATCTCCTCATCTCACATAGCTAGAGCTGGAATGGGGCTGAGATTACTAGTGTTGCAATTCATAGTGTCACATACATGTTCTGCACAGAATCTTAAGATTTCCTAGCCTCATTCCATGGCTCCAAAACTGTCATTATTCCTGACATAAGATCCCCAGAATTACCCATTAACAAATCTTAGGAACTCGCTACAGTGTTTTGTATATCCCGGAGTTCTAACAATGCTGCTATTGCCAGTACAAACCCAGTGTGATTGGCAGGCAAATCTGTGAGGCCTGGAAATACATGTATTTGGAAGTTCACATGCACCGCAAAGACCCACCACCATCTGCATGAACTGCTGAAGCACAGGTGATGGTGGTACTTGCAGATTCTCCTCCATGGACTACAGCTTAAGACAGCACAGGGAGGCCACAGTTTTGAAATCATCTGAAGTTAAAATCAAAGTAACTACCCAATGGGCATACTGTATCCCATCTTAATGAGACAGTCCTTCCCAAAGAAAATCAGTAGATAAAGAAGCAGCAACTATTATCCCAGAATAGGAATAATAAACATGAGCCATAAGGAAGGCTATCATCTCAAAAAGCAATAAAATTCTTCTCTAGAAATATATCCTAATTGAAAGAAAATCTATAAAATTGCTTAGAAGGTTTCAAAATAATGATCCCAAGGCGTTAGAAGCAAAGAAATACAGATAAGATGAACAGTTTAAAAACTCAGGAGAACAATGCATGAATGAATGAGAAATTCAACAGAGATATAAAGAATCCACTAGAATTCTTTGAGAGGAAAACATCAAACAATGAATTAAAAGATTTTCTCAGATCTCTACAACCAAATAGACCAAGCAGAATAAACAATTTCTGATATATAGGACAAGTTCTGATATATATTTGAATAATCTAGTTAGGAAAAGAGAAACAAAAACAATTAGAAAGTATGGAAAGAGACACAGGAGACATCATTTAGCAAATAGCCAACAAACAAAACTCCACAATATTGTAATTTAACCTGAACAAGAAGAGAAGGAAAAGGAAACTTCTTCAAAGAAATACTAGTTTAAAACTCACTAAGTCTTAAAATAGAAATATGCACAAATATATAAGAAACATATGGCTCCAGACAGACCCAGCCTGTGTGAGACATTCTTTAAAGAATACTTTAGTCAAACTATTAAAACTGGAATAGGGAAATGTTAATTCTCCAGCAGCGATGGACTTGGTGCACAGAACCAATGATTATACACATGGATTACTGACTGATGGTCAGTAGCCCAAGTTTATTAACAGCATCAGACTTTTAAAAATATTTATTTATTTGTTTTTATTTGAACAACAAATATACACAAAGGAGGAGAGACAGATGAGGATCTCCCACCTGCTGACTCACTCCCCAACTGGCCACAATGGCCCTGAGCTGAGCTGATCCAAAACCAGGAGCCAGGAGCTTCTTTCAGGTCTCCCATGCAGGTGCAGGGTCCTCAACTGTTTTCCCAGCACACAAGCAAGGAGCTGGATAGGAAGTGGGGCCCCAGGGACACGAACCAGTGCCCAGATGGGATCCCGGTACATGTAAGGTGAGAGCTTTAGCCACTAGACTGCCTCACTCACCAAGCAGAGCATCCAATTTTTCAAGACTGAGGGTACTGCAGGCATAAGAGGGAGGATTTGAAGTGAGATGTGATTTACATGTTAACAGCAAGAGGGGGTTTGCTAGTAAACAATTTGTTCTTCTAACAGGTCTCTCTTTGATCTGTTATCTAAATTTGAGGATTAGGGAGTATGTGGCTTATGTGTTTCCATATCAACTGCTCCCAGAGTATTCTCAACAGGACTACAGCTGGCTATGGCTGTACAGTAGCAAGATTTCCCATCATCTTCTCTTCATCAATTGTCTTCCCACAGCAGAGAACCCTTAATAATATTAGAATAACAGACTTCTCAGCAGAAATCTTAAGGCCAGAAGACATTGAGATGATACATGCAACCTCTATAAAGAAGAAAACTGCCAGCCAAGAATATTAAATCCAGAAAGCAATTTTTCAGAAGTGCCTTTTTATGGCAACACTGTTTATTTGAAAAGTCGTAAACTATCCTCATTAATTATTCAAAATTCAGCATAAAAGTCCTTCTTGCATGGCATAATTTCTACCTTAAACTCAGCTGTGGCACATGTAGCATCTACCCAGAAAAGAAGCAAGTATCACCTTTCATAATATATTTAAATCAATAAAATATTAAATTAGGGTAAAATTGCTATTGTTCTGGGAATATTGAAATTACAATGTATACACTAAAGGGAACAAATATAAATGGTTTAGTACAACAAATCTATAAAATCACCCACAAATAATTAAGATTATTTTGAAATATATAACAGATCTTAAGACATTTTGACTAATAATAGCTGAAATTTAATTTTGCTGTAAAATAATAAAAGACAATCTCTTCTGGAAACAAAAGTTTAATATATAAATCCTTAAAAAGCTTTTGGTAAAATAAATCAGCCCTAGATTCTTAAAACATCTATACTTTCATAACTTTTTCAAGGTATTTTATACGGTTAAACAGTTCCTGTTTTTTTAAAAATACTATTTATTGATTTTAATTAAATTTTAAAAGTCATTAAAACATTAAAATTCTAAAATCAAATAAGTTAAACAAGAATGACAAAATTCCACACATTTGATTTTTTAATCTAGTTTTTGGTGATCTTATTCTCCCACCTGCAGAACACTCTGTTTTCTCTGAACCTGATACACATTCTGAGGCACAGAGGGTCAAGTTTACTAGAAATATATTTAGAGCTAGAAAGTGAGGTTATACCTAGAACACAAGGTTATAACCAGAAAGTGAGGCTTACACCTAGGAAGTGGGGATATAATCAGAAACTGAAGTTATAGCCAGAAATTGAGGTTCCACCTAGAAAGTGAGGTTATAGCCTGAAGTTGGGGCTCTTTACCACACAAGAGAAACATCATCTGATCACTCCAGTGCACTCACTGCTAATCAAAAACTTCTAGAAGAAAAATCATCTTATGTTCATCTGCCAAAATATTTATCTTTTAGATTGCTCTTTGAAAGATAACTGTGTTCATCAAGAGATTAAGTTGTCAAGGCAGACACACAAAACAGAGAGCTTTTCCTTTGCCATGCTGTCCTCATAACTTCAAAGATACACACACTACAGGTGCTCAAATACTTCAGAGAGAGAGTTCCAGAATCCAGAGGGAAGCTGCTGCTTCTGCAGATGAAATACACACGCTTTGGTGTCTGAATGTGATGTGGAAGATGACCTGTGCAACAAGGAGGACTATGATTATCAAACACCTCCATTTTGTACACACAGCTGTAGACTTCAGATGTTATTTTCAGGGATCCATGCTTTCTAAACCCACAGGTAGAGATCTGTTGTATAAAGACAGACCTACATCCTGCTGAAAGTATTCCATGATGACTTTGTTAGCACATACCATTAGTTTATTTTGCAGGTGGTGTAACTATCAATATGTTGGAAGAAAGAATTGATTGGGTGAACTGTCTCCCTGGATATACTCTCACAATAATAGGGGGGAGAGAGAGGACACAGAACACGTAATTGGTCTTCTTCCTCAACAGAATCAAAATCATTTAAGGCCTTTGAAATTTCTGTAGTAACTGTTTTAAATTCATCTAATTGTTTAATCTAATTAATCTAAATCAAGCAATTGTGTAAACCTCATGTTCGATTAGATTCCTCAGAGAAAGCTCACGTAAACAATATTTCCTGAGGTACTACATGGTTAAAATTGCTCATCTACAATGTTGTTCTTCAAGGATGATTGGACCTGCACTGAAACTCTCATTTCATACTTTCTTATTTTTATTATTTTATTGGAGATGCTTTATTCTTCTGTATAATTTTAGTTAACAAAAGCAAGTTCTGAATGTTTTTTTCTGCTTAAGAGATACTGGACTGAGTGGCATCAGCCATTTGGTGGAATAGACGGCCCTGGATTTTAGCTTCTGATCAATGCAACAGCAACAGAAGAACTGATACTTCTATGAAAATCCAAAAAGTACATGACAGTAGCAAAAACAAAACCAGTCACCTTGAGGCTTGTAAGAAAATTTGACATGTGCTGTTACCATAACCACTATATTTTTTTATTCTTTAATGTGAAAATGCATAGTTAGAACAAACATAGTCAACAACTAGCATAGCCACCTCTGGCTCTAATCCATGGACTGAATAGGGTAGTAAATGCTATGAAAAAAGCTCCTATTTCTTGTGCAAAAGTAACCCAACAAAAACAATATTGCAGGCTCAGCATGGTAGCCTATTGGCTAATATCCTTGCCTTGCCTTGCACATATCAAGATCCCTTACGTGCGCCGGTCTGTGTCCCAGTGCCCCCGCTTCCCATCCACCTCCTGGTACGTGCCCTGGGAAAGCAGCTGAGGATGGTCCAAAGTCTTGGGACCCCGCACCTGCGTGGTCCAGAAGAGGATCCTGGCTTCAGATTGGCTCAGCCCCGGCCCACTGTTACCACTTGGGGAGTGGGTCAGCAGACAGAAGATCATTCACTCTGTCTCTCCTCTTCTCTGTATAGCTTACTTTCCAACAGACATCCTTTCCAACAGCAAAGTCCAAAAACTGGTTGTTTCTCTACTTGTTGCCTTTTGGATCAGAGGGACACCAAGTGGCTGGTCCACTGCAAAGGGCAATTCTCCGTACCTGACTGAAAATTCTTCAACACCTAAGAGCATAATGGTATCATTATTTGGCTGGATAATGCAAACTGTCATCACTTCACCAAGGTTCTATGAATGAGGTTTTCTATACATGGTATATTCCCATTTATTCTGGTCTCTTTATTTATAAAGTTACCCAGTATTTAATGATGCCAGAGGTAACTAAATGACATATCTTAATTATCTCTCAGGGCCATGTCTCCAAACATTGTGATCTGATTAATATGTTGTATGGGGATTACAGTACATGAAGTCTCAAGAGATGCTCTTAATGCATATCAATATAAGACGTGAATAATAGCATACTTTCTCTGAACATTTACTGTGTTCAGTTGGCAGTGGCTACTTTGAACAGTACAGACAGAAATGACCACTGTAACTAGAGAACTTGATGATGTGCTAGTGCAGGAAGAACTCAAGGAAGCTGGATTTTTCAAACTTGTTCATCAAAAAGATTCTTTATAATGTGTATTTGTAGCAGCAGTCTCTCAATTTACACATCTAACTGCCATTCAGTCTTCACTTTCGAAGATTTACATCAGGCTGATGATACCAAGATGTTTATCAATATTTTCTCATTTTGTTTGTATAAAAGAACCGCTGGACTTCATTTGACAGGTCTAAAATTAATGATCCATGTGTATTTACACTTGTTTGCAATAATTTTTTCCTGTTGGGCAACTGATGATAAATATATGTAGTCTCTTCTTCAAATTTTCCCATTAGTTCCCTTCCAAAATTAGGTCTTAAAACTGTAATTGAGTTTTTCAGAATGAATTATCTTAGGAAATTACATAGTCCATAATAAGTACAGACAATGAGGGAAATTTTAAACTTAACAGCTTATTAGTAGTAATATAAGAGAAGTACACTGTTTAGATGGGGGAGGTTACCACTAGAGAACCATTTACAGAGGGCACAGCTCCAAGAAGTAGATTCAGTTGAATATTGACATTTAATCAGAAGATTATGGAATGATCTTTTCCCACACCAACACAGTTTCACTATGAATAAAGTAGATAAAAGAATGAAAGAGATTCAATTCTTTTTAAGTCGGAATTAGGGAAATTAAAAATTCAGAGAGAAGAGTAGAAAAACATGAAGGCACTAGGATCTGCAACCTCTGACACCTACACCTACAGCAAACGAGAAAACCACAGCCCAATTTTGAGTCTGATCAAGACAACAAAGGATCATCTAGAACCTTTAAAAACATGCAACAGCCATAAAGAGGGTAAACTCAATAGTAGACAGCTTTGAGCTATTTGCATACTCTACTAAATCAGTGCTTTCTCAAAAGCTAAAGCAGTTTCCTGAGTTAAACAGCATAAGACAAAGATTTATAAAATGTATTGTTTGTAAATGGGCTCCATGATGTATACCACATTTTGACTTTGCAAAATATCTTGCTACTAACCAAGAACTGTACGTGACTTCATTTTATTCTTAACCATCTGACTTCAGATGTTGCACAAATGCAATTTTCAGAGATTCAAAAATCTACTTTCTTCATTCACCTTTGCTCCTCTCATTGACAGAGAGAATATCTGTACCAAGAATTTTAGATGTCTTATTTTGGTTTATAGAGGAAATTAAAGAATATTCTGCCCTGTCCATGATTTGTGGGCTGGGTAACTGCATGTAAGAAATATACTCAAAACTCAAAGAACTATAGGAGGACTTAGTGACATTGATATTGGGTTGAGGCTAGAGGATATCATGTTCCTTACCAGATGACCTACACTCTAGAAAGAAAAACAGTACAGCAATTTAAGATAAACAAGCAAATAAATCTTTATAACGTAATTGCCATCTTTGTTGTTAGAATGTTATGATTTTCTGAAAAAAACATTTTCAAGAGTGGGAGTTTAGGAGTGTTGTTGCTTATCATTTAAGGAAACTAATTATTCATTGTAAACTACTTGAAATAACTTCAGATAATTAACTGCTGGTGTCTGAAATAATCAGTCAACATTGTTAAACACAATTATATGCTTGAGAAGTGGATCCCCATGTATCCCGTAATTCCGTCCTGCTTTTCTGCTACCTGTGGGCTCTACCATTATATCCTGGGGAACAAACTAACAAGATGTCCGGTGTGATCACAGCAGTTTTAGCTTTTTGACCACAGAGTTCAGGTGCTCATGAAGTTTACACTGAGCTGATATTACAAATTCTTAAGTCCACTATCAAAAGCAGCCCTTTCTGTTTGTTCTGTACATCTTATACGCTGCTGGGTATTTTGAAGGGGAAGGTTGGCTGGTTGGCTGACATTTTGTTTTGTTTTCAGCTGCCCAAATTTCAGAATTACAGCTTCGTTTTTTTGACACAGGTGAAATTTCATTTTCTGTCTCATCTTGGAAGGCTTCTATGAAAAAAAAAATATGCCATGAAGATACACAAAATCAAGAATAGCTTGCATCATTTTGGTAAGCCATAAGCTATTTGCTAAAATGAAGGAGGAGGGGATTTAAGCCTCAACTCAATATCAATGTCACTAAGTCCTCCTATAGTTCTTTGAGTTTTGAGTATATTTCTTACATGCAGTTACCCAGCTGATAACTTGCCAATAACAGGTCAAGTGTCTGTGATATTTTCTCAGAAATGTAAAATAGTTTCACTTGTGGAGCAGTATACTTTGGGATTGGGAAATAAACTGTTGGATTAGGGAGTGCTTTAGATCGACAGTTTTAGTTACAGTCAATCCTTTAGGACACAGCATAGCATCTACATCTACTATCCATTATACTAGATACTTATTGTATGGAACTATTTAACCTAAAATTAATAGATACCAATAATATATAAATCTAAGTTATTCATTATAAGAGTCCAACAGCCATATACCAAATAGTACATATACAGAACATTTTCACAAAGGTCAAAAGTTTTGCTGGATCTATCTGGTCAGCATAGTTTACACATATGGTTTTCATAATTTTAGGTTTTGAATTATATATGTAATATATTATATCTAATATATATAATTACATATTTTGTATTACATATAATTATATATAATACACACAATAATTGTGTAATACATATATAATTATGTATATTATATGTTACATATGTAATTATATATATACATATATAATCTTAAATCTATGCTCAATTCTGATGTGTCAATTTTAAATTTTATTTATTTGTTTTTTGATAAACAAAGAGAAATTTTTCCTATCTACCAATTCACCTCTGAATCCCTAGGAACCAGAAACTCAATCCTCTTTGTGTCCCACATAAGTGGCAGAAACCCCACTATCTGAACCATCACCTGCTGCCTTCTGGGGTACACATCATTGAGTCAAGAGTGGAGCTAGAGCATGGACCCATGCATGCATTCCAATGGAAGATAGGAATCTTAAGCTGTGTCCTAACTATTACACTAAAGGCCCACTACCGATCAATTTTTTTTTTAATTTAGGTTTTGGGAAAGGTGAACAAAAGAGAACCTTAATTATTTTCTTTATATTCAAGTGCCCTTATTTCAAATTTGTGATAACAGCATATGCCCTTTTATTTATGTATCATAAAACACTTCATGCCAACATGACCATGAACTCTCCAACTGACTGAGGCTATGTTATGTAATTCTACTGAAAATATATACAGAATATCCTCAGAATGATGGTTAGGCAGTAATGGTCCTTAAAATAGAGTTGGTAGGGTGGATATTTATTCTAGCAATTACGATATCAGATGAGACCTACATTCCATTTTGGAGTAACTGGGTTCAATCCCTGACAGTGGAAGCTGATTCCAGCTTCCTGATAATGCAGACCCTGGAAGGCATCCGTGCCTAAGTAGCTGGGTATCTGCCACCCAGGGGAGATCTGGACTGAGTTGTTGTCTCCTGACTTTGCCGAGTCCCTGACAACAGAGGCATTTATGGAAGGAACAGTCAGGTAAGAGCGTTCATCTTGCTTGCTCTCTCTGTTTCTGTGCCAAATAAGTAAAAAATGTGAGGCACTTAACTCAGACATAAAATTTAACAAAGTGCTAAAATTTCAGAAATAATTTCAAATATTGTTTAATAGAACATTTTTAATCTAAAACATAAAATTTATAATCAACAACCAAAATCCCATACTAAAATGAACAGGTTCAATCTTGCATTTTCATGCCTCTGCTCATAGGTTTCTGCCTTTATTTAAAATTAGCTCAAATACAAGGACAGAAATAATAAAGTGATGTGCTGCAATCTTCCCAGTATTGAACAGTTCAAGAATTCTCTTGTATGAGATTCTATCACATGTCTAGATGCTGATAAAATTACAAAAGCTAGTAATTTTGTGATGTTATCAACTATTCAACTAATATGATAAAATATTAAAACTGTAACATCATCAGGAGGAATTGAGATCAAGGTCACTCTCAAATACACAGTAAGTTAACTGCATGTGGTTAGAATATAATGTAGGTTATGCATAAATAGTATTTCCCATCATATTATATAAATTATGTTTTTAAAACTGTAATTAAATAACCTTACACATATAATATTATGACAATATATTTAATCTCTATATTATGTGTCATAGTAAAAATCAGGAGATATTTTGAAAAATCCACAAGAGGTAAATAGCTAAATAACAACCAATGTTCAGTCAATACGGCATTTCAAAATTAATTTTGTTGAGTTAAATGTATTTTAATGTGGGATATATGCCATGAATTATATATAAGTGGTGCAATTTTAACTACATAAAGTACTATTTAAAACATAGGCAAAAAGCACCAAAGCAGAACAAAGGAAATACTTCAGTGATTATATTTATATAAGTTTATTATAAATGGGCATTTCTTTTTTTTTTTACTAACTATTGTTATGTATGTTCATAATTTAAACATGGCTGAAGGGGAAATATGTATATATTTTGCCATTTTAAATAATGGTTAATGTGCTTGCTTAAGATAATTTCAACAACTACTAGAAATGCTCACTTTTTTGCTCAAAACAAAGAATTATCACAATAGAGATACTTTTCTCTTACTTTTGTCTCATCAGCTCAGCTGACAAGTTACAGTAAGGCAATTTATCTCAGGTCAGACTGAATATAATATTACTGGAATTAAAGCCAATGCCACTCTACAGAGAAACTGTAACAGATGTTGCCAAATTTGAATACAAGACATTTTGGTTTTTACAAATAGACATGTTCTAGGATAATATCATTTCCTTATTATTTAGAAGAAATTGATAAACTAACACTGCAAGTTGCTGACTACCTAAATATTTGGAGATTGATTATCTGATCCAGTAACTCGTTGTGGGGAGGATACCTTATGTCTCTCCCATTGTACCCGATATCTTTTTAATTTTTAATGGACAGTATAATAATAATTTTACTGTTAGACTAGGGTTTGACATATAGATAATGTATAATGATCACATCAGGGTAATTGGTGCAGAGGTACTTAAAGTTATCTCTGAGAAAAGTAGAAGTGAAGGATTTTTTTATGTTGTTGTAAAAATGTATGTGTAATTACTCATAACACACAATTTCCAGAAAACTTTATGAAGAGCATTCATAGGCTGTCATGTCCCATTCATTGGAATTGGGCAACTGATAACTGCAAGACAAAAGAACCCACCAATGGGTCAATATGGCTTCTAAGAATGTCCCAGCAGGTTTACAAAGTCAAAATCATTTTCATTATGATACTGACATTTAGCTTTTTTGCTTTGTTTACTAATGGAGCAAAACTAATGAAGTAAAAGGCTGTGGGCACCTTGGCAGGAATCAAGACAGTGGTGTAAACTGCATTAGCTATCATCATATTATCATATGCATCACTGACTTCCATTTGCTGTTAAGAAAAAAAAAAAGGTTGATTCATTTAAGAAGATCCTTGATGAAACAGAAAAATATTTACCACATCAAAGTTCCCCACTAATGTTACATGATCTTTTAATGTCCTGCATGGGAAAATGGAGACTAGGCATAAAACCATGAAATACTCTTTTACATAAGAGAACACAGTGGTTGCCTTAAGGACACATACTTCTTCATTGTGGTATAAAGCTGTTTTCCCTTTAAGCCCCTCTTTGGGAAGAATGACTCATAACTCATTAGAATTCAGACTTGGATATCAAGAAGACATTTTCAAAAAAATAAACACAGTGAATTTGTCACTTCTAGCAAAACAAGTGAGTGATTGTTATTGATAATAAAGTTTGAGCTTTCAAAGGAAAATTATAATTTTAGAAAATCTGTACTTAGCTTGACAGCTTTCCCTACCTAAATTTTTATTTTTTAAGTGATACTATTGGTAATACTTAAAAATTACATTAATATGTGTGCTTTTGAAAACAACTGTATAATAAACTATGCTTACACTTTTGAAACTCGGTATAACTCAATCTTTTCATTATGATCAAGACAATGATCTTTCCTCAAAGCACAAGGGAAGCCAGTTGATTAAATGATAAGGATTAACTGATAACGATTAATTGTTAAGGATTCATAGTCCATATTGCAACTAATCCCTAGAAAAGTTACAGTTTGCTGAATGCTTGTGATATATCAAAAAATAATTGCCAGGCCTGGCGCAGTAGCCTCGTGGATAAAGTCCTCACCTGGCACAAACCAGGGTCTCAATGGACACTAGTTTATGTACTGGGTGTTCCACATCCCATCCAGCTCTCGTCCTGAGACCTGGGAAAGCAGTCCAGGATGGGACAAAAAACCTTAGCCCCTTCACCCACGTGAGAGACCAGGAAGAAGCTCCTGGAACCTGGCTTTGGATTGGCTCAGCAATGGCCATTGTGGCCACTTGGGAGTGAACCAGCAGATGGAAGATCTTTCTCTCTGTAACTCTTTCTCTCTATATATCTACCTTTCTAATAAAAATAAATAACTCTTTAAAAAATAATTGCCTCAGTTTTCTCCTAACTTGCTTAAACACTACTATTTGCAATTATGCCTCTCTGGCTGGATTTTTCACATATACAGTATCTAAGATAACACAATACAAATAAATGATTACAGAAATATCTAAGAGAATCTACACAAGATAAAGAAGTCTCACTCTTCCTGAAAATTTTGTCGGAATTTGGAAATAGTTATTTTTATTAATTCAGTTAAGATAGCATGCATTCATTGTTACTTTTATGTAAATTAATAAAATGCTTTGGATTTTCATTTTAATTTGTACAGTAAATGTTGATTTTGTCTACACACATAAGAAGTGAGAAGGCAACATGTGATAACCATGCATTAGATTAATGAAAATGTAAAATCAAGGAAGTGTTCTTCCTAAATACCATATCTTGAGGAAAAAAAATCAAGGTTTAATAGACAAAACTAAAGGAAAAATGCTGAGTAATCAGCCAATAATCCCTTTTTATGAGTTGTACAATTTGTGATTGTTGACAATTATCATTAGATAATCTGGGTACTATGGACACATCTTCTGGAAAATACACCAAGGTAAAGAGGAAAAGCAGGAAAGTAGTGCTTCCCAAACCTCTTGCTTAACCGTTTTGAGATCATCTTATTTGCTTTCTGCTATTCTTTTAGAAAACAAAGCAAATAAGAAGAGGGAGGGGAATGAGAACATGATAGCATTCAATATCCCCAAATGATGATACTGCATTAAGCCTCTATTTTAGGAAGCACTCCATGTTTTTGTTTCAGCGTCTCTAATAATAGGAGCAGTAACCTGGTTTTTCTATAACATGGCTTCAAATTCACTTGCAGTTCTGAATAAATCATGGAAGAATTTCAGTCTCAACAGGGAGCAAAATGGTTGCTTAGTAATGCTTTAACTCTGCTTAACGGTGTGTTTGACAGCAGATGGAGGACCTCAAGAATTTTTGTTTGTTCTCCTTGTATATATTAACCTTCAATTCAGGCAGAAGGAACATCGGTAGGATCTTACCCCGCAAGACAGGCAAACCTTCTTGGAGACAGGCTCAGTGCTGTGTTCATTGTTCTTTCCACAATGTCCAGCATAATATGAGGCAAAAAGAAGACTGATACCTTTCCTCTGGATTCAGCTAATTTACTGTCTCATAAAATTCACTTTTCCAAAAAGGGGAGGTTATTATCAATGTGTATTCCTAGCTCACTCTAAGGTTCTGGAGCCAATTACTACTCTCTACCAAGGCCAATCAAGAGCCATTATTTGAGTTATGTCTTCTTGTGTTCACATAATTCTCTTTAAGACAATAAAATTTACTCTTTAACATAAAAAATTATCATAATGGAAACACTGATCTCTTTAGATTAAATGAATGTAATGAAATTTATCAAAAGTTAAGACATTCAACTAATTATATGTAAATGATTCTAATTCTTGCAGTAATTAATTGAACTTTTCACCATCAAACCCCTCTTAAATAGAGAATTATTAGCAAATTTGGACAAAGCACTTGCATGTTTTACTTCATTCTAAAACTCTAAATATTTTAGTTCATGCTCCTTGCTTGTTTGCCAGTACTCTGACTGATGCTGCCACAACTGTTAGGTTTTCATGAATTCCTTTACCACAATTTCGCAAAAGAATTGAAACTAGTACAGCAGCTTTCACTGGAGCTTGACAATTACTGTCAATTTTTATAATCTCACTTTCACTCCTAATTTATTTCTGTTCTAATTAATCTCATCTCTCTCTCTCTCTCTTTCTCTCTGTCTCTCTCTCTCTGTCTCTCTGTCTCTTGTTCTCTCTCTCTCTCTGTCTCTCTATCCTCTCTCATCTATCTCTCTATCTTGCCTGGGCAGTTTGTAAAAAATAATGGGCAGACTATTTCTGGAATCTTGAGTTCACAAGATGTGGTGCCAGGATCAGGTCAACTCTGTGACACCATGGAGCCATGACGGGCAAAAAAGTCTGAGGTGGGAAAAACCCCAAAAAAAAACTGAGGTCTGTGGATGAGGGTTTGCAGTTGGGCAATGGTCCAAGATCACAGCACTGTGTGCTTTAAGATATCCTTGAGACAATCACGTACTGACTTCTGTACTCAAGTCACACTGATGCTTCTTGATTATCAAGCACTGGTGGTTGACATCAATACAGGTTGTAGCTATCAAAATTTCTGCTGCATCATATCCTGTATTTGACTCCCCCAAGCAATTTAATAAAAGATTAAGGCAGCGAGCCTTCTAGGTCTACCTCTTTCCTCAGAGAAGGGGGCTTCTCTCCCCCATGGCTCACAAGTTTGTTTCTCTCTCTCTCTCTCTCTCTCTCTCTCTCTCTCTCCCTCTCCCTCTCCCTCTCCCTCTGTCTCTCACCTTTCTCTCACTATCCCTCCCCTCTCCCTGTCTTTTCCACATGTTAATAGGCAAACCTCTTCTATTTCTCCTATCATTCCTATTATGGCCTCTGCTTTATCTAGTTTTATACCTAAGTTGGCCATTTTTTATCCTGATATCCTCACAGCCCTAAATGTATGTTGTAGGAAACAAATGGCAAAATGTTAAAAAAATTCTTAAATCCCTTTGTGATTATTTAACTGTTCTTTATACTTTTCTGTATTTTTAAAAACATTTTACAATAAAAAGAAGACAGCTGAAAGACCATATTTTAAATAGTCATTTCCCTAGTAAATAAAACTGCTTGCTGTGCAAGAATTTTGACGTTTAAATTTTATTTTAGCATGGTAGATACAATAACATGACCAAAAAATCATATAGCTAAAACTAGCACTCCCCTCACATTCCTGACAGTCTATTTCTCCTTAGGCAAGCAGTATCTTTATTTTTATTATAAAGGCAAATTTACAAAGAGAAGTAGAGGCAGAGAGAGAGGTCTTCCATGTGCTGGTTCGTTCCCCAGATGGCTGCAATGGCCAGAGTTGAGTTGAACTGAACCTGGGAGCCAGGAACTACTCCTTGGCCTCCGACGTAAGTGCCAAGACCCAAACACTCAGGCCATCCTTCACTTTCCCAGGCCATAAGCAGAGAGATGGATCATAAATGGAACAGCTGGGCCTTAACTGGTACTGACAAGGTATGCTGGTGCTTGCAAGTGGAAGATGAGCCTGCTATACCTTTCACTGGTCCCATAATGAGCTGTCTTAATCAGCTTGTGCTACCAAAACAGAACACCACAACAAAGGTGGCTTAAATGATAAAACACTTATTTCACCTTGGTCTAGAGGCTGAAAACCTCCATTTTATCAGTAGGATCGATTCTTGGCGAAGGCCCTCACCTTGGCTTATATAGAGTCATCTCGTTATCGTACCCTCACATGACGGAGGGCAGATACAAAACAAAGCCTGCCGATGTGTTTTGGCCTTTTTTTTATGGAGACACCAATCTCATTCATAAGAACTGTACCTTAGGATATAAGTATCTCCTAAGTGTTGCACTCTCAATAAGAGCACATTTAGGACTAAGATTTTGACATACGAATTTCAGCAGAACAAAAACATCCAGTCCATTTCAGGGCACTCAATGGTTTAAGCATTAAAGTTCCCATTACATTACCCCATTCTGAGGGTGTGCTGATAAAGGTCTTTTTGAGATGCAATCATCTTAGTCAAGGGTCCTTCAAAAAGTAGCCCTAAGAACAGAGTGCTTGAAAGTGCTTTAGTTTTCAGAGTGATTTGGACTAGCAGAGTTAGGGAAAGTAAAATCAGAAGAGAGAGGGAAAGCCACTTCTAGGAAGAATTAAAAAGTTGGCCATTACAGTGGAACTACCATTCAATAGGGCCAGGAAATTCTCATAATTATTTATAATTGTCCGCCTAAGGAATGAAATCCATTGAATCTTAAATGCCGCTTCTTATCACTATGGTGGAAGCAAGGCATCATTCATACTCTGAGAGTAGAATGGCTTTCCTCAAGTACTTCACACTGGGCTTCAAAGGAACCTTACAACAGAGCACTGGAGGTACAAAGTGGAGTTGGTGTGAAACCTCTGCAAAGCAAGTTGCCTCAACAGAAAACTGAGGTCAAAGATAAACTGAGGTGATGAGAGGGAGTACAAATGAGGTATCCAGAACAGGCTGAGTAACGAAAATAAGGACACTCAGGTCCAGTAGAAAATAACCACATCTAAAAGTCAATTACTTCTATTATACAGTTCATCTATGAGAATATGAAAACTAGACTGGGACATGAAGATACATTGCAGTACATAGCTCTGTTGCTGAATAAGAGGACTCCCAATGAAACTGTTAAATCTATATGTACATATTTAAAGATCTTTTTATTTGTCTTGGAAAGTCAGATTTTACAGAGAGAAGGAGATAGAGAAAATCTTCCATTTGCTGATTCACTCCCCAAGTGACCACAAAAGCCGGAACTGAGCCAATCTGAAGACAGGAGCCAGGAGCATCTTTTGGGTCTCCCACACAGGTGCTGGATCCCAACGGTTTAGTCTGTCCTTTACCTCTTTCCCAGGTCACAAACAAGGAGCTGGTTGGGAAGTGAAGCGGCAGGATACGAACTGGTGTTCATACGGGATCTCAGCACATGCAAGGCAAGGACTGTAGCCTTTAGGCTACTGATCCGCATCCTAAATATAGCTTGACAATAAGATTCTAGATTTTCTACTATTGCCCTTACCCACAATACAATGATACACTTAAATAGGAGAACACTGGGCTTGCAAATGTTGGTGAAAAACTACACTACTGTAATAATACAGGGGAAAGGGGAAGAAGAAAAAAGGAGGTGGAGGGGGGAATCCTTGTATCTATAAAATTGTATCATGGAAAAAATCTTAAATGTACAAGTAAAAATAGCAAATTAACTAATGCTGCAGAAAGACCAAGATAATTGAAGAAAGAGATTTTAGTATCAGTTTGAATGAAATTCCAATTGCATGTGCTTTTCAATACCAAACTTTAAACTACAATGTAAATCATTTTAATTCACCTCTAATAGAAAAGCTCTCAATTTGCCAGTTTTTAAAGTATGGTTTCCATCACTTTTAGCTGCTATTTTGTGGTATGGATTTGAAAAGTTCATCTTAATGTCTAGAAAAATTTAGAATATTAATTTCTTAAGTGAACACAGTTCTGCAAGATCTTTATCATAAAAATTTTGTGGTAAAAGCTCCCTGGATGATATGGATCTATATTTTTGAGATTGATTATAGAGGTCTTACCTTGTGTAACTGACAATAATATCTCCTTACAATATTAACTAGGTCAAAAATTTGTATCTCTTCTTTTCTTCGCCAACTTTTACTACATTTTTCCTCCATTCCCTTTCTATCTTTGGTCCTGGCCCAATATGAATATGTGTTTCACAGTAAATATTTATAGCAAGTAAAGAAAACAAAAAATTCATCTGCATTAAAACTATAATTACAAAATTAAATAAAACAGAGAGAGTAGGATTCATTTGGAGGTGAAATTTGAGAAATCACTGGAAAATCATGAACCTAAACATATGGCTATCTGAGCTGAGCCAGGATGCTATGTAAAGAGCTTTACTGTACTGCTGAAGAAAACTGAAGCCAGTGTGATTAAAATACAGACAGCAAAGGACAAGAGAATGAAACAACATTAACAAAACTACATTGACAGAAGGATGTAAGGATGCTACTGTTTTACCTCTATTTTTAGCACAAACATAATTTGAAAACTTTTAATTAATGAATTTATGACATGGCAACATTCATACCACATATGCAACAATGTAGGGGTGTATATATTTCTGAAATATACAATAAGAAGGTATGTTAATCAGGATAAACTAACTCCTTTTTTAGTAAAGTGAAGTGTCAATGGATGGATACAATTAAAGTATGTGTTTCAATCATATAAAACACAGAATAACTATTGCTAGTTGACTGGCTCTTCCAGTAGCATTTATATTCTTCAAGACATCACTCTTGTGCTGCTTCATCTTAGCTATAGAGACCTATGCCAATACGCATCCAATTGAGTCAGGAGAAGAGAATATGGAAGATTGCCTGAAAGACCTTCCATTAGAAATGATGTGTTTTACTACTGCTGGCATTCCTTAGCAATAATCACTTTCCCTCTAAAATGAAGGCTGAGAAGAAGAAACAGATATAATGATCACATAACCAGCATTTGACACAAAAGAATTTATAAAACATGAAAACTAACACATAAATTATAAAGTTAAAATTACAGAATATTTTGGTAAAACGAAACTATGTAGCTTAAAAAGGAAACATTACAAATGAACCTTTAGACAGGACTATTATCGAATTAATAATAGTTTGCTGTTGAAATTTTCTATCCAAATAGTCCCTTAAATAATAGCATTAATTCAAGGTAACTTTCTAATTCAATAAGTATACCCTCATCAGATTTTTCATTGCTATATTCTAACAAAAAGACAAGATAACAATATTATTTTAAAATATGTAACATACTAATAAATTTAGATAAATTCATTTTAGGATCAAAATAGTTCAATCCCAAGATCTTACACAAACATAATTATTAAGCACCTCAAGACTCTGACTCCATTATATGTTGTGGGTCATATGACAAGGTCAGAGTCATCACTTCTAATTTCCATGGTAATGAAATATGGCAATGATTTTGAGTTATTAGTGCTTCAAGGACTGTTGAGCAAAAGATCTATGATGATGTGACTCTGCCTTAAAGTCCGTTTTATGGATTCTCTTCCTATATAAAAATTAGCAGAAAAATGCAGCATATTAACAAATGGGGTAAATTTCTAGGAAGTGAAACTTCAAGATTTTGCAGGTAACCTGACAAAATGATTTCAATCAATAAGAAAAAAGAAAATTTTAAAAGTTTATGTGGCCACTATCACTATCACAGTTGTAGAAATTATAGTATAATATAATTTCATTGTGCTATTGAGAAAAAATGCACAGTTAATCAATAACATGTCTTGACCTATATCACACACAGTAATTAAGAATTGACCTAACTGTACTATAGTTAATCATTCCAAAGGAGCTGGCCTAGTAGTTAAAATTCCAATGTGATAGACCCTAGAGCCTGGGTTTGATTCCTAGCTCTGGCTCCTAACTTTCTGATATAAAACTGCTGGTGTAAGATTGGGATGAAAACCAATTATAGATGTGGTTGAAATGTTGATGGGACACTTGGCACTGTGCATTACAATTCCGGAGTTGGATGCTTTGTTATTAATTCTGACTCCTTTGTCCTACTGGATAAAACCTGGGAGGCTGCAGCGACAATTTAAAAAGAAGAATGTTCGCCATATTTGTGGGAGAATTAGACAGAATTCTCAGATGCCAACATCAGCTCAACCCAGTCCCAACTGTGTGTGTGTATGTGTGTGTGTGTGTGTGTGTGTGTGTGTGTGTGTGTGTGTGTGTAGGAATGAACCAGCGGATAGAAGTACTACAACTAATAAACAAATAAACACTTTTTAAAAAGTTAAATCATCCCAAGTATATTAAATGCTTAATGCATAGCCTACCTTCTGAAAAAAAATTTGACTTTACTGTTATTGCTTCTAAAACAACTTGTTGGAAAACATAACAATTTGTTGAAAACTAAAAGTTTATCACACTTTGCAATAAAAATAAATAAATCTTTAAAAAATTTTAAAAAACATAAAAAGCTGCCTACATTTCCTAATTAAATCTTACACAAAATCACAGTGAAATAATTATAATTTTAAACCAAGAAAAAGTCATAATTTTTCTTTTATAAACTGAGTTATTTAAATAACTATAGTTTAAGAAACTCACAAAACTCCAAGACATCTAAAAGCTAACATATTATGTTTCTAATATATCATGATGAGATAAGCATAAGTGTACACTCCTTTTCAATTGTTTATTTATTTGAATTTTTAAAATGTTTATTTTAAAGATTTATTTTTATTGCAAAATCAGATATACAGAGAGGAGGAGAGATAGAGAAGAAGATCTTCCGTCCTTTGATTTATTCCCCAAGTAACCACAATGACAAGTGCTGCACCAATCTGAACCCAGGAGCTAGGAACTTCCTCCAGGTCTCCCACATGGGTGCAGGTTCCCAAGGCCTTGGGCTGTCCTCGACTGCTTTCCCAAACCACCAAGCAAGGAACTAGATGGGAAGCAGGGCTGCCAGGATTAGAACCCGCAACCATATGGGATCCTAGCATGCTCAAGGCAAACACTTTAGCTGCCAGTCTATCGCACCAGAACCAAAGGTTTATTTAATTTTAGTGTAAAATCAGATATAGAGAGAGGAGGAGAGAGAGAGAGAGGAAGATCTTCTGTCCTTTGATTCATTCCCCCAAGTAGCTGCAATGGCTGGAGTTGTGCCAATCTGAAGCCAGGAGCCTGGTGTCTCTTCCAAGTCTCCCACATGGGTGCAGGGTCCCAAGGCTTTGGGTCATCCTGACTGTTTTAGCAGGCCACAAGCAGAGAGCTGGATGGAAAGTGGAACCGCTGGGATTAGAACCAGTGCCCATATGGGATCCCAGTGTGCGTAAGGTGAGGACTTCAGCTGCTAGGCTACCTCATTGGGGCCCAGTATTTTTTTTTTTAATGGTGCAATTCCATAGGTTCTGAGATTTTTGTACCTGCTCACCAAATTCTTACCCCCCAACTGACTTTTCCCATGTTATTATAATAGTATAGTCCTTCTTAAGGAGTCATGATTCCACCAGTCTGTTATTTAAGTGTGTTAGAACACACTTAGGAGTGGGCCCCGTGAACTGTTTTACTGTGGACCAACGCGGACTCCAGGTTTCAGGGACCCTTCCAATGCCTTTGTTATGGGATGGGGCAACGCTCACTGCTGACTCTAGAGAAAAAGTGAAGGACATAACCAAATGCACAGGTAAGGCAAGACAGCCACGTCTTTTAATCCAACAAAAGATCTCAGGCATCTTTGCAAAGCATGGAAAGAACAAGCGGTACAACACTTTAGGCCAGGTTCTGCAGAAAGCACCTAAACCTGTGGACACTCAGAGGCAGACAAACACACTAACAGGTTTTATATTGAGAAACAGTGACGATTCTTTGTGAGGACAGATGAAACATGTCACTTCCTATACAGTGACCACTACATAATACCCCCAGGACCTTGTCCCAAACTCCAAGGTCCCGAAGGCAGCATCAAGGGACCATCTTTGTTTCCACCAACATAGGGTGACAAGAAGCAGCACACTCCCTTAATCCCCCTCCTCCTCCTCCACTGCAGACTCATCTCTCTCACCCCCCACTTCCCTTCCTAAACCTCTCCATTACTACCAGAGACCTACATGGGTTTACATACCCCATCCTTGCCTTTATGCAAGGAAAATAATTCTTTGTGTGTGTGTACATAATACCTATATATGTGTAAGTATATATATGTATATAAGTATATGTCATAAAGCATGTGCATATTATGCAGATTATAAATTTATAAATATACTTATACAAGATATCATGTAATAGCATATTATCTATATAAGATATTTATGTGTGCAATACACACACACACACACACACACACATTTAATGTAGACATTCCCATTCCAAATAAAGAATTAGGAAAGAAGAGATGGGTCCAAAATAAGTTCCAAAGAATCTTAAAGCTCAAGAATAGTCCTTATTGGTTTGTTATTCTGGACCACCAGGCCTGTTAAAAGGAAGAAAATAATTCTCTCAATTTAAATCACTGAATCATTTTAGGTTCATCCTTTCTTTGTTTTGAGAAATACTATTCATTGCAACCAAATAGTTCGGTGAAAATCCAAGAAGCTCGAGGGTGTCCTTTTATTCAGTTCAAAACAGCAGGGTTGCTAATGAGGAGGTCTGTTCAGTTCCTAGATTCACATTCACAGTAGTCTTTTTACAAAAGCAGTTGCGTGGCTCAGTGTTTGAGAGAACTCAGTGTTCTTTCTCTGAGCAGCTTTCTCGTTGTTTTTAAAATGGATGTTCTGAGAATTTTTAAAAATTCTTATGTTCTGATATCTTCTTCAATAATACTGTTTTAGAAGATCATTTCCCCTTTTTAGAATTATTCTATAAACAGAAGCAGCCAATCACCATATTTCTCCTTTAACTTCCTCAGCTAAATCCCTATTTCTTTTTTCAAAGTTCTGCCTTATATAAAATAATATACTACCAGACACACACACATACTTGCATACATGCACACACAATTCAGCTAGGTTCTTTTTACCACTTTATAACAAGCACTATTTTTCTTTCAGTGCCCAATAACATGTTTCTAATTTCCATCTGAGACCTTATCAGAATGGACTTAGAGCATGCTTAATCAACATCCTATAGTCAGAATTGCTTAGGTATTCTCTAAGATCACTGGGTTTTTCTCTATATCCCTGTTTTTTCTCTCGGAACTCTCACAATAATCAACCTGAGGTCTTTTTATGACACTGTGGGTTCTTCTAGAATGTACCTTATAAAGTGTCTCAGCCTCTTACCCAGATCCCACGCTACTTTCACATTTTTAGATACTTGTTTCAGCAACAGTCCCACTTCTCAGAACCCATTTCTATTACAGTCTGTTTGAGCTATGGTAACAAAACGCCAGTCGTGGGAGACTTAAAACAATAGAAATTTATTTCTCACCATAAATCCAAATCAAAGGTAGTGAAAGATTGAGTGTCTATTAGGGCATACTTCCTGGTTTATAAACTATGTTCTCACTTGGGATGAGAGAACAAATCAAAATTATTCTTTATAAGGGCACAGGTCCCACTGTTCATGACCTTAGGATCCATCTTCATGACTTAATCACCCCCAATGATCTACCTTCAAGTGCCATCAGGTCAGGAGTAGGACTGAATTCAGGCAGAAAAAATTTATAGTCTACAACTGTCTAAAAGCATACTAAAGGTTTTACATTAAATGGGGATGGTTTGAGATAAAGGATTACATACTCTTTTACTTTGTTGAGAAAACATTGTTCTAGTCAAAGCTACAATGCTGGGAGCATGTTAGTAAGGTTTGCATTCAGCTGTTAACAGTAGGTAGGATGAGAAGCAGTCAAGTTCTGGATAAACCTTCAAGATCAAAACAAGTAGGGTTTGAGGTGAGTGAAGTAAGTAAGCCAAGGATAAGACCAAGCTTTGTTTTGCATAATTGGATGAATGGATAAAATCAAAACAATGAGAGCTATTTGCTGAGCATGTCTGATGAGAGAAATCCATGTGTGTGGCATGTTGGAAATGCTGAGAGGGTCCTGGTATATAGTATGCCAGACTTCTAGGAATGCATTTTCACTGGAAATACGCAGGTAAGAATTACTAGCATATTGAGTTACAGGCTGAGTATCCCTATGTAAAGTGCTTAGGGATCAAAGTGTTTGTGATTTTACAATTAAATCAAATTCAAGTTTAAAATAAAACCCATTTATATTTCCCATCTAAATTCACTGCTTGTGGGGAAAAAGGAAGAGACAGAGTACAGTCTTCCTATCCTCTACTCCCACCGCCCCCTCTCCCCAAATGTTTGCAGTGGCCAGAGTCAGGCCAGCACTGAAGCTGTGGGAGGAGGACAGTCCAGGAATCCTATGCAGGAGGGTGAAAGGAACGTCATTCCTGAGTGATCTCTGCAGGAGTCAGCAATCAGAAGCAAAGGCCACACCCAGGCACTACAACGTTGGATACGAGATCTATACCATTAGCTAAACGCCCACTTTTTGCCTTGGAGTGATATTTTTTTTAACAGTATTTTCACAGTACACATATATTTTAACTGTGACCCATCACTTGAAGTGAGGTGCGCAGAATATAATAGATTTGGATAATTTCAGGGTACAGTGATTCAATCTGTATCAAAAGCCATCTGGGGCCCAGCAGCATAGTAGCGGCTAAAGTCCTCGCCTTGACTCACTGGGATCCCATATGGGTGCCGGTTCTAGTACCGGCAGCTCCACTTCCCATCCAGCTCCCTGCTTGTGGCCTGGGAAAGCAGTCGAGGACGGCCCAATGCTTTGGGATCCTGCACCCGCGTGGGAGACCTGGAGGAGGTTCTTGGCTCCTGGCTCCAGATCAGCACAGCACCAGCCGTTGCGCTCACTTGGGGAGTAAATCAAAGGACGGAAGATCTTCCTCTCTGTCTCTCCTCCTCTCTGTATATCTGACTTTGTAATAAAAAATAGATCAATCTTTTTAAAAAAAAAGCCATGTGAAGATATGGGAGAGAAGAATGAAGAAAGAAACAAAACAGGATAAACAGCAGCCTGGAGCTAAAAATGTTCAGAAGCTAGGAAGAAAGGAAACAACAAAAATATTGGGTTAAAAAAGAGCAGCATGTTGTGGGAGATTACCCCTGAACCATGCCTACTTGGCCTGTGTGGGAGGTCATAGGCATACAGCACACCACGGCCCAGGGGGAACCTCCTGACAATGGTCTCAGATAACAGAAACCTCAACCTGGCCTATTCACTGGTCATACAGCTGAGAAGAGTGGGCTGCATCCCAGTTTCTCTTCTCTGCCCTTGGACAAGCTGTGCTAGGACAACCTCAATAAGCAACTCTTGAGAAGTAGGTGTGGTCTCACGTTACCTGACAGCTACACATGATGTATGTGACCTTCAGGTGACCCATAGCCACGCGTGGTGAACTTGAACTGTGGCATTCCTGCCGGACATGCATGTTGTACATACTTTGTTACACGACTGGAGAGTCCTGAGAGACAGACATGCCTTCTAGCCAATTACAGTGTCAATGCTAGGTGGGAGGATTGTCAGGAGATGCCCTTCTGCCCTTCCCTAACCCTTTCTTAGTCTGTGTAAGTTTGTGCTTATTTATAATAAATGGACATGCTGATCAAGACGGTCTCCAGTGGTTTGTAGTGAAGAACACTGTCACCTCACCCCCTTGGTGGTTTGGGGGCCCGGCTGAACAGGAAACCCACAAAACATATGAGGGGGTTAGAGGCAACAAGGCAGTGTGAAACCCTGCATGCTCTGTAAAGAAAACATGTTTAACAGAGAAGGAGGATCAGCTGTTTTGAAACAACTGATACAAAACACACTAATAGTTCAAGGAAATAAGCATTATTCATTGAGTGTAGCAGCATGGAGGGAAATTGAGATATTGAGAAGAGCAAGTTTATAAGGACATAAACCTGGAGTCCAGAAGAAAACCTATAGCCAGGAAGCAGAACCAATTCTTCCAGGAGTTTTGCTACTTTTAATGGGGTGGAACATAATGAAAAAATAGTAAATTGACTGTGCAAAAGATGTTTATTTATAAAGATTGATTTATTTTTATTTGAAAGTCAGAACTATGGAGAGATAAAGGGAGAGATAGAGAAATCTTTCGTCTTCTGTTTCACCACACCCCCCAGCCCACCCACCCCCAGCAATTGGCTGCAACACCATTACTCAAGCTGGGAGCCAGGAATTTTTCCTGTTCTCCTATATGGGTGGCAGGGATGCAAGGACATAGGCAATTCTCCATTACTCTCTGAGGTCATAAGCAGGAAGCTGATCAGAGTGAGCTTCGGGGTCACAAACCAGCACCCATGCAGGATGCTGCAGTCACAAGCAGAATAGAGCTTCCCTTGCTACCACATGAGCTCCAGGAGATATTTATTACTTGAAGTCATTATGATGCTAATAATCAACAAGTCTCTTTGGCAAACTATTTGTTCATAAGTAATAGTTCACTTAGTCTTCACAATTCTATTGGTGTTATGGTTATTTCTTTAAAAGACTTAAGTATAAAATACAGAGGAGAGGTCACCAGATAGTTGCAAAGCTGGAATTTCAACCCAGGCATACTTGCTCCGGTGAGCACACTGATTAACAGGAGTCTTTCCCTTTCTTAAAGGGAAGAACTGCTGGAATATCTTTAAGTAGGTTTGTGTACATGAAAAGGTACATTATGTTGGTGTTATATAGAACACAGGATAGTATGAGTATGGATCTGAGTACAGGATTAAATGTGATATGAGGGTGATGATTTTGATGTGAGATCTGTCTATCTCTCATTTATATTCACTTACCTATACAGAAAGGGAGAACTCTAAAGCCATACAAGATGTCCCATATACAAAACAAAAAATTAGTGATAAACAATAAGAAATGAAAATACTATAGTGGTGTTATGGTTAAGTCACCACTTAACACTCCCTGCATTCAAACTCTAGCACCTGGCTTCTAGTCCAACTTCTAATTTTGAATCCAACTTCTTGCTAATACACACCTGACAGTCCCATGAGGTTCCTGATAACTGGCGTAGTTCTGGTGTGGCACCACCTTTTTTGAACACTTGGTGAGTAAAACAGCAGATGAAGGTTCTCTCTCAATTATTCAAATAAGTAAATGAGCTTTTTAAAATTAAATAAAAACATTTAAAAAATAAGTGAGACTATATTTCAACTTAAAATTTCTTGTGCTCAAAGTCTTTATTTGCAAAGTTCAGTCCCCTTAAATCAATATGAAAGATAGAGAGGTCAATATAGAAATAAGTATATGGATTACAAATATTCTAAGATTTGATGAAATAGTATATACAAGTTGTCATAAATTATGTGAGAAAGTCATTAACTCACAAACACGGCCTACTCTGATTAACCAACAGTACTAATTTTAGTTTTGTGTAGACAAATTCATGAGCCACACAGGTTTCATCATCACCAAAACTTTAACATAAGAGACAGAAGTGAAAGATGCATCGCTACAGCATACAGGAAGTTTAAAATCTACATTGTAGCTTTTTAGTTTCTTCTCTTCATTTTCTGGGGGCCTGGGGAGAACACTGCTATTGTACCAACTATTTAACAAATGCTTCTGCACTGGTATTCTACAAGCTTCTAAAGGTCTATGAGTATCTGCCATTTTCTACTGTAGCCACAGCTCATCAATTACTTAGTCCCTATACAGGAAGTATTAAGTCATGGCACAAGATCCTCAATGTGAGGTACCGATGCCTTTGTTTTGTACATGATATTGACTTTGCAAAACTACGTACTCCCATAAATCCCCCGAGATCATGCTGAAATGAGGAGTCAATGAAAAGCTCCTAGGGCTAGAAGAAAGGCTGATGCAATCTAAAATTACTATGAGCTACTGTTACTTATTTAAAAATCTCATTAAAAATGTTGGTGAGGAATGAAGAATGTAGAAATCTCATAAACTTAAGGAACTTTAAATTTGTACAAGTGTTTTTGGAACTCTACCAGCTGATCAAAAGCACTGCCTACAACACTTCACTTCCACATAACCCACGTGTGTACATTTGTATATGTGTGTGCATGCACAGGGATACACACATGAGCACACAGATTATGTCCACAGACACCCAACTACATATACAAGTTCCCTTAATTAAATAACACAGCCACTCCAGGGAATTGTTAACCGGCAAAATCCATTTCTTTGATAATACCTTTGGTGTCCAAAGATAGGAAAGTATCAGTCTTTATATAAAGAGAAAAATAATCAGCATTTTGCTCAAGGAACAGGAAATTAAGCACATGCTACTTTCATCATGAATGTTCCTTCTCTGTTTTCCTATTTTTTCTTGTATGTAAATACTTAGTCTGAAATCATTAGAATGAATTAGACTATTTTCTGGTATATAAATAAATAGCATGTAAACAATTAATCCAATATGCTTGAATTATTTGTTGACAGACAACTTTCATATGTAATTGAACTTATCACAACATTTTGTAAAGCCTCAAACTGGAAATATTCCAAGTGTCCATCAAAAACAGACCAGATAAATTGTGCTATACTCCTACACAGAATATATGTGAATTTGCATCAATAGACTTGCATTACCAACCACTAGGAAAAACAAATTGTGCTGAATTTCCACATGGACTACATGTGAATTTGCATTCATAGAATTACATAAACAACTGCTACAGAAAAAAAATCCGTGTTACCAATTTTATATTGAACAAAGTAACCGACACAGAAAGAGAACACAAATAATACAGTTCTTCTTACGTAAGAAGAAAATCTGAACCATGGTGTCACAAGTCAGGAGAATCCAATTTCAAGGAAATCAGAGGCCATAAATGACAGGTCTCAGGCAGCAGTGATGCTCTATTTTTGGACTGAGATTACAAGCATGTGCATGAAGTGATAGCTGGTGAGACTGCACATAACTCCCCATATGTATGTTAAATACAGGTAGAAATAATTAACACATAAAAAGGATAAAAGACTAAGGAGTGTTGTTTATGTGTTTAACTAGACACCTTAAATGTTTAAGAATTCGCAATTTGTTTATCTTTTCAAAGTAGACATGTTTTCATCTTTGGTCTATGAAAATCACCTCCTTTACTAAAGAGGTGGGCAGGTTTAATTATGTGTACTTCTAACATTAAACAACACTGTCAAGGAGATGTTTTTGTCTTTAGGATCCCACATGGTGGCATCAACAGTCTAATCCTCCACCTGCAGCCCTGGCATCCCACACAGTCACCAGTTTGTGTCCCAGCTGATCCATTTCCAATCCAGCTCCTTGCTCAGGCCTTGGGAAAGCAGCAGTCTTTGGGCTCCTACACCCATGTGGGAGACCCAGAAGACACTCCTGACATGTGGCTTTGTATTATATCCACTTTGGTGCTTGAAATGAGAGTACAAGCATGTACATGTTCAAGAATTCACAACTTGTTTATTTTTCAAAGTCTATTCTATACATGTCTCCATCATTTCATTCCAATTTTGGAAGTGAAACGGTGGATGAGAAAAAGAATCTTCCCTTGTCTCCCCTTCTTCCTCCCTGTAAAAATATTTCAAATAAAAATAGATTTTTTTAAAAATAAATCATTAAAATTAGGAAAAAAATTCTCAAAATTCTGAATAAGAGAAAAAATGCCCTGAAACAAACATTGAATACTTGCAAAGACAAATATCTGAATAAAGATAGTATTTTCCTATACTTGAAGATTAGTAAAATCCCAAAACAAAATAAATGCAATGTTAATATTGGCTTACTTATGAATTTCTGTATGTTAGCTGTGCATTTATATGATACAGGCAGGAGATATCTGTGTTCTACAGGCCAATACTGGTTGGTTTTTCTTCCAAGTCCTTCATTTGGACGGAAAACTCTAGACTCTGCAATATTATGGCTCAATGATGTAATAAAAGAAGGTTACTACACTATAGGGGATGCTTTACAATTTTGTATGTCATGCTACAATTGAAAAACTATGCAATAATCTTCTTAATTAAGCATAAATCGTGCTATATGTTACGTGTAGTAACTGTTAGTGCTTTTCTTGCTAGCTTAGCACGTATACACCCAGGCTCCATACACCTGAGAGAATCTGTCTTCAAGATTTTTGCACTGAGCTGTTTGACAAACTGTGATTCATGTAATAAACATCCCTAATACTATTTCAGAAATTTGAGCAAGAATACTAAAAGTAATTGAAATCTTAAAAAAAAAAATCCAGGCATAAAGCAACATTTCAAATACAAAACTGTCCACGGATATAAAATTTAGCACAGCTTTTTCATACTTTTCAGAAAACTAGATATGCATGAAAATATCACATTTTTATATTATATTTCACATAGTAATTTGTTCTCTTTAAAGGAGTGTTTTTCCCCATAATGTACATAAGAATTACTTGATGGTGCTTATTAATAACAATTCTCACTTGGTTAATCAGAAAATGGATCTGCAACTCTACCTCTTATTAAGCAGGTGAGATGATTATAAATTGTAATTTGAGAATGATGTCTTAAGCATTCAATGTTCAGTTTGAAACACATTCTTTTTAAGAATCCTCCTTAAAAATAAGCAGAAACCTTAAATTCCATTAGCAATTGAAAAAAAGTAACACCAATATGCTGAAAAAGAGGTGCTCATTCATTGCCTACATTCTAAGAAACCAATTTCATTTTTTACAAGATTATACATCCATAAGAAAATAGTCTCAAATTGATAGGCAAGCAAAAATATAACTTGTAAGAACTTCTGCTTCCCTGGTTTCTCGTTCTTGCTGTTTATATCCAACCAGGAGAGATAACTTTATTATTACTCTTTTTATGATACAATCCCATAGGCTGTGAGAATTCCCTTGCCTGCCCCCATTCCTTCCACCCTTAATGATTTCCCTTGAATTGTTAGAATAGCAATGTCTTTCTTAAGCAGTCTTAAATCCATCATTCAGCTATTTAAGTGTATCCTGACATTGTGAGTATAAACAATCACAAAGAGTCCAGCATCCTACTGTTAAGACATACTGAACAGTTTCTTTGGGAGTGAATCTTTGATTTGAAAGTAGAGATGTATACTGTATTGTATCTTAACATCTGGATATGACAGTATCTATTGTATAGTTACTATACATTCCTTTAAATGAAAAGCCACAAAACAAAATAAGCAGCAGGATGAAAATTTTTAAATTCGCAATGCCATGAAGTTAAATAACACGCTATTGAATGACTAATGATTTGTTGAGGAAATGAAAAAGCAAATAAAAACCCTTCTTGAAGAAAATGATGCTACTGTATGACCTATGAGTCAGTGAAGAATTTAATGAGAGAAATGAAACTATCTTTAAGAAATGAAAATAAAAACAAAAATATCAAAACCCATGAGTTATAGCAAAAACAGTATTGAAAGGGCAATTAATCTTATGTTTCACTTGAAGGTTGTCTTATATCAGAGAGAACATACAACATTTATCCTTTTGGGATTGACTCATTTCACTGAGCTTAATGGTTTCTAGTTGAGATCATTTGGTTGCAAAGGGTAAAATTTTATTCTTTTTAATGGTTGAGTGGTATTCCATGGAGTAGATGTACCACAGTTTGTTTATCCACACCTCTTTTGACAAGCATCTAGGTAACAAAAATAATATTCAGATTCAATGCAATCTCAATCAAAATCCAAACATTCTTCACAGATATAGAAAAGATGACACGAAAGTTCAGTTGGAAACACAAGAGACCACAAATGCCCAAAGCTATCCTGAAGAATTAAAATCAAGCTGGAGGAATCACAATTCCTTACCTCAAGACATACTACAGAGCAGTGGTCATGAAGGCAGTCTGGTACTGGTACAGGAACAGAGAAGACGACCAATGAACAGAACAAAAACACCAGAAGAGAGCCCACACATGTATAGCCAATTAATCTTTAACAAGGAAACTGAAAATAATCCAGGGAAAATGCTGTTGGAATAGTTGGATAACAGCCTGTAGAGGTAAGAAGAAAGACCCCTACCTGTTTACCTTACACAAGAATCAGCTCTAAGTTGATCGAGGACCTAAATCTGTACTGTGTTGTGATTTTCTTCTGTGTCATACACTTGTCATGCAGGTGTATGTGTAGGGAGTGTGAGTAGGAAGAAGGTAAGAGAATAGAGGCAGATATAGAACGGGAAAATGCTTTGAACTTCGATAATGGATCTAAAGTTTTTATTAGAGTGTCAGATGCTAGTCTTTTTTTGCTAGTTAGAATTTTAGGAATTATTTTTAGAAAGGAGGTAGTAATTAAATTCAAAACAACTCCTCATATTAGGAATATGTAAATATATTAGTCATATTTATCTTTATGCAATGCCTGCTTTTTCTATCATGTTATTTGAAGGAGTTCTCTTAATATTTGAAGGAGTTCTCTTAATATGTATCATAGAATATGTACACAAATATAATATAATATCTTCTACTTGCTTTGGATATTTATGTATTTCACCATTCTATAAAGTCTAATATCTCAATTTGTTATACCAAAGCCAAATATAATTAGTGTTTTTAGTTTGTTTCACGATATCCTTTATATAGAAAGATTAGCTTCATATACAATCTTTAAAGCCAAATGGCTTTTTATTACAAGTAGAAATGGTCTTCACCTCAAAAAAGTGATTTTTTTTAATATATGAGGGTAACTAAAGATCATAAAATCCTGTTCAAAATCCCAGCACTTCTGCTTACTATACGGACCATCATGTGAAGCAGTTTCACATAGTTTTTTTTTTTTTAAAGATTTATTTATTCTTTATTTCAAAGTCAGATGTACAGAGGAGAGAAGAGGAATATCTTCCATCCGATGTTTCACTCTCCAAGTGAGCACAACGGCCGATGCCATGCCGATCCGAAGCAACGAACCAGGAACTTCTTCCAGGTCTCCCACGCGGGTTCAGGGTCCCAAGGCTTTGGGCTGTCCTCCACTGCTTTCCCAGGCCACAAGCAGGGAACTGGATGGAAAGTGGAGCTGCCAGGACTAGAACCGGGGCCCATATTGTATCCCGGCGTGTTCAAGGCAAGGACTTTAGCTGCTAGGCCACGCTGCCAGGCCCTAGTTTCACATAGTTTTAAATGAACCAGTTCATAGTAATAGTTACAGCAGAAACAAGAAAACCAATTTTTTTTCCAATCTCTTCCATTTTATCCCTGATCTGATATGTAGACTAAATTTCTCATCCTTCTTTTTGGAACATGAGTTAACAACACGCAATAACAAATGATGCAAACTACTGCCTAACCTGCACCATACGCCCCTCCTTATTTAGGCTGCGTGTCTAGAGTGCAACAAGGAAGGTGGTCAAAATGACTTGGATCATACATATTGAGGCTGACAGAACCACAACCTGCCAGAGGTCTGACTCCCGGAGTTCCAAATAAATTAAAATATAACTCACATATACACTACGTACTTGTTGCTATCACATCTATGAAGTTCTACTTTGTCAATACTGTAAGGGGGTCTTAGAAGTTTTTGCCATTATTGATGGCCTTGTTTTATTCTTCTCCGGGTACTTTGTGAAGTTTATTATCTCCCAAGGTCATAAACACTCACTGTTTAAAAAACTTAAACAGTCTAGGAAGGGACCAGGAAGTAGAATTGTAGTCCCAGAAGCCTTAATAATGCAAATTCTGGAACACTACAGTGACCTTTCAGCTAAACCTGCAACTTCTAAGCTACTAACCGGGAAAGAGACATGCAGCTTGCTTAGCCGGAGCTGACCTTGAGCTGCTTACTCATTCACAAAGACTCCTTTTGAATTCATAGTTGGCATTCATACTGGAACTTAGAGTAGGAATAGGAACATTGCATGCATATAAAATTGATTAATTTCAGAATTCAATTAACTGATAAACTGTTTCATTGTTCTTTTAGGTATTTTTCATCTCTTGACTTCAAATTACGTCCTTGTTTTACAATTTTTTAAAAACTGCTCAAATAAGACTTCGGAGAGGCTTCTTTTTTGGTTTGTTTGTTTGTTTTCCATCATGACATCTTATTTCCCCAGTTTACAATGAATTTTTTTTAATCCATTAAAAAACACACATAGATTAACTTCTATGTGTATAGTAACATACTAGACATTAGGGGAGACAAAAGGTCATTAAGAAAACATTTGAGAAACCTAGAGTTTCATCCCGGTAGCAAGTCAAGTATGTGAAGCATGTAGTGCTGAATTTAAATTCTGCAGAGGTTCAGACAATGTGAACTTTATAGTCAAGGAAAGATTCACTTCAGCAGGAGAAAATATTCCCAGCATGCAATAATAAAAAAAAAAAGGGAAGACCAGTAAAAAAAAAAAAAAAAAAAAAAAAGCCATCTCCTGTGGCCACTAAGAAAATGACTGCTATTAGATCAAATGATTTCAAACCAAAGTAAAGGGAAAATAGAGTACAAAAATATGTATAAAACTAGCTGATGCAATTCTACAAATGGGAGAGAGAAGAATTTTAGTAATTTAAGCAATGGAGGATCTGTTAGTAAGGATTAGAACTAAATTCCTATTTCTAAAACTATTTCTTTTCTTCAAACTAAATGTTTTGTTGTTTTTTGGGCCTTTTTTTGGAACAGTTAGTAGAGATCCATGACTCTTTCATAAGAGGAAATCCCTAGCTGAACAGAGTCATTATTCATCCCTCTAAGGCTGCCTTTTTTTTTCTTTTTAAAGACAGTTTCAGTGTTTTTGTGAGGAGGTTGGCACTCAGCAAGGCTTTTCTTGAGATAATTCAAGTTCTACTACTTTATTATTTTTTTGTTTTCATTAATGCCTTCAATTTATTATTTTTACTTCTTTTTTATTATTATGATCATTTTATGATTCAGCTCCATAAGCCTTGGGATTTCTCCTACCCTCTCCCCAAAACCCTCTGCACTGAGTTCCCCTATTCTATAACTATAGTATGGTTCTTCATAAACAGTCATATGTCCATAATTGAAGGCATGGACAATGGCAAAGAGTCCAACGTTCTATTGTCAAGATATAGTTTACAGCTTCATTGGGAGTGCAGCTTTCGTCTAGAAGTAGACGAAGCATACTGTATTGTATTCGAAGCATACAAAGAAGTAGAAGTAGCATACTGTATTGTATTCTCACATCTGGATATGATAGTCTCCATTACACAGTTACTATACATCCTCTTAAATGAAAAGCCACAATACAAAATCAACAACAGGAAAAAAAAGAAAAATCTACATTGCCATGAAGTTAAATAACATGCTACTGAATATGATAGTCTCCATTGCACAGTTACTGTACATCCCCTTAAATGAAGTCACAAAACAAAATCAACAACAGGAAGAAAAATAGAAATTAAAAACACCATGAAGTTAACTAACATGCTACTCAATGACTAATGTGTCATTGAAGAAAAGAAAAAAAACCAAGAACCTTATTGAAGAAAATGATGCTACTGTATGATCTATGAGTCAGTGGAGAATTTAATGAGAAAGAAAGTGTTTTGAAGAGATGAAACTAAAAAATATCAAAGTCCATGAGATACAGTTTCTGGTGATCTTTGTTTTTTGCTGCTGGCAAGGGAGAGTGAAGGGAATGACTGATTCAGACTGCATGAAAGTACTGTAGAGTTTTGAAAGTGCCATGGTGTCTCAATTGCCATAGCACTAGAAGATAAGGGACAAGTCCTGTTGTGTAAGTATATCCCAAAGAAAAAAGTTCACAAAGGGGGACAGAACTTTCTTTAGGGTTATTATACATTTTCTCAAAATGATTATGGTAATGAACATACAGCTCTTGATATACTTAACGTCAGTTAATTTTATGATTAATGTAAGTGGTTTAAGTGTATGATACGTGAATTATATTTTAATAAAACTGCTAAAAGCTAACTTGTAACTACAGATCCATTATCATAGGATAAATCTTTTTTAAAAACCAAGGATAGATATGTGAAGGGATCGTATAAAAAGGTGAAAGTCATTCAATCCTGAGATTATGCTAGGCAAATTCAGGGAAACCTTCCTTACTGAAGAGCAAGGAGACTGCTCAATGATTCCAAGCAAGGAAATTAGCCAAATATAGAGAAAAAACGGAAGGGGTATAGAGTATCTATAATCACTACTATGTATATAATTCAGATTGTTTATAAAACAATTAGGAAGTGACAAAAGCATAATTGCCTGCTGAGTACCTACATAAATTCATCAATGTGTTTTATTCTCTTTATTTCATAAGTATGTATATCTACCTAATTCAAACATTCCTTCTTTGTGAAATTTTTAATTTGCTAAATAAGTAGAGGAAACCAATATTCCAAATAATTGTCTAATTTACAAATTAAGCATCAATAAGAATATTTAATATTAACACACAAATATTTATTTGTTTGAATTTGACATAAAGTCCTGGAAATCTAGACAAAAATGGAGACAGGAGTCATCTTAAAATTATTTCACAATTCCTTTTAAAGATATTTTATGTTTTTACTTGAAAGGCAGAGTTTCAGATAAAGAGAGTGACAACAATATTATATCATCTGACTCACTCCACAATGGCCACAAAGATCAGGGCTGGGCCAGGCTGACGCCAGGGGCCAGGGAGTATCCTACGTGAGTACTAGGGTCACAAGGACCTGGGCCACCTTCCAATACTTTCCAAAGTGGATTAGCAGGGAGCTGGATTAGAGAAGTAAAGCAGCTGAGAGGCATTTCATAATTCTTCAAAGTTTTGGTTTCCTAAGTTAGCAAAGTGAAAAACACTAATTGTGGTTTGGCATATGCATCAAAAGCCATCTTAGTATTCTATGTGAAAACATTTAGACATATTCTGTAATTTGCTTCTTGCTATATTATAGCATAAATACCAGACATTTACCTTCTAAGTAAACTTGACTTCCCTTTATTGAAACTGGTAAAATATGAATCATTGTGAATGTGCTATCTAGCTTCTGAACTGAAACTGGTGGTTTTGATGATGGAATATATCACACTTTGGCCATTTCACTGAATTCCAGTACTAACAGAAATGTGAATTATATCTCAATTAATAAAACAAAAATAAAAACATGGAAATTCACTTGGAGCATTATTTTAAAATTCTTTTGCACTGTGATTACATTTTCTATCTATACCAGTTGAGATATCACATGAAGTCTCATTTCTTTGTAGCAAATATATGTTAGTACAGTGAATTGTTCTGTTTGCAGCAAGGTTGATAGAGTACTTAATGTGCTTATTAGCTGGAAGACTGTCTTTTCTCTAATGACACATCTCTCACCAATCAAAAGATCCCTGACAAGAGGGGAGCAAATCACATCCGCCAATTGTTATGGCTGTCATCACATTCTTGTTCAAAACATCTCTGCAAATGTTTTTATATCCCTGGGGGGAGATTAGAAACACAACTCGTGATAGTTTCTCACCTAAAAACTTGGGATTGACTCATTACTGACCACTAGAGGAAAATGAAAAGATGTATGAACCAATCTACACTGTACAGATAGATAAAAAATGGGTTCAAATAAAACATAGCGCTTAATTATTTTCCTCAACACGTTGTTCCAAGAACAGGCAAGTGGCTCAGTGCTTAGGATTCTGCTTGGAATGCTATATTAGAATGTGGAAGTTTTATCCCAGCTCCATTTCTGATTCCAGCATTCCATTAAGCTGTATCACTGGAGGAAGCAGGTGGTAGCTCAAGCGGTTGGATGCCCTGTGTTGCAGTAATAGAATGATTTCGGGGATACTAGTTTCAACCTGTTTAAATGAGCCCATGGCAGTCATTTAGGGAGTGACTCAGTTGATGGAAGATCTTTCCCCTTCTTCCTCTTCCCCACTACTTTTCTAATAAATTAAAATTTAAAGAAAAGTTTGTCTCACCTAGCTTTTATCCTTTCCATTAGTTGTAACGTTTGTAATTTTGTCCTTTTAGAAGTTATGCAGATAAAAACTTACTGATAACTCTCATTATTGTAGTCATATGTATTTGACAGTGTACCTTATGTAAAATACACCATAATTAATCACATGACTTCAGTGGTCTTAAGATTTAGGATGAAATGATTCCTAGACATCAAGCCTAAAAAGATCACCTATAAGAAGTACAGATATTTTCAACCTTCACAAGGTGTCACACTGAAGTTCCTGTGACATAATAAAATATGAAATGGGTGTGGTGCTATAAATGTCTTACACATTCCAAGCATGAGGTGATATGATTCTGTGAGGTTCCTAGAACCAACTTGATTAGCTCATCTGAGAAAAGCCACTGTTTTTGAAGGCTAAAGTAGTCAAAATTTCAAATGGAGAGAATGACCCTTGTTTTATATATCTGTCTAGATTCAGCCAGTGTAAATATCTAACCTTGAAGCTTAACCACTGCTTGCTTATCCTATTCTTACTCTAGTTGTACAAGTGCCTGGCTTCACCTTTGCAACACAGTTAACAAAGTGAAAAATATAAAGAAAAAAGCTGTAAGCTTTGAGTTAGGACCTCCAGTGCCTTGCTTTATATCTACTTTGTAAAAGGTTTTATCACTGAACTTACGTTTGCTGAATTTTTCTACTGATTCTGCATAAAAATTATCCACAATGAAAGATGAAATAAGGGCCCGGCACGGTGGCGCAAGTGGTTAAGGTCCTAGCCTTGCACGCCCGGGATCCCATATGGGCGCCGGTTCTATCCCAGCAGCCCCGCTTCCCTTCCAGCTCCCTGCCTGTGGCCCAGGAAAGCACTTGAGGACAGCCCAAAGCTTTGGGACACTGCACCCGCGTGGGAGACCCGGAAGAGGCTCCTGGCTTCAGATTGGCATAGCATCGGCCATTGCGCTCACTTGGGGAGTGAATCATCGGATGGAAGATCTTCCTCTCTGTCTCTCCTCTCTGTATATCTGCCTTTCCAATAAAAAATAAATTAAAAAATAAATCTTTAAAAAAAAAGAAAGATGAAGTAAGTTATTTCTTGTTTATAATCAAGTAATATATATTGTTATAACTGACATTGCTTTTTCACAGATTACAGTATGTTTATTTATAACAGAACACATATAACTTAATATCCACAACACTTTAAAGCAGTGTCTCATTTATCATAAATCTAATTTCTTGTAACACTTTAAGTGAGACATCACACATACGTCCACAATACACTCGGGCCCTTAAATGGGATATGATTTTCTTTAAGATTCATTTATGTATTTGAAAGGCAGAGTGACAGAGGGAGGGAGAATCAGACAGAGATAACTTCCATTTGCTAGTTCACTCTCCAGATGGCTACAATAGTCCCCATCAGTCCAGGATGAAGTCAGGAGCCCAGAAACACAGGTAGATTATCTATATGGGCATTAGGGCTTAGTGTTTGAAATAATCTTTTGTTGACTTTTCAGGCTGTAGTGGGGAGCTGGATGAAAAGCAGAGCAACCAGAACCTAAACTGGCACACTCCAGCATAGGCTGCAAGTATTGCGAGAGATGTATATTACTTTTATTTTCAACTTTAAGTTCTCCTATCCCAGCTTCAAACTTTAGATGGTATTCCTCAATGAAGTTCAGAAACACAAGAGTTTGATTTAATCTTTTCTTGTGTGGTTATCTTCCTTGAACTTTATCTATAAAATATAGGAAATCTATTCTATTACAAAGATTCTAAAAAAAGGGAGAAATCTTTTTTTTTACCAACTCAAACAAGAATGTGTCCTCTAAAATTAGACTGTTGACAGTGAGTCTAAGTGCTCATTAGTATCATCTTAAGGCTCAATCTGTTTCTTTCCCACAGTCCTAAGAATATAATGTTTACTCTGGGGGCAACCTAATCTAGAATTTCTGCCAGCCTGGCCAACTGTCCTACATCTTTCAAGGCCATGCTTAAATACCAACAATATGCAGTGTGTCTGCAACCCTACAGATAGATCATCACATCCTCATCTATAGTTTTAAAGAATATTATATTTCAGTCCAAAAATAATTTTGTTCTATTTTAGTATCATTTAGTGATATCTAATAACTATGTGATAATGTCATGGATTTTATAACTGACCAGGGTTCTACATACCCTCAGTATCATACCACAGACAACCCCAGCCTAATAAAATACCAGCAGAATGTATCAACTTTCTATCACCTGGTCCTTAGTACACTATTGCTTGTTGTATTAAATATTTTACCTGTTGATACCATTGACATGGCTTAGATTTTTTTTCCTTGCAAAATATAAAAAGTGCCAAATGATTCATTTTGACTGTATATGAGACAAACACAGAGAAACAGCTCTAGGAAGTACATCATAGTTTAAAGGCATAAAAACAAGGAATTGCTTACTCAAAATAATAAACATTTCCCAGGCCTAAAGCCATTTTAGAAAAAAAAATTCCCAAATTAAGAAATGGCATCTGAACAAAGATGAAATTCCAAGATCTTTGGTGAGTTGTGGCTTCCAAGTAAATTTCAGATATAGAGAATAGCATCTTTTTTCAAGACTTCAAAAAGGACTTAAGGTAGTTTCTTAGAACCTTCTCAAACAAATGGCTTCAAAGAATAGAAAGGCCATGCCCTCCAGATCTTTTCAGTTAGATAAAATGTGTTCTAAAGATCTCAAGAGCATTCTTCTTAGCCTTCCTTGCCTAGAAAAAGTATCTGTTACGAATCTGAGGGATTTGCCCTACAGATCTTCTTTAGCAGACAATAACTCCAAAAAAAAAAAAAAAGAGGGCACTGTAATCCAACAGCCTAACAGTTGACCAGGGTAAAGACCATCTCAGAAAGCAATGTTGGTTTAAGCCTAGAATAATTGAGCAGATTTATTATCTATACATCAGAATAAAAACAAAATAATTTGGCCAACTAGTATTATCTTAGCTTCCTTAAAAATCTAGGTATAGGAAGCAGGTTGTGAAAGATACTCGGATAACGAACATGAGATATTTCTTATGGAAAAGAAACAATGACTCAGTTGGGAGCCAAGATCCCAAAGGACAGAGCCAAAATCCACAGCACCGCATTCAATAGTTTATTTCAATATGCCCTAGACAAAGGAATGAGGGAGCTTGGAAACGTTGTTTAGGGAACTTATTTCTAGAAAAAACTATTGCACTTGGTGAATGATTAAAAGTGATTCATATATGGAATTTTTTTAAAAACAGATGAAATGTGATGGCTTGCATGGTAGCAAATATAATCAGCACTAATGACCAAACATATCATCGAGCAAATAATTTGTTACTGCTTGTTGCCGTCTGAGATTTCATAGAAGAAAAATTACTGATGAAGCTGATAAATTTCACTAGAAAACAAAACTTTCCGTTATTTCTTAGCAGTAACAACTCCAAAGCATTCTTTAAAATAGTAACAAGGATCAAATTCCTAGTGAAACTAAACAAATTAGCCTTCTTTATAGCTACAGCCTTGAGTAATATTAACATGTCCTGAAAACAATACAGTATTTTTATAATTACAAATTATCATAACATACAGAAAATAGGGGAAAAATCAGGCATGCATGCAGAGTCAGCAGAGCAAATTAAAGCCACTTACAATGTTGTACCCCACATTGGAATGCCAAGTCAGGTTTGGCTGCAGTGCTTCCAGTTAAGCTTTCAGCTCCTGGGATAGTACTACCTGGGACAGTAGTAACACTTGGGTACCTGCCGTCCCCGGGGGGAGACCCAGATTGAGTTTCAGCTACAGGTTTCCCACCTGGCCCAGTTCTGGTTATATGAGCAATTAGGGAGTAAACTAATGGATGGAAGATCTGGATATCTTTTCTCCTCCCCTCTCTCTTCTCCTCCCCCTTTCTTTCCTCTCCCCTCTCATTCCCTTCCCTTCCCTGTCCTTCCTTGCCCCCTATTTTGCCCCTCTCTTCCTCTCCCTCTTTATTTCACTCTGCCTTTTGAATAAATAAGCAATTTTCTTTGAAAGCACTCAAGCAATTAAATGCCAAAGAAAAAGTAAAACTAATTTGGTAGACTTTCTTAAAGATCCCTCAGACTAGAGATAAAAGTGGTAAGTAATATAGGTCATTTTCCCTTCTGTAGTTATTAAAACTTTTTATAACTATTGGGCTTCTGATTCTAAAAAATAGATTAGTAGTTACATCCACATATATATGAAATTATTTATCAATCTAAAAAAATCAAAGTGGCCCCAAAATTCATCCATCATCTATGTACAGAATAAGAATCACTGATCCAATATGCATGGACATTACCTTAAGAGGTCACTTCTATGCATCAGAAATGGCAGGTACATAGCACTAAGCAACATAATGGATGCTTTAGAAACAACTTTGTTTTCCCTTTAGAGGTATTCTTCCAGGGGAAAATAGACTTTGATTTACTTCATGTGCTAAGCTTCAGTAAAGTTTGAATGACACTGTCAGCGCTTATATAGAATTACAATGTCACTCTGAGTCTCACATAAAATTATAATGTCAGTTTCCAATAAAAATATAAGTATTTTGACTTGAGTTGTTCAGAAGCTTGGCTGCTTCTGAAAATTGATAATCTCTCATGTCAAAAATTGAAAATAAAAAAAAATCAATGTGTTGATTGAGAGGAATAAGCTATTTGGATGACACTAGATTTAAAACCAATAAAAAATACTGACTAAGCAATAGTGAATATCTAATTCATAATATTACAGAATTAAAGATAAATGCAGATTATCCCAATCTATCACAGGATTATTTTGACTAGCCCATCATAAGAAACAAAAACCAGCAATAACAACAACAAAAATGCCTGAATGTGTAAGTATCGCTGCACATATATGTCCAATGTGGTTTTATGTCTTCACCAAACTAATGGTTAGCAATGATACTCTACATTTTGATTATTTGTAATTATTTAAAAATGTACTGAATGTTAAGTATGAGAGGGATATCACTTCATTAGGTAGCACTGCACAGGTCTTATTTATATTCCCACTGAACTATTGTCTTTTTTCTGTTGAACTCTTTATGTAGTAGATTATTAAGCTCTTGACCGTAAAGCAAACGAAAAAAATGTTATCTCAAATATTTTTAAAAAAGAAAGAGGAGGTAGAATTATCATCATATCCTTAGAAATTTATCTACAAACTACATTGAATCTGTTCTCTTTGTATTGATCTCATATTAACATGAGAATCAATGAGAAAATACTATCAGTTGAAAGTGAATAATAGCTACCCACACCAGATATCAGAGCTTAACACACAATAAACTATAGAGTAACATAGGACTGACTGAGGCTCAGTGTCACTGTTCAGTGCCACAGAAAATTTCTCTAGATATTGATAGTTCAGGAAAAATACAAAATTCTTAATTTGAAATACTATTCCCACTGATTGTATACCTCATTCATACCATGAAAAGGATGAAAAAACCTATAAATCAGAGCATTTCTGAGTTGAGAGTCTGTCTGAAATTACAAAAGTTCATAAAAGTGGATGCAACTGGAAATCATTATTCATACTGAAATAAACCAGTCGCTAAAAGACAAATATCATGTTTTCCATAATCTGTGGAAGTTAATATAGGATACAAAAAATGTATAGGAATGAAATGGACACTGTTTAATATAACTGCCATTTTTAGCCCTTGTTTGTCTCTACTCCTGTGGAACTATAGGTTTTCTATTCTTGCTTGTTGAATAGTACCGTTAGCAGAGAATCAATATAGCGGAGCAAGGACCATATTGGGCTAATTGACTAATTCTCTGCCAACAAGTGCTAGAATCCCATATGGGCACCAGTTTTGGTCACAGGTGTTCTACTTCCCATCCAGTCCCCTGCTTGTCACCCAGGAAAGCAGGCGAGGATGACCAAAGGATCCTGCTGGCTCCTGGCTTAAGATTGGCTCAGCTCTGACCATAACAACCATTTGGAGAGTGAACCAGTAGATGGAAGATCTTTCTGTTTCTCCTTCTCTCTGTAAAATCGATCTTTCCAACAAAAATATGTTTTTTAAAAAATAATAAAATTAAGAAGTATGTTTGCAAAAAGTTGAAGGAACTAGACTGGGAGTGAGGGAGTGATATAAACATGGCTATCTTTTTGGAATGCAGAAAACATGTTCTCTTAGTGTTAATAAACAACTTTTTAAAAGCAAAGAAAGTAACCAAATAAAAAAATGTGTTTTGAAGGATGAGTTAACTAAATTCCTATTGAATCCAACATGTAACATAAATGGTATCAGAGGCCATAAACATCAACCAACTCTGAAGAACAACAGCAGTTTTATGTTTTCATTTGCTGATCAGTAATTGCTCATAATGTCATTTTACATCTTATAGAGCCTCAACTAAAGGTCTACAGTGGAACAATGGCAATACGGGCATGAATTATACCTCACATTAAATTGCCAACTGTAATAAATATCAGAATTTGAAACCAGATAGAACTTATCAAGAAAGAAGATTATTCAATTTCACTAGGAATTAGATTATTTATACTTTTCTGTGAAGCTATAGCAACAGTTCTGCAGGAATGTAAATCAACTCAAGTGACATATTATTAAAACATTTCATGAATTTCTTTAAAACAAATAATTAAGAAACAATAATTGGCTCAACCTTTTTTCCTTTTATTTTGAATAGAACTCAAAGATATCAACTTAAACAAGGTAACCTGCCATGACCCAACTAGCTATTCCCCTACCCTGAGGCAAGAGCATCCCATATGGGCACAGATTCCTGTCCCAGCAACTCCACTTTCCATTAAATTCTCTGTTTATGGCATGATAAAGCAGCAGAGGAAAGTCCAAATCCTCAAGACCCTACACCCACATGGGGAACCTGGTAGATTCCTGACTCCTGGCTTCAGATCAGCTCAGTCCAGTCATAGCAGCTATTTTGGGGAGTGAAGCAGCAGATGGAAAACCTTCTCTATCGACCTCCCCATAAATCTGCCTTTCAAATAAAAATAAGTAAATCTTAAAAAAAATCTGAAGTCAGAATTGATGCATTTTCAGCTTATAATTATACAGATGAAAAGCAATACAGTAAAATATTATTTAATAATGGAGATGATGTATAACATTAAAATAAATTAATCTAAAAGAATGAAATAAAACTTCATTGCCTCAATTAATTTATGAAATTCAAATCACTATTTTTAGTATTGAATAAAACAGATTTCAGAGCAAGGAATGAGGCCATAGCTAATGTGTGAAGTTATGCAAGGCTAGAATCAAAGCATTAAGAAGACAACAGTGTTACAAGTGTTTGCACTCAATAGTGGAGCTTCAAAGTATACGGAGCAAAAATGGACAGAGAAAATTCAGAACCCTGATTGAGGATTGCAGCATTCCTCATTTAATGATTGACAGAAGAAATCAGAACTTGAAACAACTAAACAACATCCTTAACCAACTGTCTCACACTGTAATCTACAAAACACATCACCAAGAATAATACAATGTTCTTTTCTAATGCAATGAATATTTACCAATATTTGCATTATTTTGAGCCAGATATAAATTATTTAAAATAAATCAAAAGATTTGGAATACAACTAAAGCTTTTTAGAAGGAATTTACAATATTCACAGAAACAGTATGAGTTTCCACCTTAAGAAATTAGTAAATGTAAAATAGTAAACTAGAAAAACAACACAAGACATATTCTGCTAGTATTAAAAGAACAAAAGCATTACAATACTAGCTGAGATCAATAATTCAACAACTCACATGAAACAGAAAAACAACCCCTCAATATTAACATTATTTTAGAACAATGGACCCATAATATTTTTCTTCAAGATTTTTCTTTGAAAAGCACATTTTTACAGAAAGACAAAAGCAGAACTAGAGAGAGGTCTTCCATCCACTGATTATTCCCAAATGGCTACAATGATTAGAGCTGAACGGATCAGAAGTTGGCAGCCAGGAGCTTCTTCCTAGCCTCCCATGTGAGTGAAGGGTTCTCAGGGACTTGGGTCATCCTCTACTGCTTTTTCAGGTCATATGTAGAGAGTTGAATAGGAAGTGGAGCAGTTAGGAATAGAATCAGAACCTATATGCATTGCCTGCATTTGCAGGTGGATTAGCTTACTATGCCAGCATGCTGACCACATAATCTTTTTTCTTTATAAAGTTAATCCAGAAACCCCTTGATTGTAGATTTTTGCTGTCAAGTTGCTTCTTTTTCTAATGACAGCAACTCCTAGTAAGAATCAGATATTTTTTGTATATTGCTATATCTTTAACTACTCCAGCTGTTGCAGCAGCTTGGGGAGTCAACCAGTGGATAGAAGATCTTTCTCTCTGTCTCTCCTTCTCTCTGTATATTTGCCTGTCCAATACAAATAAATTAGTCTTTTATAAAAAGTTATTACATGCAAAAGGGACCACAGCATAATTAACATACTTATATTGAAAGCATATTGTCACTTTCTTATTACTTCTTCACTCCATCCTCACTGAAATTGAGCGTTAACACTTCCATTTGTATTTTCTATCAATAAAAAATGAATTTGTTCATTTTTCTTACCAAGGTAGTTGATTAATTTTAGATTATTCACGTATGTTATCTGGAATGTAGAGCAATACAAGCAAATAGAATTTACATTTCACATAGGACTTATAATGAACATGGTTTCTTAGTTATTTTTAAATTTCATTATTTAACAATTTTAACATTAATATATTTTTCTTGAGATTAAATATTTATATCAAAAAATGTCAGATTCATGATGATGATCACAAAGTAGAGAAAGAAGGATATACTGTCATGTTCTTGATACAATTCACTGAAGCAACTGTTTTCAATTACATCTGTCTCTTATTGAAATTGGTATTACTTACATTTTTCTTAAGTTAATAATTTATACTATCCATAACTGGTTAATACATTTTTGGCAGAGAATAATTTTAAACTTGTGAATAGCAGTGAGTAGGTTTATTTGGTGCCCCCGCATCCTACATCCAAGTGCTTAGGTTCCAGTCTTCATTCTGCATTAAAGTTTCCCCCTAACACATGCTCTGAGAAGCAGCAGTGCTGGTTCAGGTGTTTTGTTCTCGTCTGTCTCTGGGGGCATAAAATGAGTTCCTACCTCCTGGTTTCTGTGGGCCCGACCTAATTTTTGCAGTCATTTGTGGAGCAAACCAACAGATAGGAAATCAATCTTGCTCTCTCTCTCTGCCCTTCCCTACTCTCTTCTTTCTCTCTTTGGATTCCAAATAAGTAAAACAAAATCTAGAAAATGTTTAAAGAAAAACACCTGCTAATAAAAGCTGTGATTTTACTATACTGTATGGTTTTTTTCATTACATCTAAGAAAGCCTCTTATCATAATTCAATTGAATAACATCATAATTTGGAAGACAGATTTGAGTGGTCCGTCAGTCACAATATCTCATAGGATTTGTCTGGGGTTAATTGTGAAGATAATATTTATTTTCAGTGAGTTAATCTAAGTTCTAGTATTCAGGACACTGAATATTTTGGGTAATTTTCATGAAAAATCTTTCTTCAAAAAAACAAGGGCCTACTCATCTAACAATTTGATTTAATTGCCTATTTGGAAAGTGTATATACAGTAAAAATATGGTGCTAAGGTTTAACACTAATTTGGAAGTCGCCCAATGTTAAATACTTCAGAAAAGATCAACATAATGAGTATTCACACTATTTCTAAGTTATCTCCCAGGCTTATAAACCGAGGTAAGCAATCTCAATTCAAAAGGACTTGCACCAAAAATTTTGAATGACCCACAAGAGTTAATATGCTATAAATATTAATCTAAAATGTGACCTTTATCTAGAGCAACTTGAATTTTTGAGTCACTCTTCTTTCCATCATGAAGTTGCCAATTTAACAGTTGGTAACTTTTGAAAGCAATGTTGAGTCTCCATTTGTGTCTGCCCGCAATCAGAGGGTACCACAGGGTAGCTGTGCAAAGAATCCTTTTGTGGCTCATTTTCTTTTCTCTCCAACTCTTATTACATCGTTTGCTTCTAATGGTCTTGCTTTCTTAGTCTATTTTTCTCTGAATTATGCTTGTATCTCATTAAGAAGCAGCTGGGAGTCTATGACTAACAAATGCACTATTATGCCAGTAGAACAAAGTTATGTCTCTCAAAAATGCCCACTTTTGCTCTGGAAAATGGCAAAAACATGCTATACTCATTTAGAGCCTTTGTAGGGCTTGAATATAGCCTGCACAGCTATTTAAGTCCATAGTGATATCCAACTGAAAATCTACTGTAAAATTGGTTCGCTATTTAGCTTCTCAATAAATATTAAATATTTTCCAGGAAGCATGGACGTAATTCTAACTCAAGAGATAGAGTAAGTAAAAACATTCTTATAAAATGAGGAGGGATCAGGAACATATATATAGAAAAAACAAGATATATTCAGGTGAGATGTTAAACAGTGCAAATTTATATAAACTTCTGTATTATAAAAGCATCCTATATGTTTCTCACTTTATGTGAAGTTAATTACACTAAAGGAATAAACATTCAGATCATTAAGTAAAACAAATACCTCCTTCTGTTAATAAATATTAGAAAGATAGTAAACAAGTGACACAAATAATGATTTTTTTTCATATCAAGAACTTATTAGAAGAGGAGAGACATCTGTCCTGAAGAGAACATTAATTGCAAAGGCAAGTCTCCACTGCAACATACCAGTTGAGACGCCTATACATCAAATGGAAATGTGTGAATTGAAATCCCAGTTAGAACCTTAATTGCAGCTAATGTGCACCCTGGGAAGCAGCAAGTAATGGCTCAAGGAGCTGAATCCCTGCCATCTGTGGGAGACCTGGACTGAAATTCCAGTGCTGGATTTTGGCCAGACCTTGGCCTCACTATTGCCAATAGTCAGATGGCCAAGCAGCAGGTGATCAATATCTCTGTTTCTTTCTCTTTCACTGTCTTGCTCCCTCTCCCCCTATGTGTTATGTATATGTTTGTCTCCTGGTTAAATACATTAAAATTTTATTCACATATAAAATATATTTATTTATCAATTAATCTATATATGTGTATTGCACAGCATGGTATAGTTTTGTTTTCTGGTTTTATCTCTTTTACTCTTATGCATGTGTATTATCTTCACTGATACAATGCATGATTTTTGAGTGATGATGAAACCAATTATGGATTAAAATTTAATTTCATTTCTTCAAAGATATAACAAACCAGAGGTTTAAGTGTGATTTTAATTTTAAAATCCTGCATATTAAGTAGTAACTCTTTCTAAAATACCAGTTGATTACTTTGTCTTCAAGCCAAGTAAGAATTTGCAGGTGTGCCAGCAACTAAAATTCTCTGAACAGTAGCAATCAGATTACACCAACTACCATTAGTACATTCTGTTCCATACTTTTATGATTATAGTTCTCAGAATAATTGAATGGTCAAAAATCACACAAGAAAACATCTACTTAAATATTTTTCTGCAGTAACAAAATAATTCTGACTAAACACAGAACTATTCACACATAAAATAAAATGTTAAAAATGGCATGTTGTTCCTATAACCACCAGGAGAATGCCTGTATAACCCAAACATATCTTGCTCTAAACACAGCACAAACAAGCCCAAATAAGCAGCTTGGTTGTGAGCACACTAGTAATTTCCAGAGGAAGTGATAGTTCCAGATTGCTATCCTGTTACTATAAATAGTAGCCTGCACACCATAAATCATATTTCCAAATATGATTTATTTACTCCTTGATTGAAGATATTCATTTGTTGAACATCTATGAACTTTTTGAACTAAACATACTACAAAAACACATGTGAAACGATTAGTGTTCAACGTTAGTCTGCATGCCCGCAGTCTCTTCCATGAACTTAAAACACACAAAAATATGTAACAAGAACATGAAATCAAGGATTATGGCTTAGCACTTTCTTCATTTACATTATTTCTTGTGAAATGCAATGAAGATGTTACATTTTAGATTGCATTCATGACATTTCTTGCCTTACTAAATTTCCGCAAGATACTACATCATATTTTTTCCCTATTTGCCATTAACTATATTTCTATATCCCATCACATAAGGCCTTATTGTACTCCTCTATTCCAGGCAGTGTCAGAATGTAAGTGGCATGTGCAATAGTGGAAAACTTTACTTGAGAGGACAGAATCCAAAACACTGAAATATTTAAATATCCAGAAGGTCTAGCTGCAGGTGCAGCACGGGTACATTCTCTATTCATGTATTAGCATTCTATCATATTTCAAACATGACTGACAGTGTTGTTTTCCAAAACTTACTTTATAAATGTATTCAGGTATAGCAATTAAATGAGGCTACCTAATCCTATTGCACTAATTAATACATTCAGGTAAATCTCCAAATAGCATTCACACCTGTTTCTCAGTGTGTGAAATCAACGATTACTTTTACCACTGACTCATTGCAATTTAGAAGAACATTCAAAGTAATTTATTTTTTGCAAAGTTATAGAGAGAGTATGAAGGCGCTGATTTTTGTGGAATGCATCAGATGTATTACTTTTATTTTTTGAGTTATTCAATATAATTGAAATCTGTCTTCTAGACCAGAAAGGATGAAATGGAGAAAAGAGAGCAACAGAGAGGAGATAAGAATTTATGTCAAGAGAGGACTTCCAAAACTGTGCCAAAAACCTTTCTGAGAAAATGGATGTGAATTTACTGCTTGAATGAGTCTGACCCCATCCATCACCTTCCAATGAATGATAGCTCGTTCAATACATGGTATTTGCTTTTTCTATGTTCCCATAAGTTGACACTTAAAGGAGACAGAAAAACATAGAAACCCTTCAAAGACTAACCTTTCACTACACCAATCTCTACTGAAATACATGTGAGTTATATAAAGGAAGATTAGAGGATGACTTTCTAAAAAAGTATGTGGCATTTCATAAGGAAACTATATCATAAAATGTTTCACTTACCTCAAATCAATTTAAATCATGGGTATCATTTAAACAACATATTAAGTTAAAAAACACAAATCACATTTCAAAATTCCAATTCAGAGGAAGTGGTAAAATGGCAATAGTTATTTTTCATTTATCTTATCAGAGAAATGATTGAATAAGTATCAATGAAATTGTGGAAATCCAGTGGAATGGACATGGATTTTTCCAGACAATAATGCCTTCACATACCTAGTTGGTACTACTAAAATTTTACCTGAAGTATTTTTATTCTGTAACAGAATCTTCATATTTTCTTGGTAGTTGAAGTTTCTTTACATTTTAGTGCACATTTTATTGTACTGGCAATTAATCTTTAATTGGTGAAATTATTGGCAGAATCCAACCTTGTCAAAAACAAGGGTTTGCCCTACACAGATTCATCAGAAGGGAAGCTGCAGTGCAATTAGAGTGACCCGAGTGCCAGCGCTACTGATCCTCTCCCAATTACGTGCATTCAGCCATTTTCATGTTTTGCCACTATGGTCTGGGATGAATGTTTTCAGCTCAGAATTATAATTGCTCTGAAGGAAACCATTCTCCTGGGTGTCCAAAGATGCTTATCTGCTTAAACTTTGAGATCATTATTTGCTCTGTGTATTAACATCAAGCCAGTTATTTTACATAAAACTGATACTCAATAAATGTTTGTTGAAATATGTAAACTGTTTTCTACATGTTCAGTTTTGTCTAAAGTGCAATCCATGGTGGCATTCTTTGGCATTTGATTTTGAGCCAGTCGTTCTGTAGCCTGTAACCTTTTATGAAAGCTATAATCACATTCAGCTCTGAGTTGGAACTTGGATGATCATGAGCCTGGAGAGCACTTTGAAATCAAACAGCTTTTTACACAGCTGCTGCACCGTCTTGTGAAATATTGCAGATATGGGGAATATGCAGTTGGAAAAAGCAGCCTCGAGCAGATGATGTATTGAAAATGCAGATAGCTCCCAAACAAGGTTAGGAAAAACATAGCCCGTATTTGCAAAGCATTTTCATCTAATCATGGTGGCTAGGAACACCTACAATGGTTGACAAAATGTTTCATCTCAAGTCATTAGACATACAGACACCAACCTGGGATAAACAAAATAGCTTCTCACATCAACATCTTAAGACAGCACTGGAAGATCTCAGGGACTACTCAGCTGACACATCCTTCTCAATGGGATCACAGGTTAACTATGCCATGGAGGTATGTCTCAGTTTTTGTTATGAATGACTGGGAAGTACTTGTCTTATACAGAGATGGCTCCTGCTTGTGTATCTGCATAGTCCTTGATGTCCACTTAAGTACATTATCTACAGCAGTGTTTTATTGTTGGTATTTTTTCCCCATGACTGCATATCATATCAGAATTTTCCACTGCTGGAAATAATGTCTAAAATGTGCTTTAAAGAAAATGTGCCATAGGACAGCAAAATTGAAAATGAGTTTGATAATAAAACTTGTAGAGAACATAGGTTTCTCAATCTACTCAAAGGTTAATAACACACATTGTAGGTTGCAAGAAATTCCATAATTAAAAATCTTTTTAATTTGATCCTGCTTAGTATCTACTTTTTTAAAAACCTTACTAATATTCCTTGAGCACAATTTCTGTTTACACATATTGTGAGATGCTACTCTGGAATGACACCCACAAATGCAGAGACTTTCCTGAAGATTTCAAGTTACTACTGCCTTTTCAATGACGTCAGAAAAATAAAAGGCTTTGGGGCTTCAGAGGGACTTTTGTATGTTGCTACAGGATTTGCAAATAGCTGGTTTTAATGGAAGAATCCATTATCTTCGCTCTGCTTCCATCTTCTGTATTTACTAAAGTTCTACTTCCATGTTCAACACAGAACTTGAAGGAATCTCTTGTATAAGACTGCCCCCCCCCCAAATCTGAGCCAGACAAAATTTTAATGCCTTAGAAGTTCTCCCTTGGTTAACAATTTTTACCACCACTCTTCATAATAAAAAATGTAGAAAGTCTGGAACAGCCAGGGGAAAGGCCAACTAGCCTAAAATCGCTCAGCCTGTACTTACTGGTCAGGCTCCCAATTTGCTTCTCCTGGACTTTACCAGGCAGGATACAGAGTTGAATTTTTCCTCACTCACTGGATTGTAGGGGATTTCCCTGCTCACCTGCCTAAAACTTTTCTATTCTTCAACTGTTAAAATGCAAAGTACTGTAAAACCATGCTTAATCACTATATACTGCAAAGTTTAAATTGTGGCTTAATTTTCTCCCCAAAAAACTTTATCAATTTATGACTGTTAATGCTAAACAACATGTAACTGCATAGAAACTCTGATGTTAAGTTTGTACTCAGCTGTTATATATATGACGGATGTTAATGTCAATCCTTCCACTGTTCCTGTACCACTCTGATTTAGGTTAAACAAAAACATGTTAGCTTGGGAGAAGCTGGTTGTGTATATGCTCAAACTAAGATGCCAAGGAAGTAATTACAGGATGTGGTTAAGAACTCGCATTTTCTAACAGATTGGTCACTCAATACCATGTTAATTAACTTCAAAAAATGTTATTGGCATTCAGTCATTATGCTCACTTGGTTTTAGAATTACTTAATAAATACCATTTTAATGCCTACCATGTTCTAATTCACATGACATACATTCAGAATACTAAGATAACCATGACATGGTCACTAACCTAAGAGAACTCAGAATGCTAAGAATAAAGAAGAAAGTTAAAAGTGAGGAAAATACATCCAAATGAATCAAAGAAGAAATGCTACAAAAATTAGAAAATATTCTGAGATGAATAAAAAGAAAGCCATAACACACTAAAATTTGAATATTTTTCCAAAACATTTCCTAGAGAGAAGTTAAAGGTGTCAATGCAATATTCTGAAATGGTAAGGGGCTGCCATGGTGGCTAAGCAGGTCAATCCTCCACCTGCAAGTGCTAACATCTCATATGGATGCTGGTCCATGTCCTTCTGCCTCACTTCCCATCCAGCTCCCTGCTGATGCCCTGGGAGAGAGTGAACGCAAAAATTCTTAGACCCTTGCACCCAGAAGAATCTCTGGCTCTGAGCTTTGTATCTGCTCAGATCCAGCCACTGAAGTCATTTTGAAAGCAAAGTAATGGTCACAGCTCTTTCTGTCTTTCCTTCTCTCTGTAATCTGCCTTCTAAGTAAAAATGAAATAAATATTCTTAAAAACCCAGATATATCTCAAATTATTAATTTAAGCTTTGACCTTAAGAATTGGGAAAAAACAAAGAAAGCCCAAAATAAGCAAAAGGAAAGAAATAACAAAGATTGAGGGTATAAATAATAGTGGTAGAAAAACAGAAAAATTCTATGAAATAAGTATATCTGTGTGTGTGTCTTTTCAAAAACATTTTTAAATGTTCAATTAGTAATTTTAATGTGTAGCAGTTAGTACTATGGCCCCAGAACTGTCTATGTTAAACTCCTGTGTCTGCAAATATGTCCACTTACGAAGGGATTCTGCACATACAATTAAGTTGAAAACTTGAGATAGTGCTAACTCTTCTTTCACAGGGCCCAATCCAATTGTGGAGGGTTGGGAAATGCACAGAGTTTTTCCCAGTATCTGTGCAACATATATTATTGAAGAATAGTCAGAGATAGGAGAGTACTTCAAAGTTCATGAAGTATATATTATGAAGAAAGTATACATGAAACTCAGACATTTTTGCACAAATATAAGCTTATTTCAATTTTGTTTTTCCACAACTTTTGGATTACAGTTGACTAGTATTGTTTCCTTTGAAAATGAAATGGAGGAGCTGAAATTGTAGCCCCACAGGTTAAACTTGCTTACAAGGCAGGTATCTTGTACCAGAGCTCAAGTTCATGCCACTATGCTTCTGCTCCAGCTTCTTGCTAACGTGCCCAGGAAGGCAGCAGCGTACGGCCTGTGTTTGAGTCCTGCCACACATACATAGGAAACTTAGATGGGGCTCCCAGCTTCAGCCTGGCCAAGGCCTTGTGGATATTTTGGTGTGAATCAGTGGATGAAAAATGTTTCTCTTTCTTTCTCCTTTTCAAATAAATAAATAAATCTGGGGGTGGGGAATAAAGAAAGGAGACAAATGAAAGAAACAATAAATCAAGAAATGTAGCCCCGCTCTAAAAGTTAAAAAAAATTAAAGATTACAACTCAAAATCTCCAGAAAAAAAAAAAGACCCTGCTCTTCTGACCCCTCAGTCCCTGAGACATCTGTGAGGTTCTAATCTACAGCACTGAAAGATAATGAATCTGTGTTTTCTAAACTATCAAGCATGTGGTAACAGAAACAAAAGAAAACTAGAAAGAACACTTCAAAATAAAACCTTACATCCAAGTGGTCTGCATTTTGACTGTAAAAATATTTAGGAATGAAATACCAAGTCCTGCAAGCCTTAGAAAAAGAGGAAAGAACATTTCCTAAGTGAAGTTAATATTGTACTGATACGAAAACAAGGCAAACATGTTGCCACAAGGAAAACTACAGACCAATATGTATTGTGAGTACAAATGTAAAACAACTTCAACCAAATAACACAAAATGGAATCTTGCAACATTAATTATTCACCATGAACAAATGAAATATTTCACCAGAACACACAATTGGTTTATGATTTCACTAATGCCCAATATAATCACCATATTAGGAGAAAAAAGAACAAAAATTACACTATCTCAAGAAAGCAAAAAATGTAACTGCAAAAAGATAATAATGTCTCAACATAAAAACATGAAAGTCAAGAGCAACTGTTTCAGGGCCTGGTATAATGGTTCAGTGGCTAAATATCTCCTTGCAATTGCTGGGGTCCAATATGGGTGACAGCTTGTGTCCTGGCTACTCTTCTTCCCATCCAAATACCTGCTTGTAGCCTGGGAAAGCAGAATAGAATGACCCAAAGCTTTGGAACTCCACACCCATGTGGAGACACAGAAGAATCTCTTAGTTTCTGAATTCAGATCGGCTCCAGGTGTTGTGGCCATGTGGGGAGTGAACCAGCAAACAGAATCTCTCTGCATCTTTCTCTCTGTATCTCCTTCTCTCTGTAAATCTGACTTTATAAAAATCAATGAAATTTTTTTAAAAAAAGAGCATTCTTTTCAACCTACTGAGAACTGAAACACTCATAGATAACTTCCTTTAGAGTTAAAAGTCGACTTCTTTACTGGTAAGGTTAGGAACAAGACAAGAAGTCCATACTTGCCACTTGTGATCAGTGTTGTATCAGAGATTTTAGACAAGGCAATCAGGCAAAGGAAGAAAAAAAGCATCTAAATGGAAAAGTGAAACTATCTCTAGTCACAAATGACTATAGTAAAATTAATTCACCAAAGTTGTAGAAAATGAGATTCATTTACCAAAATCAACTTTTTATGCTTAACAATAAATAAACTGAAAATGCCATTGAGATAATTTCATCTATAATTATATCAAAAAGAATGATTCACATTTATATTACATATATTGTATTAGTATTATATCAAAAAGCATGATTATGTCAACAGTTTAAGTGCAGAACAGTTTTAGGAGGGGTGTGCAGAGAAATCCTCAATACCCGCGTTTGAGTTATAAGCCAGTCTAGACTGCCCGAAAACAGCCAGGTTCAGCAAAATTATGCTTCAACACTATAAAATGCTAAATACTATAATGAAAATAGACACGAGACAGCTGAATAGTAATCCATAGCCATTTTAAGGTGTATAGAACCTGGTTGTATATAAACTAAAATTGAAATGTCAATGAAGAAGTCACAGGATGTGGTTGAGAACTTGCATTTTTTTCAACATATTGGTTACTCAGTACCATGTCAATTAATTTCATAACATTATAAATTGTTTCTGATGTTATGCTGTAGCTTTTAATTGATCAAGATGATACTTTGCTGGCTCTATTTTCAGACCAGAGATGGTCTCCCCAAGAAGCCGTTGAACTTATCTGAACAATAAGATGCTGGACTCTATGCTGGATATATACTTGCAATGAAAGAATCTCAACTGAACTTTAACTGTGGTAATGCAACAAGGTGGAGGAATCCACCATGGGGGGAGGGTTTGGGGAGGGGTGGGAGGAATCCCAGTGCCTGTAAAACTGTGTCATAATTAATGAAAAAAATCAAGCTAATCATATAATAAAAAATAAATAAATAGTAAAAAGTACTATAGTAATGACATAGGTGAACTCTGTGAGGGGAGAGGGATTTGGGGGAGGGGATAAGGGAAATCCCAGAGCCTATGGAACTGTATCATAAGATGATAATAATAAAAAGAAGTAAAAAAAAAAAGCATGATTAAAGTACTGTCTTTTCTCAGTTTTCCCTGACAGCTTCAGTTAACCATCATCAACCATGGCTGGAAAATATTAGAAGACAAATTCCATAAGGAAACAATTCATATGTTTTTAAATTGTACTCCATTCTCCCTACAGTGGTAAAACCTCACACTTACCTTCTGCATCCCTTTTTCTAGCATTTTGATGCTCTATATGCACCTGCCCATTCATCACTAGTGGCCAATGCAGTTGTGAGAGCAATGTTATAGCACTGCTGCAGCTGTGTTCAAATGATTCTTTCGTAAGATGCTATGACACAATGCCTACATCATTCAACTCCAACTTACCACACACTGTGTCTTCTCATATAACCAAACAAAGGAAAACACAGTTCGAAAGAGATCTCAGTCATGTAATTCCATTATACTACAGTTGCTCTATTTTATTGTCGTGTGGTTACTTCCATTCTGTGCTTAACTTATAAAGTAAGCCATATTTTAGGTTATATAGAAAAAACAGAGGATTCAGGACTACCTACTGTTTCAGTTGTTCACTGAGGGTCTGTATAGGTAGCACCCACTGATAATGAGGTACTAATGTGCACCGAAAACTACAAAATATTGTTGAAACAATTAATGACCTATTGAATGGAGAAAAATCATATGCCCACAGAATGAAACACAGCACCATGAAAATGGCACCAGGTTTCTTTTTCTGTGTTTCCTATATTTCAATTTAATTACTTAGAAGAAATTAGTATTTGTATAAAAAAAAAAACTGTCCACAAAAACCTTAATTCTTTTTCTTAAAATTTTCTCCTCTATTATTACACTTCCTATACTTATTTTATTATTTTTATTGGAAAGGCAGATTCACAGAGATAAGGAGACACAGAGGGAAAGACCTTTCATCCACTGATTTATTCCTCAAGTGGCCGCAATGGCCAGGGTCGAGTCAATCCTAAGCCAGGAGCCTGGAGCCTCTTCTGGGTCTCCCAAGTGGGTGCAAATTCCCAAGGCTTTGAGCCATCATGTACTCTTTTCCAGACCACAAGCAGGGAGCGGGGAGGGAGGTAGAACATCAGTGACAGGTGCCCATGTGCAATCCTAGCACATGCAAGGCCAGGATTTAGCCACTAGGCCACACTGTTGAGTTTCGATCCCATCATTTATCTCATATGCTCATTTTCATATTCACATGTCTTTTCATCATCCTGTTAGGATCAATGATTTTTCTGCAGATGGAGATTGCTAAATTCACCATTTTGAGCCTTCATAGAAGAAAGTTAACCTCTAAGTTACACATAAAATTTAAGATGTTTCTCTCTGAGTAAACACAAGACACTGCCAATTAGGAATTGAGTATTTGTGTCTCTACCAAAATTCTAGTGTTAAGGCCTAAACGTTCAGCATGATGGTATGAGGTTATGAGCAGGTAATTAGAATGAACTTAGGTCATGGTGTGAGGGGCTACCGCGATGGGATTGATGGAATATAAGGAAAAAGAAGAGAGGACAGCTTCTCTCAATGCACGCATGGAAGAAAAAGCACCAGAGGACACACCAAGAACCTTGGAAGCCAGAAGAAAGCACTTACCAGGATCTGAATCTGTAAGCCCCTGGACCGTGGATTTTCCAGATCTGCAAAACAAAAGTACACATCTATTGTTGCAGTCACTCAACCTATGGAATAGTATTTTGTTAAAACACTCAGACTGTACTACGACCCCATTAGAAATCATGTAGCGACAACTCTCAACCATTCTTTTCTCTATAAACTTCTGTTTTTTACAGTAACTAACAAGATCATTTCTCACTTTTTCCTATGGCATAGGATCAAAAGCAGGTTTGGACTTTAAGTTCTGAAACTCCTCCAGTACAGACCGGACTAAAACATTCATATATTATTACATTTTTAGTTTTTGAATTGAGATTTACCAGTGTTTCAGCTCCAAAGCTCACTGATAATAATAAAGATTTTATTTTTTTAAAATCAATTTTGAGAAATTCTGAAGTCTCTTTTACAGGTAAAGATTTCTCAGCATTTCAAGTTTTATTGTGTGGCTAATTTTTAATATACTTCGAATTAGCAGTAACTGTCAGTAAATGTGCAAATAATTTTATGAACTATCCCTACCTCCATATAGTTCAAATATTGTTTTTCTGCCACTACCCTCATTTTTCCACTACATGGGACCTTAGTGTATTTTTTTAACTGCAATAAATTCTCTGGCCCTGTGCTTTAGGTTGATAAAGAACATGATAAGCACAAAAAGTGTGGGAATAACTTTGATCACTGTTCCTGAGTCAGGATAGAAGACAACTGTTTAATTGTAAAGAAAAAAATGACTGTAAAAATAAACAACAAAGATATCTCAACCATCCCATCTTCCCTCTACCCCTAAGCCAAAGATGATTCCAGCACCTACGATGGTGAGCAAAATGAAGGGGAAATCAATGTGATAAAAATATAGCGCATCATAACTCACTGCAGTTAATTTTCAAAAATTAATAAAAATCACTCAACCAAGTGAATATGTTCCCAAGATTTCTCCCAAAGGGAAAACAAAGAATCTGAAGCAAGAGCCTTCCTAACTTCACAGTAAATCTAACTGAATAGATTGTGCAGTTTTGGAAAGAAAGAATCAAAACTCCTGCTTCTATATATCATACCCAGGGAAATGCTTCAAAAGATTATAATTTTTTTGTAATTAACCATTGTGATGCCCAATATAGGATTTCTTCTAATTAGGAGTTTTTCCCAAGCCTTGGTAGTGCTGAAAGCAGGCCTAGGTGAAGGGGTGGCACTGATGAGAGAGAAGACAAGTTCACTTTGGTGATTCTAATAATCACGATTTCAACAGCAGTCTAGGCCTAGTTACTAATTCAGTTAAACCCAAAGCTCTGTAAAACTGGGAAAAGCAATTAACTCTAAATTTATATACAATATGAGTCTCAAATAATTTATTTGTTCCCTTCACTCCTAATTGTAATAGTATTAGGTGTGTTTTCTAGGACTTAAAAAATTCATTTCACTAACCCTTTGTTGGGACATATTTCCTAGTCTTATAAAGAATCTATGGAATAAAATTATTTAGGTAAATCTGTAAAATCTGGACAATTTACAGCTCCCCTTTTCTCCAGTTTAACAACGTAAGCAAGCAGACTGGGAGTCATTTCTACTTCTGCTCTCCTGCATCACCCAAAATGAACAATTTACGTTTATTATATTACATTTTCCTATATCAAAGTGCTGGGCAGAAAATGATAAAATACTTAAAATCAGATTAACAGATTCAAGAGAAAAGTATCTGCATAGCAAAAGAAGCAGGAGCCTCATTCTATTTTCAGGCCCAAAACATTGCTGCACTCACCTATAACTTCACATGGAAAGCTTCAATAATGTGGCCATTTGAGGTAAATATTGAGTTTAAAAACAGCCTAGTACACCATCCTCATCACCATACCAACAATCTTATTTCAGAATCCACAGTGAAATTTTCGTATTATATTCACATTGGCCTGTTTGCATTCCTTTTTTGGGGTGGGGAGGGGGACAGAATCATTTCACAGTTGCTTGGTTTGACTTTAGGCAGATGTATAACAAGCAGCCCTTTATCTCCAGAAACGTTTGCATCTGTTATGGTTTGAACAGGAGTTGGTTCCCCACACTCACACAGACATTTAAATCCCAAAGTCTTATGCTAATAATTAATGGGTTAATGTCAATAGTTGATGGATTACAGGTTAGACAACTTAATTATTACATCTGGGAGGTGAGCCCAGTAGGAAGTCTTTAGGTCACTGGTCACTGCTCTCAGTTGGTAATCCTCAGGTGGTTATAAAAGCCAAACCTGCTTCCGGTCTCAGCACATGATCTTTTATTCACACATTTCCTGAAATGCTCATCAGATACCAGACTAAAGGAGCCACCTGATTTTGGATTTTGGATTTTGAATTTCCAACTTGTAAGACAAAATGAGCTTTCTTACTCCTGAAGAAGCTTCTAAGTATTTGTTGCAGAGGAAAAAATATCTAATATGCCATACTTAATCCAAATCCAAGGATATTGAGCAAAGTAAAGGGAAATATGAAACCTAGTGACTTCAAATTGTCATTGTGCAGTCTTGGAAATAATATTGTATTGATTTGTGCTTCAATTACTACAGCTTTTGTTGAGAAAAAAGTAAGAACATAAATGATAGAACAAATTTTTAAAATCACAAGTTACTTAGATGTCATCTGAATTTTGAAAATTGAACAACGCTATTAGTGGCAATACTCTAAACTGTACTTACACACTCTTGTATAGACTACAACGTTCCCACACTGAGCTGTCTACGCCTCCCTGATTATAAATCTCTTCCTTGCTCCTGCCATCCTCTTCATACTAGCAATTATACCAAAACATAAGATCCTTTTTCTAATCTATACTTCTATCACTCCTTCTTTGTAATTCATACTAAATAATTGGTATTTTTAGTCAATACATGTCAACTACATTCTACCTTTTTACACTATCCCAAACTATTCTAAATGGTTGAATGTTTTCACAATGTGTTATTAACTTGCATACTGACAGGCAGGTATTTGGTTCAATAGTTAAGAGAGCACCTGGAGACTCACATCTCATATAGAAAAGCCTAAGCTAAAATCCTGGTTCTGCTCCCAATTCCAGCTCCCTATTAATGTGTGCTCTGGAAGGCAACAGGTGATGGATGCATCAAGTACCAGACTGAGTTCTGGGCTTCTGACATATGCCGAAGTGAACCAGCGGGTGGAAGGTGTGTCTTTGTACTTCTCCCTTACACAGAATTTTATTTCAATGCATGTCAATGAAGAGTTTTCACAAACTTCCAATCTAGGAAGAAATTATGTATTTCATACTAACCTGATGTGTAAGTTCCCTGTCTTTTCCATTACGGGTCACACAGAATCATTATCCTGACATTTGTCAGTAGAGACTCCCAAATTCTCCATTTATAACTAAGCTCTTAAGGTACAAAGGAACATCAGCCCACATTTTCATCCTCTACTCCCTGTCTTAAACAATTTGAAGAAACTAAGGGAATTGGAGGAGTGATTATGAATTATTAAATTAGCAATTCAAAAGCACCAATAAGGTCTATAAATTGGAAAAATATGTAAAAATAAATTAAGAATTTGTGTCATGGAACTGAAGCACTGAAATCATAAGTAAATGTATCTTTGACCTTGACCTAAGTCAGATTTCCAGGTTTTCAATTACCTGACATCACTTTATGAATTTCAATGAAGTTCTGAAACCTTCCCCACTTTCTCCTGCTCAAAGTGTCATTCTCCTCTACGTTGTTTAAATCAATGTGAAGTTCCATTCAATCTTTCCATCTTTGGCAACTGTCTGAAAATTAAATATTTTACAAGATCTTAAGAAAAGAAAAAAGGTCGGGTCTGCTCTAAAAGTAAAGCAATTCTAGGCCAACACCATATTTTCACTTAAGAAAAGTGTAATAAAAATCTGCATCATGCCTGATGGCTGCATTGTGGCTAAGTGGTTAAGCTGCAGCCTACGAAAGGAACATCCCATATGAACGCCAGTTTGAGATCTGGCTGCTTTAATTCTGATCCAGCTCTCTGCTAATGTGCCTGGGAAAGCAGATCTGCCAAGTGCTTAGGCCCCTCCACCCACCTGGGAGACCTAGATGTAGGTCTGGGTTCCTTGGTTTAAACTGGCACAGCACCAGCTGTTGTGGCCATTTAGGGGAATGAACCAGCAGACAGAAGGTCTATCTGTTTCTCCCTTCTCTCTGTGTAACTTTACCTTTCACGGAGATTTTAAATCTTAATGTCCAAAAAAAAAAAAAAGAACATATTTTTAAATGTGCTCATGTCTTAAAGAATAACCTCTTATATTTATTTAATGTCCTGGTAAAATCGAACACTTTGTCCAAGTGTAGTAGTCAAATTGAAAATACAAATATTCAAAATGCTCAAGAATATAAATCTAAAATATATGGCATTTTCATTATTACTATGGCCTCTAGTACTCCATGTATTATGGGGCCAGAAGCCATTTCTGATATAGGGGAAAAAGTTGGTTGCAAATGAGATAATTATTAAAGTGGATATTGTAGTATAGCAAAAGCCACCCTCTAGGATGCCTTCTTTTCCTGTCAGAGAGCCTGACATCTAGTCCTGCCTCCACTTTCAAAAAAATCTTCTTGCCAATGTACCTAAGATGCCACAGATGATGACTCAGTTACAAGTATTCCTGCAACTCATGCGGGAGACCTAGATTAAAGCTCAAAGCACTGGTCCAGAACCAGTCATTGCAGACATTTGAGAAGTGAATCAACAGATGCATACATACATACATACATACTTTTAAAAAAGTAACTAAAACAAAATATTTTCATGCTACAAATGTATAATCCTAAGATTAAATCTAAAATTAACTGGAGCCTGTGCTATGGCACAGCCTGTATAGCCACTATCTGCAGTCCTGGCATCCCATATGGCTGCTGGTTCAAAACGTGGCAGCTCCAATTCTGATCCAGCTCTCTAATTAAGCATCTTGGAGGAAGTCTTTGGTCTTGTGCATCCACATGGGAGATCTGCAAGAAACTTCTGGTTCCTGGCTTCAAACTGTCCCAGTTCCAGCCACTGCAACCATTTAGGAAGTAAACTACTGGTTGGAAGATTTTGCTCTTTGAATCTGCATTTCAAATAAATTTTTAAATCTAAAAAAAATCATAAATAGTTCTTTAATATACCTATAAGAATGTTTCACTTCCTTTTCACCTAGACATATACACAAATTCACAACACAGCTTGAATAATTTGCTGAGGGTCAGTTATCATAGAAAATAAAATTAATTATTTATTAGAGAATATTCCTGGCAATTTCTATTTTACGGAGTTACTGTTAGCAAGAAAAAAAAAAGGTAGGATCCTGTGGTACACCTTATTTTTGCAGTGTTGCTGAACGACTGTGCTACTCAATATAACATATTAGGATCTCATCAACAATCACAGATGACTAATATTATATGGGTATCTAAACATCTTGGGAATCAAAATGTTAGTTCTTGAGGCTCTGGCATTGAAAATATTTCCCATTGTAGGAAACTGATTTTTTTTAATTGCTTTTAAACATGTCATTTGAAATTTGTCACCAGCTAGCCTTACTATAACATTCTCCACATGTTCATTTTTCTCCACTCCCACCATATTACCTTGCTCTTTATCTGCAGAGTTTACAGGTCAAAAAATGTCCTAACTCAACAATAATAATCTGTGCTCATCATTATTTCCTCATGGCATCTGACCTCATTCAAGTATAATTATTTAATTGAAGATGTGTTGAATACTCACAATGGCATAATTAAGAAGTACCATTAAATTTGCAGTATTTCATAATTATTGTGTAATGTTGGTTTCCTGAGGTCACTGTTGTCATAGGCAAAATCTCCTTCAGCTCATTCAACACTTTGTCAGTGCCCTTGTAATTCTAGCACATAAAATGCAATTATAGATAAAACCCCTCCTGAGATCAGTTTTTCATTGTCTCTCTAAACTACATTTTCTTCATGCATTAAATCAAATCCTGGGACATCTCAAAACATTAGCTGCAGCTTGGACTTTTGTTTCTGTATGTCAAAGTGACCAATTTATAGTCTCATGTTAATACTTCTGAGTTCCAGTCAATTCTCTTAAAATATTTACAGTTAAAGTAACATTTCAAAATGATCCTTTATGTGTTAATAGGTAATCAATAAACATAAATTCAAAATTTGTACAAAATAGATTGTTTATAAATTAGCTAAGTTGTAGACTATTTTCAAATCTTATACTTTGAACACTTTAAAATATTTTACTTCCCCTTTATATGCATGCTGCTATCAATTTTGTGGCTTTTGGCTATAATGCTGTGTTGATTTTCATCTAATCCCCTGTAATAACTGTTTTATCTTCTTGTTACAAGCCATCTGGCCTTTGAATTTTTAGTTATCATCCCATAATATCAGCCTCACACAATATTACTTTGTTTTTAGTAATTTGTTTTTCTCTCAATAAAATGATTTTAATAGGAACAGGTGGAACAAAATGGTGATCTTTAGCTTTTGCATTCAAATTATATTTAAGTCTTCAGTAACTGTTTCACAATTTTCAAAAATACTGGTTTTGTTTTGAAATATTATCACTTTAAAATTAAAATATTTTTATAACTTTCCACCTCTCTTATTCTTTGTTATTTCTTTCCTTCTACCAACATTTACAGAAGACTAATTTTGTACTGGTAACATAGTGTCTGTTGATGATCTAGCAGTAACCACTACGTGGATCTTAGCCTTTCTAACTTCGGAATGCTTTCTTTCATTTCTTACACTCCAACACATTTTAACCTAATTATTTATTTTTATTTGAAAGGTATAGAGAATAAGAAACAGGCTTGTGAGAATCATACATTCATAGAGAGAGAAAGGGGGGAGAGAGGGAGAGAGGAGGAGAGAGAGACAGAGAGGGAGGAAGGGACAGAGGGAGGGAGAGAGGAAGAGGGAGAGAGAGAGGAAAGAAAAGAGATTGAGAGAGAGAGAATCTTTTATCTCTAGTTAACTTTACCCAAAAAGCCAGACTAGGGCCACGTCAAAGACATAAGTGCCAAACTCAATATGGGTCTCCCATATGGATGACAAGGACCTAACAAATAAGCCATTACTTGCTGCCTGCCACTGGACATATTACCAGAAAGCTAGACACAGAACTTTCTGTTAAATTGGTCATGTTTACATCCTAAGTGATGTCTTAAGTGTTGCATCAAACATCTATTCTCCATTACATATTTAAAATACAGATAAATATGAGATAATAGGTCTAGGTCAGATCATATTAGTTCTCCATATCTAGGTATCCCTGATATTTTCTATTTACATTGTATATGGGGATATTACTTACACTGATTTCCTTTCTCTTTCTAATATTTAAGTATGACATCTAGTCATCATTATCAGACTAGACCTGGGTGAGTAAGTTGAGAAAGCCCAGAGATTTGTAGTTCCACCTTAAATACAAGAATCATTCCAAGAACCCCAATTGGATTCCTGAAACTAAAGACAGCACTGGGTCATATGTAAGATAGATAGAAAGATAGATAGATAGATAGATAGATAGATAGATAGATAGATAGATAGATAGATAGATAGAAATGTCATATACATATATATGATAAAGTTTTATTTATAAACTAGGCAGAGTAAAAAATGAACAACAACTAAAAAAGAAAAGCAGTTATAAAAATTAGGTGAACCTCTCTGTTTCTTTCTCTTTTTCTCAAAATATCTTATTATACTATATGCAACCTTATCTTTCTTGTGATGATTCAAGGTAACAATTTTAGGTAACTAAATGAATTATGGTGAATGGCATATCTCTTTTGAAACAAACTTAGGTTATATGAACACAAGCACTGTAGTACCACCGCAATCAATCAGTCAAGCCAGGCACTAAGTGAATAATGGAGGATATGCAACACACACACCTTAGATAAAGGGATGATTTACATCCCAGGAGGGAGGCAGCAGGATAGTGTGTGTTTTATCCTGGTAGCAGATATGGTTTGTTATTTAAAATTTTTGAATTATAAGTTATTCGAATTTTTCAATTCATATTTTTAGGCCAAATTTTATGTTAGTGACTGAAATAGTTTAAAACTGCAGATAAAATGGAAGCCACTCTACTGCAAATATTATCTCTATTATTCCTATGACAGAAATTCAAATGTCTATGAGATTCAAGTTCACTATATTTATTTGTCACAAAGAAGGTGCACTGTGAAAGATTTTGTGTTGCCACCTGCACACCAAAGGACATTGCTTTCACACAAAACAATAATTGCTGCTCTAACGTTGCTTCTGAGATCCTATATGTTCCCAAAAAATGGGAATTCCTTTTACTTTCTTGCTCAAAGATGAACTAGAGGCTAAAGGCATCCATAACTTAGTTACTGAAAAATGTATCTTCTTTCCTGCAGACGATAAATCATCTATGAGTGGCATATTTTTCTGTACAATGATGGAAATGGAATAGTGATTTCCGCCTTACCCAGAAATCCTGGACAAGAGCAGGAAAGCAGTTTGGGTTGTTCTGGCAGTCAGAACAACCAGCTGTTGACTGGAGTTCCACAGAGCTAGCTGGGATGTCAGCAGCTGATGCTAGCATCTGCGTTATGAATGGTATCTCAGGATAAAATTCTCCTCTAGTTTCCTGGCTGATGCCAGGAAGATGAAATCATGGCTCTTACTGCCTAAATAATCTGCTGGAATATGCTGGAACTGCTTAAGTAAGTAGGAGATTTGTGAGCATCTCTGATTTTCAATTCAGGTTTGAAATGCAAACTCAACACCCAAGAAATAGTGACTCAGCGAGAAAAACATCCTTAATTGTGTCACAGACCTAAAGTTACTTTAACTCTGAAGAAAGAACACTTTAGAGGTTTTAGCTTTCTGAGCTTTCATCTGTCCTTGATCGCTTTTTCCAATCAGAAATGGAAAGGCAGGAATCTTTGACTTCTACTATCTGGAATACAGTATTCAGGGGATAAACAGGAGGAAATCATTCTTTTCATTAGCAATAGCTGTTTAAATTTCAGAGATTATACTAAAAGATGCTTCCTTGCTCTTTTGACAGCATTTTATTTCTTTCAATTACTGCTTTTGTATATTATAACAGATCAGAGCTTGGTTTCACTTAAAGGAAGAAAAAAAGAAAACACAGGCTAGGGATGCTCTACTCACAAGATGTTGAAAACAATGACTGCTAATAGGACATGTCTAAAACTGGAGCAGGAAATGAATAGGTGAATTAAGCCACCATATGCCCAGTCCATTAAGTAAAGTCCTGGTACATTAGCAAGTGCTTATCCGGCTTAAAGAGAAAATGCTTTTCCCAAGCATGCAAACAAATGAAAAAAATTAAATCAGACATTGATGACTATTTACTGACAGTCAAAATGCTTAAAGCTACTGTATAAACAGATGACTTCAGTGAAAGTGATATAATTTTACATTTTTGAAAAATTTTTCTTACTTCAAGACCTTGTAGAAAAGCTTATCCCCACAGAGTCTCAAATACATATGTATTAGAAACACACACCCCTAAAATGTCTACAAAATAAATTTAAAATATCAATTTATTTTGATGCAAAAAATCACATGCATGCATTTTTTCATTGTACATATTTCCTATGGACACTTCAGTTTTGTTTATATAAGATTATTTAGTTCATCGTATTTTTCTGAAGCAGGGGCTACTAATATTACAAAATCAGAGATTTGGATTCATGACAATGATCACAGTCTCAGTAAAGAAGAAGCATGCATAATTACATACCAAATCATATTAAAATATACACATCTTTTTACTGTAAATATATTAATTTTGTGGACATTTTAGAGATGCTTTATATGATTATAAAATTTTCCCCTAAATAAATTTTTTGATTGCGTTCAAAAGCCATTCTGACATATTCCTGAGAAATACATACATGGTTTCTAATCAATACAACTACACTTTATTGCTAAATTACAAACTCCTCAGAATAGATATATCATATTTTTTGGACAAAACTATGGTAAACTAAATAAATGCTATCATATTCTGGAATTTTACATTTTATGGAAAACATGATTAAAGGATCAATTCTGCAAAAAAAAAAAAAAAAAACTCCATAGATCTCTTTAAAAAGACATTTTTAATGCAAGAAATACCTAAAGGTATAGTAATACTAGGGATGTAGCCAGTGAAACCTCCATCTGGGACATTGCTATCCCATAGAGCTTCCCATTTGAGACCTGGCTGCTCTATTTACACGCTAGCTACTTGCTTATATTTTGTATCTGTCAATCTTAAACTACTGCAGAACCAAGCTCCCAGAAGCCAGCTGGCAGCCCAGTTTAAAGAAGTAACAGCCTACAGAATTGTGCAAAGAGCTTATTGGTCATCTCCACAGGCATGCCACAAAGTATCCCATGGCATGTGACAAGGTCTTAGGAACAATCAAAAGAAGTCTACACACAGAAAGAGTTAAGTAGCAACCTGGGAACAACTCTCTTGGCTTTGTGGCACTAACTTCTTGTTCAACTTATTTGTTATAATTTGTGTAATATGCTGTTGGGTTTTCTGACTGTATAATGAATTCATCTGAGGATTTTCGGAATATATTCATATCCTTCAATTAGTTGAACAATTGAAAAAGTTATTCCTCAAAGAATGAATTTGATAGAAAATTTTACTTGTTGGCCTTTCATCAAAAACACCATTGCAATTTCAAAGAAATTGTTTGAAGCAATCAGTTAAATATTTGAATTTTATATATGCTTCTTTTTCTTTTTCTTGGTTGCTCAAGGGAAGTCTGGCTACAGTATCCTGCTGCTTTGAAATGAACAGAAGCAAGAGAATATAAAGATAATTTAACTTTAAATAAACCTACTGCTCAACAATGCTCAGCAGTCATAAATGAATACATATTTTAGGAATCCTGAATACTTTATCAGAAGCATTGCTCTTCTTAACCTATTTCAGAAGCATTGTACTTAATGTAATTCCAAATGAGGTACAGTTAAAGTTCTCACCAGAATCAGTTTGCCTAATCACCAGAATCAGTATGAACTTAAGCCAAAACCCTAAGAAAAGGTCAATGTCAATACAATCATCATTGCATTGCCATAGAGACTAAAAAAATCCCTGGCATTTTGTTTGTATGCATGTAAACTGGAAATACATGTAATGTAGGATTATCTAATTGACCAGAAAGGTTCAAGTATTTAGGGCTACTACTGGGCTATTGGATAACTATGTTTCCTTTTTTAAGGATGAACTAATTCACTTGAGTTGGAGTTACACAGACAGAGAAAGAGAGAGAGAGAGAGAGAGAGAGAGAGATGTTTCACCTGCTGGTTCACTCCCTTGATGGTCACAATGGATATGGCTGGGTCAGGTCAAAGCCAGGAGCTTCATCTGGGTCTCCCCACACGGGTGTCCTGGGATCAACGATTTGGGTCACCAACTGCTTCCTTTGTCATGCCATTAGCAGGGATGTGGCTCAAAAGTGGAGCTGTGGGACACCAACTCATTACTCACATGGGATGCCAGCATTGCAGGAAGTGTTCTGCTGGCTATTCCACAACATGCCATTCCTAACAATTATGTGTCTATTTCAAATTCTCTTCCTTTTGGTTCTCTGAATATTGGTATGATTGACAAGGAGAACTCAAAGGGATCTCATGATTTCTACAGCACTGTGCATCAGATAATAGGTCTATGCTTTTTAATTTGTAGTTGATAGAAAAACTGTAGTTTTGAGGCATCTGTTAATTCAAGTAAAAATTAATCAGGAAGTACATCTCCCCATTCATTTGTCAGGGCTGATAAACACTGAGCAGTAGTGGTTAAGGATGAAGGCTCTCACTTAAATCCTAGTTCACCACTTATGCATCATGCTACCTGAATTAAAATGCTTAAATGTCCTTTCTATTTTCAGGATCAGCATCACAAAAGTGAATAGACTCACAGAATTTACAACCTCGAGATCTCAGAGAATTACAATTCCGTTCTTATTGTGTACAATGAGGACATGAACAAAAAAATAAAGCTCTCAAAAATCATTACTTCCAATTATATAATCTTTACTACATATATTCTTACTAAGCTAAGAGGTCAGGATGCATTAATATGTGATACAATGCTAAACGCAATAAACATGGTCTAGTTAGGGAAGTAAGAATAAATTGTTAGAATGTTGATGATAAACACACTCATGGGACCTTAAAGACCTTTCACACAAGCAGGAGCTGAAAGGAAAGCTCTCTAGCAGAAGATAGTGTCTAGGCTAATTTTCAAAGTATAAAGGAATGATTTTTGAAGTTTCAGATGAGTTTTATTTAATTAGATCTTTTGTTGCTACCCGAGGAATTAGCCCCATTTTCCAACCTCTTTCTTGCTCTTTGATTCACTTATATTTTCAACATTTGAAAGGGTAGAATGTATAAGAGATAATAAACCTCACTAAAAACTGATTATAATAATAAATTGTGTTCTCTTTGATAAAATTTCCAAGAACTATTAGTGATAGGCTTTCTTAAGCTTTCAAAGTGCCAAATATATTCATAAGTACAATTCTATGAAAAGTGGTCTAAAGTAAACATTCTAATAAAATCTAAGGGAAAAAATATCTTTGGGAAAGACAGAAAATTTCTGTTGAATGTCAATAGTTCTGAAAGACAAGGAAAGCTTTTAAGTAAACATTCAAGGAAAAACAGTTCTTCTATTTTCTAAGTTCTTGTAAGTATAGGAGAAAAACAAAGTAGCTGATTTCTTGATTCCCAAGAATACCACTCCTTTACTATATAATTTACTGAATTTCTTCAATTCTATAAATTAATGAGGTCATCAGATTGCTAAAAAAAAAAAAGCAAAAAACAAAAAACAAAAAGCAGTAAGTGATAATTGCCATATCTTGTGACTTGAGCAAACCAAAGACATCCAAAGAAAGCAAATGAATGCAAATGGAGGTTATATAAAACTTGCCTATCATGGTTCTCTCTCTTACATTCTCACTGATGAATATTCTTCTTTTACAAAATCCCTAGTTATTATTTAGAATTAAAATTAAAGCAAGACACCGATAATTTTTTTTTGTCAAAAGGAGAAGAGGACAGAAAAAACAAATGGTGGCTAAAAAATGCTCATCTCTGAACTTCTGTATTTAAGCTCAGCAAAAAAGTACACTAAAACAAAAAGTTTGACCTGTTGTATTACATTTTCATGATCTCTTTTCAAGAGAGAAGAATTCCCACAACTTAGTCAGTTATCAAAAATGATGGAACACAGTGTCAGAGGCAAAATCTATTCTCTGTACAGAGCATCTGTAAAGTATAGAATGACATTTGTTTTCATTTTACAAATAGGTTTTCTAAAATATATTTAAATGTCATTCTGCTTCAACAGTGACTGAAGAACTCTTGAGATTCTATGAATTATTCTTTCCTAGCAAAGAACATAGAGTGGGGAAGGGAGGCAAAAATAAATATCAAGGAGAATTCCATAAGACTTCAAAATCCATATGGGAAAAAAATGAGAGAAAGTTAATAGGAATATATATATATATAATGAAAGACCTAAAAGAAAACAACTTTGAGAAAAGTTATTTAAACATAACTTACATTTTAAAAGAAAAAAAAATCCAACATTCGAGTTAAGTCTCTCTCGAAGGACTATGTCAAATACTACCACAACACATATGTTTTTAAATTAACACTACTTTTACACTCAAGAACTTACAAAACAAATATTATGGCTTAAAAACCAAAATATATCATACTTCTCCCGGGGAGACTGGAGGAAGCTGGAAGCTTTGGCATATGTAGGTTCAAAGTTAAAGTGGAATAGCTACATTTACGTCATTGGTGGTGAGCATAGCCTTGGGAGAAAAGTGAAAATGGGAGAATAGCTTTTTTTGCAGTTAGTGGGAAATGTGATAGAAGGGTTAGGTCTTGGAAAAGCCATGAATGTGGAACACAATAAAATAGCCAGATTCAACGATTTCTTCTCTAATTTCAAATGTCAAGGGCTGTGGCTTAAGCAAGAAATTGGTTGGATGAAAAGGTCAGAGGCTCAAGGTGACTTTAGAGAAAAACACATCACTATCTGGGCCTTACAAGTCAAGAAACAGATTTTGTCATCCTGACTCACAACTTAATCAAATTTGCATAGATTGTCTTGAGAACTAATCTTAAGAAAACAACAGAAACAAACAATTCATAAGAGGTATAAACCACAAACACATGAAAATGAGTTTACCACCATAGTAATCCACCAGTCGAAATTCTAAAACCAAGAGGCACAAGTATTAATTTGCACATATTTAAAAATATGAGTAACATTACAATTAAATTTTTTTTAATATTTCTGGACATAAACATTTTCATGCATTCCTTTTTGGAAGAATACATTAGAATAAGTATTCAGTAAGGCAATATAACTAAAAACCTCAAAATCCTTACTTGAATATGTTTGGCTTTCATCCAGTAAACCACCTTGTTAAAATTAATTGGTAGGTATACAAAGTTTCTATATAAGAATATTTTTCAAAGTATTTCCAAAAGAGCAAGAAATAAAAACAACCCAAGCTTGAAAATGATGGTTTGGGAATAGTCTAGGGAAGCAGAACCGAGAAAACAATGATGTTTTATCGGTGAGTTCAATTTATTTGAACTACCCTGTTTGAGAGGACATTGTCTGAACAAAGGCAGATGGTCTGCTATGAAAGTGTAGAGGAAGCAGATCCGGTATCCAGGGGTCTTAGTTAAAGAAGGCAATGCTGGACATCACGGTTACGTCCAAAATATCTACTTAGGGAGGAAGTTTCAGGAAGTTATCTTAGAATCATTTTACGGAAGCTTCTTATACTTTTTTTCTCTAATCCAAAATCTAACAAATTGTTGATAATGTTTCTTTGTTGTTGTTGTTTTCTAAATATTAATATCCTTTCTGGTCTCTTGCAAATTATAAGTCATTAGTCAGAGCCTTCCTTTAAATTTATTTGAGCACTACTTTAATCCATCTTTGTTTTAAATTTGAAATATAGAGTGGAATAGCATGGCATAATAGGTTAAGCTACTGCTGGTAATGTTAATATCCTACATTAAAGTTCAAGTCCCAACTAATCCACTTCCAATCCAGCTCCCTTTTAATCTGCCTGGGAATACAAGGGAAAACACTCCACGTGCTTGGGCCCCTACAACACTTGTGAGACACCAAGATACAGTCCCGGGTTCCTAATTTCAACTTGGACCAGCCCCATCCATTGTAGCCATTTGTTACTCTATCAGCTGTGACTAAACCTGTACAAATCTTAAAAATATAAAATCTTTAAATGTTAGAATACTTTTAGGCATTGTCTTAAAATATTTATTTATTTGAAAAATCAGAACTGCAGAATGAGAGAGAAAGAGAGAGAGGAAGAGATATCTTCCATCTGCTGACTCACCCCCTAGATGGCTGCAATGACCAGAGTTAGGCAAGGCCCAAGCCAGGAGCCAGGATCTTCTTTCAGATCCCTTGCTTGAGCAGCAGAACACCATGCACTTTGGCCATATTTTGCTGCTTTTCCCCAGGTCATTAACATGTAACCTGATCTAAAGTGGAGCAGCCCCAATATGAACCAGCACTGATATGCAATGCTGGTATCACAGGTGGCATATCTAGTAAAATAGTAGCAACAAACTATAGACTAAATTACTTTCTTAATAATGCAAATATCTAAAAGAAGGGGAGTGAGAAGTTCAGGAATATTAACCAAAAAAGAGAAAAACTTGCTTTGGTATCTATTTTTAATATTTTATTTATTATTTTATTTTCCTTATTTCAGGGACAAAGAGCACCATCTACTAGTTCACTACACAAAATCTTTTCTAAAGTGTGAGATTTGGCTGGAGCCAGAAGCTAGGAACCCTTCCAGGACTGCCACAAGAGTAGCAGGAACACAATGACCTGAATCATGACTGCTACCTCTTAGAATCTGCATCAGGGGAAACCAAAATCAGAAGCCAAGAACCTGAAGCTGGAAATTTGGTACTCCAATATGGGATGTGGGTGTCTTAACCTCCAGGATTAATATCCACCTCCTGAGGTTCTTTCTTTCTTTAAATATTTCTAATTTATACAAACAGAACAAATGTTATGTGCTACACACATAAAACTTGAAGAGCATAGGGATGATTCTTGCCTTACCCTTTCTAACTCCACTGTTCCATATCCACTCTGGCCCTCATAAGCATCAGGGGATGCTGGAGCTTAACCCAGTTTGGCCCGCCTCCAAACCAAGCCCACATACACACTTTGCCCAGCCTGATATGCTCGTAGGCCTGACTCTCGCACTCACCAGTAGGACCCTACCAGGATCATTTCCAGTCCCAGGGCTTGCACATGCTGGCTGCTGCTTGTCCCAGCCTGGCATGGCACACCTGCAGTCTCAGCTCTCACTGGTGGATGCTGCAGGCTAGCCCAGCTGGGAGCAGCCTACACCATGTCCTATCTTGCGCGCAAGTGGGTACCAAAGCCTTGCCCAGTCTGGCTTGGTCCCAGCCCCAGCCCATTACAAACGCTGATGATTGCCTTGACCGGCATGTCCTGCCCCCAGCTCAGGTTCTTGTGCTCCCCAGAAGAGTAGCCATCTACCAGACCTAGATCTTACATTGGTAGACAGGAGCAGCAGCTTGACTTGGCATGGATTGCCCTCAGTCTCAGCCTTTGCATGTGTTGGGTGCTGATGCAGCCTGGCCCCACTCAGCCTCCTACTGGCCTCAGCTCCCACGAGTATTATGTGGGTCCCTGTCAGATGCCTTCTGTGGCCCAGCCAACCCATTTCTTAACTGGAGAGATTATTTTATTGTCATTGAGTTTTTTGAGGTTATTTTACACTCTGGACATTATATTTTATTGGATGCATAGTTTACAAATATTTTCTGCCATTCAGTTGCCTCTTTTGTTGAGTGTTTCCTTTGCTGTACACAAACTTCTTACCTTGTTGTAATCCCAATCATCTATTTTTGCCTTTATTGCTAATGTTTCTAGAATCTACACTAGAAGGCCTTGCTTATGTCAATGTCTTAAAGCATTTGTTCTGTTTTCCTCTGGCAATTTGATGATGACCAGTCTTAGATTTAGATCCCTGATCCATTGCAATTTAATTCTTGTCTATGGTGTAAGGCGTGTGGGGGGTCTTATTTCATGCTTCTACATGTCAATACACAGTGTACTCAACACCACTTGTCAGAAAAGCTGTCTTTCCTTTAGGGATACGTTTGGCTCATTTGTCAAAGACTCGCACATCCTGGATCTATGGATTAACTTTTGGGGTTAACTATTCTTTTCCACTGCTCTACTTGTCTTCTTTATAGCAGTATCAAGCTGTTTGCTAAGATATTTTGAAATTTGATATTGGAATGCCTCCAGATTTAGGATTGCTTTAGCTATTCAGTGTCCCTTGTTTCATATAAATTTTAGGATTTTTATTTTCTTCTGGTTCAGAGAAGAACACTTTTAGTATTTACTGGAATCATTTGGGGTAGTATAGATACTTGATAATATTAATTCTTCCAATCAATGAACATGGAAGATCTTTTACATCTGTGTCTGTGTGTATGTGATTGTGTGTGTGTTCTTTTTCTTTAATGTTTTATAATTCTTATTGTAGAGATCTTTAATATTGTTGATTAAATTATCTCAATGTATTTAAATATTTATATAGATACTAGGAATATACTGATCTTACAAGTTCTTTCTCAGCCACTGCAGCTTTTGTGTGTTGACTTTCTATATTTCAATTTTGCCAACTTCTGAATTCCAAGAAATTTGTTAGTGTAATTTTTTGTATCCCCTCTATATAAGATATGTTATCTGAAAATAGGAATAATTTGACTTCCTCCTTTCTTATTGGTACAACTTTGATTTCTTTTTCTTTTCCAGTAGATATGGCTAAAAATTCCAGAACTATCCTGAAGAGCAATGGTAAGAGTGGATATCCTTATCTGGCACTACAACTTAGTACAAATCCTTCCAGCTTTTCCACATTTAGTATGATACTGGTTGTGGGTTTGTCATATATTGTCTTTATTCTGTTGAGGTAGTTCTTTTATACTCAATTGCCTAAAGCATTTATCCTGAAAGGATGTTGTATTTCATCAAATGCTTTGTCTACATCCATAATCATATGACTTTCATTTTTCAGTTTATAAATGGTGTATCACATTTACTGATTTGCATACTTTGAACCATCTCTGTAGCCAGGGATAAATCTCATTTTGTTTGGTGAATGATGTTTTTGATGTGTTTTTGCATTCGGTTAACTAGTAATTTGTTGTGGAATTTTTGCATCTATATTCATCAGGGTCATTAGCTTATACTTCTTCCTTGTTGTATCTTTTCTGGTTTGGGAAGTAACGTGATGATGGCCAAATTGGATTCTATTATTGCATTAGGTAACTGGAAAAAAAATCCGAAAGTTTCTAATATAACTCTTAGAAAAAGTTGCGGGGAAAAATACAGTCTTCATTTATTGCTTGTTAGCTCTTTGATGGAATTTATTTATATATTAAAAAGACTCAGGATGATATGCCAAAATTATGAAGAAATAAATTGTGCCTATAAATAGTCCAAGAATTTTCCATACAGGTATGTGAATGAATATATTAACACATATGAAATATGGACTACAAAATTATCATTGCAGCAACCTATAAACTCACTTACAAATTGAGATATATTCTGAACAGAATCAGTTTTTAAAAGAATAAAAGTTTATTTTTGATAGTTAGAATCAGTAATCAACTCATCTGTATTTGCTATATTTGTCCTTCATAAACAGAATGTATGTTCCTATCCCACTGATATTTTTACTCCTAGGAGTTCCTTTGATCACTGGATATAAGCAGATATGAAAAAGGACAAAAAGTATTCCTAGCATTATAGGAGGCTTGTGATGAATGAATCTGTAATGCAGATTTTATGAGTTTTCTGAGGCTGTGACAACAAAGCACCACTAACTAGTGGGCTTAACAAAAACAGACTGCCTCATGTTTTTTTAGGATTGCTCCTAAGGACTGCAAGGCAGAATCTGCTCCATGCATGGCCTTACACAATCACCATCCTGGAAATTATCTTTCTCTTTACTTGGTTGACTCTCAGGCTGTATATGTCTTTACAAATTATCCTTTTGTATAGAGACACAGTGATATTAATTGGGGTCCCTCACTCTGCTACTATGACCTCAGTTCCTCTTAAATGATTATCTTTGCAATTATCCAATTTCTGAATAAGGTCACCTTCTGAGGTGCTGGGGGTTAGGTTTCTGACATATGAATGGGAGGACACAACTTAGCCTGCACTAACACACAGAACTAGGACAACAATTAAGCATGGAAGGAGAAATACAGTTGGATTGTTTTATAGCAAGATTATCTAAGTAAGCCAAAGTGTTTAAACATATAAGTAAGCCAAAGTGTTTAAACATAAAATATTCATAAATAAGCATTATAAATTTCCTCTTTGAGCTCAGAAAAGGAAAATAATTCCTTTTTGAAATTTATTTTTACTAACTTTTATTTAAATAAAATGACCATATTTCATGTATTTCATATACAGACTTAAGAGCATAATAAAATGTTTTCTTAAATAAGGTAAAAATATTAAAAGTTATCAAATAAAAAAAAACTCCCTATGTTTTACTGCATTAAAATTCAGAATAGTCATCAAAATACACAGCAAGAAAATGAAATACCAATTCTAAAATGTTAATAAAAGATGTTTTGATTATTCCTCAAAGTTCATTAGAAAAAGGCAAACAGCTAAATATAAAACTGGACAGAATCACAAATGGGTAATTCAAAAGTGGTATACAATAAATAATAAATACATTAAAAGTTGTTCAATAAATTCTACAATTGATGCAAATTATGATAGTAGCAAATTCTCAAAAATCTAAACAACATGAGAAATCCAAGTTCAGATAAAGATTAGGATCAATACAAACATTTATAGACTTCAAGACTACATGTGAATTCCATAAACTAGTAGCATCTGCTATTTGGTCTATACTTAGAAAACACCTTAGGAGACACTTAGAATTTTCATAGATAATCACCATAATAACTGCCACCAACAAAAATATAGAAATAATTCAAATAAGGAACCAGCATTGTAGATGGCAAGTAAAGCTACTCCCTCCACAAGTGGCAGAAGCATTTGGCCCCTGACATCCATGTGGGAGATCCAAATGAAGCTATTTTAAAATGAAAGATTCTCTCTCTCTCTTTCTCTTCCCCCTGCTCTCTCCTTCTCCCTCTAACTCTTTCAAAATAAAAATAACTCAAGCATCCAAGAAGATTGCTTATATAAAAATGAAATATTTCTAATATTTTAAATGAATTAATGAAAAAAGTAATCAACTAACTCAAAAAGGATAAATGGAAATAAATTAATGTCAATGAAATCAAACCACAAAAAGATAAATCCTCTTGAATTTTGGAAATAACAAAATGAGAAAGATAAATAATAAATTGTATAAAAATCTGTACATGTATGTTAGAAACAGGAAATATACTTGATCATGCACAGGATATTTTAGGTGGTGAATGAAGAGGCAGGAAATAAAGCTAAATGGTTGAATAGTCTAGCCTCATCTCATAATTATAGTGTAAAATTCTAATATCTATGTCACAAAAATGGCACCACATATTCTGAAAAAAAAACATGGCTCAATGCTTTTTATTGGCATTGACTTAATAATTGTTTAAAGTTATGGTGCTAAAATCCCTAAAATCCCTATCTTAAATTTTATCTACAATGTGTGAATTAATTACCAATTCAGCCACTCAGTTTAATATGTTCACTTGTTTTTCTCAAATATTATTTACTGAATTTACGAAGGAAATGATAATTCTTATTTTCCCACAGTTCTTTAGGAAACATACCTAATAAATAAATACTCATCTCTTAAAAACTTTTAGCTTTCTCTTAGAAGAAATATGCACATGAATCTACGTATAAAGCACATTGCAACAGCTAACTTCTGAGAACCTTGTCAAATTTCCACCAGTAGAGGAATAAATTTGCTCTACACATCAGTGATTTAAATAAAATGTAGAAAGCAGTTTTAATAAAATTAGCAATTTATTTCACAGAATGAACATGCATAGTTAAAGGTATTAACAAGTTTGAAATCCACAGGGCAGCTTGCAGAACTCAGGCAGAGGCTAACACTGAAGCCTTATGGAAGAATGGATTCTAGAAAATTAAACTTTTACTCTAAGGTCTGGTGTGAGAGACTAGTGGCTAAAGCCCGTGCCTTGCAAACGCCAGGATCCCATATGAGCACCAGTTCGTAAACCAACGACCCCACCTCCCATTCAGCTCCCTGCTTGTAGCCTGGGAAAGCAGTCAAGGACGGCTCAAAGTCTTGGGATCCTGTACACACGGGAAACATGGAAGAAGTTCCTGCCTCCTGGCTTCGGACTGGAACAGCACCGGATGTTGCAGTCACCTGGGGAGTGAATCATCAGATGGAAGATCTTCCTCTCTGTCTCTCCTTCTCTCTGTATATCTGACTTTCCAATAAAAACAAATCTTTAAACTTACTTTCTTATCCTAAACCCTTCAGCCAATTGGATTAGATCTACCCACATTATTGAGGGCAATCTCCTCTACTTAAAGTCGAATGAGTACAGATAGTAACCATACCCACAGAAGCAGCTTCACAGCAATAGAATGGCGTTTGATTAAATCCTTGCATACCATACCCCATTATGCTGAAGCACAAAGGTAACCATTATTTTTAGGCACATTACATCTGGGAACATCCTGTAAGTCAGAACTCAAGTCATAAACCCAATCAAAAGAAAAATTATAGAGAAAAGAAAGAGAGGTAAAAAAACAAAAAAGGAAATCAGAGAGGAAAGAGAAAGACAGAAAAGAGACGAGGAAAGGGGGCAGGAAGGAGAGGGAGAGGGGCGAGTGACCACAAAGAGACACAGAGATAAGCGGGAAATGAAGAGGGGAAGAAGAGGAGCGTGGGAAGTAAGCAGCAAGGGGCACGGTGGGGGAGACAGAGCGAGAGCTCAACTTCACGTCTGTTTAAGAATTGTGGTTATCAAAGCAATCTTTCTTCTCACAATATCTGCTACATTTTTTTTTTACTGAACTCAGAATGTTTATAAAGTCATAAACATCAATTTCAACAGAATTCTTTAATTATTGCTGAATATTTCATATCAGTATAGACCAAGAGTTAGTAATTATTGAGAAGTAGTGTTTTGCTGGAGCAAATCTATGACATTATTCATTATAAGTCCTTCAACAAATTAAAACAAACATTAAAAAATGAGAGATACTAAGTTCCTACTAGGTCATAAACATTATGATTTATATAGCATCTACTCCAGAGCACTGAACACAGTGTATCTAGATGCCATGATATATCTTTGCACTTTGGTATATTCCACACTTAACTTTTTTAGAAAAGGGACATGAATCAGGGACAATATTTCTCCTGATATTTACATAGGAAAAAGTCAGACCAAAAACTCCTTTATATTTATTTCCATCCCTTTGATATCCCTATGTCTATGTATATCATGAGAATTACAATTATTTGGGGCAGCATTGTTGCATATTGGGTGAGGCTGCTGCCCATGACAGTGGCATTCCATATGGGTGCTGGTTCTGTCCTGGTCCTGGCTGCTCCACTTCCTAGTCAGCACCCTGCTAGTGGCTTTAGAAAAGTTGCAACAGACCAGTTAAATATACCTTCCTAGTGTAATACTAGATTTTCTCCCGTTGTAGCTACAATGCCATGATACACTTAAATCATAGAATGCTAAACTTATAACTGTTACTAAAGGACTATACTAACTGTGATAATATGGGGGAGAGTGGGGGTGGGGGAGGAATCCCTATATCTATAAAACTGTATCATGGAAAATAATAATAATAAAGAAAGAAGAAGAGAAGGACGAGGAAGAGAAGGAGAAAAAGAAAAATGGCAGAAATTTGCCCATATATTGGGTTTGTATCACCCATGTGGGAGACCAGGACGAAGCTTCTGGCTCTTGGCTTTTGTCTGGCCCAATCCTGGCCACTGTAGCCATCTGGAGAATGAACTAGCAGATGGAAAATTGTTCTTTCTTCTCCTCCCTCTATATCTCCCTCCCTCTCTGCAATTCTGACTTTCAAAAAATAAAATCTTTTTTAAAACACTGGTTGATATCTGACAATTTTTCTTATAAATTAAAAAGCTAAATAACTATCAGATTGTTAGGCTGGGTGCAGCAGGATGCTGGTCTGAGGCAGAGTGAACAGAGTTCTTGAGGGATCATCCTGGGCTTATCTTCTTAGAACATCTGGAATGCCCTATAGTGTTCACTCAGGCCTTGTATCAGCCCATATGGATGAGTTCCCTGTGGTACAGGTCACTCCTATACCCAAGCCAAGGAGCTGCTGCCTTTCCCATCCACCATGCATAAGATGATGTATAAAATCCTGGTACTGCATACCATAGGCAGTCATTTCCCTCACATGGTCACCCCACTATATGGAAGTTGTCCTGGGCCATCTCCAGCCCTGGAGTGGTCTGTGAGACTCTCCCCTCATTAATGAAACACTTCATCTGAACTAAAAACCTGTCTTTCTCAAGCACCTCCAAACCTAATACAGATAAGTTTATTAGGAGGAAATTATGTAATCAGGTATAATAAAAATCAGCTTCACAAAAATGTATTTAAGAACACTCTTACAGGTTTGAAAATAAACTAGCTGACAGATTAAACCACTTCAGATCTTGAATACAGACCTATGAGACAGGTAGAAGAAGTATTCAGTAACAAAATGTAATTCCACGATCTTGCTGAATCACTCCCATACTGAATAGCTCAAACATTCCAAGATAAATCATCACCAAATGCTTAGCTTCTCCTCAGTTGGAATCCCTCATGCCGTATTTGCACATTTCTTAGATGAGCCATGCAAGATGTCAAATAACTCACATTTTAGAACAGGGGGAGAGAACTACGAAAAGACATTTGAACATAAAACTCAAATCAGGTTTCATCTAAAGAAAGAACTGCTTGGATTTTTGCTGAGGCTTGGAGAATTACAAAGGTTCCAAAGCATACCAGAATCACTGGTGAGCTTCCAAAACTGTTGATACTAATACCATCTCCCTGAAATTGGGGTAGTGATTGGCATACTGATACTTACAAAGCCCTTTCTGCAATGGGTGGCCATGTTTGAAAAGTTCAGAGGACTAGAAAAAGAAATGAATCTCCGGTTTCTCAGTGAAGACCAAACAGCTGTCTTTGCCTCCAGTCGTTGCCCTAGGTCTCTGCGTATTCGTGCCCACACAGAGTCTGGTCTGCTTCTGACAAGGGCTTTACTTTCACTTTCACTTTTTCTCTGGATGGTCTTTGATGAAGACCTTTGTTTTACTTGCTTTGCCTACTACAGTTATGATGGGTAAGACAGGGCATTAGTGCGGAGATTCTCATGGTCTGAATGGTTATTTCTCATCTGTTCTTGTCATTTGAAAATGGACAATTGGAGGTCAACAATAAATTTCTAAGTCATTGTCTACTTTCCTACAGGTGTAAGTGCCATGGGGCCAAATGAAATACCTGAAGCTGTGGGCAGAATTTGGCAAAGGCTGTTTGGAACTTTAGTGGTCAGTCTACAGAATCTGTGGTGTGGAAGAATACCTGTTCTCATGTCTTAGAGGGAGTTAGGATGGCATTATATTCACAGAACTGCATCTATGAACTCCATGAAATATATTCTTTCTATGTTAATAAAAATAATTACTTTTTTAAAAAGCAAAGGATAAAAATTACAAATCAATTTCCAGGATTTTTTAAAACTAGAATTAAGGCTTTTCAAAACACAGAACAAGTTTGTTTTTGTTTCCTCCAAGATCTGCATGGAAGGAGGGAAAGGAAGCTAGCTGCTCTTTTCTGTCAAACTACATTAGCCTCCAGGGACAGGGGACAGTCCTTTAATGACTAGAGACCCTGATGTGGGAAAGCATGTTTTGAGGTTGACTTGAATGATTTTGATAGTTCTGAGAAGTTGTTGGTTTCTTTTCTCCAGGATTGAGAAAATCTTTTCTCTGTTGGTCGACAAAGTCCACCTTAGTGCATCCACAGAACCAGGAACATACTGCAAAGGTTGGCCAGGAGAATTGCATAACCTGTTCTGCGTTCCAATCATAATGAGGCAGTTGACATCCCCTACTGGCCTAGATAAGCTAGCCATCATATCCACCATGTACATATGGTCATGCATTCCACAGCACAGGCATCAGCAACTGAGGAGGTCAAATCCCAATACATGCACTCTAATGTCATATCACATATTTTGTGATTATCCCTGTGGCTGGAGATTGAGTCCAATGATCTAGTTGGGGAATCCTCCAAGAAACCTTGTCTCGGTGACCTCAGACATGACTCTGGTGTGTGCCAGGTAGTACAGGGTCAGGTTCAGTCTGCACATGCCAATGGATGCAGCTACCCAGTCAGCTCTGCCCCAGCCCCATACCTCATGAGAACTAATGGGTACTATGGCCTAGTGCAGGCAGCCCAACACAGACGCACACTTGTGGGAACTAAGTCAGGGAGAATCCAATAATCCCCACTGCAGCCTCTGATGCAGTCTAGCATAGCCTAACCCATATCTCATCTGGCTTTCATGTATACCCAAAGGTGCTATATCTTAGCTCAACCCACCCTGCCCTTAGACCCAGCTATCACATGTGCTGACAGGTGTCAACACCTTGTCCAGGGTAGCCAGTCTTCACCAGCAGCAGACAGAGCCTGGCGTGGGAGTGCCCACAGTTCCCCTGCCAGGCATGCTTCGAGCCTCAGATCATGCAACTACCAAAGAGTACTGTGGTCCTAACAACTTGCACCCAGTTCTGGAACTTGTTGGCTGGTGCTGTGGCCCATACTGGTTGGCCTGCACCAATTCTGGTTCTTGTGTGTGCCAAAGGGTGAGACAGTCCAACCAGCCTGGCCCACCTTCAGTCTCAGCTCTCACGCTCACCCACAGAAGCAGCAGCCTACCAGGGAAGTCCCAGAGTTTCCCCTACTGAGCTCACTCCCAGACCTGGGTCTTGCATGTGCCAGTTAGTGCTGCAGCACAGTCTGAGACGGGCCCACCCCCAGTCTCAGCATTAGCAGGCTAACTCTGCTTTTACCTCAACTAATTTCAATCTCTTTGGGAAATCACACTAGTCAAAACTTTTTTTTTTTTTGAGATTTCCCTCTGTCAAATCATCTAGGACAAAACTACTTTTAGATGTTGGTCTCATTATTAAATTTGGATCAGACAGGTGAATTCTACATAAAATTCCTTTTTATACAGTTTGGATGATATCCTAAATTTTCTACCTGTTATGTACTGTCTTGATACTTTGAGCTCTAAACATACCACTAAGTTTCTGGTCTGAAAACAGTTCAGATACAGCCACTTGACTGAGATTGGACCTACTGTGCCTTGACTGATGTGGTTGAGCCTAGTCCCTATATAATTCTGTTCATAACAAAAGAAATTGGAACTAGTATTTTACAAATATTTAAAAGCTATTAAATGATCATATTTCTTCATTTCATGTACTCACCATCTTTAATATCATACTATCTCTGATTGCTGACATAACTATTTACTATCAACATTTAGCATTCTTTTGTATATCTTCATTCTGAGATTCCGGATTTTTTAAAATTAATTTTACAAAATTAACAATACACTTAATTAGTAATGCCCAAGATTTCTAGAAGCTACCCTCTTAGACTCTGGAAACACCTACTCATGAACTTAAAAGTATTCAATTCCCAGGTTTCTACTCTTAGACAATACGTTGAACTATTACACAAGGATTCCTACAGAATTAATGCATTAAACTTGACAATAGCATTACCACAAAGAAAGTGCAACATTTCTGAATATAAAAGTCTCCTCTAATTTCTTGGTCTAATAAGATACTGTAGATACTGATTTCTAACTTGCGTCATATGATTAAGCCTGTTGTTCAGACAGACAACAGGTTGTTGTCTGCATGATAAAGAAGGCCCTTTCAAAGTTCCCATTCCTGCTCACTTTACTTTCCACTTGCATGTAAGAGCTCACAGGAATTCTGGGTGAAAAATGCAGAGGTACTCAAACATCACAATTTATATTGGCCTGAGAGCAAAAGCTTGTTCTCCTTGCCCCTGTACAGTGGCAACCGTGGCAGAGCTGACCTTGGTGCTCCAATTTCATTTCCAGATATTTATTTCATTTTAGGATTCTTCAGGCTACTCATATTTTTTTCTTGACGAAAAATATTCACCGCTTTTCTACCACATTGACCTCCTTTTTAGGAACCAATCAATCAAACAAAATCCATTCAGCTGAATATATAATCCTATCCACTCATCCTTGCTCAAATCCCATGCTCTGCCAGAAGCCAAATCTATGCAAACTGTAGAAATGGCAGTCTCTACCAGAGCCTTTCGGTTAGTGGAAATAAGAACAATTGTGTGTACATATAACAGATATGCTTGGGTAGTTCATGAATTTTGTATGCTTTGGAAGCAATGCAATTTCACAAATGCACAGCAATCTCTGAGTCAACATAACTAACCTTATAAGGCCCCTCTCAGATGCAGTATTTCTTCTAAAGGAATTGGCTATTGTGAGCTGGTTACCAGATGTCCCATGTGTCTGTGGATTTCACCATTTCACTGACTCTTCTTTTACAGAAAAATATGAACCGATATTTAAAGGCTTAATAGGCATGCTCATGAGTATCATCAATAAATCTAAGTGACTTTCCACAAATAAAAACCACAGGAACTCCCGAATGAGCCATAGCCTGGAATCATAGATTCCTGGAAATAACACAAGAAATGACAAAGTTTTACAGCAAATAAGAATGTTATTAAATTTTACCAGAAGGAACATGTAAAGGGCTAATATATGAAAACACTGCAATAAAATTTCAAACAACCCTTTTATTCAATCAACCCTTTTATTCAATCAACTCTTTTTATTCATATTTCATAGTTAGAGGGAGAAAGTAGAAGAGAAACTGCATATTCCTCAGTTGTATATGTATATATATATGTGCACATAAAATTTTGTATACATGACAACAACTGTATCAATATCCTATGCCACAGAACAAATTCTAGGAAGTGTCAGAGAACTGAAACCAAAAATTGCATGTTCTGTAGCTTCAATGCAACTGAAACCAATAGTGTACAAATAATCAGAAAGCTTACAAATTGTAACATTAGTCAATTACTAAATAACTCATCAAAAATTGGTTAAATATTAGAAAAGAAAAAAACCTAAACAGGCATAAAATGTTTTGCAACACCCCAAATTTTTATATATAACTAAAAGTTGCTAGAACAAAATTTAGAGATGCAGTTGAATGCATTTACTGGGGGATAAAGCAGAGTGAAAGGTATAATTTCAGGAAATATCTGAATCTGTTTTATGTTACTGTAGCATAATACTACTTCCATTTGGGGAAAGGGAAGGGGAGGGAAGGAAAGGGAAGGGAAAGGAAGGGAAAGGAAGGGAAGGGACCAAACTTTGTCAAAATGAGTACAACAAAATCAAAAGGAATAGTTTGAAAGAGCCAATCTGATATATCACAAAAAAGTAAAGCTGACTTGGCATTAGGGAGTAAGCATATTATTTACAGCATGGATGCAATGAAGGAGAAGGATTATGGCATCATGTTAATAGATGCAGAAAACTGGTACTTCCTGGATGAAATTCAACATTCATTTTCAACAGTTATCAAATTTGTTTATAAAAATTTCTTAGATATGGGCCCGGCACAGTGGCCTAGCAGCTAAGGTGCTCGCCTTGAGCGCACCAGGATCCCATATGGGTGCCGATTCTAATTCTGGCAGCTCCACTTCCCATTCAGCTCCATGCTTGCGGCCTGGGAAAGCAGTCGAGGACAGCCTAAAGCTTTGGGACCTTGCTCCCGCGTGGGAGACCTGGAGTAAGTTCCTGGCTCCCAGCTTAGGATCTGTGCAGCACCAACAGCTGTGCTCACTTGGGGAGTGAATCATTGGACAGAAGATCTTCCTCTCTGTCTCTCCTACTCTCTGTATATCTGACTTTGTAACAAAAATAAATAAATGTTTTTTTAAAAAGTTCTCTGATAATGATATATGTTCATTGATTGTTAACATGTACACTGCTTGCTTGCAGAATGTTAATAGTGGCAGAGTTCTATGAATTGACTTGTGTCTCCTCTAAAACCCTAAGTTAAAATCCTCACCTCCAATGTGATGGCAATTGAAGATTGGGCCTTGGGATGCAATGATATCTAGATGAAGGAAGGAATGCGGGGTCTTCACAGAAGGATTAGCTCTTTTTTTCAGGAGAGATTAGAGAAAAAGTACAGAAGAGCCTGTCCCACCTCCTCAGTGTGAAGCACCTGCAAGAAGGCAGTAATTTGCAAGCCACAAGTTGGATTTTCATCGGAAAGCAAATCATGAAAGTCTTAGGCTCCAGAACTGTAAGAAATAAATGTCTCTTACTTAAGCCACCCAGGCTATGGTATTTTAGTATAGCAGTCTATTGTGAACAAGACAGGAGGCTATGCATGTGGGAAGAAGGAGACATATGGGAATTCTTAGCAAACTTAAAATAGAAGAGAACTTGATTGACCTATTGAAGCATGTCTTCAAAAACAAACAAGCCGGGCCTGGCACGATGGCGCAGTGGTTAAGGTCCTCTCTTTGCACGCCCGGGATCCCATATGGGCGCATCGGTTCTAATCCCAGCAGCCCCACTTCCCATCCAGCTCCCCGCCTGTGGCCTGGGAAAGCAGTTGAGGACAGCCCAAAGCATTGGGACCCTGCACCCACATGGGAGACTCCTGGAGGCTCCTGGCTTCGGATTGGCATAGTATCGGCCGTTGCGGCTACTTGGGGAGTGAATCATCGGACGGAAGATCTTCCTGTCTGTCTCTCCTCTCTGTATATCCGCCTTTCCAATAAAAATTAAAAAAAAAAAAAAAAAGCCTATAACACACCTTACACTAAATGGTAAAACACTGAAGTCTAAGGTCACGTTCAAGACACAGATGCCTAATTAACTTTTCATCTCCAATCAGCAACGCACAGTGCTTTTAGGTAATTTAGTAAGAAAAAAAGAAACTGAATTCATCTTGGTTGAAACAAACCACAAACAAACAAACAAAAAAACAGCTATTACAAATGATTGTGTGTGAAGGATTTTTTTTAAATAACAAATTACCTAATCATATAAAAATTTTCAAAACTTATGGATTCCAAACAAAAACTACTCAAAAAAATATATATATGTATTTGACTGCAGATAGTAATACATGATAGTTTAAAAGATAGTATAAAAGAACATAAACATAAAAATGCCAAAATAAAACATATGCATGACCTCTCTATGGAAAATTGTAATATTTTTATGTTTTATTGAAAATTATGAAAACCTTGAATAACTAGATAAAGAGCTATTAGATGAGTGAATTATAAATCTTACTAATTACAAAATGGTCAATCTCCCATAATGGATTGTCAATCCAATGTAACCCAGTCAAAATCTCAAAAAGCCTATATTATCATTAGGAACAACATGAAGCCAATATATCTGGTGGCCCAGGAATTCCTTTTGCAGGAATACACCTTGGAAGTGCACCCTTCATAATTTTGTGCATCTTAACCCAGAATATATGCTCAGATAGGAACAAGCATGGCATATTAATTTTCTACGGCTGCCGTAACAAATTGCCAAAAATTGGTGGCTTTAAACAACACATTTAATTCCTTACAGCCCTGTAGTTACAAAGGTGATAATGTATCAGTAGGCTAAAAGCCAAGAGTCTGCAGAGCTAGCTGCACTCCCTTTTGAAGGTTCTGTGAATGATTTGTCTCCTTGTTTTTCCCAGCTAATAAGCTCCAGGTTGCTGGGCTCTTGCTGGGCCTCTTTGTGCTATGTTCAAAACCAGGTGCATTGCATTACTTTGATCATTCTTTCAAGTCAAGTCATGGGCCTGTTTCCCCATCCTGAAAACATTCTTCCATGCTGCAGAACAAATGAATTAAGCAGGCCCCTTCCAGAATCTTTTTCTCATTTCAAGATCTTCAGCCTTACATCACAGCCATGACTTTTCCCATGAAATGCAATGGTTTCACATGTTTTGAAACATCTTTGGGGGCTATTGCTTTTCACATCACAACTGGGATAATAAAACACCATGATAGTTGATTGTCAATTTGGTTAAACTCCAGCTATATTTTCTAAAATCACCTCCTCTAAATTGCTCCAGGAAAGGATTGGCTGAGTGAGAGATCTGGAGGAATCGGAGTAAGATCTGAAGGAAAAATTAAAGCAGCTGAAACTCTTCTCAGAAAAATTATTATCACAGGGCAAATATATGAAAAATGTAGAGGTACCCAGTCCATCCAAGTTGCCCTCATTCTTCATTTCATGGCCCAATTCAGTCCATTTGCTGACCTTGCTAATCAAAATCAATCCTAGGTCTACAACCAAATTCCCGATCTTTCCAATGTGAGGGTTTTAGCATAAACTCCCTTTTCATGGACCCACTTTGACTGTTGGAAAAGCTCCACTTTGTTTTTCCTAGAAGTTCTGTCCTGTCGCGGGTACCATTGTCTCAGCTGGGACCTGATTAGCAGCCTTTTCTCTCTTATTCATGAGTGATCCTGTCGGACTCCACTTCACTCAACATTTACGTAATGTCAAGTGATATAACAGATCTCTTGTTTTCACAATATTCATAGTGGCCCTGCTCTTGTAAAGGAACTCTGAAAATATGGTCACTACAAAGGGAAGTGATTATTAAAATGATATATTCCATATGTAGAGCATAGATCATATTTCATAATGAAAGGGGAAGAGAAGGAGAAAAAGAAGTGGAGGGAAGAAAACATACAGAAAGCAGAAAGAAAGAGATGAGAGGATAGAGATGGGAGGGGACAGATTTCAGCTCATAAAATGAGCGCCAACTACTTTGATTAAGTCATGATACTTCAAGTGTTATTCAGAGGAAAGCCTTCTTTTACTCTCATTTCAGTAACCATTGATGCTAGCATACATGTGTCTAAGAAAATAAGTTTCCCATTTTACCTAGTTTCTTTTATTCTAGGAAGAAGAAAGGGAAGTCTTCAACAATAAATTTACACTATGAGCTTTCTGAGAACACAAAGTATTACACATATGCTTTCAATTGAATGATCTTACCAGATCTAGCTTTGTGCTAAGCACCATTTCATCTAATTCTGATAAAAATCCAATGGCAAGCCCATCTCATTTCTCATTTGGAGACTGTAATTCTCCTTGGGCTACACAGTGGACCTAGATTTGGACAGAATCCCAGAACTTGCTGAATCCAAAGTTTTTAATCTAACTAGCAAGACATCTAAAGTTAAATGCAAAACATAATTTTTAAATAAATAAATCTTATATTCCATGACATTTGGTATTTGCTGTTCAGAGAGTACTAACTATTCTCATTTGTTTCAAAGAAGCCAGCCTCCCACCTATGGGAATAACTTCAAGATAGGAAAGAAAATGCAGAAATAAATTGTAGCACATCACTGCAGTTTGGACTGCAGGCTTTTGAGCAAGGTGAATCCAAATCCCAGCTCTGCAGAAACAAAGATGGGAAGAATAAGAGAAAAATCTCCAACAGCTAACTGTTCTAATTATACTTCTGTAAAACAAGCAGGTAATTTCATCTCAAAATCTGAGATTCCATATTTGTGCTAGCTTATCACTATATATTGCATGTCAGATAAAAGTTGCTTTGTCCAGATTCATTTTTTTCATTTCCAACCTTCATTTTGTATGCTTCCAAAAAAAAAAGTTATCTTTATAATTCAGAACAAATAATTTTCTTCAAGCAAGATTGGATTAAACATGTAACATTGATCTATGGTACTTTGAACATCTCAGGCCATGGTACAAGAGTTATGTGGTGAACTACCTCATCGTGGGACGCAATCACAAAGATAAAGAAATTAAAGGGAAAAAAAATAACCTAAAGCAAAAATCTATGTCATGTAATTAAATTCCTATTCATCAGGTTAAATACTTTGAGATAATTATTTAATGTAAGTTTAATGGCAGGAGTGCATATATTTGGTTGAAATGGCGCTTTGTCATCATTTCAAGCTCAGTCCGATTCAGTGTCCCGCCAAGAGAAGCAGAGCACTCAGCTAGCAGGGACCAAGAGGCAGGCACAGTGTAGACAGAATGAGTTTTGTAGAAGATGATTACCACATCTCTGAAGAATCTTTTAAGGACTAATCAGAAATCTCTCTACCCAAGGCCTAAAATTTCACTGCATGTAACATTCTTCATGCCAAATTATATCTAAACATGTTGTTCAGATAGGGCCTAGTGTTTTTCAGTGAGAGCAGGAGGAAATACTGAAATACTATAATAATAAAATATTGCCATTAAGATATGTACAAAATATGAATATAAAAACCTCTCCACTGTAGATTTTTCTGTAGGAAACAATCTACAACTTAAATCCTCTTGTTTCTCTCTCTCTCTTCCCTCCCCCCATTTCTTCCTAAAATAAAGGATGAGTATGTTCAGGTTAGCAGTTAAGATTGGTATATGACACATCAGAGCACCTGGGTTCAACTCCTGGCTCTGGCTCCTGAATCCAGCTTCCTGCTAAGATAGACCCTGGGAGGAAAAGGTAATGGCTCGAGTAATTTAGCTCCTGCCATTCACATGAGAAACTCAGTGTTCCCATCACCTGGCTTTGGATATTTTCCTTCTACCTGCTGTGGACATTTGAATAGGGAGCCAGCAGAGGAGATATGTCTCCCCTACACTTTCCACAAAAAAAAATTTGAAAAAAAGTGAAATCTTAATCTTTTTTTTAAATTAAAGCATTAAATTAAAAAAAAAAAAAAGATCTTTTACCTGCTGGTTTACTCCCCAAATGGCTGCAACAGTCAGAGCTGAGCCAATCTGAAGCCAGGAACTAGGAGCTTCTTCGAGCTCTCCCATATGGGTACAGGATCTAAAGGCATTGAGCCATCTTCTACTGCTTTCCCTGGGCACAAGTAAGAAGATGGATGGGAAGTGGAATAATGGGACATGAATCATTGCCCATATGGGATGCTGGCCCTAGCCAGCAGAGAATTAGCCTATTGAGCCATTGTGTCAACCCCAAAGAAGCCCAAACTTATAGTGTAACTATAAAATATCTTGCCCTTATGGGTATTACTATGGGTACTATTATCCAAATATCATTAATTTTCTAATTCTGCTCCATCTCATCTGTTACAGTTTAGGTTCTTTAAATAGCTGAAGCCCTGGCTTCTTCACTGGAATTACTTACTACTATAATCCTTTAGTACTAAGTTATTTAATTATTTACTAGTAAGTTCCCCTTGAACCTTACTTTAAAGAATATATACTAACACAAACTTTTGAAGTTCCTTACCCAAGTCCTCAAAATTTGAAAAGTCAAGCAATTCCTACCCTGCATTTTTTAAATCCAAGAGCTAGGAACATAAACTCAACTGGAAAATCTGTTCCATAAATCTTTAGAATATGCATAGCATATAATGCCAAGCATTTGTTGCAATGGTGAATGCTGCTTGGGACTCACTCACCTCATATGAAAATGCCTCGGTTCAAGTCCCATCTTACAATTCCAGGTTTCTGCTATGTATATCTTGTGAGGCAATACGTGATTACTCAGGTTAATTGGTTCCCCGTCACCCACCAGCGGAAGCTGGATGGATTTCTGGGCTCCTGATTACATCTTGACCTAGTCTGACAATTGTGGGTATTTGGACAGTCAACCAGTGGATGGAGATTCTCATCTGTGTCTGTCTCTCTGACTTTACAAAAACAGATAAGAAGAAAAACAAAAAATCAATCAGAACTCCACCAACACAACATGCTTATACTCTAAGCAGGATTCACTGAACACATATATTTTATAAATCTATACAAAATACATAATGGGGATAGACCACATTCACCAATCCTAATTTGAAATTATTTTATAATCAACATATTCCCCACCAATAATAAATAACTTGATATTCTACTTGGAAATATTGTATCCATTCTCTTGTGAATAAGCATCGTCAGTTCCACATTATGGCAGCTATTTCTCCTGCCTCTTATAAAGTAGAACTTCAGAAACATGTCATCTGCCTTTGAACAACCAGATCTTTTTTGTGTGGTTATTCCTGAAACAAACTAGAACAAACCACTGTGCTGTAAATGGGATACTCATGTGCTGAGTGGTTATGTCTTCCAGGCAACTGAGCAGCAAGTTTCATTATCATGTTCAATTTGAGCAATGAATTTAAAAAGACTGGAAAACACTGCAATCAACAAAGAGTCAAACTGAGAATACATAATTAAGCATCTCCTGAGCCTACGAACAATCAATATAAATACAAGATTCCTTCCTTTCATAGTTCTCAATGCCATACACAATCCAAGAGAGTTTGAAGCCACCAATCTTACAAGTCCTGAGCACCATCTCAGTGTTAGCTTATATTTATAAACTTATCCAATCTCCACTGTCCTCACAGAACTTATAATTATTGCTTTGCAATTTACGTAGAATATATTTTCCCTATATAATATTTATATTTCCTGTTACTTTAGACTTAAGAGTGTAGATAGGATGATCATATCAATTAATAACCACTTTTTGCTGGGTGTGCATTGTGGTACAGTGGGTTAAGTTCCTGCTTGGGATGCCTGCAATGAATACTGGAACACTGATTTGAGTTCCAGCACCTCTGCTTCCCATCCAGCTTCCTGCTAATGTGTCCTAGAAAGCAGCAGACAATGTTTCAATGCTAGGGACACCGCCACTCATCTGGGATACTCAGATGGCATTCTGGGACCCTGGCTTTGGCCTATCCCTATGCTTGTGTTGTGGCTATTAGAGAATGAACCAACAGATGGAAAAGATAGAGTCTTCCTCTTTCTATCTCACTCTCCTTCTCGCTCTTGCTCCACTGTTTTTCAAGTATATTAAAAGAAATACATAAACATGCTTAAAACCAGTTTTCAGCATAAAATCAAACATTAAAATTTGAGATTTTGTTTGAAAACTGGGACCTTTTGTCACAGTCATTGAGGAGGAAGTTAACAACTTGCAATAGATTAAGGAAACCAAATGAGATCCTAAACACATGAAGCAGCATAGGGCTGGGGTTGCTTCCCTGGGAGTCAGGACTCCACTGACTCCACTAACATGGGGAAGTTAGATGGTTCTAGAAGGGGGACAATCACCTGAGCCTGCAGGTAGTTCACCAAGGGGGTGATTTGGCATCTTTAGTGTCTTCTCTCAACTTTCGTGAACATGTTAGAGTCTCTTTGTGCAACCCTGGGTAATTACCTTTTCACTTCTCACTCCTCCTGTCATTCTGAGGACTAAAACTTAAATTCATTGAAATATCACCCAAATCGCAATCCTGTGTGCAAGATTTTTATGTTCACAATTACTTTCAATTTTGAACTTTCCTCTCATTCCTTGGTTCATGTTTTATCATCTTTCACAAAATCACTCCAAAATAACTACCATCACGGACTACTATAAGTTAGAAACTTTGCAATATGCATGTCTTTTGTGAACATAATACTTAAGTTTTTGTTATACTTTTCTTCCTATTTCTCCTTTACTTGTCTCCTTATCAGTTGAATATAGATATAAATCTTGTATATTTTTTCTCCATTATAATTTCTTTATTTCAAAGCTGACGGTAGGCCAGAAATTCAATCTGAGTTTCCCAGATAGGTGACAAAATCCCAAATACTTAAGCCATCATCTGCTCCCTCTCAAGGGCACACAGTAGCATGAAGCCGGAATTGGGAGCAGAACTGGCGGTATGAACCTAGGCATGCTGTATAGCATGTGGACATCCCAGCAACACCTTAACCACTGCTTCAAATGCCCACACCTGATTTTTGTTTTTACTCACAGTTTCCTAAATATACAGACACACGATGAGAAGATAAAACCACATAAAAATCCTGAAAGCATATTCTTTATGTGTCAGATTTGCATTTCTAGGAGTAGAAATATCTGATTTTTAATTAACAAAAATAACATATGAAACAAATTTACTACCTAAGCCTTATTCACTGAATAAGTAGAATTCATGCATTGAAAAAAAAAATACAAAACCTTTTTCTATTTTCTGTATTTCTTGTTCTTATTACAGTTTAGATTTAATTATTTTATAAAAATTACCTCTACCAAATATAATATAGCAGACCAACTAGAGCTCAAGCAGATGATAGCTTCTCACTTTGGCAGACTACAACTACCAGCAGGTTGCAAAAATGTGAAATCAAGATTTCAAAGAGAAGGCAGTCCTATGTTCACTGTAGTAATATTTAAAAACAGCCAGTGTAGAGGAGTAAAACTGCATATCCTTCTACAGATGAATGGATAAAGCAAATATGGGTATACACATACATAGAAACTATTCAACATTTGAAAAAGAAAGAAATTCTGTAGTACATCACAACTTGGAAGACTGTTGGGGACATTATATCAAACGATAGGGGAACAAATATTTTGTGATTCCATTTACAAAAGACTTCTTAAATAAACTCATAGAAGTAAAAAAAACTAAAAGCTTTTTAGAAAGTTCAAAAAAAAAGTTCAGTTTCCAGGGTCTAGGCCTAACAGGGAATTAAATTTTGCTGACTAATGAACCTGAAATTTTTTTTCAAGGACTTATTTATTTTTAATGGCAAGGCAGAGAGGAAGGACAAAGAGAAAGATCTTCCATCCATTGGTCCACTCCCCAAATGGGTGCAACAGTCAGAGCTGAGCTGATTCAAATCCAGGAACTGGGCAGCTTACTTTAGGTCTCCCACATGATTGCAAGGTCCCAAGGCACTGGGTAAACCTCCACTGCTTTCCAAGGCCACAAGCAGGGAGCCAGATCAGAAGTGGCGCAGCCAGGACATGAACTGGCAGCCATACGGGAGACTAGCACTTACAGGCAGAGGACGAGCCAATTGAGCCATAGCACCACCCAAAGTTAGTCTGAAATCTTTTATGAAGCATGAACAAATTTCCAATATGTTATACTATGTGCTGCTTATAGTTAGCAATTCTGTATGGTACCTTTGAAAACCTGCCTAGAAGTTAGCTCTGATGCTGAGTGTTCTTATCACAATTTTTCCTTTTCCTTAGTTTAGCCTATGCCTTAACAATGTGGGAATAGCTTTACTTTATTCTTTTTTCTTTTCATTTAAGGGCATTGTCTACTTTGGCAAGAGTATGGCCAGTGTACATATTTGCAGTTATATAATGAGTTTTGTGTGGAATCTTAGCTGAAAGAACTGTCTCACGTCAGTGATATTTCAGCTTCTTTTGTAGACCATACCCTGTACATTTGTTGCTTAGCTGTCCTGTTCCTAAATCTAGCTCAGGTTTTCACCACCTTGCAAAGTATTTGCATCCTTCATGACAAATTTTAGCAGTGCAGGCACCCAGGCTGGCTATACACAGGTAATTTACCCAACTGCTACTTTCCCCACTATGCTGAAAAATTTCATACTGTAAGTGCAGAGGTGAGAACAGCTAGACCAATACTCAGAAACCTCATGGAGAAAATGCTGAAGAATTCAATCGAGTAAAGAGCAAAGCCTCAAAAGAATGAAAACCAGGACATGAGACTTGGAAAACCCAATACCAGGGGTATACCTATACACACAGAGACAGAAAGAGAGAAAGTATGTGGACTAGCAGTGCACTGAATCAGGCATAGCTTTCAACATAGTGGTATTCCTAGATATAAGTGACCTATATTATACAAAACACTTTATGTTTAATTTTAATCAATTGTTTAAGAGTAATGATAATAAAATCATAGTTTTCATAAGTATTCTTGACGAACTGCTTCGCAGCAAAATATTCAACCTTGTTAAATGTCGAAGAAAATCGGGCAATCTTCAGCTACTTAAAACAATAAATGCATCCTGTTTTTCATGTCAGTCTTTGTGAATTCAGTGTTTATATTCTGAATTGACTCATAAAATATGACTGTACTTCAGAGGAAAATCTGATCTTACCACAAACTCCAGAAAAAGTATCACTTCAGAGGTGAATAATTTATTGGGAATAAGTCAGCCTATAAAGCAGGATGCAAAAACATTCTAAAAACCAAAAGGAACATGCTGAACAATAACATCAACAACAAAACAGACTGGTTTCTGTTTTAGTTCAAGTACGCAAATGACAGAACTTGTTAGTCACTTTAGGTATTCGGTTTCTACAAATGGCAAATCCTTTCACTTCCACCTGCTTCCATGCATATGACAAGGAAAAGAATTATGATAACCCTTTATAAATCTAAATTACAGTAATGGAAATCTTTCACTCAAGCAATGAACATTTTTCAACTAAAAAAAAATATTAAAAAAAAACAAAGGAATACAGCTAAGTAACAGGACGATGACATAAAGAAGGCACATACTCTGCAAATAATGGCGTGTGATTTAAAGCCATTGTTTAAGCTATTCTCATTTCTTTCTAGCCATTCCCGCCTTCCAACGTCAACTATAGTATTTTTTTAGAGAAAATGATATGTGTAATTAACACACATGAAATTTTCCCATTAATGTTGGTTCACATAATTGTAGACTAAAAGAAAGCATATTTAATTTCAAAATGTAATAAAATTATTTCAAGATTTCGGTGTCCTTTAATTTTCCTTGCTAATTTTAAAATTTCATTAGGGGTTGTAAACATAGATAGCAAAGGAAAGAATCAACAGAAAGGAGAAACACCCAACAGAATGGGAGAGAATATCTACCAGTTACTGGTCCACCAGAGGATGAATATCCAGAATACACCAATTCCAAAACCTCAGTAAACCAAAAACATAACAAATCTAGTTTAGAAGTAGGTAAAGGACCTGAATTGACAGTTCTCAAAAAAAAAAAAAATACAAAAGAGCAACAAATGTATCAAAAACTACCAAGATTAACATAAATCAAAACCACAAGTAAATATCATCTCTGTTAGAATGGCTATTATCACAAATATAGAGATTAACAAGTTCTTGAAATGATGTAGAGAAAGGAAAACTATTGGTGGGAATGTAAATTAGTATAACCACTGTGGAAAATAGTATGGAAGTAGAAGTAGAACTATCATTCAATCCATCGATTCTGTTATTAGATATACAACAAAAGGCGTGAAACCACTGCTGTCCCTACATGTTGACAACAGTCAAGACATGTAATCAACCAAGATGCCCATCATCAGACGAAAAGGTTTTTCTTAAAGTGGCACATTTACATCATAGAATAATACAAAGCCTGGGCCCGGCGCGGTGGCGCAAGTGGTTAAGGTCCTCACCTTGCACTCCCGGGATCCCATATGGGCGCCAGTTCTAATCCCGCCAGCCCCGCTTCCCATCCAGCTCCCTCCCTGTGGCCTGGGAAAGCAGTCGAGGACGGCCCAAAGCCTTGGGACCCTGCACCCGCGTGGGAGACCCGGAAGAGGCTCCTGGCTTCGGATCGGCATAGCATCGGCCGTTGCGTTCACTTGGGGAGTGAATCATGGGACGGAAGATCTTCCTCTCTGTCTCTCCTCTCTGTATATCCGCCTTTCCAATGAGAAAATAATAAAAATAAATCTTTAAAAAAAATAGAATAATACAAAGCCTAGAAATACTAAAATCCTTTCAGTTGAAGCAAAATGGAAAGAACTAAAAAGCAGCATGTGGAATGAAATAAAACATAAAAAGACAAACACCGCATTTTCACATATGGGAGCTAAAAAAAAATCTCTCCAAGAGGAAGCAAATGGCTACTGACTGCATGAAGAGGAGATACTCAGGCTACCAACTCTAGAGTAGAAAGGGATGGTGCTAGTACACTCTGTTTACATAAACAAAACTCCCAGGCTTGCAGGGAGGCCGTAAGAGCCTCAACAGTGATTATGTCCAACAGTGCTTTCTGAGACACATGTTAACCCAAAGCTTGAATAAACTTTATAAGAAATGGTGGAGGGGAAGGAAACATAATATAGAGACAGAAATGGCTATTGTTTCAGGTCCTGCTTGATTGTATTTGCAGTTGCTTAGAGATCTGCATTTACTGGTAAATGGCTACAGTGTTACGCTGTTTAATCACCAGGGGCCCCAAACCATTGCATATTTATCTCCTCATGCTCAGACCCAGGCATTGCACCATTCCACTTCTGTGTAGACTCTGCTCAGTTTTGATGTAATCCTAGTCGAGGGGTTCCTCTTCTAATCCCTAGAGTTAGAATTGTTAAAACAGTTAATGAGGGGAGAAGGCATATAGCCATGCTAATAGCAAGCACTTTGCAGATCAGACAAAACCCTGAGAGTGATAAAAATACGTATAGAGCTAGTAAAGAGAAAACTGAGAACTTTACACACAAGACATAATTCTAGCCATCTCTGACAAAGAATAGTGTACTTGAAGTGTTAAACCATTAAGATAATATTCTTCAACTTTGGGAGGTGAGTCCCACAATGAAAGAACATTACTATACGTTAGTTTTCCTCATAATATATTTATACAGTTATGTAGAAATAAATAGGAATGGTAAATTGCCATTCTCAGGTTAATTTTTTAAAAGGGGGGTGGAGAGGGATTTGTCCCAGGGATACAGTAAAGGCTTAATACGTACAACTCAGCATGACACACATCAACAAAATTAAGAATGAAAACTATGTTATCATCAGAACAGATGCAGAGGAAATATTTGATAAAATTCAACACCACTTCATGCTAAAAACCCTAGGAAACACAGACATAACAGGAACATTCAGCAACACAAAGCAATTTACATAAAGCCCAATGCCAGCAACACACTGAATTGGGAAAGATTGGAAGCTTTCCCACTAAGATCTGGGATAAGGAAAGGATATTTGCTATCAATACTATCATTTAACATAGACCTGGAAGTCCTTGTTAGAGCTGTTAGGCAAGAAAAATAAAATAAAGGAATTCAAATTGGAAAAAGAAGCTAAATTACCTCTGGTTGCAGATGACATGATTCCATATATTGGAGAACCAGAAGATTCAATAAAGAGACTATTAGAACTTACAAGAGAATTCGGCAAGGTGGCAGGGTACAAAATCAATTAACATAAACTGATGACACTAGAATACACAAATAACTTTGAGGCTGAAAAAGCAGAAGAACTTAAAATAGAAGAGGGCCCAGCGCAATAGCCTAGTGACAAAATACTTTGTCTTGCAAGTGCTTGGATCCCATATGGATGCTGCTTCTAATTCCAGTGGTCCTGCTTCCCATCCAGCTTCCTGCCTGTGGCCTGGGAAAACAGTCCAGAATGGTCCAAAGCCTTGGGACCCTGTACCCACATGGGAGACCTGGAAGAAGCTCCTGGCTCCTGGCTTTGGATCAGCTCAGCAACACTGCAGCCACTTGGGGAGTGAACCAGCAGATAGAAGATCTGTATATCTGATTTCCCAAGAAAAATAAAATTATATTAAAAATTGATTTTAAAATATTATATAGCAGAGAAGAAAATTAGATACCTTGGAACAAACCTAGCCAAAGATGTTGAAGAATTACATAAAGAGTATTAGAAAATATTTTAAGAAGAAATAGAATACATTAAAAGATGGAAAAATCTACCATATTTTCTGGATTGTCAGGATCAACATCATCAAAAATTTCCTATTTGCAAAAGTAATATACAGATTCAACATGATGCTAATCAAAATCCCAACAACATTCTTCTCAGAAATAGAAAAGATGATACAGGAATTCAGCTGGAATCACAAGATACCATGGATAACCAAAACTATCCTGAAGAATAAAAATTATGCTGGAGGAATCTCAATTGCAGATCTTAAGACACATTACCAGGCAGTGGTAATCCAAACAGTCTGGTACTGGTGCATAAACAAAGAGGAAGATCAACGGAACAGAATAGAAACCCAGAGAAGAGCCCACACACGTACAGCTACCTAATTTTCAACAGGAGTATTGAAAATAAACCAAGACGAAAGGTCAGTCCTCTACCTTTCACTGTGTTTCAAGATCAAATCTAAACAGATAATGGACCTAAATCTGCAGCCAGAAACCATTAAAGCTTAGAAGAAAACATAGGAATTATTCTACAAGATATAGGCATAGGTAAAGACTTCTTAGAAAGTCACCAAAAGCACATGCAGCCAAATCCAAAATAAGCAAATGGGATCACATCAAACTAAGAAACTTTTGTACAGCAAAGGAAATGATTAGCAAAGTGAAGAAGCAACCAACAGATTTGGAGAAAATACTTGCATACTGCACAACTGATAGGGTACTCATAACTAGCATTTACAAGGAACTTCAGAAACTCAATGAAAGCAAAACAAGTAACCTTGTAAAGAAATGGATTAATGAAATTAATTTGTTTCCAAAACACAGACAACATATGAAAAATGCTCAGGCTCCCTAGCAATAAGGGAAATACAAATAAAAGTCACACTGAGGTTTCACCTAGCTCCAGTGAGAATTGCCCACATACAGAATTCTAACAACATCTGCTGTCAAGGGTGTGTACTCTACTCCACTGTTGGTGGGATTGCAGACTTGCGCAGCCACTATGGATGCCAGTATAGAGAGTGTTCAGAAAACTGAAAATTTATCAACCCTATGACCCAGTAATTCCATTTGTGGGAATATATCCAAACTATGTAAAACCTACACATGAGAAGGCAATCTGCATCCCATTATTCACAACAGCACAGTCCACAATAGCAAAGCCATGGAACCAACCCAGACGTCCACTGCAAGAGGACTGGATAAAACAACTCTGATTCACCTACTCTATGTGATACTACTCAGCCATTAAAAGGAATGGAATCCTACCACTTGCAACAAAGCAGTCCCAACTGGAAACCATTATTTTTTAGTGAAATAAGTCAATCCCAAAAGGCCAAATAACATATGTTCTCTATAAGTCAGCCCTCACACAAAATACAAAAAAAAAAAAAGAGAGAGAGATTTAGGTAAACAAGTGTACACTTAATTATCATAAATGAATGGTATAATGGAGACCAGAGTACTGAGAAACAAAGAACCGCAGTATGCATCTCTACTCCATAATAAAAGATCCCAAATATAACTGTTAAACATACTTTGACAACAAGATACTAGATTCTCTACCCTTGCCTATACCTACCGTGTCAAGACACAAGAGCAGAATGTTGGAGTTGTGATGACAGCTGAAGGATTATACAATTGCAAAATACAGTGGCAACGGGAAGGGGAAAAAAGGAAATGGGAGGGAAAAAGGGAAAGCTCTATACCTACAAAACTGCATAATGAAAAATAAAAGTTAAAATGAATAAACCATGCACTGGAAAAAACAGTTAACCTAATGAAAAGATCCACAGGCACAAGAATCCAATAATGTTAACCATTAAGTTCTAAGAGACAAGCACTCTGTTATCGGCCCAGTCCATACATCAGGATCAACATTTGTCTCCAGCTATCTTACATTAGACTGGTAAAACATGACTGCATAGGTTAATTTCTGGTGAATGTCATTCTTCCATTCATTGATTACGTATCTACTAAAATTACATATTTATTGAATAGTTTTTGTTTTGTAAATAATCTCATTTGTCTCACATTTTAACAGTTTTCTGATTTGATACATGCATTGTATGATAATGATAGCTTCTTTTTAAGCCTTTCACAGGCTAGTGGCTAGGTTAGAGCTTATAAAATGAAACAAAAAAATGATAAAAGCTAAATTTGATCATATCTAAGAAATTAACCTGGAAATTTTTATGAAAATACTATTACAAACATGAACCTATTTAGCCTATTCCGTGCATCATCTGCACCCTGTATTTTTTTTTTTTTTAGATTTATCTTATTTTTATTGGAAAGGCGGGTATATAGAGAGGAGGAGAAACAGAGAGGAAGATCTTCCTTCCATTGATTCACACCCCAAGTGAGCGCAACGGCCGATGCTATGCCAATCTGAAGCCAGGAGCCTCTTCCAGGATTCTCCCACGCGGGTGCAGGGTCCCAAAGCTTTGGGCCGTCCTCGACTGCTTTCCCGGGCCACAGGCAGGGAGCTGGAAGGGAAGCGGGGCTGCTGGGATTAGAACCGGCGCCCATATGGGATCCCAAGGGTGCAAGGCGAGGACCTTAACCACTGCACCACCACACCAGGACCACTCTGTATTTTTAAAGAATGAAATAATCTCATATTGATTTTTACCCCAAATGAAAATGGGAAAGTAATAAAACTTTAATATTTCTTATTTGAGCATGAATTTGTACTGTATTTTAATAAAATAAGTACAGAATCCTTGAAAAGCATGAAAAGCCATTGCTATTTAAATTTATATTTGATCTAGTTAACTATGTTAATTCAATCAACGTGGGTGGCCTAGCAAAATGTTAATTTAATTAACAGAAAACAAAATAATAATGGCAAATCATTTTGTTTTATGTCATTAGATCCAGCTAAATGAATGTAAATATCTCACGAAATAATAAGCACAAAATTTATACTCCGATATAAAATTCTTAATGTTTTAAATGAATGCTTTATTCTGTGCAGTGCATTAAATTTTGTCTTTATTACTTCATTACTAGTGAAACAATTCTGATTTTTTTGAGCATTGTATTAACTGTACATAGTGTTCTACAACAAATTGACAACTTCTACAGAGAAATAGCTGTCAATCTACTAGCTGATGTAGACAGATACAAGATTTCCAATATTAGTGTTTCCAAGGAAACCCCTTTCACTATATATTCATCCAATATGTGAGCTCTGATAAAATTGCAGTTCCTCTTTGTGCATCTGAGAGGAAAGTAAAATAGAAGTGCAAGTTAAAACTCTAGAATAAAACATTAGTTTCATGACAATAAAATATTCAGAGAATCAGCTAACCCTATTGATTTGGCTGAACACAAGCAAGATGATGTTTGAAAACAGAAGATTGGAAAAAATAAATATGCTCCAGGGAACCTGGTTAGTGAAATATTTCAAGAATGTCATTGAAAACAACACAAGAATTTCAATATAATCAGGGTGGAATAAAAGAAAGTAGCACCAATTAGAGCACAAAACCAAATAAAAAGAGTGATAATAGAATATGAAAAAAGCAAATCTTATCAATATTTGTTTCCAGCATAACTGTATGAAGAAAACTGGTAAAGGTGGCTAATTTAAAAATCAACAAATCAAATAGCTGCAAAAGTGTTTCCAATATCCTCCATGAAAATTGTTTGACAGCAAACTCTGACAAACTCAGTAAATATCCCTTATTATTCATTCAGGAAAATTGTGTTTCTGAAATACTAAAATATGCAAAAATGCGAAATATTTCTAATCATGATAAGCAGACTGCTTTATTGTGCCTTAATGTGTTTAATGTTGAACATCAACAATTTTGAATGTTCAACAGTATGTTCATTTTCAAATGAAATGTGTAAGCGCACACATATACACACAATGCCCACGCAACAAATGAGATCACATGCACAACCATGCCACTAGGAGATACTGCTGCTCTGCTAACACTACACATATTACTAGATGGACCTACTGAAAAACACTTATTCTCTGAAGTTTTATTCATTTTTCTTTGAAAGAGAAAATTACGAAAAGAGAAAGACTGCCATATAGAGAGAATAACCTCCCAGCTGCTGCTTTACTCTCCAAAGAGCTGCAATGACCAGGGTTGGGCCAGGAGCCCGGTACTCCATTTGGATCTCCCATGTGAGTACCAGGATCCAAGTACGTGGCCCATTCTCTGCTGCTTTCCTAGGGGCATTAGCAGGGAACTGGATTGGAACTGGAACAGCCTGGAATCAAACCAGCTCCATTATGAGATGCCAGAATTTCAGGGAGCAATTTAGCACGCTATTTCCTGATGCTGGCCTCCACAAATGAAGCTATTAAATACCACACATTCTACATCCTCAAAGCAAAATTCTGTGGTAATTGTCAGTTATCATGAATGTTACCTTCTTTCATATGCTTCTTAAGTATACTTAGATTTAAGTCTGTAAGCTATGGACAGATGTCTCTTTTCAGTTATTAATGAATCTTCTCCAAAAAGTAGCCCATTAGTGAACTAATGCCCATTAGTGAACACTTCAACTTAAATTAAACTGACTTTATTTTTAGGAAAAATCAACCTGCTTGCTTCCTTTCATATCTGCCTTGTGACAGATTTAATTCACATTTCATAAAATTCACGCATTTAATGGGTATATTTCAGTGCAAGAATTGAAAAGTGCGACCTGTGATATAATTGTTTTTAACCCTTATTTATACTTCTGTACAACTGTGATCTTCTGGGCCCAATGCAAAAGCCTAGTGGCTAAAGTCCTCACCTTGCACACCGGGCTCCCTTATGGGCACCAGTTCATATCCCATCCAACTCCCTGCTTGTGGCTTGGGAAAGCAGTCAATGATGGCCCAAAGCCTTGGAACCCTGCACTGCATGGAATACCAGGCTCATGGTTCCTAGAAAGCTGGAGTGAATCCTCCATTTTAGTCTATAAATTAATTAGTTAATTAATTAATTAAAAGTCATTCTGAGTCTCTTTGATTTCTCCCTCAATTTTAAGATTACCTTGTACATTTCTGCAAAAACCTCCAAGAGTCTGGCCTTGTATTGAGTCTGTAGATTTGGGGAGTGCCTCGGTTGCCAAGTGTGTATCTCTTCAAAATTCACGTTCTAACTTATCCTCCAATTTAATAGTAATTAAGATGTGCGAATTTATGAAGTTATTTGGATATCAAAGCTCTACACTTGTAAATATGATTAGTATCACTTGAAAAATAAGCCTTACACAATGATCAGTAGTTCTTATTCCTATCTCCTTCTACCTTCTGTTACAAGATGAAACAGCAAAAAGCCCCCATGAGACACTGAATGATGTTGCCTTCGTGTTGGACTTCCCAGCCTTCAGACTGTACAAATATATAATATTATTACAAATCGCCGAGTCTCAAATATTCTGTTATAGAAGCACAAATGGGCAAAAATGTGAGGATTGTTATCTTAATATTGTCTTCTTGGCATGAGGTAGTTTCACATTTGTTTATGCTTTCTTTTATGCCTGCCTCTCAACAGTACTTTGTAGTTTTAATGCACAAACCTTCACTCTTCCCTTGAGTGTACTCCTATTTTGCCATTTATTATTTTAAGTGTAATTATATTCTCAATTTCATTTCCTAACGTCCATTTCTAGTCTACTTTTAGACCGTCATTGTAGGGACACTACTCGTGGATAATGCAAGCCAGGCTTATTGTTCTACACTCAGATTGGTGTTACCAAAATTTGGTGAGAAGGAAAAGATGAGCTGAGAAATTCCATTTGTCAGAAATTAAGGAGATAATTACATAGCCTGCTCCTGATTAACTTTTTAAAATCAGAGAGCAGAATAAAAAGGGAGCACTAACAGTAGAGAAGCACTAACCAAGAAGCACTGCTCAACTTCGGCATAATTAATTCAGTCAATCTTACAGGCAAAGTATTTGATTCCGGTTAACTGACTTAACTAGATACATGGAAATAGCAAGATGGACAGAGAAAGAAAATTCCACATTAAAGCTGTATTAATCTACCTAAAAGACGTTGTGACCTTTTAGGTCAAGGATTGTGGAATACTATTCTTACTTTTTCTTAAAAATCTCCCAAAGTATTCAGTGGCATGCCAAAATTCTGCATTATCCAACAGAGGTAAGTATGAGATAAGAATAATCTTTTGAGTGATACTAGTTTAATACTCTTCCTTTATATTTCTGCTTTAAATACCTTTTCCATAAATCTATGGGATCACTGAAAATGACAAAAAGTGAAAGCAAATGTCAGCCAAAAGAAAGTTGAGTGAAGTTAATTTAATGTTCTTTTCTAAAGGACCATTAAAGTATACCAATTATAAGAGTAAGGTATGAGTCTTGAGTTACAATGTGTACCCTGAATCTAATATCACTCTAAATATATTTATAAGCAATGCAAAAAAAAAGGAAGTCTCATAAAGAACTTACAATGCCTGGTAGTTTTGCTCATTCCTTATCTTTTATTCTTTTCAAGGATTAAAAAGTCATTCCGCACAAAAAACCAAATAAGGTGTGTGTGTGTGTGTGTGTGTGTGTGTGTGTGTGTGTGTGTGTGTGTGAGAAAGAGAGAAAGAGAGAGAGAAAGAGCAAGAGAGAGAGATACACAGGAATCCATTATGGCATATTTTGTATCCAATTGCATTTTATTAATAACCATAATTCTAATTATTTGGGTTAAATTGATCTTCTAGATGGACTGAAAAATTTCATACTGAAATTTCTACAACTCCTTGACAGATGACTAGAAATCCAATACAGTATGATAATTTCAAATTTATGTTGTATAACATCCATTTGTATGACATGAATCCATGTTTATAATTTGCCTCATTTGCTTTAATGTACCATTTTGTGCTTAATAGGTGCTGACCCACTTCACATGATCTCTGACTGCATTTACTATGCCCTTCTCTTAATGCCATTTGAGGAACTGGTAGAAATATACACGAGACCCTGAACTTGTAATTGTCAAAATATACACACAGGCATTCAAAATAGGTGTAAAAGTTTTTCATTCTTTACCAAAGTTTCTTTTCCAAAGTTTCTTTTCAACCTTTAATTTATATACTAAGATGTATGTGGACTTTCAACCATTAATTTATGCACTAACATGTACATGAACTTAGCAATACTTTCAAAAAATTAATAAATATTCAGATTTCTATTCCTCCACATCTCAAAATTATCTAGTGTTAATTTACTCACTAAAACTTTACAGAACGTGGTTGTATATGTTTGCACCCACAATCTATACTAGGCACTACATAGAACATTTTGTACTTGTTTGTATTAGAGGTATCTACCACGGGTTGGTGTGATGGTCAAATGGTTAAATGGCTAATCCTCCTAATATGAGCACTGGCATCCCATATGGCCTCCAGTTCTAGTCCAGGCTGCTCCACCTGCCATCCATCCCTCTACTTGTCACCTGGAAAAGCATCAGAGGATAGCCCAAAGCCTTGGGACCCTGCACCCACGTGGAGACCTGGAAGAAGCTCCCGAGTCCTGGCTTTGGATCTACTCAGCTCCTGCTGCTGCAGTCAACTGGAGAATGAACCAGCAGATAGAAGATCTTCCTCTCTCTTACTCTCCTCTGTGTAAATCTGCCTTTCAAATAAAAATATAAACAAATCTTTTTAAAGAGAAGTATCTATCACATATTAATATGTAATTCCTATTTCCTTATATATTCCATTAAGCTTCCTTAACTCAGAAGCTTTGTGCTTCATTTTTCATAAAGATCTGATTCTTATTTTAAAGTTAGATTTATAAAGATAAGGAAAGACAAAGAGTGAGATCTTCCGTCCCATAGATTACTTCCCAAATGTGTGGGAAGTCATGCAGTTGGGCAGATGGCATGGAGGTGTGACAAGCATGGCTCCTTGGTTAACAAGCCTACGAGGAGTTTCTGGCTGCATGGCAAGGCCCAGCAGAATGTCTAATCACCTCATTGCTGCCTCATCCAATTGTATGAACATTCGATCACCTCTCTGATAATTCATGGAATTTTCTTGAGGGTGTTCTTTTTCTGCAAGTGTGAAATGATTTCTGTAACTGGGAACTGATTTTATCAATCACATTATGGTAAAAGTGTCTCTAGCAGCTTAAGACAGCGAGAGAAATCTAAAAGCATACAGTAGCACAACTGAGCCTACACTGTCCCCAAATGTCTTATTGTGTGCCCACTTTTGTCCTGGAATTTACCCTAAGATGTGTAATGTTCTCCTTAAGAAACAGCTTAATAATATCTTGGAACAGATGGCAATCATGGAGGTACAAAGAGTTTGTTTACCGTGCAGGCTCTAACTACAACACATGAAATGACACATTCTGGCTCCCCACCACACAAAGCAGAAAGTACATGGGGCATCTTCTAAAGGGAGACAAATGTGAGCCCCCAGAGAAAAACGGTTTGAAGCTTCTACCTTATATTGGCACTTATATTTAAGGTAAGAAAATAGTTTGAAAAGATAAAAAGAAGTTTTCTGCAAAGACCCTCTGTTCCTTTTCACTGCTCTTTAACAAAAGAACAAAAAACAAAGGAATCAGTACTAGATGAAGGGGATGGTAGTTGGTTATGATTGATCATAAGATCGAATAAAGAATCTATGACATATGCCTTCATAAATTCCTTTTTTTAAAATTTTCTTTTAAATTTTGTATTCTTGACATTTTAAGTAATATCAATACAGGTTTAGTGAAAATTGATTTTGGATAAAAGTAAACCACCTGTTACTATGTAACCCTATGTGCTGCCAACCATGGAATTCCTGGCTTCAGCCAGATGACTACATGTTTGAATGAGTAATAGTTTGCTGAAAATGTTTTCTTTGAAGTATAATAATAATAATGTTTTTAAGATTGTTTTTGTATTCTTTTAACCATGAAGTAAAAATGAAACATTTAGATATTGTGCAAAAGCTTGTAATGATTTCTGTATAAATAAAGAAAGCAAATTTTTTTAAGTTGTCCCTTATCAGCATCATGCCATAGTGGTCCATGCCTCTTCTTGTCTTCTTTCCTGCCAATTCACACACCCTTCCCAAGCTCCGAACTCATCTGGAGGTGGTCTCCGGCACAAATGTCTACAAGTACCACAGCTGGATTGATCCAAATTCTAGAGCCAGGAGTTTCGTCCAGGTTTCTCATGTAGGCAAAGGTGCCCAAGGACTAGGACCATCTCTTACTGCCCTCTGAGCATAAGCAGGGAGCTGGGTAAGAACTGGAGCAAGTGGAACATGAACTGCATCCATATAGATATTGGCACCATAGGCAAAGGCTTAACCAATTATGCCAAAGGCGCCAGACCCAAATCTTTCAATTTGAAATTCTAGTGTCTTGTCCTGTCCATCATGTAAATGACAATTAAGAACATCAAGCATTGGAAACCACGAGTCTCGCTGTACCTCATTCTATTTTTGTATCCATTGATCTTTGAATACATGTTTTAAATGGATGCAATTAGACACTTAACTGCCCATTTTAATGCCATCTATAGTTCTAATTGGCTATCTCAGATGGATTAGATTTCATTTCCATTAATCTTCCAGTTTAAGGATCTCCTCTAAATACAAAATTTGGTTTTGATTTAGAGAAATCACTCTATTTACAATACAATATCGCATTCAAATTTTAACAAGGAAAGGATATCCCATTGGATTAAATGGATCGCCTATGTATATTCAATGCACTCTTGCAAGGCAACATTTTGGCAACATATCTTCACACAGAATAGATGTGCAATGATTTGAGGAATTAGCATAATCACTTCCATTTGTTTTGGTTTGATTCATGAAAGGGGAAAAGAATTTTGCACTGCAGAAATAATCCCTCATACTGAATACCTATACAAGCATACTCACAAACTTAGAGTTCTCTTTTCACACAAAACAAACATCCCCCAAAAGAAATAATGTCAACATATCATTTCAACTGGAGTCACCTATACAAATTTTCACCTTTTCACCACTGGCATTCTGATGCTTCAGCTATTATTTCATCTTACACAGACAATAAAAACACTGTTGGACAGGTTATGATGCATAATCAAATCAGTGTCACGAAAAGGATGAGACGCAATTTGTAATTCAGAACCTAGAAAAGTTCAAGACTCATTTCTGAGATACAAATAAAAGACTCTCTCAAACAAAAACTGTTTACACTAATGATATGAAGAAACACTCTCCAAAAGTAATAATTTATCCCTCCCTTTCTGCCTAAGCAAAAAACAAAAGCATTTAACAACTTGGCTACTTACTTGTGTCTAATAAAGGGTACATGAGGCAGGTGTATTTATCTAACAGGTATAAAGTTGATATCAATATTATACAAATAGTTATTAGATGCACTCAAGCCAACATCTGCTTCCTTAAAATTTCTTTCATCATACCCTCTGCCATACCTGATTTCACCAGTATCCTTACAAACTTTTATTGGCTGATCTTGGGATGCACACTATTTTAGGCCAAAAATTTCTAAAACTTTATATTTCACAGACTACAGAACAAAAAATGATAAAAAGATGGAGAGATAAAATCAGAGCTCTAAAGCTATCTTCTTAGTACAAAAAAGCATTTCCAACCATCATTAAAGAAAAAGAGAAATTTTGGTTTCCAACAAGTTGGAGAAGGAATTAATTCAAAAGAGAAGGTTTTCTATTACGTTGAATATATCTAATTTTATAGAAAAGTCGATATTTGCCTTCTTATTTTGCCACATAAAAGAGAAAACTCCACTATGGCTAAGTGTAATGGAAATCCTTTTTGAGATAGCATCAGTTTACTGTTGCAAGGGCCTCAACCATAACGAAAAGCAATTAATTCATTTCTGTCTAATATATATCTACTATTATGTGCATGGTGTTGATTGCACCCTAAGTAACAAACACATGAACATTACTACAGTTCAACCCCTGCCTTCAAATATTCTAAGACTGAAAATGAAGCTGAGAAACAACCAGTACTAAGAAAGATTAAGAACAGTACCAAAGGAGAGCAATGAATCAATCTATGAAGTTGCAAGAAAAACAGAATAACATTTATTTAAGAAAATCAGGAAAGGGCTTCAGGGAGAAATTGTAAAATGAAACTAGCTGTAAAGAATGGGTAGAATGTCAAGGATCTGAAGGGAGGCAGGAAGGCTGGTGTGTGTGTGTGTGTGTGTGTGCGGCCACGCGCATACTTTGGGGAATGTGAAAGACTGGAGAAAGAACATAGAAAACAGCAAGAGCAAGGCATTGGATACAAAGCTGACAACACAGCTTAGTCAAAATAATGCATAATTATTAAAGGTTTAAGGGAGGGAAATACTATTGATCAAGAATGCGTTCAAAGGAATCAGTTCTAAATGTGTTAATTGAAAAAGGTTTTGGAGTATATATTATTTCAAGTACAAGAATCACTGATTTTAAAATCCAACCATTTTGTTCATAATCCAAGTGCTAAAAACATCCATAAAATAGGGATCATGGCAATTATTCAATTGGCTAATCCTCTGCCTAAAACATCAGCATCCCACATGGATGGCCGGTGTAAGTCCCAGGGGTTACACCTCTGATTCAGCTTCTAGCTTAAGGCCTGGGAAAGCAGTAGAGGATGGCTCAAAGCCTTGGGTCCCTAAAACCAAGTGGGAGACCCAGGAAAATCTCCTGGCTTCAAAATGGCTCATTTCTGGCCATTACAGCCATTTAGGGATTGAATCAGAGGATGGAAGATCTGCCTCGTCTCTCTGTAAATCCACATTTCCAATAAAGCAAGTAAATATCTTATAAAATCTACAAAATAATTGATGAGATTTTTAAAATATATTTTGATGATTCAACAGCCACATCCCTTTTACTGGCTTCTAGAATTTAGTAAGAACATATCACAGCACAATACCAACCAAAAACATGGGAGTAAGAGAAAAATAATCCAAAAAACAAAGTACACATATAGCAACTCTCCATTAGGACGCAGGGGAAAGAGAACGGTAAGAAGAGCCTGAAATAAACTTAAAAGCCAAAGTCCTACAGGCACTAAAAAGTCACTCCAATGACAGAAAAGCACCAACTATGGTAACCAGAAGCAACGAAACCCCATACACAGATCAGAACTAACAAGAGAAGAAAACAAGCACTCAGCTGCCAACTGACGCGTGGCACTGAGAGACTGCACATTTCTCTCCAATCTAAAGGCAGCTGGTAGAGACAGATATTTGGATTAACATTCTAGACAACCTTGTCCCATACTAGAGTGTCTGAGTTCAGTTTCCTCTCTGGATTCTTATTTCTGCTTTAAGCCAAAGTAAACACTGGGAGGCCATGGTAATGGCTCCAGTAAGTGGGTCTTTCTATACACACAGTTTTGAATCCAGCTTAGCCCCCATCTATTCAAGGAGGAAACCTGTAATGGGTGTTTTCCTTCTTCCCCTCTACCTCCTGTCTCCCCTCCCCTTCCTCCTGATCACCCTCTCCTCCCTTCTCCCCAACTTCCTCTCCCACTCCTCCTGCTTTCTTTTCCTCTCCCTCTGACCCTTTTCTCTCTCACTCTCCATCCAATAAATGTATTTTGTAAATATACATACTAACATATACTATTCTCACAGAAAACAGACATTGTAACTGAAATCTTCAACAACAACAAAAACCACTGAGTCCTACGAATATAGATTAGAGGATTGCCAAACCTCAGTCCGCTGAGCTGGCATTGATGGTACCATCGAAATTTTAGACATCTCAATTCTTGTCTGAAGAATGGCAAAAATTTATTTCCAAAGACAATTTCTAACACACCATGATCCATACACTTCATGTTAGACTAAATAGAATCCTAAAACATCAAGGCAATCAGAAGATGGCAGAATTCTGTTTCTGAACTGCATTTGTAGATGTAGCTTGGACCCAAGCATTGACGAGGTGTGCTGGTTTTACTTTTAATACCGTGTTGCTTATAATCAGTTTATTGAATAATAATCTCAGGAGCTGTTTCTATAAATGTAGCAATTTGACACATGACATATGGAATGTTCAATACCTCTTTGGAACTATCACAATTTGTAGTCTCCGATGTTTCAATCATGGATTTGGTTATTATCCACACAACTTATTTCCAGAGAAGTTTCAAAATCACATTCCTTCCAAGGGACTTAGATACTATGATGGCAAATTATCTGTGTCAATTTGACTGGGCTATGGTACCCAAACACTTGTTCAAATAATATATAAAATGTATCTGAGGGGTGTGTGTGTGTTGTGTGTAAGAGTAACATATAAATTGGAGAATTCTGAGTACCGCAAGTTGGTCTACATTATCAACTCATCTAATCAAAGACCTTAACAGAACAAAAATTTAGCCCTTCCCAAAGAAGGGATTCTGCTCAAAGCCTGCCTTTGAGGCAGGAGGGGAACTTCTTTTTCAGCCTTTAGCCTGCTGGTATATTCCATCAGATGTTTTCAATTTGCCAAGTCTTTTCATAAATATGTCAGCCAATTCCTCAGGACAAATTTCTATCCTACCCCAACAAGTTTCGTTTCTCAGGAGCTACCTGATGATCTGTATGCCTTTGAGATGTGGATACAAAGAAATGTGGACATAATTTAAATAGAAAATACATACATACAAAGATTTCTACTAACTTAGCAGCTTAACTAGAATCAACTTATTATGTCAGGTTTCAGAGGGTGTCAGAGTCTGGACATGGTTTATTTATATTCTCTATTCAGATTTTCCCCAGGGCTGCATCAAGTTTTTGAGAAGAGCTTGACTGACAGACATGGTTTTCACAGAAAGCCATTCCTAATTGTTAGAGAATTGAGAGCTTCACTTTGATGTTGCTTTCAGGCTCCCCAAGTTTCTCCACACATGGTTCCCCCAACAAAGGCACCCAGCTGCATGGTAACATCCTTCCCCACAGTCAACACGAGAGTGAGACTCCAACAAGATGGATGAGTTCTACTTTGTGTAATGTAGTCCTGCATTCAGATACCCATAATCACATAACCACACATATCCCATCACTTTGATGTATTCTGTAGGATACAAGCATGCACAGTTGCCAACCACACCCAGGATGAGGGAATCACTTAAGGACAGGAAAACCAGTGCCCCCAAATCATGGAAGTCATCAGCTCCTGCCTCTCTATTTTTCCCCATACATGGAACAGCTCTAAATAAGGGCAGCCATAACTTCATTAACTTCTCTTTCTTTCATGAGTATGATGTGAAAGCAATTCACATGTAAAATCAGTTATCACAGTCACTTTTGTTTTTTCTATCAAGCTAACCAACACTAGCCTTTATAAAAATGGTGCCTGAAAAACATTGTCACCCTGAGGTACAGTCAGGACAGGTCAGCTGCAGAGAAGCACGTGTTATCTCTCCATGAGCACCTTTGCTCTGCTACAAAGTCCTTCTTGTTTTCCATTTTTTACACTGTTTGCGACTTGAAGCAGCAGAGAGAAAATGTTAGCACTATTAGAAGCAAAATACATTTTCCAATGCACTAACGTCTATAATTTTCTTAATCTCCTTCATTGAAGCAAATTTTAGCCTTTTATTTTTAAAATGTCAGTGGATGATCACTAAATATGTTCAGATGCTTACATAAAGAAAAGCTTTCCAGAGATCTTGTAAATTTATACTAAAAAAAAAAAATAGGGCATGGATGTCAAAAATTTTTTTCCACCAAAATAAATTCATCTTGATTTCCATTTTCATACAAAGTTTTAGAAGTATCTCATATTTGTTATGTGGCATATATTTTTTTTCTCTAAGATTATAATTACATTTTCAAAGTTTCTTTCATTAAAAATCTTTGAAAATCATTTTTTAGTTTGAGTTGTTCTTCCATGAACATTGTGCTCAAAATTTTAAAACATTAATTCTATTCACATATTTTATATATATATATATATTTTTTTTTTTATTGGAAAGGTGGATATACAGAGAGGAGAGACAAAGAAGAAGATCTTCCGTCCATGATTCACTCCCCAAGTGAGCGCAATGGCAAATGCTATGCCAATCCGAAGCCAGGAGCCTCTTCCGGGTCTCCCACACGGGTGCAGGGTCCCAAAGCTTTGGGCCGTCCTCGACTGCTTTCCTGGGCCCCAGGCAGGGAGCTGGATGGGAAGCAGGGCTGCTGGGATAGAACTGGCACCCATATGGGATCCCAGGCGTGCAAGGCAAGGACCTTAACCACTGCGCACCGTGCCGGGCCCCTATTCACATATTTTTTAAAAAAACACATAGACCCTTCACAAAGTGAGGAATAGTAGTGTAATACTAATTCGGGTTTTACTGAACAGTCTTACTTGATCTTGGTATTAAATCAGGGTGTTTTACTTATATTCCATATTCTTCTTCATTGAATCTTTTATTCTAACTTTTTCTGTCTCCAAAAGGTTTCACTACATATAACAAAAGAGGTTTTAGGAAATTTTGCAGGAACCATTCAATTTAGAAAGTGAAATTAAAAGCAAGTTTTAATTGTTGTATAATCTAGGCTAAGAAAACACATATATTAAGATCCTGTTTACTTTCCCTGACTTCTTTCAAAGAGTAGATTGAAATAATGCGATGTGATCCTGAATTTTATAATAATTCTACTAATATCACATGAAGTATATTGATAATTAGAAAATGCACCTTAGACTCTTAATAAGTGATTTCAAAATGTTACTTGAAATGAATCAACTATTGTTTGTACTTTTATGCCAGAATATCTATGCACTAAAAGTCACTGCTTTACAGCTCTCTCTCAAGTAAGAACTGCTCAAGGCCCAAACCAAAATACCACAGTCCCGGGATAGGATCAGGTTCAGTATTCTCCTATCTCCACACTACACAGGATTCAGTTCATTACTATTCCGTAAGAGTAGCAACAGGTCCAATATTTCCTGCTTTTGAGGCTTACCTAGAGGATGTAGACAAGAAATTGGGGGGCTTCAGTGTTACCACTCAAGCCTTCACATGAAGGATCTGATTTTAAAATTGTGTACATAGAATAAAATATTCAGCTGTCACATGTCTATTTTCATTTTAGTATTTAGCAGTTTATTGTGTTAAAGCATAATTTTTACTGAACTTGGCAGATTTTAGGAGAGTCTAAACTGGCTTATACCTTTAGCAAGGCTGAATAGTATCCTACAGCCAATTTAAGATAGATAGAAGCCAGTTGTATACAAACTATAATTGAAATGTTAATGAAGTAATCACAGGATGTGGTTAAGAACTCTCATTGTCTAACATATCAGTCACTCAATACAATGTTAATTAACCCCAAATGTTGGAAACTGTTGTTGATGTTATGTTATGGCTTTTACTTAGTCGGAATGATAGTCTACCAGCTATGTCTTCAGACCAGAGCTGGTCTCCCCAAGAAACTGTTGAATTCGGTTGGGCAATGAAAGACTAGACTCTATGCATGGCACATGCTTGCAATGAAAGAAACAAGACTGGATTTGAACTGTAATAGTGCAATAACGTGGAGCAATCCACCATGGGGGTAGGGCACAGGGAGGGGATGGGGGAACATCAGAGCCTAAGAAACGTTGTTATAAAATGAAATGCAATAACAAATATGTATATTTTTAAAAAGAAAAAAAAGAACAAAATATTGAAGTAGAAACCAAATACCATTTCAGTAACAACTAGAAAGCATCCAGTGTTCCTAAAGTGTCATTAGAGAAAAAGAAAACAAAACATATCTTCTGTATCTACATCTTTGAATCTTTTACATATATATCATGAATGCCTGAAAATGTAGCAGTCAGTCAAGGCTTCCCAAACAAACTGCCTCTGTTTACATGTCAGCCTCAGGCTCCTGTCCTGACCTTTACCAGACAGTAACATCGTCACATGTGAAACAGTAAGCATTGCCTTCAGACAAAAAACCTTGGTTTTGAGAGGAGTTGTGGGAAAATCACTATGAGGACTGTTTCAATAGCTGAGTTAGAGATTGAGAGAGAAAGAGGGATCTTCCAGCTCCTAGTTAACTCAGCTGGAACTGAGTCAGGCTGATGTCTGGAGTTAAGAGCTTCTCCCAGGTTTCCCACAGGGGTACAGGAGCCAAAAGACTTGGGTCATCTTCTACTGCTTTCTCAGGAATACTAGCAGGCAGCTGGATCATATGTAGCCATTTGGAATGTCAATGTTGAAAACTGTAGCTTAACTCATCATAACATAATACGGGTCCCCTTAGACATTTCAATGAGAGAGCTTGATCCACATCTACCATTCCAAATCCATTTCCTTCCTTTCCTCAGTCATCTGAAAATCCATAAACTGATCCAATGAAGCCCAATGACTTGTTAAGGTATAGAGGGGAGACTATTCTAGACAGCTTAACTGCCAATGTCCACTTAGCTGGGGAAAGCAACAAAACAGTAATGGACAAGCTACAGACATTTAGTGGTCATCAGGTCATCTAAGCTGCTCACACACTTAGCAATACAAGGGTAACATTTTGATAATGTTAGTCTCATGCCCATTCTACTGGCAGCAGCCAACATCACGACACACAGGCCTACACACACCCTGCATCATCCTCGAGGGTGGTAAGCATGTCTTACTCATCCATAACTTATCGTCACCTAGTTCCCGCACACTAGTTTAAGGTTTGTCATGTGTTTTGAACTGAATATATTTTAGAGAACTAAAAATGGTTTTCTTTTTAAATATAACTTCTTTCATCATCCCTATATATATATTTTTTCTCTCAATAAATTATGTATTTAGAAAGAAATGAACTCTGCATGTTTTTGAAATTTACAAAAGAATGGATAAGGGAATAGTTATAGCATACCAGGTAAAAGCACCAGCAATCCATATTGGCACCAGTTCGAGTCCTGGCTGCTTTACCTGCTTTTACCTGCTTTTATCCAGCTTCCTGGTAACATGCCTTGGAAAGATCAGAAAATGGCCCAAGTGCTTGGGGCACTGCACCCACAGGTGACTCAGAAAAGCTCCCGGATCCTGGCTTCAAACAGGCCCAGCTCTAGCCTCTGGAGCCATTTGAGGAAAGAACCAGAGAGTGGAAGATCTCATTCATTCTCTGTCTCCCTCTCTCCCTCCCTCCCTCCTACTTTCTCTCTCTGTACTTTCACCCTTCAAATACTTCCCACCAGACTAAATTAATTGCCCTTTTAAAAATAAATAGTTAAGTTCAACATGATGGACTTAATTGGCTAACCTTCCCCTTGCAAGTAATGGGATCCCATATGGGTGACAGTTAGTGTCCCGGCTGCTCCACTTACCATCAAGCTCCCTGCCTATGGCCTAGGAAAGCAGCAGAGGATGGCCCAAGGCCTTGGTACCCTGTACCCATGTGGGAGACCTAGAAGAAATTCCTGCCTCTTCACTTCAGATTGGCTCAGTTCCACCATTGTGGCTGTACCAGATGGAAGATCTTTCAGTGTCTGTCCTTCTCTTTGTAAATCTGCATTTCCAATAAATATATCTTTTTGAAAAATTAAGATTTAAAAAGATTTTATAAATATTTTTCTTTAGAGGAAATACTTAGGATATAATGGATTCTTGGCAAGGTCTTCCAGCAGACAATCCAAGATACTCAAAAGACAGTTCCAACACCAAAATAACCAATAATTCTAAATGTTACTTCAAATGCAAGGGAATAATGATAGGCAGAAGGAAGAGTGAGCAATTAGGTAAATATCACTAACATTAATATAAAAGGATTTTTAAAATGTCCTAAAACCTGAAAGAAGTTAGTTTGAAGGGAAAGCTATGAAAATTTTGCAAAATAAACAGAATTAGCCCAGGGTACCTCGGAAAAACAGAAGAAATGGTGTTTATTTATAATGACTATGCAAATTTATGTCCAGGAAAAAGTCAAGCAGTAAAGGAGGCATTCCATAATATGAGAAGGCACAAATGTTGATTTATGATAGAGCTAGAATATATGGAGAAATATTGCAATGTGTTGGTAAGAAGTCCTGCAGCAGAAAAAGAAAAATTATTTAAAGAAAGATGACAAGAACTCTATGTCACAGTGGATTCAACCAAAATTATCTTAGGGTTTGGCTAATGATAAAAACCTCTGAAGTGATTATATCCATATCATAGTAAGTAATATTTAATATCCATATTAATATGTGGATATATTAATATTTACACAGCAATATATTAATATGTTTACATAGTAATATATGTCTACATATTACTATGTTTACATATTAATATATGGATATAATCCATAGTGTGGGTATTAAGTTATTTGGTACATTATATAATATGGATATATTCACTTATAATCACTGATAGCATATTATATAATATCTATATAACATAATATCCATATATTAGAGTATATAATTGTTGATCCTCTGGCCTTCTCTTCACCTAACTTTCGAGGCCACTGTTTTCTCTTGTCTCTGCCCACCCCATCTCACCCCGACACCAGCAAGTATAACCCCTAGTTCTCATCTTTCCTAACACTGAAACAACAGAGAGAGACAGGAATCAACCTTCCTTTCTGCCCATAACCTGCTCCTTGGACTTCTCACTCATTGTTTATTTATAAAAAGTCCAGAATCACGGAGGTTTTTTTTTTTTATCACAATCCCAGATGTTTCTGTTTCAACTGCAGTACAAACAATCCAACTGTATTTTCTACACCTTCATTTCAAGACCAAACAGGTTCTCAAACACTTGTGTGTCAAATTGAATTTATAATCTTCCCTCTGCTCACCAATCCTCAGCTTTTGTGTCTCAGTAAAGTCATTCATCAGCTATCCAGTACCAAAATATTAGGCATTTTAGATTCCTCTATTATGTACTTTAAATGTAATTGTCTAACAAAATCTGTTGTCTATACATAATTTTTTTTTTTACCCACAGCTCACAACGTCAATGCCTATTACCACCTCAAAGTTACTAGGTCTCCTGTACATTGTGACACTATCCCTCCATTCTATCTCCCTTCCAACAAGTCTCTTGCCATTAAAGCAATAGGTGTGACCCTGATAAATCACTGGTCAGGTTTTGTCACATCTCCACCCCATATCCTTCAAAGCTTCCCACTCTGCTCTTCGTAAAAGCAGAAGCCCTTCAGCCTTCAACCTGGGCTCATACCATGCGGTCTCCTTTCCCGCCTTAGCCTCATGGTCTGCTATCTACCCATTACTCCACAGGCTCACTGTTCCCTTGTCAGGGCCTTTCCACTTGTACAACCTCTCTCTGGAATGCTCTTCTGTACAGCCCTGGGTTTACCCTCTCACACTCTTCAATTCTTCAGTCCAATGCCATCATTCCAGACTCAACTTACTAAAAATCGCAATTTCTACCTGAAATCTCTACTTCCTCGCCCCATTCACTGCTCTTATTTTCTCCTAATGTTAGCTCTCATCTACCGTCTATTAATTTTACTTATTTACCTTGGTTACTGCATACGTTCTACTTTCCCATTCATGTGACTTGCTCACTGCTCTAGCGATTGTAGCCATTTCAAGAATGAATGAGCATATGGAAGATCTCGCTCTCTCTGCCCACCTGCCTCTCTGTCTCTCTTTATCCTTTTTTCTGTAACTCTACCACTCAAATAGAAAAAATAATCTTAAAAAAAGAAGCTAATATTATTAACTTTTGGTTTATTGTGATAAGAAATACATGATAAAAGATATTCTCAGGATTAGCAATAATGGGAATTAACTGCTATGTATAGGATGCATCTTTACTCCTAAATAATAGTAGGATTTCCACTTTATTTTTTATTATGCTTTTATTTTATTGTTTGCTCTTTCCTCTGCTTGTCATGACATGATACGTTTATATCTCAGAAAGTTAGTTTTTTATTGTGAAATACATGATTATGCTAATGTAATAACTTGGGAAAACAGTAAAAGAGGATATAGTGAGTGAGGAGGAGAAGGAAGAACCTATATGCTTCCAAAATTGCATCATGAAAAACGTGAAGTATACTATCTTACATAAATTTTAAAATGTATTTATTTATTAAAATAATAAAACTAGAAAGCAGACTCTGAGGAGAAAAATGTTCTTAAATCAATATTTGAAAAATGTGGCAAGCACAAAATAATTAATATTTATGCCCTTCCACTTTTCAGAAAGAAACATGAAGCTTAAGTTGTTTTTTTTTTTTTTGCATAAACCTGCCCATTTGGTGATTTTTATAATAGTCAGACAACTGATAAAACTATCATAGTTAGAAAACATTTTATAATTATGTTACTTCTCAAATTTTCAAATTTTGAATGACTTGCTCCTTAAGCTTAAATTAAAGAAATGGGATAAAATCTAAACTTATAACTGGGTCTACTGATAAAATTTGGAAATACATTCAGGAGAAGAATTGGAAATATTCACTGAAAAATTACACATGAAAATTAGTAAAGTTTAGAGGGAACAATACCTAAAAATGCATAAGATTCTGCAAACTTTGATTAAGCAACATGTTTCTTAAAAAAACAAGTTGCTTTATAATATATATTTAGTGGTTCGAACAATAAAATATATTTTTCCCATTTGATTCACAATTGTATTGCTTTAACAGGCTTTCAAATTTACATGTTCCAAGCTTCTAAAGCAAGTATCTCAGCACAGCTCTCAGATTAAAACAAAATGGTTTTAAAAATTCAGAGTATAATTATTTGGCCGTTTCTGAGAATTTAAGCTTTATTCTTTCAGACTCAAACATCTCAAAATAGAAAATACACACATTAAAAAGAGAAAACTGAGGTTATTTTGACCTAAGTAATGAATAAAACCTTAATCTAAACCACGAGTATTTCAAATTGAATGAATTCTTTTCACATAATGCCTCTTTAATCAGTTTGTAACTTTGAAAATGTTTTCATAAAAATAATATACTACCATGAAAGAACAGAATGTATGAATTATAATTTAACCATGATACAATAATAGCCCCTAAATGGTGAGCCTATAATACCTATCAAAATAGTCCGTTGCTTGTAATTATATAAAAATAAAATATATTAAATTTTAAAGCACATGTTTCCAAAATGTTAACATTTATAAACAGGATTAAGTTTTAAAAGTATCAATATCTCAAATGTATGTAACTTTACAAAGTCATTTCAAAGTTGGTAATCATATTGTTTTCATAAGTTTAAAGAAATAATTACATAAAATTGAGGCCATTGCTATGTAGTGGATTAAGCCTCCACCTGCTATACCTGCATCTCATATGGGTGTCAGCTTAAGCCTTGGCTGTTGGACTTCCAATCTATCTCCCTGTTAAATTGCATGTGAGAGCAGAACAGGATGTCCTGAGTCCTTGGGGTCCTGCACCCTCATAGGAGACCCAGAAGATGTTCCTGGTTCCTGGGCTTTGGTCTGACCTGTCCTGAGGCTGTTGTAGCCATTTGGGGAGTAAAACAGCACATTCCCTCTCTCTCTCTTGCTACTCTTTTTCTTTATGTAACTACATCTTTAAATAAATAAATCTTTAAAGGACAGGTAATAGTAAGACGTTATTTGGAACTATTTTCCAGTGTAGGTTTTTGGTGTTGACTTCAAAACAAATTCAGAGAGAATAAACCAAAGGAGTAATTTACTTTATGTTATGCCGCTCCTCCTTTCTCCTCTCCAGCAGACTGTAATCCATCCTCTTCACTAAATCTACTAAAGGTTTCATTCAGTCAACCTCCAACTGAGCCGCTTTGTATCTCGACTTTTTCCCCCTCACCTTCAAAAATTGCACAAAACTTTTTTCAAACAGTTGGTTGATCTCAATCAAGTATGGACAATAATAAAATTTATTGCTTTCAGCACAGAAGCAGTGGATACCTCATCAAGGCCTATCAGTATGGGCACCAAGGACTATCCCAACTGCCAAGAAGACCACGGGGAACTAGAGTGTCCTCATAGGCTGAGAACTCTGACGTCAACCATTCCCTATCGGATCTCCCACATGCGATGGAAGAAGCCCAGAACCTCCTCACAAGGTTTAACGACATTGGAACAACAGCCAGGAGCCCTGAGCAGTCCTCAGAAACAGAATAGTAAATTTCCTTCAGGACTCAAGAGAAAAGCTTTCTCTGGTCCTTACTTAGTTCCAACTTTAGTTCCCAATCCTCTCTTGCAATGACCATAGTGGTTGTTCCAGAGTCCGCAATATTAGATTAGATAGGCAGAGAGAGGCCAATAAGGAAAGCTTAGAACAGACAGGAAAAAGTCAGCTTGAACTCTCATATACCTCACTAGGTAGGACACAAAGATCAGTTACTCCTCACTAAGCTATTGAAGATTTCTCTGCGTACCCCTTCTAAAACTGTTCTGTTCCTCAATCATTAATATATGGCTTGTTAGAGTAATAAGTCTGTTTCAATTATCCTAAAATTCACAGCATTCAGTAAAATCATGCTTGAACACGATAAGCTGCTAAATATAAATATGAAGGAAAAAAGGAAGACATGAGACAGCTGAATAGTGCCCTACAATCATTTTAAGAAGTATAGCAGTTGGCTATGTATAAACTAAAATTGAGATGTCAATGAAGCAGTTACAGGATGTGGTTAAGAACTTGCATTCTCTAACACATTGGCCACTCAGTAGCATGTCAATTAGTTTCATGATGTTGTAAACTTCCATGTTTCTTCCTGTTGTTGAATTTGTGCTATGGCTTTTCACTGGAGGGGATGATATTCTGCCAGCTCCACTTTTAGATCGAGGATGGTCTCCCAATGAAACCATTGAATTTATCTGGGCAATAAGATGCTGGACTCTCTGCGTGGTCCACACCTGCAGTGATGGAATTATGACTGGATATGAGCTGTACTACTGTAATAATATGCAGGAAATCAATATGGAGGAGGGCTTGGGGAGAGGCTGGGGGAATCCCAGAGCCTATGGAACTGTGTCATAAAATGAGATAATAATTTTTAAAATAAATTTAAAAATAATAATGAAATTAATGTGCACACATTTGAGTTACAAACTGGGGTACTTTCTGTCAAAGAATTAAACAGTCATTAGGTAAGAAATCAAAACATGGGCACTCTGGTAGCCTCCTGGAATTCATGCTTTGGCAGAATTTATTCTCCTTCAACATGGATTGAACTGAGTGGACTGGGTACAACAAACAGAATATGACAGAAATTAAGAACAGTCACTTCCAAAATTAGGTTATAAAAGGTTATGCCTTTCTTTCTCTCTCTCCTTCCTTCCTTCCCTCTCTCCCTCCTTCTTCTCTCCCTCTGTTTTTTCCTCTCCTTCTGCCTCTCTTGTGTTGATGAAATCAGATTTTATCCAATCTTTTAGAAATTCCCACTATGTCTTAAAATAACACTCTGTTGTACTTGACAGAGATGCTGACCAATAATTTAACTCCATTTTTTCCTTAATCTTCCATGCTAAACCACTGTGACTGTGACATATAACACTTATTTTAAATAACTCAGTAACTTCTCAGTTTGCCTCAATTTATTTCTTAGAACACATTCATCTGGATTCAAAAACAATTCAAATAATTATCTTAAATAATATGTTCTTTTGGCCAAACAAGGTCCTTTAAGGGAGATCTTGTGTGCTTTCTTGTAATGAAGACCTTTCCTGAGGCACAGGTACAGTTTTTGCTTTTCAGTAATTTCATACATCTGGGTAACTAAAATATTAACCTGCACACTCCCACTCTTTAGTACAATTATAACTTGCCACAATTTACAGTATTTATTCAAAGTCCTGTTTGTTCAGCACACCGCAGGCATTACATTAACACATTTATCTTGCTGATATTCACTGCTTTGATTCAATATCTTATTTGTGAATAAGTATATAATAATTTGGCTATTACTCTAAAACTTTAGTCTCCTCACACCACTAAGGCACTAACAATATTTTTTAATTCATGTGGTTTGCTATTTTTTCTAACAGTTTACACACTCTGATGTAATTTTGTTTTACTTGGAAAAATTGAATGTAACTCTTTTTTTACTATAGAAGGCTCTCTATTCTTAATAAATTAAAAATCAGAAAGCAATCATGCTATTCATCGCCTGACAATGCATCCCAAAGAGAATTAATTCTAAATGTAACCTCTCCCCTGCAAAAAAGATTGACAAGGTTGGGTCATTTTATTATTTTAATGAATAAATTTGCCTTACAGAGAGTTTCAGTGTTTTAAAATAATGCGGCAATTATAAATAGTACAGGTTGAGAACTCAATATGTACCAGGCAACGAAAGGCCTACCTCACAGAGACTGGCATGCCTAGAGCTGCACAATTAATATGGGGTAGAAAAAAAAAAGGAATCAAATGCAAAAATCTAACTCAAGGATCAAGATTTTAACAACTGTTTTATGATTTGCAATATCTGAATTTCTATATCACCATCTTACGACGTTAACACCAGTGGGATGTCAGAGAACATGACTGATTAATGAGTGAGGTCAGATTTGTTTCAAGAATCTTTTTCTATTATTTTCTTCATGGATGCTACTATCTTTATAAACATATTTTGTAAGTTATTACCACCAAAACTGAAAAAAATGAATATAAAATATAGTTCTTTCTTAGAGTGCTTATGATAAGATAAGAACTTTGCTTCTGCTTTGGTAAAGAATACAATCATTTTCACAAGAATAATCATTGAGAGCTCTCAGGTTGGACAGAAGCTGTCCAGGTAAGATAATGAATTATCCACCTACACAGAGAAGATATTTCCTCAGTTCAAGATCTCAGTTTGTTGACTCCCATCATGGGCCATCTCTTTCCTCAGATCCTCATTCTAACATTTGTCTTTCTTTTTTTGCCTTCATTATCTAGCCCCCTAATTTCCTAGAGAGAAAGAAAACCCTTATATCAGATTCATATGGAGGGAATATTTCCCTTTGTTAGACAAAGAGAACAAAGTTACTGATATTTATTCAGAAGGCCAATTTTAGGTATGAGGATTGGGAATAACATAGTCCTAAAATTACCACTATGTACCTTCTTTCAGTTCTACAGGTGGTACTGGTAGCTTCCCTTCTGTTTCTTTGCATTTAACTCAGCTGGGCAAAACTTTCCTTAGGAAAAAAAACTCAGTGAGTCTAATTCCAAATCACTCTTTATACTAATGAAAATCCATCAACAAAGCACACAAAGATAGATTTCAATGCACAATTCCCTAAGGGCAGAAGTCTGGAGAGATTTGACAGAGATCTCTAGACTGATTCCACCAAGAGACCCAACAGCAGGTATCAACTGAAAGGCTTATTTGCTGCTGAGTGGACATTCTACAGAGGATCTAGCGATGCCTTTCGTGATTACCCCACATCCTACTGGAAGAAGACACTTTTCTGGAAGCAAGATCAGAAGAAGAGGAGGATCTCCAAAGATTCTGTGACTGCAACCAACACCAACAATTTGTACTTGCTACAGTTTTACATGACAGTCAAGCCATTTCATGGAGAAGCCAATGTCTACGAGGGGCTTGGCATTAGAAATCAACTGTCTTCTGACTTGTACTTCTAAAATCCCTTAGACTGCTTAAGAAACATGGACTTTTTTTAAGAGTTAAAAAGTTCAGGATGAAGGAGTAGAAATGGAAATTAAAAATTTAATCATTATTTTATCCCTCTTTTCCCATCAAAGACATGTAACTACTAATCAGAGTTTCAGATCAGCTTGACATACCATTACAGAATTACCAACTGAGTGGATATAATTCTATTACAAGGGAGATATTTAACAGATTAGTTAGCTCATGTCATTTTATCACGGGAAGCTATTCAATTTTCATAGATGTTTTAAAAGTCTGAAAAGTTTTGGAGACAAAATTCCAAGGAGTCTAAAAATTCCACACTGCTTCCACTGAATTAAAAAAAGCTATTTGCATTTAAAATTGTTGTTTAAGCCTCTATATGAAAAAAATGCCTTTTGTGTAGCGTGAAAGGCAAATATGTCGCAGATGTCAGCTGAGGTCATGGTCTGATTTCTGATTTCCTCTAATCACTAGGGCAATGCCAAATTCCTAAGACAAAATTTTGCCAACTCTTTAAAAAAATGCATTTTTTTTCAATTGTAACCCAATCTTCTCTGTTGCTGAATTCTCACTTTTGCAAAATTCTCACTTACTTACATTTGGACCAACATGTTTATTTTCTCCTCTCTGCACAGCATCATGTCAGAGATAGAACACATTCCTTTATTTATCAAGAAATGTGTGTATGTAAGAGACACTGCTAAAGGTGAGTGTAATGAAGTGAGATGATGATTGTAGCTCCTCAAGGAAACACTGGAAAACCGGCCACAGACAGTTCTGCAATCATCTCTCCACTAGAATCTCCTTCTCTTGATATTTCTATACAATTCCTGACCCTCTCCTTTTCCTCGCTTGAAGTAGCCATCTATCCTGATGCAGAGCAGTCCAGTTCAAAATCGTACCCTAGAGAACTCTTGCTTTTAATATGAGGAGGTCTTTCAAGGTGTTTTGTTTAAAAAAAATGCCCATCTGCTTTGAAGAAATGTCATGCCACTCCCTGAAGGGCCATGCAGTGTCTTTCAGGTTGGCTTTTGAAATAGTTGTTTTTCTCCCTGCTCTGAAGGTTCTGTCAACCAAACAAAATGCATGAGTTGACAAAAAGTTAACTCAGAAGTTTAACATAATTTGACAATCACATTACAATATCTATCTCTTAAAATATACTATAAAGCATCAACTACAACAATGTTTTCATTTTTAGTATCATTTATAACACCTCCTTGCTTTTATTCAAGACAACCTCCTCCAGCAGCAAAGATGCCATCAAAAGATAATTGGAAATTAAATATAGAAACAGAACACAGAAACTATACATAACCTAAACAGAAGAAATTCTCCCTCTGTTTAGAAGATAAATTTAATGAGTAAATGAATGTTGGTATAGAATTTCATTATTTACTTAAACGTTAAAAAATTATTTTTCTGGAGCACCACACAGTTCAGTCAATATTTCAAAAGTCCTCCAACTGTGTTGCTGAATTGCATTTTGCTTTCATAATCCCAACAAAGGAATTAATCAGTAAAAATGTGACTGTATATTTCTCAAAACATAGGGGCAATAGCTTAAAATGTGACCATAGTTTATAACATCCAGACAAGTATACTAAATAAACTAGCATATCCCTCAGGACTACACCTCTACAATATATTAGAGAAGCTACCTAGAGCTCAGTACATTTAAAATCATTGGGAAAAATACAGGTAGAGTTCCTCTCATATCACAAATTATTTTTATTACATACATATCTAGAAACCTATCAGATTTCACTTACAAAATATGGTGATTTTAAACATAGCCATAATTGTAATAGCAGAAGGTCGTGGTGAATCCAACTGAAGCATATTAATATTGGTATAAATAAAAGTAACTTGAGAAATCATTTTCATAACGTCATTTGCCAAATATTTTGTATAACTCACTACTGAATGAGATTGCATTACACAGTGAAAATATTATAGACTCTATATTCTCAAAACATTAATAAGCCATCCATTTCCTGCCATTTCACTGATGGTCTAAGCAACCATAAACTGTAATTTTTTCTTAGATCTGCTGCTTCTCTTGAGTACTCCCAAAATTTTATTCAGAATAGAGTGGCTAAAGTCATCCTACAAAATCCCGGTCACATCCAGTCACTCCTTTGATAAAACTGTGAATGATACCTTCTCTCTACTTGTAAGAGCCAGAAAAAGACCTGCATAATGCGCTGACTTGGTATGGTCCCTACTTTGTTACCTCTGCTGGCATCTATATACATCTTCCAGATTCTGACTCCTGCTGAATGTGCTGCTCATCTGAGTAATTCCTACCTGTAATGTTTCTCCAGGTATTGACATGGGTAATCCCTCATCCCTTTACAAAACAACTTTGGGTCAACTTTGTTTCTTAAACAAATCTCTTACCTGTACAATATAGTATTGCATATGGAGATGGATGTATTCTATCAATGTTTGTTCTGTCACTTGAATGTTAACTCCTCAAAAACAAATACTTTGCCCAAAAGTTTTAAGGAATATTAAATTTCTATTGCAAGTAAATGCTCTCTACATTATTTTCAACACAAACATTTGCTGATTGTATGAAAATATATGAGAGGGGAAAATAAAGAAGCTCCCAGTTGTCGAAGACAGTGTAAAAGTCTCCAGGAAAATACTTGGTTTACACCACCAAGTATTCAAACCTAAGAAATATATTATTAGATGATCTTTCCAAAAATGCTAACAAACACCCTGACATATTACTATAGGAATTTGGGATAATTACTGTCAATGTGAAATTCCTGATGGTCTCAGTTATTTAGTAAATCATGAAAATTCATACCCAGGAATTCTGGGATGCTATCATTTTGCTCACAGATTCATCATTTTATCCATTTTATCCTTTTCTTCATATTTTCTGTTTGCTTCTAGTTTTTTTTTTCTCAGCCCTTCATTTTTCCTGCATCTTAAATCTCACTGTAAACTTAAATAGTCACCCATTATATTTCCTCTGGGATATCTTTTCCATTTATGTAAATTCAATTACCAATTCACTGGAAGTCAAAATCTCTACTGCCACTCTTTCCTCTAATTTAGCTCTTTGCAGGCAGGCTAATTGACAATAAATTTCTACTTTGACATGTGTACAAGCATGTCAAATGCGAAATATTAAAAGATAAAATATAATATCACAAGCAAGCTAACCAAAGAATTCTCTGCCTGGATTCTTTACCATGTTTAACAGCTTTATCATAGAACCAGCTGCCTAATAAAGGAGCTGTGAATTCACCCTACATGTTCATTTTTCTACCTGCTTTCAGTTCATGTTATATGTTTTTATTTCCTAAAAACTGCCAACTCTACCACACAGTGATGTCACAAGTTATCATCTTCAATTTCCAAACAATTGTATTAGATTTTTATTTTATAATTTCTCATTAGAATTACTACAGCTGAGCCTGATGAAATAGCATAGTGGTTAAAGTCCTCGCCTTGAAAGCGCTGGGATCCCATATGGGCTCCGGTTCTAACCCAGTGGCCCCACTTCCCATCCAGCTCCCTGATTGTGGCCTGGGAAAGCAGGTGAGGATGGCCCAAAGCCTTGAGACCCGGCATCCGCGTGGGAGACCCGGAAGAGCACCTGGCTTCAGATTGGTTCAGCTCCAGCTGTTGCGGCTGCGCGGAGAGTGAACCATTGGATGGAAGATCTTCCTCTCTGTCTCTTCTCCTCTCTGAATATCTGCCTTTCCAATAAAAATAAATAAATCTTTTTTTAAAAAAAGGAATTATTGCAACAGCAACTTACGTGAGGCCCAATGCCTGTTCCCTGTTCTGTAACTATTCACCCTCCTGTTCAAACTTTCCAATATTAGTATAACTCTTCTTACCATTTAATGTTAGTGAATCCAGGCATTCAGTTGTGAGCTTAAGGCAGTGATACTGCAGCTGCATAGAGTAGATCACTGCAACAGTGCCTCAAGTGGAGCAAGAGGTCAAGAGTGATGCAAAGGTATTAGCGTAAACATCGGAAACGTGCCTAGGATGCTAGGATGTAGGATACACAGATCAACCTTGAAAGCCAGGCATGCTAAGTTACTACTAGGACAACATCTGAAGATTGGCTACATTATTTCCTTCCATAAACTCTGCTTTTATTCCTCTCCAATTTATAATGATACAATAGTTTGTTTCTCATAGACTGGTCCTACCTTGTTAGACTTAGCAAGAAATAACACAGAAGCCTAAACTATATGTAAAAGTCAAAATACTGCATATATTCATCTCTCGGATTTTGATGAAGTTCACCCAGATTTATAAACTATAGCTTTTCAGTTGCAACATTTCACCTATGTCTCCTACATGCAAATATGAAAGCTGATGAAAGACTATCATGGTTAGAACAAACATACCAAAGTACTACAATCATTATTTCTGATCTTCTCAATGTATTTTTCACCCTCTAGAAATTTTCCAATATAGTTACTGTCCTTACACTAAACAAAAAATTAAAACTAAAATACATGCTTATAAGGAGACACAGGCTATGTATATTCCAAAAAGTTCAAAGTTATGTCTCTGTAGTTCATTATTATTAGTTCCTGCTTTTTAAAACTCTTGACATTGGAAGTAGCAATAATTTAGAACATGGTTGGTCCACATCACCTAACCCCTAGAATTCTTGCTCAAATACTGTCAGTAGACGACGGCCCATTATTCACGGTTGACTCCTCCAAGGTCTAATCAAATGATCCCAGAAATCCTCATAGACAGGTCAGAGTTTGAAATAATTTTCCCTTTATCAAAAGCTTTACTGAAGTATAATTCTATTTAAACTACAATTTGGTGAGTTTGAGCTTATGTGTGCAACAATGAAACAGATAACTGATTTGTAATTTGATTACATACAATTTTCCTAAGTTGGAAAACATACACACAACAGTAAAACAATCACTGCAATCAAGAGAATACTTGTTACGTCCAAAACATTGATCATAGCTCTTTGCTTCTTATATTGTTGCTATTGCTATATGTCAGCACAAGGTAGGAGGTTCACTTCAAATCTACCTTCTTCAGTTTTTCAAGCTAACACCATTGTTAAGCACAGACACTGGGATGGAGAGCATGTCTTTAGAATTTACTTCTCTTGCCAAAACCAACACCTGAAAATAACCATTCTATTCTCTGCTTCGCATATGGCTATTTACGATGGTTCACAAATTAGTTTTTGTTACCATCATGAAACACCAAAGCAGGCTAATTTCACAAAGAAAAGAGGAGTATTTCAGTACATGTTTTTGGAATTGTAAGCTGTAGGGCATCTTTCTGGTGATGACCATCTTGCTCACAGAGTTGCAAAATTGCACTGAACACCAAGGGACAAGAAACAGTGAACCTGAGTGCAGGTGCATCTCAGACAGCAAAATCCCATCACGGGGATTCTACCACAGTGATATCATTTAAGACTTCTCAGGAGCCTCACCTATACATGCCAAAACTGGGCTAAGTTTGCATCTTCACAATAGGTATTGCAGCTCAATACATGAAGCCTTCATATCTCATAGATATGGAACAGTGTCTGGTTTTTTTTTAATGCCTGATTTATTTCCCTTAGAATAATGCCTTCCCAGATCATTTAAGCAGTTGTCACATGTCACAGAATTTCCTTAATTATTAACGGTTAATAATACTTTTTATATGACATTAGACGTATAATTCCATAGGTTAAAACCATGCTGTTTTTATTGATTGATCAAAGTACATACAGGCTGTTTCCCTGTCTTAAGTGCTGTACATTAAAAATCTGATTTTGAAAGAATGTTTTCATCTATCTTTAACCTTGTCTTCCCAGCAAAATAATTTATACTTAAAATCTTTGCCCAGGTTTTTACAGAAGCACTGATTTTTACAAAAGCCCTAATTTTAGAGTGCTAATTAGTATGCTAGCAGAGAACTCATCCATAATTTTTAGTTTATGTTCCAAAAAATGAGTATGTTCTATAACGGCAAAAAAAAAAAAAAAGAAAAATCAAGAAGAAAAATCTTCTGTATGACTGTGATTCACTTATAATGTTTCTTTTTAATTGAATTTGTGTTTATATACATTTTCCTGCTAAATTATCTACCCTTTTTCTACTGTAGAATCCTACTAAATATACATGTAAAACAGTGAGAAAAGTATTCATGTACCACCATAAATGAATTTCAAAGAATATTTTTTAAATGAAAGTATCCCTTTAAAAGATATTTTTTAAAGTGTCCTGTATTCATCAGCAAGAGACCAAACAGAGGCAGGAGATGGATAATACAGTTCTAAAGATGTCAGGATGAGCATTCACACCTGCCCCCTCACTGCAGGTATATTGTGCTGTGCTTGCAAGAGATGTTTTAACCCGAAGGGCACTGAGTCAATCCCTTGTGCTCGGAGACCTTCAAGGACTGGCAGGTGGCATTTCTCATGTACAAAAACACTGTAACACAAGAGTGCACTGCTACAGTGAGAAGGATTGGCTTTCAGAGTCAATGTTACCCCAGCTTCCCTCGCCATGAATAATCATTAATGATTTGGTGGAACTCTCCATGGATTGCAGGTGTGCCTCTGTGTGCTAGTCAGAGTGTCATATAATCAAAGAGCTGGAAAGGATCTTTGGGACAAGCTAATACAATGCTTCTTTTTGGAAAATGATACCCACAGAGAATAGGTACCTTGTTCCAGAAATGTTCTGTACAAAATCTTTATCAGTTTATTAAGACCATTTGTCTCTTAAAAGAATTCCATATGTAGTTTTTTTTAAATCAACATACCCAACACAGGTGCACACATAATTTTCTCAAAATCAATTCAACTTTAGCACAACAACTCTAAAGCTAATACAGATATCTGAACCTAAAAATATGTTTTTGGAATTGTTTTGTGGGACTAAAGAAATATATTACTAACTCAAATTGGAAGAAAAAAATCTACTTTTGTATTAAGGGAAAATGTCTCGCCTTAAGTATCATCTCTATTATTCTAGAATCAAATTCCAGCTTATAGGTAAGAAGCAATTGTCTACACAACACAGAAACCCATTTAGTATCACATGGAGAAGATCACAGGATAGCCAACTTTGAAATTAGCAACTAATAAAATACTACGACATTTTTCTGTTCTAGTGTTTGGCAATAATGAAAGCCACACAGAGGCAGTCAGTTCCTCCGTATCACATTTTTAGAGTGAAAAAAACAGGTACTATGTAACATGCTATGACTTAGTTCTATTGAGGTATATTTGTTCACTGAAGAACAGAACAGTAAATGAAAATTATAAAGGCTTTGCAAAAGAGCAGAACTAGGCTCTGGTACTTGCTAGAAGGTCAAGAAGTAAAACTCCAATTAATCTTCTGATTTACTTGCATATTTGTATTAGAAAAGCCAAGTGACAGGGAAACAAACATGAATCTCCCATCTACTATTAAACTGCCCAAGTGCTCTCAACAGCCAGAAATGGACCAGCCCAAAACCAAGAGCCCAAAGCTCTATTTCAATTGCCCATAACGTGGCCGGGATTCAAGTACTTGAGCCATCATTTACTGTCTCCCAAGGCATATGTTAGGAGAAGATAGAATTTGCAATGGAACCAGGGTTCACACATAGGTACTCCAATATAGGATACAGGCATCAACAAGTGGCATTCAAACCACCGGGTCAAACACCTGCCACTAACCTCTACCGTTCAAATATATTGAAAAGAAACACAGACGATTCCTAACTATGACAATAACGCTTGTTTTAATGGAGACAGTGTCTCTAATACCCCTGGCCTACGAAGGTACTTAACATCTGGAAACAAAAATCGTCCTGCATATTACAAATGGACACTTAGTTTATTTCAGTGTGAGAAACAAAACAGGATCTTTATTCTTAGGGTTTTACTGAGATATAATTAACATAAAATTCACCCTTTTAAATTACATGGGATAATAGGATTACAGTAGGATTCCATATTATCTTGTTAGTATGTTATTTCTCTAGCATGTTGTCAAGGTTTATCAGTGCTACAGCATATATCAGTACTCTATTCTTTCTTATTTGATGAATAAAATTCCATATGCCATATCCAAGTTATTTGCCCATCTGCTGGTATGTATCAGGAAAGATTACATTTAGTTAATAGTAGTGTTGCTATGTATGTCACAGTGTTATACTTGCTATTTCTATACTTCTTAGTTTTCAGTCTAACACTGGAAGGTTGCAGGGTAAATGTGTGATAACTCTAAGATTATCATCTGGATGTTTAAGTGAGATTGTTGTTCCTCATCACAGTAACTCTGGATTACTTGGAAAAACTATCAGATGATTGGACAAAGAAGCTGTACCATCAAAACACTCCAGTAGCAAAGTATACGGAGATCAATTTTTCCAAAGCCTTATCAGTGATTGTCACTTTCTATTCTTGCTTTTCTCTTGCATTTGTCTTCATTCAGTCAATATTTTTTAATATCTAACAAGAGATGTTATATAGTACTTTACTGTAGTGGTTCTGATTAGCATTTTCCTAATGACTATATTGTTAAATGTCTTATTAAGTGGTATATATGTCATATGTGCAAGTATCTTCTTGGAGAAATGTCTACTTAAGTAATGTGGACCCTTTAAATTGAGTTGCCTTTCAATTTTCAAGTTGTAATTCTTTAAATCATCTAATCACAAATTTTTATCACACAGATTATCCTAAAATATCTTCCACCATTCTTTATATTTTTACAACCTTTTATAGTTTTATTTATATAAGGTGAACAAATTTCACGAATTTCATGACACATAAAATACATGTCCATATACCCACTCTTTTCATCTCTAAATTTTTAAAATAACATACTTTTAGTTCACTTCAAAAACCACAGGCTTAACACTGCATTATATAAAGGATACAACAATATTGAGAAAGAAAAAGAGACAAATATTGCTCCCCAATTGGCTACAAGCAATAATGAAATCTCAAATCAAGTGTCAATTTTGCTAATATAGACTATATTTTTAACTTCATATATTGGTAATTGCAGATCAGGGAAAACATATTTGTCTTAGTGAGACAGATCTATTTCATGAAGCATAATGGTTTCCAGTTGCAACCATTTCATGCAGAAGACAGGATTTTATTTTTTACATGTGAGTAGCATTCCATAAAGTATATATACCACATTTTTTATCTAGTTATTAGTTGGTTCACATCTTAGTTGATTTCATATCTCAGGGTTTGTGAATTCAGCTCCTATGCACATTGTTGTACAAATAATTCTTTCATATATTGATTCCATTTCATTTGAGTAAATTCACAGAAGCAGGATGTTTGGATAATATGGTAGATAGGTTTCCGATTTCTGAGGCAGGAATCTTCAAAATGTTTTCCCTGATAATTGTACTAGTTCATATTCTGTCCAACACTGGATTAGAATACCATTTCCCCTACATCCTCACCAGTATTTTTTGCCTTTTTATTCCTGTAGGATAGCCACCCTAACTGGAGTAAGATGAAATCTCACTGTGTATTTTTATTTGCATTTCTCTGATGCCTAATGATCCTGGGCATTTTTTCATACATGTTTACTGGACATTTGCATTGGATCCTTTTGAAATTGCTTCTTCAGAGCCTTTGCCCATTTCTTCACTGGTATGGTTTGTTTTCTCATATTGCTGAGTTTCTTGAGCTCTTTACAGATTCCGGATATTAACCTTTTACCATCTGCACAGTTTGCAAATACCTTTAATCACATTGGCTGTTTTTTCAAGAAGTTGATGGCTTCCTTTGCAGAAGCTTCTTAGTTTGATGTAATCTCATCTGTCTATTTTCGTTTTTATTGCATGTGCCGCTGGAGTATGTTCCAAGAAGTCTCTGCCTTCAGCAATATGCTATACAGTTCCCTTGGTATTTTTCCCTAGTAATTTGAAGGTATCAACTCACAGATTTAGATTGTTGATCAACTTAAGACAAGAGTCTAGTTTCATATTTTTGCATGTGGAGACCCAATTTTCCCAGCATCATGTGTTAAAGAGACTGTTCTATTTCCAAAATATCACCTCATTTGCCAAATATTAGTTGGTTGTATATCAAATATTGATTTCTTGGGTTTCTTTTCTGTTTTATTGGTCCATTTGGCTATTTTTGTGCCAGTTATCATTTTTTAAACATTTTGTAGAGTTAACAGTTTTCTAAATAATCAATGCTGATTGGTGCTGATGCTATAAAGTAACGGATGGAGCTCCATTCTGCAACACAGACATCCCATGTGGGCACTGGATCAAAATCTATATGCTTCAGTTCAAGATTCATGTGTTCTGATTCCAGTCCTAAGAACAGCTAATGTGACTGGGAAAGCAGTGAATTTGCACATGTGCTTGAACTCCTGTATCCATTAAGCACACCTGGAAGACGCTCTGGGCTCCTGTCTTCAGCCAGGCCCACTGTTAGCCTTTATGGTATGAGCCAGCAGATGGAAGATTCATTCTGTTTCTCACTCTTCTTTCTCCCTGAAGCTCTACCTTTCAAATACATAAATCTCAAAAACAAAAACAAAATTTTTTTTTCTTTTTTTTAAATATTCAGGCTTTATTATTGATTGAGATCTGTATCAAGTTAAAAACTAGCCCTGTGAAGGACTTTTCTTAGGATTCTTAAACATCCTTAACCAATAACTACAGATCAAATTTTGGGTGGGTCTTTGATAAATCATTCAAACATATTCTTCTGTCTTTAACAATCATGAAACTGCTTATATTCACAGTTGCTGTGACTGTAAGGTTACTGGCTTCGAAGTTACCATGGTGCCAGCAAGAGGGAAAGAAGAATAAAATAAGTTCTGCCACTCTTGCTGCTCATATCAACTTTGTCCTTTTTTGTATAAAAACTCTTTGTACTATTGTAACCTTTGTTGTACTCCCAGGTTTCTGAAAATTTAAGTTTTCAGTTCTTCTCAATGTTACTACTTTTATGGCAGAGATTTCTAAGAGTTCTTAACCAGTGATGACATAATTCTTAGTACTTCTTTATTAATTTGAAAATACATGAATTTTTACAAATCCCTAGGGTGCAGCACAATGGCCTTGTGACTAAATCCTCGCCTTGCACACAAAAGGATCCCATATGGATTCCAGTTCATTCCCCAGCTGCTCCACTTCCCATCCAACTCCATGCTTTTAGCCTGGGAAAGCAATAGAGCATGGCCCAAAGCCTTGGGAACATGCATGGGAGACGCAAAAGAAGCTCCTGGCTTCAGATTGGCCCAGTCCCAGCCATTGTGACCACTTAGGAAGTGAACCATCAGATGGAAGATCTTTGTCTCTCCTTTCTGTAAATCTGACTTTTCAATAAAAATAATTTTTTTAAATCTCTAAATATCCTTTGTTCCCTCAAAAAGTTTGATGGGTCTAGTTCATCCATCAAACAATATCGCTTTAAACAAATATCTTCATTGTAATTCCAGAGATTTGAAGCAGCAGTAGTACAGGTTCTTACATTCAACCAACTCCAGATTAGAATCCAGGCCTATCATATTCTTACTTCATGAATATTAATTTTCTTAAGTTCTCTCAGCCTCAATTTATATTTTGATTAAACAACACCTACCTACAATGGTAATGGCATTTATTAAGCACAACTATACAAAACTTGTAAAAGAACCAGCACATAGTGGATGTCCATAAATATTTCCTTTCCCTCTTCCTTTCCGTTCTAAAATGTGTATTTGTGGACAGAATTCCAATGCTGCAGCCCTTGATTTCTTAGTGTAATCATGCCACCTGCTGGAAGCTTGTACACAATACCCAGCAGAGAAAAGGAATCACATTAACAGAGACATTAAATAGGATGCTCTATTATTCTTGTAACCAAAGGAAATAACGTTTCTGTCAGTATGTCCACACTTACAGGTCCCCCAGACAGGCAAACGCACATTTACACATACACACATGCAAACTGATGCTCTTAAAATGGTTTATAATTATGGTGAGTGTTACTTTCAGTATCTTTAAGGGATAAATTGGTAATATAAACTTATTACAGACTAAAGATATTATTTTAATAATAATTTTTCCTGATAAACACAACTCCATTCAAATATTTGTCACAAAACTTCAAATTTAGCCATTTTGTAGATTTTTAAAATTATACATGGGCCTAATGACTAACAAAAGAAAATTTTAAAACTTATCAGAATCCAGTTTTCTATTTCACAGAAATGAGATAAAGATAACATTAACTATTACTGAAGTAAATAAATATATAGGATTATTAAGTAAAATAGTATCTCAAAACATATAGCAATGGACAATGGACTAAATTAATCAAGCTGTAGCACTTAAACTATACAATAGCAATGGCCATTATAAAATAAGTTCCAAAAATATTGAACCATGTGACAGAGACATCAAAATTTACTACATATGTAGATGAAATGACTGATTCATATAACAATTCATACAACTTTATAGTATTTTTTTCAAATAGAAAAGTACGTAGATTTGTCAGCCTAAACTGGTCACCTAACTCCTCTTAGTGTCTTTTCCATATTTGAATTGCAATTGATTTATTTTTTATTTCCTCTTTTTCTGTGACAAGGAAAGAATTCTTGAGTGTTCTTCAGTGAGGATCATTTTTAGCATGTTAAGTATTTCTTGCCTATAGGAGCTTAGTCACATGAGTTTGGACTATGTTCCTTAATGTTTTTACTAATTTTAGTTGGCAATATTTTAAGTTTCTCCTTCACCTTCATAAATCCTACATGCTTCATTTTCAATAATCCAAAATTTGACAGGACACAGAAGTAAAGCAAGACATGTATCCCTAATGTTCAATATTAATGTGAGTGTTGGTATGAGTGCTATCCATAGAGAAGTGCTACAGTTACAATGTTGCAACAATCCTTGGTTTGGGGGCAATGGAGAAAATAAGGCACAATTCAAATGCTGTAGGAAGAACAAAGTAACTAACATTCTCCCATTCACTGAAGGGCAATTACGTAATATTACAACAATAATGAAAATGTTTCTATTTGTAACATGGATTTTTGGCTTGTCATTGCCTTTCTGCATGTGATAGCAACCAACAAAACATCAAAATAGAAATCATAATGACAAACTATGACAAATTCACCTTACTGCAAGAATATTCCAAGGGAACTAGATCTGGAGGGCAACAGCCCAGCCTCACAGTCAGCTGGTCACAGTGACAAGACTGAGGAATGCTTTTAGCCAAGGTTAAATCAAAGTACGGCATAAAAAAATCTATTGCAGCACACAAGTGACTTAGTACTGCACATGATCCATACAAGCAACGTTTTGCCCTAAATAACCTAGTGAGATGCCATCTTTGAAGGGGCTGCAGTGGGACAGAGGAATGTTAAAATCGGGGTCAGACATAACATTTACAGGCTAAGTGACCACTTGAAATTCAGCTCAGCAGACACATACTGAATTTCTTCAAGTGGTGAAAAGCACCATGTTTGTAAATGAGAGATAACCCCTACTCAAAAAGTAGGTCAAAACAGTCCTTTGATATAAATCACTCAGATTATATCAAAGTTACAAAGCTCTTCCTGGAGAGACCAACAGGGCTAATTTCAACTTAGATCACCAAAATTTGGCTTAAATATAATTTTATAGTAATTAATAACCCTGCTTATCACTCTTAATTAGGTACTATTCACAATTAACACATTAAATATCATAAGGAGATACATTTCTATTTCAGTTTGAGGAAAAAAAAACAAGAGCAGAGAAATTAAGTAACATGCCCAAATCTGTGCAAACTGTGCTAATTACAGAATTAGGGCTCTTATGGCATATCATAAGATGAGTCCAGATTTCTAAAAACATACTTTAACAAAGAAAACAGTGACATGGAATTAGATCTTAGAGAAAAATAAGTAAGCAGATTTTTTTAATGTAAAAATGGGTAAAGGGGAAAAAGATATGCAAAATATCCATTCAAGCTTGATTCTGATATCACATATTACATATACTTCCTAAGAAAATTATAGCTAGATAGATAGATGTCAAGAGAACCAGAAAAATAAAGCAACATTACAAATTCCTCAGAAGAAAGTAAATAAAAAGAATGATTATATACTTTTTATATAGGCATTTACACACTAGGTAAACAAAGTGAAAAAATATTGAATTTAGTTGCAAGTAAAGATTAAACATAATTGATTTTTAAACATAAGTTATAAACGAGTCAAAATTCTAAAACAAGTGTGCTGCACAGTAGCCTCGTGGGTAAAGTCTTCGCCTTGCATGCGCCAGAATCTCATATGGCCACCAGTTCATGTTCTGGCTGCTGCACTTCCCTTCTAACTCCCTGTTGTGGTCTGGGAAAACAGCAGAGAATGGCCATTAGCCTTGGAATTCTGCACCCCCCTTGGCAAACTAAGAAGGATCTCCTGGCTCCTGGTTAAGGGATTGGCTTAGCTCCAGCCACTGTGGCCACTTGAGAAGTGAGCCAGTGCACAGAGGATCTTTCTTTCTGTATTTCCTTCTCCCTGTAAATCTGCATTTCCAATAAAAATAAATAAATCTTTTTTAAAAAGTCTAATCCAAGAGATAGCCTAGGTCAGCTTACAAAAAAATACTTAGATCTGAAAAAATTGCATAAGTGAAAATGGTTGAAAGAGCAATGAAAATGAAAAATTATAGATTAGAATTTTATTACCATGGACAAAGGAGCTGGGACAAGAAATCTGTATTAAAGTTATAGACCAGTTAGGAGACTGTCCTGGTGGTCAGTCTATAAAAGCTATTAAAAATTATCAGAAAAACTCATCAATATGACACTAAAAACTCAGGTCTCTACTCTCAACTTCTAAAGTCAAGAATATAGGAACAAGCTGTATTAACACTAACGTGAAAAGGCGTGGCTAGGAACATAAAAATGAAGCAAACAAAACTCTTATTACTGCAGATTATACCCACAACAGTACTGTAAGAATATTGATCTTGCATGATGCTAATTATTAGCGTACTCTGGAAATCTTGATCACCAGCCTGCATGAGCAACATTAATAACTCCATTCTTCCAGCCCTGGGAGAGGTGCATGAATATGACTGACATAGTAACTGTCTGGAGTCTGGAGTCAGTTTGTCAAGGTCATTACATAACAGACCACACATCCAGAAAGAAATAATTCTAACCTGAATCTATTGCCCTGTATAATCAAAGGACTGTCTACAGATGCTTCCATTTCTTTCCCTTGTACTCATGTCTGGATCCATTTCACTCTGTCCCATGAGCCTTACGTACATGGATGTACCTATAAATACATTATAAATGAGTTCCATGCTGCCAAATACATGGTCCATTCTTTATGGCCTCATCTTGCTTTCATTCTAAGCAGCATTTGACAGTGTTAGTAACTCCCTGCCTCATGAGATGTGGCATACTCAGCTTCAGGGAAATTGCAAAGTTTACCCTCCTGACATACTGGCCACCCCTATCCTGTTCTCCCTGCAAGCTTTTTTGCCCATTCCAGACTTCTCAATCATTGGGTTCCTTAGATTCTGTAGGTATGCCCTGCCGTCCCTCATTACACAGTGTCTGACTGAGCTCATCTTCCCCACAGCTTAAGTAGGAATTTATAAAGTTAACATCTCAATCATTACTTCTAGCTCAGAGTTACAGTTTAAGTTCTAGTTTTCTTTAATATAATGTCTTGTTTTGATATCTTCACTTGGATATTTCATGAAAGGTCAAATTCAGCCCGTCCGATGTTGGATTTTCTTTTCAATTTCACTTCAAAATATGTTCCTCAAGGATCCTCTAGCAAAGAAAGATAAGAATCTGAGACAAAACTTTACCTTCCTTAATTTTACTTCCCAAGGTAAACCACTAGTAAGTCTACCTTTCAGTTATATCGGTCCTCTATTTCTCTCCATTTCCACAGCCACTGTAGTCTAAGACAGCACTGTGTTTCTCATAAAATGCTTCCTGTCCAACTTATTCTTGCACTCGATAAATCCACTATACTAAGAGATGCAGAGTATGCTAAAAATTAAAAATGTAAACCAAATCTTGTTAACATCTGTTTAATTCCTGCAGGATTTCCCATTATAATTGCAATGAAATGCAAAGGCTTTCCATGCCTTAGCCTCTGATTATATCTCCTTTTGGACCTCTCTCCCACTATTCACCACACACCAGCTGCACTGGCTTCCCTTCAATGCCTAGAACAGGCCAAGCTTGATGTGAGGCTCCTCTCGAGAGTATTTACAGGACTGGCTGCTTCTCAACCTACAAGTTTTGGCTTAAACTTCACCAGCCCATGGAGACTTTCTCTGACCACTCCACCTGAATAAAATTCTTTCCTCACTGCATTTTCTGTGACAACATAAGATTTTTTTTTATAATTCTTTGCATCTGCAAATGGCATTTTCACACTAAAAATCTGATATGTTAATTTTTCTAATAATCTTATTTTTATTTCTTGGTATTTCCTTTTATCTCTGAAAGGATCATTACCATTTATATTGTATTTTATTTCTTGATTTGTGTAAGCCCTTCTTTTGAGTTTTTGTTACTTTTTCCTCTTAAGTACATCTTCATTATCCAACCCAGCCCTAGACTATCATCTTACTGTATTAGATATGTAACTGTTTAAATGCATTTATCCTTTAAATGTACTTAGCACTTAAGCCACAGGTTAGGATACCCACAATCCACATTGGAGTGTACATGGGTAATCAAGTAATCATGTGTATTTCACAGCAAAGTTTATTAGAAGATCCTAGAATAATGACTGGTTCTGCTGGGTAATTAAAAATACTTCTAGGGTAGGGCCCAGCACAATAATTCAACTGGCTAATTCTCCACCTCCAAGTGCCAGTATCCTATTAGAGCACCAGTTCAGGTTTCAGCTGCTCACTTCCCATCCAGCTCCCTGCTTGTGGCCTGGGAAAGCAGAAGAGGATGGCCCAAAGCCATAGGATCCTGCACCCACACGGGAGACCCCAAAGAAACTTCTGGCTCCTGACTTTAGATCAGCTCAACTCTGGTTGTTGTAGCCACTTGTGGAGTAAAACAGAAATTAGAACTCTTTCTCTGTGTCTCTCCTCTCTGTAGATTTGCCTTTCCAATAAAATTAAATAAACCTTAACAGTATTTCTAGGGTAATATCTCAGGGTTAAAAATTTTGTCATAGCAGACAATGCTTTTGACTGCATCACGAAAATTTCATATGGGTACAGGTTCATGCTCCAGCTACTCCACTTACAATCTACCTCCCTGCTAAACCACCTGGAAAAATCTGCAGAAGATAGCCCAAGTGTGTGGATCCCTGCTATCTACATGAGAGACACCAGGGAAGCTCATGGTGTATCTCTTTGGCCAGACCGAGGCCTCGCCATTGTGGCCACCTGGGAAGTGTTACACAACATACATGCCAGGAGAGAGAAAGTAAAGACTCAGAAGTAAAAACTGTCCTAATATAGAAAAACAACAGTGGAAATAACAATAAAATACTAATGGTTTCTAAGTGACTAAAGGACAGAGCTTAAATTTATGAAAGAAGAACTATTGGATCTCAATGGAAAGAAAAGAAGAATAGAGGCAAAAATAACTACAAGATCATTAACTTTAAAAAAAGGATTGCCTGAAATTGGAAAAGGACTGAAGGAGCAAACCATACTCACTGATCTACTGAGAGGATAGTCATGCTTGGAAATCACTGAATAGCCTTTGCATATGGAGACAAAGGGAGAGTGGTTTTAAAAATACTCATGTAAAATTTAGATTTTGTACATACTGTGCATAATTGAAATCATGAATGTAGGAATATTTTTAAGAGAAAAAAAATGTAAATGCAGACTAAATTAGATGTCTGACAACCAGACTGAATCTTCACATTGAGGAGGCAAGAATAGAAAGAAAATTAAAAGGACATACACCATCAAAAAATAGTCACATAGTACATTTTGTTTCAGATATATTTAAAGTGAATATAAATAGGGACAAAACAAAAAGTATAACAACATGTATCAAACATTATTAATGTATTACAGGCTATTCTTTGAGTTTTGACCAGTAGAGGAAGATTCAAAATGGTCTCAAAATAACTAAATCTTTCACTCTGTGATTTTTCATTCTCCATCAGACTAACTCTAGATTATTCATAAGCAGCTACAATCTCTAGGAAGGAAAAGAAGTGTTTGGTTTTCTGAGATCCATGTCACAAATTGACACAACACATCTTTTTCTTATTATCTATTGGCCAAAGAATGTCGCTAGGACAGCATAATATGAAAAGTAGTGTAATAGACTGTTGATGACAATTTGTTAAGTCATACAGCAGAAGACAAAGTTGTAAGAAATCCACTAACTGGAGCATCAATGTTACCAACTTATCTCGGAAGGTGAAATGTGCCTTCTGGCTCAAAAAAAAAAAAAATCTTTGCAAGAAGGGTACACGATTCAACGGGGAAAAGAGATTCTGTCTATCTATACTTTCCTATGGCTGTAGTTCCCCAATGTCTTAGAATTCTGAATTATGTGCTTTATTGTTGATAATAATGTTATAGTCAAAATTATTATATACACTGACTTCAAATTCTTACTGCCATTATGATGAATTACTAAAATATTCCAGATACTAATATCAAATTGATGCTAGCACCAAGGACTATCAGTAGGAGCACCAAGGAACACATCCCAACTGCCAAGGAGACCAGGGGGAAATGGAATGCCCTCAGAGGCCAAGAATTCTGAGGTCATCCACCCCCATTTGGATCTACCACATGGGATGGAAGAAGCCCAAATCCTGCCTTGCAGGATCCCAGGTCATCAGAACGACAACCAGGAGCACTGAGTGGTCTGCAGAAACAGAACAGTAAACTTCCTTCAGGACTCAAGAGAGGAGCTTTCTCTGGTCCTTGCCTGGTTCCGACTTTGAGTTCCCACCCTTACTGGCAGTGACCATCACGGTCGCTCCAGAAACCCCCCAAAACAAACTAACAAACAAACAAAAAAATTAGAATAGACACAGAACAACAAGGAAAGCTTAGAAACAGACAGGAAATGATCAGCGCAGATGCACTTATAACTCACTGGGTGGGACACATAGAATAGTTACTCCTCACTAGGGTATTGAAGATTTCTCTGCACACCCCTCCTAAAACTGTTCACCTAAACTGTTGACATATGTCTTCTTAGAGTTATAGAGTTAGACTACCCGAAAAACAGCCAGGTTCAGCAAAATCATGCTTCAATGCTATAAAATGCCAAATACTAAAATTAAAATAGACATGAGGCAGCTGAATAGTAATCTATAGCCATTTTAAGGTATATAGAAACCAGTTATATATAAACTAATAATTGAAATGTCAATGTAGAAGTCACAGGATGTGGTTTAGAACTTGCATTCTTTTATTTTGGTTTTTTTTTTTCTCTTTTAACATATTGGTTACTCAATACCATGTCAATTAATTCCATAACGTTATAAAATGTTACTGATGTAATGTCAGGACTTTTAAATGATTGGGATGATACTCTGCTGTCTCTACCTTCAGACCAGAGACGGTCTCCCCAAGAAACCGTTGAACTTATCCGGACAATAAGACACTGGAATTCATACTTGGTAGATGCTTGCAATGAAAGAATCTCAACTGACTTTGAACTGTGGTAATGCAACAAGGTGGAGAAATCCACCATGGAGGAGAGGCGGATTTGTGGAGAGGTGGGGGGAATCCCAGTGCCTATAAAACTGTGTCACATAATGCAATGCAATCAATAAAAAACAAAAAAAATCAAATTGATGCTAGAAAAAAAAAATCCCACAAGGTAAAACTTCTCTTTCAATCCTTTAAAGGAACAGATTCTTATAGAACCATAGCCAAATAATCTAATAATACAATGTTTAAAAAATGCAAGTACATGGCATGACAATCCTTTTAGGTGCCATTAATAAGCATAATTTCTTTCTGTCTACAAAGTTGCCTAATGAAACTCAAACTCCGGTAATTTCATTAGGGATCTATTAAGCTAGCAGGATTCTAATACACAAATGGAATAATTGTGTTTATCAACAGCAGGAAGACAATTTACCAGGGAAAGAAACCATTTAGATGGCACAATTAAGTGATATTTCTTCTGCTTCTCTTAGAGATAAATTGAAAAGATGAGCATTAATGTTATTTATAAGTGTCAGAGTTTTTCCATTTTTCAATGTTTGCCCTCACAAAATCAGTCAAGCTCTTTATTTGTAGAAACTCTCTGTTACCTTTCCAACAATCATTTCTCCATTTCTTCTTCCCCACAAACCCAGCCAGTCACAGTTGCTGCATTCCTCCTTGTTATAAACACATGACATGATTTTGGCCAATAAGACAGAAGAACAACATCACTAGACTTCTGGAAAACATTTCTGTGGTCATAAAAACAGGCTAGGAAAAACATCCCACTTCTTAGGTTAAATCTCATTGTACTCCATGAGACATGCACAAGATGCACAAGCCAAGATGCAACGATGATGAGGGATGCTATACTACTATTACTAATCATAATCATAATCATAACCATAATAAAACAGCAAAAACAACAGAGCCTGAGTTCTTGATGAGTACATTGTATCCCTGAATCAGCTAAGCTTAGAGCATCGATTCTCTAGGTGATGAAATTAATTTCTTAAGTTTTAACTATTTTGGATTAAGGTGTCTCTGCCTCATATAGCAGAAAGAATTCAAACCAAATACTATTTCTCTCATTGTGAACTCCTGCAGTCAATAATTACACAAAGTTGGTCACATATCAAATTGTTCAGTCTTTAGTGAAAGGAACTGAGTACTATAAGATCTCTATTAATTAGCTGACATGAAGCAATCCAGATAGACAAAGGAAAAAACATATTTTTTATAACACTGACATCACTATACTGAAATGCCTCAATTCCAATCACTTCAGAGGTAAAAAAAAAATCACAACACAAAAATTGTAAATTGATGATTTCAAGAATCAGGTGACCAGCAGAGCCACTCTGGGTATGCATGTAAAAAAGAAATTAAATCACCAACTTCAGGCACCTAGGCAGTAAACCAATGAACAGAAGGTCTCTCTCTTTCCCCGTCCATTCCTTCATTTCTGTAACTCTTTCAAGTAATTTTAAAAAGAAAGAAAACAGAGGTCTGCAGTGTCAAGGTCACCGCACCATTATTCATATTGGTCAAGATAAAGAAACAACCCCCCAAGTTGTTTATCAACAAATTAATGCACATGAACAGATAAAGAAAGTGTGGTTGATAGAAAGAGAAAGAAATGTCTTAAAATGAAATATTGAACCTTAACCAAAAGGTAGAAACCATCATTTACTGCAACAGACAGACCTCAAAAACACCGAGCCAAGTGAAATGAATCAAACACAGAAAGAAAAAATGTTTAAACCAAAATTGCACTGTGGCTTAAGCTGTTGTTCATGATCTCTGTATTTAACTTGGGAGTGCCAGTTCAAGATCTGTATCCTCCTCTTCTGATTTCTGTTCTGTCAATGCGCCTGTGAAAAGAGCGGATGATGCCGCAAGAGCTTGGGCCCCTGCCATCCATGTGGAAGGCTTGGATGGAGGTCTTGGTTCTTGCATTCAGCCCAGTTCAGCCCATTTTATTATGGTCATCTGGAGGAGTATAATTACAGATAACAGTCTGTTTTAATTTCTTTCACACTTTTTATCTCTACCTGTCTGTCCTAATATCTCTCATACTATTCAAAATAAATAAATTCATATTTTTAACATTTTTTAAAATTTATTTTTTGTTGGAAAGGCAGATTTATGGAGAGAAGGAGAGACAGAAACATCTTCCCTCCAATGGCTCACTGCCCAAGTGGCTGCAATGGCTGCAGATAAGCTGACCCAAACCTATTAGTCTCAAGCCTCTTCGGGGTCTCCCATTGGGGTGCAGGGTCCCAAGGCCTCAGGTCATCCTTCACTGCTTTCCCAAGAGAGAAACAGGGAGCTGGATGAGAAGTGGAGCAGCCAGGACATGAACCAGTGCCCATACAGTATCCTAGCAAATGCAAGGCAAGGATTTGGCCATGAGGTCACCATTCTGGACCCAATGAATGTATTTCAAACAGAGAAGAAAAATGTTGTATAATCTCTCTTTAATGTGGAATCTAAAAGAGTGACAGAAAATGAATTTTTTTTAAAGTCAAATATATAAAAGTAGAAAATAAAATAGTAATTACGAAAGTCTGAGGATGATATATAGTTCAAAAACCACCAAGTAGTAGATTTATAAAATGAAAAACTCTGCAAATTCAAGGCACAATCTAAGAACTGTAGCTATTAAGACTGTGTTGCATTCGGGATTTTTATTAACTAAGTAGATGTTAAGTGTTCATTTCATGAAAAAGTAACTGTGTATACCTCAGATATACACAATAGTATTTATTAAAAAACAGTGTGTCAAACATTATTTCCTTTTTAAAAGTAAAAAATACTTCTAGTATTATACATAAATATTTACAAGTACTATACAAAGGATAAAACATGCTTTTTTAGCCTCAAATAAGAAGCATCGTAATTTGGCTGTCAGACTGGGGAAGCAGATCTTAATTAAAACTGAAAATGATCTAGACTTTCTATGTCTGAGCTTCTTAAACCATAACATCAGGATCATTATGCTAATTATCTCACAGGATTTATTTTAGGGCAAATTGAAATAATGCATATAATATCCTGGCATATAGGAACTTCTCAGTGCTGAAGCTATCATTACTAGATCTATTTTAATTGGAATTAATTTATAATTCCTTCAACACAGCTCTCTCGTGTCAATGGTTATGAACCCATTCCTTTAACTACCAATTTGCTTTCAGATTAGCAGGATTTTGAACTCAACACATAGATAAAGTCCAAAGGATTCAGTGGAAGAACATTGAGCAGCAGGGATTACAGCTCTTTGAAATTCTTATTTGTTGTTCTTACCACTTAAGATTAAGCCGCTTCAATCATGGTTGTTGACATTTATTAAATATTCAAGCCATATTGGTAGATTAAGACAAAGCAGGGAATTTTAAGTTGCTTATTCTCTCAAAAAAAAATCTTTAAAAATAACAAAACACAACACCATAAGTAGTTTTCTAAGCTATAGTCTGCAAGGCCATGGCTCTGTCATAGAACTCTGTTTGTGACCTTGGGCAAATCTCCTTGTATCTTTGACATTACCATAAAATTAGGAAATTAGGACAATGCTTTTCAATTTATATTCCATCATATTATCACAAACACAGATACAAAATCAATAGCATGTGTTGATTACATCTTAGGAACTGAACTAATAGCATACATTTAATCATAACATGTGGCAAGTTTTCTTTTCCCGTTATAAACATTTGATAACTCCTACCCAGAGAGGTGAAGTGATTTACCCAGTACATTAAATGGCACGTTTATGATTCCCTATCCCATATTGCTTATCTCTATTCACCAACAAATGAATAATTGCACAGCAGGACAGAAGTATATTATGATGCACCCTTATTACAGTACTTAGCTCTCAAAATCAGTTACCTGAGATAAGTACACATACCTTCTTTAAAAAAGTGAACACAGTGTCATTTATTGTGTTAGCCAAGTCACAAGCACAAAGAGGTAAAATCAATTATTTTATTTTATATGTGATTTTTAAAAATCACTATTCTAGGTTTGCTTGTCTAGACACGAAAGCATAGATATTTTCCCATAAAGCTTTAAAAGTGCTGGTCTTTCTGTACCGTTTCATCATAAATTATGCATATCATTCTTTACTGTCAACAGCACAAATAAAGTTTGACATAAGTAATACTGTATATCACTTGATTATCTGACATTTTTGTTGTTTCTGGTTTCTAGCTCACTTAACAGCTGGACATCTAACACATATATCATTTTAGTTTGAAAAATGGACTGTGTTCTAAATGCCACCCACTTGCCATTGTAATAGATAAAATTACTGATTATATATATCCCCTTCTCAACAGAAAAGGGATATACAATTGTCTCCCACGACTGTGACAGCAAGATGGCAGATACAATTGGCACCAAGAGACAATATATAATTGCTATCCACTAAACCAACTGAAAGCAAGACTGATTATAGGGACAATAGCCAAAACAGTAATTAGAATAAACAACCACAGGTCCTTATTCTGAGCAGCAGAGGAGGACAATTTATATTGAGAAGTACCATTTCAAGAGACATCTTTTACTGAAGGATGATCTGTATTACATCTTTTACAAGTTCCTTTTGCTAACATCCCAGAAGAAACAGGAGCAAGTGAACAAAACAAACCAACTGACAGGCACAAAGAAAACAAATTACATTGGCATTGTCACTGAAAATTATAAATCAGTTTATGTATGGCAGTTTTAGAAAGCAAGAAATGAAACTGATATTTCCTTTGAAAGCAAAATTTTCCTGAAAATCAGATTTGTATCCATAATCATCTATTGTACATTGGTCGGGAATACACAATATAAAGGGTCTGACCACATGGGTGCTGGTTTATACATTACTCTAACAAGCTATTTCAATATACTGATTTTAAGATACTTCTCATCTTCTCATTTTTTTCTTTTTATTTCAATATCAAGTATTATTGAGCATATACTCATTACTTTAGATTTATTATTAGTACTCAAGAAGAATAAAGAGAGATCTGATTTTTTTTAATATCAGTAGAAATTTATGTGGATAAGGAGTGTGTTCTTACAGAGACGAAAAGAAGGAAAGAAAAGCTAAGGGGAGGAATAGAAAGGAAAAACAAAAGGAAGACTGTTTCCTGCACTGATTATTTGCAATTATGGGTTTGGCTGAGCTAGATTTAAATAGATATTTTGATTGAAAATATGCATATCCACAATTGTGCTAATTCATATTTTTGAAAAGATATTAGGAAAAAAAGTCCCTTGAATACAAATTCCAGTGAAATTACTATTAATGTCATAGAGCTGTGGAAAACTTAACCACATATGTGCTGCCTCAGCAGTACAATCCATTAAAGATGAAGTCTGAACAATTTGCAGAAGCATAAATTGTGCTGCAAGGGAATGATATTTTTGAAGTTATAACTTGTGATGTTTGTGGAAGGCTGGTAGATTGAAAGGGTAGTAAAACCCATGGACAGCAATTTTTTTTTTTTTTACAAAAAAATCCATATAATGAAAGAGACTGTGGTAAAATATATCAAGCTCTTAACACTCCAATGGCTATCCCTATTGTAAACTAAACAAGCATCTTTGACATATTTTCATCCTCCCTTGTTTCAATGTGTTTAGGAAGAAAAAGACTCAGGGTTTCAGTCTTACCGAAAGTAAATAATCCTATATGTCTACAAAATAATAATAATAAAGGAAAGAACGAAGAAAAGAAATTCAACAGAAAAGCAGATAATAAAGCATTTGATTCTTTCTTTTTAAATTTTTTAAATTACATTTTTGACAATTTTTACATAGTTAATTGGGGTAAAAAGGTTCAAGGACTACAGGAAAGTGGGTAAGACTCATTTCCATATTGTTTCCTTCATGATTAAAGGGGGGTATTAAGGGAGAAGGCCCAACCAATTTCCCATACTCCCCAGGTCCCACATGTAGGGTATGCTCCGAGGTTCCTGCTCAAGTGCTTTTGGTAGTTCACCATTTATGAATCGCTGCCAATCTTGCCACTCCAAGCACTGCGAGTTCCTTGAGGAATCCACTGATTGACATAGTCCATCATAGAGTCTCTGTTTGCCCTGTTTCGCTGCCAAGATATAGCTGAAATGGTTGATTGACCTGTTCTGTCTTCTCTCTTTTCTTGGTTAGGGTTCTGAGTCCAGCAGATTGGGGAAATCTCCAAAGAAACTTTGTTTGAGGTGTTCTCAGACCAGATTCTTGTATGTGCTAACAAGTACAGGGCCCAGCACAGTCCATCGCCTTGAGCAGCTGGTGGTTGCAATTGCTGGATTGGTTCTGTTTTCAGCCCCAACTTCCACTGGAACCAATGGGTGTTGCAGTCCAGCCTAGCGCTGCTCAGCACATTCTCGGCCCTCGCATAAACTAGTGGGAGCTGCAGCCTAGCCGGAGCGACCCACAATAACCCCCACCAGGCCCGCCCCCTACCCTGGTTTGCCAGTATGTGTAGCAGTAATCCAGTCTGTCCCACACCCCATTGCACCCCAGCCCCTGTCCTAGTTTTCGTGCCCTCCCGTACAAGTGGTAACCCAAAAGGGATGAGCCCACTATTTCCCTCCCAGGCCTCTCCCACTCCCAGAATATGACCTCTCCAGGTAGTTCTGTGGTTTGACTTGACAGAATTAGCCCCCAGTGCCAGCTTCTCTCAGCTGATGCTGTGGCTAAGCTCTAACAACCCTCACCCACTCTAATTTTGTTTGCACCAGTAGGAATAATCAGCCCAGTCTGCCTTTTCCCTGATCTAGTCCACATGAGGCACACAGGTGTTATAGCCCTGCTTAGTCTGGTCTGCCCCCATCCCAGCTCATGCTCTCCAGGGGGTGTAGCTGTCCAGCAAAGGAACCCTCCCTGATTCCCCTGCTGACCCTACCCCCCCCTTCCTTGCTTTCACGTGTGCTGGTTGGGTGCTGCGGTCACTTCCGGTACAGGCAACCTTACCTTGGCATTCCGTATTGTGCACTAGTTTTTGTTGCAACTGAACCTGGCTCAACCCACACTGTTCTGGTGCCTGGATTTGCCAGTGGATGATGTGAACAGATTCAGCCTGGTCCTCCCCTGATCCATGCCAGATGTATACCAGTGGGTAACTTTCCATGCCTTTTCTGGGCTGTTTCCTGTCATGCTTCTTGCGTTTACCTGCCAGGTCTGTGTCCTGCCAGAGGAGTTGCCCAGGCTCCTCCATCAGAACCTCTCCCAATGCCAGATTTTGCACATACCAGTGGTTCCATGAGCCAGCCTTACTCAGTTCACCTCCTGTCTTAGCAGGAACAGTCGCTTTTCCTGACTGGCCTTCAACCCAAACTGGTCCTTGCTGTTGGATGTTTCAGCCCAGCCATGGCTCGTCCATACCCACATATGGCTCACACATGGTTCAGTAGGGTTTGAGTGTAGGGAGCCTGCATCCCACACCCTAGACGGACGGTGCCGGACTGCTGCTTCCTCCTGTGCTAGAAAAAACAAGCCACAGGAAGTCTGCTGTGATTGGCCCAGGGGTGCGTGGATGGCGCGTGGACAGCACGTGATCTGTGTGATGATTGGCCTGCCCGCTGCGTGCACAGGTGACCTTTACATCGATTGGCCAGGTTACCCAATATATAAAGGAGCCAGAGAACCGGGGAGGGGAGAGAGAGCGTGCCTCGGAGAGAGAGAGAGAGCGCGCCTCGCGATGCTGTGGCTGCGCGGCTGCATGGCGGCTGCTGCGCGGCCGCCACGTGCCGGTTTTGCTGTGTCTTCTCCACAATAAAGGTTCCGCAAAGACAACGAGTGTCCGGGTTTGACTTGCTGGCCAAGGGACCCTGACATTTGAGACCCTGCCTAGTCCATCCCACATCTATCCTGGTCCTCCAGGACACCAGAGGGTGTTGGAGTCTGGCCTGACTCGGTGTATCCAATCGCAGTCCACACTTGTGCCAAGGGAGACTACAAGCATTTCCTGTTCAGAACACAGCCCCCATTCCAGCCCACAAGCCCTTTGGTGGGAACCTCAACCCGGCTAGAGTTGTCCCCTTAGCTCCCCAACCAGGTCTGTTCCTAGCCATAGATCTCGTGCATGCCAGTGGTTGTTCTGACTCAGCTTGGCTCAGTCCCTCACCTATCCCGACCTCTGCCTTGGACACTGTGGCTTAGTTTTCCTGACTCATGCAGACCAGGAGGTACAAGTCCACCCTGTTCCATTACCAGTTCACACATTAGCCAGCAGTTGGAGCTACTCTGCCCAGTTTGTCTGTCCCCCAGGTCTGGACCACATGTTCAAAGGAGTTTCCCAAGTTCCTCCACTTAATCCACTCCCAGACCCAATTCTCATACATGCCATTGGGTTTAGGCCAGGTTCCAGTGAAGTCTGGCCTTCCATTTGGCCTTGTATGAACTGGTAAAAGTTGCAGCCTGGCCCACCCCACACTTTATTCAGAATGCACATTTGGGTGCTGCTGCCCTGACCAGTCCAGACTGTTGGGGGTTCCTTTACCTGTGATTGATGGCAGGCTCCTTGGTCACACCTAGCTTAGTCCATCACCACCCCATCTCTTGAGTTAACCAGTGGGGCTAGAATTTCCACAGGGTTTGGCCCACACATCCCTCACAGAATCTGCCCCTGGTTATGGTTCTAGTGCTAGTTAATGCAATGGCCCTGCTTAATATGACTCTTCTCCTAATCCATCATCATGTCAGGTAACAGGATATCATTCTGCTACACAAGCCCTGAGCCATAGCTTTTGCATGGACTGGTATTTGGTGGTCAGCATTGTTCAGTGATTACAAGTTTTTCAAAGGAAGAGTTACTGTCACTGGGGATCTTTACGATTGCTTCACATCCTAGAAGCACAGTGGGTTCAACCTGGATCTACCTAAGCAGCGATTCAAACAACCAAAACCCTAGAGCTCCCCAGCCAGGTGGCCAGCAGGCAGAGCCTGGCACCAAATGGCACACTGGCTGCCCCGGGACTGCTCATCACGTGCACATGGTGGCAGGCATCTGGGATCCAGGCATGAGACTCCCTGTCCTGAGACCCCAGCATTTGATTCTTAAGGTCATTATTCTGTGTTCTGATAGTTCCTTCATTAGACTGGCTTGGTGTCTAAACCCATAATATTCAGCACCATATACATATTTGTACTAGTCTTCAGTTATTACAGCTCAATACTAACCTCACTAAAACCATGTTTAAAACAAGGGATGAGTATTGTTCTGGCCTCTGGTGTGAGCAGACGACAAAGCTCCAGAACATGCTGAGGAAGGATCCCAGGGCTACCAGGAAGTAAATACCAGCTTCAACCAGGTTTTATTACAACCTTTTACTGAGAATTACCTACTAAAAGCCAGCCCCTACTAACCTAAGGATCTTCCAATAAGTCCACCTCCTAAACATCTTAGATGTGTTAAATTTCCACTCTGAGCACCATTAACTAATGACTTTGAGATTTAAATATGTATATGGTTTTGAAAACCAATGCATATTTAAATAATAGCAATAGTCAAGCTCACAATGGGTCATCTTTTAATTTTTCTTTTAAAGATCTGCTTATTTTTATTGGAAAGTAAGATTTAGAGAGAGAAGGAGAGTCAGAGAGAAAGATCTTCATCTGATGATTCACTCCCCAGGTAGCCACAATGGCCGAAACTAAACTGATCCGAAGCCAGGATCTAAGAGCATCTTACAGGTCTCCTATGTGTGTGCAGGTTCCCAACGTTTTGGGCCATCACCTACTGATTTCCTAGGCCACAAACAGGGAGCTAGGTGAACAGTGGAGCACTCAGAGTATGAACCAGTGCCCATATGGGATCCCAGCACATGCAAGGCGACAATTTAGCCATTAGGCTACTGCACAGGGTCCAAGAGTCAGTGTTAGTAGCTTACACCAAAATTTATACACTACCAACTGGATATTGCTTCAGTACCTATACATGTTTTAAGATTTATCTTATTTTCACTGGAAAGACAGATCTTATAGACAGAAGGACAGACAGAAAGAAAGATCTTCCATTTGCTGGTTCTCTCTCCAAATGACCACAAGGGGTGAAGTTGAGGCAATCCGAAGCCAAGAGCCAGGAGATTCTTTGGGTTTCCTATGCAAATGCAGGGTCCCAGGGCTTTGGGACATCCTCCACTGCTTTCCAAGAACACAAACAGGGAATCGGATGGGAAGTGAAGCTGCCAGAACACAAACCAGTGACTACATGGGATGTGAAGCTTACAGGTGAAGTATTAGCCTGCTATATTACCGTACTAGCCCTTTGTTCTTCTGAGCTAATGTTAATAATTTACTAAAGATAATATTACATGAATGCAGAATTGAGGTTCAAAGAATTTTCTAAAGCATGTGCTCTATTATTTGTTATTTTTCAATATTTTTAATGTTTATTAATACAAACAATAAATTTCATATATTTTATACATATAATTCTAAGAAGTCACCCATATTTTCCTCCCTATCAATCCCCCTTTCCTTCCTTTCTATTTTCCTTCAACTTACATTCATTCAATTTACTATATGATCAAGCAGTATGTGCAGCAGTTCTCAAGATAGTGACTGACCTGACTGTCCAAACAATGACCTCATAGTATCACTGGAATTCACAAACTAGGGTATTAACAGGGAACTTGAGTAATCTAATGGAATCACCTCAATGCCCACTCTTCCTTTGAGATGTCTTTCAGCCTTTACTGAAGAAAAATAAAAGTATTAGCAAAATGGGAGAACTTTTAATATTACAAAAAATTTTAAATTATAAAATTGTATCATTGAATGTGCTCCAGCTTCTTTTCATCTGTGGAAAAGATTTAACAATAAACAACTAGCAGCATTTCCTCTTACTAGTCTGTGCTACACAATCTGTTTCTCTGTTTTCCTTAGATGCCTGGGATTTAAGAACTGAGCTGCTTTGCTCAATTTTGTCAAAATCTTTAGTTTAGATTTTTCAGAATATTTTCTGCCACTAAGTTTCATAGTTGCAAGTAACTCACAGGATATTCGTTCATTTTACATTAGGCTTCTTCACAAGCTTACAGGTTGAAAACAGCAACAATAACAACATAGCTGTGAGTAAAGCCTTCCAAATTTTTATCTGTTGGAATACCTCTCCTCACTTACAGCCTCAAATGCTTTCAGATGTTCCTACTACTATTAACACAGCCCTTTCCTACCAAGAGTTAAATTTAAACTGCTAAGAGTTCTGTAAGAACAGTGTCAGCTGAGAACTGAACCTTCAGATACCCACTTTGTTGCTTAATTGTCTTGTCTCAGAGATTGCTAAAAGCATTCCAGTAATTTTTAGGTATCAATCTACACATCATTTTTTGTTGTTGTTTTATGACACAGTTCCATAGGCTCTGGGATTCCCCCAAGCCCTCCTCCATATTGATTTCCTCCATATTATTACAGTAGTACAGCTCATATCCAGTCATAATTCCATCACTGCGGGTGTGGACCATGCAGAGTCCAGCATCTTATTGTACAGATAAATTCAACAGTTTCCTTGGGATACCATCTCTGCTCTAAAAGTAGAGCTAGCAGAATATCATCCCCTCCAACGAAAAGCCACAACACAACATCAACAACGATTTACAACATCATGGAGTAAACTAACATGCTATTGAGTGACCAATACGTTAGAAAATGCAAGTTCTTAACCACATCCTGTGACTACTTCATTGACATTTCAATTTTAATTTATACACAGAACCGGCTGCTATACACCTTAAAATGGTTATAGGGTACTACTCAGTTGTCTCGTGTGTGTTTTACTTTTTATATTTAGTAGGTTACAGTATTGAAGCATGATTTTTACTGAACTTAGCAAATTTTAGGATAGTCCAAACAGGCTTATAACCCTAACCAGCCATATATTAATGATTGAGGAACAGAAAAGTTTTAGGAGGGGTGCGCAGAGAAATCTTCAATATCTTAGTGAGGAGTAACGGATCTTTGTGTCCTACATATGGGAGTCCAAGCTGACTTTTTCTTGTCTGTTCTAAGCTTTCCTTATTGGTCTCTCTCTGCCTATCTGATCTAATTTCTGGGGCTCCGGAACGACCACGATGGTCAGTGCATGAGAGGGTGGGGATCCAAAGTTGAAACTAAGTAAGGACCAGAGAAAGCTCCTCTCTGGAGTCCCAAAGGAAGTTTACTGTTCTGTTTCTGTGAACCGCTCAGGGCTCCTGGCTGTTGCTCCCATGTCCTTAAACCCGTTGAGGAAGGATCTGGGCTTCTTCCATCCCATGTGGGAGATCCGATAGGGAATGATTGACCTCAGCGTTCTCAGCCTGCGAGGGCAATCCAATTCCCTGTGGTCTCCTTGGCAGTTGGGATACAGTCCTTGGTGCCCGTAGTGATAGTCTTCGGTGAAGTGCCAGGAGTCTCCAGGCTTAGGATACAAGCCTCCTCCTGTCCTCTTGTTCTACTCTGGGGTCCCCTCCTGCTCTGTGCATATGGCCTCCTATTAGGAGGCTTCAGGATCACTCTTGGATTCCACTGTATATCTTTAGAGATTTTGCCACTGTCTAATGCAGATTCGAATCTGTTGTCTATAAGTTACCTGTTATAATCTTGATAGGTTATACTTAACATCTTCCTCACACACTCTAAGAAGGTGGAAGATTTTTCTGCTCTCCTGACCCATTACGGAATAACATAGGGTATTAAAAGCATATCAGACTTTTGATGTAGATCATAAGCAGTCTGCCTCTCACTGACTGTTGGCTCATTGGTTACATCACAATATCTTATTGCATGTGATACAGGTTGTTTGAGGTTGAAATAATATTACTATCCCTTTTATAAAAGAAACTGGAGTGGAGCAGAGTATGGAACATTAATCGTCCCTAACCCTCATCTTCCTGCAGAGAAGGGGCCAGTTAGTCTGGCATAGTGAAATCACTTGCACAGTTCCCCACAATGGTGTAGGATGTGGTAGCATATTTGATGATTTGCTAACAGCTTTGACAAGTCACCAATGTTACCAGGGAAGGGGTAGCATGTAGGTCAAAGTGACATAGAGTAGGCATGACTGAGTTTTCTGAGACTCTCTTCATTCCAGAGAAAGCTGTATGGGTACTCCACAATTTGTGGAAATTCTAAAAACAAGAGGTCTCATATTTAGTAGCCAAACAGCTTACTATGTAGCTGTGCATAGCAAAGCAGAGAATCAATAATTACATGACATCTCAGAGTTAGAATATTGACTTTAGTCACACAGATAACCAATGCAGTTTCATATCAAGTACATCAGAAACCAACAGGGAGTGAATAACAAACTCACCCTCCCAACATACGCACAATATCGGATTTATGGCCACATGTATATAGATGTGTCCAGCCACATACTCTAACACACACATAATCAGCCCTAACCATCAGTCTATACCAAGTGTGGTAAATCAGACCCAAGAGGAATAGGACTGAACTTCAAAGATCACATCCGGGTCCGGCGCAATGGCGCAATGGTTAAGGTCCTCGCCTTGCACGCCCAGGATCCCATATGGGCACTGGTTCTAATCCCTGCGGCCCCGCTTCCCATCTAGCTCCCTGCTTGTGGCCCGGGAAAGCAGTTAAGAACGGCCCAAGGCTTTGGGACCCTGCACCTGCCTGGGAGACCCAGAAGAGGCTCCTGGCTTCGGATTGGCATAGCGCTCACTTGGGGAGTGAATCATCGGACGGAAGATTTTCTCTGTTTTTCCTCTCTGTATATCCACCTTTCCAATAAAAATAAAATAAATCTTTAAAAAAAAAAAAAAGGTCACATCCAAGAAGTTCCTCCTTATATCCATCTAAGCCATGTTGAAGTTGAAACTGATCCTACACATTGGGGAGAAACTGAATTTTGGCTACAAATAAAAAAAAAATCACAGGATTGAATTGATATTTAAACTGGCATGAAGCACAACATAAATTTCTGTCTTTAGAAAGATCAGGTAACACAAGGCCAACAGTCATTAGTTTATGTTAAATAAGAACAGTTCACATGTATACATATCTAAGTGATTACAAATCAAATAACAATTTTTAAATACAACACTGCCTTTTCCATTTGTGATTCAAAAAATTTGGCTCTTTTCTTGTTCATGTTTTTGGAATCTAACTTGAATTCTGTCATATTTTAATTGACAATAGCCTCAAATCATTTTCAGAAGTCCATGCTATATAAATAGCATCCTGATACTTTGATCAATAATAATTATTTTGATCTACTGAATAAATATATTCATATGTTTCTAGCGAATAGTGCTATTATAATTTGAAATTTTTAAACAATAATGTATTTATCTTTCAAGAGTTTTAGTAACTGAATTCTTAGTTTAAAACTCAATCCTGGGCCCAGCACGGTGGCACAAGTGGTCAAGGTCCTCGCCTTGCACGCCCAGGATCCCATATGGGCGGCGGTTCTATCCCAGCAGCCCTGCTTCCCTTCCAGGTCCCTGCCTGTGGCCCAGGAAAGCAGTCGAGGACGGCCCAAAGCTTTGGGACCCTGCACCCACGTGGGAGGCCCGGAAGAGGCTCCTGGCTTCGGATTGGCATAGCATTGGCCGTTGCGCTCACTTGGGAAGTGAATCATCGGACGGAAGATCTTCCTCTCTGTCTCTCCTCTCTGTATATCCACCTTTCCAATAAAAAATAATAATAATAATAAAAAAAACTCAATCCTGAATTAAGACATATTTCTGTTCAGTGGTCTCACATCAAACTAGATGTATGATTTTAGGTAAAATATTTAGCCAAAGATTTCATTTTTCAACTGTAATCAAAAAGTTGATAAGCATCTAATCAGATACTATAAAAATCAAAAATGATAATGAATTGAGAAAATTAGTACTCTCTACAAGCAGGTGTTCAATGAAGTCAACTGTAAGATATTGTCTGACAATGAGACAGTAACGGTTCAAAATAGAAGAAAAGAGGTTGTAAAAGATCTATAGCACATAATAAAAGTATAGATAAAAGGTAAAAAGTATATAAAAACCAAAAAGCAATTAGTAGAAGATAGAAAAAAAAAATCCCTTGGTCTTTCATTTTACAATGATTCTGGGAGCCATCTAACCTTACAAGTCACCTATTGTCTTTTCTACCCTGAAAACTAGGGATGAAATAAAGACTGCTGCAAGAATTAAAAATATGTTATCCATAAAGTGAAGAGGGCTCAGCACACAGTAGGTGCACAGAGCAGGATATGTTCAATTATTAGCTGTCAGGAAAAAAGAATCTCTATCCCCTAAACAATGGTGCTACAAAGTATTTGGATTAAAATGTAAATTAGAGGGTCTTAATTATTTAAATACTCAGTGGAAGTCAATTATATTTCCATTAAAATGCAAATATACATTTGACTTCCTGCAGGGGAACACTGCAAAGAAGAATGAATTACAGAGTGCAGGGGTTTGAGCTGGAGCATCCTTGTAATGAGGGTAAAGAGTAAGCTGGCTTCTGCACTTGGTCTGTACACTCTTTTAGAAGAGAAAATACATACCAAAGAGGTTCAAGCTACCAAGGATGTGAACAAACAGCCTGGGAAGAAAAGAGTTTGATAGTAGCTAGAGAAGAAGAGAACAGTCCCTTTGCAGCAAATCAGCTCTTCCAGGAATACCAAAAGTGGCTGACCTGAATGTCAGACCAAGAAGTCAGCCTATAATCACTATAACCTGAACCATGGCCAACAAAGTCTCAGCTCCTCAGAGAAAGAAAGTAGAAGCAAGTCATTAGTGTTACCACAGTCCACTGGCTTAAAACAACACATGCTTGCAGACAAGTAATTTTTTTCAATCAACTGCCTGCATGTAAAGTACCAACATCCAATATACTTCCTTCATTTGATATAATACTGCTTTGCACAATCCAACTTGACAGCATATCTTGAAGCATTTCCTTCAAGGTTTTGATTTTCTTTTCCTCAGTGACACACCGGTCATTCAGTAGCATGTTATTTACCTTCATGGCATTGTAACTTTTCTAGTTTTCCTGCTGTTGTTTTGTTTTATGGCTTTTCATTTAAGGGGATGTATAGTAACTGTGTAATGGAGACTAGCATATTCAGATGTGAAGATACAACGTAGTATGCATCTCTACTTCCAAATCAAAGAGGGACTCCCAAAGAAACTGCTAATTATATCTCAAGAGTAGGATGTTAGACTCTGCCATTGTCCATGTCAAACCTTAGGATACATTTAAATAGCAGAATGATGGACTTATGACTGGTCAGTTTGACCCCAGCCTCATCTCTCAAATGAAGTGAAAGGTGCTGTTGCCTGGCCCAATTCAGCCTGCCGTAGGCCCAGTCCTCACATGCACCAGCAGGTACCAAGGTCTAGTAAGGCTGACCCCCATTAATCCTTATGAGGCCCACTCTCAGCCCTGGTTTTTGCATGTGCTGGCATGTTCTGCAGCCTAGTCTGGTCTATCCCAGGCTCTAGTGCACAACTATGGGTGCTATAGCTTAATTTAGCCCAAATCACTCCATGACCCATTCATACATATGTTAACAGGTGTTGGCAGCTTGCTTGACCAGCATGACCTATGTCCAACCCTAGCTCTCATGCTCATAAACAAAAGTTGCAGCAGAGCAAGAGAGTGTCAACAATTCTGCTACTAGGCCCATTCCCAGCCCCAGAACTTGCACCTGCCAGGGGTATTGCAGACCAATCTGACATGACTTTCACCCAGTCCTGGTACTTATCAGCTGGTGCTGCAGCCTAGCCCAGCTGGCTTGCATCAATTCTGGCTCTCTCATGCCAGCAGGTACAGTAGCTTAGTCAAGCCTCTCACACTCCCAGACCCAAAGCAAATAAGTGTTGCAGCTGATAAGTGTTGCAGCCCTGCCAGGACCAGCCCATCCTCCAGTCCCAACTTTCATGATCACCAGTGGAACCAACAGCCTAGCAGGGTAATACCAGGCCCACCCCCAGCCCTAGTGTTGTACATGCTAGTGGGTATTATGGCCTACTCTGAGATAGCCTGCCCCTAGTCTTGGCATATACCAGCAGGTGCTGTGGCCCAGCTTGGCCCATCCCACCCCCATCCCACCTCTCACTGGCAGGTACAGCAGCTCAGGTTAGCCGGAGCTACTTCTAGCACCAACCCTCATGTGAACGTATGGGTATTGCAGTTCAATATGTCCCGGTCTACACCCCATCCTGGCTCTTACTCATCCTAATGTGTGCTGTGGCCTGGCCCAACCAGACCTACCCCCAGACCAAGCCCACGCATAGGCTGGTCTAACACACAGCCTGGTCTAAGCTGCATATTGCCCCGGCTCTTGTGTTCATCAGCTGAAGCCTAGCAGAGGAAACCATAGATTTCATTTTTTTAAAAGGCAGAGTTGGAGAGAGAGAAGGGGAGAGGGGATGGGGGAAAGAGATTCCAACCACTGGTCCATTCCCCAAATAGCCTCAATAGCTGAAACTAGAGTGGTCTAGGCATGAACCAGGAGCTTCCTCTGAATTTCCCATGTGTGTTCAGGCACCCAAGCCCTAGGACCATCCTTCACTATTTTTCCAGGTTCCTCTACTGATTTCATAGGCCATTAGTGGGAAGCTGGATCATAAGTAGAACAGCTAGGACTCAAAACAGTACCTATGCAGGGTGCCAGCACTGCAGACAGAGGCTTAAAGTGCCCCCACCCCAGTACAAGGATTTTTAAAAGTTGAAGGAAGGCAGCCCCCCTGTATTGACATGCTTCACTCTTTTCATTATGATATCTCCATTTGCTAGTGGAGCAACTGTCAGAATTTCTTCTTAAAAACTCCTTCAAATAAAATCCTGACCACATACAGCAGCTATGCTATGGAAAGACCTACCTCCTGTCACACTGCTCTACAACCCAACTTTTCCAGGCACTATTACTTCGGGGGATTTCTATCAAAATGTTAGAATCGTTATACTATGTTTCACACTTATCTAACAAATGATCTTTCTTTACTGGAAGTTGGAGAATATTAAATCTGATAAGATAAAAACATAAACGGCAAACATTAATAATAAAATGAATGCTTAAATGTCATTGAATATTACAAGTATCCCTTAAATAAAAGAAATCATTCCTTCCTAGGTCACTGGAATTTTAGACTGCATGGATTTTATCGTCAATTTATAAAGCTACTAAAATAGAATTTACAGAGAAAGCAATAGAATACAAACTCAATTAAGGTCACACAGTCAATTTCTTTAGTATGTAAAGCAAGTATATCAAAAGGCAACTCTAAAGCAAAATGTAGGAGCAAGGTCACATCTTTAAAAGGCTAAATTAAGATAAATTTCAAAAGCTGTCTTCTTAATACCTTGCTTAGGAAAACTGCATTTTTTCTGCTATATTTACCAATGTTTCTGTACTCCCTGCCTTTCATGATCAGCCTCTTTGACCAACTTCTGCTAAAATCTCACAGAAATGAACTTCAGTTATACACATAATATTGTTTCAAGGTTGCATAAGTTAGCTATAAACAGTCGATCAGGGTCCAATAGACATTGGATGAGCTGTTTCTTTTAGCTCTACTTTGGGTATGCCCTCTACTGATCTAACCCAATAGCAGTATGTTCCTTAGCATTCTCTTTTTCTCTCTTATAATTCCTTCCAATTCATACAGAAACAGGATAAAGAAAGCTGAGATTTCTAGCTTGACTGAATTAACTGAATCACATTAAGTGACCTTAACTAACTGGTTTCTATTGTCCCTGCTGACTTTTCATAAAACAAACAAGACACTTTCTCTCTAAAGCCAGGTCCATGGCACCTCAAGGTGACTTGGTGTTCCTGTGGATATCTCTGAAAACTTCACAAGATTTGCCAATTTTCAAGGTACATATAGGGAAAGGGTTGAGGGAAATGTCTTCACTTAAAAAGCCTTTGAGAATCAAAATCCCTCAGTGTCCAAATACTAAAAGAAAAGAGAACTGGTCCAACAGATATGAATATATTGATTATCAAATATCAACTATCAGTTCCAATCTGCTGTTTTATTGACAATATCTGCCATCAGTCCTTTCAAAGTTACTGAACTTCTGTAACTAAAGTATCTCCTGTTTTACTTGTTGATTCATGTCACATATTCTGAAGTGCAAATCACTTTACTAGTTCTTTATAATAATTTTTTCATATTGCTGGTTTTCAAAACCATTTAAATGAAAATAACATACAACATAAAGCTAACACCAATGGGAGATTAATAACAAATGTATGAACAATTATGAAATATTAATGATACTTAAAATCCATTTTGAGGGATCTACAGACTTAGATATGTGCTGCAAAACCTGGCCTGCAGTGAAAATGCCCTTGCTCTTTAATAACTAAATTATCAAAAGTAAAAGCATCCAAAAACATAATTAAGATATTTTCAACAGGTACTCCTTTACTACAGAGAAAAAAAAATTACAACAAACTGCCTAGTTTCTCCAAATACGTTTAATTTAGTCAAATGTTCATTGTTACATTAAAGTCATACCATTATCTTTCAAAACAAAAGAGCTACATTTTGATGAACAGATACTGAAAAGTAAAGAATTTTGTCAGTAATTATGATGTTTTATAAAGTTTATGATTCCTTTGAGCAGAGATTTAAGTGATTTTAAAAACAGAATTGAATAAGCATGTATGAACATCCTTACTTGATGACAGAACAAAATACCAAGGACAGCACTATAATATTTAATTTGATTTTCTACTGTACTGCCTTCCTGTGCTATATATTACATTAAAACTGAAAAAATAATTTTCTTTGACTCATTGTGCTGTGGAGAGAAATCATAGAATGTAATTTTTTGTATTTTTAAAATTGTTTTTGATACAGTTTAGTTGGTGCTAGAGTAAAATGTATTTTTAAAAATAAATTGTAATCATACTAATGGGAGTACAAGGTTACATATTTATAAATTTGAATTCTCCTCATTTAAGATTGAAATGAGCTACTCAACACACGTTTCCAACATCACCTTACACCAAATGGACACTAATCAAACTCCACGTTAGATTTCAGTGGCTTGAAAAGGGGATATGTCCTTATGGTTCATGCATGTGATTATTTGCATTTAACTCTGTTGTGTTTGGAGCAAAAGAGACAGTATGAAGGAACACTGGAATCCAGGCCAAACATCTGTATTTTGAAGACCATCTGACAAAAACAAAGTTTGACCTACTAACCTTTGTAAACTTCACAGAGATGAAGATCGTCTCTAACAAATTTGGCTTCCAGAAAAATGCTGAATTCTTTCCTACAGCATAATTCATATTCTGTTCCCAGGTTTGTTCTGTGTCTGCTCAACAAAGTATTTGCTTACAAAGTCACACACTGTCTCTGCAAAGTTAAAAAGGTCTTTTTTATAGCTACCCCAGGAAAAGCAATGGCGCCAACTCCTTTAATTCTCTCCAAGTCACAGCCTAAAATTTCCTATGACTTTTTAATTTGTGTGTTTACAGTTTCAGACTTACTTTATAGATAAAATACAAATGCCTCTAAAGATTGAAATGTAAATCTGTGATATATAATCTCAAGATTTACTGTATTGTAAGTATTTACTGATGTTTTCCAATGTGTTGTAAGTGTAGACAAGAGACAAACTGAAGACTACATATCCATTAGTCTCTGGAACAATACACAACATTTAAATCAAAGTAAAAGGCCAAATAAATTACCATAAGATATAATCAAGAATTAGAATAATGTATTTACAAGCAAAGCACAGAAGATGAGGCATATCAAAGATGACGAATATACATTGGCTGAGATAACATGATTTAGGTAGTCCAGTGAATTATCCAGATATCTATGACATAACATCAATAGATATTTTTCAATTTCCATTTATATATTTTTTTAATTTTACTTTATTTTTTTAATTTGGAAGGCAGAGAGAAAGAGAGACAGACAGAGAGTTCCAAGTCACTGGTTCACTCTGCACATACAATGAGGACTGAAACCAGAATCCTGGATTCAATCAAGGTTTTCTATGTCGGTAGCCAGGCCACAACTATTTCAGCGTCTCCTGCTGCCTCCCACAGGTGTACAAGAGCAGGAAGCTGTAATCAGAAACTGGAGTTGGGACTTGAACACAGGTATTCTGACATGGATGCAGGCATCCAAACCAGCATCATGATTGAACCACGAGGCCCAAATCCAGTCCCCTTAACTCCAGTTTTAAACGAACCTTTTGAAATATCCTCAAATATCAACATAAGAAGGAATGAGAATACAGTATCCCTTCACAAAATAACCCACTTCTTGCTGAATGTCAACATTTTATACTTGGTCAAGAACAATCATTCAGTTATATTTTTAAATATATCTCTCTACATTAAGATGGAAAATAATGTTCCGCTTAACTTTGAACCTAAGGGGGAAGAAAAGAAGGGATATCAGATGAAAATATCAGATTCATGTCATTCAAATTCATGCAGAAATCTAAGGGAAGAGACAATCTCATCGTTTGTCTAAGATCCTACAGGAAAGTATTAAGAGAAAGTTAAGGAAGTCAGTTTTGCCCAAATCCATATTTCCATATCATTCTCATTTATGAGTAAACTGCCAAGCTTAAATTTATTTAATGGCCCTAACCTCAGAGCTACTTTGAATTTCTGACTTTTGTCATGAAAAAAACTGGGTTCATTAGTGACAACATTCAAGCTAAACACCATAGAGACCAGATAAAAGTGTGAATTGGGGGAATCGCTTCTCCGTGTTTTGGCTAAGATCAAGTGTAAAAGTGAACTGGAGGGCCAGTGCTGTGGAACAACAGGTTTAGCTGAAGTCTGTGATGCCTGCATTCCAAATGGGTCCCGTCTAGCTCCTTGCTAAAGATCTGGGAAAAGCAGAATATGTTTTATGTACATGATTCCTGCTATCCACATGGGAAACAAGATAAAGCACCTGGCTTTGGGCTCATCTGTTCTGGCCATTGCAGCCACTTGGAAGTGAACCACTGAAAAACTTCTCAATCTCTTTTTCTCTTTCTCCTCTCTCTGTAACTCTGCCTCTGAAATAAATAATTAAATAAACAAATAAATACATACATACATAAACAAATAAATATTTTTTAGAAAGTAAATGTGAAGAAAACACCCTGAAAACGCCATTCCAGAAAGAGTATCCAGCTTTATCTTAGAGATGAGAATTCTGGTGTAGCTTAGAAGAATCTGCTTAAGACCCAAACTTCTAATGGTCAAGAAAAAGGAAATTTCTTAAAATATATTTCTTACATTATATCAACTTGCTATTTACAATTTACATAAGTCACCTCACAATCATTTTATTTTGAATTAATTTTACTTGATGGCTGAAACTTTATGGTACAGAGTAATGGCTACAAATGGTGAAGTTGTTTTTAAAGTTTTTTCTTAAATTTTCACAGGAAAATGTGTATTTGCCAATGCCATAAGCATCATGTACATTTCATGAAAAGATACTCATCTAATGGAATGTGTCACAGAAAAAAATTCATTCCATCTACTTGTAGTTAAAAACAATATCATAACTACAATGATGCCATCATGTGGCAAATAAGGTGATTTCTTGAAATCTTGTATTCCGTTTAGTCTAGGCCAAAGGCTATGTTCAAAAATTCACAATTTAAGGCCAGATTCAATGAGGGAGCTTCTGTTATTTATGAGAATTTATCACCACCCTTTGCCTCAATTATGATTCCCTATTTAATTCACAAGGCTTCTTTAAATTCACTTGCAAGGTAATTCATTTAACATTTACTGAACTCTCAACTCCATTAGTCACAGCAGCTAAACTCCAGAAACACAGGAATTCACCTGACAGACTTTAATTCTGCCTTCATCTTGCTTTACATCTCCTATCACCAAACAGCTTTGGTTAAATTGCTCTTTTAAACAATGGGATTTTTCTTAAAGCTATAAAACTCAGTACTACAAGATTAAAATATCAAAAGCATATTTGCATTCTCTTCAAACATGCATATATGTTAAAGCACTTCTAATTGTGATCTTCAGCTTCGTGGAGAATGGTATAACAATTTCTTAGTCAATGAATCATTACTGATTGATAATATATTTTTGAATCACGATTAAATAATTAAAGACACCTAGCAATAGTGTACTTACTTAAAATGGACTCTGCCCATCTAAATGACATTTTAAAGTGATATTGATTTCAGGAGAGTAGCAAAAGTGGGTCATTACAGCAAAAGAAATTCTGCCATAAGTGGATCTCACTGAACATGTACCTATTATCCTACCTATCAAAAATACCCAGTTCCAGGAGCTCGATGAATCTTTTTCATCATAGTAAACTGAAACTCTTCTATTATCAGAGTACCATTATGAGAAACTCCAAATAACTTCTGTGAGTCATCTGAAGCTCAGCAATATCACAGAAACAAAATAGAACCAAAGTGCAAAACTAAGATGTTCATCTTGAAACTCACAATCTTCCAACAGGAATGGAAAAGTCCCTGATAATTCTTGCAAACCATACTAAAGAAAACTCATTTTCAAATTCACAACATAAACAAAATGATTAGAGAGAAAGCCAAAAATCGTTGCATGAGCATGACAAAAGTAGATCACCCATAAACCAACACCAGAATTAAACTCAGACTTCATGTTCCAAGATACTCTCTAGGCTATTAACCTATCACCTAATCAAATAACGGAACAGCCTATCTTCTGTTTAACTTTTGTGTCAATACTGCAACCATTCTTTTACTCATTCAGTATTAGAATCAGAGAGTGACTCTAACAGAAAATGGCTCAAATACTTGAACCCTGCCATCCACAAAAGAAAACTGAAGGTAGTTCCAGGCTGCTGGTTTAGGCTTGATCCATCCATGACTTGCTGACTTGCATAGACATTTGAAGAGTGAAAAAGCAGATGCAAGTTATCTCTTTCTCTCTCTCTCGATGTTTGTATATGTGTGTGTGTACGCACACATGTGCACATGTGTGTTTTTTGTTTTTTAAATTAATACATTGACCTTTAAAGAAGAAAGAAAAAAAAAAAAACAGGGAGCCAGCCCTGACTTCCACCTTCTTACCCAGATAAGATCTATCCTAGGTTCTTCATTTTACATGAAAGCCAGCGCTACAAAGAGAGGAGGAAAGATGGAGACAGACATCTTCCAATCAGTGGTTTACGACCTAGATGATCACAACAGCCAATGCTATGCCAAAAAAAAGAACCCAGAGCTTTTTTCTGGTCCTCCAGGTGGGTGCAGGGACATAAAAAACTAGCATATCTTCTGTTGCTTTCCCGGGTTCGTTAGGAAGGAACTGGATCAGAAGTCAAGTCAGGTCTCCAATGAGCACCAATAAAGGATGCTGGTGGCACGGGTTGCAGCCCAACCCATAATGCCACAATGCTGGTCCCTAAATTCTTTGTATTATTATTTTTTTATTCACCAAAAATGCAAAGTCCCAGAGAGGAAAGGAGAGACAGAGAAAAAGAGATCTTCCATCCACTGGTTCACTCCCCAGATGGCAGCAATGGCTAAGGTTTGACCACATCAAGGTCTACTTAGGTACTGCAGGAGACTAAGTACCTGGGCCACTTTCCACTGCCTTTTAAAGCACACAAATAGCAAGCTGAATGGGAAATAGATCATTTGGAACCTAAATCAATGTCCAAAGCAGACACTGACACTGCAGATGACTTAACCTGATATGCCACAACACCAACCTCCCCATATTTCCCATATCCCGCCCCCCCAACTTTTTTTCTTTTTATCCTGGAATTACATGAGAAAGTTGACAAGGTACAGAGCCGCACTATCTAGGTTCAAATCTTGACTCCACTGCTTATGTCTGTGTGGCTTATGTGAGTGACCAACGCACTTCAGTTCCTCCTCTATAGAATGAGGATAAGACTACCTCCTACAACTGTGAGCATAAGAGGAACAGATTTGAGAGAAAGACCAAAATAACATCACCACACTATACAACCTATAGACTCCTTGACTCTGAAGATTTCCCCTTATGTTTATTCCATAAAACCAGGCTTCCTGACCTCTCAGTTCAAATTGTCTATAGCTGGTTCCTTTTTAAGCTTCCTGCCTTACTTTCTCTTAAATCATATGTGGACTCTAATACTAGTAATATTAGCTAAATTACCACTTCGTCAATTTTTAAAATATCACAACATCTTCAGACAGTTCTTCGGAAAACCACTCTTCTGCTAGTACTTCGAGAAATCTAATTTAATCTTGTATAGAGTAATTATAAAACAAATAACAAAGGTAAGAGATACCAAATAGAATCTTTAGAAAACATCACATTCTATACATTAAACTCTCCTCCTTCTATTAGGAAATTCCTGGCACAATATGATTTGTTCAACTTATCATTTTTGGATCTATATTTCTCCATATCAAATTTAGCCTGCATATGAGTTTTATAACCTTTTAACATCTCAATTCTTACATAGAAGATTCACACCTCCTAGTTGCCAGAATACTAAATAAATAAGACTTGGAATTTGTTGAATATGCAGCAAGGCAGAATTCTGAGACAAATATTAATACCAATAAATACTGAGTTAGCAAGTGTATATCTAACATTTTTTATAATCAATCAACACTCATTTTTATAGTATGTTCCCTCCCTGAATTCCTCAGTCTAGACTTCAAGAAAAGTGTAGCTGATCTGCACTGTGGTGAAATGTGCTATGTTGCTCTCTGCAATGCTAACATTCCATATTTGATCACTGGTTCAAGTCCTGGCTGATTGGCTTCTGATACAGCTCCTTGTTAATATGCCAGGGAAAGGAATGAGCAATGGTTTGACTGGCTAATTATCCCCCTTCAAACATGAGGATCCCATATGGGTGGCATTTCATGCCTGGCTATGCCACTTCCAATCCAGCTTCCTGCCTGTGTCCTGGGAAAGCAGTTCAACATTGCCCAAAGCTTTGGGAACCTGCACCCATGGGAGAGACCCAGAAGAAGCTCCTAGCTCCTGGCTTCGGGTTGGCTCAGCTCTGGCCATGTGGCCAATTGCAGAGTAAACCAGTGGATGGAAGATCTCTGTCTCCCATTCTCTCTAGAGATCTGCCTTTTTAGTAAAAATAAGTACATCTTAATATGCCAGGTTAAATAGACAATAGTCTAAGTACTTGGGTTCCTCCTGCCAAAGTAGGAGACCCAGATGGAGCCCTGAGATCCTGGATTCTGCTTGGACCATCTGCAGCCCCTGTGGCTATTTTGAAAGTGAACCAGTAAGTCGAAGATTCTCATTCTCTCTCATTCTCCTTCTCTCTCATTCTCTTTCTCTCTGTGTGTGTGTGTGTGTGTTTGTGTGTGTGTTACTAACCAATTCAAATAGATAAAAGAAAAAATATCTTAAAAAGAGAAAGAAGTGTGAAGAATTAAATAAACTGCTTGAAAGTTTATTCAAAATTCATTTTCCAAAAAGCTTAGGTCCTTAGAAAAATCCTGCTTTGTGAATTTGGGATGTAAATATATCTGAAATGAAGAAATACATTCATTTTGTAAGAAAAAAAAAAAACATAAGAGATATCCCTAACCCTATCTGCTTAAAGAGAAAACATCTCTATCTTGTTAGTAAGGGGGAAAATGAGAGGTTAGGAATAGAGAAGGCCATGGGTCACACAAGGAAGCCTAGGGAGGCCTCTTCCAGGCTAAATCCAAGAGAAAGCCAGCATTCAACATACTGATGTATTATTCACTACCATGAATCCTCAGAGATACATAACTTTAAAAGACAGTGAGAAGAGCCTACAGCAGAGAAGGAACAACCTGGATGACAGAGGAATCCATGATTAAGAAATGTCTTCCTACTAATTCTCTTTCGAATGGTGATAAAATTCAAAAAGCAAGAAATGGGAAATCAAGGGTAGGAGAAACACCTCTTATGACATGAAGGCTTTAGCCTCAGGGTATTTCTAGAAAAATAAAGTTATATTTTTCACTCCTCTGGAACATGTGGGTTAAGACTCAGTCCCATCCTTTATGATTTATTAATGCTATGAATGCACAACATATTTTACCATCATCATTTATAATATCAGTTACCTAAGTGAAAGCTGGTTACAGCATTATCTCATTTGGTGCCACACAAAACTATGAGGAATTGTTATTTTACCATTTCACAAATGAGGAAAAGAAGTCCAGAATTAGTGTACACATCAGTGTTTACAAAGGCAAAAGCTTGGATTAAAACCTGCATCTGCTTCATTAAGAATCTAAGTTCATCACACCAACCATTCCTACTTCAGATTCTATTATCAGTTATTGACAAAAATGAGAGATTGTTCCATTATTTCATTAAAAGACACATGCGTCACTCATCTACAATGAATCTTGCTTTGATGGAAGTACCGTGAATACTATTAGTAAATCTGTTCTTCGAAGACAGAATATTCTGGTGAGGTGCTACAATCAAACAAATAACTCAGTGCTATCCAGATGGATGTTAAATCGTAGACTCAAATTTACTATTAAGGTTGACATATTAAAATTCTATTTATAATACAATTCTGTAGATTCAAAAAGCATTTTTATTCAGAAATATGCAACTAAGATTGTTTCTATCTGCTTTCATCAGCCACTTGTGAGGTAAATCTAGGGTTAATTCTTAGAAAAATGAAGGAGTTTGGTTTTCTGCACCTAATCCCTGTAAGGGCTTCTCTGAAGTATGCACTGGAAAAGCATTCTTTAGACTGCAAGCCAATCAAAACAAATCCCCTGGACTATCCAGGCAGCTTCATTCACTCAGTTTATGACTCACTAATTAGCCGAACCCTCCCCCCTTGATGACACAAGCATTCCCTCCCATGATAACCCTAACAAATTTTAATCTATTTTCTTTCAAAGCAATGTTGGTGATGGGGAACTCATTATCCTATCTGCTTACAAAAATCATGAATCCTCCTGCAATGTAGCAAAAATCACCTCCGCATAACTTGGCAGCCCAACCAGTGTTCAGTAAGCTGGATGCTTTCCAACATCTACAACACAGTGTATGGGGGAAAAAAAACTCAGTAAATACTTCATTTATAATGAATAAACAAAGCAAAAATTCAATGCAGTTAATCCTGCTCTAGATTTGAGAGTCACCGAAGAATAAAATTATTTCTCTATATAATAGTTTTATAAGTAATTAAAGATAAATCTACTGATTTCCTGCTTAAACTTATTTTTCAGAAACAACACTCCAGAGTTACAATTTTGGAATTTTGGGGGAATTCCTCGTCTTTTTTTTTTTAAAGATTTATTTATTTTTATTGCAAAGACAGATATGCAGAGAGGAGGAGAGACAGAGAGGAAGATCTTCCGTCCAATGATTACACTCCCCAAGTGACCACAATGGCCAATGCCGTGCCAATCCAAAGCCAGGGTCCAGGAACTTCCTCCAAGTCTCCCACACCAGTGCAGGGTCCCAAGGCTTTGGTCCGTTCTCAACTGCTTTCCCAGGCCACAAGCAGGGAGCTGGATGGGAAGTGGAGCTACTGGGATTAGAATTGGCACCCATATGGGATCCTGGTGCATTCAAGGCGAAGACTTTAGCTGCTAGGCCACAGCGCCAGGCCCAATTCCTCACCTTTCAAAGCTTCTGTATTAAAGACCTAATGATAATGTGAGAAGGTAATTCTCTGACCTGGGAGAAATATGTCTCTTAATTGTCTAATTTAATAAATAATTTATATTTTATTTGCTAGCATATGCAGCAGTTAACAATTACACATTGAAAGCTGTATTTTTAATTCATATGAAAGACATACAAACAGAGATCTTCTCTCTGTCTTCTCTCCACTGGTCTACTGCACAAATGTTCACAATAGCCAGCCTGCACTAAGAGAACTGAACCTGCACCTCCTATGATCATAACAACCACACCAATGATTGAGCTATAACCTGCTGCCTCTCATGGTATACATTGTCAGAAAGCTGGGTCACAAGCAGGACTAAGAGTAGAACTGAGGCACTTTGATATGGGAAAAAATGCCCACCCCCCCAATTTCTACATATATATATATATGTACGTGTATACATATATATATACATATATATATAAAATATGATGCCCAGGGCTGAAGTGGTGACAGAATAAGCTAATCCTCAGGCTGCAGAGCCAGCAACCCGTATGGGTACCAGTTCATGTCCCAGCTGCTCCACTTCCAATCCAACTCCTAGCTTTGGATAAACCCAGCTCTGGCTGTTGTGGCCATTTGGAGAGTGAATCAGCAGATGGAAACACTCTTTCTCTCTTGCTCTCTCTCTTTTTCTCTAACTTTCAAACAAAAATAAATGTTTAAAAATAAATACAATGCCCACCACAAACATATATACATAAAAATTATAAACTAAAATACAATTATAGTGAATATGCATATAAATCTTTTACTATAAATCTTTTACCCAACATCATCACTTGTATAAATTAATGTAATAAATACACAGGGTTCATGAAAATGAACTTAAAGGTATGTCTATTTTCACGCATAAAATTTGTACTTCTACATGGTGTTTTCTTTAAAAAAAAAGATTTATTTTTATTTGAAAGACAGATTTTATGAGAGAAGAGGAGAGAGAGAGAGAGAAGGTATTCCATTTATTGGTTCATTCCTCAAATGTCCACAATAGCCAGAGCTGGGCTGATCCAATCTGGGATCCAGGAGCTTCTGGGTCTCCCATGTGGGTGCAGGGTCCCAAAGCCTTGAACCATGCTCAACTGCTTTCCCAGGTCACAAGTAGAGAGCTGGATCAGAAGCAGAGCAGCAAGGACAAGATCTGATCCCCATATGGAATGCCAGCACCACAGGGCAGAGGGATTAGGATTCGGTACCATCATACTGTCCCTGCACTGTATTTTCATAGTATACATTTTCCATGAATATTTAAAATAGTCTTCATATAAGTTAAATTACAAATAAAATGCACTGAGATGCTGGCACTATGGCACAGTGAGTTACGTGGCCACTTGCAATGCCATCAACCCATCTGTCTCTCGTTAAAATCCTAGCTATTGTATTTCTAATCCAGCCCCCTACCAATGTACCTGGAAAGTAGTAGAGAAGGGCACAAGTGCTTGCGCATGCGCCACTCAAGTGGGAAACCCAGATGAAGTGCATGACCAACTGGTCCAGCCCTGGGTTCTGCAGCCATGTAGGAGGTGACCCAGCAGTTGGAAGATCTCTGTTTCTCTATAACTCTATCTTTCAAATAAATAAATAAACCTTTTAAATATATTTTGACTGCATACGTGAAATATTAGTATCAATTATTATGTTCACAAAAATGATAATTTGGGATGGTACATTCCAAATAATCACAGTAACCTAAAATCTCTGAGTTTGGTGATGAATTTATTGAAGCAGATCATTTCTAATTATAAAAAGCCTTAGAGTTGGTTGATACTGGTTTCATAGATTAAAAGCAAGACATATTCTCATTTATTAAGACCTGAAATTTTTCAACTTAAGATTTGAAATTCAACTCCAAGTTACATCTGGCCATAAGTATGTCTGTTCTGACATGAATTAATTGTTGGAATAAAAATGTGTTTGTATAATAAAATCTAGCAAGTTGAAAATATACCAGGTGACTAGTTGCATGAGGAATAAGTAAATGAAAAATCATTATTTATTCATCCCACTCATGCCCAAATCACGGGGAACAGCAAACAATGTAATCTGGCATTTTTAGCAATCATCTGTAAAAAGTCATCATTTGTCTTATCACAGTGAGATGAAGCACTTTGTACAATAGCAGTGTAGAAAGAGACAAATTTCTCACCTGCAGATGATAATTTAAGAAGGTATTTTATGAACATCTACACGAGAAAAATATTCAGCAGTGGCGCATTAATCAATACTAACAGGATATGGTAGGCAAGTAATGCATACTTTCATTTAAATACTTAACATCTGACTCTAGCCACATAGATTCTTAATGTTAAATAAACATGGAACATTGCACAGCTCATAAATATTTCCTTGCATGTGTTACAGACTGTTTTAAGTTAATATATTTGCCAGAAACAATCCTTTACATATTGCTCCTACTTGTAACTAGCCAATTCCATGACATCCATATTCAGTAATCAAACAGGAGAACAAAATATGGGCAATTCTATTCCCACTCAAGCTTGTCAATAAATATTCACATTTATTCATGCAAAGAAAGTTTGCCTGAACTTCTGATTGTGTTGTCTTACACGATGAGATGCAAAAAAATTATTTGTCTTCTCCTCAAAAAAAAAAAAAAGAAAGAAAATTACCTACAAGAACAGTTCCTTTTGCTCAAGTGGGGAAAGAAATTGAATTTATAATAGGATACCTAGTAAACTTTTGGATGTATCTGACTTCTTCCCTTCTGATTCATTCCTGCACATAATATCCTTTACTTGAAAAGTTACTAAACGCGATTGTGCAAGCATTTCCAGATGTTTGTATGTGCATATATGTTTTTGGCTTTAGTCTCCCATAAATGGTAAAATTGCATTACAAAATTACAAAATGAAAAGGGCTCTAGAAACAACATTTTATGTAAATCAAGCACTGGCAAAAATCCAATATAATGCAATATAAGGCTATTTATAGTACTTATTTTATATGAATATTCATGTATCATTGCAGAATCAGTAATTAATCTAGTTAGAGACCCCACTGGGAACATTATGTAATATACAGTTATGAATCACATTAAAAATTTGAAATCCAGATGGTCCTAAGAATTCCAGATGATGGGTAATGGGCCCTGTATTTCCTTCAATACCTCTCAACTATCAGGGCCCGTTTTCACATCAACAGCAGTCTTCCCTGAAATCAGTGACATCTATAAATCTGACCTTATAACCATACCCCATTAGTTTAACCTTTAAAGCTCCAGTGATTGGTCATTAAACCTAATTCCAGATAGATACATCCTCCCATTACCAGCCCTTCAGATTGTGCATCGGAACACAAAGATGCTTATACACTAACACAAAGAGCATGTAGGTATATTCCTGAAATGACATCAATTGTATATATACATACAGTTTTAGCCAGGTAATAGATACCTTATTTATATAGCTATTTCCTTGGGTCACTACTGATGTTTCAATGATAACTTTGCTTCAGTTCCTGCTTTTTACAAATATCTCCTAAAGGAGAAAATACACTAAGAAATATGAAAGTCTCATTACTCAAAAACACTTCGTCTTTTACTTTTGAATCACATACAGATTTAAAGAAAAGAATAATGATTTGACCAATACAATTCACTTCAATCCTCCAACTTCTCTTTCTGCCCAGCCCAGTTTATAATTGATAAGTAGTAGGTAACTATCTTCCTTTTAAAAAAATAAAATAGAACCCTCATGACTAGTGAACAAAAGCCAACAACAGTCACAAGTCTGCCCTTGGCATCCTTTATCATGAATTGCTGTGCTGTGATTGTCCCATCCCTACACTCAGCCCTTTCTAACACAGGAAAGAATCCCTTCTGCAGGGATGCCACTTAAAAACAAAATCGTCACTTAAAAACAAAATCGTCAAACACCAATTTTATGAAGTCATGCTTGTTTGTTTTGAAAGGCAGAGCTAAAGAGATTGACTGGGAGAATGAAAGCCAGAGCAAAGCAAAGAAAAACAAGGCAGAGAGATTTTCCATCCAGGGGTTCACTCCCCATAAGTCCATACTACCAGAGGCCAAGTCAGGAGGCGCCCAGGAATTAGGAAGTCAAATTAGGTCTCCCAAATGAGTAGTAGTCATCCCAGGTACTTGAGCCAACACCCACACCTCCCATGGTGCAAATCAGCATGAAAATGGATCAGAAACAGGTTAGATCCAGGCACTCTAAAATGGGATGCAGGTACTCTAAGCAGTATCAACCATTGTGCCAAAACGCCTGCCTCAAAGTATCAACTTTAAATGATATGTCCTATTTTATCTCATTAGCACATTCAAAAGAAAAAAATCTTCTGAAATCACAAAAATTCTTTTAAACCAAGACATGTAAGAAATAATTTATTCAGAGAGATGTATTATTTGAAAGGCAGAGCTACAGAAAGGGAGAGGTAGGTAGGTAGGGAGAGAGACAGAGAGAGAAAGAGAGAGAGATCTTCCATCCAGTGATTTACTATCCAAATAGCTGCAATGGCCAGGGGTTGAACAGATCAAAGCAAGATCTTCTTCCAGGTCTCCCAGGTGGGTGCAAGCGCCCAAGTACTTGGGCCTTCCTCTTTTGCTTTCACAGATGTATTAGTAAGGAGTTGCATAGAAAGCAAAACATCCAGGACTCAAACCAGTGCCCAGTATTACAGGCAGTTTTATGTGTAATGTAACAATGCTGTCCCCAAAACCCAAACTTAATATAATAATTTTATAAAGGTATGAATATCTGTTTTTTTTAAATCTCATGCAATAAAAGGATTTATGTGGATTTTTAGAACAAGGAAGATTGTCTAAATGCACAAACAAATGTGCGATATCTTGTGACTCTTTTCAAGATGACAAATAATTTATTAGATTCAGTCCATGTCTATGACACAGAAATGTAGGAAATCCCCAAACTAAAAGCAATTTAGCTGTTCTAGTTTGGTCTCCAACACAATCAGAAAATCCCTGCTGTGGCATTTTTGACACATTTCATTCAGCAGCTACCTGAATCCCACCAATGTTGGAAAGCTTGCTCATTTATAAGCAGTCTACAACATCACAAGAAAGAAATAGAAACAGAAAGAAAAGCAGTATTTACTATCTGCTAGAACAAGCTGATGTCAGCATGGGAAATAGACTAGAGACATAGAGGCTTCCAAGTCCAATTAGCACACTAATCTCAAAGCACAGGTGATGGTGAGGGTTTAAATTTTGGACATTCACAATAGGCATGAAAAGTACTTGGTGAGGGCTGACATTGTAGCTTAGTAGTTAGAGCCGCTGCCTGTAATGCTGGCATCCCACGTGGATGCCAGTTCATATTCTTGCTGCTCCATTCTAGATCCAGCTCTCTGCTGGTGATGAAGGTAGCCTAAGTATTCCAACCCCTGATGCCCGTGTGGGAGACCTAAACGGAGCTCCTGGCTATTGGCTTTAACTTGGCCCAACCCTGACTGCTGCAGTCATCTAGAGAATGACCATCAGGGGATGGCGTACCCCACTAAGTCTCACCTGTGACACTGGCATCCCCTGTGGGTGCTGGTTCGAGTCCCAGCTGCTCCACTTCTGATCTGGCTCTCTGTGATTGCACCTGGGAAAGCAGTGGAGAATGGTCCAAGTGCTTGGGCCCCTGCACCCACGTGGGAGACCCAGAGGAAGTTCCTGGCTCCCAGTTTAAGCCAGCTTAGCTTTGGCCATTGAGGCATTTTGGGGAGTTAGCCAGTGGATAGATCATTTCTCTCTTCCCTTCCCTCTATAACTCTACCTTTCAAATGAAAAAATAACTCTTTAAATAAATAAATCTCTTTAAAAGAGAGTAATCAGCAGGTGAAAGATCAATCTCTCTTTACTCTTTCAGATGATAAATCTTTTTAAAATAAATAAATAATATTTTTTTGTTAAAAAAGGAAAAACACAGGTAGACATATCAGAGTTAGAAAGATTTAGTGAGACTCAGTGGAAATTCAGGTGCTATGGCTCTGCTGCACTCTAGCCCAGTATAGAAGATGTGAACAGTAAAAATAATTTTATTAACACTTAATGAATGCCTATATGTGCCAAGCATCACATTCATTTTTTTCTTTCTTTCTTTCTTGCCTTTTTTTGTAGATTCATTTATTATTTTAACTTGAAAGACCTGCAGACAGAGAGAGGGAAAGACACAGAGATCCTCCACCCATTGGTTCGCTCCCCAAACAGCAAAAATAGATGGAGCTGGTTGGTCTGAGGCTTGGAATCAAGATCTTCCTCTGGGACTCTCGCAGGGTCCCAAGGATTTGGACCATTCTCTGCTGCTTTCCTGGGTCAGTAGCAGGGAGCTGGACTGAAACTAGAGAAGCCAGGACTCTTAACAGGCATCCATATAGGATGCTGGTACCAGAGCAGACGGAGGATTAGTCATGCTGGCCCCTCATCTATTTTTCTAATATAATCTATGCAACAACACTATGGAATAGGCCCTTTTTTTTTTTTGTCATTTTTGTACCATGGGAAGTAATGTTAAATAAAAGAAACTTAAATAACTTCTGAGATAATTAATGGTTGGCAAAAAAAAATTTTTTTTTAAAAGCAAGACTAAATGCTGGATGCTATGTCTTGAGTCTAAGCTATAGTCCAGCTGAGGAACAGATGAAGGGAGCCCTTTGAGATAAAAATGAAGACTACACTCAAAAACATCATATCTAATTCTTATTGCTCCTCCCTTCTACATTCTTTCTCTCTGATTCATTGTCTGTCAGGACACAGAAGGACTAGTGCTTTATTATGCATCTAAATGGCTAAGTTTGTTTCTAAGAACTTCTCTTTAGGGACAAATGTCTTAAAAGAAATATCACTGCTTCATTCAAATGCAGTACACATACTTTCAGACATTAACACTGAGGTAAATGAATTTCAAATACCACTTTTGTTTCTATTTGCTCATTGTGATTTAAGTTACTTGGTTTTTGGTTTTCAAAGACATTCATTTCTCAAAAGGACTTTCCGTTATTCAGGTTGTACTTTATAAAATTCAAAGAACTCCCCCAGTCCCTTAATTCAATCCCCCACTGATCATCTTCCCCCGCAAAAACTTTTCTTTACACTAGAGTGCTTAAACTGTTGTCAATATTTAGATATTAGGGAATGTGGCTTTCGCTTGTCTGATCCCTCTATTTCCTACATCTGTGCCTCCCTGGTTGTGATGGTTTCAAGATTCCTTCACTCCACCTGGGCTTAGCAGCATCCCACCTTTTGCATGTCCCTATCTAATTTTGCTAAGTTTCAGTTCCTTTATTTGCAGAGTAGAGAGATGGTAATGATCTCTTGTACTGCTCTCGCAATAAATTGAGACAATGCATAACTAGTACCTGATCAGTGAGACAGTAAGTACTTTATCAGTTTTGGTTACTGTCTTCATCATATACATCATCTGTGCTATCATAATTAACATAAAATAATGAACTGCTTTTAACAAATATGATCTTAGCACAGGCATGATACATGTGTGTTATCTCTGAACTGCCCCAGGGGACAAGATTCAATAAAGAGTATAAACAGAACCATTCATTGTATTTATCAGGGGGTATTTTCCAATATCTACAACCAATTCTGTGATTCTCTATACATCAACTGTATGTTCAGCAATTCAGCTCATTGCTGGAGCTAACTACCTGCACAAGAAAGATTCCACAGCTGTAAGGCTCAGTCCTACAAGACTGTCTACAACTTGAGCTGCCAGTTACAAGGCCCAACACTCCCACATTTCTGACCAACTTGCTATAAATCTCGGTTCCCAATAACTCCTGAAAATCAGTAATTTTCTAGGACATTTCATAAAACTGAGAAAGGCATTTTACTTATGGTTACAGGTTTACTGTAAGGGATACAAATAAACAGTTAAATGGAGAATTGCCTAGGGCAAGGTCTGGAAGAAACCCCAGTACAGCAAACTGTCACGTAGAATTGGGGTAAATCACTGAACTCCTAGTGTATGGAGACATCTGCAATCCAGAACGCACTTACAATCTCATCACCTAGAGGATTTCATGTAGGATTTATCATGCGGACTTGGTCTGTTACTGAATAAGCCTCCACCCCACTGGTCCTCTAAGGTGGTTGGGGTCAGTGTTGAAAGTCCCATTCTTCTAATCAAGGCTTGATCTTTCTGGTGACTGTCCTCTATCTGGAGCTAACAAGAGTCAACTCATTTAACTACCTTTTTGGAACAGAAGATATTTCCACCACCCAGTAAATTTAGGAGTTCTGTGTAGGGAATTAGACAATGATCAAATACTAGAATGAAAGATGTTCTGATCATCACTGAAACAAGAGTTTCAGGAGCTTTATTCTAACAGAGACATAGATTCATTAAATTTTTCTTATGCCCCACTTCTGAAAGTCATGGGAATCATTAGCAAGGCTCACAGTATTTTCTCAAGATATTGTAAAGTTTATTCAGGAAAAGAAGAAAGAAAAAATAACAAGTTACAGTTGGACTAAAAATGTTTTCCACTAAAGAATACATGCAGTGTAGGAAAACATATAACTCACTCTCTCGGCATGACAAATACAATTAAATTGACTTTAACCTTATAAAGCCAAAAGACGGTGAGCAGACAACTGACTCTTGATTGATATCATAAGATCCACATGAAAAACAGTCTGTGGAGCAGTAATACAGACAGCGTTTAGAACACAACGAGGCCTGAAGATCAAGCAAACAGCAGCCTTGGTGGAAATTCTGCTGCAGCCTTTGTAGTCCTCCTGTGCATTCAGGTAAGGCTGTAACCCTGGGATGCAGCTGCTAGCTGCATTTTATAAGGACCTTATCAAATATAGTATTTCCGTGGTCACAATAAATTTGAGTAGATAAAAACTCCAAAACGGAGTTAGTACAAAGGGTGGCAGAATGTTTTTGCAGAATAAAATTCCGTTAATACAAAATACAACAGCTGGTGAGTCACTGAGCTTATTATCCTTGATGTTGAACACTTTTAGTCAATAAAATGAATACTCTGAGACTATGAGAGGTTATTATATGGCAAGTTGAGACTTGAAGTGGTTCCAACCTACCTGAGTATTCCAGAGTATTCATTCACTAGAAAAACTGTCCAGGAAAATTACATAAATATGAAACTTCAATCTAGCCAGAATTCTGGGAGCCAGCCTGGTAACAGAGCAGCTTAAATCTCTCTTAGATGTCATCATCCCACTTGAGTGCTAGTTCATGCCTGAACTACTCCATTTCCATTACAGCTCCCTACTAATATACTTAGGAAAAGAACAGCAGATGGCCCAAATGCTTGAGTCCCTCAACTCACATCAGAGTTCATGATTAGCGTTTCAGGCTTTCGCCTTGCCAGCTCCTGATTGTCACGGATATTTGAGGAGAAAACCAGGAGATGGAAGGTTTTTCTCTTTCTCTCCATCTCCCTCCATCTCTGTCTATAACTCTTACTTTTCAAATAAGTAAATAAATATTTTTTAAAATAGCCAGAATAGTGAAATTTTATGTTCGCTACTAACTAACCTTTTCTGACTATAATCTTTGATTTCTTTAGGATTTAAAAAAATTTTTTTTCAACTAATCTGGTTTTTAAGCTTAAAATGTAAGGGACTCAGTTATCCTTATTATTGATACTTAATGATGTAGCAACCACACTCAGAAAATATATATGCTTTCCCTTTATTTCATAGGCAACAGAACAAAAATGATTTTTCATAGAGATAATCACAGCTGCTATGCATTACAACATACAATGAGAAGTTTTGAATCCCAAGAAATTTCTTACTGCCAACCAAGAAATCTGAGGTTATTCACCCTCTAAATCATATCACTATTATTGTTATTATTCAACACTGTTTACTAGTTGACCTATCTTTTTAAAATATACTTCGTTATTTTTAAGCCTCTAGTTTTGGGATTTATCTTCCCTGTGAGTTAATTCAAGACATCTGATATTCTAAGAACAGCACATACTTGTGCTTTGACCCATGATGAAATTAGGCCTGTTCAGAACGCTCTGTTCTATCTCAGATCAGAGAATGATCATAAATAGACCTCTCTAACTTCATTATTTTTCCCTGCAAAACTTTGGAGTGCTAAGTAGGAAACTAATAAATTATATAATTATTTGTATCAAGCACAGAATATGTACCAAGATTTACTCTCCCAAGAAAGGACTTCACAAGACACTCTTCTTCCAATGTGATGTTAAACGGCACAGTTGATAAAACTGTATCTATTTCCACAGGTTTCTTTAGTCAATCATACAGATGGGATGTTTATATTAACAGTCACTAGTGGCTAATACCATGACACTACAAACACAAAAAATTTTAATATTCCATTGCAGAAAACATATTTGATCAGCTAACTTTGCCAACAATATGTAGTTCCATATTTCTACAAATTTTGTGGAACTTTGGACATTGTCTGTAGATATTTATTTTGTCTTTGAAGTACTTTATCTAAAATATGTAAATTCAAATATGTGCTCTTTTTCTGATCATTCTCACCCAAAGTTTAATGTGGTTTGATTACAACAATAAACTGAAGTAACATTTTTTCTTTTGAAACAACACAAATTTCAGACACAATCTGATTCATAATAAAACGCGTACATGACAGTCATGGGGAACACCAAAAAGCAAAAAAAAAAAAAAAGTGGTCGTATTAATATTTAAAAGCTAGTGCTAGTACAGTTAATTACCTTAAAATTTAAAGATTTAAAAATTCTGCTCTGGATAGATCTTTAACTTATAAAAACATTAAATTCTTATAATTATATCAGTGAACTACATTGAATGTGTTTCTGTTTATTTAATACATTAACAGGAGAATTTTACTGTAATTATTATTATTATTATTATTATGCATTTTCTGTGACCTTAAGAATAAAATGCATTAATAATATATTCCCCAATAAACTAAAAATAAAACAAAATTTCCAAGGAAATTTAAAATTCACCTTTCATTACCTTCACGGATAAATTATTTTACATTTCACAAGATTTTATACTTTAGAATTGAGCTCTTCTAAAAAAAAAAAAAGCAAACACAAATGGCTTTACATATGAATCAGCCTGTTTAGGTTCAGACGTAAACCAGGGCTCCACAAACTGGACAGGCCTTCCTGATTATGCTGAATTGTCATTGCTACCCTTTCATACAGAACAGAATCATTGCTTATGATGGTAAAAAAATATATATTTGAAAATATCTTCTGGGTATAAGTTATTTGGAAGCAGGATTCTTTAACACATGTTCTTAGGGGAAAAAAAAAACTTCTCAGTGTTTCATTAAAATATGTGGGCTGACCAGCCCTTTCTCTAAAAAGCAAGTACTTCAGCTAGTCACATTTGGCATTTGTTGGGGAAATAGGTGCATTCATATTTTTGATAAAAATGTTTAGAAACAGTAATAGGATTTAGATAATGGTACTTACTTTTCCTCCTGGTGTTTCTGCCAGGTAAACTGGAACTAAGAACTCTAATAAAATCACAGGGTGAGCAGGTCACACTACAAACTTATTACCAGGAACATTCCTGTTAATAAGCATTAATGATACTCAGGGATAATATTAAAGACCTTGACAGGAAATTATGCATAAACATGATCCGGAAATTCTATTAGTCACCTATTGTGACAATGTTATAAAACACAAGAAACAAGCAAAAAAGCCACCCAAAATTCAATGGCTTGCCTCATAAAGATTTGCACACTCAAAAGTCTGACTTGCAGGGGTTCTGATTGGACAGCTCAGGCCCTAAGATGTGGCTTGGGCTCAGATCTGCAGTATTCATGTGCAGTCTGGGATCCTAGTTGATGATGTGGATCTCACTAGGGATCATAACAGGAATCCTCAGAACACAAAACAGAACAAGAACTGTAAAGCCTTTGTCTGTATCAAATCTTCTACCGTTTCATACAAGCTCGACAATAATGATGCAGCCTGGGTTCTTGATGTCTTAGTTCTTATTGGCTTCTACCTACTCTAGGAGCTAGACAATGATTTTCACATATTTGGCAACTGGCTGGAAATCTCAGCCATCACCTTACTGACCAGATTCTGGTCCAAACGTAATCTCGGCTAATTTACAACCTTAACCTGATGACATCGGCTGAAGAACTAGCTCACAACACTATTGGTAAGACCTCTTTCCTTTCCTTGCTTAACCTTCTCTTAGTTATACTTTCTGCTGAGTATACTCTAGCTGAAAATTTCTGAGGGAAGAGACTACTTCAGTTTGGAAACTTATTACCTTCTTGGACACCTGTTAAAGCAATTTTTAATTTAATTTATCTTACATGCATCTAATGTAGTAAAGAACGTTTTCTGGCAGTCAAACTGAATACTAGAAATTATATGTTAGATTTTCTTCATAGGGTTTCAATTAGCTAAAGCGGCAATTTGGAAGTTTAGATTTTAAATCTCTGGCCTGTAATAAAATCAATCAAAAGAAGGATAAAATAGTGAAGCCAAGTTCTTTTTACTTCGATTTCATAGAGCATCTGCATAGATGATTTCCTCCAAGTTGTTTAGTATGCTATGGACTGAACGTGTGTGTCTACAAATTCCTTTATTGAAATCTTAATGTGCAATGTGTTAGTATTAAGAGATGGGTCCTTTAGAAGTAATAAGCTCATGAGCATAGAACTTTCATGAATGAGATCAAACAGAACCTTTAAAAAAAAATAAATCTTTAAAAAACGTATGCCAGAGGTTCAGCATTGTGGGATGATGGGCAAAGTTGCCACCTGCAATGCCCTCATCCCATATGGATACTGGTTTGTGTCCAGCTGCTACACTTCTGATTGAGGTCCTTACTAATGTAACTGGATAAGCAGTGGAACATGGCACAAGTCCTTGGGCCTCTGCACCCACAAGAGAAACCTAGAAGAAATCGGTGCCTCCCTGCTTCAACGTGGCTCAGCCCAGGATGTTGTGGCTGTCTGGGGAGTGACTGAGCAGAGGCAGTTTCTCTTTCTCTCACTCTCAATGCCTTTCAAATACGTTTTTTATAGACGACACCCCCAAAACAACCTCTTTCATAACCTTTATAGCATGTGTGGAAACAAGGCGAAGTAGCAAGGACAAGCAGGAATCTACGCCTTGAACAGGACCCTCTTCACACCAGGGCCAGAGTGCTGGTGAACAATCTCAGACTGCCAGCTTCTAGAACTATGGGGAAGCAATTCCTGCTTTTACTGTAAGTCAACAGTTTGTTTACACAACTATGCTATGGCAGCCTTTGCAATAACTTTTGGCTATAGTTAAAACATTTGACTACAGTTAAAATCTGAAAAACTGCCTGTTCTTCCCTGTTTTTATTCTTTACATATATATATTGTTCATATATATACGTACTTCATATATATACATATATATTAGTATATTCACATATTCAATGAAATAAAAGAAATGTAAAAATTCACCAACTATTTAATCATCTAACAATATGTAGCTTTTCACTGTGAATCAAGAGTTCCATTAGTGTGTGCTTGGATGAAAATGAGCACATAATCTTAGACTCCTGTTACTTTTGTAATTCTTCCCTGTATCATGAATGCTCATATTCATTGGCTATTTCCACAAAAACAACAAATGCCTTTTTTAATGAAACACACACTTTTTTTTAAAGGTTTATTTATTTTTACTGGAAACTCAGATGTACAGAGACTAGGAGATACAGAAAGATCTTCCATCCGCTGGTTCACTCTCCAAGTGGCCACAACAGCTGGAGCTAAGCCAACCCGAAGCCAGGTGCTTCTTCTGGGTCTCCCACATGGGGCAAAGGCCCAAGGCTCTAGGCCATCCTCAACTGCTTTGCCAAGCCACAAGCAGGAAGCTGGATGAGAAGGGAAGTGGAGCAACCAGGATACAAATCAGCATCCATATGGGACTCGCATACGTGCAAGGTGAGGATTTCAACCACTAATCTGGGCCCAACAATGCCTTTATTTGGACAAAGATTTTATAAATTTTAATATGATTAATCATTAAACTCAGAAATCTCATATCTTGGAATATGTTAATTTATCCATAAGCAATATTGCCTGAGCTTAATTTGTGAATATGCCTCTCCTAGACACTAGGGATACAACACTGAACACTAAACTTACAGTATTTAGCTGTATAATCAGATTCCTTTTCATTTTACAAGATAATCTCACTTCCATTCCAACTTAGAAGATTAGGATATTGTGATTTTTGTAACATGTTATTCTCCAGGCATCCTATTTTTCTCCTGCAGTTTTATAAGCATTCAATATCGCATAACATACATTAGCTCATAGCCTCACTGCATGTTATCTTAACTGTACAACAAATAAAATATTCATTTCATGCCTCACCATTGTCTCCTCATTTAAATCTTATCCTTACGTGACATATATTTAATAAAACTAAGGTGATACATGAGAATATTTTTATAAACACATCAAATAAATATTTGAATGCTTAACCTACTGATTCATCCATAAAAGATTACAAATTCTTATGATTCTTGCCTTGCTTAAGTATTAAAACCATTATATACAATTGTTGAAAATACTCTGCTTCTCTGAAATTCAATAAAATTCAATCCATACTGTTTTAGGGAAAAATATGAAAAACAAATGGCAATTTTAACCTGGACATCTTTGTGATACAAATACTTGGCATGGGTCAATAACTCTTTTAGTTTACTTCCACAGTTGCATAATCCAAACATAGTAGTTTCAGAACTTGGTATTCTTTCCTCAAAATATAAATTTCTCATAATATATAATATTTAATAGGGATAAAGTAAAATATGCCTATAAATTAGTTTATTGCATTATGAACTACAAAAGTTTCCTCTTATTCTCATTTTAAATTCCTAAAGAAAATATTCAGATTCCTTTATATCTTGGACTATTATTACATAATATGATATCTGAAAATTTAAAGTATTTATAATTAACCTATTTTAATAACTATAAATGAGAATTGTCATGCATCAACTTCAGTGATTTGCATGTCTCATTCTGTTCCGGAAACATGAATTCTTGGTCAGACACTGACCACATTCCTACTTAAACAAGCCAGACGACTAAGGGTATTCCTGCAGCTAAAACTCTACTAGGTTAGGCCCCCGATTTTTTTTTCTTTTACAACTTGAAGTGTTCTTTCTAAAATTATAACTGTCTAAAACAGGTCACTGAAGCCCTAATTTCTTACAGGTTTCTTGTAGGGATCAAACAAGAAAATATAATATTTAAATATAATATAAATATTATAATAATATATAATATGTCATATAATATATAATTTTATATATCATATAATGACATATTATGATATATAATATATATAATATAAAATCCTGAAAGTGATGCTAAACTATAGAGTAAGCCTGTCATTCTAATATTACTTATCATCACTAAAATACATCAATTTATCAAATATGAAGTGACAACTTACATGGAGCTTTACCAAGAGTGGTGAGAATGTTTCAGTTAAGGCTTCCAGGAGATATCTTGAAAGGCTAGCAGTTTTCACAGATATGGGGCTAAGGAGTAATGACGCAGGGCTATGGCAAGCAGCCAATATGGCCAATGGACAAGAAGAATCTCTGCTGGTGAGATTGAAAGGATAAGTCAACTTTTTTATTTTTTAAAGATTTACTTTTATTATTTTTTATTGGAAAGGTGGATATACAGAGAGGAGAGACAGAGAGGAAGATTTTCTGTCCATTGACTCACTCCCCAGGTGAGCGCAACGGCCAGATGCTATGTCGATCCAGAGCCAGGAGCCTCTTCTGGGTCTCCCACGCGGGTGCAGGGTCCCAAAGCTTTGGGCTGTCCTTGACTGCTTTCCTGGGCCACAGGCAGGGAGCTGGAAGGGAAGTGGGGCTGCTGGGATTAGAACCGGCGCCCATATGGGATCCTGGGGTGTGCAAGGCGAGGACCTTAACCACTGCGCCACCACGCCGGGCCCGGATAAGTCAACTTTTAAAGTCCACTATTCTCTTGATATAACTCACTCATATGTTCTATTGTTCTTGATGCATTTTTTTAAAAAACCTACATATATTTTATGAATATTCTTCCTTAATAAGCTGGGGTCATGTCACAAGTCACTGAAATGCTCTCTTTTAAACGAGGACCATATGGCCTCAACAAATACTTCATATATTGATCCTCCCATTTTCAAATATTATTTAATATTCCTATACAAATTAAAATCATGTAGAGTACATTATGCCCTAGATGGAAAGACACATGAAATATTCCATTTTCAATAAAATGTAGATACGGAAATATAGAAATTTCTATGCCTCACCCCATTACTCCATTTACTTTGGAATCTTCTCATTGGTATAAAGAATTGAAACTAAGACCTTAGGAGTGAAGGACCATTTGATCACTGAACTGTTGCTTCCCATACTGAAAAGTAAACAAAAAAATAGTACTTCCTTTTTTTAAAAACGGATTTTCACAGGACAAATTATATCCCATACTCATACAGAATATGAAGTGCTAACGCCTACTTAATGAGATATCACAGTCTCCATTTTATACATACAGAAACTAAGGATTTGTTTAACATCCACTGTGAACAGGTTAGAGTGAGATTGAACCTTAGGTGCATCTGACTTGGATCTAGACTTCAGCAGCTGATACCTGTGAGCAGCTGAGAGAGCTGCGTTACCAACCCTCAAATACACCACAGCTAAGCCCCAATTTGGGGATCTATAGAGGTTGGTTAATGAGCCCAGGAGTATAATAAGAAGTAATTTCTATTGTTCTTCATCATGGTAAAACAGTAAGGTAACCAGAGTTAACCAAATTTAAATCACTAGCTATTTCAAAATAGCAACTAGAGAAGATTTTGAATGGCTCTAGATATATTCACACAAAGCCAAATGTTTCAGCTGATAGCTATCACAATTATCCCAAAGCGGGCCCGGCGCGGTGGCGCAAGTGGTTAAAAGTCCTCGCCTTGCACGCCCGGGATCCCATATGGGCGCCGGTTCTAATCCCGGCAGCCCCGCTTCCCTTCCAGCTCCCTGCCTGTGGCCTGGGAAAGCAGTCGAGGACGGCCCAAGGCCTTGGGAACCTGCACCCGCGTGGGAGACCCGGAAGAGGCTCCTGGCTTCGGATCGGCATAGTATCGGCCCGTTGCGCTCACTTGGGGAGTGAATCATCGGACGGAAGATCTTCCTCTCTGTCTCTCCTCTCTGTATATCTGCCTTTCCAATGAAAAAATAATAAAAATAAATCTTTAAAAAAAAAAAACAATTATCCCAAAGCAATCATCATAAACTGTATAGAAAAAAGTTGGTGTGAAAAATAGAATTAAATGATGCTCATTTTGTTGTAAAAAAAAAAAAACATTTTAATATATAGATAATTTTGTCAAAGAACACATTTCCATAACTTTTTGAAGTACATACTAGTAGATATATTTAAATGTTATTTTGAACCCCATAAGTACAATTATTATGTTAATAGTTTTTTTGGAAAGTTACATATACAGAGGGAGGAGACATAGAGAGGAAGATCTTCCATCCTCTGATTTACTCCCCCAGCAGTTGAAATGACTGGAGCTGAGCTGATCTGCAGCCAGGAGCCAGGAGCTTCTTTTCTGGTCTCCCCCACAGGCTCAGGGTCCAAAGGGTTTCGGCCATCCTCCACTGCTTTCCCAGGGCACAAACAGGGAGCTGGATAGGAAGCAGGGCTACCGGGATTAGAACCGGCACTCATATGAGATCCTGGCACATGCAAGGCAAGGACTTTAGCCACTAAGCTACCACACCAGGCCCAATATTAAGTAGTTTTTATAAATATATAGAAAAAATAAGCCATACTGATATTTGTAAGCATTGCATACTACATGTGTCATTCTATTGTGAAGAATAAGGACATATTAGTTTTATTTGTACATTTGCTTTCTTGAGATGTGCCATAATGAAAAGAAATGACAGTGGGCCATTTCTTGAAAATGTAACTGTCCAATTTACATATATTTACATAGTTACTTGTTTTATAACCAGGCAGTGGTGATTCTGGTAAGTTAAAGGCACTTTCCATTTCAGCAAACTAATCCTAGCTTCCAAGAAAAGTTGAACAAAATCCAAGTTGCTGAACTTGCTAATAGTTGTTCTAATTGTCTCCCTGAGGGCAGAGACTGCTTGTCATTCTTCCATGAATGCCATGTACCTGGCACAAACCTTAGGGATGGCAATTGATAAAGGTCATTGAGTCTAACTTACTTAAAAGAACACTGAGGAGAGAAGCATGAAATATGGGCTCCCAGGTTCTACCAACTCTAGCAAAATATGTCACCATAAATGACTTGTTACAAAATCTAGACTGAAGCCATGTTTTTAACCGCTAGTTAACAAGATGAGGTATAATAACAAGTAACTGTATTTCTCCTATGTGGAAATATGTTAAATATTTTAGATGTCATACTTTGTCTAATTTTCATTTCATTGTACTGGTAAAGAAGTGGTTGTTTAAAGAGTTTAAGTAGTGACAGCCAACGAGTAATAAAGGTAGATGTAAAGCACAGGAAGTTTATTATTTTAATGTTTAGCCACCTTAAACCTGACCTATACAGACAAGGGGCAGCACTACTAGTCCACATTGTTTTTGTAATTCATAAAATTACAGAGTGCCATACTATCGTTCTGTTCACAAAAAGCTAAAATAGGCATTTGGCTGGGATTATAAACATGGTTTTGAAAATTTGTGCAGAAATGGAATTGAAAGACAATGCGCATGTTTCATGAACATTTTGGAGCCCATTTTGTATACCTATTATAACAACCTGTCTTGAGGATCTACTCTTCAGTGGTTATATTTTTAACTTTCCTAAAATTTCTATTTTAATAATAGACATAGGAGGGAAAAGGAGGGAATTAGCAAATGTTTCTATTATCAGTGTTTCCTCAATTACTAGCTTTCCTCTTCACAACTACATAAATAAGCACATTTTAATACCCTAATTAATATCCATTTTTAACTATGTGCCATGTTTTTATTGCAATCCTCTCATTGAAAAGCTAATGAGCATTAGCATACTGACAAGGATAATAAATGCTGACAATTCATATTTCGTTATTAAAGCTAATGGTTTTCCCATTGGGATGGAATATATGTTTCAGGGTTTGTTTGTTTTTTTTTTTCCAAAAGCTCAGTGATACTTTTATCTCCAGCCGACCAATTGCACATTTAATTTAATACCTATTAAAGCAACCAGGAACCTAGAAATCACATTAGAGTTGTTACCCGAGACATCAAGAGCCAGCAACTAGAAAGTGAAGATTAGGTAAAGGACTAATATTACTCTCAGAATAGGAATGATAAGCCAATTCCTGCCTGAGCAAAAGTGACTAATTTGAACAGACAAAATAGGTCATGACAGGCACTGTGCCGAACCACAGGGCAACCATTTCTCCTTCTCACAAAACGCAAGGCAAATATTCTACACATTCTTGATTCTAAGCAGCCTCTCAATGAGTGAATCTTAGCTTTACGTTCTGATTCTGTACAGTTCAACAAAACCTACATTTCCCCCACCCCTTGGCAAAAGTAGTTTTCTGAGTTGCTAATTTGGCATTTTCTTTCAAAAAGAAGAAAATAAGATAAATTACAAATCTACATAAAATTTGCCCACCTTGAATCTGAAGAGTTTACGGGAGAGGAAATTGGGAAACATATCAGGAATATATTTCTTGGGGCGAGCATGATTGCTCAATAAGCCAATCTTTCAACTGCAAGTGCCAGCATCTCTTATGAGACCAGCTCATGGGCCAACTGTGCCACTTCCATTCCAGCACCCTCCTTATGGGAAACCAGTGAAAGCTGGTCCAAGTCTTTAGGATGCTGCACCTAGTTAGCAGACATGGAAGAAACTCCTGGCTCCTGGCTTCATATGGGTTCTGCTCAAGTTAGTGCAGCCATTTAGGGAGTGACCCAGTGGACTGAAAATCTCATTCATTATCAACTTCTCCTTATAAATCGCTCTTATCAATAAAAGTAAATATTTATTTTAAAAAGAATATATATCGGGGATCAACATGGCAGACTAGGGTAAGGACATGTTTAAATGGACCAAAAAACATTTAATCAGGATGAAGCAGAGAGGACATATTCCAGCAAATACAAAGGACAGAAGAACAGCAGAGGGGTGCCTGGAGACTGACAGACACAGGAAAGCAGCAGACACAACGGTGTGGTGTTGCAGTGACTGATACTCCAGCAGCTTTCAGCAAATGGCAATCTGAACTCCACCAGCAACCAGAACTCCACCAGCAACCAGGTGGGAAGGGACTTTCACTGGGAGCTTGGAAGCTGAACCCAAAGAACTGTCCCTCCTGCTGGTCCATTTGATTTCACCAGGAGCAGAAACAGAGCAGCAGATCCAAGATGCACAGTGCAAGAACAGGGTGGATTTCATAGCCCAGTCAGGACCCTAGAGTTGAATTGGGCACCATTTTGTGTAAGGAGGAAAGGGCGAGAGAAAGGACTGAGCATGTGCTGAGCAGAGAGTGAGCTCATTTCTGATTCAGTGAACTGCATCAATGTGGCATTCTACAGGTTCCACCTAAGTCAGGTCTGGGTAGCCCTCGGATCTGACAGCAAGCAGATCAAGAACTCTAGCAGTGGTATGTCAGGTGCCATTTTGTACACTGTGGCAAGAGCTTTGGGACTACAGGGGACAACAGTGAACTGTGTATGTGCTGAGCTCATGAGAACTCACTGAGTTCAGTGGATTGCAATGGTCCTGCAGGAAAATAATACCGACTGAGGCATCATGCCAGTCAAAATAGGTGCGTGTGGCACCCAGACCTAACGTCCAACAGGTTCTGACAACATCAGCTCCACCAATAACCTAACTAGACAGGACACCTAGTGTCTCTCTAATCCTGGGACCTGCTCCAACCGGAAGTGGGAGAAAAGTTGCAGAGACAATGGTGAAGCCTCAGCATGGTATCACAGGAGTTGGAGAGCGGTGAGCCAAGAGCTGGGGCTGTGGAGACCACAGTGGAAATCTGACATAAGAACCCAGACCTGGAACTTGCTGGAGGTTGTGGCACAAGTGGCTGCAAGCAAAAAGTTGTGTACCAACTGCAATAAGTATAATTGCATGGCAGACCTGTGGGTGACACAGCTTAGAAACCTGCCCCAAGGACAAGACTCTGCTAACAGGAAGTAAAAGACCAAGAGCCAAAGAAGAGACAGGGGCACAATGAATATTACTGAAAACTCCCCTGCAAAGGAGCAAAACCCTATGACAACCTCAGAGTTAACTGAGGAAGACATTGAGAAAACAGGGCATACAGAATCCCCAAAACTCATTTTAAAGATTCTAATGAACAATGAGAGGCTCATGCAAGAGTTCAAAGAATTTAAGGAAGCAGTAAAGCAAATCAAGGCTGACATATCAGAAATTAAGAACACAGTAGATCAAATTAAAAGTACAATGGAGAGTTTCCAAAATAGAATGAAGCAAACAGAAGAAAGAATCTCAGAATTGGAAGATATTTCCTGTCACCAGGGGGAAGCAAACAAAAAGCTGGAAGCAGAGCTGGATCAGGCCAAAAAAAGTATTCAAGAATTGAAAGACACTATTAAGAGGCCAAATATAAGAGTTATGGGAGTCCCACAAGGTGCAGAAAGAGAAGCTGAGTTTGCAAATATATTTAATGAAATAATCAAGGAAAATTTCCCTAATCTGGAGAAAGAATTGGGAAACAAGTTCCATGAGGGAACAGAACTCCCAACAGACCTGACCTAAAGCGATCTTCACCAAGACACATGATCATCAAGTTCTCTTCAACTGAACATAAGGAAAAGATCCTTAACTGTGCACATGAAAAAAATCAACTGACATATAAAGGAATGCCAATTAAACTCACAGGAGATCTCTCACAGGAAACTCTACAGGCCAGAAGAGAATGCAGTGACATATTCCAGATTCTAAAAGAAAAAAATTGTCGGCCTAGGATAACATACCCCGCAAAACTTTCTTTCATCTTTGAAAGTGAAATAAAATTCTTCCACAGTAAAGAAAAGTTAAAAGAATTTGCCTCTTCCAAATCTGCCCTACAAAGGATACTTCAAGGTGTTCTCTGACAAAGAAGATTAGCACCTACCAAAACCAAACGCAAGTGGGAAGAACATACCAGTAAAATGACAACCGAAGACTAAACCAATGAACAACCCATTCCTAAAATGATAGAACCAAAGTTCCACCCATACATATTAAACTCTGAATGTAAATGGCTTAAGCTCAATCAAACATCATAAACTAGTAGACTGGATTAAAAAACAAAACCCATCTCTTTATTGACTGGAAGAGACACACTTCACCAACAATAATCAGTGGAAACTATATCACATGGGTTTTGTTGTTTTCTGTTGGTTTCATCTCTTCAAAACACTTTCTTCTGATTAAATCATTCAATGACTCATAGATCATGCAGTGGCATCATTTTCTTCAAGAAGGTTCTTGATTTTCATTTCTTCAGCTACATGTTAGTCATTTAACAGCATGTTATTTAACTTTAGGGCATTGTTAATTTCTTTTTTCTCCCTGATGTTGATTTTATTGTGTGGCTTTTCATTTAAGGGGATGTATAGTAGCTGTGTAATGGAGACTATCATTTCTAGTAATATGTCATTTAACTTCAGGGCATTGTAAACTTCTATTTTTCTTTCTATTGTTGATTTTTATCATGACTTTTCATTTAAGAGAATGTACAGTAATTGTGTAATTGTGACTGTCACATCTAGTAACATGTCACTTAACTTCATGGCATTGTAAATTACTATTTTTCTTTCTATTGTTGATTTTGTATCATGACTTTTCATTTGAGGGGATGTACAGTTGCTGTGAAATGGAGACTAACATGCAGATGTGAGGATGCAGTGTGGTATTCATTTCTACTTCCAGACAAAGAAGGACTTACAATGAAACTGTTTACTATATCTTGACAGTAGGATTCTGCACTCACTGCCATTGTCCTTGCCCACAATGATGGACATATGACTGAGTATGAAGAACTACATGTTAGTAATGTTATAGAGGAACTAGGTTGGGGGAGGGAATTGGGGAGGGTATAAGGGAATATGGAACTGTATCATAAATTGATAGCAATGATAACAAAATGTAAAAAAAAAAAGTAGTCTGCCAGAAAAAGACAAAAAAATTAAGTTTCAAATTAAAAATTTATATTTTAAAATTAACATCATAAGCTCGAATCTTTTTCATCACAAACACAATACAAAATCAATGAATTAACACTGAAGACTGTAAACTTGGATGTGAAGTTAGTGAACAAGGGTATTAATCTTAGGACCTCTTGCATTTTGTCGCATCTTGAAGTGCCAAGTATGCAAGGTCTCAGTGTCATTACATAGGTGATAATTTTGAGCATTGTTTTCTTCAACACAATGCTGAAATAAACGACTAGTTTACTCTCACTATAAAAGCGGTGGACCCTTTGCAGCATAATCCTACTGTATGAAGATCACACATTTGTACTGATTGCATCATTCACATGGGACAGCAGCAGAATGGAAATAAGTGCAAATGCTTGGACTTCATGATAAATTCTTTAGGCCTGGACCTCAGAATATCTTCTGCTAACGTGATTAAGACACTAACAAGGTAACTTCGTAATTTCTAGAAAGGACAATGTCAAATTTAAGACTTGACAAAGATTCCTGAAAGTAATATTAATACTTATAAGCTTTCCTTTTATCATCTGGGTAGACAGTATCCACCTTGAGAATTTTTAAGAGGACTGAAAGATACAGTTAAGTCTAGTACAAAGAAAATGGTCAGCAAATATTTGCTTTGCCTTAAAAAATGCAACATAAGGGAATATTTAAACCATGTCAGGAAAGATTAAGTTTGTTCTAGACATTTCATGTTCTTCACATATATTAAAATTTACTTTTAGCCCTTAGAAAATGTTTTATAGAAATATAACATACAACGATGTTACACCATTACAATGAACCCTTCTTGGTTTCAGTATAGCATTTCTTTTGCATATAGTTAGATTTATTTTATCTTCATAAATTATATCAGTAAATGGTTCTATATTTTAGGCTTATTAAAAAGAGGCTTCATCATTTTTATATATTTTAGAACCTTTTGTTCTGTGTTGGAGTTCTCTTATTTCTGTAAAACACATATTAAGGGGAATACTGATTCTTTTTTCATTTTTCTGAGATGAGGACTTTTGCAGGTGATGCTTCTGGAGATATTTCTCAATATCCTTCACTATCTTTGCTCTAGTCTGGATTTCTACCAAAACAGACACTTTTAGCTGTTTAACCATACTGTCATTCTCAGAGCCACTTATAAAGGTCAAAAAAAGCGATAAAGTTCTTTTTTAGATTGTTGCAGCAAAAAGTGGCTACTATTATTGCCTGTAACTGATGTACTGCAAAGAAAAGCCCAGTGATGGCATTTTGAAGGCAGCTGGAGGTGAATGGCTCTCACTAACTTCTTTATTCATCTTTATTATTGGCCCATTACAGTAGCTCCAAGCTTTCATCCCACCTTCAGTAGCAAATGAAATTTCAGAGTAAATGTCCACTGTCTCCCTCACCACAAGATAGGTTCCAGTGAAGATCTCCTTTCCACCAGTCTTTGATTTGTTTTTGCTTACTCAATTCCTTGCTCCCAGCCTTTGCTGGTCTGATTTTGATGGTTTACTATGCTTTCTCATAAAAAAGCCCAACACCGACTTAATTTTTCAACAGTTCTTTCCTTTATCTGAATCATGGGCTACATGGTATTTCCTTTGTTCCAAGTTTTTCTTCTCGATATGTTTTCACAAATTCCTCTAGGTTTCATTGTTCATTCAATAAATTCCTCAAAATCACTTCCATTGCTACACTGACAGCATTTTTACAACACACATGCACATGTACACATAACTTTTGGCAATGCCAAAAAGACTAGAGGGAAAAAAATAGAAGTATGTATACTGAAATAAAACTACCCAGCACATATTCTGGAAGACAAGAAACACATAAATTAAAAAAAGTAAGAAGCTGATAACAATCTAAGGTAGGGAAAACTGCTAGAAACTATTTACAGAGATTCACATATGAATTGATCTCGGTTTCTATGAAAATGAAGGTATCTCTGACAAGAAAAATACACTTTGGGGACCAACAATGTGATGCAAGCATCTCATGTGGATGCTGATTTGTGTCCTGGCAGCTCCACTTCCCATCCAGCTCCCTGCTAGGGTAGCGGAAAACATGTTGTCCAAGAGTTTGGACCTCCTGGATGAAGCTCCAGGCTCTTAGCTTTGCCTCACCCAGAGCTGCCCAATGCAGCCATGGAGAAAGAGAACAGGCTGATGAAAGACCTTTTTGCCCTCCTCTACTTATCTCTCTGTGTTCCCATATCTCTATCTCTATGTTAACTGATGTCATGGAGGACCACAGGTCTGCCAGCTTGCCTGCCTGCCTGCCCAAAACCCTGTTATGTAATAGCTTGACCACATTTTTTAGCAGTTCACAACAATTTTAGATTCTTTTAACATGTTGATGGCATATTCTGTTATTTGATATTTATAAAAAGGATTTGAGAAATCCAAACAAAACTTTCCCAATCATTTCAATCTAGACTGTATACTTAACCATGAAACACAGCAACATCATCTATATCTCATTTGTAAAACAGCAATATTCTAGCCAAGTTCATTTATATCATGTAATAAAAAAAATTCTGTAAGATCCTTCCCATATCGGATTCTTCACAAAATTTCTACGTTCCAACACATGTTTTAATCCAACAACATTCTATCATTAAAATAAGGTAGTTTAAGTGATGGTTTACTCTTGCTAGATTTCATGTTACTCTTCTGATGCTGTAACAAGCAGAAATCATAAAATTACCCTAAATATGACATCGTACCAATGAAAAACTAGGTAGAATGAATATTTTAAGTAAAGTATATAGTAAGAAGGAGCTAAGAAGTAATTTAACAATGTAGTTTACAGACAACAAGAGCACGATTGTGACAGGTAAACTTATTTTGATAACTCAGTGACACAGAAAATCTTATTTTATTAATCTAAACTGATTATATTCCAAACATATCCCAGAAATTTCTGTCATTATTTCTAGTCAGAGGCTGAATGTATTTATAGAATTCATATGCCTTCAATCACAAAATAAATAAATAAATCCAAAAAAGACAAGGCATTAAAGAGTGACTGGCTGAAGAATTTTAAAGTCACACTGTTCAGTAGACTGCATAAACTGAAACTTGCCACTTGAAATCTTAGATTACAATATCTCAAAACAAGAAGCTCAAAAGACATTATTCAACAGATAAATGGAAAATAAATCTTCCCAAAGTCAGACTGGCATCAAAATAGATGTACTGAAAGCATAAAAATGCTATTCAATCAGCAAGGTGGAAGAAAAGATGCATCCCCAAATCATGAAAGAAAACATATCAACTGTACTAAAAACAAAATAAAAATTCAAATTTCACATCACTGGCATAAAGAACTATGTCATTTTGCTCTTTTTAATTAGTTAGTAATAAATTCATCATGGTTTGTAAATACAATTCTAAAAGTAAAATGCTGTTCTTTCCTATTCTCGTCTGTCTCTCCTCACTCTCCTTCTAGTCTTCTATTTCCCTTCCTTTCTCTTCCTTTTAGTTTTGATACAGGATTTTAAATTTACATGGTAGTAAAAAGTCTTAACATTTCACTAAATTAAAAAGTTTAAAAGACAGACCCTAGCTAAGTGGAAATATAGACAATGATTGTAAACAACAGAAAAATTAACATTTCACCCATAAAGAGTAAATTTTAAAATAATTACAATTATTAAAAGTATAGTAATATAACATCATTAACCATTGGCTTGACAAAGACATAACAAAGTTGCAGTGTTAAAAAAAAAAGAGTCCAAATTCCAAGGGAATAGCATTTATACTTGATTACTCCCGCCATATATTTATTAATATATAAGCAAACAGCAGTGCTGTCAAATAAATAGTTGTTCATATCATTGTATGGGAAAAATTAAAGAAGAGTTAAACAATATTAAATAACTATATTTACAACAATACTGATCTCTCTGTCTCTTTTTTTTTAGCCTTACTCTCTTGACAATTTAGTTTCCACATACATAAAAGGGAAAACATACACTATTTGTCTTTCTCAGCTCCAGTTATTTCACTCAACATAATATTCATATTTCATGAAATCTTTCTGCACTCTTTTTCATTCTTTTTTTATGTAATTGGGTTATTTCAAAAGTTTCTTCTTCAAAGCCAGAAACTTTCCTCTCCTTGGCTTGTTCTGCATTTAAAGCACTCAATCATCCATATTTTTTATTTCACTGATTCAAGATTTCATTTCTGACATTTCTATTTGGTTATTGGTATAGAATTTTATCTCCTTAGTAATAGTTTCACTCACATCACTCTTTCTGTATTTGCTTGCATCTCACTGAGTTTTCTTACAATCATTATTTTGAATTCTGTACCAGTCATTTCACTGATTTTCTTCAGTTTAGGATCTAATTCTGAAGAATAACTGTGTCCTTACTGTTGCTTCTTCATGCCACCTGTGTCCCTACAGCAGTTGCAATTGCTCCTTCTTCTTTAAGGTGTAGGTTTTATAGGAAAAAGGTTTCTGATTTAGCAGGAATGCAGGGTATCACGTGGCTTGTTGCTTTGGCTTTGGTAATAAGTGAGCCAGGAATGTAGTCTCAGTGTTCTTCTGTCTTAATCAACATCAGTTGTGTCTGTGACAGAGTGGTCTATCCTGCTGTAGTTCGCAGAGTAGAAGTGTGGCTTTGAAACGAATGCGCGTTTCCTAGGGTTTGTATCTGGTTCACAGAGAGGAATGCCTTAGTTTCCATTGTGATTGTGATAGCCAGAACCTTATCTTGGTGCTTAAGAAGACAAAACTGGCTGCCCAACTGGCAAAGCCTGAATGACGTTAGGGTTTGTGGTACCAACTGCAGTGGCTCTAGGGCTGTCTGACATATTTGAACTAGCTCTGTGACTAATTACGCCAAAATCCCTAGTCCTGGAACTACAGAATATAAGCTGAATCCTATTCCTGTCAGAGTGCCTACCAAGTATACAGGAAATTTTGCTTTAGAGGGTATGATTCCAAACAAGTGGAATGCAAGTATGTTCTTCCATAGATAGACTAGGTGGAGTCCAGTGGCATGAAGAAATTGAGAATTAATTGTTAAGAGTCCTGGTTTTGCATGGTATACTTGGGGTATCACCCACATCTCCCAGGTTTGAAGCATATTTTCTTAACAGATACTTTTGGTGTTAGCCTCCAGAAGTTAAAGTGAATCCCCTGGCTCATGTAGTGTGAAGGGGCTTGGCTCTGGGCTACTGCCCAAACTCCCTGCAGTTACAAATCTATCCTTTGCCTCACACACTTCCCTAACTCTGATGCAGGCAGTATTGAAGCAGAGGTTCACCGTGTGACTTCATTGCCAAGCCAAGCACTCTGCAGGGGTGAGGGACAGAATGGAAATAACACAGATTCCATGTTCCAAGCCGCACAGTTGCTCAAACCCAAGTCAGTCTGTGACTGCAGCTTTATCTCTGTTATAATCGTGAGCAGCAGGGGCCACAGTGGTTTCTTCCTGTCTTGCTATAGTAAGATGGTGGCTCCTAGCTGGCAGCTGGCTGCTCCACAGGGCTGTTTGCTGTTGTGTTTCTCTCTTCTCTTCCCTTGTCCATTAGAGTCTTCAGTGTTTTTTCACTTCTTCTTCAAAAATTTCTGTCAATCAGACATTCGGAAATGTGATCTTTCTCTTGTTCTTTTCGCATTCCAAACTACTTAGTGTTGTTATCTCCTATTCAGCCATCTTGAATATTCCCACTACTACTACCACCACCACCACCATTGCCAACCCCATCAATTTTTTTATTTTAGAAATATTTGTTGCATAAAAGCTGTTGTGATATCTTTGGTAAGCAAAGCTATGGTCAACAGAACATGCTAAAAGTCTATCAACACTTATCTTTAATTATATTGGGCACATTTTTATTTAAAGAAGCAATGCTTTTTATCTAACGTTAGGAATGTATGTTGCATTATATATCCAGTCACAACGATGCTCTGAGTTCGAAGAAAGGCCAGCCAAGTTATTGTTTGTAATGTAATTATGTCATAGTGATGTAAGATTAATAAAAATCAGTGTAAGGAATCCCTCACATACAAGTAAAAAACCAGGTAAGGATTTTAAAAATGCTGGGGAGTAGCAAAAAAATGTTCTTTGGAAAATGGTGCTCTTGTCTTTATAGAGTTTCTAAACTGTCACATCTATCATTTTTGCATTGATAAAATTACAATCAATACATTTTAGCATTGATTATATCCTGAAAACATCAGAGTAAACCTGAAAACACTTGGTCCAAGGAAAAGATAATAAAGCAGTAAAGAGAAAATGAACACAGTGAATATGTTGGTCATAAACACAATTAATCAAAGAAAAGCAAACCAAAAAAAAAAAACCCTCAATCATTCAAGTATTATCAGGAAGCCAAAAAAAAGAAAGACAAGTGTATTAATTAAAATGTGTAAATAATATTAAATTGAGAGGAGGGAGGATTTTGCAGTCTGAATATAATTACATTTACTATATATTCATATTTTAAAAGAAATGAAATTGATATACTAAAGTAGCATAAGGAAAAAAATAGTCATAAGAAATGGAGTTGAAGAGAGGGTCCAGACAAAGAAAGTTAAAAAAAATGGAATATATAAATATGTTCTTCAGTTTTACATCAGCAATAGATCTGTCATCACTTAACAAATGCAGACCAAATAATCATCCTTGCCCATAGAACTATTATTTGAGATTCTTATATAGAAGTTGTTCTATTGGTCTTATATGTAAGTAATACAAGGCTTAAAAATGTATACTCTTAGCCCTGATAACTCAGATGTTTCTGATACCTAAGATATGTGTAACACATCCCTTGATGATAGAGAAGGTATTATTGGGAAAAGGAACTGATGAGATTATCTGAATGTTTGACTTAAATATTTCTCTAAAATGGACCAAACAGGGAAAAGAACATTAAATTTTTAATATACTCTGGGGACTCCTAGATCAATTGGTTCAATTCAGCATTTTTGCTAAGAGCAAAGGCTTAATTTAATTCTTATTCAATGTAACCATCAACATGGTTCACAGATTATAACTATGGCCACCTGTGTTGTACATATATGCTGGTATTTAGATAGAAATGTGGATAATAAAATAAACTATGATGAGCAAGTTCCTCATCTCAGTTCACTGTCCCATGAAGGAGGCTAAAACCATCTTTCTTTGTATACAGCTAACTGTGGCAATCCTGATTATCTCAAAATACATACTAGTTCTCAACCTGCACTATGTATTATAGTCATTTTAAAGCATTACAAATATTAATGCTTAGTGCATACTCAATATCCTGATTGAATCAATTTCTAGTGTAGCCTGGTTACTAATATTTTAAAAATTTTCCCCATGATACTGAATTGCATGAAAAGTTAATAGTCACTGAACCAGGGCATTCAAGGTGACAGTACTGTCAATGCCAGTGAGTGCTTTAAGAATGGGCATGTGAAATAACGCTGGCCAACAAAACATGAAAGAAAGCATTTTAAAGCCTTTTTTATGTTGTCCTAATTCTTAACAAGATTAGCCAAGAAGAAGTACAATTCCACTTGCTTTGGACATTTTCATGTCTACACTTGGCAAACAGGACTACAGCATACTGGAAAACGAGCTTTAAGAGAAAGTGAATGTTAAGGGTACCAGAAAGGAAACTTAAAGGAATCAGGTCCTGATTACATTGTTGATGTCTGGGATCCTTCTTACCTCCAACTTTCCAATTACAGGAATTATCTGAGATCCTTATTAACTAACCCAATTCAAATCAGAGTTACCCATCATTGCCCCAATCATCCCTTATTGATCTAGTTCATGACTTTAACAATTATGCCTCATATCTTGGTGACCAAAATAATCAAAACAGTATATTACAAAGGCTCAATTTTCAATTTAATTGCCTAATATAATTTATGCATTGTTACCAACTGGTCCCAGATTATGTGACTTTATAAATATGTCAGATCTTATTCTACTTGGATGTTTTATTGTAAGGACCCAAGGATGAAACTAAATTATTTTTTCCAGAGTTCCTTCTACTAGACTCATCTAACTCAGCTTTATTGTTAAAGGTATAATATAAATAGTTCGAAGAGAATCCTAAAATAAATCACCCTGCTTCCATGATTCATTTATTCAGGTAGTCAAAATACACTGAGCATTTCCTATGGATTAGACACTATACTGCTGCTAGAATCTACCCATTTTAAACTATATTAGCTGCTCTTCAGAAGGTAATTGTCTAGTAAAAGAATGGGTATATGAACACGATTATAACAACCAAATTATCAATGAAATTAATGAGGTAATTTTTGCAAAACAGCCAAGGGAGTATTACAAGTGAGTAATTTTGTTAATTCATTATTTTATTATGTCTCCAAATATCTATTTATAAAAAGCTCCAATACTTACTAGGTAAATAGGAACCAATAGAAAAGAAGGTTAAGTTGCCAAGATGAATACATGAAAAAAATCAATTGCAAAGAAAAGAGTACAATTTCAAAACAATATAAAAAGTGTTGAAACTTTGAACACATTTCTTTTTCACACTGAGGGAAGTTGTTCAGAACATTCTGTTTGACACAAATGTTTTATTTAAACCAGAGGGGCACTAATAAAATTGCCTATTCAGAAAGTCATAAATAAGAGCAAAAATATCCCTAAATCCTTAGGTATCAATTTTCCACATCAATCATCTCTGTTTTTCTCAAAACTAGCACTGCTCTATAATGTTTTCTCATTCCCCTGAAATCTTGGTTTTGCATAATATGACTTCAGAAACAACTGTCAAAATAACTGATTTGATTATACCCAAGATTTTTAAAACTGACTAAACAGTGCTTTATAGAAATAGCTCGTTTTACAAAGCTCTGATATTTTCATGTATTTTTCTTCTTACTCAATGGGAAAAATATGGACCATGGAAAGAAACAGGCTACATTTGGTTTTCAGACACTGGTACTATTTTTTTACACAATTTTAGATTTTATTTGCATCAGAAATCTTTGTCATTTTGTGAAAATATTTGATCAGATACTAGAGTCTGAGGGAAAAAGAAATAAAATGACATTCGTGTTTCAATTGTATATAATATCATAAATATCCCTCCTAGTTTTAATATTTTATGTAATTAAGAAACTATTTTAAGCATGCAAGTATTTATTATCATTATTATTATTATTTTAACACTTACACCTTGAAAACATTTGAAAAAAACTAAAATAAATCGGTTATCTACTTCAGAATTAATATTGTCTTTGCAAAACACCTTCGTTTTGGAATTATTCCTAATATTAAATTTGATTGTTATATATTATCTGGTATTCTTTTGGGGAGAGAATATTTAGACAAACTGACACTTCACTTACAAATTCCTTTCCTGAAATACTCTCCTTCCTAAAAATCACAAGTCTGAACCTTTACAAACACCAAAAAGGATTTATACTTCAGGACTGATAAGGATGATTTGCAATTATCCCAGCCCATCTTCGGTGTGCCTGGATTGATACTCAAGTCTTGAGAAATAGCAAGGCTACAAGTTATCCTATTGAACTTGTCCTGAATTTCTTTTTATCTAGAAGATTCAATTAAGGTTTATGACAAATCCATTAAATGCAGGAAATAAACTCCATTCTGGAACTGTCAAAAAAGAAGCAGTGGATCAACTAGGTAATGGAGCCTTAGGCATGCCTGACACCAGTCACACTGTACTGTCCGGTGAGGGTTCCAGGAGGGGTATGGACTCAACCACTGACTGACAGCTCACTGGTGGATCTTTCAGTGTATGAATAGTATAAATGCTAAAATTCCCACAAATGATAGACAAAACTCTATTACCAACCTTCTCTTCACTTTATAAAATTCCACGTATAGTTTCAATTCTCCGAACGAAGGATTATTTTGTGATCACGTGTGCTATTGACTTTTGTAAGAGATAAAAAAGGGGATTTACTTTATGTTTGTATTTAGTTTCTTGATGTCAACTAATTCATACTTTTAAAGATTTTGACCCTCGTGGGTAGGTTTTAAAAATAGTTTCCCTTTAGGCTAGTACTGTGATATATTTTTGTCTCATCAAATATTCTTGATAGTGCACACTAATTTTTCTCTGGTGAATAAATCATTTTAAGTATAGAATCATTGCTTCAAATTCTAAATACTTCAAAATTGCCCCTGAACACACCTCACTCCTGTCATGAAGAAGACGTAAGAGTCCAGATTAAGAACCACACAGTTAGGGCCAGTGCCATGGCTCAACAGGCTGATCCTCCACCCTGTTGTGCCAGCACCCCATATGGGAACGGGTTCATGTCCCAGCTGCTCCACTTCTGATGCAGCTCCCTAGCTATGGCCTGGGAAAGCAGTGAAGCATAGTCCAAGTCCTTGGGACCCTTAGGGAGACCCAGAAGAGGTCCTTAGCTCCCAGCTTCAAATCAGCTCAGCCCTGGTCACTGAAGCCATTTGGGGAGTCAACCAGAAAATAGAAGATCTTCTCTCTCCCTTTCCTTCTCTCTCTGTCTCTTTCTCTATGCGCTCAGTGTATCTGCCTTTCAAATACAAACAAATTAATCTTACAAGGGAAATAGTACCATGGAAATAGCACCGCTTCAAATGTTCTCTTTGAACAGTGAAGACGACAAAACAAAAATTATTTTTATGTGTTTATACATTCATATTAATATAGAATATTTTGCCAAAAACAAACTCTTTTGTGTTTGACCAAGTTGATTTTTCAGCTGTCTTTGTGAGATTTAGACAATTTACACAAGAAATATTATAATAAGAGGAAAATTAATTTAAGAAGTTAACTAAGCATTAATGATCATTGTATGAATGAGACAACCCTATATCCAATACCTAGCGACTTGTAGACATGTCCTGCCACCACTAGGCTTAGAAATTGTTCATTTTCTAAACATATGGGGAAAAAATAATCGTGTCTATTAGTAATATTGACATACAATAGACTAGCAGAGTGCACATAACAAATCAAGAGGAATTTTTTTAAAAAGCCATAAGGAAAAATAGTGTATGAAAAAAAGGGCAAAACAAGGCTGGATATCCAGTTTTAAAATATGACTGGCTTATTCATTAGTTAATACTGATTGGTTAACAGGAATATTAGATATTTTTGCATACATTTGTATTTATATATGCAAAAATGTCATTTTTTTTTTGAAACTTGGTCTCAAATAATTTTGAAGGACCCAGATGCCTACTGTGGTCACTAAATACCACTGCCCAAATACAGTTCTAAAAATAAACCAGACAGGTCTCTCACTAGTTCTAAGGATAAATATCAACTCAGTAGACCATTAAGTTTGCTATTTTTGTAGTTTTTCTTATAATTTTTGAGAGGTTTTGTTTATTCTTTCTACTTTTTAACAAAGCTATCACTTACTCTGCAATATTAGTAGCATATACACATTTGGTGATCTTGGCCCCGGCACAATAGCATAGTGGTTAAAGTCTTCGCCTTGCACGCACCAGGGTCCCATATGATCACCAGTTCTAATCCCAGCAGCTCCACTTCCTATCCAGCTCCCCACTTGTCACCTGGCAAAGCACTTGAGGACAACCCAAAGCCTTGGGACCCTGCATCCACGTGGGAGACCCAGAAAGAAGTTCCTGGCTCTTGGCTTTGGATTGGCGCAGCACAAGCCGTTGCGCTCACTTGGGGAGTGAATCATTGGATGGAAGATCTTCCTCTTTGTCTCTCCTCCTCTCTGTACATCTGCCTTTCTAATAAAATAAATAAATCTTAAAAATTGTTTTTGATTAGTTTTAATGGTTTATTTGTGAGCTCAAATAAATTACAAAAATATTTAGCATCCTCTGGCAAGAGAAGGAGGAACTGCAAAATGCAAGCTGTTGAAGTTTGGGCCTGTAGTTGACATTGTACATCAGAAGCTTTGCATATGCTTTTGCCAGTGTGCCCATACACAAAATAAGAGTCTACCTTGGGGGTTGAGTGATAATAGGGATTTATAGGGTCCTTTATTCTTCACAAATTTTTGCAGTATCAAAAATGTAAAGTGAATCTCTGGATGGATAAGACTGGTACATTAATTTTTTTCATAAAGTAAAGCTTTTTTGATTATTTATGATTGTTATGGTAAAATATAAGGTTTGAATTAACTTATTTTGGTTTACTGACAAAATGAGCTACCATTGTTCCTACATAGTATTTGTAAAAAAAATATAAATTTGAGGGGCCCACTGTGATAGCCCAGTGGCTAAATCCTTGCTTTATATGGACCAGGATCCGATATGGATGCTGGTGTGTATCCCACCTGCTCCACTTCCCATTCAACTCCCTGCTTGTGGCCTGGGAAAGCAATAGACGATGGGCCAAAGTGCCAGAACTCTGCACCCACGTGACAGCCACAGAAGAAACTCCTGGCTCCTGACTCCTGGCTCTAGATCAGCTCTGCTCTGGCTATTGTGGCCACTTAGGGAGTGAACCAGCAGGCAGAAGATCTTTATCTCTATATCACCTCTCTGTAGAGCTGCCTTTCCACTAAAAATAAATAAATCTTTAATATACATATATATATATAAATTTAACAAGTTGGATCATAATATGATAAAATTTTATCAACGCTATATTCAAAATGATCTGTAGTTAGCTAAAAGCTGGCATAAATTTCAGTTAATATTTCTTGTCCATATGTCTACATGAAATACTAATTTGCTTAAAGATTTTACTTCAATTATATTCAATTTATTTATGTGAAATGCAGAGTGAAAGATAAAGAGGAGAGAGAGAGGAAAACACATTTTTACTTGTTGGTTCACTTCCCAAATAACTACAACAGCCAGGATTGGGGCTAGGCCAAAAGACTGGAACTCCATCTGGGTCACTCAAGTGAATTGCTGGGGGACAGGCACTTAGACCATCTTCCACTGCTTCCCCAAGCACATTAACAAGGAGCTAGAGCAGAAGCAGAGCAGCCAGAACTGGAACCAGCTCTCTGATAAGGGGTGCTGGCACTGCAAATTGTGGCTTAAGCCTCTTACCTATAATTTTACTCCTTACGTCCATACCACACAGAATGGATATATCTCACTGTCTCACTGATAAGCACTTTTATATCTTACCAATTTAAGGTTTGAAAGACTGCATGAATTATGAAAGACTATATTGTATGTATTTATATGCTTTGCTGGTTTAAATAATAGGATATTATAGTTTCAACCAAGAACCACTCTTCCCAAATTCTAGCCTTTTCTTTCTGTTAGAATTAGTCATATTAAAAAGAAATTGTTAATATAGGTTATAGAGATGCCAGTAGGGACGACAAAAGGCCCAGAAATGTACCTGTGTATGTGTTTTTCGGTTTGTAAAGAGAAAAGTTTCTTCCTAGGAACTTAGAAAAACCACTTTGTTCTAGAATATAAAAGACAGTAGTCAAAGACAAAATTTAGGGGAATATAAAAAATTGTAAATAGTATCAAAATGTGTACTTCTTTACCTTTGTTTACAGTTTATAATACTTGTTCTAAAAAGGAAATAGTAAAATGTATGTTTCAGAACTTAATTCAATTTTGATGAGCTTATTAAAATGACAATTAATAAAAGTAGGAATGGTTTATGAAAATTTATTACTAAGCATGATATCAAAATAAAGCATTTTTTTCATTTTCTTTATACTTATCTAAACAGCAGATTCTATAATAACCACAAACATCATTAGTACTTTGTTAAATTTTTATTATAAATTTTTTATTACTTTCAATGTTCAAATTAAAGTTTCTTATTTTTAAATGACTTAAATTTCATTAGAATTCTATACTATTTCCTAGATTTATTTGTAATGTTTTACAATCACTTTGACTAATTAAATAACTTATTTCTCAAGCTTATCCTCAAGAAAACACTGATGAAACTAAACTCAAGTGATGGAGTAAACTTTAAAATGAGACAGGGAGGGAGGAATACCTGAATACAAATGTGGAAAATTTAATCATGATTTGTTTAAAACATTATTGGTATTATTTTAACTCTCCATTTTTACAGATAAATGAACATTCTTTTTCTTAGATTATTTAACCCTTGGCAATACTATTTTTTTAAAGATTTATTTTTATTATTTTTTCATTGGAAAGGCAGATATACAGAGAGGAGAGACAGAGAGGAAGATCTTCCATCCGATGATTCACTCCCCAAGTGAGCGCAACGGGCCGATCCGAAGCCAGGAGCCTCTTCTGGGTCTCCCACGCGGGTGCAGGTTCCCAAAGCTTTGGGCTGTCCTCGACTGCTTTCCCAGGCCACAGGCAGGGAGCTGGAAGGGAAGCGGGGCTGCCGGGATTAGAACCGGCGCCCATATGGGATCCCGGGCGTGCAAGGCGAGGACCTTTAACCACTTGTGCCACCGCGCCGGGCCCAATACTATTTTTTAACTGACATGAAACTTTGTGTTTTATTTGTTAAAATTTATGTATATATTTGAAAAGCAGAGTCATAGGGACAAAGAGAGAGAGAGAGATGGTACCCCCCACACACAGAGGCACTGAGCGAGAATGAAAAAGACAGGGAAGGAGGGAATGATGGAAGGAGGGAGAGAGGCAGGGAGGAGTGAAGAGCAAAAAGAGGAGAGACAGTGAGCGGCCACGTGGACTTCCCAAGTAGCAGCATATCTTGCTGTGCAACAACTGTTCCCAAATGACATTTTAAAATAGTGATTGATTCTCACTGGCCTCTGATAATTCAGATATATTTTTATTGATCCTCCTTATCATTAATATAGTTATTTTTATACACTGAATATTAACAAGCCGCTATTTAGTAGGCTATCACAGAATGAAACAATTACACTGCATGACCCTCTCCAGAATATGATATTTGAGGTAGCCTTTTTCCATCATATGGGACAACCCCACTAGTAACAAACAGAGGTTTCTTTTTTCACATATAGCCAATGTCAACAAAAACCTACCAGGAAAATTGAATCAATTTCTGACTTAGGAATTCCCATTCTCGTAGGTAACAGCAGGGTCACTCCCTGTCAGACCAAGGAGGTACACAAAATCTGAAACACTGAAAAAGGTAATTTTCCCAAATTTATGCATTTCTTTTTTTTTCTGAGTTCCACTAACAATGTGCCTGGCATGATATATCTTTACTCACAGTCTCTATGACTAGATCTCACACTCACCTTCAGATATCCCGAGTACAAGACCTTACCCTGCCTCTCTGCCTACTGACAACCACTCTCAACTTACTAATGCTGGGCCTTTGCCAAATTTTCTCAGATCCAGGCTATCAAGGCCTCATTTCTAGAGTTGGACATGTGTCATCTGTCTGACCATCTTCCCCATGCAACCTCTTATGTTTGTCTCCACTTACAGCTTCCAGAGCCCAAGTGGTGATAGTCACTGCCTCAGGCAAACATTATGTCACTTCATGTGGGGTACAATTTGTGGATCTGAAGAACATAGCATTTCAAAGCTGGCACTGTTCTACAAATATACTTTACAATAAAGCAAAAGGACACTGCAAAGGAGAAAGGCAATTTACTGTAACCAGAGGGACAAGTGTTTTTCCACGGATCAAATTGCTGACATCTGAAACCATTAGCACAACCAGAGGAAAAGCATTTAAGTCGGGGTAAGAAGGAGGAGGGCTGGTACTTACCCTGTCCCTTATCACCCATAAGAGTGGAGGAAGTCATCTGTCCTCACTAAGTCTCAGTTTTATCATCTCTCTAAGAAGTCAGCTGGGAGAATTTGTAAATAAGATAATGAACATATCTTTGTAAAGGCTAGTGTGTAGGATGTGGGGAAAAGGGAACCCTACTCCACTGCAGGTGGGGCTGCAGGTTGGTACAGCCTTTATGGAAATCAGTCTGGAGAACACTTAAACACCTCAAAATCTGCATACCATATAATCCAGCAATAGCATTCCTACAAATATATCCAAAACACCTGTTTCACAACAAACCAACATGCACCCCTATGTTCATAGCAGCACAATCAGTAATTGCAAAAACACAGAAGCAACCGAAATGCCCATCAGCAGAAGATTGGAGAAGAAAGCTTTGGTTCATCTACTCCATGGAATACTACTCAGCTATTAAAAAAAACAAAATGCAGTTCTTTGTGGCTAAATGGGCCCAACTGGAAACTATAATGCTAAAGGAAATGAGCGAATCCCAAAAGGTTAGATACCACATGTTTGCCTTGATTTAACCTGTAATATTTTTTTTGAACCTGTCATTGATACTGTCTCAACCCATGTGTTTTGAAAAATTGAACTTGCATTTTTTAACATATTGTTTACTCAATACTATGCCAATTAATTCAATAACATTGTATATTGTTGCTGATGTTTTGTTGGGGCTTTTAACTGACCGGGATTTTACTCTGTTAGCTCTACCTTCAGACCAGAGAAGCCCGCAGAAACAGAAGAACAGTAAACTTGCTTCAGGAATAGGGAGGGGAGCTCTCTCTGGTCCTCGCTTGGTTCCAACTTGGGGTCCGCACCCTCTCTGGCAATGACCATCAGGACCACTCCTGAAACCCCTCAAAACAAACAAACAAACAACAAACAAAAAACCTAGAATAGACAGAAAATAACAAGGAAAGCTTAGAATCAGAAAAGAAACAGTCAGCTTGGATTCATTTATACCTTACTAGGTGGGACACAAAGATTAGTTACTCCTCACTAGGGTACTGAAGATTTCCCTGCACACCCCTCCTAAAACTGTCCTGCACCTAAGCTATTGGCATATGTCCTGTTAGAGTTATAAGCCAGTCTAGACTACCCGAAAAAGAGCCAGGTTCAGCAAAATTATGTTTCAACGCTATAAAATGCTAAATAGTATAATGAAAATAGACACGAGACAGCTGAATAGTAATCCATAGCCATTTTAAGGTGTATAGAACCTGGTTGTATATAAACTAAAACTGAAATGTCAATGAAGAAGTCACAGGATGTGGTTGAGAACTTGCATTTTTTTAACATATTGGTTACTCAATACTATGTCAATTAATTCCATAACATTATAAATTGTTGCTGATGTTTTGTTGGGGCTTTTAATTGATCAGGATGATACTTTGCAGGCTCTATCTTCAGACCAGAGATGGTCTCCCCAAGAAGCCATTGAACTTATCTGCACAATAAGATGCTGGACTCTATGCTGGGTATATGCTTGCAATGAAGGAATGAATCTCAACTGAACTTGAACTGTGGTTATGCAACAAGGTGGAGGAATCCACCATGGTGGGAGGGTTATGAGAGTGGTGGGGGGAATCCCAGTGCCTATAAAACTATATCACATAATACAATGTTATTAACAATAAAAAACAGTGTGTCAAGTCAGTATCAAAAATTATGCCATTGACACAATTATTATACTTCTTGATAGAGAAAAAAAGTAATTTCCAAATATGTTCTAAAACTCTAAAAATGTACCCATACTCATCAATGAATGGCTCTATTCCCCTTAATCACCGGTAGGCAACAGTGACTATTCAAGTAATTAGAATCTGTTACCCAAGTGGAGATCTGGGTAGCATTCTTGGCTCCTGGCTTCAGCCTAGCCCAGTTCCAGTCGCTGTGTGTGTCTGGGACATGGACGGCAGGGAAATGACCTCTCTCACTCTCTCTACCTTCTTCCCTCCCTTTCTTTCTCTCCCCTCCTCTTCTCCACTAACCTCACCCTCATCGCCTTTCCTTTCTTTCTCCCTCTCCCGTCAAGTAAATTTCTTAAAATAAAAGTCAGTTTAGTCCATGTCTCCATCTCTCTAATTTAAACATCTTATAATTTCCAATATTCCAATTCTGGGATATTTTAAATTGTTTTGCCATTTCAAATTCTAATGCTTTGAACATACTCCAAATTCTGTCACTTAAATAGTAGTGTCAACATGAAAAAATGTTCAAGACTGATATAATTATATAATTTACACTTCCAGTCGTATATAGCATTAATACCTCTATTAATGTAGGTTTGGGTCTTATTAATGCATCTTTTTGACTGCATAACATTTCTAACTAATATTTGAGCTTCTGATAGTTAAAATTCCCGTATCATTCCTATAAAGCATTTTTAATATCCTATATCCAGCTGTTGGCCATTTGATTCTTGGGATAATATTTCACTTTGTCTTAAAATAACAATGAAGAGTAGTTTTTTTTTTAAAGCAGGAGGCATTAAGAGTATAAATGTAGTCATGCTCTATTATGTAACAAAGTCATATGATTCTATTGTTTCATCTACTTACTATATTCACAAGCCCAATGATTAGGAATTCTACACCCAATCTAAATAACTACTAATAGGTAACTTTTTTCATTATGATGTATTAATGCCTTAGTATCATGATTAATACCATCTTCCATGATTTATAACATTCATTCTATTGGGCTAACACTTTCGTTATAATCATTTTAAAGATGAAGAAATTGGGGGCTATAGAGATTCAGTAATTTTTCAAGGTTATACTCTAGTAAGCAATAGAAATACAAGTTAAGTTCAAATAATCTGAGGCAAACAGCTTAATCATGTAAATATATAATACCATGTTGCCTGTTAATCATCAAAAAAATCAATGAAATATGGTTCAAGTCCTAAGACATGCATTTATGAAAATTGTATATACCTCAAATATACTAATAATTTCTGGATAATGATTCATCTCCTATTCCTCTTTTTTTAAAGATTTATCTATTTTTATCAGCAAAGCAGATAAACAGAGAAGAGACGAGAAAGAGAAAAACATCTTCGTCTGATGACTCACTCCCGAAGTGGCCACACGACTGGAGCTGAAACAATCAGAAGCCTGGAGAAAGGAGCAAGAACCTCCATGTCTCCCACGCAAGTACAGGGTCCCAAGGCTTGGGGCCGTCCTTGACTGCTTTCCCAGGCCACAAGCAGGGAGCTGGATGGGAAGTACAGCTTCCAGGATTAGACCTGGCGTCCATATGGGATCCTGCCACACTCAAGGTGAAGACTTTAGCCACTACACTATCACATCAGGCCCTCATCTACTATTTCTAATATCCAACTATTTCTAACATCCAACTAATACATCATACATCATCCTATTCAATACATATATTTATTTATTTATTTTTATTAGAAAGCCAGATATACAGAGAGGAGGAGAGACAGAGAGGAAGATATTCTGTCCATTGATTCACTCCCCAAGTGACTCAATGGTTAGAACTAAACCAATCTGAAGTCAGGAGTCAGGAGCTTCTTCGGGGTCTCTCATGTGGCTGCAGGGTCCCCAGGCTTTGGACCATCCTCGACTGCATTCTCAGGGCACAAGCAAGCAGCTGGATGAGAAGTGGAGCCACTGGGATTAGAACTGGCATCCAAATGGGATCTCAGCACACTCAAGGTAAGGACTTTAGCCATTAGGCTACCATGTCAGGACCTCATATTATATATTTTTTTTAAATAGCCAGCACGACACATTTTGCTCAAATACACTTTGTGCATTCCGCTCACTTACTGATTTAGTAATTCTATCAAAGAAGGAATATTGGATTACTCAGATAACATGTGTTCATATGAACCTCTGGGAATCATTGTTCCCATTACTAGTTACTGATAACCCATTGCTTTAATAATGAGTTCAAACTGTTATTTAGAATAATTTGACTTCTCCAGAAGATAAATTTTGGGAAACATCTTAACCATTAAGAAAAAGAAAACGAAGAACATTTGCTTGTCTTCATTGTTCTAGAACTTTCATTCCCCGCATTGCAGAATAATCAAGAGATTAAAAGATCTTACCAGTTTGTTTTAAATTTGTTGAGAGGAGCAGGAATCTCTGGTACGATAGCTTAAATCACTGCTTAAGACACTCATACCTCATATCAAACTTCCTAGTTAGAGGCTTGGAGCCCTCACTTTGAGTCTTACAATCTTGCTAATGCACATCCTGCAAGGCGGGGTAGATGATACCTTAAATATGTGAAACATGGTCACCAACATGGGAAAGATGGATCAATTTTCAGGCTTTCTGATTTGCCATGGTCCATCCCCGGTTGTTGTGAGCATTTTGGGATGAAAATAGGTAGACAATTGACACACACGTGTATGTGCATGTGTGTGTATGTATTTCGAGTGATAAATTATATCCTGAACTAGACAGCTAGGAGAATAGGTGTGTACACCATTTTCTGTTACTAGTACATTAACTATGTTTCTGAAGTGATAAAGTCCATGTTTTGGAAATAAAATGCTGAAAGGTAAATTTGTCCTGTCTGAAGCGAATTCATAAAATTCCTTCCTATAAAATATATGCTTGAACTAAATGCTTACAGTGTGCTCAAGCTACTGATTTCTTCAAGACAATAATTTCTGCCAGTGGTATACAATCCCAAGATGACTGGTAAAACATCTGTCAGCTTGTTTCACATTTTTAAAAGTCAGTCAGCAGGTCAATAAAATTTGTGATTTTCTTGGTGTGTAAAACATTCTAGAAGATGCAGAAGGGAAATTTAATGTTAATGTTTAAAGTGGTTCAGGGACCAATGAATTTCAATGACAGGTTGTTCAGATAAGACAATAAAATTTAGGGCTATTTAATATCTTTCTTGAAACCAATATAAAATTTTATAAAAGTGACAACTTTAAATCTATATATTTGTATTCATATGCGACCTGCTATAGAAAAAAATACACTTTAAAAGATGTTAGGTTTGGGCCCGGCGCGGTGGCGCAAGTGGTTAAAGGTCCTCGCCTTGCACGCCCGGGATCCCATATGGGCGCCGGTTCTAATCCCGGCAGCCCCGCTTCCCATCCAGCTCCCTGCCTGTGGCCCGGAAAAGCAGTCGAGGACAGCCCAAAGCTTTGGGAACCTGCACCCACGTGGGAGACCTGGAAGAGGCTCCTGGCTTCGGATCGGCATAGTATCGGCCGTTGTGCTCATTTGGGGAGAGAATCATCTGATGGAAGATGTTCCTCTCTGTCTCTCCTCTCTGTATATCCGCCTTTCCAATAAAAAAAATAATAATAAAAAATAAATAAATCTTTAAAAAAAAAAAAGATGTTAGGTTTTACTGTTGAGATATATACCACACTTAATGAGCTTCAAGCTCTATTCTCAGGCATAATGGTGTTTACCAGGTAACCTGGGAAGTATTTAAATGTCCATGCAGTTTGAGAACAGGAATTGACCCGAACCATCCTCTCAACCCAGAAGAGCAGGGTATAGGAGGTACAGCCAGTAAAATATATCAGGCACGTGACTTGAAAACAGAGGCAGGAAAATCCAGAGAGATCAATCCTAAGATAACATTTGACACCAGGATTCTGACAACCCAAGGTATCATGATCAAATTTATTGAAAGGAAACACTGAAAAAACACAGAAACAAACAACATAAAAACATAGGTTAATGAAATCCAGGGGAAAATGATAATATGAAATTACTAGCAACTGGACAATGCAGGCAGAGAAGTCCAGGTAAGAACATAAAGACCAGTCTTTGAGCCAGACCTGGATAAATCGTCTAATTCCGTTTATTATGAATGCAGCAGACAGTTCCCTGAACACAGCTTTGAAACGGAAAACCAGATAGCAGTCATTGAGATACAATTTATAAAGTGACTCCTATCATAGATTATAGTTCTCTTTAAATCAAAAAATACAAATAATGTAAAACATGAATTAGATAACGACTATTGGTATTACTATTAATATTCTGGGTCCTAAGAAATATTTCTGGCTTAAGATAACTATACTGTCTCACACTGTGAAAATTATATGCTCCCTAAATATCAATGGAAGCTGATTTAAGCAACTTGTTTTCTAACTTTTCTGTCATAAGCTTACTGCTTAATAGAGCTTCCATAACATTTAGTAAATTAATAAATGAATGAGTACCTAATTGAACATACATCATTTTAATACATTATTTGCACGACCCCCATTTCAGAACTTACAGGAGAACATGTTAAAAATACATTAAAAAACCAAATTTAGGGGGGAATCAAGATGGCAGAATAGGAAAAGGATACGTTTAAATGGACCGAAAAACACTTAATCAGGATGAAGCAGAGAGGACATATTCCAGCAAATACAAAGGACAGAAAAACAGCAGAGGGGTGCCTGGAGACTGACAGACACAGGAAAGCAGCAGACACAACGGTGTGGTGTTGCAGTGACTGATACTCCAGCAGCTTTCAGCAAATGGCAATCTGAACTCCACCAGAAACCAGAACTCCACCAGCAACCAAGTGGGAAGGGACTTTCACTGGGAGCTTGGAAGCTGAACCCAAAGAACTGTCCCTCCTGCTGGTCCATTTGATTTCACCAGGAGCAGAGACAGAGCAGCAGATCCCAGACGGACAGTGCAAGAACAGGGTGGATTTCATAGCCCAGTCAGGACCCTAGAGCTGAATTGGGCACCATTTTGTGTAAGGAAGAAAGGGCAAGAGAAAGGACTGAGCATGTGCTGAGCAGAGAGTGAGCTCATTTCTGATTCAGTGAACTGCATCAATGTGGCATTCTACAGGTTCCACCCAAGTCAGGTCTGGGTAGCCCTCGGATCTGACAGCAAGCAGATCAAGAGCTCTAGCAGTGGTATGTCAGGTGCCATTTTGTAGACTGTGGCAAGAGCTTTGGGACTACAGGGGACAACAGTGAACTGTGCATGTGCTGAGCTCATGAGAACTCACTGAGTTCAGTGGATTGCAATGGTCCTGCAGGAAAATAATACCGACTGAGGCATCATGCCAGTCAAAATAGGTGCGTGTGGCACCCAGACCTAACGTCCAACAGGTTCTGACAACATCAGCTCCACCAATAACCTAACTAGACAGGACATCTAGTGTCTCTCTAATCCTGCGACCTGCTCCAACAGGTCTGGGAGAAAGGTTGCAGAGACAATGGTGAAGCCTCAGCATGGTATCACAGGAGTTGGAGAGCGGTGAGCCAAGAGCTGGGGCTGTGGAGACCACAGTGGAAATCTGACATAAGAACCCAGACCTGGAACTCGCTGGAGAGTTGTGGCATAAGTGGCTGCAAGCAAAATGTTGTGTACCAACTGCAATAAGTATAATTGCATGGCAGACCTGTGGGTGACACAGCTTAGAAACCTGCCCCAAGGAGAAGACTCTGCGAACAGGAAGTACAAAGATCAAGAGCCAAAGAAGAGACAGGGGCACAATGAATGTTACTGAAAACTACCCTGCAAAGAGCAAAACCCTATGCCAACCTCAGAGTTAACTGAGGAAGACATTGAGAAAACAGGGCATACAGAATCCCCAAAACTCATTTTAAAGATTCTAATCTTTGGCATGGTGGCGCAGTGGTTAAGGTCCTCACCTTCCATGTCCAGGATCCCATATGGGCATGGAAGCCCCATTCCCTTCCAGCTCCCTGCCTGTGGCCCAGGAAAGCAGTCGAGGACGGCCCAAAGCTTTGGGACCCTGCACCCGCATGGGAGACCCGGAAGAGGCTCCTGGCTTCGGATCGGCATAGCATCGGCTGTTGCGCTCACTTAGGGAGTGAATCATCGGACGGAAGATGTTCCTCTCTGTCTCTCCTCTCTGTATATCTGCCTTTCCAATAAAAAAATAATAAAAATAAATCTTTAAAAAAAAATTCTAGTCAACAATGAGAGGCTCATGCAAGAGTTCAAAGAATTTAAGGAAGCAGTAAAGTAAATCAAGGCTGACATATCAGAAATTAAGAACACAGTAGAGCAAATTAAAAGTACAATGGTTAATCTCCAAAATAGAATGAAGCAAGCAGAAGAAAGAATCTCAGAACTGGAAGATATTTCCTGTCACCAGGGGGAAGCAAACAAAAAGCTGGAAGCAGAGCTGGATCAGGCCAAAAAAAGTATTCAAGAATTGAAAGACACTATTAAGAGGCCAAATATAAGAGTTATGGGAGTCCCACAAGGTGCAGAAAGAGAAGCTGAGTTTGCAAATATATTTAATGAAACAATAAAGGAAAATTTCCCTAATCTGGAGAAAGAATTGGGAAACAAGTTCCATGAAGGAACAGAACTCCCAACAGACCTGACCTAAAGCGATCTTCACCAAGACACATGATTATCAAGCTCTCTTCAATTGAACATAAGGAAAAGATCCTTAAATGTGCACATGAAAAAAATCAACTGACATATAAAGGAAGGCCAATTAAACTCACAGGAGATCTCTCACAGGAAACTCTGCAGGCAAGAAGAGAATGCAGTGACATATTCCAGATTCTAAAAGAAAAAAATTGTCGGCCTAGGATAACATACCCCGCAAAACTTTCTTTCATCTTTGAAAGTGAAATAAAATTCTTCCACAGTAAAGAAAAGTTAAAAGAATTTGCCTCTTCCAAATCTGCCCTACAAAGGATACTTCAAGATGTTCTCTGACAGAGAAGAATAGCACCAAACAAAACCAAACGCAAATGGGAAGAACATCCCAGTAAAATGACAACAGAAAACTAAACCAATGAACAACCCATTCCAAAATGATAGAACCAAAGTTCCACCCATACATATTAAACTCTGAATGTAAATGGCTTAAGCTCAATCAAACATCATAAACTAGTAGACTGGATTAAAAAATAAAACCCATCTCTTTATTGACTGGAAGAGATACACTTCACCAACAATAATCAGCGGAAACTATATCACATGGATTTTGCTGTTTTCTGTTGGTTTCATCTCTTCAAAACACTTTCTTCTGATTAAATCATTCAATGACTTCTAGATCATACAGTAGCATCATTTTCTTCAACAAGGCTCTTGATTTTCATTTCTTCAGCTACATGTTAGTCATTTAACAGCATGTTATTTAACTTTAGGGCATTGTTAATTTCTTTTTTCTCTCTGAATTTGATTTTATTGTGTGGCTTTTCATTTAAGGGGATGTATAGTAGCTGTGTAATGGAGACTGTCATATCTAGTAACACGTCACTTAATTTCAGGGCATTGTAAATTTCTATTTTTCTTTCTATTGTTGATTTTTTATCATGACTTTTCATTTGAGGGGATGTACAGTAGCTGTGAAATGGAGACTAACATTCAGATGTGAGGATACAATGTAGTATGCATTTCCACTTCCAGACAAAGATGTACTTACAATGTAACTGTTTACTATATCTTGACAATAGGACTCTGGACTCTCTGCCATTGCCCATTCCCACAATGATGGACATATCACTGTGTGTAAGAAGAACTATATATTAGTAATGTTATAGAGGAACTAGATGGGGGGAGGGTTTGGGGGAGGGGATAAGGGGAATGCCAGGAGCCTATGGATCTGCATCAAAAAATGATAATAATAATAATAATAAAATGTTAAAAAAAAAAAACAAATTTAGACCTATCTACAGAGAATTTCCAGGGAAAGATCCCAGAAACATATTTGAGATGAGTTTGCCTGGTTATTTTTTATTCATACTTAAGTTTCAACAGGGAAATAAGAAAAATGATATTTAATGTCCTTTGATGACAATTATGTGAAGTCAGAGCAGGCTGTATTATTACCTTGACCTGTCACACTAGAGAAATCTCCTTGTCTCACTAATCCTCAGCTCCCCAGCCCACAAAGCAGTGTATAAAGCAATATCCTCCCAGGGATGTCGCACAGCACTTGAGTGCACACACAAAGCACACCATGCCTACCATTGCTTCCTCATAGAGCTATGACATAAGACAGAACATCTTGGTAATTTTTTTCCTCATAAAAATTAGGTATTAATCATAACCATGAATATAAAATCCTTGTAATTCTTTAAATATCAATCATGTATTAAATCTAAAGGTACTGTTCATATGCTAATATATTTATAATAAGCTCAACATTACATCTATTGACCAAAGAAAACACTAGCCTGGTGTCATGAGATGATCTCCTAAAATCTTAACAGCAGTTTTTTCCAGTTGACTATCAGGTGCCAACTTAGTGACCTGTCTCCGAATCTCTATGAAACCTATGTACCCTTCCAAGCCATCTACTATATAATAAATACATTACATTGTTAGGAGCCACAGACTTATGGGCCCTTAGACTTGGCATGCCTGACAACTGGTTGCATTGCAAAGCCTGCCTTGGGCAAGCAGGGCCACAGCAAGCATGATATTAGGCCAGAACATCCTGTGTAAAGCAAGCCTGACAACCTCCACCCTTGTTCTTGTTCTGATGATTAGTTCCTCCCCTGCTTCAATGAAGATAATTAGTTCCAGGAAACCCCCTCCCTTTCCCCTCCTCCCCTAGAGAAGAAGGCATATATATGAGGAGTAAAATAAAGAGCAAGAGGCACTCTTTTCCACCAAGTACGTGTGTCCATGTGTTTCTTGGGCCAGCAGCCCAGGGGCTAGCAGCCCGGCATTCCCAGTCCACCCTCAGGGTTTGAGCGTCATGTCTTGCAGTTTGGGACATTACATCCTTCCTCAGTGTGAAGGAAAAAAGAGGAGTTTCCCTTAAAATTCTCAAGAGTGAGATTTCTGAATATGACAATTTTAAAACATGAATTACATAGTCCATGAGAATGTTCTGATCAGGAAGTTCACTACCAATGCTGACTTAATTAAGATCTCATTAACACTATTACTGACCAATTCAGTTCCTGGAAATTTTTTTTCCAATCTACTTTTAAAAAAAGGATTTTTTACATTGGAAACTCAGATATACAGAAAGGAAGAAAGACAAAGAGGAGTATATTCTGTCCAATGATTCACTCCCTAAGCAGCTGAATGGCTGGATCCAGCTGAGCTGTTCCAATGCCAGAATCCGGGATCTCTTCTGGGTCTCCCACACAGGTGCAGGGTCCCCAGACCTTGGGCCATTCTTGACTACATTCCCAGGTCACAAGCAGGGATCTGGATGGGAAGTGGGTCTACTGGGATTAGAAGAGGTGCCCACATGGGTTCCCAGCATGTGCAAGGCAAGGAGTTTAGCCACTAGGCTAGCACACTGGGCCCCTTGACTCATTTCTATATCCATTTCAAGACTCTTGATGTTATACTTAGTGGCAAGTCACTTGCTGGTCATAAAAATTATGGTGGGACATCTTCTTGGGAGTTATATTTATTTCCCTTACTAGCTTAATTGGCTCAGGAAAGATACTGAATGTTTAATAAATTGAAAATGGCTGGAAATGTGACAGGACATTAAGTATGTCACTCCACAATGAGGAAACCCAGGTGGGCAAATCATTAGCAGGCAGCATGACTTCGCTGTGTCATAACGTGACTGAAGATGGCACAGAAGAGTTCAGAACGAAGCTGACATTGCCTCCCTTTGTAGCTTCTCCTTCACATAGCTTTCTGTACCACACACCGCGCAACAGTCAGAGCCTTTGCTCACTGAAGACACAGCTTAAGAGCTCAAGTATTAGCTTGACAGACCTACTGTTTCAGGGCCCCAAGTTTCCTTTTAACTTTCATACCTTTCATAGTAGATATAAATGATCTGAAGCAATCATTCAGGAGCTATGACTCTTATTACAATATGCCAAAGAACAGTGGGGCGGGGGACTAAAAGGAGAAAGTAAGCAAGGAAACAAGCAACTGGGCTTTCATTTGAAGTTTTAACCTGACAAATTTAATTTGCAACCCAGATAAACCAAGGTGAACACAGAGCACCATTGGTTGGAATATGTGATCTACCATGTCATTCTTCCAGGTTATAACCCAACAGCCCTTGGAAGACTTAACAAAAACAATCTAACTTTAACAATTCATTTAAATGCCAAAAGTACCTATGCTTGGGAAATACGCTCTGAAAAACTCCCAACTTTATGTTTTACAACCAAACTTTCATTCATTCATGCTACGAGTATGTATTGAGCACTTATATTGTAAGAGGCAGAGTTGTATAAAGAACTGCAAGGCAGAAAGTGAGAGACTCTCAAGGTGAAAGTTATGAACCCGTCCTTACACAACTGAAAGCTTTATAGAGGGAAAAAAAATCACCAGAAGCCACCAATATAATGATTTACAACAAAATTGGAGTCTTGTTGTAAGAAAGTATAGGAGACCATAAGAACCTATCTGAAGGGTCTGTTTCAGAATCAGAGTTGACCTCATAGATGAAATGAAATGAGCTGCTCCTTGCAGGTTAAGTAGAGGTTGCTCAATGAATGAGACCTCTTATGCACTATTTCACATGCCCTCAGTTCATCCATCTTCTGTCCCACCCACCACTGAGGCAGTCACTTCTGACAGGCTCTTACTGACCTGCCTGCAATTACAACCTTGAACTGCCTCACCCTAGTCTTGGCATTTGGTGACACTTCTAACAAGGGGTGTCCATGATAAGCCCACAGAACTACTGGGTGTCCACAAATGTGCAACCAGACATATAGGGAACTTAACAGCATGAGGAACAAATTTTGAGCAGCATGAGAGGCGGTATAACAGATGAAACCTTCCTTCTTCCTTGCCCACCATGTACTGTGTTGAGAGAAACCTTTCCAGAGAGAACAAGCAATCTTCCTGAACAAAGCCTGCATCTCCCATCACAGTTCCTCCTTCTCTGTTTGGTTCTCCTTGTCCCTCATCACTGCTTCCCTGGGGATTGGCTGCTTGTAGAACAGTGGGCCATTACCATGTCTTAAACTCTATATCCAGAAAACTTAATATACCCTAATAAAATAGAGGACTTACATCCAAGAGAGAAGGCAACACAATTACAATAGTCCAGAATTCCAAGAGCCTGTAATTGAATATGACTGAACAAAGAATATGAGAATAAAAATGGTTGAGTTAGCAGCTATTCGAGGTGCCAGGTAAGGAACAACCTGGTATTTACTTACGCACTGTGCACCACAAACTGTGATATCCAAAACCATTTGTGTGGCAAACTGTGTAACTAATTATTTATAGGACTTAATTCAAAGGAAAAATAAAATATCTTAATTTTTAATACTGTTGAAGTATTAAGAGTAATATTAGGACACACAGGGTCAAATAAAATATATTAATAGATTAACCTTATTTACTTTGTGGTTTTAACTTCGCTACTGGAAAATTTTAATTTATATATAAGACTCTCCCTATATTTCAATTGGACAGTGCCTTTATAGACTTTATAGACAAAGGGAAACTACAAATAGGTTTTAACAGGGTTGTAGCTTTACTGGAGATATTTTGTTGGAATATCACTGTGGTTGTAGAATGAAAAAAAAAAAGAGTAGGAAAAAATGCTAGATGCAGAGACCTGAGAAATGATGCTAAAGTAATCCAGAAAGAATTGTTTTTTAAAAAGTCCTGGTTTAAGAGGTGATATCAGTGTGATTGAATTGATTTGGGAAATAAAATTGGCAAAGTTGATTACAGTCTGGATGTGGATATAAAGGAAATGCATGCCACGGATTGCTGTGCATTCAGGTATGGACCACTGGATATAGAATATCACATTAAAAGGGCTATGAAGCAAGAAACAAAACCAAGAAGCAAGGTTTTTTTTTTTCTGAAAATGTTGAAACTGAAGATACCCATGGGACACAAAAAGGAGATGCTCAGAAAGAACTAAGTATTAGTTTATTCTGCATTAGTGCAACAGAATATCTGAGGCAAGGGAACTTATAAGGGGAAAGGTTTATTTGACTTACCATCCAGATGGTTGGGAGGTTCAAATCACACGCCAACAGTCTCCTGGCAAGGAAGCCCTGGCTGCTTCACAACACATCAGAGAGGCACAAAAGAAGGTAGCCACAGACAAAACAGGCATGTGTGCAAATAAAGCAACAAGACCCTGGAGATCCAGGCTGACTGCTCTTATAATAACCTACTCTTCCAGGAACTAGCCCACTGCTTTGAGATCATTGTTAATTTTTTCCAAGTGTTCTATGACCTAATGACCTTACATGAGGCTCCATCTTTTAAAGAATATGCCACCTTAACTATAGTATATTTAAGATAAAATTTCTAGAGTGTGAAATTTTGAAGGAAAGTCATACCTAAACCATAGTAACATGTCTGGAGAGATTACACAAAAGAGTCCTTAGTAAAAGATCTAATATTTTGAGTCATCATTTACATTATAGTTGACATTGTGGTACACAGATCATACACAGAGACTGGGAAAAGATGCCCTACCTCCTTGGGTACTTTTCCTACAACACTGTCAGGAAAGCCTGTTGATCTCACACATCCCTACATGCTGGATTCCAGAAATGACTCAAAACAGCTGTGTTCCTGATTCACTGTTCCAAACTCTACCTGCCGTCTCTATTTGCCCAATGTCCTGCTCCACGAGGCGTGTGTTTCTGACTATAATATGTTTCACCCTTATCTGCTTTCTTCTACCCACCTTCTAGAACCTTCTCCCTGTTTACTGAAAAGTTTTCACTGAGGTCTTGTCTAGCTTTCCTCGTGTTTCCCAATTCTTGCAGCCCTGGGAGACTTCAAGACAAAATTTTATGACCAGAGATTTCTGACCACTTCCTCTTTAAAATCACCTTGGCCACTCATTGCCTCAACCCTGCATTTCACCTATTGTTTCAAGCAATCTGATCGTCATTCACAGTTTTCCGTATTTCTTTTCATAATTCCCTCTTCTCTTAAATCATTTAGCACTTCCTCTTTCCTCCTACCATTCTGTTCATGTCATTTTCTTATATTCCATCACTTTAACAGCCTCAACTCTCTTCAACTTTTATTTATCCCTCAGATAGGATAGTAAAAATAAAACCTGTATGTACATAAGAGTGTATCTCCAGCTGAAGTGCCCCCAGAGACATGAGTATTACTTGAGAAAACCATAGCACAAGATATGGGACAGACATGGCTACTATAAATTTGTGGTCACAAAATCACCTAAACAGTGAACACTGACTTTAAACCTGACTATATTTCCAGGTAGCAATTTTCCCATCATCCTAAGGATTTTCAAGCTTTCCCTATTGTCTTTAAATATGAGGTTTTCCCATCTCTCCCTTTAGTCTCAGCAAATGATAACTGTGCTGTCACAGAGAAAAACACACACTGCATAAAACATTACTTCCACCTCCCATCATAAAACAAACTAAAAACTAAGTACATTTACAGGCAGTGGACTGAAGAAGTAAAAGATTGTGTTCGTCTTAGGTGCAAAGCATCCCTCACCAACCTTTTAGAAAACTGTTTTCATCCACTCAGGCTGCTACAGCAAAATATAATAAACTGATTTGTATCAACAGAAATTTATTTCTCACAGTGCTGGGGTTAGAGATCCACATTTAGGTCCCATTGTATGGCTCAGAGGTGACCTTTTCTCACTGTGTCCCTCTACACAGGAAGGGGGTAATGGATGTGTCTCTGGTGGTCTCTTTTATAAGGATCTTAACTTCATTCACAAAGCTTCCATCTTTATGACCTAATTGTCCCACAAAGGCCACACCTCCTAATACCTTATAGGGAAGATAAGATTTCAACATAGTTTTTGTCTGCTTTTGGAGGACAAAATATTCATACCACAGCAAAAACTTATACTATAAACTGATTATTTGACATCAGGACTCTAGAAGCAACCTAAAAGTATCCTAAGAGACAATGAACAACAAAGATTCCTCTTACTTATGAAAAAGTTGCCTTACCTTTCATCATTTTTTCTAAAGACAAATTCTCAACAGGGTATCAGTGTCGTCTTGTCTATTCTTTCATTTCCTATTAACCCTTAACCCACCGACCAATAACCAACATCGTGATTGTGCTCTGAATGCTCCAAGACCCTTGCTGTCTTCTACATGGCATGTTATCCTCTTTTGTCTGGCTGCTTTGTTCACAGCTATCTGCTTTCATCTAGTGCATTAGTCACCAAATGCATTTCACTGTTTTATCACTGTTTTAACTTTCACCTCGTCTTTCCTGGTCAGTAGGAAGCACAAGGCTGTTATCTGGGTAACTCAGATAAACATATTAAAAGGTGCTGTTTTACCCCATACCATTCTGCTGCACTGGGTCTCCAGGGGAAGCACTGAACAATAATGTCAGCCAATTAAAAAGCTAGTAGTTAAGTTGAAAACCATTGAGCTAAACTCAGAAGACTCAAAAAACTGGCAACCTAGCTAGCCTGAGGACAGCTCAAGCCTGTATTTCCTCTGGTTTCAACATCTCCTTATGAACAGGTATGTTCTTCCATTTCATCTTTAACTTGGAAAGCATTTATCATTAGCCTAAGAGAAAGAACAATGGAAATTTTACCAACACTGAAGCCTGCAGCCCACCCCTCTATTCAGACAGAACACTCAAAAGTTACAAAACACTCATCCTTAAGTAAGATAAGAGCAATTTTTTCCTGATTTCCTTTATCATAAGCCTTCACAATATAATGTCATATTTAATAAATGCATCCATCACTTATTCTACTTTAAGGAACGATCCCCCTGGGGACACTATTTCATCACACTTAAAATACTACAATCACTCTTCTTTGGTGATTCTCAACCAAGAATATACTGAAAACCCTCTGAGAAAGTTTTTCAAAATACTGATAATGAGGTTTTTCTCCAACTCCATAGGGGTTGGTGCCATGGCTCAATAGGCTGATCCTCCAACCTATGGCACCAGCATACTATATGGGTGGTGGTTTGTGCCCCTGGTGCTCCACGCTAAATCTAGCTCTCTGAGTATGGCATGGGAAAGCAGTGGAGGATGGCCCAAAATCTTGGAAGCCTGCACCCAAGTGTGAGACCTGGAAGAGATTCCTGGTTCCCAGTTTCAGATTGGCTCAGCTCTGTTGCAACCATTTGGGGAGTGAACCTGATGATGGAAGATCTTGTCTCTCCATCTTCTCTTCTCTCTATAAATCTGCCTTTCACATAAGAATAAATAAAACTTTTTTTAAAAATACCCTGTGTGATTTTGTTATAAAATTTCTAAGCATTCACTTGAACTCTTCCAATATGCCAGGTGCACTATTATGAGCTCTACTTGTACCTTCCTATTTATTCTTCACAGATACTTATTTATCATTAATAATGTTGATTCATTATACAATATACATTGACAGTTTTTTTAAAATAAGCAAAGCTCTGAGGAGGTATTTATCATCTTCCATGGAGCCATGTAACAAGATTATTAAACATCTGAAATAATCACATTGTTCCTCTTCCTCCAGTCTGTTATTAGTTGTAATGTCAAAAGGACATGCTATTGTAACCAGTGCTAGTGCAAGGAAAAATCTGTTAAGATCCATGAAGTAAAGGGACCTCTACTCCTAAGACAGAAATATACACGTAGGTATTTTTTCTTCCCCTGGGAATTACATTTGATCCTAACTCCTTGAATTGCTCCACTGCCTGTGAGGTAAAAAAGAAAGCTTGCCATAAATCAAAACCAGAACAATAACAATGCTAGATGGACAAGTATATATTAACCAGGATTCTTAATTTTTTTAAAGATTCATTTTTTTTATTGGAAAGTCAGATATACAGAGAGGAGGAGAAACAGAGTGGAAGATTTTTTCTGTCCAATGACTCACTCCCCAAGTGGCTGCAACGATCGGAGCTGAGCTGATCTGAAGCCAGGAGTCAGGAGCTTCTTTCCTGGTCTCCCACATGGGTTCAGGGTTCAAAGGCTTTAGGCCATCCTCAACTGCATTCCCAGGGTACAAGCAGACAGCTGGATGGGAAGTGAGGCCTCCGGGACATGAACCAGCATCCATATGTGATCCTGTCTTGTGCAAGACGAGGACTTCAGCTGCTAGGCTACCATGCAAGTCCCACAGTTCTTAATTTTAAACAACTCTGGCTTATTTGAAGGCAACAACAATCTGTTAAATACATCCAAACTTGGAAAAAACCCAAATCACATGGCAGAACTGGTACAAAGCTGTAACCACTGTCTTTGCTTTGGTGCAGTTACCCTTATGCCACTCTTGGGCTGGGAACTCAGTTGTGAGAGCAATCCCTGCTTCGATCCTTTTCTTTGAAGAAAGACACAGGGCACCTACTTGGCAGAGTCTGAGTATTAGATTTTCAGTGCAACAGGGAAGAATATTTTGAAAGCAAGTTACTGAGAATTCCAGTTTCATACATGGAGGAAGATTCTGTCTCCAACAACTTGTAAGATCATAAATTCCTCAAAGCTAAAGCCAGGAGACTGACACTTTAACATCAAGAAACTATGAATACCCAGTTATTCATTTCCAATGTCTAAGAAATGTTTTTAAATCACAACAGAGAATTCATTATACTTAGTTTTCTGTGTATCATTAAGGGTTAAGCTGCCATTTGCAATGTAGCCATCACATATTGGTGGGACTGGTTCCAGTTCCAATTACATTATTTCTGACTAAGCTCTCTGCTAAGGTACCTGGAAAGGCTGCAGATGAAGGCCCAAGTATGTGGGTACCAGACTCCCACATGGGATGTCCAAATGGAGTACGTGGATACTGGCTCCAGCCTCACCCATCCCCCTACTATTACAGCCATTTGAGGAATAAACCAAGACTTAGAAGATCTCTCTCTATTTCCCTCTCTGTCTCTCATCAGCTTGTCAAATAAATAAATATTTCAAAAAAGCAAAGAAAAGGATTTTTGTTGGCTACATAAATCCATCCACAAACCAACAAGCCAAATGTTGATCCCATTTCCTGGTATATTAGTTTCCAATTGAGACAATTAAGGCTATAATAAATCATCACAAACTTAGTGTCTTTTAACAATTCCAATTTATTATTTGCAGTTCTAGAGGTCAATAACTCAAGTCACCAGCACTCCTTTTACAGGCTCTAGGGAATAGAATAAACCATCTCATAGCCTTTTCTAGTTTATAAAAACTGTTCATGTGCCCTTTCCATTACACACAATTTCCATCGATCATGTCCTATGTTGCTGTTGTTACGTTGCATTCTCAAATAACGATCCTCCTGTCTTCCTGTTACAAAAACTCCTGTGATCATAATAGGTTCACCTGAATAAGCCAGTATAATCTTTCCATTTCAAGACTGTTAATTTAATCACTTTATGAAGTCCCTTTTATTATATAAAATAGCATTAATAGGTTTCAAAATTAGTATCCAGGAATTTTTGCATTCTATTACTTAGTCTACAACACTGGTAACATTACTAACTGCTATAGTGTGATTATTGTCCAAATTAATATTTTATTTAAGGAGCTACACCTTCTAAGTTACAGGCATTCTTTTACAATCTAACTGTACTCTATAACAGTTTCAACAACAGCAGATGATATGTTTAAACAGGACAATAGGATGAAAACCTAATAAAGCGACTATTTATAAAGATAAGGTACAGTATAGAGAACTACCAGAGAGAATGAAGTTTCCGAAGGACAGCTGTGGAAGGTAGCTATGGATCTATAGGATGGAAACAAAGGCAAGCTTGTGAGAGAGCTACTGACAAGAGATGTCCTCATGTTGAATGATAATACCTGTGTTTTTTATTTAATTGGCCAAAGGAAAATGTTAGTGCAACTTGCCCCAAGAGGTCTGAATAATGGAAAATGTCAAAGATTTTAAGTATCTTCCCTAGTGGCCATTTGCCCATTTAGTGTTGGTTTTGCACTTTTCCCTGTCTCAGGCTGCCTGGGGTGAATCTAGAGGCCCACAGACTTCTGATACACTCTTTATATCTTACTCAATATGAAATCACTTCAGCTTATCAGCAATAAAGTTAATGAAAATTCTTAAAATATAGGTGGTAGTTTGAACATTACATAATATTACATAACTGAATATTACATAATATTACATAATCACTGATTACCACTTTTGGTAACATCACTTTAGCTGATCTAGAAATCAAGAACATTTAGAGCCAACAGAAAACTATATCATGCTAGCCAAAACATGGCTTTACATCCACAGAAAACCAATGATAAAAGGTTTCTTCCCCATTAAACACACTGTTTTTCTTACCAAGAATAACAACAAAAAAAGTCAAACTTGCCTCAACTTTCTGAGCATCTTTGGATCTTTATCACTAAATTGCACTTAAGGCTGAGGAAGGTAGTCGATGTATGCCAGGAGAAAAACCACTGACAAAGCCAGAGTTCCTGACATCAATAGGTAACAAGTCAATGGCCACGTTTTACTCACTGCAATATCCATTAGTAGATCCCAAAAAGAAAAATGAACTTCCATGCTTATCCCTGAATTCTTTAATTTATTATTTTAACATCATCTGTATCTAACAGAGTTGTTCTCAGAAGATATACAGAATGTGGTTATCGTCATAAGGGGTAGTTCTTTTAAAACCTAAACCTTCTGTTCAAGAACCATGTTAATTAAATAGAATCACACATAAAGACATGATTTTCACATCCCTGTCCTAGAGTGTCTTATACTCATGCGATATTAAGCAATTCAAGGATGAGAACTAAAGGGAAATAACAGAACCTTATTTCCATTATTTATTCAAGTTGCAATTTAAAAAAACTATAGAAAGTTGCTGTTCAGCAATCTTTGCATATCATGAATAACGAATACTCTAGACTTTAAAAAGCAAATTACACTTGCCTGGCCTTTTTCTACTACTTTGCAATTGACTTCTTTCTGTCATTCTACTCTGAATGATTCAACAGGAAGTAACAGTAGCTGGACTTTTTACTAAATAACAAAAAAAACTCAGATGTGGTACAATAAAAAAGCTAATCATTATTTGCTTTATCAATGCAGTTTATAATTTGATTGCTTAGAGGAATAGAGAAACACAAATTAATTACAAAAGCCAATGAATGTAAGCAAAATATAAAAATAAACACCAAGTTATTCATAATATTTTTCAATACATTCTTCCAATCAACTGATTTTAATCCATCTTACAGTGGGATCTAAAGAAGTATAACAAACACAAAAACTGCTGTGTTCAAACCATAAAACAAATACAAATTTCACACTTCTTAAGTAAAAAAAGATGCATAAAAATAATACAACTGAAATAGTTTCACATTGTATCAAATATCACACACTATCAAACAATTTTTTTCCGTTGAGATTTGGAAAGTACACAGGCCACTCTTTTTTGGCATTTATCTTTTAAAATTTTTATTACTGATTATGTTGACACAGTGGATACAAATGGCTACCCCAGTCTGGCTCGCCCTGAACCCAGTTCACATGTAGTCCTGCCTAGCCTGGTCTGCCCCAGTTCCAGCTCTCATTCCCACCATAAGCCACTCTTTATCCCTCTCTCTACACTGGATGCTTATGGAAATGGAGATTGCTTTTACAAAAAAATGGAAAGCTCTCAATCAACAAATGTGTATTTAATAAAGTATGATTAGAAATTGATGATAGGTAGATATTTTCACAAAGTAACAAAAGAGTCCTCATCTCTTCTTACAAAATACCATTCACTAGCCTAGTGTGATGGCTAAATTTGCTTATCCTGCCTTACAGGCACCGAGATCCCATATGGATGCCAGTTCATATTCCAGCTGTTCCATTCCCAATCCAGTTCCCTGCTTGGCTCAACTCTGACTATTGTGGCCATCTGGGGAGTAAACCAGCAGATAGAAGATCTTTCTCTGTCTCCTCTTCTTTCTGCAGATCTGCCTTTCCAATAAAAATTAATTTTTTAAAAAAAATACCATTCAAATGAATAATTGTAGAGATTCCATCATGAGAGTTCTTCTGCATTATCACTGTGTAGACAAAGTAAACCATATACCATGGATTAGGTGATTTCAAAAGATCTCTTTTCTTACAGAAGTCAAAAATAATGTCTGAGTTTCCTTCATATAAGCGGTAAAGATTTTTGACCCTTTACAAAAAAGCATTCATTTTTTTCTCATAAATCTCTATGAGAATTAGGTCCACATTTGAAAATAAGCAAATTGTTTTTTTTTAAGTGATCTCAAATCATGCAACTAATAGTATAACAAGGTTGCCAAGCAAATCTTATCAGGCCTATAATGGACATGATAATATTGCAAGGACATATCTGAGGAGAACAGCCCCAGGGGTGCTGACCCAGAGGATAGTTGAGAGCTGGTCAGGAACTCTTAAATCCTTAAGATTTGAACAGGCAGACACTTACCAATGCTTCATTTCAGGGCCTTTAATGAAACAAAAATTCCAACACTCCCAAAACAATTATAACATAGGATTATTTATGCATTTTCCAGAAATAGAGTTTGGTTGGGGTCCAGGTTTTAAGGAAAGCCATATCCTTTCATAGAAGTTCTATGGTAGCAAAATTTTTTTTGTATAGCAAGTTTTTGTCACTTCATGTGACTAGAATACAGGTACTCATTGAACAAGTAAAAAAAAAAATTCCAAATGTTAAATCAAATATGCAGAGATAAAAATAATTATAAAAACGAGAAGGATTAAGAGATGAACATAAATTACTAGATGTTTAATGAGGCAAGCAGTCCTATGGCAATCTGAAAATTTTCTTGTAAAGGAAAAGTAAATCAAGCAAATTCTACTGAAAAAACATTCCAAAACAAGTCACTTGACTAAAATAAATGCTTCTTAAAGAGATCCCACTAGGATGAAACTCTGACTCAAGATCTTACTTTAATGTGTGAATCTTTGAAGAAATAGCTAAATTACAGGTTGAGAACAGAAAAATACTTGATGAACTAATCAGTATAAAAAATAAAATTTAAAAAATATCATGACATTAACATGAGGAAACACATAATGAAAAGAGATTGAAAGTATGTGAAATGGCATAGAATCAACCTGAACGTTCACGATAAACAAAGTGGGAACAACTTGAGTAAAAATATAAAATGATGTAAGCATTGAATTCTAACATTAATAGTAACTGGTCATGAGTCCTACTTGTACAAAAATGATCGGGAAAGTAAATATATAAATATAGGCAAAGGATAACTATTATTCCATAACAACTTCAATTAATATATGAAACTGTAATAAAATTTTTAAAATGGGGAATAATTCTTATAGTTAAAGTTGCTACAAATTAAGACATTGACGAATATGAAAATTAACTTGTGAAAGATAAAGGAAATTTATATACCTTCAAAACTTCTCATCCAAAAATTAACTTAATAAAAAGTAAAACTAGTGACTTTTCAATAGTGGAATCTGGCAGTCACTAACTTCATAAAGTGATCAAAGTTAACTTCCCATTAAAAGACATGTATCAGCTGATACAGAACAGATACCAAGAATGGTGCTTCTATTTTGTATCATTATTTCCCAGTCTCTACAACCAGAATCTAATTCAGAAGACATCAGAGAAATCCAAATGACAAACATTCTATGAAACATCAGAATAATATTTTTCTAAAGTGCCAAGGTCATGAAAAAAAAAAAAGAATGAGGACCTGTCATGGATCAAATACAACCAGAAAAATCAGGCAGGTAAGAGCGGTATGGAATCTTACACTGGATACCTCAGAACAAGAACATTATTGCAAAAGCAAGTGAAATAAAACATACTCCATCCCTTATAAAACATCTAAATTAGATTCTTAAATAGCATACCATGATAATATAAAATGTTAACCTTAAGGGAATCCTTGGAAAGGGCAAATAGAACATTTGTTCTACTAGTGTAATACCAGGATTAGTCCCTTCCAAAATGCTTTCAGTTGCTTTATAAAGGATGGTATAATTTAAATAGGGCAGTTAGAGAAGGGAAAGTCTTCCATGAAAATTCTATCTAAAGTGAAACGTAAAATGGGAAACTGTAACCTCTGCAATACAGATCATACACAATATTTTGTTTATGATCCTCCCAAACACTTCATGTTAAAACATTATATTAACATTAAATTTTGAGATTTATTCCAATAATTGCTTTAATATTTGTAGTGATCATTTAAAAGATTAGGAGCAACACATCTTACAAAAAATGCCCAATAATTGAATGAAGAGAGACTCAACATCACTGATCATTAAGGAAAATTCAAATCAAGACAAAATACTACCTTAATCACAACTCAAGCCCATCACAGCACCTACCACCAAAACAAACAAAAAACCCATAAACTAGGGACCAGTAGTACAGTAACAGAGGGAGGTAAGCCATAGCCTGCATAGACCATTTGAGCACCAGTCTGAGTCTTGCTGTTCTACTTTTGATTCTATTTCCCACCAAATGGGAAACTCAGAATTACGCACTCCTTGCTTTAGTCTGGCTCAATCCAGGTGGTTGTGTGCATTTGGGGAGTGAAACAACCGATAACAGCGCTCTCGCTCTCTCTCTCTCTCTCTCTCTCTCTCTCTCTCTCTCTTGCACGCTCTTTCATGCTCTCTCTCTCTCCCCCCTCCCTCTCTCCATACTACCTAAAATTTAGTCAAAAATAAATGCTTTTTTACATATGCTAAAATAAGTACTGATGAAAATGAGGAAAAAAAGGCGAATCCTCAAGGACTTTTGTTGGGAAAGTAAAATTGTTTAGCCACAGTGGAAAACAGTATGATAGTTTCTCCAAGACTTAAAGTAATTTCCATAAGGTTCCCTTTTGCTTATTAGTCCAAAAGAATCAAAAATAGAATCTTAAAGAGATTTTGATATACTATATTCATAGCCAAAACATCAAAACATTAAAATATGCAAACCATGTGTCCAGTATGATAGCCTAGCAGTTAAATCCTCACCTTGCATACACTTGGATCCCATATGAGCACCAGTTTGTGTCCCAGCGACTCCAAATCCCATCCAGCTCTCTGCTTATCACCTGAAAAAGCAGTACAGAATAGCTCAAAGCTTGGGACCCTGCACCTGTGTGAGACCTAGAAGAGGTTCCTGGATCCTGGCTTCAGATTGGTTCAGCTCCAGCTGTAGCAGCCACTAGGGAAGTAAACCAGCAGATGGAAGACTTTTCTCTCTGTATCTCCTTCTCTCTGTATATCTGCCTTTGCAATAAAAATAAATAAATAATATATATATATTTATACATGCATATATGTGCATATATATTTATATGTGCATATATTCATATATGTATATATATATATACACACATGCAAGCTACATAAGTGTCTGCTGATAGAAGAATGCATAAGCAAAATAAACAAACACACAAGGAAATACTTGTGGCCTTAAATAGGAAAACAATTTGATGCGTGCTACAACAATATGAAACTTGAGGATGTGATACAAACACAGTAAAATCACAAAAAAAGATAAATACCATATGATTACATTTATATTGGGGAATTTAGAACAACAGAACAGCAATTGCCAGAGGATAAGGAAAGAGAAATGGGATAGTTATTATTTAACAAATGTAGAGTTTTAGTTTCACTCCATAGAGTAATAGAGATAATGTATAAACTATTGATTATATTTAATGCAATTGAACTATACAATTAACACTGGGTTGGATGGCAACTTTATCTTATGTGAATTTTACATACTAAAAATATTAAAATAGAAGCTATTCATCTAGAAATTCTTGAATTCCATGGATGTGTGTGAATAAAATCATAAATCTGGGCCTGCACAACGGCATAATACGCTAAGTTTTCTCCTGTGGCACCTGCATTCCATAACGGTGTCAATTCTAGTCCCAGCTGACCCAATTCTGAGCCAGCTTCCCGATAGTGGTCTGAGAGGACACCAGCGATGGCCCAGGTGTACAAGGCCACTGCACCCATATGGGAGACTCAGAAGTTCCTGACTCCTGGCTAAGAACCTGCTTGTCTCGGCTGTTATAGCCATCTGGGGGTGAACCAGTAAATGCAAGATTTCTCTCTCTTTCTCTCTTTCCTTTTCCATCTATAACTCTGCCTTTCAAAGAAAAAAAAAAAACAGATAAATCTCTAAAAATAGAACAGAAGGAACAGACAGACAGAGATCTTTCATTTTTGGTTTGCTCCTCAAATGCTTACAACCGTCAAGGCTGGGTCAGGTGAAATTCAGGAGTTTAGACTATCATCTGGGTCTACCACATGAATGATCAAACCCAAGTATTTGACCCACCACAGGCTGCTTTCAGGGTGCACACCAGCAGGAAGCTGGATTGGAACAAGAGCAGCAAAAAAATTTTATGCATGTTTTGTGCAGCATCTTAATCATTGAGTCAAACCCCCTGCCCAAGTCCCTTCTTTACCATTGTTGTGTATTCCTTCTATGAAGCTTTCTTTTCCTACCAGATTATAATAAATAAATTCAGATGTCTACTGGGTAGAAAGCATGTGACACCGCCATATTACTTAGAGGCACAGGTTGATGACAACAGAAGCAAGTCTGAAGATAATCCAGCGGATCTCGTCCTTATCTTGCTCAAGATTGGTAAAACAAAATATGCAGAACTATTCCTTTATTATCTTGAAATTAAAATTTAAAAATAATATAACCAAATAGCACACAAGTTCACCTATGTGAACTTAATCATGTTGTAATAAACAGAACACCAAGAAATTCATGTAAAACAATATGCATTTCAAAGTATATGTGCTTCAGAACAACCACACTAAAAACAAACAAACAAAAAACAACAACAAAATACTTCTGACACTTAGGTGCTGTGCAAATTACCAGAAATGTCACAGTTACAAATACAGAGTGACACAAGAATTAGCAATTCAAATTCTCTGACAAGCAGGCTGCTGGTACATCCTTTCCTGGACAGTAAACAACTCTTTAAAATCTCCCACAGAAAACAAATTAAAATTTCCTCCCAAGACACCCATACTGAAATCTGTAAAATATAACATCTGTCAAATTTTGTAGCTGGATTTCTTAAAATGAAACAAAAAATAATTTCTTATGTATGTAAAAGGAGGTAAGTTCAAGGCTAAGAAAATTACTTTAAAACATGTAAGAAAATTACTTCTAAAGTATATTTTCCTATATAAACATTAAGAAAGACTTCCAAGTCTTTATCCAAGCTGGATAAAAGACAACTTTATTGTAAAGGAACTGTTTTCCCATTTTGATACTAGGCATTTCTTATTTTCAACCAACAAATGTAAACTGAGTTTTCCCAGTCATTTTGCTAGTTTTTAAGAAGCCTACAAATTTCCAAAACTTATCGAGGACTTTAAGACCACTAATGCAGACAGATCAATCTTCATTTAATCAGAAAGGAATTGAGACTCACCGAGTTAGTACTTTACTATCAGTCCAAAGCCACTTAAAAGACCAAACTGGGGCAGGCATTGGATCTAAAGGTTAGAACATCAACTTCACACATCAGCATGTGTGAGTTCAATTCCTGGCTCCAGTCCCTGACTGAAGTTCTCAGCTGATGCAGAACCTGAGAGAGTGGATGTCACTCAAATACTTGGGCTCCTGTCACCCACATAGGAGACCTGGATTGAGACCCTAACTTCCATCTTCAGCACTCCTTACTCCTACTGACCATTGTGAGCACTTAGGGAATAAACCAATGGATGAAAACTCTGTCAGTCTGCTTATCTATCTATCTATCTATCTATCTATCTATCTACCTACCTACCTACCCTGCGTGTGTGTGTGTGTGTGTGTGTGTGTGTGTGTGTGTGTGTATAACAGAAAAAGAATCAAGTGCATGGCAGAGTAGCTGTAATCTCTTTCATTGTTTAGCACTTGAATTTCAATTTGTGAATTAGAAATTACCAATGCTCCATCAACATTAAATAAGAAAAGCTGCTGCCTTTCTTAAAAACCTGGTTTATCTTCTCCCATGAGACCCGTTAGCTGTAAGAGCCAAAGGCATCCTTTCTGGCACTCCCCGTGAATTAGCTTCCAGGTCCACTCTCCTTTTCCTTCCTTGTATGTTAGTCCCAAACCTCATCTGCTAAAATGCTCAGGATTTCTCATCTAAAATTAGAAGAAGCTAGAATTACTTTAAATCAAGTATCTCTAAGGTTTACATAGAATTTTCTCTACTAGGTCTCTTGGGATTTTTGGTAACATTTTCTTACTCTCTTCTTTTTTTCTCTGTCTCTTTTTAGAGCAATACCAGGAAGAATTAGTTCTAAGTCTGGCAGAAATTTGAAAAAAGGAGGGTATGTGAGGAAGTGTGAGGGCTGCTATGCAGTCCATAGAAACACAGTTTTGGATGGTTCTTCTCCATACAACATGGACATGATTCTAGTTTATAGTTAACTGAGCCACTCTCATTTCTTGGTAAAAACATAATTGTTTACATTTTATGAGGAAATTAGTCTTCCAACTAAGCTCATATTGATAGAAACATTTGCCAAACAGAACATCCCATTCCTATACCAAATAAATTTTACGTAACTTCTGCTATACAACTGCTGCCTAAATAGACTTTCCCAGGACTTTGATATTTAATCACAGTGCTTTAAGCATAAAGAAATCATTTTCACACCAATTTAAGTAATATCAACATTCTTTGCACTGGTACAATTCCTAAACAACCTGTCAAAATTAAAAGAACTTTTTAATTTGGAATGCTCTGTAGTCACATCAGATTAATTAGACACATATCTTGTGCCACATAAAGGATAATTAAAACTATCTAGTTTTTAGGTTCTCAAACTTATTTCTGTATAGTATCGCATCATGTGAAAATAAAACATGCTTTTCAGAAAAGTATTTTAATATATTTAAAGTCCATCAAAATTATGTCTAATGATTCCAGTTAGATGACTATTAAGAAAAATAATTCTAATTTTAAGATGGATTAGTATTTATTGAAAAGATTCACATGATATTTTGTTCAAATGGTAAGGTCTTTCAGAAGCTACTAGAGAGTAAGAAATTATAAGGTTAATTCTTCCTAAAATGTGGGGTCTTTTTAACAAACAATAAACAAAACACTAGATGCAATTTTTTGAATTACAGAGCATATATGTATATTTGCCAATCTCAGAATGAAATAAAATGCATCTTTAATACACAAAATAAATCCCTTTCATCCTTCCTCTTTTTTTAAAATATTGTTTCATGTATTTCTACTTCTAAAATTACAACTACAACTTCTGTACAATCTGAAATAAGCATAGTATAATCTCAACCTAACTTTATCTCAAAAACAAACAATCTTCAAAGCATTTCTTTACTGGAAAAGAGTATTATCTAGAAACCCAAGAATATACACCTGAGCACATTAACTCTACCAAACAAATATGTGCTAGGCATCAGGAGTAACAAAGTATGTAACAGAATTCTTGACATTGCAAGATTTCATAATTAAAATGATGCTGAATGAAGACACACTCTAAGTCAGGTTCTGAAGTTTTATATTCAGTTGGTGATTTCACTTAACCCTACAGTCAGATCCACTTGCACATACAACAGGCACACAAATCTGATCTCCACCTTTACTAAGAATGTTGGCTTTCTTCTAAATCCTGGAAAGAGTAGCACAGCAATTCTAAAGTCACTATCCTGGGATTCACTTTACAGTCTAAGCACAAAAGATTCTTTCCATTCTTCCAATCTTATTTTTATTATCTCTCTATCCCTTCAGGAATTAAAAAGGCAAATGAGACAGAATCCTATCCACCTGCAGTTTTTATACCACAGAGGAGAATTTTATGTGTTCGGTAGAATCTGTTGTTGTAATATCAAGAGGATTATGCAATTTTAAACTACTTATGGTTGAAGATTCTTAATCTGAAATATTCCAAAATCTTGAATCTTTTAAACATTGACATGATACCACAAGTGGAAAATTCTATATGATCTCATGTGACAGGTCAAAATGCAGATGTAACCAAAAAGTTGCATAAAATTACCTTCAAGCTATGTGCATAAGATACATCATCAAACACAAGCAAATTTTGTGCTTAGATCTGATATTTCCAGGATATTTCTTTGTGTTTATGTAAACATTCCAAAATTTCAAAAAGATTCCCAAACAGAAAATGCTTCAGATCCCAAACATTTCAAACCAAGGATAATCAATATATAGTACTTTTATCCCCATAACTTTTCATCTTCAATATATTTTCATTGCTGATATAAATTTAACTGAATTTTTATTGTGATTTGCCAAAATGAAAAAAAATTGTGTGATTTTTCCATGGTCCTATATGTGGCGCCTATTATCACCTTTTAATCTACAATTTGGGTGAAATATCAAGAACAGTATTATCCTAATTGCCAGCCTGCACACAGGGCTCAAGAGAATGAATGTCTACCTCTTAGAAATTTCACTGCCCTGATGTGCTTTCCCAGCATATCTTCTCAATTTTGGTAGTGTCCAGAGGGCAGGATGCTGTATTCCAAGGAGGGATGTCTTAGCTCTCAACTGACTCTCTAATACATCATTTGGCAGGGTTCTTTAAATGCCATGCTTGAGGATATTTGCTAATGAAATGCACCCTATGCAAAATATTAGAATTAGGAAACCCAAGTCCTGATTTTATTAATTAGCCATGCCTAAAAATTGTGCTGAAGTATATACAAACTATGAAATTCTAAACTCAGCTTAGGTTAGGAAGAAATTGCCCTTTATAACAAGAAGAGAGGGAAAAAGAAATAACACACAAAATAACTTTTAAAAATATAAAGCTCAATTTTCTTAGTTAGAACATATATTTCACTGGGAAATTTGAAAATATGTTATTGTTACTGATTTTTTGAAGCTAATAAAGTAGGACATGTATCCTGCAGAGTGATTTTAGATAAACTGCACTGTTCTATTAATTAAGTATCTGCACACCAATTCTGTACCAGTATCAAATCAGTTCACAAAGGTTCACCGAAAGAATTGACCTGGGAATACTATAAGTGAAGGAAATAAGCTGTTTTCATCTACTTTAAACAACTCAGTGTAGTAAGTTGACTATCAAGTTACTACAGGGTTTCACTAGAATCTGAGTAGGCTGGGAGCTCATTTGGTAAAAACATGAAATTTCTTTTCATTGTTGCCATAAAATTTTTATTGAACATATAATAATAAAAGTTCCGCTCTGCATTCTTTTTAAAAAAGATTTATTTACTTTTACTGCAAAGTCAGATATACAGATGGGAGGAGAGATAAACAGGAAGATCTTCCATCTGATGACTGACTCCCCTAGTGACTGCAACTGCCAGAGCTGAGCTGATCCGAAACCAGGATCCAAGAGACTCTTCTGGATCTCCCACACAGGAGCAGGGTCCCTTAGCATTGGGCCATCCTAGACTGCCTTCCCAGGCCACAAGCAGGGAGCTAGATGGGAAGTGGGTCTACCTGGATTGGAACCGGTGCCCACATGGAATCCTGGCACATCCAAGGTGAGGACTCCAGCTACCAGGAGTCCTCACCTTGCCTCTGGTGAGGTGTCTTGCTTTCCACCAGGGCTTCCACTCTGCATGATAATGAAAATGACATCCTTGGCTTACCAAAATACAATTAAAAATTTGAGTAAAGAGATATCAATCTAATCTCTTCAGGTGAAAGTCATTTTTCACCAGTACTATTCTAGGTTCCCAAGTGTTCCCCAGCTATAAGAAGAAAAATCTGCTTACAGTAACATTTTTGTCCTAATACTTGCTTATTTTGTTGACTTTTTTATCACCTGTTCAACTTGTCACTCTAAAGTAAGAAACAATTTACTCAGAACCATTTCAAACCTAATATATCTGTACCTTTCCGAACTCAAAACCTCTTTACCTCCTTGATTCTCTTAATTCTCCCAATTTTCTATCATTGCTCATAAGGAATGAAGGAATATACAATGAGATTATATTACCTACCAATGTGTATGTGCAGTTTCCAATAAGCATGTATTTTTTAAATATACTTCACAGATTCATAAAATCTCAGAAACAGAAGAAATGTTAAAGTTATTTCATCTAACCATTTAGCTTCTTTCCACCAACTAAGTGACTTCAAAAATATGGTCATAGTATTAGCTCTCTGCTTCTCAATCATAACCCATTCAATGCTTAACTAAATCTAACCACTGAGACAAAAGGTAATGCCCAATTTTTTGACCAAATGATCCTAGATCTATTCCTTGAAGTTCACTCTTCAAAAAAAAAAAAAAACAATGAACTCATCAGCCTTCAAATATTTGAAGACTCCATATACATATATTATTATATATACATAATCTTTTCTTCGTTGTGCTGAATATTTCAGTTTCTTCCCTTTTTCTTATAAATAATTTCAAATGTCTTTGCTCACTTCTTTAAGGAATCAACAGAATTTGCAATATGACAATATACCTGAAAAACTCTATCTAAAAAAGTTGTGAGTCAAATACTTGAAGGAGAACTGAGTTCAAGCACACAAAAACCAACACCAATAACAACATTAATATGGTAGAAGTAGAATTAGCTTTTTAAAAATCAGAACCTAATGTCTACGATCAGGTAGACAAGAGGAGCATAGGGGAGAAACAACAGGTTGATCTTGAATATAAGATCTTGTGTCAACTATTTGTCCTGTAGGCAAGTGAAAGATTGGCTCAAAGGCTATATGCAAAAGCAGTATCCCAGGTGCCTCACTACAAGGTCCAGAAGGTCCCTTTCACAACTAATGACCCAGTATCTCAAACGTGACAAAAAATTATCTGGAATAAAATGTAATACAAAAGAAGATAGTACATAAATAATTAAATCATTTATATAAGTCATAAATAATTATTGATACAAGTAACAGCATGATTGTATATGAAGTTTAGTTTTTTAAAGTTTTCTGTTAACACAAAAAGCTAGACATAGGTTTTTTTTCTTCACATTGCTGTTGATGATAACCATCCCAAAAAGCATGAGAAGGTATGCCCTTTTTTGCCTCAAATCTAAAGAAAAAGCTTCAATAGAACCACTCAGAAAAACCTAATAACTGCTATTTTAGAGTAAGAGAGAGACTGAATTATCTGACTCACACTTGAGAAATTTAAGGCCAGAAGCTAGCCAGTCACTTTGACAGCAGTGCAAAGGTGAGATAGCAATTTGGTGATTATCCTGCCCTCTTAGAATGCATCAGAACAAAGTATTCTAAAGGGTTTTCTGGGGGGCATGTGCAAGAGGGCACTGCAGCAGAGTCATTTTAGGTCTCACCTAAGAGAGTGGGCTGGTAATACGAAGGGCCCTCAGAGGAAAGGAGCCAGACACAAATGGCGAAATGCTCAGGGCAAGAGAAGCTGCTTTTCCAACAGCAGATAAAGCACAGGCAAAGAGAGCCCTTTCTTTGCCAGCACAATTCTAAATGAGATGTTTCCGGAGTATGGGGGATCTCCAAAGAACCCACAGACAAACCCCAAAGCAGGATCATGCTGTAACACCCAGCAAACTCAGGGAAAACAAAAGCTGTCTTTGCAGTATCACCAAAGGGGCAGGGGGGCTGGGGGGGAATGTGTCCTCTTTGACTACATTGCTTCCAAGCTCTGATCTCAGAAGTCATGAGCACAGTTAGCAGCATGAAGAGAGGGGCAAACACACATGTGGAAAGCAAGACACTGTCACTACAGCCCCTTTCTGACCCTGTGCAGTCAGCTCACAGAAACTCAATTTGGTGATGGAACTTTTCTAAATCAAGCTTGAAAATTTCACAGTTGCAATGGCAATGTAACTTCTGGACCAACACCATTTTTATTACATATTGATAAACGGGAAAGTGGGACATCAGCTTGACCTTTTGGACAGTTGTAAGACAAGGAGATGCTCAGTGGAAATACCCACAGAAGGAGTCTTAACAGAGTTAAGGAGCACAAAAGCAAAATTGCTTTCTGATTCTAGCCCATGATTTGTGCCTGTTCAAGCAAGTGTTACCAGTTGTTACATTTCGTGGATGAACAGAGCCAGCAATAACAGAGGCTGTGCTAAAGACTCCTGACTGCTGAGACAGTGGATTTTCTGCGTCCACATTACTGGGTCAGAGGGAGCCCAGATTATCCCTTATTTCTGGTGTGTCTGTAAGAGTGTTTCTGGTGAGCTTCACATTTTAATGAACTAAGGAGCTTCCCTATAACCCACTGTGAGTGGATGTTACCCAGGCAGATGAAGGCCTAAAGAGAACAGAATGTGAAAGATGAATTGGCTCCTTTACTCCTGCCTTCCAACTGGGATGGGACATCTCAATTCCTCTCCTGCCCTCAGGCTGGGATTTATACCGCTGGCTCATGTGGTTCTCAAGCCTTAAAACTTTGCCTGAATTACAACACCAGCCCTTGTGGGTCTTCCACTTGAAGATGGACACCTATAAAACTCCTCAGCCAGGATATGAGGCAACTCCTCATAGCAAGTCTCTATACATGTTAATGTACACACACACACACATTCCTAATCACACATACACATAAAATATCACCCATTGGTTCTCTTTCTCTGGAGAATCTGATTAACGCAATATCTCAAAAATGTAGGAAACATTAATAACACATAGCTATATCCTGATTATACCTTTCACAAAATCAAGGCTAAGTCCTGGGCTTCCTCCTTAAATAATTGTCCTATTAAATTAGTTTAAACCAGCTTTTGCCTAGTAAGCACAATTTTTCAGTGATTATTTAATAAAGTAATGAACAAATCAATATATTTAAATATCAATATCTAATGTCACCATTTGGCTGAGATGTATCTAATTCTTGTAAATTACATAATTAAATTTAATTTCTTTGATTTGTATAGCAAAACCTAAAGAATTAAATTAAATGAAGTCATACTGTTCTTCATTAAGTGTCAAGGTCTTTAGAGCCCTCACTTTTATTGATTTTTTTTTGTTTAGAAATCCATTTTCCTTTTACCAACCATAAGCAAAGAAACAAGAATAATCAGCAATGTTAGTTTATTCATTTAATACTTTTAAATACCTACTGTATACCCGTGTGTCAGAACTCAGTTCTATCTGTCCAACACACACTGACTTAATTCCAAAAGGAATTGTTGACTCAAATTTGGATTGAAAAGCCTGGATTAAAGAACATTTTAGTCCTCATTTCTTTGCTTCTGTTGGATTAAGTCCACTCTATCCTGGCCTCTTCACTCGCAGTAAGAATGTGGCTATAGACATTTTTGTGATAATGTACTTTCCAGCTTAAAGTTTAGGGAGAAAGAAGAACCTGCTTCCTTAGGCCATTATTTAGTGTCTACTGATATAGGATTAACATACCGATTTCCATGCCTGCATGAAAATCTAACCTTTGGCCAACTGTCTGTCTCTGTCCCTCTAAGCTTCTGCTAACAGTACATGACTAGACAAAAATGACCCTTGACTAGTACACTGCACCTTTACGTGAAGGAATTATAAATTAAATAGCTGGTGGGCTTCCCTGAGTTCAGGTCTCCTATAGTGGATGTTGGTTACAGACAACATTGAGGCTAAATTTGTACATTTTATATTAAAGATATTGGTTCCCGTCAGGCATGACTTTCTCACCTGTGCAATGTAGATCTTATTTTCCTGTACGTAAGATATACTGCTGTACTGAACTAGCACAAAGGACTCCTGCAAAGAAGGAATGTCTAATGTTTTCCCACTATCTTTAGAGCATGCTAGTAGCAAGGGTGACATATGGAAGTGGGTTTAAATGTCTTGTTGGGGTTTGAAGACTGCCCAGTAGGTGGTGTAATGTCTCTCAACCTATAACTGTAACTGGAGGAAAAGAAATGACCAATGAAAATAACCTTAGGTTATTTTCAAAAAGGAGATTTTGAGCTGCTTCAGAGAAGGAATATAAATGAGACAGAGTTCAGTACCCTGAAACCCAACCAGAGTTCCCAGCCATATGGAAGAACTATAAAGATAATAGAAAAAAAAATTAGGTGTTTGTTATGCATTCAACCCTCTACACTACACATCAAAGCAGGTGGGATTCAAATACTTAACAAAAATTTAAAAATAAATACCAATAATTCATTAAAAAATATCAAGGTTACATATACTAAAATTTCAAACGCAAAAGGAAAGCAAGTCATTGGTGTCACTGCTTCAGGAATTTCCATCTACAACTAAACTTGGGCATTCTTATTTGGAATCTCTTCAAAGAAGTGAATAACTGCCAAAATCTTCTGACGTCTTTGTTATAATTTTTATTTCTTTCTTTTCAAATGTTTTAAAGTGAAAAAAAGTTGAAATTGATTTTCATCTAAGAAGCAGCAGAGTATAGTTTCTGAATTAAGAATAGATAGCTACTGCTTCTCTCTAGCCATTGATTTTGTAAAGTTATATCAAATCTGTATGTCCCAGTTTGCTCACTGGGATGATACCTACCTACATGAGTATTTTGAGAAATAAATTTTTTAAAAAATACATGTAAATAAGTCAGGGCCTGGCACAAAAGCTGCAGTACATGTTATAAAGTACAATCAATATCATCATCACAGAAATTTAAAAATCTGACATATGTAATCCATATCCCAAAATCATGTTTTCCTATCTATATTCATTCTCACAATGTGATTATGTTCTGTGACTTTGGGGAAAACAGGCATCAAGAAACATAGAAAGCTTTATCTAATTAATTTGAAAATGTAGTTAGCATAGCACAAGATATATAGAAATATGATTCTGGAGAAAGTCAGTTAATTGCAGGAATATTCCTATGCTTTGAATTTCAGGGGTTTGTTATGTCTCAGGCAAATGTCAAGGTTGTGGCAAAACTGCCTCTGTAAGTATGGCACAGGTGCAATAATGAACCTGTGTTTCCCTGGGTAGTTTCACTGCATTTCTGCAAACAACACTGCAGTGTTCATTACGCATTAGGCACTGTACTTGAAAAGCTCACAGCCTACTCAGTGAGAAAGGCCCATAATGCAATGCAATGTGCTAAGTGCCTGGGACTGAGAGGGAGGAAGCAGGGGGAAAGCAGGCCTTCAGTGTCCTTGTATAGCAGGAGAGGGGGTTAAAATCTGAAACATCTTTCAGTCTGATTACATTCACTTCATTTCACTTCAGTAGTTTCTCTGTTTCTGACTGTAAGAACACATAATGGTAAAACACCAGTCCTTCCCACTTCTCGAAAAGGCCTGTGTAAGTTCATGTACATTAAATCTTTGAGTGTCTCTGAAATAAATTACTGCTAAAAAATTTTTTTTTAATTCAAGGGATATTTCACTGAGACAACCACAGCATCTTGAAATCTGCTTCTATCTTTATCAAAAGAAACTATTTGAGCACAAACATAGCATTGCCATTATTTCAAAGGCATAAAGAAAGCATCACCCAAATCTATAATAGCCCGCAAAATGAGAATCTATACTCTATTTTGATGTATGGGAGATGGAGAGCTGGGAAAAGAAGGAGAGAGAGATTTCCTGATTTTTGCTGTCCTAATGCCAGAGTACAGACAAAAGAACTGCCTCCATAAAATTTTGTGAGGTCTCTACACTTCAAAAAATAGAGGAGTGGGGTGAGGTGGGTGGGGAGAGGCCACGACAAGTTACAAGAAGAATACAAAAGAGTTTTAGAGCTAGAAGTAAATTTTAAAGCATATATGGAGCACCTGCTTTAAGAACACCTGAAGACATTAAGATCTTGTCTAAATTAATAGAAAGGCCCGAAATAGCAACCAGATCCTGAACACTTTCCACCATTGAAGGGGCAGTTTAAAGCTTTCATTACATTGATAGTGCAGTTTCCACAATTCAGATTCATAGCAAATGAAGGTTTTTGTTTCTAAGACTAGGATCTGCCATTTTTAACAGTGATTACCTTAAACCTTAAATTTGAAGAAAATTTATCAATAAAGCCTTCCTAAACACATAAATCTTGTAATTTCATTCTGGCATTAATACTAATGGCTTTTTTACATCATTCTGACTGATAACTTCATCTCTTTTTTTGTCTTCCTGTCAAACAATGACTAGTTTATTAAAATTTTTTCTTAGATATCATCGTGATTTTATATATTGTGTGCCTAAAAATAGTGACATCATAGTTGATTTTGAGTAACAGTTGTCCTTTTAATGTGGGGCCAGTATTATGGCATAGCAAATTAAGCCTACACTTGCCATACTGGTCCTATTTGGCATCCATATGCTCCACTTCTGGTCCAGTTCCCTGCTAATGTGCCTGGGACAACAGCAGAAGATGGCCCAAGAGCTCAGACCCTGCACCCAAAATGTGTCATCCGGAAGAAGCTGTGGCTCTTAGCTTCAGAATGGCCCAGCCTATGCTGTTGCGATTACTTAGGGGTTGAATTAGTGGATGGAAAATCTCCCTCTCCCTCTTTCTCTTCCACTCTAACCCTGCCTTTCAAATAAATAAAAAGTTTTGAAAAAAGTTAAAGAAGTGAGAATGCCAAAATTCCTGCACATTGTATGATTTCTGTCTTCCTTGTTAAAGTTCATTGTGCTTTAGGCTCTCCCCAGTTGATACTAAGGTTGACTCTTTCTCTACGAAATGAAAATGCTTATGATTCTTAAGTACATGATGTTCCATTCCACTAAAAACTATGCTTGTGAATTTAACTGCAGAAGAGACACAACTTGAAATGCATTATAAACTGAAAACATCATCAAAATATTCACTGTTATAACTACTTCACTTACTAAAATGGCACCTAAATGACCTGCTAAATGACCTGGAAAAAAGAGCAGAAGATGGCCTGCCACCCAAGAAGCTCTCGGCGTCTTCCCTGCGTGTTTCCTGTGTGACAAAGGGCAGGCATGTTACCTGCTGGTTATGAAGGTCAGAGAGCTTAAGCTGAGGGTTTTTCTCCTAGAGCATACTCTAGTGCAGTTCATTTTTCATTTGGTTCCTTCAATAAGGGAACTAAGAAAAATGCTAACAAGCTGGTCACTAGTATTAATGTAATAAGAGCCCTTTTTATCTAACTGCAAAATTCTTTATCTTCCACTATCAGCCATGAAACTGCACCAGGTGAGTTTGTCAGCTTGGAAACAAGGTAAAATCTCAGTCCCTTCACACTCTTCAGGGTGTGGCAACACAGATGAACTGCTTTTCAACATAGATTTCAGGGAGAGGAAGAAAGAGGGAAATCTAACAAAATGTGAGAGAAGACTTTTGGATAGGCAATAACATGTTGATTGAATGTAACAGCCCTGGATAATAAATGTATTGTTTAGTAAAAAGAGGAAAATAGAAAGTCATTTGAAGTCATACTTTTAAGAATGAGGTTCATACTCAGCTACTTGAACAGTGCTCTGGTACTTTGAGTAGGATGCCCTCCTCACCAATCATTAGCTCTAGTCTGTCAAAGTCTAACTACTTTAAAACCAATCCCAGTCCCTAAAGGAACCTGACTCTTTTACCAAAGCATGCTTATATCATCCGTAACAAAGTAACATATTGCTTCATTCTTAATACATGCAAAAGACACAAAGGGAATTGCACAACAACAATCTGCTCTTCGTTTGAACATAATCTTGGCTTCTAGTAATCTGTCCCATGACTATACTATTCTGCCAGCCACTAATTGGTGGCCCAGACCAAATTCCAAATGCATTCATTTGTGTAAGACAACGTTTAATTAAAACACCCGTCAAAAGAACTTGAGGCAGTATTGATTTCAACCGTGCCCGGCTCATGCTCCCAGGCACAGTCAGCTAATCAAATCTCATAAATCACTGTAAGTCTACCTTAGAAAGCCAGGTGGATGCCTTCTTACATCTTTATTGATCTTTCTTCTTGTCCAAAGGTGTTAATCCACGTACAGCAGGATGCACTAGAAACTGCACAGACTTAGCCACGGCCTAAAAGAAAAAAAGTCAAAGGTGACACTGTTATCCAAAATAACCCACACTAGTGAGTCCAAGTTGGTCTGATCACCTTCCAGGACCGGTGTGAGATCGATGGTCTAATTAATCAGTTTCAGAAACAAATTTCTTATGGTTTTTTCCTAACTGGAGAAAAAAAATGGGAAAATTGCCTATAGAATAGATAGAAATAACGCCAGTTTTTCTTCCACAAAGCTGCATAGAGTAGCCACGGGTAGTTTCTTTTAAGAGAGGCCTTGTTTCTTCCCTGAGGATTACATAATCTATAGCTATTTCCTCAGATATTTGTAGGTCTTATTACTACCCCTAAGGAGCAGATCACTAGATCTGAGCACAGAAGCACCAAAGTAGGTCAGTTTTGTTTGTCTAAGAACATGATAGATTGTAGCCAAACAGTTTGTATTCCTTATGTAAGACGTCTTTCATTCACCCTGATGTTTCTGAGATTCATCTAGGTGGTCACATCTAACAATAAGGTGTTATTTTTTTTTAAATCTAAGTATTACTCGATCATATGACACTAAACCTATATGACAGGATCGAATCATGTAGCCTCACCTGTGACCCCTCCAGATATCCACTAGCAGGAAGCTGGATTGGAAGTCAAGTAGCCAGGACTAAACCCCTTCCCAAAATGGTATGCAGGTGCCCTAAATGAGGACTTAACCACTGTACCAAACACCAACTATTATTTGAAATATTAAATATAGAACTATAATTAAGATACATTATTTGGGGATAAGGAATCTGAGCCCATTATCAATACTTCATGAAACTTCCTTAACTTTTCAAAATATCATTTTCTTGTGCTTATAAAATAAGAAAAGGAGCTTATCTTATAGTATAATTGGCAAGACTATGGGTACATACAATTGTAAACATTTCCAAAAAAAGTTCACTTCATCTTTTAGCAGTTTAGCAATTTATAGAGATCTTTTCATTCAGACCTTAAAACAAGTTCCACAGCTTTGAGGAAGGTACAATCATTACCTCAACTTAACCAGGGGTTAAAACATCTATAACTTGCCTCACAATAAGCAGCCAAATTTGGAAGCCTGTGAATACACCATCTCCACAAAATATAAAACAAAGCTATTTTTGTTCATTGTTCATTGTTTTGTTCATTGGTCATTTTTCTTTTTAACAAATTTTAAAAAATAAAAGACTAGTGTATTCAAAAACTAGATGACTCTGGGAAAAAAATCTGATTTTTGTTCAAAATTAATTTTATTATTCTGTTAATAAAAGGTTAGAAACTGTTTTGTACATCATAACGCCAACAGTACATATTTTGAGATAACTAAATTATAATTAATTCTTGCAGTAGACAAATTGTTAACAGTGCCATTTACCTAAATGAAACCAAGAAAATACATTAATATGACCACCCACAAAGCAAATATTGCCTTTTACCTGAGAGCTTGTCATATTCTGACTGGTGGGCAATGACAGCAGTTTGGAGCTCTGTGTAATCAATCCCATGGACATGAATATGAAATTGTTAAAGGCAAAAAAGATCTGAGCTACTTCTTCCTTAAGTGAGTTGTTTAGCCTTCCTTTGAAAACGTGTGCAAGTAAACCAATATCCTCTATCCCATGACTATCAATCACTATAAGACAATAAAGTAATTTTTAAACCAAAAGGTTCTGTCTGCCTTACACAACTAGTCTAGGGAATTTCTCATTTTATCACATAAAATCACCAAACAGCACATAAGCAAGAGTTAAATGAGGGATAAAATGCACAATTCACCACAATGCAAAGTCATCTAATCTATTAAGAAAGAATTGCCAGTTCTTGCTTGTTCTGTAATACATCAATAGGATCTGCAAACTATTTAAGCTCAGTCATGCACAAGAGATTACAGAAAGAGACATATACAAAATGGACTTTCATATTAAAAGGCCATTGGGAAGTTATATCCCAGCTATCTTCCTGCTTTTTGAAAAGAAAACTAGTAACACAAAACATGAATCAACAGCTTGATACAAATGAAAGAACTTGGAATAAACATTTGAATAAATGAATCCAACAAGCTGAAAATGGAGTAACTTATTTAAGGCTCCAAGGTCTTTAGATATGAGACTATGATCATGCTGCAGCCAACAATATGAAAATATACAGAGACTGTATATTATAGAAATGAAGATGTCACTCCAAGGATAACCTCATTTAAATTTATTGATGATAGACTTTAACATACAAGGATAAGGTACTTGAGTACTTTAATCGATTTAGGACCTTATTTAAATTTTAAAAATGTATGACTAAACACTGAATCGTTAGGAGAAAACTAAGACAATAAGAAAAGATTTGTAGCTGCTAAAGATCCTTGCCTCCCCCTTTGAAGGGGAAAAAAGTACCGCTTGAAAGCTGTACTACATAATACAATGTAAGCAACAATAATAATAATAAAAAAAAAAACGTTATGAAGTAATAGAGTAGTTGTTTTGTCTTCCCATTCATTCACTAACTCATCCATCTGCATGTGCATCTTAGCCTTCCTGGGATTAATCAGTCCCTGGTGGTAGTCCCCATGATGCACTGCCTTCAAAGGTTCCTGGTTTCAGCTCAGCTCTGGCCTTTGTGACCACTTGGGTCACAAAAGACCCAAAAAGACACAAAAGACCCTTGGGTCAGACAAAAGATCTTTCTCGCCTTCTCTCTCTGTAGACCTGCCTTTCCAATAAAAATAAATAAATCTATTTTTTTAAAAGTTACTTTTAATATAACAGTAGAGATATTGAGATAAACTATTAATAAACAGATGAATGCACACAAACAAAAACAGAACAAAACCTACTGAGGGTGTACTTACTGGTTAAGAGGCAGAGCACTGGAGTAGCCTCCCTGTAATTTAAGAAGGTAGCTAGTAGGAAGGAGCTGAAGTCACTAGGACCGTCCTTTAGCCACACCTACACTGAAGCCTTGCCTAAACTATCCAACCTCCATCTTCTTCCACACTACAGAAAATCACAGCTTTCATGATTTCATTCCTTAGAACTGGCACCTACTAGAATAAAGAACAAGTCTACTGACAACGCCCATGTGATGCCTTTCTGCCCATTATAAGATCATTATATTAAGATTATCATGGCTGACACTTCTATTCTGAACATATTCCATCATCCCATTCTAATCATGCACCTGACACCATAACAACTCCAAGTTTTCACAAAAACAGTCATAAAGAAGTTAGAAATACAGCCCTTTTTCTATAGCCACCAAAAAAGATTGGGAGATGTGAGATGGGAAAAGATGAGGTAGGTAAAAGAGTATATGGCAAGTAGAAGTTGAGATTGCCAACTCTGTCCTCCGCCCTGTGTGCAATACCTAACACCCCTCCTTTCTGTGCCATGGAAACTGAAGCTTCCATGGTTTCATCACTTAAAACCAGCTCTGACTAGAAATAACCAAAAAGACTTCAGGTACATCTGCCCTAATGGCCTTTACCTCAGCATACAGTTGTTGTAATAAAATTACCATGATTGACACTCCCACTCTGAACACACAGCTGAATCCATCACCATTCCGGGTTTTTCAATAAAGCAGAAGAAAATAGGTGGTACTTAAGCCCTGCCACTTATGAGTATCCAAATAAATTCTATCTCACACACTTTCCCCTGTGCCTCCAGATCATATTAAATGATGACCCTGAACCTTCGTGAGCGCAGCTCTCTTACGAGTGCACCATACTCCCTCTGGAGTGTGTGCTTTGCTACCATCTTGCTTCTCTGCTGACCTTTAGTTGCATTTCATCCTTGAATTCTTCCTTGCACTAAAGACAAAAGTTGTACTGAGACAACCCAAAACACCTGCTTAAATATTTTTATTATACCATCCATTGTCTATTACTTCACCTCTCATGCCCAGACTCCTCAACTATATACTAGGGATAGTAACAGCTATCCAATTCTTAGAGTAGTTATAAGTGCTAAATTGACTGACATGTTAGTATGTATTAAGGCATATAATAATTTGTATGATAGTCTAAAAGAGTAAGAAATTATAATTAAATTGTAATTTTTATAGAGAATAATATGCAGTTAACAATACAATGTAAACCCACCAGCTTATACCATCTATCTTACTCAAAACAAAACATTCATATTCCGTTGTAAGTCCTTTCTATTACTTTTCTCCAGTGCCTCGGGAGCTCATTTTCCTGTATTTTCTGTTTTATATTTTTATAGTTAAAATGTTTTGAGTTGAAAACCATAGTTCATGTAGTGCCATGAGGATAAGAGGATTCATTAAATAGAAGGCAGAGGGATGACATATTATTCCACATTCCTATTATTACTAAAAGCCGTCATGATTTTTCACGGTTTTGTGCATTGAAGAGCGCGACAAACTATAGTTTCATAAATGTATAGGAAGTTCTGTACAGATCCCAGTAGATAACATCTCAACAGAGTCTAATCACAACCAAAGAAATATCAAGCCACTTAAGTTTAATTCTCATTGTTCTCTTTTCAAAGCCAAGGGTCATTGTCGCCCTCCAAATGATTTTGCAAGCAAGATTTCCCTTTTCAAACATAAACCATTGGAAGTTGTAAAGAAGTGGGAAAACATTGAAGCACTCTAGTTACCCATGTTAAACAAACTGTACTAATGTTAACTTATACATTCACATAAGCTATGCATTTTGAACACATTAATATTGAAGAAAGTTGTTCCTCCAATCTCATTACTCTGTACACAACAACAACAAATGGAAGGAAACAATGCTATCAACATGACTCTATAGGGGCCTCACTGTATAATGGACATACTGAAATGTGGAAAACAGAAAAAGGTATAATTTTCTAAGGTACTGTAATTAACAAATTGGGCATGAAAAAATGAAATAAAGGGCATACAAACAGGAAAAAAGGAAGTCAAATGTCACCATTTTCAAATGACATGGTCTTGCACGAACACACACACACATAAAAACCCTAAAGAGTACATCAAAAAGTAGTTAGAACTAAAGTTACAAGATATAAAGTCGATCCACAAAAATTAGTAATGTTGCTATATATCTACCAATAGTAAAGCATCTAAAAAGAACTCAGTAAATTAAAGCTCTGATAGTTACCAAAAAAATCTGAAAATAAACTTAGCCAAGAAGTATAAGACCTCTACAATAAAAACCACAAATCGCTGATGAAAGAAACTGACGTAGACACAAAGAAATGAAAACACCCTGAGTTTATGGATTGGGTGGATCAATATAATTAAAATGTGCACACTACACAAAGCAACTTGCAGATTAAATGTAATCACTATCCAAATCTCAGACAGTTTGAACTAGTAAAAATAACCACTAACGTCTGGAACCATAAAAGGCCCTGAGCAATAAAGGCAATCTTGAATCTTGAACAAACAGAAGAAACAAGGAGACATTACACTACCTGACCACCTGATATCAAAAATTTTACAAAACTAAAGGAACAAAAACAAAATGGTATGGGAAAAGAAAAAAAGATCAACAGACCAATATCTACATGCAGAAGAATGACACTAGTCCTCTCTCTCACCTTAGTATAAAAATCAATTATCAGTCAATTAAATATCTAAATGGGAGAACTGAAGCTAAGAGACTATTAGAAAAAAAAAAGATGGAAAACAACTCATAATACTGGAATGGAATGATTTCCTGGATCAGACAACAAGAGCAAAGTGAATAAAAGCAGAAATAAATAGGATTTCATCAATAAAAAGATTTTTTACACAAAACAAGATAATGAAAAGAGTGAACAGACATTCCATAGAGAGAATGTATTTAAAAATTATATATAACAAGAGGGTAATATCATAAACATATCAGAAACTCAAATAATTCAATAGCCAAAAACACAAATAATCCAATTGATAAATGGGCAACAGATCTAAACAGATATTTCTTAAAGGAAAACAGATAAATGACACAAAGGTATATTATCAGGGAAGTACAAATCAAAACTAAAATGAGCGGGCCCAGCGCGATGGCGCAGTGGTTATGGTCCTCGCCTTGCACGCCCGGGTTCCCATATGGGCACTGGTTCTAATCCCAGTGGCCCCGCTTCCCATCCAGCTCCCTGCCCGTGGCCTGGCAAGGCAGTCGAGGATGGCCCAAAGCTTTGGGACCCTGCACCAACGTGGGAGATCCGGAAGAGGCTCCTGGCTTCGGATCGGCTCAACTCCAGCTGTTGCGGCCGCCTGGGGAGTGAATCATAGGACGGAAGATCTTCCTCTCTGTCTCTCCTCTCTGTATATCTGCCTTTCCAATAAATAATAAAGTAAATCTTTAAAAACAAACAAACAAAAAAACAAAAAAACTAAAATGAGCTATCACTCCAGGAAAATGCTTATTATCAAGCTGATAAAAAGTGCTGTTCGCAATGTTCAACCAAATATAACCGAAACAGTAGATCATGTGAAAATAGCCACCACTCCCTGGTCCATTTGCACAAAGATTTTACTGGGGAAAATGTTCTCACAGAAAATAATTTTAGATACAATGTAATCAAAATAAACATAACTACACAGAACTGAAAATCTTCTCATTGTGTCATCCAATGTGTGTCTTTGTGCATTGTCAGTTGTGTTATCAAGAATTTTTTCTTTTTTCATATTAGGCATGCACCATTGTCTTATCTCTAGAAGGTTCTCTCCCACATTTGGGATCTCTTCAGTGCTGTTAACAAAGATTTCATCTTTAACTTCATGGAACAACTCACAATTTCTAATGTTTCACAATTCTAATTTATTCTGGCCTATAACAATAACAAGCACAGGAATCTATTTTCATATAATTACTTCTAAACAACAGTGATTTTGGGGACTCCATCTGCTAACTTAATACATTAAAGCCTGAACTGCATTTTTAAATGACTAAACCTTCCCTTTTTATATTCCTTTTTAACTCTACCACTAATCTTTTAGTTTGGATATTTTCTTTTTGGTTCTGTTACCTTTATGGCCCTCTAAGAATGAATACCACCATTACTATTACTATTTATGAAGCATGTACATTCATTCTGCAGTAGTCAGAGGCTTTCTGTGTATTGCCTCATTGACTATGTAAAGAGAAAATACCTTCTTTGACTGAGGCTTACACTGTCAATACATACATATTGAAGCTAGAATTTGAATATGGGTTAAATTGTTCCAAAGGCAAGACGTTAATCATATTGCTATATTAAAGCAGTATTTTTAAAAATGGCACACCTAATTTTCAGTTATTAAGACCTAAGCCAATATTTTAGTTATAATAAAAGTACCAAAGTTTTTCAGAACGTTCTAAAACATATTTTGTCCCTTATTTGAAAAGAAGGTAATATTCCATTCAGTGATTTTCTGGTTTTTCTTTTTACCCCCAGAGAATTTCAGCAACAAAATAATGACACTATTCAAGTGAAATATGTAAAATGATGTATTTTATGCAGCAACTTTGAATATTTTATTTTAGAAATGTATGTAATGAAATTATAATATGCTATTGAATGTCACATATCTGAATAATAACAAAAACTTAAAGGGAAATAAAGTGCAAGTTAAACATTGGGATTCGTGGTTAATAATACTATTTAATAAATAAAAAGCCAAATTCCACTATGACTTGTCATTGCTTTAATTCTTGACCTTAATACTTCTACCTACTATAGTAGTGATTCCAAATATCTGGGAGGGTTATGGGCTCCTTAATTATTAGTGGAGGGCTTCAGACTTTCTCTTTTAAAATTACAGAAGCAAACACATACTTGTGCACATTCACACATACAAAGGCCTTTGTGAAGTAATCAAATTGGATAAGTTCGTTTGGTTGGCCATAGGACAGAGACAGATACACGTTTCCTTTCCCTTGCCATGTGACACCTGATGCCACTTGAATCATCCGTCAATACAATGACCAGAGTCTGAACCAATTAAGCTCACCCAGTCATGAACTAAAAACCTCCAAAACAATGAATCAGAGGAACCCCCCCCCCCACTTTATAAATTAGGCGACCTCAGCTATTGCATTATGGTAACCAAAAGTTAAGTGATACACTCATTCAGTGAGAACTACTTAACTTTCATGTATGAAGCACAAGAATAAGGCCTCATCAACAAATTTACTTCAGCAAAGCAAGTGTCAAAATAAACAGCCATTTTATCTCAAAAATTATAGCTGTAATATCAGTATCAACCTGCATTTGCAAAACATGCTTTTATTTTCCCCGAAGAAAAGGATGAAAATCAAAAAGAACTTGCTGTACCATATTTTCAAGGGACTTACTTTACATATCTAAAAGGCCTTCCATTTCTAATACAATAGCCAATCAAAATTGCAAAGGAGACCCTAAACTCATACTCTGATAAACAAATAAATACTAAGAAATTAATACTAACATTGCTTATAAGGAAACAAATATTCAAATATTTAAGTGCAAGATTACAGCTAGATTTCAAAGAGCTCAAATAGTCTCCCATTCTCCACACCCTCTGTGATTTCACAAAGCATTTCGTCAAAGTTGCTTATACCAAAGTTACTTAACTACAGAAAATATTTCAAATGTACTGTAAGAACAGATGTGTATTTAATCCGTATATCTCTCATGCCTAAACTCACATTCTTTCCAGTTCTCTAGCTTATTTTCCATTAGCTTAATCTACCAAAAGGTAATTTGGAACAGAGACAATTAAAATAATCCAGGTTGAAAAGGTGAACTAATTATGAGTCATAGAGCCTCATTTTCACAAAGAAACAATGAAAATGAGTGAACATTTAAATAATTTAAAAACACTTAAAATTCTTTGAGTAGAAAATGTAAAGTTGATTATCTGACTAATGACAATCCATTGTGAGCAAAATGTTGAGTTGTACATATGCTAACATTTCTTTTCTTAACCTGATGTTCTGTTTAATTCTTCCATGGGCTAATATTATTCTAGCAGCAGGGTATTTAAAAACATAGTAATTATCTCCAAAAGAAGCAAGAACTGGGAGAGAAACAGTCAAACAGAGCATAAGAACAATCCCTCATGCTGACACAGTTTAGCAATATATTAACACAGACACAGAGATCTAAGAGCTATAGCCACAAATTAAATAAACACTTGAACTTAATATGTAATCATCAGCACAGATTTTAAAAATTCCCAAATTTTGGTGACAATGCATTTTAGTTGAAAGAAGTTTATAATTATTATTATTGATCAATTTCAGAAAGAACCCTGTTATGAGTGCTAAAAATCTACAGCCCTATATTTTCATCAACATTTGCAAAACATCTGATTTGTGAATTTATATTGTGCCTAATGTTGTATTATAAATAGTAATTTATAATTCCTGAATGTCATTTATTTGCATGTAACTTATTTGCATTTATATCATATTGTTTTAAGCTTCAAATTCTTCAAACTATTTCAACCGATTTTCAAACTCCATATTCTTTCCAATTCAATGTACTCATTCTGCACTAATCTTATCATCTTTTACTCAAATACTTCATTGGCTTCTGATTGTCCAGTTAATACTTTATATAGATGCAGTCTAGTTTTCTACATTTATTTTTTACAACAAAAAACTGAGTGTTTATCTTGTGTTTAAAATATTGTTAGAAACCATTGCAATGAGAAACAAAGGTCTTAAATGTTCCATAAAATGGATTGTTTGTCAGCTTCTACAAATTGGATGCATGATATTGGTGGGTTGCATATCATAGCATTTTTTACTTGAGATTAGTATGGAATAAATTCTCCCAACTTAAAAGCAAAATTTATGTAAGCAAATGAGATTGGTGCAAGAAATATACTATTGAATGTATCCTCAAATTAAACCAGTTCAGCAAGATTAAATGGCAATAAATAAATTTCTAGAATTAGTACACATGTTCCTCCCATCCCCGAGAAGCAAATACACACACACACACATAGAGTATCTTAGAAGGAGCTAAGTAACTATCCTCTATGCCCAAGCCACACCCACTCAAACACTCAAAAGTGGCTATCATGTCAATAACATTATGAGAATGTTATCTTTAATTGGTTTATTTCCTGTTTTAAAAGAAAAACTTTAGACAAACTGGATTTATCAAAGTTTATTCAAACAAAGAATGATTTATAAACCAAGCAATACTAGAACCAAAAGAAGATCAACACTATAAGTGCCAAAGTTGTACAGGACAAACATGGAGAAAATCACCTGATTTGCTACAGCTAGGTGTCTTCCTCATTTGGTCAAGGTTTAATGAGGCTTTTACATTATTTGGGCATGGCTGGTCAGTTGGCTTTCTATAACTGGCTAAAATTAATCTATGTGCTCCAAGATAAACTTTTAAATTAGTGTCTAGTTGGCTTGCACATTGTTCATTGTGTAGGAACTCAAAGCACAGGGAGTGCTAGAGGCTAACGGCCAGATATTTTGATTTAATACCTGCTGGAATCTACCTTACTCAAGGAAACATTTTGAAATCAAGGTGGTCAAGATCCTATGGAGGATTAATGCATGTTTCTATCCCAACCAACTACTGGAATATTTTTAGCCCCACTTCAGCTATAATGTAAAATATCCCAAAACCAGAATAACAAGGAAAAAGGCAAATGGATACAGACAAGTATCTTGCTGTATGTTTGTATTTTGCCACAAATGAAACTATGGGATTCATTTCAATTTATTGCTGCTTAGCAAGACAATTTATGGAATGTTAAAGTATCACATAGATACCCACACTGGATATCCACATGTGTATCCACAAACAATTCCATCTGGCTAAAAGTAGCTGTAAAAGAATCTCCCCAATTAAGACTTGAAGAGAAGATGTAGTTTCTTCATAGAAAAAGTACTGAACACCTCAAACATTCTTGTTGCATACAAGCTCTCCATCAGGAATATCAGACTAGAATTAGAGTTCTGAAGACAGTATCTGGCCCCATCAGAGAGCAAGATCAATTATAATGCTGATGTGAACAAATAGAAATCCTTACCACATCTGAGGGGAAAAAAAGCTTTAGTTTCTAAAAAAATGTGTGTGTGTATGTGTGTGTGCACGTGCACGTGCGCGATGTCAAATCAAATCAAGTGATAAATAATGATGTTGGAGAACAAACTATCTTTAACTGTCTCAGAGAATGGTATTAGACCACAAACAACATCAAACTGCAGTACTTGAGCAGTGTCCTCAAACAAAACAGCTAGCAACTACCATATTTCTGAAAAAGGTTGGGGATAAGGTACAGACAACATAGGAACACCTGCTAATCCTGAAAACAAAGAGCTTGGAAGTGCTAAGCGGGTGTATATGCTGACTGGCACAGACGGCACATCAGCAAGAGTTGGAATGATGATGAACAAGTGTCACAGGTCTGATTTGTGTATGCTCCTGTGCATCTTAATTTACATTTGTCTTAAGTCATTTGTGTTGCTGTAACCATTTATCATGAAGGGGGTGGATTAAAAGCAAAAGGAATGTCTCACATTCTTGGAAGCTTAAGTGCTGGTAATGTGAGGTTTTGGTGACAGTTTCTTCAAAATCTGGCAACTTTGAAGATGTCTGTACAGACAACAGTTTCCCCTGGGGGGCTGTGAAATATACCACCTGTGGTCTTAAGTGTGGTTCTGGGCCTGTGCGCATTAGTGGACAATGCTTAGTAGCTCTGGAGGAAGATGCAGAGTCAGAAGATGAAGAGGAGGAAGATGTGAAGCTGTTAAGCATGTCTGGAAAGAGATCTGCCTCTGGTGGTGGCAGGAAGGTGTTGCAGAAAAAAAGGTAAAGTTTGCTGCTGATGAAGATGATGAGAAGGATGAAGAGGAGGAGAATAATGATTATTTTGATGATGAGAAAGCTGAAGAAAAAGCTCCAGTGAGAAAACTTGTATGAGATACTCCAGCCAAGAATGCACAGAAATCAAACCAGAATGGAAAAGACTCCAAAATATTGACACCAAGATCAAAACGTCAACAATCATTCAAAAAACAGGAAAAAAAAACTCCAAAGACACCAAAATGGCCTAGTTCTGTAGAAGACATTAAAGCAAAATACAAGCAAGTATAGAAAAAGGTGTTTCTCTTCCCAAAGTGGAAGCCAAATTTGTCAATTATGTGAATAATTACTACCGGATGACTGACCAGGAGGCTATCAAGATCTTTGACAGTGGAGGGAGTTTTTTAAGAAAATAGTTCGAACAGTTTGTTAAAATTTTCCATCTTATTTCATTTCTGTAACAGTTGATGTCTGGCTGTCCTTTTTATGATGCAGAATGAGAACTTTGCCTATTGTGTTTGATAAATGCTGTCCAGGTTCCATTGCCAAGAATCTGTTATCCAAAATACCTGTTTAGCTTTTAAAAAATGAAACTGCATGCTTTGCTTGGTCTTAGATATGTATGGAATGCTAGAAGAGGACACAGCAGTAGCAGTGGCTAGATGTGGAAATGCTGGGAAGACAAAAATATACATGTGAAACAAACTCACTCCCCAGATAGATGCACTGTCCTGGGCCAGACCAGACCAAAGCCAGGAGCCAGGAACTCCATTAGGGTCTTTATTCTGATTGGCAATGGCAAAAGGATACATGCAATCTTTCACTGCCTTCACAAGCACATTAACAAGGAGCTGGATTGGAAGTAGAGAATCTAAAACTTTGACTTGCATCTCTGTAATTTACAGAAGATAAATCAATCTTAACCAACAACAACAAAGGTGGAGGCATCACAATACCAGACTCCAAGGCATACAACCGGGCAGCTGTAATCCAAACAGACGTGAACCAGCACTGGCAGAAACATAGACACGAACAGCAATGAAACAATAGAAACCCCACAAATGAACCCACTCACTGACAGCCAACAATTACACCTCAGATAAAAAATGAACTCTACATGTATCAAAGACCTAAATCTGCAACCTGGTAACATAAAATACTAAAGAAAACAATTAGGAAGTTTCTGCAAGACATGGGTGAAGGCAAACAGTACTTAGAAAAGATTACAGAAGCTCCTAAATCTGAATTGCAAAATACATGACATTTGTTCACTTTATATAAATATTGTTTTAAAAGAATATATTGTACCATATGCCATAGAAATACACAAATATTATATTGTATATTATATTATATTTTATACACAAATATTATATTGTATATTATATTTTTGAGTTGCTGGAAAATGTAAAGTATAGCTGTTGTTACGTACTACATAAATTTTCTGAGTTCCATCATCTTTTTTTCTATTTTTAAAGCTATGCCAAAATTTATAGCACAAAGATTTCTGTAAGAATCAAAAAGGATATGTAACAGCTAGAAAGGCACCTGGTGAAAATTAAGTACTCAATACATAAATAACAATGGTATAACGTACCACTTCAAACACAATGGAGTTACTTGAAATTAGAAAAATGTTCCACCATGTTATATTCCTGCCCTGCTCCACCCTCAAACAAATGTGCAATGGACAGCAAAAAAAGCTATCAATAAACCAGAAGAAACATTTTAAAAGTTCTTTTATAATCTTTATTAGCCTGTCATGTCTGCTTGGGCTGTAGTAACAAAACACCATAAGTTGAGTAACATAACCAGAATTTTTTCAAGCTGTGGATGCCAAAAGTCCTAAATCCACCACAAGCATTCCCAATGTTTCATTTGGGACCAATTTCTGCTTTTCCCTGGCAAACGTCTTACTGGTATCCTCACATGGTGGAAAAAAAAATGATCCTTCTTTCTTTATCTTCTTATAAAACTGTCAGAATTATTAGATTAGAACTTCACCCCATCACTTTTCTAACCATAATTACTTCCTAAAAGCACAGCTTCCAAATACAGTCACCTTGAGGGTTAGAGCTTCAACATATGAATTAGTACAGGAGGGAGGCAGTGCAGCCACACAATTCAGTCCACAACATAATTAAATTTTGGAAACTTCATAAAATATAAATTATTATATGAAGAAACAATCTGTAATAAAACAAGTATGATTAACAACTGAAATTAGCAATGGAAAAATCATTTCAGTTATCTTCTATGTACTTATCAGTTAAATGAATCATCCTTTGAAAAAGAAAGGACCTTCTCCACGAAGGGAAAATATGCTATTTGGAAGCACCAGAGACTGTTAGGAAAGGGAAGAATTCTGTTCAGGTCTTGTAGTTTACAAAGCAAACTAAGTATCATTTCAGTTCGATTAACTGCCTATTTTCTAAAAGTAGGAAGCTTCAAAAATGTCACTTCTTGGTGTTCTCTCCTTGAAGCAACTTGTTGCCCTATGAAAATACATAGTCTTTGAGCAATTCATTGAGGTGGCTGATGAAATAAAAATTCCTGCTGCCCCCCATTTGTTTTTATATTACCCCATTCCTTGCTTCTGTGAGGAAAGAATTTGAAGCTAACTTCTATGTCATCTTAACCCAAACCTTGACACTTTCAAAATTTTACCAGATATTTCAGAGCAATTCAAAATCGATTTGAGGGCAATCAAAACTGAAAAAGCAAGTCTTGGCCTGTCCGATTATTCAGTGATTGTTCAACAATGGAGAGGCAAGCTGAGGATGCAGGGAATTTGTGCAGTACAAACGTATTTGGAATGCTCGGCTTTGTAGCAGAAGCAAAATAGGATCTGGATCTTAGAAGATTTCTGTTTTAATTATTCTTCTTCCTTTGCTAATAAAAGATAAACTAAATTGTGAGTATCCTTATGGATAATGGTAACAGTGGGAATAGTTTACCTATTATGGTTTTCCTGTTTATAAGCTTTATAAGATTATTTATCCTTAGATTTTATAGGAATCGTTAAATAACAAAACTTCACTAAAACATGTCCTCCTGGGTATAAGAAATAATTAACAATTATGTGAATAATTTTTAAAATACTATCGTACTTGGAACATGGTGATGCGTGTCTTCTCTGACTTACCCTGGCCCAATCTGTTCTATCTGGACAGAGGTTATCATTAGAACAGGAAAATCAAAATGGCAAGAGTGTTGTTGATCATCTGAGAGCTGGACAGTTCTTTCTGTCTATAAATTTTGGTGGGAAGCAACCGCTTCTGAAACTAATCTGCTACTTGACAATCGGACAATTATTACATGCTTTTTCTAACGTAAAACATTTTGTACAAACAGAAGATAAGCTATTGTCTTACAGTTAACAAATATTTCCCCCAGTTGTGTCTACTGCCTAGGTTGCCCTGTACCTAAGCAGGTATTACATTGCTGGGAGAAAAACAGCTAATATCTGGAGAGCATTCTGAGCCTGGTTAATGTCAAATTTTTGCTAATTATACCAGTGTGCCAGCATAGTTACCCATTCTTAATATATGGGGGCAGACAGCAGCACACCAGCAGGTAGGACCTGCACCAGATGATGCCTGGGCCCTGGGAAGGTGGCCAAGGTCTCAGGGTGGCAAGACACACTGCCAGTGTGCCTGGATTGGGGATTCACATGCTCACAGGCATGGGGAGCTGTGGATTGCTCAGGGAGAATGTGACTTCTGAGAGAATTCCATTGCCCAAGCTACCGTACTTACAGGTAAATGAAGGGGCAAAAACTGGGTGGTGGTGTAGAGGACATTTCAGGGCCAAACAAATACACCAGCTCACTTAGGGAACAAGCTAGATATGTTGGTATCAATCACTGTCTACTGGTGCACACAAAAGCCTTGGCTAGGGGCCTGCCTGGTAGGGCTTGAACATAGTACCTGCCAGCGAGTGTTGGGATGCGGGGGACAGGGGCCGTAACACTAACCAACATGTGAAAGAACCAGGTCTGGGAGCAGATTCTGTGGGGGGATCATTAGCTCACAAGCTGCTGTGCTCGCAGGCTGGGAGTGGTGATAGGCTGAGCTAGGCATGACTATGATACTCACAGCACTCACAAGTACTGCAATAGGGAACAGGTCAGGCTAGTCCAGGGTGCAGCACTGCTGGCGTACCTAAGAATTGGGTATGGAGCAAGCCAGGCTGCAACATCCACCAGTACACACAAAGGCCAAAACCTGGGAGCAGACCATGTAAAGTAACAGCCTAATATCCTCTGGCACATGTGAGATCTGAGACTGGGAGTGAGCCCAGTAGGGGAATTGAGGAACTCCCCTGATGGGCTATCACTCCTGCTAGTGAACAGGTGAGTTGGCTGGGTGTTGGACAGGCCACTGAGGGCTGCTTCACTTGTTGGCAGATGTGCAGATTGTCTCTGGGGTGGGGAGTGGGGGGAATTAGGTAGGGCAAAGCCAAACCATAATATACTGGCATGCACAGGAGCTAGGATGAGGAACAGGCCATGCTGGACTAAGCTAGGCTATCACCCCTAATGGTTTGCATGAAAGCCAGGGATATGAGTAGGCTGTGCAAGGCTAGGCTTCAGCACCCACCAGCAAAAGTTTGGACTGGGGCTGGGTCAGGTCAGGCTGCAGCACCTGATGGTAAAGGCCAAGAGGGGTGATGAGTCATGCCAAGCTGAATCAGAGCAACCACAGCCATGAGCAAGATCTGTAGCTAGAGATAGACCTGGTCAGAGAACTAAGGCAATACCATGGCTGAGCTCTGGTTCCCACTAGTGAACATAAGAACTGGAATGGGGACAATGAGATGGGGTTGGGGGCAGAACTGACCAAGCAAATACAACCACCAGTGTGTGTGGGCTGATGTGGGTGACAGACTAGGCCAAACTCCACACCAGCTGGCACGCAAAGAAATCAAGTAAGGGGTCACCTCTAAAGACATTTCTCTGGGGATCCCCAATTTAGACCCCTGGACTTAGAGCTCCAACCACGGGGAAAATCATAGGACCTATGGTCTCACCATGGAGTGCATATGTCAGAACTGGGCCTCCACAGCTGCTGATGGCATGCCCAGATACACATGGGGGTCATGACAACTGGTTCACTGAGGCATGCAGATGACATCTAGTACAATGGAGCGAGAACACATTGGGTAGTTCTCCCAGCCAAGCTTTAACAAGTATCTAGGCGGGTGGAGACTCTGAAGTAGACTGTCAGCCAATGAACCATGGAGCAAAAAATAAACAACATCTCAGAACTATCAGAACCACTTCAACAGCACCCTGGGAACACACTCTACATCAGGGACCTTGGGATGACATCTGCTGGGTATTGATGCAGTTACGCTCCTGGAAGTAGAACTTTCCCTTTCCTCCCAACTTTCCCCAGATACAGGAAGAAAAAAAAATGGGAAACAATGTCTCATCTACCTTCCCCTATTCCTCATCCCTCCCCACCCTAACTGGTGGTCCACAGGGGCATGCATCCTGCCTATATAAACATCATCAAAATAAAATAAAACTATTAAAACAAAAAAAATCACTTAAAAATATCTCTGGGACTGGTGCAGTGGCCTAGCGGCTAAAGTCCTTGGCTTAAATAAACGTGCTGAGATCCTGTACGGGCACTGGTTCTAATCCCAGCGGCCTCACTTGCTATCTAGCTCCCTGCTTGTGGACTGGGAAAGCAGTGCAGGACAGCCCAAAGCCTTAAGACCCTGCACCCACATGGGGAGTGAATCATCGGATGGAAGATCTTCCTCTTTGTCTCTCCTCCTCTCTGTATATCTGACTTTCCAATAAAAATAAGTAAATCTTTTAAAAAATATATCTCTAACCAACTTCCAAGATTAGAGAAGTGACTGGCCAGTGAGCATCAAAAACTTAAGAATGCATCATTCAGCCATTGATTAAATAAGTCAGTCTTATGCTGTAGGTTGCTTTACAGAGACCAATTTCTAACTATTCCCCAAAGCTGTATTAGATTCAGATGAGTTTATTATAATTATCCCCTAAGCAACCATGTCAGACCATTTTATTCATCTTTTCATCAGCTTTAACTTAGTAGTGGTCTCGGGTCATGCACCATGGCTTAGCATGGCTTAATCCTCTGCCTATTAGCATCCAATATGGGTGCCTGTTAAGACCCTGATTGTTCCACTTTCCATCAGCTCCCAGCTAATGTCCTGAGAGAGCAGAAGAGGATGCCCCAAGTCCTTGGGCCCCTGAACTCCCATGGGAGACCCAAAGAAACTCTTGGATCCCAGCTTATGTCTAACTATTGCAGCCATTTGGGTAGTGAATCAATAGATTGAAGACTAACTTTGTCTCTCTCTCTTTCTCTTCCCACCCTTTCTCTCTCTCTTTCTCTCTGACTTTCAAAGAAAAATTATTTAAAAAGTAGTCTTCTCTGGCTGACGAGACATACTGCCTGTAAGTATCACAGTATCATCACAAAAATAAGATTTGGAACATTATCTACCTTTTTCAATGCAAAAGAGGGACTACACTTTCCTGGTAAATAATTTTTTTTATAATAGATTTCAGGAAATTCTACAGTCATGGAGTAGTATATTTTCCAAGAAAACTACAAAGCAACAGATTTATAAAACTTAAACAGGAGAAGTAGAGATACCAGTGCTTTTATGTAACCTAATTATATCAATCATTTATGGCAATAAAAATGGATCACCAATGACTGCTCACCATAATTATGGGCATAGCTTACTTCCAAAAATAGAAACCTTAAATGGCCCTAGCATTGTGGGCTTAATATGTGTGCCTCCCCAGAGATACATGCTCAAATTCTAGCCCCAAGCTGATCTTAATATTAGCTGGAGCCTTCTAAAAGGTGGCATCAAATATGATGGACGAGCCTTCATAAGCAAGATTAGTAGCTCTGAGAGAACCCCAGAAGCTGCCTTGCATGTTTTACCACATGAAGACACAGATAAAAGCTCCTATCTATGAGGAATAAGCCCTCCACAGATACCAATTCTGAAGGAACCCTGATCTTGAACTTCCTTGTCCCTAGAATTCATATAGGTTAGAAGCCACCCAGTTATTTCAATCTAATTGGATAAAGTTATACAGCTAGGGTACTCTTTTCATTGAGCTGTACAATGTTAGAAATATAACTTACCAAGATAGAAAAGTCTAATGTGCCAGCACAACCAATACAGAGTATCACAATATGAGAACCCCTTGGTGTGGTGGCACACTCATCAATATCAACACACAGTTTTATCATATCAATACAGTAGAATATTTTACTTCCTTCAAGACTGAACTGTACCCAATAAAAGAGTCAAGATTTTTCATTAAACAAAACCTAAAGTGACATGACACTGAAGTAATGCTAAGCATATTTCAGTGATAGTGTAGATGATCAACCTATACAACTGCATTGATTTACTTAGTGAAAAACTAATTTCCATTGTGCTTATTTTACATTTTTTATAAAAATGGTAGTCACTGAATTATTATAAGAAAATAATATGCTCATAAATATTCTCCTTGTATTTTATACTTTACATACTGTGGTTTACTTGAAAGCTATTTTAATACGGGACTAACCAGTATTCTACAGAATTATCAATATAGAAAATCATTTTCTAAAATAATAATTTTCATTTTATCAAATAACAAGCTTAACAATCAATAAAATTTTAATTCAAGACAACTTTTAGCAGAGTCATAAGGCTTGGAATTGTGTTGTGCTGGGGCACATAGAAATATAATATGACCTATATACAGATTACTTATTTAGGTCCATTTGATATACAGAAAAGTTTTGCAACTACCACCCAAGTGACATCTGTAACACACAGTTCCTTATACCTGAAGAAACATTTGGAGCACTGTACATGCAAGCAACAGCAAAACTCTTACACCATGTACCATGCAAGCAACAGGTGGATTCCTTTAATTCAGTGACTATCCAATGAGGAATTTGAGGAAGCACTATCAGCCAAATCACCACAAATGGTAAATATGCCCTTCAGTCAGCCTGCTCTGGCTTATCTTCACTAGGCTCTGGAGATAGAACTCTGGTTTCTTTTTTCTCTCACGCAAATTTAATCCATCTGAAAGCTTAAAAATGATAAAACTAAACTAGGCAAGCCTCTTAGGAAAACACAAGGAGCTACCAAGTATAGTTCTGGACTACAAAAGGTTTTAATACTAGAAAAGAAATATGTGTAGCTGGGATTCTGAAGGACTGTAGGAGAGACAGATGGATGCATGCTTTCTGATTTCAAAATCTGGATTTCACACAAGCTCACTGTGCCTTTGAGCAAGCTAAGGAATCTCCAATGTGAAGGTAGAGGAACTGTGAAAAGTGCATTCCTTTAGGTCGGTGGTTCTAAACTGAGGGATCTGAGTAATCATTATTAGCCAAACAATTGTCAAAGATACATATTCTTTTTTTCTCATCTGTGGTACACAGAAATAATATCACTTATCCCCCCAAAAAAGTAGTAAATTACATATAAAATGATGCCCACGAGGTCAGCACCTTAAGCCACTAGCTAAGATACTGGTACCTTATGCAGAGGATGTTTTGAGTCCCAGTTTTCTACTTCCAATCCAGGAACAAACCAACCGACTAATTCTCCTTTCCCTCCCTCCTTAACTCTGCCTTTCAAGTACATAAATATTTTTTAAAACATTGACCAGTATGCACTAATCAATACATTATCATTACTGTGATAACTAAATTTTAAGGAATGCAAGAATCACTCAAGTATAAAAGATAAACTGAACTACAGGCACAAAAATGAAAGGTAGCCATGACGTATACACATCTCACTACTTCTAGGATAGCAAAGAAGTACAGTTTGACAAGAATCAAACATGAAGCAGTAGAAAAACTCAGCAGTTTTGCCCATACTTTGTATCCAGGCATTTTGGCAGACAACAAAAACTCACCAGTTTTGCTCACACTTTGTATCCGGACTTTTTGGTTCAAAAAAGTCTATTCTTCTGTCCCTCATATCTGGATCGACTCATGACTTAGATAGGCCAGGAATAAGTTCCAGCAGAAATTTCTAGCCTAAGTATCAACAGACCTCCATACTGCCATTTCTTCTCCTGAAACATGGAGCAACAGCCAGAGAGCAAGCACTACCTGTACTTTTAGATAGGGAAAATCGAGGCTTCATCATCACTCCCTTACCACAACCAAAAGCCAATCACAAGACACTGGCCAGCTGACTACAGATGCAGCAGAAAGCCTAGGCAAGGCCAGCCAAGTCTGAGGAAGGAAGATCAGTAAAACTCCCGTGCTGACCTGTGGACTTACAAAGGGAAAAGTGTTTTATTTGAGTCACAAAACCTTGGGGTTGTTTGCTAAACAGCATTTATGCAGCCATAGATAACCAACGCAGAAATAGCCAGAATACAGAACATTGGATATATTAAATGGTATGCTGTAAGTCTGAATCTTCACATCAAAGCCAAGAAGGACCAAATGTCTTATTTAGTAAGACACATTTGTGAACAGTGTCAAGAAAAACTATTCTAGCAGCATAGTAAAACAAGGACCAGAAAAGGGACAAGCTTGGATTTGACATTAAAGGGATAAAAGCAATTTGATGCAAAGAAGTTACTCTTTATTTGTACTAAAAATGAAGAGAGAGGTACTAAGATTTCTAACTATTAATGGGGAAACAGATTTTACATATCATGATCTATAAATGTGACATCCTTCTCCCACAAAATCTAGGAGACAGATTCTCCAAAATCACATCGTACTCAATTAACCTTTTCTATTTTTTGATAGGACTCGCAAATGTTAAAAAAAACATAGTTGAGAATACAGACACATTTTATGATAATTCACACTGAAGTGAGATGCCCATCTTTGGGGGATGGTAAAAAGAAACTCAATAAATATAAAGATTCTTTTCAAATTCCATGTCAGCTCACCTCTTCTGGGATTACAATGAGAAGTGGGGTAGAATAATTGCAACCGAGTACTCATTTGCTTGTAGTAGCCTAAACTCACTATTCAAACCAAGTTGAGAAGACTACCTTTGTTTTCTGCTATGTACAAGAAATGAATCATGGAAAGCGATCTAAAATCCTTACTCCCATACAGAAGAGCTCCAGTATGTTAGGATGTACACATTTTACAGAAAAGCTAGGGAATACATGACCTACAATATTCCTAGTAATCAAATCAGAACAGAAAATAGAGTCAAGAGTACAATTTTTATCCCACTATGCCTGCCTTTTGCTTCACTACTCTGGCCTTAGCTGCGATATTCTTTTAGTTTTGGAAATAAGCACATCGCTTTTACCTCCACTGCACAGAATGTTTTTTGAGCCCTTTCTACTCTCATATGATTCATTCCGTCTCTATTTCACTGTGCTCAGGTTTTAATCACTTCAGGTTATCCCCTCTCAAAGTTTCTCCTGCCTTTGTGCCTCTCAAGCTTGCTCGGAATGTGAATTCCCTTCCTTCTGCATCCAATTCCCAAACCTAGCATTCACAGTGAGTTTCTGCATGGAACACAAACCTCAGCCATCTGAGTGCCTTTAAAATTTCAGTGCAATCAGAAATAATTTCTCTACACATTTGGTCTGTTTCAGTGCTTCCAAAATGATAACAATAAATCTGTGAATCATGTAGTGCACATCTTTTTACAGATCATGCTTTCTTTTATTACTTTCAAAGTTGCGGATAATTTACTGCTCACTATCTTCCATCCACCTGCACGTCTCCTGGTAGCAAGTGATACAAGCCATTCAGAAAGCAAGGCACACACTTCTGGGGAATGGGCTCCCTTAACCCACATCAGAAAAGTTAAATTATATTTAAAACCTTATATAGAATATGCAGATTTCAATGTCTTCAAAACATCCTCAACTCTGAATCTTTGCTCCCCTTGCATTAGTTCAGAGTTAAAAATAATATATTCAGAAAATGTAAGACTCAGAAATGTGACCAGTTAGATACAGGATCAACCTTATTCACATCCACTAACAATAATGAAGATACATACAGAAAGATAGGTACTCTAAATTTAAAAAATGCAGAATATAGTACAATTATTGCTTAAATTAGCATTTTAAAAGGCATATTTTTACTATGCAAGAAAATATATTTTATATTATACTTTCACATTTCAGGTAAAAGATGGTTTGCTAGCATTTCACTAATATTTCTACCCCTTCTACCATAAAGGCACATGCACAATTAATTTGCTGTATATCCAGCTTTACTTCGATTTAAATGAACAGCTTAAGTGTTGCCCCATTTTGTGGATGTTATTAGAATAAAACTTGAGTATGTATAATCAGCCATATTCTTCACTAAGCAATAGAAGCAGTTTTATCTAAACATTACAACCTCGTTTTATTATCTGTCACAAATCTACAAAATGCAAGGTAATTATTGTCCTAATCTTACAAAAAGAGAAACTGTTGTTATCATCATGTTAGTGTTCGCTAAAATATGTTCTGTATAAAAATTAATTGGGTACTTATTAAGATGCAAATTCGTGTACTCTATTCCAAATCTTCTGAATTAAAATCTTTAGGGAATTGCATAAATCGACCAGTACCCCAAGTGATTTTTTCTGCTCATAAAAAAAGAGAACTATTCCCTCTTTGTAACTACTACAGATGGCCTCATGTAGCAATAATCAGCAGTACAACGGCATCATTCATCTTTTCAGTCACTTTCTTTGAACCATAGGTAACAGCAGTAGATTTTTATGTATGATTAGGCTAGTAATATATTCTCAAGAAAAATATTTGAGGGGGAGAAACTGACTGGGTTTACTGCTACCAACTTGGATTCTTATGAGGCAATTAAATTGTATATGATTCCAATAAACTCAATCTATCTCAACTTCAAAAATGATAGCAATATCAATTATCTTCTGACTAAATTTATTAATTTTATATAGTTGGTGTGACTGAGTATTTTATTATTTTCTTGTTGAAATTAAGGTGGTTTAGAACCAAGTAATGACTGTGGAGTGCTTTCATACAGGGCACATGCTACTTCTGGAAGTGTTCTGCAAACATTATGTATATATAATATGTGTGTGATATATGTATGTATGTATATGCAATGTATGCATATGCTATGTATGTATAAATATGTCTGATATATAAGCATAAATATAAATAAAATAGCCCAATAGTTGCTATACTGTGCAGATATTATAAGAACTGTCTAGGTACAAGTGTCTGAAAGTTATTATATTCTGTACTACACATTATTTAAAAGGAGTCTATTCAATCTGGCACCCAGCCTAAGTTAAAAGTTCCAATGGATCAAGTTAACATTATGGCTCAACAAATAGCATGGTAAAACTAAGGCTTTTTTTTCTGGTTGTTGTTTATTATAATATGCTAACTGAATGTTTTAGCTCCTTAGGTATACACGGTTTTTAATTTTTTTCAATAACACTTTAAATTTACTTCACAGACAATAGTTTAATGCCCCACTAAATAAAGAGGTCAACAAGTGGAAAGCAGAAAGACAGCTTTTCTGCAGGAATGTAGGATTAACCATTTAATTCTTGAAGACGGAGTCCAAGCCTTGCGATAACATGTGAACACTGGCAATTCACTCAAGCTTCTGTGGTCCAGACCTCCTCCTGAGAAACTCATCACCAAGTAACTGAGACCTATAATTGCCATGAAATACATTCAAGATAACACAGCAGATTTAGCTACACTTCTTTCAACTTCATTTTCTTTTTTTTTTTTTTAAGATTTATTTATTTATTGGAAAGTCAGAGATACAGAGAGGAGGAGAGACAGAGAGGAAGCTCTCCCGTCCGATGATTCACTCCCCAAGTGAGCACAATGGCCAATGCTATGCCGATCCGAAGCCAGAATCCAGGAACTTCTTCCGGGTCTCCCATGTGGGTGCAGGGTCCCAAAGCTTTGGGCCATCCTCGACTGCTTTCCCAGGCCACAAGCAGGGAGCTGGATGGGAAGTAGAGCTGCCGGGATTAGAACCGGCGCCCATATGGTATCCCGGGGCATTCAAGGCAAGGACTTTAGCCACTAGGCCACACCGCCAGGCCTTCATTTTCAATCATTTTCAATCATCTCACTCATACTCATTTGACAAAAACGTATTCTAGAAGTATTTTTTTAAAGATTTATGCATGTATTTAGAGGGCAACAATTGGAAGAAGAGGGGTGAAGAGATTCTCCATCCACTGATTCACTCCCCAAATGGCAACTGTGGCCAGGGTTGGGCCAGGCTAAAGCTAGGAGCCAGGAAGTCCATCTTGCTCTCCTATGTGAGTAGTAGTGGCCATGGAATTGAGCCCCTCTCCATTGCTTCCCTGGACATACAACCAGAGAGCTGGGTTGCAAGTGGAGCAATCTGTATTCAAAGCAATGCTCATGTGATTTGCTGGCATTTCACAGTGGATTAACTCACTGTGCTACACCAGCCTCCAGAAATATGTGTGAGAAAAGTATTGTGATTATTTTCTGAGACCTTCAGTAACTAAGCATAAAAGCCTATCTACAATGTAACAGATAAATCCGTAGTCAATTAGATTCTTGTTGACACATGTTTCTTAATATTATAAAGCCTTCTCTATTTTATTTGTAACTAGGGTATTTTTTATTTTAGTACAAGTTGTTAGTCAGTATATATTGCCCAAAACATAATTAGTACTTCATCTAATTCAAGCACTTTATTCAATAACTTTCTGAATCAATACATTTATATTACATGTTTTTCTCATTGCTTCTATCACAGTTGTTTTTTTACCTATGTAAAAAAATCACATAATTTTGGAAAATGTTTTACATTCTTGGACCTACACACACACACACGGACACACACACAAACATTATGCCAATATTATGACCGACAAACATACTTTCAGTAAAATATTCCTTTTATCACTTTAGATTTTGAAATTCAGAAACATTGTAACATATGGTAATTTCAACACTATTATCAAAATGATTGAGAAACACATTTGCAATTTATAAGCAAAAATCATGTTTACTAGTTCATTTAATTAATGTTGATAAATATGAGATTCATTTCTCAATATTTAAAGCTTTTACATTAAATGTCTTGATATTATTGTCACTATAAATGGCCACTTACATTATCAACACAGAGCAATTTGACACTTTATCTAAATCTATAATTTATGATCCACCTAGCTTTGATGAATGTATCTTATTACATAATCGGTTATTTTATCACGGAAGGAACAGTTTATTATATAAGTGAGTCTTTTAATTCCTACCAAGATATTTAAGTAACATACGTCTCTTCCATTACTGTCAGTGTTGATAAATATAATTATGTGCCAAGAAATAAAATAAATTGGAAAAATTTCTCAGCTCCTGCTAATAATGTATTTATACTTTTCAATTTACTTTGCTTTTAAAAAGGAATCATTTATGAGAGACTATATTTACACTGTAATTCTTTGTGCGATCATTTTCCCTAGCCCTTAGTATAATGAAATTATACACAAAGACATTCTTTAAAGCTAAAGACAAAAGCAGAAAATCAATTTAATATCCAAATGGTAAATGAAGTTCCTAGGTCACAATTGGAATAAAACAAATATTCTTCACAACAAACAGGAAACCCAATAACAATAGAATCAAGAATTTGACATTTCAAAGTGTTCTATTCTAAGTGAGCTAAGACAACCCTTTTGAAACTTAACCTTTTGAAAAGTAGAAACATCTAGTTCTAGACGCACTAAGACATAGACTGGAAAAAAATAGGTAAAGCAAATTCTTGGTACTGTTATACTTATGAAAAATATATACTATACTTCAAGCTCAGGAATATTAGTTCTTAAAGTCTTAAAAAGTACCATAACACCAAGTGAAAAATGTTGGTGAACTTAATATTTCCAAAACATACAAGTACAGAACAATTTTTGTTTTGTCTCATACTAAGCTATGTCCTGAGAAAAAGTTCCCACATTCATTTACAAAAATATGATCTCCAATGTTTAGTTGGCATACTCCAAATGGATAATTGAGAAAAATTAAACATCTATATACAACGGTATGGTTAAAGTTAAGGAAATAATAATGTAGTTCCCAGAGAACAGCATCAGCAGGAAAACACCTCACAACTATTTCCAAAACTGAGGAGACAAATTCAAGGCTTTAACGTGGTACTGAGACCCTCTGAAGCAATTTGAGAAGGCATGCATAGCCAAGAGGAAGCTGGGGGAATAAACATCAGATTTATTTTCTCACCCCTCTAAACTCCTGTTATCAGCTTCCATCAGCCAGAACAAATACAAGGCAATACATTCATCCAATCTCTAAGTTTCATCCTGTTAGGGTACAGAGGATATAAAAGGATATGGGATGTCAACAACACAAGCAGTGACTTCACCTATCACACCACAGTGCTGCCCCCAAGACTGGAATTTTAAAATACACCTATGCTCTTTGTGCCAGCCATGATATACACCTGATTCTTTTGTGTGTGTGTGTATTTTTTTTATTATTGATTACATTGCATTATGTGACACAGTTTTATAGGCACTGGGATTCGCCCCACCCCTCCCCAAACCACCCCCACCACCATGGTGGATTCCTCCACCTTGTTGCATTACCACAGTTCAATTTCAGTTGAGATTCTTTCATTGCAAGCATCTACCAAGCATAAAATCCAGCATCTTATTGTTCAGATAAGGTCAATGGTTTCTTGGAGAGACCATCTCTGGTCTGAAGGTAGAGCCGGCACAGTATTATCCCAATCAATTAAAAGCCCGACATTACATCAGTAACAATTTGTAACGTTATGGAATTAGTTGACATGGATATACACCTGATTCTGTGCTGATGCATACAGAGGTCTCTGTCAAAAGCAGAAATCTGTGTCCTTCATTGACGCTGGGTCTGAGCAAGACGTCTGACAGGGGCAGTCATCTCTTAACAAACAGTGCTGGGAAAATTGAATCTTCATGTTCATAAGTATGAGACAAGACCCCTACCTTTCACTTATTACAAAAATTAACTCTAAATGGATAAAAGATCTAGAAAAGTGATTTGATATGATAAAATTACTAGAGGAAAATAAGGACACATACCAAGACATAAGCGTAAGCAAAGACTTCTTGGAAAATACCCCAGCAGCACAGGCAATCAAAGCAAAAGTAAACAAATAGTATTACATCAAATTAAGATGCGTCAGTACTAGAAAGAAAACTGTCAACAAAATGAAGACAGCCAACAGAATGAGAGAAAATATTTGCAAACTATAAATTAGATAGAGGATTAATATTCAGAATCTACGACAAGCTCATGAAATTTACAACAAAAACAATCCAGTTAAGAAATAGACAAAGGGATCTAGCATGGTAGCATAACAGGCTAGCACTCTGCCCTGTGGTGTTAGCATCCCATAAGGGCTCCAGTTTATGTCATGAATGTTCCAGTTCTAATCCCTGCTTATGTCCTAGGAAAGCAGCAGGGTATGAGTCAAGTCCTTGGACTCCTGAAACCACGCTGGAAATCTGGAGGAAGCTCCAGCTATTGCAGCCATTTGTGGAGTAAGCCAGCAGATGAAAGATTCTCATTCTCATTCTCTCTGATTCTGACTTGTAAACATAAATAAATAAATCTTTTTTTAAAAAGGAAATGAACAAAGGACATGAACAGGCATTTTTCAACAGATGAAGTTCAGATAGCCTATGTACGTATGAAAAATGTTCAGCTTCATTAGCCATCAGAGAACTGCACATAAAAACCACTGATGTTTCACCTTTACCCCTGTTAAAATGGCTATCATTCAAAATTCAAAAACACAAACAATGTTTTCAGTGAAATAACTGTGATAACCAACACAAAAGTATCAAAAACATGTATTCTCTAGGTACAAGATTGACACTCTGGGACTTGATTATTGTGTACAACCTTTGTTTTCACACCTGCAGGGACTGGTCAGAAGGTCAAAATTATTGGTTATGTGGAACATCTTACGAAGCTGTGGTAGGTAAAAATTCAAGGGATGATTAAGAAGCTATGAGTCTAGGACTCTAGAAACTGCTTATATCTAAGAAATGCTGTAAAGAAGAAATTGGAGATCAGTGGCTATGTAAACCACACCTAACTGTGATGGCTTGCATTTAACACCAAATCAACCTTACTTTTACCATTCTATATATTCTCAGGATGGATTTCGCCTATGTTATTGAAAACAACATTTTTTTTGTTTTTAATTAAGAGGGCTATAACATGGTCAATTCAATGTAATTTTTGTATAAGCTCTCTGATATTGTCTCTATTGAAACAGTACAAAAGAGCCTGTGAGAAGCAAGACACAACACACGGCAAACAATTCCTTTAGCAAATAATGTTCATTATAATAAATATTTCCAAATTCATTAAATAAAAACTGTTAGGAGCCAACTATCTAGATATTGCCCCATGTGGTTCTCACAAATCCTGAGTACCAGTTTTCAAAGAACTTAATTAATTCGTTCTCCACTGACTTGTCCAGCAATTTCCTCCAATTAACTTCAAAACAAAATAATATTTCTAGTGAAAGACTTCAGGGCACAACCTTACTTTGGGTGGCATTTATAACTTATGTCCTTCTCTCTGCCTGATTATGATCAGATCAAACTGTGAATAAACCGTTACAGATTATTGAATGTAATGAACCAAAGAAATCAAAATATGCCTGTAGGGATAAAAGTTCATTCCCCTGAGGTCTTTTTATATTTTCTCCTGTGTGATTTTTCTCAGAAAAACCCTTAAAAGAAAACTTGAACAATAGTATCAAGTACTTTGACTAAACTATATTTCCTCCAGCTAAGAGGATTCCTTTAGGATACTACTCATCTGTGTTTTGTCACCAAATCACACAGTCTCAGGAACAAAAAAATATATAATGCTGTCAGATAAATAATATTTTAAAGAAAAAAATAACCAGAGCAACCTCCAAAATCTTTTATTTTTTAAAAAATATTTGTGGAATTATTGGAGAGGAATAGTAACAGAGATGGTGAGAAGGGAGCAGAGAGATCTTCTATCTACTGGTTCACATACCAGACTGCAGTCACAGTCAAGAGTAACTTCTTCTGGAACTCCCATCTGTGTGCCAGGAGTCCAAGCACTGCAATACAGGATACTGGGGTCATAAATGGTGACCTTACCCAGTCTGAAAGAATCTATATCCAGCCTTCAATCCTTAAAACCCTTTAAAGTTTGCTTAGGTGAGACTGTTTCATCCAGACAGTTCTTCTCTAACTCATCATTTTCTCCAACTTGCTGAGATACTTTTCTTTAGTCCATATTTTAGGTGTTACGTATTCTGCCTCTGTTCATGCTATATCCCTTTGTATTTACTCTGTTAGAGTACTTAGTATATCAACAGCCCAACATTGATCCAAGTGACTTTAATTTTAGAAACTGTTTCTAACACATCTTTATTATAAATACACTTGCAAACTAGGTTGACACAGCCCTTGTCATAGGTAACAACCATTTAAGCATGAGCTTAACTTTTCTAGTCCAAATCCCATGGCCACATTCCTCTTTATAATAGTAAAAAATGCAAAAATAAAAATAACAACACTGAATGGAGTGTGAAACTGAGAAGTTCCAGTCATATATGTTTTAAATACCAGAATAAATTCCATCTATATATTTATCAGAATAAACTTCTCTTCAAGCAAATCTTTAGCATGTTGCACTCAGAGTTCTCTTTCAAACAGACTTCCAATCTATTACTCATTTCAACTCTTACCCTTATTCTAACCATCAAACCTTCTTGAAACTTACAAACATCGCTACCTGAAAACCAAAAGATCTTATTTTTACAAATTACAACCTTTACTCAGCATGGAGGAAATTCACTAAAGCCTATTTCACCACCTGACTGCAAACCAAATCATTGGTGAGATGAGGCATCTTCAAAAAAGCTAATGGAAAATATATACTGTGAGGAAATTATTTCAAAAAAGGTCCCACCAAAATTATATCCTGTAATTCTATTTTCCATAAACTTTTTGACTTAGTTTTATACACTGCCTTCTTGAACTGGTCAATTTAATATGCTTAAGAATAAAATATATGCAAAATTATTAAATACATTTAACACAACCCAGTAAAAACCTCAGGAAACTGTTTTATAGAGTAACAAGCTAAGCAATGAATTTATTTGGAAAGACAAAGAACTACAACAGACAAAAGATTTTCACAGAAGAACCAAATTGGGTAGCACATATTGAGCAATTTCAAAACATACGTCAAAGTTACAGTAATCAAAATAATATGATATTGATAAAAGGGAAGACATAATATAGTAAAATAACCCACAATTTACACACGTAAATATGGAAATCTACATTTTGACCAGAGCACAAAGCCAATTTACTAGAAAAGGAATAACACTTTTGAAAAACTGCTCCTACATAATCAGAACTTTTTATTAAAAAATAAATGCAATCCATATACAAAAGTTAAATAAAACTATCCAACAGGCCTAAATTTAAAATTTAAAACTATAAAACAGAAAGAAGATAACAAAGAAGAAATTCTTTGAAACCCTGTGTTAGACAAACTTTTTCAACACTAAAATCATACTCCATAGAGAAAAAAATTGTTAAATTTCATTAACATCAATACTTGTAAAAAATGACTTATCTAGAATACAAGAACCACCCAAATTGAACAATACGAAAACAGACAAAAAACCTGGCAAAATATTTAGACAGAAATATCCATAAGAGAAGACACATGGAAATCATTCCAATATCATGGTAAGAGAAATATAAATCAAAGCAAAAAGATATAAACATACATTTACTAGAAAGGTAAAATTTGTCTGTATTTCTTATGCTTTCATATTACCAGTAAGGGTGAAAAATGATACATTCAATTTAAATAACATTACTATAGGGTTAGGCACAATGGCCTGGTGACTGAATCCTTGCCTTGGATCTACCAAGATCCCATATGGGCACTGGTTAGTGTCCCAGCTGCTCCACTTGCCATCCAGCTCCCTGCTTGTGGCCTGGAAAAGCAGGAGAGGACGGCCCAAAGCCTTGAGACCCTGCACCCATATGGGAGGTGCAGCAGGAGTTCCTGGCTCCTGCTGTGGATTGGCTAAGCTTCAGCCATTGTGGCCACTTGAGGAGTGAACCAGCAAACAGAAGATCTTTATCTCTGTATTTCCTTCTCTTTGTAAATTTGCCTTTCCAATAAAAATAAAGATTTTTTAATTTCCATAAAATTAGAAAAAAATTCCTATACATTCAAAATGTATAACTATACAACATGGCAATCATACTTCTAGAAATGTATCCTACAGAAATTATTCAATAAGATGATTCAATAAAACATATATAAAGTTAACAGTGAATCTATTCAGAATCAAAAACAAAAAGAGATATTAATGTCTCTGAGTGTATATAAATGGAAGATAAACTGTGGCATGTTAGTAATAAAATGGAAAAAGACCACAATCTCTGGCCCCAACCACCCTCAGACTAGGCAGACATCTGGAAAGTGACCAATAGCCAGGAATACTTTCGTTTGGGCACTCTCTCTCTCTCCCCCTTGCTTCCCATCCTTAACTCCACCATGTTTCCTCCAATAAAAAAAAATTAACTACATGGATGCAGAACAGAATACCTGTTGACATGGTTAAAACAGAAGAAATGGCTAACCAATAATGCACAAGAGGAAATATTTTGAGGCAGTGGATTTTCAAGTTATCTACATGGTAGTAGTAGTTACATGGCTATTAACATGCCAAATTTCTTATAACTCTAGATCAAAAAGAGGTTTGCTCTATACAAATTGAAAATTAAATATAAATTTGGAAATCATTTTTACAGTTAAACTTTCCATTTTCTGTTGCTCTCAGAAGATGAGTGACAGATGCAACTACCAGAATTCCCACAAGGAATCTCTGAAGTAATAACTAAGAAGAAAATGTACATTAACACTGCTCAGCTTTTTCTTAATAATTAAAATTTAATTGTAAAAAAACCTATTTTAAGAGCAAGCCAAGTTTATTTCTGTTGCTTAATATCATTCCTTTTTACCCTGACACAATTTGGGGAAAGAGCTGACAAGTTCTAGAGTGCAAAATCACTTGCATTCTTATTCAAAGGCAATAATGGAGGGGGTAAGGGAGCAGGCATTTTTTGTTGAAATTCTTTGTGCCATCCCTATTCACTGAAAAACTCTAAGGGCTCACTCAGTTGTAACAGTTTTTTCTTCTAATTAATACTTGATTTTAGCAAAAACAATAAAGAGAGAAATGTTGAGTTTCTCTTGTCTTAAGGATTGTCCATTTTGTCTCTTCTACTCCCTTATGGAAAGGACAAGTGGGTAAGAGATTTGTAGACCCCTATATAGAAACAGAGTTATTTTAAAGTTCAAAGGAAATTAGCCTGTTGTTTATCAGTTATTTCAAACACTAAGCCATTTGCCTCTAACTTGAATGAGTTCTCTAAACAGTGACAAAAATATTTGCTATATTGAATTATAATTATTCTCATTTGAATAAAATAATTAAAAGTGTCTATTAGAATATCAAAATTAATTATGAAAATGAATGCGGCTGTGACTCTGTTCTGCTGTTGACTGGTTTAATAGTAACGCAATCTTGATCTTAAGGGCCTTAAACATGATGAATGTAAATTAGACAATGTTTTGTACTACCTGGATATGGAAAAAAGAGAGATCATTCTACCACATGCACACTGGAGAAGGAAATAGTCTTTACATTTTGTCTTAGCGTTTGATAATATAGCAACCAAAATAAGACACTATTGCCATAACTTACATTTTTGACAAACTATAAAAATGCTCCTTAATGATAACAGGTCAAATAATTCAACAGAAACAACATATATTATATATTATATACATATATTAAAACTTACTTGCAATTGCATTCTTTAGACAGTGTGAAGTGTACTTCATTTGTAAATGAGGCCAGTTATACTCATGTAAGATCCTGGCTGCAACTGGTTGTTTTTTAAAACTCATCAAGTTAAAATACAGGCTTTTGTCATTGCAAAGTTAATGAAAGATTTAGCATAACTCAATCTGGTCTGTTTGCAGTTAGATATCACTGTTTGTAGTTTTCTGCTGCAATTTAAATATCAAGGAGACTTCAAAGGAGCAAAAATCCCAGGAAGAGATTATGGGTTAATTTCAGCAGCCTGGGTTGAGGGGAATAGAATACAAGTTCGTAAGTTCCACTTTACTTTTAAGGAAACAGCTGGCCTAATGATGAAGTTTGCTCACAAGGCTTCACAATATTGTCCCGATCACCTCCTACTGCCATCAAGGAAGGATCATGTATTAGCACACCACTCCCCCAGGCTATCAGCCATATTTGAGATTAGGGAAGATCAGGGAGAGGACAGAACCAAACTAGCTACTATTTATGATATCCGAGTTCACATTATTGTATTTCTCCATATTTGGAACACTATAGGAATGTAAGCTTTTTGTTGAGAGACAAATCTAATGATAAAAGCACGTGAAGTGCAGAAGGTAATGCTGATGTACAGACCTTCCATATAGGATTGCTCAATGAAGTTTATTTACCTTGGTACAACAAACCACTAAGTAAAAGATGCAGTGATTGCCTATGGCCTTGACTGATGCTACAAACACTACAAAATATGTCCCAATCACAAATAAATAAGTTTTCTCTCTTGTCTCTCTCCACTCCTCTCTCTCTCATCAGATATATAGATGATATAGACATAAGATATAGATATAGACATAAACATAGATGCAGATTCTTGAAAACTAACTGTTTTAAACACAGGACCAAATTACCGCCTATTTATATTAGCCCTGAATTAAATGGCTTAAATTCATCAATCAAAGGTCATAGATTAATAGAATGGATTTAAAAAAACTATTTCTTGCCTACAGGAGACACATCTCACCAACAAAGATTAGTAGAAACTATATCTCAAGGATTTGATGTTTTTGTTTTTAATTTCTTCAAAACACTTTCCCACCAAACTCTTCACTGACTCATAGATCATACAGCAGCATCAATTTCTCTGAGAAGGTTCTTGATTTTCTTTTTCATTTCTTCAACGACACATCAGTCATTCTGTGGCATCTTTTTAACATCATGGCATTGTAAATTCCTTTTTTTCTTCCTGTTGTTGGTTTTATTTTGTGGCTTTTCATTTAAGGGGATATAGTGACCGTGTAATGGGGACTATCATATCAAGATGTGAAGAAACAATGCAGTATGCATCTCTACTTCTAGATCAAAGATGGACTCCCAATGAAAATGTTTACTATATCTTGACAATAGGACGCTGGACTCTCTGCCATTGTCCATGCCCACAATGATGGACTTATGACTGTTTATAAAGAACTATACTATTGTAATACTATAGGGGAACTCAGTGGGAGAGAGAGGATTTGGCGAGAGGGTAAGGGAAATCCCAGGGCCTATAGAACTGTATCATAAAATGATAATAACAATTAAAGATGCAAAAAAAAAAGTGTAAATGCTCAAGAATGAAGCTGAAATGCCGACTGCTAGGCACTGAAGTGGATATCACTCAAAATGCATTCTCCTTTCATTATATACCCAAGACTTTCATGGTGAAATCATTCAATAAGTGTGGATAAACACCCGTCATGTACTAAATGCTAAGTGCTAGAAAGGAGCTCCCTTAGTTACAAATATGATCACCAACAAACCAGTACACACAAAAGATGTTAACAAGCTGTAGCTGTGCTCATGTGAAAGCACAGAATATAATTCAAACTTCGTTTTAATCCTTTGTCACATCAAAGTGAATGTTATTCTCATGTATACTCAATCTAGACCCATAAAATACATGCAGGAAGAAAAAATAAATCCCTGTGGCCTTACATATTTCTCCAACACCAGTCCTATAGAAGCATTTTCATCACCTCAGTTCCATAATAGGTACTCCTGGGTTCAGTAACAGGTATTTGAACATTCCCTCATAGCTCTCTTTGATTTGAGAGACTGCTGCTGTTGAGTGACTATGGCAGGCCTATGAGAACAAATCTGCCAGCTCTATTGGATGCCTTTTCCGAAGCTTATTCTGCTTCAGATGCAATAGAAGTGCAATCTTCTGCTCTTAAAAACAGGACTGGAATAACATACCACTCCTAAGGTTAAGTCTGGTATGATCTAGTTTGAGAGTCCATCCAACCTTGAGATTTAGAACTAAGAAAACAAACAAGCAAATGTTTAAAAAAAAAATCTGGTACACTGTACTTCATTTGGGTTTCTGAAAGAGCACCTGTTGTCCAGAGCCTCTAAATACATCTACAGAATACCAATACAGTCATTAAATCCAAGAGCTAAAAGTTCCACTTGGCAACACTGTAGAGGAATCCTCCCACAGGATATAAGGTCTAGGTTTTCATTAAATTACTCCCTGAGTTTTGCAAATAAATCTTTCTGAACTCCAAAATTATATTATCAAAATTATATTATCAGTTTCTTTTTTTGCAGGCTAGCAGAGACAACACACAGAGACAGTGTAATGATTAACACATCTGGTAGCCATGGCAAAAGAAGCAATTCAGAAAGATACACTTAGTTAAAAAAAAAACTCTCATTTTTACACAATCACCCGCAGTTTTGAGATGGTTTAAGTTTTATGCTTTCCATTTACAGATTTATATTGCTACATGGGGAGTCGCTTTGAGTTATTATTAGATTAATAAAACCACAAGACCAGGTAAATGGACGGTATATGAAAAGCATCTATGGCAGGATCAATCAGGCTTCAGGCAGGGTTAAAGTTAAATTTTTTACAGTTTGGGATTGAATTGCTTAATGAACCAATAAGTGCTTTATTTTCTGCCTTCAGCTATACATTCTTTAAAATGATGCTCAACTATTAATCATTTGTTGAGACTCTCACAGGTACTAAATAGTTAGGTACTTAGTAAATCTAACCCCTCATATAGGAATGCTATTCTATGTGTCTCAACAGGAAAGAAACGGGAAAAAAATCAGCTTTTTCTTGGGAATAGAAACATTATTTTCTGTATCACAAACTGTAAGAGCCAAAAACATGAGTTTGGTCATGAGAATGTTTGCAACAAATAAATTGTGAAATATCACTAATTATACTCATTAAATCAAAAGCAATTATTAAGATCCTCCTTAATCAAATTATTCAGAAGCATATAAACTCTTCCTGCCAACTAAAGTACCACAAATGGTAGGCACGAATAAAACTTTATTATAAACATTTAAGGGCTTACTAAGAGACTTAAGTTTTTAGCACTTAACCATAAACTTTTAGAATTCAGAGTAGAAAGGAAAAGATTTTTTTAACTATCTTTTTTTAATTTTTTTATTTTCATGTTACTGTCCCATAGGCACAGGATTCTCCATTCCACACTCCCCGCTTTTCTCCTTCACTATTTTTCTCCCATATTATAGTAATAGTATGGTCCTTCAACAACAGTCCCAAGTCTCTCATTCTGCTATCTAACTGTATCATCGCATTGTAGGTATAGATAATGATGGAAAATCTTATATATCCTATTACCAACATATGTTTAACAGCTTCATTGAGAGCTCTTTCATTCAGGAGTAGAGATGCATACAGCAACAGATCTTTACTTCCCTATTAGCTAGTCTCCATTCTACAGTTCTTATGTGAGAATATATGTTTATACATGTTTCCCTGTTCTGTGTTTTGCATGAAGGTTGTCATATCAGAGAAAGCTTACAATATCTGTCCTTTGGGGACTGGCTTATTTCACTAGGAATAATGGTATTTAGTTGAGACCACTTTGTTGCAAATGGTAGAATTTTATTCTTTTACTGGCTGAATAAAACCCTCCTGGCCATACTGATATTTGCTAAAATGTGATACATCCTGCTAGAGAAAAATAGTCATCAATTTAGAAATACTTAGGAATCATATGAGAATTATCAGAAAATCCATACCCAGAGATTCTAATTGGCACATGACAAGACCCAACCATCAAGAATTAAAAATCTCTCAAATGATTTTAATCTACAGCAAAGTTAGAGAGCCCATGAAATAGAATGCAAACTCTACACAAGTAGCAATTTATTTGGTCACTGCTGAATTCCAAGTCCCTAGAGTAATGTCTGGCATTACTTGACACCCTGTAAATGTTTATTAAATGAATAAACAAATGAAGGTGCAAGCTGTAAAGTAAATCCAGAAGTTACTCCAATAACAACAACAGCAAAAATACAGTTTGAAACTTGTGAAGAAAATTGAAGGAACATGATCATAGAAACAAATATAGGTTTAAGACCTGAAACCAAACAATTTCTTTGGCAGAGAAGAATAAAATGCTAGACCAAAGCAGAAAAGAACTTTCTGGTCTACCTACTCTAAAGTCTCTAAATGAAGACAAATAGGTGATGTGAAAACTTCATTGCACAACAGTAAGTACAATTTTAAATGCATATTTAGCAGGCATATTTTTAAAAACTACTGGAATATTAATTTTTAATTGTTTCTATAAAATGAATACATACCCAGTTTTTTGGAATATAACAAATATAAGGTGGGCAAGAGCCATAAAAACTATCGGAGACAGTCATTTTTCATGGTCAAACTTCTCTGTGTACCACAACTATTCAGCAAAAGCAAAGCAGAATGTGAATCATTTAATAAAAAGAGCTGCTCTCTCAAAACACAGTTTAGCAAAGAGTGTCCAATCCAATACAAAAGCAGCAATGAGCTAACTTCTAGCCAGCTGACTTCACTTTCCCATAATATTTCAGAAATAAATGCTGTCCAAATACAGGGAATTAGCTGTTGTGGCCCAGAAATCAAGCACATGACATTAATCCCAGAGAAATCAGTACATTGAGAAAAATGAAAAACAGGGATTCATTATCATGATGCAGAATTTAAAATGGGGCATACGGCATAAAAAAAGAAAAGGTCACATTTCCAGACTTTAGGATTAAGGTAAGAAATTAGAGTAAAGTAAAACAAGAGGATAAAAGTGCTGAGCTGTTATCCTTGAATTTCTTTTTATTAACAGCCCATTTTTTTCTGGGGCTGGAGGATATACACACTGAAATTTCCATGTAAAGGCAAGTGGTCACAGCTGTGAGGGCAATGCAGCCATAGGAAGTGGTACACATATTATGATTTATGTAACTTGAATTTATGAAATAGTCAGAAAAAGTTCCCAATGGTTTTAAGGGAAATTTAAATGGAACAAAACTAAAAGGAACAAAATCGCTTTAGAATTCCATAATATAGAGAGGTATTACCATATATTTTATGTAACATACAATATTGGGAAAAGCCAAAAGCCAACATAATAAATTGTTCTTATCCCTTTTTACTAACAAATCTGTACAATATCTAGAGAAACATTGAATATTTTCAAATATTGATGGCTTGCCTTGAAATGAATTTTTGTTTAGTTTCCCTTTTATAATTCAATATACAAAGACATTATGTAATAAGGCACAGCTCCTATAACATCATATTAGGCAAAAAGCTATTATTTTGAAGAAGTTGATACATAAGCTCTAGGATTCAGCAAGAAAACTTAAGTTCAGAGATTTCTGCTGGAAAAACTCAGACCAGACTAGAACATTTTGCCAATGAGCAGCCATATTTAATACCCAGCCAGAGAATCCAAATTACAAAGCAACAGAATGGATTTCCAAGAAAAACAGGCAGGGAACAAGATCTGAAATTCCACTTGTCCTAGTAAGGGGCACTCCATTTAGTGTGAGGGGTCCCTGCCAGGGAATTATAGCATCCAGAAATAGTACCTGAGTATCAGGTGCGAAATCAACAGGTTGCTTAAGGCTCTACAACTGTCCCACTGTCTTAACAGTGAGTTAGACGAATGAAAACATTTCCAACAATTTGTCAAAAATGAAGTTAAAACTTTGTTTTCTATTGTCTCAAAGTCAATGTCCATCAACAGATGAATGGATAAACAAAATCCAGTATATCTACATAAAAGAAAACACTCAGTCCTTGAAATGCACAAAATTCTAACACATGTATAATATGGATGAACTTCAAAAATATTACAAGTGAAATAAGACAGACACTAAAGAGTAAGTTATAAGATTGTATTTACTTGAAGTGCCTTTAAAAGTTAAATTCATTTAGACAGAAGATAGGTTATGGAGGTGTTCTGGAGATGCATAATTGTGATAGACATATCAAAAAAGGTGAAAATAATAATACCACTAAACTGCAGTCAAAAAATGGCTACAATGATAGATCCACAGTTGTCTATTTTGCCTACAAAATTTATTTTTATTGTTAATATTGACTCTAAGTGTGCCACATTAAATGTCCCCAAATTCCAGGACTACGTAGGTTTTGTCTTAGCCAACATGCAGCAGAAATCTGGAATATTTACAAGGTTCTTAAGTAAATGTGACTTAAACCTAGGTTCTTAAGGGTTACTGGACACCATTCTACCTCCTAATAGCTCTGATGTCATTAGCTTCGCACTGTTTTCTCTTATTTTGCATTTTAAAGATCTAATCTGTCACTTCACCCAAGGTACATAATTGACAAATCAACAAGGGATAAAAGCTCTAATATATATGAATGGCACCATTTCGGGGGGAGGGAAGCAAGTGGGTAAAATGACTGCAAACCCCAAGACGCCAAAATGTAATTTAAAAGGATGTTCCTAAATTGCAAAAATTCTGTCTCTAGAGTCAGCTAAGAAATCAAGAAGGAACTGGCATGATGTCAAATGTGCCTTAATCTTAGTGATGTAACAGGAAACGGTGGTAGAAAGAAAAGAAATGAGAGAAAGGAAATGAGATTGGTTTTACTCAGGGTAAGAGATTTAATAGACTAAAGACAGTTAGGAGAGATGCTAAAGGAAGCAAAATGCTGGAGGTGAAAACAGAAGACATGTGAGGTAAGAAGGATACACCAGCCCTGTCTGGAGAGGCTATCAGAAAGGGGAAGACAGTTTTGCTGTCTCAGATTCACAATGGAGAGTAGGAACCAAACTTTCACATCACAGGACAAGTGGTAGAAACCCCGGCAAGACGCTCACACACCCCTTACTTTACGAGAGCTAATGAATGAATTGCATAAAATAACATACTTGAAGAGAGAACACTGGTTAGAAAAGAATGAATGCATTTAATTTCAGATGTGAGTATTTTCATAGAAATTATGCTCAGGGGTTTGAAATCTAATAAAAGGCACCAGAAACAGAAGGGATATTAAAGGACAGCCAGACAAACAATGGCAGACAGAATCTAAGTCTGACTTAGATGATTGTCTGATGGAAGACTATATTTCAGGTGAGTTTTTCCACTTGCGTTAATGAGGGTAGACCATTTTTATTTTTGGACCATCCAACACACTTAGCAGACACAAAAACATTAAATTTTATTCTTCTCATTACTGACGACATAAGATACAAAAATTTAAAAATTTTAGAAAAGGAGCAAAGTATTAGGTCAGAAAGCAAAGGGGATAATGTACAGGAAAAGCTATGCAAGTGTAACAAAGCAGCACTTATGCTACACTTATTAAACAACAAAAAAAAATTAGGGGCCAGCAATGGTGGCTCACGTGGCTAATCTTACTCTTGAAAGCTTACGGAATCCATATGGACACTGGTTCAAGTCCTGGCTGCTCCACGTAGCATCTAGCTCTCTGCTTATGGCCTGGCAAAAAAGGAGAGGATGGCCCAGGTCTTTGGGACCCTGCACGTATGTGGGAGACGTAGAAGAAGCTCCCGGCTCCAGGCTTTGGACTGGTTCAGCTTCAGCCACTGTGGTCATTTGGGGACTAAAATGATGGACGGAAGACCTTTCTCTCTGTCTCTCCTTTCTGTAAGTGTGCTTTTCAATAAAAACAAAATAAATCTTAAAAGAAAAATAATATAGGGAGAACTTTAGAAAGAACTAAAGAGACAAAATGGAAAGCACAGTTCACTACATATGAAAAAGGAATTGTTGCCCAAACCTTGTGAAAGTGAAGACAAGGAATTGTTCTGAGGAGGACATAACCCAAGCCTACCTCACTGAGGTTTCTGGGCAAGGACTTTGGAGGTATCAGTAAAGTTCCAGTTCAGGAACCAGAAGAAACAACTGGGAGTAATTCTCCAGCAGAAACAAGTATAAGGACTAAGCGGAAATCTTTCCCAGAATGTAACTCACCCAAATCCAGGCAATTCTGCACAAAAAATGGCCCAGCTCTAAAAATGCCTATTCACATGATGAGGTAGAAGTGATGCCATTGAATTCAGTGTAGAACCAGGATGCCAGGAGCCCAGCGCTTAGAGACAAAACACAAAGTATGCCAGTCTGAATATACCAGAATGGTTTCTGCAGAAGTTCACCATGGCTGACAGCATGGTAAATTTCTAAATTTAGTAATGAGCAAGTCTTTAGTAAGAGAAGTGAAAACATGGAAAAAGAGTTTTTCCTTCCCAAACCCACCTCCCCTAACAAATATGGATGCCACTGATGTAAGAATTCCCTAAATAGAGATTTACTTCGCTGTAGATCTACTGCCTTGTATGTTTATGACTACAGTATCCTGGTTTGGGTTTAAGTTCATGAATCATAGTCTTAAAAACTGACACAATTGACCATTGCCTGGAAATGACATTTTTCTCTTCCCGTGCATTTCCCTTATGTGCTAATGACCTTCAATAATAAAATGAGTCGGAACTGTATTTGGAGAAGTGTATTTCTGAGATGAGAGGAGAGCAGCAATTTCATAGAAGATGGGTAATTCTGTCGCCTTTCCTGTCATAAAGTAGACTTCCCGACAAATTTTTCACCACAAGGTTTACGAAATAGGATAAGCAATGGGTAAGGGAGATATCACAAAGCAATCAATAGGGAAAATAGAAGACTTACACCCAGAACTTTCCCACATCACTTTAGAAGGCATGCAGAGATCTAAGCCAGTAGTGCAGCCAGGCACGCCAGTGAAGGAACCCCTCTCCATCCTCACTCCAGAATGAGTTTATTTCTTCTTAAAGCAAAAGAGGCTGCATGGCGCTAAAAGTTCAATTTGTAGGCATGTTATTAACATGAGTTTATTGGGTGTAACCAAAAGAGGCTTGGAGGAGTTCATGCTGAGAACCTGAGAAGCTGGCTGTGAAACTTGTCAGTTCGTTAGGAAGACCTGAAGACAAGCACCTGAAGGGTGTGTGCACAAGAGGCCCCCTGGGGATATTGCCTAGGTGTCAGGCTCTGCCACAGTACTCTCTGACCTACTCCCCACTAAGCTTGCTGTTAGTCCTTGGAAAACAATTGGAGCCTAATGACCTAAAAAAAGAATGAAAACTAAGAAGTGCTTTAGGAGTACTGCCTTGTATGTTTATGACTACAGTATCATGTAAACTATGTCTACCAAGAAGACCAGGTATTTTTTTAGCCAAAATAGTGTTAGGATTGTCTATTCTTTAATGTTTTTTTAGAGATCTGGATAGAATGGCTATACGGGAAGGTTACAATAAACTTTTTGCCTTGGACTCTTGATCCTTTGTTCCCTGTGACTTTTACATGTGACAGTGCTAGCCCGTCCAAAGTCATGAGATCCAAAGAGATCCACAATTGGGAATACTTACCATCAAGTATCCAGAAACTTTGGCCCTTATCTGTCTTTGTCCTGTGAGTCTCTTGTGAAGCCAAGTTGGATGTAGTCCTTCTCAAACACACACACACACACACACACACAGGAGGTTCAGAACCAGTGAACTAGTAATTCCAGCAATTCTATTCACTACATTGCATAAATGATACACTATTATAGCCCCACTGTATCTTTGCTTTCTTTGATACTGAAGCACAATGAAGAAAGATTTTTCTTCTAAGGTTTTGAAAATGTTACTGTCAAACAAATGGAAGGCAGGCTGCTAAAAAGTTTTAGCAGCTATCACTGGAGAGCATGAAGTTGTAATTTCTTTGGAATTTTAACCCAGATGAACTAGAAACTTTTATTTTAATTTCTTTTTCCAATTTACCTTTTATAAACTCTAGTTTGTGATTTTTCCAGTATGTTATAACTACTTTCGGTTCCACTCAATGAACATCTGAGCAAACCATAAGATATGCTAGCACTTGACCACTCAAATAAAGAAAACATTTGTGGTTGGGTAGTAAGCCTCAAGCCCAGTGGTTTAAACATTGGTTAAGACATTTACAACCATACCAGAGTGCCTGGGTTTAACACCCAGTTCTGGCTACCACTTCATTCTTCAACTTCCACTCATACAGACCTTGGCAGGAAGCAATGTGGCCAAGCGAGGCTCCTGCTATCCATGTGAGAGACCTGGACTGCATGTTCTGTTCCTGGCTCCAGCCATGGTCCTGGAGGATCTGGAGAGTAGACCAATTGGTTGGCAGCATGTGCATACTCATTCATTCTCATTCTCTCTCTCTTCTCTCTCTCTCTCACTCTCTCTCTCCCTGTGTCCTAACTAAATTTTATGAAAGTATTTTCATTATGCACATTTTACCAATATAAAATCTAAAATGTTTTCAGAAGCAATTGATAAAACTGTACTCAGTTGTCCCACTTTACTAATGTCCAAGATATAGAGAGCAAAAGAAAACATTGGTAATAAAGGTGTAAGGATTAAACTTGAGCTTACATTTATGAAGTCATCAATTCCCTTTGGAAAAACACTTGCTATCCAAGGTCTATCAGTAGTTGCACCATATATGCCAATTAGGCTCCAAGAAGATAACTGTAGGGTCAATAAAAGGTAGCAAAATATTTCAGCTGGCTTACTGTAATCCCAACTCTCAAAATGTTTATAATCACCAAATCAACATTAGATGAAAACAATGACCTCTACATTGTTTATTTTTGACTGCACTGCATCACTAAAATTACCTGCATCTGTTTCCTTAATTAAGATAGACAACACTCATTGAAAATAACATTTAATTGTATAAGCCATATAAATTCAATTAAATGCACATATTTGCATATGTACATGTATATTATTCATTCAAAAGACTAAGTAGATACATATAAATATTTTTACAGATGAGAGAGCCACCAAATAACTATTAGATTAAAATAATAAAGCACTTTCTAGTCTTTGCTGATGGTATACACAAGGCTTATAACTGATTATAATCATTTACACTTATATATTCATGTTGTTTTCAGTATAACAATCGATCTTTTATTTCATAACATACTCAAAAAGAGATTCATACTTAGATCTTGTAAACTTAATTAAGTTGATAAACAAGATTCTATATTCTCATTACTAGGAAATGCCAATTCTGTTAGACCTTATTGTAAAAAGGAGAAAGTAGTCTTGTCCTTGTTTTCCATTTTTAAATAACAATATGAGGAACAAAGAAATTGTCTAACACATTTTCACTGAAAGGTTTTAGTAAAAGCCTAGAACTGCCAGAAACTATTACCACAAATGGAGTCTGGCATTTCAAAGAAAGAAAAAGATTTAATTTGATTTCAAAAGATAAATTGAAATAGAAACCATGGAGATAGAAACCTTATAAACCTACTGAATCAGAGAAAAGGCCTCTCATTATAATTATTTTCATTTTTAATGTATTGTATTTTGCAGAGAAAACATTCATACGCCCAGCAAATATAAGAGAAGAAAAATCAGTATGCAAGTTTGAAAGGCAAGGGGAAAATTCACAGGAGCTATTTCAGGAACTAGAAGATATGCTTTCTTTGATGTACCTGAGAATATAATTCTAAAGAGTCAGTGGTAATTTAAATTTTTAAAAATCCTAGGTACATAACAGAAATAGATGCATACATATTTCCCACAAAATTTTCTCACTTTCTACTTTACTTCTTGGTAAGGCCTTTCAGGAATTTTCTTTTCTTAATTTTTTACTTAGAAATAGCTGACACCACTGTGATACTACAGACAAGTCTCTGTTAAAGGTCAAGGATATTATCTGGTGTGGTTCCTCCTTTAATGTGAAAGGGAGAAAAACTGCATTAAGCAAAGATTTTAACTGTCCTTCCTGCCAATCCATTTTGGAATACGTCTGCAGGAAGAGACGGATATCAAAGAAATTCTTTTTCCAAAAGAATAAGGATAACAATCTAAATGTAGTATCTGGAAGGGAAGAGAAAGATAATTTCATCTGTGACTCGAACATAATCAAACAATATAGGCGGATAACCATCAGTGGATGAGTAGGTAAAGAAAAGTTACATATACCACAGAATATTACTCAGCCATGAAAAGGCATGAAATCCTGACATTACTACCAAAATGGATGAAATTGAAGATTATGTCAAGTGAAGTATCCAGATACAGAAAAAAAAATCACATGTTATCTCTCATATACTGAGGGATTTTATATATCACACACACACACACACACACACACACACACACACACACACTTGATCTGAATTTAAGGTAGTGATTACCAGAGACTAGGAAAGGCAGAGGGAGTTAGAGGTAATGTTTGAATAACATGTACCAAGAGTTCTACTGCACAATAATAGATGACAAGGTATTATAACCTTTCCAAAGAACTAGAACACAGGAGCTGCGAGGCGCCAACACCTTGGACTCTTCTACAACATACTAGTTTATAGAGACCAGCACTACAGCAGCCATGATGCCTGTAGATATGTGACACGTACCACACTTTCACATGCTAAAATCCACTAAGCATATTTCTCCTCTTGAACAAAGCAGCTGTGACATCTCAAAGACACCATAGCAAAACACAAATCAATATTCAGAATTTTTAATTTAATATCCTCCTAATCAAGGATAAAAGATGCCTCCCTCAAACATACTAACAAAGTAGAAAATAAGGACTTTTTCCTCCCTTTGAGAAACTTGAAACAGTCTTCTTATTCTCCTCTATCCCCTTACCTTCTCTGATACTTTTCATAGTCATTGTGAAATTTACAAACAGCAAATGGAGCCCAGGCAAATGTTATTATACTTTCCTGGAAACTTTCTCCACCAAAACACAGCAAATAGCATACATATTAGAAAAAACAAATATTCCCTGAAGAATTCTTTTAAAAATGTTTAAAAGATTTTGAAAACAATTATTTGATCAAATAAAGGAAAAACATATTTTCAGCTAGAAAATAGGCCAGATTTGGTTTATAGAGAAACAATGCCTGTTAAATCCCACAACCTACTCCCTTTTTCACAGACATCAATGTCTACTTCTCTTTTCTACTTCATCTCTCTCACTTCCTCAGTTTACCTTATTCTAAATCATTCTTAGATATATATGCATATATGTATTATTCTGTCCACCTTCGTTACTTTTTTCCCAGTGAGTCTATCTAGCGAATGAGATTTGTCACATGATCAGTTAGAAACAACTAAATCACATAACCCATTTCCTTGAAGTCACCTCTCACAGGTTTGACTTTGCTATTGAAGCATTTTAAGTCTGTAAGTGAATTCATTCCTAGACAAGAAAGTAAAATGTTAAAACATAACAAGTGCTATAAGTTTGCAAAGCTAAGATCTGTTAAACACCGTGTCCAGTAGCTAGTAGGTAATGAAATTTGCTCCTTCAAGAGTGAATGAATGCCTATAGCATAATAAGCACAATGAGCCGTTCTATTAAGTAACTTAGCAGTTAATTAGCTTCAGTACCTGGCTAATTCCATTCACAAAGGCTTGCCAAGGGAGAATCATCTAGAGTAGTTTAGAAGATTCGTGATTTCAGAAACTCACCATGTAAGAGGCAACCACTCTTCAGAATGGGCAAATGTTCTTCACAGTAAGAAATTTAAAAACCTTAGTCCTTTAGTTCTCATTAATGTTCAAATATTTTTTCATCAGTTGAATTTTTCATGTAAACATTTGGCTGCTACAAAATACATATCATCAATATCAATTCAATCGTTGATTTCCAAACTAAATTTTTTTTATTGGCCAGGATAAAATTTACTCAAAACCAAGTACAAAGATGCTTGTATAAGAATCTATATTAGAAAAAAAAATCTATATTTGTCTTGTTAAACTCTCTTTTTTTGGGGGGTGGGGGGAATGGAGACTATGCTGCTTTAAAAACCAGAAAGACAGTCTATCTCTGCAGGTAGTTTACCTTGAAATAAGCAGCAGAACATTTCACTTCACATCTCATGCACAGAATGTCAGGCTCAAAGACTCATCTTGTGATAGCACAACAGGTATTTCCTCAATCAGATTTTCTAGTGGCCGTATCCAAATAGCGAGAACAGACACGAGAATCAGATCCTTTGCGGCTGACACTGTATAACCTTCTCCAGGAAGCGAGAGGTGAAATAGTGAAGAGGTGTAACTCACTTCATTATAATTACATTTCATTGCCCGTGGCTTCCCCAAATAATTAAAAGCCAAGTGTCAGTACTAAACAAGAGCAATGAGAAAATGTCAGATCCCTCACCAAAGAAAAATCAAATTAGAGTAGCAAAGACTGTCAAAAGTTTGCTCCCTGAGTGACTGCTGGAGTAAACGCACATCTAAAACCGTAAAATGGAGTTGTCTGCACCAAGCTTTCATAATTTTGTTATTTCAGGTCAAATGAGAACATTTTTAAGTTTCTGCCAGGCATATCAGCAGTGCTTAACATTTCAATATTTATTGGAATGAATAAATCAAAAGATTTGGTTCAAAGAGAATAAAATCAGTGATACCTAAATCATAGAGATATACTTTCAGAAAAAAAAAAAAACACAACACACTTTCAAGCATTTGAAATAGAATCCCCTTTCCAGATAATGCCAGCATCTACAGCATCTATGAGAATATATTTTATTCGAATTTCAAGCACAGAAAATACCAAAATATAAATAAATAAATAAGTATATATATAAATATATACATATACACACATAACTGTTACATTAACTTTCAAATATACCATCATAATATATACTAAATAAGTGTGAAATGTTTAAATAAAAATTAAATAATTAAGAATAATGTCAGGCCAGAAATAACAAAAGATTACTGTCTTAGTGGCCAGAAGAGGTTGACAAACAAGAACATTCATAAAGATAATGTAATCTGTGAAAATACTAAGTATTCAAAACACCGGCAGGGACAAAATAAATGCATGCCACTGAGCAAATGCTCAATTAATAGCTGAAGAATATTTGTAATAATAAAAACATTTCCTTCCTAAAACTCAAATGCCACCTCATCAAATATCCTGCACACAATATATTTGCTTCCCTTCTGATTCATGGAAATAAGGGAATAAGGATGGATTGCTTTGATCTGCATTTTCACTGTTAATAGCAAATGATAAATATGTAAATCTCCTTTGAATGGTGAAGTATTATTTTCATCTGACCTTTATGTAAACTCTTTACCACCCATATTCCACCTGAAGTCATCTAGCCTGACAGAAGGTTAAAACACGTAGCTCAATGATAACACTTTTACAATAATACCTGTTAATTACTTAAAACTGTTACATATTTTGAAACAAAGCAGATTTTGCTTTTTAATGTTCATATCTACTTCATACTTTCTAAAATTCATTTATTTTATTTGAAATGCAGATTTTACACGGAGAGAAGAAGAGACAGAGAGAGGAGTCTTCCATCTGCCAATTTACCCCCTAAATGGCTGTAACAACCAGGACTCAGCTATATTAAGCTGGGAGACAAGAGCCTCTTCTGGGTCTGCCATGTGGGTACAAGGGCCCAAGGACTTAAGCTGTCCTCTGCTGATTTCCCAGGTCATTAGCAGGGCCTTTTATCAAACAGCGGAGCACCTGGGACATGAACTAGAACCCAAATGAGATGATGTCACTAGCAAGATACACACTAGGCAGCTAAGCCCACCATCAGAACTGTGGAACTATTGAAACCTCTTGAGCAGGACCCTCAGAGCATGCTCCACATCGAGGACCCTAAGCTGCTGCTGGGTAGCTGGATTCAGGGTGCAGAGGCATTTGGGAGGCTGGGTGTGGCTTGTCTCCTTATCCCTCCTTTCCCCAGAACCAAGAAGGAAGGAAGGAAGGAAGAAAAGATAATATGAAAATGGTGATCTCATCCAGCTACCTGTAGCTCTTGACCCTTATCACCCTAATCAACTGTGTAAAAATCATCAAAAACAAAAATAGTAATTTTTTAAAAAGACCTCACATTTTTTAAAATAAAATCAGCATATATGGTAGAAAACCCACAATGGCCTGAATAGTGGGCCACATAGTGGGCAAAGTAACTGACCGAGCAAGCAAGTCAAAAACAATCGTGCGGGCCCAGCGCGATGATGTACTGGTTAAGGTCCTCGCTTTGCACGCCCAGGATCCCATATGGGCACCGGTTCTAATCCCAGCAGCCCCGCTTCCCATCCAGCTCCCTGCCTGTGGCCCGGGAGAGCAGTGGAGGACAGCCCAAAGCTTTGGGACCCTGTACCCACTTCGGAGGCCTGGAAGAGGCTCCTGGCTTCAGATTGGCCACTTGGGGAGTGAATCATAGGACGGAAGATCTTCCTCTCTGTCTCTCCTCTCTGTATATCCGCCTTTCCAATAAAAATAAATCTTAAAAAAAAAATAGTGCTACTAATGAGGGTTCATAGATATGTCCTTCCCTAGCAATTTTCATCTACCCATAGGAACTACCTTCATCTAAGATCCTCCCTCTCAAAGGGTTCCCCACATTTAACGATGGGATGTTTCAGAAGTACAAAGGTCTTTCCCCTTGACAGCATTTCAGAAGAACTCTCCAAGATCATTCCGGGCTCCTTGTAACAGATTAAGGTCTTTGCTGCAAATCTCTCCATTCTCTCACAAGATCTTTCACTACAAGCTCTCTGCTCATAACTCCACCTCACAGGCACTGAGGAGGGAGAGATAAGGATGAAGAAGTTCAAATAAAGGCTGAAGTGTGACACCCACAACATCCTACAGTTTACAATTTATGGATTTTAAAGCATTTATCACTTCATTACATTCTCATCACAATTCTGGGAGACACGATAGATGGGTTAGCAATTCCACTCTATAAATGAAAAAACTCAATTTCAAAGGGATTAATTTCCTAGGAACACAGGAAAGTTTTTATAAATTATTTATATTCCATTACATTCCAGAAAATTTTGAAAGTGGCCCAGATTTATGAAAGAATGGTTAGGATTAAAATACTGGTCTTCTAGATTGAGAAATTCAGATATGTAATTAAGGACGTCAAAAATATAAATGATAATACAGTAGTGCAATTTCTATGGAAGAATTGATCAGTTTTTTAAATTTTTGTGGCTAAGTGATTCAATCTCTCAAGTATTACATTTGAGAATCTCATTTCTAAACTGACCTCCTCACACTTTCCCAGGAAGCACTAGTGGTCCTAGAAAGCATAAATCATCCTGGAGCATAACACAGAGTTATGAACAGGAACATAGATGACTGCCATGCAATTGGATAGTCACTGTGCATCTCTTTGAGGAACCCCTGTCTTGGTGCGTTGGACAGAGTAAATTACCTCTATTTATATTTATCCACTATTGTAAGTTGGAACATTCCAAACATAAAATTTAAATGTGGTGAAAACTTCATTTATTTTTGTGTAGTAAAATGATAAGGACAAACACTTATGAGTGACACAAAGGAAAAAGAAGATGGGTAGGGAGACTTTGTTCCACTAGTTCAGTATTCAAATGCCTGTGTGTAACAGCTGGCCTGGCCAAGCTAAGCCAGGAGCAAGGAACCGCGTCCGGATCTTCCAAGTGTGTGTCAAGGACTCAAGTACTTGAGTCATCATCCATGGTTTCCCAGGTGCACCAGCAAGGAGATGGATAGAATGCAGAGTAGCCAGAACTGGAACTATGCCTCTGATACGGGATGCCAGTATGGCAAACGGTGGCTTCACCTGCTGCACCACGTACCTGGTCACACAGGTACAATATTTAAAGGAGAACAACACGTGTTGCCCAACAAGGATGCAGAGGGTGTGCAGCCTGTGGGAATGCCTCCTCACTCACTATCAAATTTAGAAAACTGTATGCTTCCTAATTCTCTGCTGTAACAAAAACTGGTATAGAACTATTCTCTTAGACTGTATCCCAAGGAGGCGATACATATTTTAAAAGTCACAACTCATACATTTATAATAAATCTGCTCAGTTTTTAGATGAAAAGTGTGAATGAACTCTGTTGAAAAAGGTGAAAGTACTAATATACTATGCCATACTTTGTGAGAAATTCTCAAAACTGCCAATTCTTTGAGAGGCATAGGAAGAGCAGTCTTACAGTCCAGATGTTTTCAGAAAGGAAAACTGTCCCATTATTGCCAAGAAATGTTTTAGTTGACAGAGGTTCTCCGTATAATGGAAAGTTTCTCTCTTCCTACCTTCCCAAACCCTCAATGATGGCATTTACTATAAATTAGAGAAAGAAGAAACTTGCAGTTAGACTGCTGACTACAGTACCAGCATCCCATATTAGCCCTGGTTCAAGTCCTGACTGCTCCGCCTCCAATCCAGCTCCCTGCTATAGCCTCAGAAAAGCAGTGGAGAGTGAATTATACACTTGGACCCCTGTATCCACGCAGGAGACATGGAAGAAGCTCCTGGCTCCTGGCTCCTGGTTCCTGGCTTCAGACTGGCTCAGCCTGTATATTTCAACCATCGGGGATGAAGTAACAGAAATTTTATGTTCTCTCTCTGCTTCTGTCTGTCCTTCCCTCTGTATATGTCACTCTGGCTTTCAAATACAACAATTTTGCAAAATCTGCAACATAGTCACCTTTCCCTACCTATTAATTGTATTATCTTGTGCCTGTTTCCTTCAAGTAGCAGAACAGAAAAGGGAGGCAGAATTTACGGACAGAGATAATTCCAAAGAATCATTTTGCGTCATATGTGCAGCTAGAAGACAAACCAAGTCCAAGAGCCTGGGAGAAGCAAAATTCAGAAGTTAGGAGTGAGAAGGAAAAAAAGGAGGACTGAAAAGTGATAGTGTGGTAATCATTCTTTATATTCCTCCAGTTCAGAGGTTGCCCAGCTTACCCCTGAACAGCCTATCTCCTTTTTCAATTAAGATATTTTTTTAAAAGCAAGCTCTATATCTACTAGTTTATATTCCTCTATCAATATCCAGCTGCATCTTTGCAAATGCTTGATGAAATGTCTGTGGGTCTTAAAATTTAACCCTAGACATAAATACTTATTGTCTGTAAAGTGATTATTAACTTATCAACTATATAGGACATCTACTAATTAGAAAACATTTATCAGAAATTTGTCATTTTTATCTTTAGTTCCTCTGTTAGATGATGCCATGGAAGTTATATCAGACTTTCGCACTTTTTTCTTTAGTGCTGTTGCAAATCTCTCAGTAGATGAGTTAGGGAGTCAACCAAGCATTTGGTTGTAACATATCCTAAAAGTAACTTAGGCATATCCAATGTACCCTCATAAAAATTACTTACAACTCCTGTTCTGCAGAGTTTCTAGGTATTAAACAGAGTTGTGCATCAGAGATGAGGTAGGGAACAGATGTGCATGTTCACCAGAGGTTTGATGAGCGAGGATAATGACTCCTGTATTGAAGTGCAACTGAATGTTACAGATGCTAAATTATATGCTTCATATATTTCTAACCCGCAATGTCAGGGCAAGTGGACAAAGGGACACAACATGCCCGAGTTATCTCTTCCCAGAACAATTCTGCTTCCACTTCTTTTATAAATTACCAACTGTCTCCATGTTTAACTTTGTTTTGAAATTTATATTTCATTATTGCCACCCAAAGGACAAAAACACAATTACCAAATTCCAATCACTGCATTTTTAAGTAAATCTCCAAAAAATATAGTCCAAAAACCTTCCTTAGAATTCCCCTGTATTTTATGCATTCAAGTACTTCATGTTCAGATTCCCTCTTCTAAGACTTCAAACAATACCTTAACAAGCAATGAAAATAATAAATTACAACTTCCTAAAAAGAAGATGGAAAGTAATATGTCATACTCTTGTAATATAAGGGATAAATGAAAAAGGCACACCAATGACATTGAAGTATTTCAACAAATATCAATATTTTGCCAAAGTCCCTATTTCTCTAGAAATGTAAGAATAGCAAATATGTATTCTTCTATCTGATTAGATTATTTAATCCACAGAAACATAAAGGACATTTAATTTGAACTTAACTTGGGTTATTTCTAGGAAAATTTTTTTTAAATCTTTAGAAAGATTTGAAGTAGAAGCTTGTCAAATTCTCTGAGAGCATTGCTAAATTCCATTCATTAAAACCAAAACTGCTATAATTTTATATCACAAAAATTCAAACAGATCAAGTCACATTTATATTTACATGTTTAACATTTTTATGTTTAATTATTTGTCCTCTAAATAAGTGCCGCAATCCAGTATTGTAATTAGTCTATTCAATGATGAGAACATTACTCTTTAGATCCCATATATCTAGTTTATGGGTAGTTCTTACTGATGTGGATTTTTATCATTAGGGAAAATCACCACAAACTTCTTTCTCATTTGTGGAGATTTCTTCAACTGCTTTTAGTGCCTTTGAGAGGAAATATCTTGCCTTTCAAAATGGAAACTTAAGAGGAAAACAGTATCTTCCCGCAGTCTACCACTGGGATGCAGGACAGACAGGAGAAGTAGGCTAGGTCAATGTGACACTGAACCTTAACAGAAGAATGTCAAGACAGAGGGCAGACATGGCAGTGAGAGCTAATCAGAAGTGTGCATGGTCCCGACTAGGGAATCCTACACAGACTCCAAGCTTTTCCAGTCCTTCTGTGTTTCCTGAGCCAGGCTCCCTAGCCTCCTGGGGAGTCTGTGAGCAATCTAATTCATTTCAACAAATTTGTTATTAACCTCAATTACCCAACTAACTTCTTTTAGAAGAGGTCACAAAGATTATTGGCATTCCAAGAGCTCTGACCAGCAAAGTCTCAAAAAACAAGTGCATTTTTATCAGAATAATCATTCCGGTATTTTCCTTTTTGCACACTGATATGTCTGTCAATAAAACATCACTGGTAAATGGCTGCTTTTATCTGCAATGAGAGTTGCCATTGTGACTGGCATTCAATTCTATTAAGATATTTGTCACTAAAGTGGACTATAGCAGCCAGTGGATTTGGGAGAGATTTCATCGTGATTGGAGGGGTAGATTCACCAATAATTCAGGACTATTGAACTATCAAAACCTCTGGAGAAATTCATGGTGTTATAAATTTCCATTTTTCTTCCTGTTGTTGATTTTGTATTGTGGCTTTTCACTTAAGAGGCTATCATGTCCAGATGTGAGGATGTAGTGCAGTCTGCACCTCTACTTCCAGATCAAAGATGGACTACTAATGAAACTATTAGCTGTGTCTTGACAATGGTAGGCTGGACTCTGCCATTGTCCATGCCCACAAAGATGAACATGTCACTGTTTATGAAGAGCTATGCTATAGTAATAATATGGGGGAATCAGTGGGAGGAGGGGACAGGGAAAATAAAAAATTAATTTAAAAATTTTTTAAAAAGATATTTATCACATAAAGTCTAAATTATTTAGTGCCCTCAAAACAACGGGAGAAAAAGAAAAAAGATTCACTATCTCCTATACTGCAGGACACAGTTTAAATTCCTTACCAAACAAACCACAACCCTAAAACTTTATTACAGACATATCTATCTGGAATAATCTCCCATATTCCAACTATGTCTAGAACACAAAATAATTGTTTGAAATCACATTAACTCATATGAGAACTAAATCACCAATTTTAAATTATTTCTTAACTTTTAAAAAGATATTGTACATTCAAACAAAATTTGCAAGTCATTTTTCATACAACATCTACAAAAACATTTTAATTTCATTTCCAAAAGTGTTTCTCATGGTTTGTCAACCTCAAAAGCACTACATTTTCCCATTTGTCAAAGAAACCACCTCACCAGATGTTTGACGGTTGCTGTGCACATGTTTTATGCCTTCAGAGATAAATGTATTGACTACATTCACTGAAAAACAACCTTTCCACAAAAGGAACATAAATTTTAGGTTGAAATTTTTCTCATACCTTTTTTTCTCGTTGAGGAATTTTAGCACGGCATTACTTCTTTATGTTTCTGATTAAAATGGCCAAATGTGGGTTTTTTTGGTAAAGTTTCCAAATATTTCTTACTTTATTTTGATAAAACAGGACTATAAACCTTAGGTAAAAGAGAATGCCACCATAAATTGTGCCTAAATAGAAGGAAAATGCTCTCCTTTTCCATGTGACTGTGCATGATTTGCCTACTTTGCATGCGCTGTTCTATAAACTTCTCAGCACTCGGGGCTCTTAGCCCAAGGGTACTCTCTTTGTAACATATGTGTCAGATTTTAGGAATCAGCAGAGATACTTACAAAGTTTAGAGCAACACGGTGATAATAAAATATTCTTAATAAGAAAATATCAGACATGTATGTATCTGGCATTTTTCTCAACATGTTTTCCTGACAGAAAAATCAAATAGAGTATTTGCAGTTAAAAATCAGATACTGGCAAACCACAAGATTACTAATAAAACCAAAATGTCAGTTTATCAATCCTGGGAGAGCCTGAAATGTCAGAATGCTTCTTCCCACATCTGAATTATAATCTTCCCAAAGCTAGGAAGCAGCACTTCTAGAGCTTGAGGAAAGCAGCCCAGAATGGGAAGCAGAACACAAACTCTGTCACCTTTTCCACAAATACTAGGCTTCACCTTTGCAAGGTTATGGACATCTAGTTCAGAATTGCAAAGAAAGAATTGCAAAGAAAGTAGCATAGCACACACCAGCTCCCAGAGGGGCATCTCTCTCCAGAGTGGACATCCATACATGTCCAATTTGCATATCTATGGCATTCCTCTCATATACCTGGAGTTCTATTCTTTGTAGTCAGTCCTATGGTACTGGCTCATTCATTTCTTCAGCAAATATATTAGTCCTTTGACTAAACATGAAGCTGAGTCATTTCTGAAGACAATGTTGTAGATGTCTAAAAAGATTATAAATAAGCAAGTATACCCATATTAGTAAAAAAAAAAAAAATACAGTGCTAGTAAACTTTCAGGAAGCATCTGGCCACCTTTCTTCTAGTAATTCCCAGTTAGGCAGACAAGATAAAGTGCATGGCCCTCCCCACTGTACTTCTTCATTAGTGGTGATGGCATAGACTATAGAGCATGCACAGTTAGATGCCACTGTAATAATGAAAAACAATGAGTCATCACTGGAACTCTACAAGGAAGCATATTTTACAATTAAACCTACTCTATTGAAGAGGAAAAAATATCGGGCTAAAGTCATTCTGCCTTAACATGTGTGCAAAATCGTCTTGTGTAATGGACCCAAGGAACAGATAACACATTACAAAGAAAGTTTCCACATAATAAAATCACTAATGTATTTCACATGCTAATAGCTCATTTATTTGGTTAACAAACACTTATTTTGGACTATGCTATGTGGGAATTACTCAATGGACACACGATAGCAATGTAAATTTTCTTTCTAAGGAGTCATAGACTTATAAAATTTAGTGTGGCATAGTAAAGTTATAGATAACAATCGCTAACATCAAAAAGAAAAGGAAATTGGAATAACAAAGGGACAGAAAAAAAGTAAAATGAAAGAAGTATAAATAGTATTGTTCAGTGCAAACATAAGAGTTCTCAAAGCTTAGAGCTGAATTCCTAGGGCACTGAGATGATAGACACAGAGCATGAAGGGATATATTATTTCCACTTACTATTCTTATAGCAATTTCCTGCATTTGTTAATCCTCTACAGAGAACCCAAACAAATTTAATCCATCCACATTTCCGTTAGACAGGTAATATGATTTCTAGCACTGTAGTCAAACATAATAAAAACTCACCTACAAGAAAAACCATCAGTTTGTCATAAAAAAGATTTTACTTTTACCTGTGAAGCATTACACTGAAATGAATTCAGTGCGAACTCCTGGCCACTAAGAGAATAGTTTGATTTACTTCAGCTTAAATTCACAAGCTGTGAGTTTTGCTCTAATTTTAAAAGAGGCTTTTTATTTATTCAGTCTATTTCTAGCAGCAAGTCCATTTTTTTTTTCAAAATTTGCAACCTAGTCAGCAAACATATTCATACATGCCTAACCACATATTCAAAAAGCTGCATCCAGAATATGGTATGCTCAGCCTCATAAGTGATTTAAATCTAAAGCAGCTGTCTGGGGTGGGCATTTGGTATAGCACTTAAGCTGTTGCACGGGACACTGGCATCTCACAACAGAAGGCCTTGGTGTGAGTTTGGCTCCACTTTGAGCTGCCTGCTTGTGTGCATTCTGGAGTCTTTGCTGCCCACGTGGGACATCCGATTAAGTTCCAAAGATCTGACTTCTGCCTGGCCTAGCTCCAGCTGCTCCAAGTATTTTGGAAGTGAACCAACTAATGAGGGATATCTTTCTGTCTGTCTCTAACCCCCTCTTTCCACCTTTCAAACAAATATAAAATGTCAAAGAAATAAAATTTTAAAGTAGCTACCTGTCTTCAACACCATTATCTTAACTAGAATTTATTTTTCTTATGCTATAAATTTTCATATATATGAACTCTACAGCCAACAAAACAACTTAGTAATTAATCTTCATTTGTGGTATGCTCATTGGGCCATCAAACTTCAACATGGATGCTTAAGTGAAGAAATTTGCACACTTAATCACTTTTTAAAAATATACTTTACCTCCATGGAGATTTCTAAAGTCATGAGGCAATCCTCAACATCCAGGACAGAGTTAAACTGACTGTTTACTTCACAGACACTATTATTCCATTTCTAGATAAATTCTACTGTCATAGTGAAGATGAAGCTAAGCAAAACATCGAGCTTCAAAGGAATATCTATTAACCTGTTTATGGAGTCTGAGAGGAAAATTTCTCCAGTAAGTTGACATCTTAAAATTCACAAGATCAAAATGCTAGAATTGTAAGCATCTCACTCACTGTAGCACTACTTATTTTAAGTACAAGTGCATCGCTCAATGAACCAGTGAGAAGAACATCTGTACAATACAGCAGCAATGTGTGTTATCTAGAAATCTTGCACCACTTCCCCAACTGGAAAGGATGTAATCTAACAAGTCAGTGTGATTCTTTCCACTGAGTTCTGAACCACTGAAAAAATAGAGAAATTATGAGGTACAGGGGAGTCCAAAGCACCATCTTTGAGAAAGGCATTTGTTTAGGTGTTAAGATGTTGATATCCATACTAGAATGTGTGGATCAACACCCTCACTCCACCTCAACATACCAGTGTCCTGCTAAAGTGCACCCTGGGAGCTAGCTCAACTTCTTAGGTACCTGTCATCCACATGGCCGACCTCATTTGAGTATCTGACTCCAAACTTTGGCCTTGGTCCAGTGCCAGCCAATGCAGATACCTGAGGAAGAAACCAGGGCATTTGGAGCTCTCTGTGTCTGCATATGTGTGAATGTATGTGTCTGATTTCAAATATTTTTTTAAAAGTTAAGATCAAACAAACAGAAGATGACAAAACAGCATTATGTTCCCTGCTAAGCACTAAGCTGAAGGATCCTACTTCATTTGAGAGTCAACTAGGCCTGAAACTCCCTGCCCTGTAATCCAGCCATTGGAGAATGACTGCCAACAAGGCACTGTAACTCTACATAACAAAAGTTTCACTTACACAGCAAACGGTAATGTAATCTTTGTGTAGTGCCCACTAATTACAGTAGTTGCCCCTGGAAAGCAAGCAGCCCATCTAGAGACCAATCCCTAAGATAGAGCCCCTACTGAAAAACAAAAAGAACCACAATTTCTGCAGAATACTAAATTTGGATATGAATGCCTCCTTTCAGATAATGGTGTTTCCATTTATCTCTATACAAGAGAAAAGCTTAACACTTTTCTGTCATTACAATTTTTCATATATTCTGAAATAGAAGTAACTACATACGAACATTTAAAACATATTTAATAGGATAACATTTAGAAAAATGTATTCCTTATTTTAAAAAAATCAGAAATGCAATACAATTCCTTTAGGCAAGAGACTTGTTTCTCCATTTTATAATGAATTATGCTACGTACATGAAACAAGAATAACAACAATGAATCAGTAGATTGAACTCAACTCTAAATCAGTTTATAACTTACCAAGGTTGTGGGGGAAGGGATGAGACAGTGTGAGAATACTTGGAAGAAAAAAAAGCAGGTTTAATTGGGCAACATTGACTCTTTCGTGACAATATAGTCTTTTAACAGAACATAAAAGGTAGACACTTCTTCAAATAAGTGAATTCTACTATGTGATCTAACGGAGAAGTCTTCCATACAATGTGTGTGTGTGTGTGCATGCACACATATAAAATAGTGAAAGAGAAATTTCCCATTAGTGAATGGTAGACATCCATTGACTAACAATAAGTTCTCATCATTACTTCTCTGTAAAAAATATATTTTAACAATATAATAACCTCTCCAATTAATTAATTCTCCTATCATTCATCACAGCATAACAGCTGCCTAAGAGACAAACAGGTTAGTAAAATGCAAGGCTCATTCACTTTCACACAACAGTGACCTGCTTAGACACTGTTACATAATCATAAGCAATGCAATTCATATATCCATTCAGTTACATCCATTCAATTAAGAAAACCACACAGCAGGGTTGCCCAGAAATGCCAGTTCCTTAGAGATTAAAACGACCTCTAATGTCACTCTATTACTCTTCCTTTCTGTTTTTGCGTTACCCATTCTTTTTTTCTCTTTTTCTTATCCATCAGATTTCCACTGGCATCCTTTTCCCTTCATTTTTATTTTGTCTCATTCCAGGCCACTTTTTCTATCTGCTCAGGATTCCAGGGTCACCACTAACATAATATGGTGAATTAACAAGAAAAAAAAATGGGAAGCAGGGCCCATATAATGGACGTCAGGTGGAATCCTCCCAATGGGGAAGAAGTAGTGGCTTTCGTGAGAGCTGGAAAGACTTTGAGTGCATAGTTAGGACTTGCTTTCCATGTCTACCAAAGGAACAGAAGTGGTTAGGATAAACTAGGAAATTCTACCGGGTCAGCAGAGCATAAAAGGCACCTGAACCTACACTATATGTTAGATAAACAACTTTTTTTTACCAGTCTGCCCTTGCTTAAGGCACACATAAAGTCCTAGAATACTCTTTGTGGTTCTATATCTGATCTGAGGAGGTGTTCAAAGGACAGAATAGTGACAGAATAGTTCCTGATGTCTGTGTTGGTTTTCCGAACAAAGCTTCCATGTTTAAAACTCAAGAAAACATTGAGAATCAGTATGTCTTACACATTATTGATAAACTAAGTCTTATAGTAAGGCTTTGAATTTAATCCTTCTTTAAGAAAAGTTTATTACACTTATTGCACAATTACCTATAGACAGACAAAATTTTTGATTGCCCTGTTCGTATCACTCATGAATTTTGTAACATGCATCATTATCTAATAGTATTTCAAAAGTTCCTGAAATAAAACAAAATAGGTCTTTAAGAACCATATTTAAAGGTAAAACAAGGAGTTTGTTTGCACTTTATGAATTTTTTAAAGATTTACTTACATATTTGACAGAGTTACAGAAAGAGAAGGAGAGAGATTGAGAACAAGAGAAATCTTTCATCCACTAGTTCACTTCCTAAATGGCTGCAATGACCAGGGATGGGCCACTCCAAAGACAGGAACTGGGAGCTTCATCTGGGTATTCCAGAAAGTTACTAAGGCTTAAGCACTGGGACCATCCACCTCCGCCTTCCCTGTATATTAGCATAGACTTGGACAGGAACATAAACCCACAAACCAGCACCTCTATGGGATGCCAATGACATAGGCAGCAGCTTTACCAGCTAATATACCACAATGTCAACCACTAAGAATTTTTTTTATCTCTTTTTTTATTATTATTATTTTTGGACAATCTTTACATAGTTAATTGGGGTAAAAAGGTTCAAGGGCTATAGGAAAGTGGGTAAGACTATTATTTCCATATTGTTTCCTTCATGTTTAAAGGGGGGTATTAAGGGAGAATGCCCAACCAATTTCCCAACCAATTTCCCACCCTCCCCAGGTCCTGCATGTAGGGTATGCTCCTAGGTTCTTGCTCAAGCGGTTTTGATAGTTCACCAGTTATAAATTGCTGCCAATCTTGCCACTCCACACACTATGAGGTCTTTGAAAAATCCACTTTTATTTTTTTAGCTCTTTTTTTATTATATTTTTGAACCACTAAGAATTTTTATCTTCCTTTCTATTCATGCCAGGAGCTCTCTAAACAATGCACCATTAAATTATAAAATAAGCTTTTGCTTGTGATTTTTTTTTCAAATCTTCATTTTATACAAAACTATCTAAAAGGTACACAGTTTCTTCAGGAAGCATTTGAGACCTTATAACAATATTTGACTATTATAAAATTTCCCAGTTTAGCAGACAGACATGTTAATATTGCTCTTCTCTGAAGTATATGAAGCCTTAAACCTTAACTACATCCAAGGCGAACAGTGTGACTCAGAGCCTACAGATTCTCTCTGGTGTCCTGCACTTGATGTTTGGAAATTCTCGGGACAGAGACAAACGTCCCCAAACATAATATAGTTTTGTATGATTAAAAACTGAGATTTCAAAATCCAAGCATGATTTTGAAGCACAGAGTGATACGAGCACTCCTAAAAATGTATGAGTAAAGTTTCTAAACCTCTTGACATGGGCCAGAGTTACAGGACTGCAGATTGAGCTGTCTTGCAACGCCAGCATCTCATATGAGTGCCAGTTAAAGACATGGCTGCTCTTGTTCCCCTGCCGATCCAGCTCCCAGCCAAGATGCCTGGGAAAGCAGCTGCCGTACCATTTGGGGGACCCCCTGATGAGATCCCAGGCTACTTGCTTCAGACTGTCCCCTACTGGCCACTGTAGCCATTTGAGTAACACTGGCCCATGTCAAGAGGGCCTCAAATAAATCATATTTTTATTAAAGAGACAAAGAAATGGTCATCAATACTAAAGAAGTAGCTAAACACTTCCGGGTGTCATAACTATTACATTGCCTGCTAGTCACAGAAAACTGTAGGATGGTTTCACTGTCTTCAACCTTTTTAACTCTCCCTTCCCAATCTCTCCAAAACCTTTGTGGCAGAGGCAAGCATTGTGGTATAATGGGATAAGCCACCACCACAATGCCAGCATCCCATATGAGTACTGGCTTTAGTCCTGACTGCCACATTTTCTATCCAGCTCCCTGTTAATATGTCTTTGAAAGCAACAGAAGTTCTGAGATCCTTGCACTCATATGAGACCCAGTAAAACTCCAGAGCTCTGGCCTCGCCCAGCCCAAATCCCTATGGCCATTTAGACTACGAACTAGCAAATGAAAAAATTCTCTCTCTCTGCATTTCAAATAGACATAAACCTTTTTAGACATTATAAGATATAAAAGTTTCCAATATTGCACAAACTTAGTTTTGATTTCATATCCAATAGACAGCACTTCCCTGTCCTAACTCAATCCCTTGTGCTTCTCTCTCCCGCCTCCCTGTCTGCACAGCCTTTGTTGTTGTTGTTGTTGTTGTTGTTGTTGTTGTTGTTGTTGTTGTTGTTGAAGAAGAAAGTAGGGCTAAGAGGAAAGTGACAAAAACATTTATAACCTTGTGCAGTCCTAGTCCTCCCTTAACCAACGACTTTCTCTGAACACTAGGCATTGCAAAGCACCTTTTCTTGAAAAGAACACATGTGAATTTTATCTGGTGCCTTTTTGCAGCTGCCTCTCCATTACAGACCTCTAATATACAACACCTTCTCTGGCTCAGGGTTGCTCTCCCTCCCTCAAAAACCATTGTGATTGCTCAAACACACCTGTTCCCTTGCGTTAAATCTCAATCTCCTTGCCTCATAAACAAAGTTCACTCCCTACCCTGCTTTTTCACTGAGTTTGCCTCCACCAGTCCTTGCATATTTGTGAAGCAGATCAAACAGGCCACCTGGGAATAGATACCTATCCCTGAATTGAGACTCATATTATCCATTTCCTGGCACCCTCACGTCTTGTGAAATATTCCCTTACACCGATTTTGCTGATTTGTAAGGTGATAGTTACAATGAGGGGGAAAGCCACAGCATTCCTTCAGAACTAAAAGCCCAAATTAACAATGAAAGCTCTCAAACTCTTTCACTTTTTCTTATATCTTCTGGGTATGATATTTGGAACAGCAGGATCAACTCCATGGCTCTCTCCATTTGGTTCTCTGAGTTTTGTGTTTGCGTATGTTATCACTCAAACATACTCCAAAGTCAGAGCAGGGTTACTCAACATTTATTGATGGCACTCTGTAAAATGTGGAGGAGCTCATTCGTTTTCTGTTTTGTGGTTTTAGCAAAAGTTCCCAAACAAGAAAAGTCTCATTCATCATCCTGTTATAGATTGCTAAATAAAATTTTTTCAGGCTGTAATAAGACCAAAATTACTATTTTTTCTTACAAAAACCATTAAGATTTATAAAGCAATTTCATTGTTACATTGAAAGATATTGCTAGAACCAGTTGGCAATTAGGAGTTACTTTGAGGAATAATCAAACCTGCATCTTTTCCACCTTGGGTCAGAGTTGTGAAATCAAATAGAAATCACTATGCAACACCAGAAATTATCTCCTTTTCAGGAAAAAAAAAACACATGAAATAAAAACTAGGACTTCCCTTTGAGAAATACCTATAATTTCTTTTTTCCTATAGTCATGTTCTCCCATATTCACTGTAATTATCTAAGTTATCAGACCTATAATGCTGTGTTTCAGTTCTCTATTTGTTCTCCAATTTTAGAAATCCCCTTTTCATTCAATACTATCTTTTAGTTATTTTATGTTTGAGTCCTGAGCCTTGGTGTTAATAACTTTTATTATATAGTAAATAAAAAAGAATGTCTGGATAATATTTGTATATCACGTTCTCTCTGTGCTTTGTATATTAGCTGTCTTTCTACTTTTCTCCTTGGCAGGTATGCACAGTTTCGTATGTTGGGTTTCAGTTATTTGCAACAAATACTATTCTTTTATTTTGATGGCATTGAATGTGGGAAGCTCTGTCCAGATCTCAGGTTTGCTCTGACATTTGTATTTGCATACTATCCACAATTTCCCAAATGTTAGCTGATCAGAATTTCAAGATTTCTCCCCATGTAGTACTAGTAGGTCACCACAGAGTGGTCATTTACTTTGTTTCAAGTCCCAGGGGGGTATTTGCAAATATCCTTCCCAAACAATGTGGGAAAATCTATCTCTACGTTCCCAATTTTCACAGCTGTCCCCAATCTGATGCACCTCACCAACTGTGTTCCCAGCATACACAGAACCAAGAGTATATTCACAAATGATGAAAAGGAGGCAACATTTTCGTATTATATCAATTATGTAAGACCTCTAATCCATTCACCAAACTCAAACAGCCACTATCACTGTCACCCCACTCATACAGCCAGAGAGAACAATAAGAATTGCAAGACCAGTAAAAATATTCCAACATTTGCAAGACTGCTGTAACCCTGGGTTCCCACACTAACCGTTTGTTTTGAAATTTGCTGATATATCCACTGAGTATTCTTCGTGTTCCATCTCGAAACTATTCAGTGTATTTAGAATTGAGCACATCTATATCTTTTACAAGATATTTAAAAGTTATTTCCCTAAACTCTCCCACATTATGAAAAAAAATTTAAATAGGTACATTTTGAATCTACTCACTAGTGTTGCCTGAATCAAAGGCAAAATCATTTTTCTGAGTAACAAGAAAAAAGGCCCAGAGAAGAACTGGATACCAAGCTAAAAATCAAAATGACAACTAAAAATGCTAAACAAAAAGGAAAACATGCTCAAATTTCATGATGCAAAAATTAATTTGATCAAAGCTGGAAATGAAAAGACCCTGGACATGGCTTAGAGTTTAATTATTTACTTTTTCACATAAAGGCCATATCAGCACTTACTAGGGTTAACGGAATTAGGTGACACTTTTGGAGAAGACAGGTAATTTTCTATGAAATTACCTGGCAATGTCTGGATTTAATCTGGTTAATCCAAAAATAAACCTCTCATTGAAATAAGATACACATCAACATATTCTAATTAACTGTGGGTAATTTAGCAGCAATTAACTGAACAATTTTGGCTTTTGAGCCAATAAAAGTCTGCAGTTCTCAGTTTCTCATCTTGTGTTAAAGGTGTAATGGGCATATCAGACACCTATAGCATATTGCAATAATTTTTGCAAGCCATAGTTAATCCTAATACAGACAATGCTGTCTGTGGCATCTCATTAATACCTCTCTGTCAATGAAATAATGTGGATAATAAGCAAGCTACCAACCCTAACAGACTGGTAATGTGTATTATAAACTAAAATACCAAGAAATCACTTTGAGATATGGCAACTTAAAAGATTTTAAAACAAATTGTTTATAATTAACCTGCACTAAAGGTTATTCACATCAATTCAATTCAGAGTCTTAAAGTTCTTAAATTGCCAAATATATTGAAATGATGTGACAAACATTTAGCTGGGACAGAAATTTTCATTTCTTTAAGACCAAAAATTACTTAAACAATTTTCCTCATTCCACATGCCAGAATTTTAATTAAAATAATCTACTCAACTCATATTTATAAGGATCCCTCTACCAAAGTAATTCATGAAAACTACAAACATGCTGGCCTGCAAACAATTAAATACAATCATCCAAAAAGAGACATATTAGCATAACAATAACTTTAGCAGAGTCACAACTACACATATAAATATAACTGACAAGACACCATAAGGTTCTGATATCTGGTTCCAAATACACTAAGGAGCTGATAAGAATCCTCAATGGTGAGACAATCAGCATTACATTTCAGAGGCACTGGACCTCCAGAGCACATTGTCATGCTTCATCAGAACAGGGCCTCATGAAGTATTTGCTGATGACACGACTCATAGAGATCACTTGTTAATCACACCACAACCATCCTTCCACAGGCTCTCTGAAGTCGCCAGCACACAGGCTCAGACTTCATCGATTACCTGCTGCCATTTCAAGGAATCAATGACAAGGGATGGGAAGTACCCTACCCTTAACAATATTATCATAGCATTTTGACACAACAATAGTGTTAACTTCCCATGGAGGAGCCTGTATGAAACATGACCCTTGACCTGCGTACATGGATACAAATTACTGAATTTCCTAATTACACCAAATCCTTTGTTTCACTGCTTCTAATCCTCCTTTCTTGCCTCCTCTATACTAACTTTTTTGATACCTGCATTTTCTGTATCTGGTAACTAGAAATAAAAATACACAAGTGATAAAACCTAAGCAAATAAACTCTCCAAAAAAGAAGGCATACATACTGCTAAAGAGAATCTGAATATTACTGGCTAGTACAAAATCTCTCACTGTGTTGATAATTTTAACATTCTTAGTAATCCCCTCCTGACTGAAAATCATTGATTATATTTACATATCCTATTTTTAGGCAAAAATTTTAAAGTATAACTGTGCTATATCAAAAGCAATTTAATCAGGTATATTGCAAAGCTATTGCCATAAAAACATTTCATGTCATGTTCAAAATTTAACTCTCTTAAAAATGCACATCATAGTAATAACTATAATAATAGTAATAACTACAATGGTAATAACTATAATCTCATTTGACTCTATGATACAACCAGTGTAGTTTTTATTTTCTCTGGAAAAACAAGAAGTATTGAAAATAATTACAAATGGACATATCTTCTTCCTCTTTTCACTCACAAATCCTTAAGATGCAAGACAACTCACCACAGTACTGACCTATTCTCTACATTTTCTGAATGTCAAACACTTAGAGCAATTGTTAGCTGTCAGAGAAGAAGTCTGCAGGATGAAAGAAGCTGGACATTTGGCATTTCAACATTCTCAAACAAATAATTTAATTATTTAATTAGTGTAACAGAAAATCATACACCCAAAGATCCAGGCATACATTCTGTCATCAGCAATCATCAATGTGTCTGAAATAGTAAAATATAATAGAGGACAGGGAAAGAGGATAGCATTTCATAAAGCCATGTGAATACAAACTAACTCTTAATATTTCTTTGTAAAGATCTTTATGTATTATTTCATGTGAGGGCAGTGAGGAGATTCAAAGCTCTCAGACACTGGTTCCTTCCTCAAATACTCACATGACTGGGACTGAACTAGGCTGAACCCATAAGCAGGGAATTCAGACCAGCTGTCTCACGTGGGTAGAAGGGATCTGAATCCTCGAACCATCATCTGCTGCCTCCTAGGCTGTATGTTATATGAAGGCTGGACTGTGAAACACAGCCAAGACTCAAATCCAGGCATCCTCATTTGGATGGACACCCCAAGCAACATCGTAACCACTAAGCCAACATCTGCCCCTTAAGTGGTATATTTCAAACACTGAGATGTCATGTATGAAAAACAAGATCTTACTACCATAACTACATAGCACAAAATTACTGTTTGATGAAGAATATTTTTCACAATTTTTCTAAAGCTATTAAAATTTTATATTTATGTTATTATAAACTGAAAGAGAAGTTTCAATTACATCTATTTTTTGGTATAATTATCTTCCTTTTACTGCTTTCAAATGCCCACTGCTTTTCTTTGTGATATTCCATTTAACACTGCCTTATTAATGCACTTGGTTTGACAATGGATGATGTTCCCAGTGGACAAGTACATGCATCCCTGCAGAGGAGAATCGGCGGGAGTTCATGGATCCTAGCTTCAGCCTAAGCCAGCCCCAGCTGCTGAGGATATCTGAGCAATAAACCAACAGATGCAAAATATGTCTGCTTATATTGTCTCTGTTACTCTTTTCTCTAATAAATATTTTTAATCATGGTAGATAGCACAGGAATATATTAAATGTTACCAAAGAAACAGCCACATGCCATACTTGGAAAATCCTAACAAATCAATGACTCAAGATATGCTCAATAAACAAATGAAAAAAAAATAAGATAAGGAAATAATAAAGATTTAAAAAGATAATGAAAAGTCGAGAAATAAGAGCGATGGCAAACATGCATATGTCTTGTTAAGATTCCAGCCAATGAGAGACAATAGTGTTATGGGACACACCATGTAAAAGACCTCAGAGGCCAATGTAGAATTTTTGGCTAGCTGGCAACTGCCCCCACTCAGAACAGGTCTGAGGGAGACTTAAGTATTCACATGAGATATTATTTGATGTATCACCAAGACACTCCAGACATATTCCAGTATTACTTAGGTTTTAAAATACATTAACAGTAAGCAAATTAAGAAATTTCAATTTGTATTGCCACCCAAAAGAAATAATGATTTGGTTTGAGCAAATAATTATTCATACTATCCCATGTTTCACACCAAAGTCAGTTGGCTATAGCTAGTTCCCCACTAGTTGCATGTAATATATATAGTCTACTGGAAAATTATGTGAAGTATAATTTCTTCCCTTTTGCTCTCCTTGAAGGCTCGAGAGACAGCATAAATGACTACGGACGCCCTAGCTGGGAATTTTCTAACCAACCTTCCAGTTGATTCTATCCATTGTCCATGTCACTCTTTGTGGCCAACAGAATTCAGCCATGCTGAATTTCAATAACTTGCTTAAATTTTCCCCCACACAAAATTTAAAAAGTGAATCAGCATGTCAATAACAGGTTAACTCATTCTTCCCTCCAGAACAGCCTGGCTACCGTGGGAACGTCAGTGTCTCCTCCCCCAGGATCTCCACTCTCCAGCCCAGGCAAAACTACAGCTTCTCTCCTCCTTGATTTATTTTGATACCTCAACATAGTCACAGAATGAAGAAACTTTCATGTCTTGCACTAACTGCAACTTTAGATGTTATCCTCTGGTATTTCTGATCTGTTCGAACAAGAATGCAAGTACTGGCTGAATGAATATCAAGTTTCTATATTAATGGAATATGAGAGTAATTTTAATCCCCAAGTTAGTCATGGAGGCATTAAAGGAACAACTAGTATGGGAATTTTTTTAAAAAACAGTCTGATTGAAGGCTTATTTCTTACCTGTTTTGGTTCTTCTGCCCATCAGTGGGCAGTAATGTGACCAAAAGCCCCAAAGGATCTCAGCATATCTGAACAATCTGTCTCAAGTTCATGCAGTAATTCTCAAGTTGTCATACACCTTCTCTGTGATAGACTGAAACACTTTTTTAAAGAAAAATCCCAAATGCTAATACCTGAAATAATAATGTAGTGGAAAGCTTGAAAGTGTTGTTCCTAAAATCATTTACAAAAACATTGAGAGCCCAAACCTACTCAGAGCAAAGTAATTTACAATAATATTAACTACACCACTTGAAAAATCATTACTGTTTAATTACTTATCCTCTATTCTATATTGATCAAATGTGAAGCCAGTTTCAGGAACTGAAAATCAATTGGATGTTGAATGGATAGTCCAATATAAGCCATATTTTAAAATATTTCTTCCCTCGGAAACTTCATAAGATCATTGTGATCTTATAAGATGAAAACTGCAGGAATTTCTATCTTTCATCAACAGATTAAAAAATTGATTATATCAGGGCAGGCATTGTGATGCAGTTGGTTAAGCCACTACTTGGGACACCCCAGAGTGCCTGCTTTGTGAGTTCCAACCCAGCTTCTGCACCTGGATGCAGCAGATGATGCCCCAAGTATCTGAACCCATGCTACCATAGTCCCCGTCTTCAGGCTGGCCCAGCCCACCTGTCGACATCCATTTGGAAAGGACTCAGCAGATAGAAAGTATCGATCTCACTGTATTTTCCTCTCTCTCTTTCATCCTCCCTCTCAAATCAATAAAATCTTTTAAAAATGAATACTCTAGTAATTCAAAAAAATTCCATGATCTTCTCTGCTTACAAGCCTAAATGAATATAAAATTTATAACTGATCTGTGTCAACTCTTCAATCTACATTTTGTACCATTTACCTCCACAATCTCCTCTCTACTTTCCCTATCCCCAGGTGCATCTACTCTCCAAGGGTTTCCCATTTTTTTAATCATCATGTCTTTCGTGTTCACAAGTGTATCTTCCTTGTGTTATGACATTTTCACTGAGATTTACACATACCACTTTGCACAACTTATCACAGTGCACTATGCCTTAACATGCATTTGTCTGTGACACTAAATTCCTTAAAAATGTAAACATTAACTTAGATGTTGTTATATATCTGGCAACTAACACAACACCCATCCTACTGCAGATATCTGACAGACACTTGTTGAATCTCCTCAAGATAAAGAATTGTTATAAATATGCTGTTACTTGCTAAATTCAAACAAACTCTCAATTTGAATATAAGCTGTGCCCACTATGTGAATTCAAACTTCAGCTGGTGAGACAGAGAGAAGCCAGTTTTCAAGAAACAGCTCAGAATCCTCCTGGGAAACAGCCTAACTTGTGCCACTGCTAACTCTGAGACATATCTGGAAATGTTTGATAAACCTGAGTATGACCTGACAAGTGTCTGTAAGAAACCAGAAGTGTCCCTAGATGGGAACAAATTAAAAGGAAGATGGGATTTAACTTGCCAGAGAGAAGCGGTTTGGGGATACTGCAATGCCTCTGTTCCCAAGAAAATCTTTAGACACATTCTAGAAGCATACAGACACCAAGCACAAACTTTAAAAATAAAATCATCTAAAGTTTTGTAAATGGTAGTAACATAAAACATTACTTTAGTGGATTTTTTAAAGAGCATAAGACAAATGAGAGGCGGCACACATCACCTGTTTCCCTTCTGACCTGAGGGTCACATTTGGTTTAGTCAAGACAGAGGAAACCATGACCACAGCAACAAGCATTGTGCCATGAGAAACAACTGCCTACCCAACCCCATGACAACATACTTTTACCGAGCAGTAATAACAGCTGACAGACACATAGGCTGATGGACACTGACAAAAAAGTGCAGTTTTGGTAAGACTTCCCCATGCCAACAAAAAGCGCCATTAAAAGACTGTGCCCAGGAAAAACCTAAATATACTTGATGAAAGCCTTTGTCTTCAAAGTAGAAAACAGAAAATTCAAGGGTTTATGTAAAATAACTAATGATGTATTATCATAATTTTTATTGATCAACAAATTATTTCTGTTGTAGTATTGCTTTTATAAAATAGTTGTATTTCATTTTATGCAACCATTACCCAAAGAAAAAAACCTTTCTTCAAACAGTGAATCCTAACATAATAAAGCAAATAAGTCTTGGGACCATCACCGGAACATGGTGGGCAAGACTCATTGCCTACAACACTGGCATTCCATATAGGTGCCAGTTAGTGTCTCAGCAGCTCCATGTCCAATTCAGCTCCCTACTAATGCACCTAGAAAAATAAACAGGACTGATCCAAGACCCCGGGCTCCTGCACACACATGAAATAAGCTCCTGGCTCTTGGCTTTAGCCTATTCTTTCTCTCTCTGTCTCTTTCTCCCTCTCTCTCTCTCTCTAATTCCACCTTTCAAATAAAACAAATGTTTAAAAATGCAAAGCACTTCTTCATAGTTATCTAAGCATTAAAACAAAAGCAGAATAATCATTTAAACATTCAAATTCTTTCAACTACTTCTTAATTGTATTGATTTTAATACCTGATCAATGGCAACTTTTGAAGAATACGTAATTTCAAAATGGTTTTATGTTTTATTACATAAAGTTTTCTTTAATCATCTTAAAATTATATTTTATTATGAGAAAATTTGAATTGTTGTAATCTAAGACTGATTTTTTTCATAAACAAAACTATTTTTTTTTAAGATTTTTTTTTTATTTTTATTTTTCGGAAAGGCGGATATACAGAGAGGAGAGACAGAGAGGAAGACCTTCCATCTGATGATTCACTCCTCAAGTGAGCGCAATGGGCCGATGCTATGCCAATCCGACACCAGGAGCCTCTTCCCGGTCTCCCACACGGGTGCAGGGTCCCAAAGCTTTGGGCTGTCCTCCACTGCTCTCCCGGGCCACAGGCAGGGAGCTGGATGGGAAGCGGGGCTGCCGGGATTAGAACCGGCGCCTATATGGGATCCTGGGTGTGCAAGGCGAGGACCTTAACCACTGTGCCACCGCGCCGGGCCCAAACAAAACTATTTTTGAAAGATTTATTTTTATTGGAAAGGTAGATCACATTTACTAACAGGAGAACAGAGAAAGATTCGTCCACTGATTCACTCCTCAAATGGTTGCAACAGCCAAAGCTCAGCCTATCTGAAGACAGGAACCAGGAGCTTCTTCCTGGTCTCCAATACAAAGGCAGGATCCCAAGGCTTTAGGGCATTTTCTACTGCTTTCCTAGACCACAAGAAGGGAACTGGATGGGAAGTGGAATAATGAGGACACAAACCAAAGCTGACATGGTGTCATGACACTTGCAAACTGAGGATTTTGGCATGGAGCCATTGTACTGGGCCCAGACAGTAATATTTCAACAGAGAAGGTATACTCCAAGATGTTGATATCTCTAGAAAATTCACACAAAAAATTTCTGTGCACAGATGTTATCGATTTGAATTTAGTTATTTTGTTTTAATATTAAATATTAAGTTACTAGTAATTTGGTGTCTGTTTTTCTATCCGAAATCCCCTTCTTTCAAAATATTTTACCAAAAAAGCTTTTTCCTATTTCTGATTTATGTGAACAACTCATCAGTTACAGAAGCTATAAAATCAGATTCTGTACCCCTTATCTCATTTTAATAAAGACTAAAATTTTATCAGATTAGAATTCATAGTTCCAACAAAATATTTTCATAAGCAATGTAATCCAAAATATAATTGCAGAACCTCAAAACTAAATAATGTGTATCATTTGAGCTCACTTAGATTGTTGTTTCTTCCAAATATCAGACTTTTTGTTTGAAAAAAGAATTATGTAAGTCCTAAGGGAACTGCTTGATAGATTAAGTTGATAGCAGTGTCAAATATTTTTTGCACCATCATCCCAAAAGCGAAATAGTGACCCCTCTCCACATACACTTGTTTTATTAGTTCTGCATGCTGTCCTTGAAAGAGATTACTTGTTACATTGAATCTGAGAGAAGAAAATTATAGTTGCTCATGCTTTTAGACGTAAGCAAAAGTGTGCACACAAGGAGGGTATCTAACAAATCAATGTTACGTATTAACAACATTAAATAAAAATAAACAAGAAATCAAGGACAAATTGTAAACAATACGAGGCGCTAGCATAATAAACATGTCCCATTAACCATGATATTATATTACTAAGAGGAGGACTTTCATAAAACTGAAGGCTCTAAAGCGGTAAGTAAGTATGGTGAGACCATAGCCAGTAGTCTTGGAATGGCTATTTTCTAATCATATTTCTGAATGCTGAGGACAAGGACAGCTAGAACTGAACAATGTACTACTGAAATAATTTCTAGCTTTTTTCTGAAAAGTAAGAATTAAGTGAATGTGTTCTTTTAAAAAAAATACCCCTTTAAAGATAGCAGTTTTCAGGAAAAGCAAGTTTTCCCACCAGGTTTGCTGATTAGTTATATAGTCCATACTCAATGTCTCTGTCTCTCTTTCATGCTCTGTAAATCTGCTCTCCAAATAGAAATAAATAAATCTGGGCCCAGCACGGTGGCGCAGTGGTTAAGGTCCTCGCCTTGCACACCCAGGATCCCATATGGGCGCCGGTTCTAATCCCGGCAGCTCCGCTTCCCATCCAGCTCCCTGCCTGTGGCCTGGGGAAAGCAGTCGAGGACGGCCCAAAGCTTTGGGAACCTGCACCTGCATGGGAGACCCAGAAGAGGCTCCTGGTTTCGGATCGGCACAGTATTGGCCATTGCGCTCACTTGAGGAGTGAATCATCAGATGGAAGGTCTTCCTCTCTGTCTTTCCTCTCTGTATATCCACCTCACCTTTCCAATAAAAAAAATAATAATAAAAATAAATCTTAAAAAAAAAAGAAAAAATAAATCTTCAAAAACAAAAATAAAAAAAGATGGGCCCAATGACCCACTTGTGAAAACTCATCTTTCTCAGTGGAAAAGCCGGAGCAGTGGACAGCAGGCCTGAATACACAAGGAGGATATGGCAGTCTGTTGGAGCCTGGAGATGATATCCAGTACTATAGGACAGGAAGGAGAACAGATAAAACTGGACTACTACTCCAGATAATGACAGCAAATATCCGGGCAAATGGAGACTTTCAGGTGTCAGCAAGGGACATTGGAAGGATTTCATCAACCATAGATAGGCGAGATCAACAGTATTTCAGAACTATTGAAACCACCTGGGTGGAACCCTTTGTATGTGCACCACATTGGGACCCTGGGTTGATATTGGGAGGCTGTTCCTCACCCCCCAGGTACTGGGGCAGTTAGGAGGCTGGATATGACTTCTCCCTTTCTCTCTCCCATCACTCGGATTAAGGAAGAAGAAATGGAAAATTTGGAAACAATGATTACACTCACTTTTCCTTAAGCCTTGATCCTTCCCACCCTTATCAACAATGTAAACATCATCAAAATAAAGATAAAAAATTTAAAACCAAAAAAATCTGCGGTATGTATCTCCACTATCAGATCAAAGCTGGACTCACAATGAAACTTAAAGATTTTGACAATAGGATGATGGACTCTGCTATTGTCCATGCCCATAATAATCGAATTAAGACTGTATAAGAACTATACTACAGGGGAAATCAGTAGGGTAGGGGTGAGGAGTTTTGGGGAAATCCCAGAGCATATGGAACTGTATCATAAAATAATAATAATAACAATAGTAATAACTAAAAAGTTAAGATAAATAAATAAATAGATAAATAAATAAATATTTGGTATATATTCTTATAGTCAGAAGAAAAATAATCCCACAAAATTAAAATGTAAAAACAACTATTATTTGTAATTTATCTGCATAAAAAGGGAAAAAATCCACTTTGGGTGGATTAGATTAAGTCTAGATTAAAGATTTATAGTTAAAAAATATCATATTTCATATATATTTTTCCTCTTGTGTTACCCGAACTTGTATATCCAATCCATTTAACTGAAAAAAAACTTTCAATTTAAAAAATATTCTCATATTACTAATTGTATTTCAATGTAATCATTAACTGCATTTCAGTATTTCGCATTGTTAATTGTATTCAATAGTTTTATTATTTAATGCAATTTTACTCTTTGGATATTAATAAGACTATTACTATGACCCTAAAAGCAGATCATACAAACATATTCTTCAAAAGATGACAGTTTTGATTTACTATGGAAATGATAAAACATAACCAAATACAATTTAGTAGAAGAGATTCCTAGTACACACAGGAAGAGAACATTACAGATATCTAATCTGAATTCTGGTATTGATTTAAGATACTAAGCCCATTTACCAGGAAGGAATAAACATCTTCATAAGCCTGGAAAATACAATATATCTACGTGATTACAACTTATTTGTATTGATTACTTTTAAGCCTGCTCTCAAGTTCTAAACTTATCCTGCCTACCTAATGTCAAATAATTCTGTCTAGAAAGTAAGACTAGACTACGTCTCTCTTTTGAATGCCCCCATCTGTAAGCATAATCAGGGAGAACACAGCCTCAATAGTGCCCTTGTCCTAGGGATTTCCACATGCTAATTTTCTCCATTCACACACTGATTTCAAATACACATACTTTTCAAATAAACATACACAACTTATTCTCAAACTTTGCCATTGGGATATTTATAATCTAGTTTTATGAATAGTAGATGTGAACAGATGCCAGCATAAAATATCAAATATGAATTAACACACTGCCAGCAAGGTTAACTTTGCCTTTGGTGGATATTACGTTACATTTAACTAGTTCTCCCCAAAGCAGTCACTGAGCCCTCATATACTTGTATTGCCTGTTTGAGATTCCTTTCAGCAGCATCAAAATCCTGTTAGTTTCCCTTCCCTATGTTCCTGTTGACATACAGTGTGTTCATTAATAGTTTGTTGAGCTCTTTATTTAGAGGACCAGTAAGTCTTTGACTATAATATAAACTGGAAATATTACTTCAAAACTAAGTTGCTTTTAAACATTATATTAGTTTAACAAAAAGAATTGTGTAATACTCTAGTTTTGTGATCGGAATTCAGCTCCCGTCAACCACAAGGAGACCTGATAGAGTTTTTGGCAGCTGACTTCCAGGAAGCCCAACTCTAGTCATTGTGGATGGACATTTGGGAAAGCCCCTTTAGCTTTCTGTCTCCCCATCCCTCCCTCTGAAATAAATTGAATACATAAATTTTAAAAATTGAAGAAAAATTAAACCAATAGATAATATAGAGAACTAAATTACCTTTTACTATTAGCCTAAAACTTGTATTCACTGAGACATGAATGTTATCAATCACTGGGCTGCGTAAGATCAGTCATTACAGCATGACTTTAATAGTGAAAAACTAGAAACATCACTCACTAATTTAGAAGTGAAAAAAAAAAATGAAATACACAACCTGGGCATATTTGTAGCAATGATACTGAATGAGAAACAAGAACAGCCTCTTCCATGCAGCCCTCAGAGATATAAAATCCCGCTAACAGCTTCTCACCCTAATCATACTGATCTTGGACTTCTAGCTTCCAGAACTGGAAGGAAGTCAGTTCCATTGTTTGAAGCCACCAAGTTTGGGGCACTCTGTTACAGACCCAGAGGCAACAAATAATGGTATCCATGACTTTATTTATGTTATGCAGAGACCAAGACTGCACTCCTTCTATGAAGCTCTTGCTATCTAAATTTTAATAAGTTTAAAGTGCAACAAGTTAGGACCTTGTTAGCTTTTTTTTTTTTTGAAAGATTGAAATAGCTCATATTTCAAAATCTAACAGTGTAGCAGTAATTGCTTCCATTTTTTAATTTGTAATACAACGTTGTAAAGAGTATCAAAATTCTCTACCTAACCCACCTTGATCCATTCTCTTCTTTCCCTCATAACACTAAAGCTGATTACTGTCTTCCAACAAGTGGGTACCGCTTCTATATATTCTTTCATTCATGAACACATAACATCTGTGAGTAAATTTGTTACACAATTGACTCTCTGCATCTACAAGTTTCACATCCTCATATTCAAACATGGATGAAAAGCATTTGGAAAACAAAAATGCCTATAATGAATAGGTACACACTTTTTCTCATCATAATTTCCTAATCACTACTTACATACCATTTATATTATATTTAAGTTTGTAAGTAATTTTAGAGATGATTTGGAATATATGGGAGAATTGCATAGACTCTATGCAGTACTGCACCAATTTATGTAAGACAGGTGAGCACAGGTTTTTGTATCCATAGAGGGACTAGAAACCAATCCTTTGCACATACCAAAAAATGTACAGCTACGTATTTTTTTCTGGAACTTATATTTCCCCTTAACCTGGGCAATGAAAATTATCATAAGGATTCCCAATCTTGGTTTATTAAGTTTTAGCTTCTTCGTTTCCCACTTCTATATGGTGTTTTACACATAAGCGCTCCAGAATGTATTCATATATTCATTCCCTATTGATGAATGTTTCTTTCTTCCCTAATAGCTTGCTGTTGGTACCGTGTTACAACACACTGATGACACTTGTTCCCTGATACACAAGTAAAGGAATTTCAGTAGAATATATATTTGGAAGTGGAAGGTCTGGTTCCTATAGTGTGTGGTTCTTTAAACTTACCTTTAATACTAGCAAATTTGCTCTTCAAAATGACCAGAATGGCCTTACTATTTCCCTAATTTTAATCAAATTTTAGAAATTTATGTTCATTTTGGAATATGATTGTCATGCCTTTGTTTATACTCTATGGAATTGAGATCTCCCAACATTTTATTTGTTCAAAGTTATGATTTGTGGCATACGAGGCCTGTGTGTGTATGGTTTAATCATATATGATTAAAATTATGTCTTACCAAAATTTTCTCTTAGCAAAAAGGGGACTAGGAGAGGAGGCAGTATCAGGGAGGGGGAGCAAGGCAGTGAGGGAAGTGGGACTGTCTTCTTGGAACTATATCTATGGAATGCATAAAATCCATTCTTTTATACTAATAAGTTTTTAAAATGCGTTATAGAAAAACAATATTTTAATTCTATTTTCCATAGTTTTTTAATATACACTTCTATGTATGCAAATAGAAGTTTCAAAATGGCACACAAGAAAATGTTAAGGTAGCTCGTTCTAGGTAGTATGACTAGGATAGAAAGATATAATATTTTATTTTATGCTATTCTATAATAGTTAATAGCTAACATGTGCCTGTATTGTATTTTGAAACGGTTTTAGTGTAAGGTAGATCAGACAGAGTGAGAAGGAGAGAAACACAGAGAGGGATAATCAGGGATGGGTCAGGATGACACCAGGAGCCCCACTAGGGTTTCCCACACAGTGGAATCCATCTGTCACTGCCTGTCAAGGTTCATTACCAGAAAGGTGGATCCAAAGAGCAGTCACACTTCAAACTGACTTTCTCACTTGGGAAGCTGGATTGTAAGCAACAGCTTAACTTACAATATCACATGGCTGTGTCCCAGGCATTATTTTCATAATTAAAAGACTAGATTCTGATTTTAACATGACAATTTGTAGATACTGAAACAGCAAAGTGACATTACATAACAACTAAGAAAATGCAACTAAAATATGGATATTAATTAATAATGCATTAATATTAGGGTCAATGTGATGGTGCAGTGGGTTGGGTCACTGCTTGCAATGCCAGCAATCTCATGACAATGCTGGTTCAAATTTCAGATGTTCCACTCCCAATCGAGCAACTTATAATGCACCTGGGAAAGCAGCAGATGGTGCTACACCTAGAGACCCACAGGACATTTTGAATTCTTGGCATTGGCACAGCTTAGGCCCTAATCATTGTATCAAAATGGATAGTGAACTAGCTGATGGAAGACCTCTCTGCCTTCCTCTCTGTACTGCTGTTTTTCAAATTAAATACATTAAAAAAAAGACAATGTATCAATACAACCCGATTAGTTTTAAGTGTACCAAGTTAATATGAAATTTTTATACAGAAATTTCTCCCAGGGCTCCTAAGTGGGTACAGGATCCCAAAGACTTGGGTCATCCTCTGCTGCTTTCCTAATCCATAAACAGGGAGCTGAATCAGAAGAGGAGTATCATTTGGGATGCCAGCTTCATAGGTGGCAGCTTAGCTTGCTACATCAGGATGTGACCCTCAATAATGCGCAGAAAATTAGCTGCTGTGCCACGGCAATGGTCACAAAAATATCTTTCTTAAGGAGCTGATAGCCACCTCTTTGAGACTCCATGGGAGAGTAGATGCCTAATATCAACAAGCAATAACTTGCAAATACGAATGGGCTGATCACATTACCAACCCCTCCCCTAACAGAAAAATTTCTATTTCACCCAAGTTTAAAATTCCTCTCACCTTTGGTTTCTGTCAACTCTCATTCAATCGCTTTTGTACTGCAATAATTCTGAAAAAGTCTGCTTTGTTTAACCTATCTGGTACAATTTTTCTATGACAAAAACACCCCAGTTATAAATATTAGTCATTTTAATTCATTAGTACCATACCAGACAGTTTCTCTTCAAAACATGATTATCAATACACTGTAAAATTTTGTGTCCATTTTATATGTGACAAATGATGTATCCTTTGGCTGTCATCAATCATGAAAGAATTTAATCTTCCAATGTTTACTGAAAGTTCTATTTTTCTCCTCTGTGAAAGCCCTGTTCATTGGTTACCCCATTTTATGTGTTATTTCCTTTCGTTACTGATTTAGTGTTCTTTATCACGAATACTAATCCATGTCAAGTGTTTGTTTCAGATTTGATCTAATCTAGCCTTGGCTCATTGGCAGGATCTGTCATGTTTTCAATATAATCCCTCAGCAGGAGCTCCACAGTGCCAGTGTAAGACTTGTTCAGGCCTATGTGTTTCAAGGCTTAGGCAGCAGCAACAGTCACCAAAATACTTATAAGAATGACAGTCAAATATAGCATAACAAATAAAAACAAGGTTATAGAAAAAAAAAAAAAAAAGAATGACAATCAATCTGGAAATCCATGGCCTCTCAAAAATTCCCATTCAAAAGTCAGGTCATAAGAATGATAGGGTGGAGCTGGTGATTATCCCATTGCTGGCATTTATCTATGTTAATAAACCAGCAATTATGTTGCAAATTTATTACCATTGTGATTTCATTGACAATTATCAGTTTATAGGATCTGAATATTCATCTTGAGGGGAAGAAAAAGTCTCTAAAATGTTATTGTGTCCATGTGTTGAAATGAAGTTGTTTTCCACAAAGAAATTAATACTTAAATTTAAAACAGTTTTCCCAATGAATAATGGTATAAGTAACAAAAAGTACTGTATACTAATCACCCTTTGCTTGTGTATATTTACTCATTGATTTAAAACCATTATTGCCTTCCTGAGAGTTAAATATCTTTACAATCAAATAACACATTTATTTTGTGCTTATTATTTGAAGATGTGCATTAAAAGTACATGTTTTGATGTTTATTTTTACCCACATCTTCACATTACAGATGTGTACATGTATGATTCCTACAGACACTGCTTCTTTTTAGCTGTGAGTAATGCCATCTATTTTAAAGATAACTTGGAAAAAAAAAGCGTTATCACCAAGTAAAAATGCCAAGATTTCGGCAGCTTTCAGAGGTTTTTGTTCCACCTTTTGCTATACATAACAGGAAAACCATGTCCAACCCATGAATGATAATTTGCTCTACATTTTGGTTTTTTAAATTCCATCGATTATTTCTGTATAGTTAAACAATTTTAATTTTTTTCAATTGCTTAATTTTTTGTGAGATAACATGTCAATTCATATTATATAGTCAAAGGTTTAATATTCCACTATATAAACAATTCAACAAATAAAAAGTAAAATGGCCATAGCTGAACAGAATATAGGCAAGAGTTACAAATAATAAGTGAAAAGATGTCAAATTCACTCACATGCAATAAATTACAATATAGTCACAGATTGTTTTAACCATAGTAGTATATCATTCTTAACTATTTATCTGCAGTAAGCCGATACACACAGGTGTTAGTTCCCACATATATGGGGGAGAACATGCAGTGTTGGTCTTTGTGTCTGGCTTATCTCACTCAACATGATGTCCTTGGGTTGCAACCATTTTGATGTAATTGACATAATTCCATTCTTCTTATACCTGAACAATATTCCATTGTGAGATATATGGATATAGATGTATCATTCTCTTTTTTAACATCCACTTTATTTTTATTTGAAATGCAGAGTGAGAGAGATAGAGATGGAGAGAACCTTCCACCTGCTGGTTTACTTCCCACATGGCCTCAATGGCTGGAGCTAGGCCTGTTCAAAGCAAGGAGCCAGGAACTACTTTAGGTCTCCTAGACATGCACTTGTGCCATCCAAGCACGTGTATCATCCTCCAGCTGCTTTCCTGGGCCACTAAGAAAGACATGGTTCAGAAATGGAACAAGCAGGACTCACATCAGCACTCATACAGGTTGCCAGCACTACTGATGAAGTCTTAAGCTGCTATACGACTACACTGGCCCCAGATGTATCATTTTCTTTATCCATTCATCTGATGGTGGCGATCTTGTTTGAATCCATATTTTGGCTGTTCTGAACAAAGCTGCTATAAACATGGCAGCACAGGCATCGCTTTTAAAACAATATTCATGTTTTTTGGAGTAAATACACAACAATAGGATTACTGTATCATATGGAAAGACTATTTTTTAAATCACTCTAATTTGAAATTGAGTATCTTCTTTGGTTTCTTCTTTATGATTATTTGAAAAGCAGAAACAGAGAGAGCCAGACAAACCAAGAAAGATATTCCACTTACTCCTTCCCTCCCCAAATGCCCTTACCACCAGTGGCTGGACCAAGACAAATTCAGGAACTGGGAACTCAACCAGGGTCTCTCAAATGAGTGGTAGAGACCAACCACCTGAGCCATCACTGCCTCCTCCCTGCGTGTGCATTAACGGGAAGCTGGGTTTGGATGTGGACCCAAACTCTTTAATTCAGGACAGCAGCATGCTAACCAAAACACTGAATTCTCACCACTCTGAATTCTTAGAAGCATCTTTTTCACATCTCATTCCAGAACACTTTTAAATTTACAAAACAAAAATTGTGAATAACACAAAGACTTCCAATACATCCTTCACAAACTTTTCTCCTCTTATTAACATGCTTGTTGGTATGTTTGTCACATACACCATTCCCCTATTTTCTTTTTTTTAAATCTAAATTCTTTTTATCACCCTTACCAGCCTCAAATAATCAACATTCTATGTTCAGAATGAGTTTGGGCTATTTATAACTTAGCACTTTATACATTATTTTAAAAATAACATAATTTAATTTATATTATACTCAAAGCCTTAATATTTTCCTAGATACAGAGTTCAACAAATAACATGACCACAGTTCAGCAGGAAAACAGACACGTGTATAAGCAAAAATCAAATGAAAAGATGTTCAGCTTCACTCATATAATGTAAAATCATTTTCATTGTTGTAGTTTTAGCTCCTGCATATACAGGAGAATATGCTGGATTTTTCTTCTGTGTCTGGGTGCATTCATTTTATGCAAATGACGAGATATATTTTAATAGATAAATATCATTTACATATATATATATGCATATGTGTGTATCTCATTTTTTAATCCAGTCATCAGAGGATAGACGGAAATGGTTGGTTGGTTCCACATTTGGTTACTTGAAATAGTACTGTTATAAGCATAGTAGTACAGCGATCTCTGATAAAAAATAAAAGCATTTATTTTGGGTATATATACAGTAATGGGATTGATAAATAACATGGCAGTTCCAATTCCAGGTTTTTTAAGAAATTTCTATACTGTCTTCCACAATGACTACACTAATTTACATTCCCGTCAAGAATGTTTTCAGAATCTCCCTTTCTCTGCATCCTAATCAGCAGTTATTGTGTCTTTTGAATAAAAGTGATCCTGTTAGGGTTCTCTCTCCCACCCCTCCCTTTCTTCTTCCCTATGTTCCCTCTCTCCCTCTCTTTCTCCCTCACTCCATCCCACACTGCTGTTCAAATAAACCATTAAAAAAATGTAATGAACTTAAACATGAATCATGTAAGTCATATTTATATGACATATTTTTCAGTAAATCCAATACCCTAAAATAGTTCACCACCATTTTACAGATAATTAATTTGTAATACAATAATTAATTTGTAAATAGCTGCTCAAAGTCAAATGGCAAGTAAGGAAGATTTAGAGTTCAAAGTCCAGCATTCTGTACTCACAACTGCCACATAGGATGGCCCACGGGCTTAACTGTCCTTTGGCAAAACCTAACACTAATACCCACTGTCAAACTTTTAATCACGACTCAGTCTTTTATTTCATTACTGTTAAATTATAAGCTAAATCTAAATTAGTACAGCATATTAAATTTAAAATTAAAAGAACCATACAAATAAATTAAAACCTGAAAAAAGTGTATAGCAACAACTATTCATTTATCCTCTCAACTTACCCAGTGGTTAAATGAATACTAGATTTCTTAGCTCAGGAAATAAATGAAGTTGTTCATTATTTTCTCAAGGTCATAATAGAAACTATAATTTCTTTGAATTTACATACTCACAAACAAAACCCTGGAAGATTTATTGAGAGCAGATTCAAAGACATTTATAACTTTTAAAGTTAATTTGAAGCGCAAATAGCTGCCAACCTTCAAGCTGTAATTGAGCACTTGAAAACAGGAACAAAAAGTAGAAACAAGCTTCACATTTGTTAAAAGTTTTCTCCATGCCTTCCAGATCTGGGTACAGGGTACACAAGTCACAGAGCTCAGGATTCATCATGGAAAAATCAGGTACCCATCTCCATTTCTTTCTGTGCCACACACTATCTCTGAAGCGGATTCTCATAGGCTATAAAAACACATCAGCAGAGCCGTTTCTACCTGACTGAATTACACTAAAAGTGTCCATGAGTTACTGCGCCTAGGAGAATTTTACACATTCTAATAATAAAAGACAGTAACAAACAAACAAACAAGCCAGTGGAGCCACAGCACTATGTCTACTATTGTTGTCAGGTGTATATATACACACATATATACATATATACATATATACATATATATGTTAATTATATATGTTATATATGTTAATTATACCTGTGTGTGTGTATATATATATGTTAATTATACCTGTGCTCACTTCCTATCATTGTTATAACAAAATGTGATAACTTTAATTGCCCTAACCAACACAGAGCAAGAATTTCCTATCCTTGAGGTGAAAAGTCCAAGAAGGAGCCCACACTTAAAAGGTATAGTCAGGCCTGTTTTTCTTCTATAAGGTTCCAGAAAAACATTAATTTCCTTCCTTTTTCTTGCTAATATAGGCCACTTTTATTCCTTGATCCCCAGCCCTCTTTCATCTTCAAAGCAAGAATGGCCAAGTCTTTTTCATACTGCATCATTCTGACAATTACTCTTCTATGTCTTGCAGGTTAAAGGACCCTTGTGATTACCTTGGGCCCATACAAGTAATCCAGAGTCATCTCCCATTCACAGATTAGCCAACAGTAAGCTAAATTCTATCAGGAACTTTAATTACCCTTTGCCACATAATGGAACATATTTTACAGACTTGGGGAATTAAGATATGAGCATCTTTGGAAAGAAATCATTTTATATACCACATGCTGATACTCAATTATAACCTTGCGTGCATAATTTTGGGTATCCATTTGTATTTAAAATATGTAAGCATCATCCCACAGAAAATCAAATAAGTTTCATGAATTATTTTGTTCTCAGACACCACTTAGAATTTTTCTCATTAAATCTCTTCCTTGGGCAGTATTTAATAGGATATTATGATTTTGAACTATTTTCTAATGACATTTAAGCAAATTACATTGATCCTATTCAGGGTACTAAGTTTATTTCACTAAAATAGCCCACATGCCTTAATATATTGGTACATGTTTTACAGTAAGTAAGAATATGTTTTGAAGTCAATTGTTTGGAGTCAGTGTTGTAACACAATAGGTTAAGCTGCCACCACTTGAAATGCCTGCTTCCCATTTCACAGTGCTGGTTCATATTCCAGCTGCTCCATTTCTGGTATAGTTTTCTACTAGTGCATTTTGATGGTAGCTGATGATGCCCCAAACTTGGGCCCCTGCCAGCCTTTGAGAGAACTGAATGGAGTTCCAAGCCCCAATTTCAACAGCTGGCCTGATTCCAAATATTGTATCCATTGAGGGAGTGAAGAAGCTGAATGAAAATTAGTATCAGACTTTTTCATTTTTTCTCTCATTTCGCATCTCTCTCCTTGTCACTATGCCTTATAAGTAAATAAATAAGCCTTATAAAAAGTAACAAATAACTTTTTAGATGAACAATTGTCAGCAATTTTTTCCTTTGTTCTAAGAGTCATCACAGCATATACTGTAAAAATATATAAAATTTCTGGGCCCTGCACAATGGCTTAGCAGCTAAAGTCCTTGCCTTGAACGCACTGGGATCACATATGTGTGCCGGTTCCAATCCCGGCAGCTCCACTTCCCTTCCAGCTCCCTGCCTGTGGCCCGGGAAAGCAGTCAAGGACAGCCCAAAGCCTTGGGATCCTGCACCCGTGTGGGAGACCTGGAGGAGGTTCCTGGCTCCTGGCTCTTGATCAGCACAACACCAGCCATTGTGCTCACTTGGGGAGTGAATCATAGGATGGAAGATCTTCCTTTCTATCTCTCCTCCTTTCTGTATATCTGGCTTTCTAATAAAAATAAATAAATCTTTAAAATTTCCTTAAAATATTAACATTTAGCTGTTAAAAGGATTTCAAACCTTTTCAAAGGCTACAAAAAACTGATTCATTTTAAAACCATAGTATTTCTCAGTACTCCACATAAAAAGGCTGCAGATTTCTTATTTTGGAAAGTTAATATAATTTTCATCAATTGAAGCACACAGTTCAATATCAAAACCTTGAAAATAAATGAAATGATAAAGAAACAAAACACCAAATCAATCTGCTTGGTCATGGGAATTCATCCTTTGCTATGACATTAACCATTATTGATTTGGCCATTTTAACAAATCAGTTCCTGTTCATCCCTTCCATTCACTATTTCGATATTAAATTTCTTCAAAGTCTTAATATTATACACATTCTTAGTATTTTCTCTGGGTGAGGAGGACAAACCACATTATGACCATTTTCATGTATTTAAGAAAACTTTCAGAAGACCTGTAAAAAATCTGAACTTCTTACAGATCTGTCCTCCTTGGTAGTAGTAAGTCCTTATTAATACTAGACTTCTTGAGTGGTAGAAACAGAGAAAACTTTTCTTCCATAAGACATTTGGTCTTTGTAAGAAATATTCCCCTAATTTAGGCAACTGAAAGTTAAGATATTCTATAAATTAGCTTAGTAATGAGAATATAAGGAAACCACTAAGAGATACAAAGATATTTAAATTCTTTCTTCATATATTTAACATAACAAAGATATAGATTTTTTTACTTGTTTCCTCAATATTTTATTTGTTTTATTTCACTTCTTATTATTATTATTTTATGATACAGTTCCGTAAGCCCTAGGATTTCCCTTATCCTCTCCCCAATTGCCTCCCCCATCATTGAATTTCCCTGTATCATTACTATAGTTCTTCAACACAGTCATATGTTCATCATTGTGGGCAAGGACAATGGCAGAGAGTCCAAAACATCCTACTGTCAATACATACTTCACAGTTTCATAGGGAGTCCTTCTTTGTCTGAAGTACAGATACATACTGCATTGTACTCTCACATCTGAATATGACAGTCTCCATTACACAGTTACTATACATCCCTTTAAATGAAAAGCCACAAAATAAAACCAACAATAGAAGAAAAAAGAAAATAACAATGCCATGAAGTTAACTAACATGCTACTGGATAACTAATGTGTTGCTGAAGAAATGAAAAAGAAAATCAAGAACCTTATTGAAGAAAAGGATGCTTCTGTATGATCTATGAGTCATTGAATAATTTAATCAGAACAAAGTGTTTTGAAGAGATGAAACTAACAAAACATATCAAAATCCATGAGATTCAGTTTCCGCTGATCTTTGTTGATGAAATATGTCTAGTGTAGGCAACAAATATATTGGTTTTGTTTTTCAATCCAGTCTACTAATGTATATTGTTTGATTGATGAGTTTAAGCCATTTATATTCAGGGTTAATATGAATGGGTGGTGATTTGGCCCTGTCATTTTAGCATTGGCTTGTTCATTGAATTAGTCTTCCATAGTTATTTTACTAGGATGTTCTTCACATTTGTCTTTGGTTTTGGTGGGTGCTATTCATTTTCTCTGTCAAGAGAACATCTTGAAGTATCATTTGTAGAGCAAGTTTGGAAAAGGCATATTTGTTTAACTTTTCTTTACTGTGGAAATTTTTTATTTCATCTTCAAAGACAAAGGAAAGTTTGGCTGTATACTTTATCCTGGGCCAACAATTTTTTGCTTTTAGAATCTGGAATATGTTGCTCCATTCTCTTCTGGCCTGTAGAGTTTCCGGTGAAAGGTCTCCTGTGAGTTTAATTGGCATTCCTTTATATGTCAGTTGATTTTTTTCATGTGCATATTTCAGGATATTTTTGCTATGTTCGATTGAAGAGAGCTTGATTATCATGTGTCTTGGTGAAGATCACTTTTTGGTCAAGCCTATTGGGAGTTCTATGCCTCTGTTGGATGTTGTTTTCCAATTCGTTCTCTAGATTGCAGAAAGTTTCTCTTATTATTTCATTAAATACATTTATAAACCCAGCTTCTCTTTCTGTACCTTCTGGGACTCCCGTAACTGTTATATTTGGCCTTCTAATAGTGTCTTTCAGTTCTTCAATACTTTTTTTTTTTTTTTGCCTGATCCAGCTCTGCTTCCAGCTTTTTGTTTATTTCCCCCTGGTGACAGGAAGTATCTTCTAATTTTGAGATTCTTCCTTGTGCCTCTACCTTGGAGATTCTTCACTGTACTTTCAATATGCTCCACTGTATTCTTCATATCTGATATATCAGCTTATATTTGATTCATTTCCAGTATGATATATTCCTTAAATTTCTTGAATGCCTGCTTTACGTGCTTCTTGTTGTTGATAGGAAGTTTTATAACAAGTGTTTTGAATTCTGTATCCCCCGTTTTCTTGATGTCCTCCTCAGTTACTCTGAAGTTGGCAAAGGGTTTTACTCCTTTGCAGTGGAGCCTTCGGTAATATTCATTGTGCCTCTGTCTCTTGTTTTGCTCTCCGTCATTGTACTTATGGTTATCAGATTCTTCTCCTTGGGGCAGATTTCTAAGCTGTGTCACCCATAGGTCTAGAGTTCAATTTTACTTGCTGCAGTTGGCACATGGCTCTTTGTTTGCAGTCAGTTGTGCCACTCCCCCCAGCAAGTTCCAGGTCTGGGTTCTTATGTTAGATTTCCACCATGGTCTCCACAGCCATAGCTCCTGGCTCACCAGTCTCCACCTCCTGTGATACCATGCTGAGGCTGCACCGTTGTCTGTACAACCTTTCTCCCACTTCAAGTTGGAGTATGTCCCAGATTGGGGAGACACCAAGTGTCCTATATACCTAGGTTGTTTGTGGAGCTGATCTTGCTTGAACCTGTTGGCCGTTAGGTCTGAGGACCACATGGACCTATTTTGACCCACACTATACCATAGTCGGTATTATTTTTCTGTGGTACCAGTGCAATGCACTGAGCTCAGTGCGTTCCCTCCAAGCTCAGTGTATGTGGAGCTCACTGTAGTCCTCTGCAGTCTTAAATTCTTTGCCACACTAAGAAATGGCACATGATGTGCCACTACTAGAGTTCTTGATCTGCTGGCTATCAGGTCTGAGGGCTACCCAGACCTGTCTTGGGTGGAACTTATAGGATGCCATGTTGTTGCAGTTCACTGAGCCAGAAATTAGTTCATTCCCAGCTCCATGCAGCGCAGTCCTGCCCCATAGCCTTCGTCTCCCTGAACAAAATGTTGCCTCATTTGGTTCTAGGAGGCAGCCTCGGTTGTGAAATCCACCCAGTTCCCACACTGCCTGTTTAAGACCTGCCACTTTTGTCTCTACTCTTGGTCAAATCAAACAGACCAATAGGATGAGCACTTCATAGCCTGGGTTCACCTCATGAGCTCCTAGTAAATGTCCCTTCCCAACTTGTTGCTGGTGGAGTTCTGGCTGCCAGTGGAGTTCAGATCACCATTTGCTGAATGCTGCTGGGGTATCAGCCACTGAAACACCACACCATTATTTTCACTGCTTTCCTATGTCTGTCAGTCTCCAGGTACCCCTCTGCTGCAGTTTTGTCCTTTTCTATTTCCTGGAATGTGTGCTCTCTGGTTCACACTGGCTAATATTTCTCCGTCCATTTAAATGTGTCCTTACCCTATTCCACCATCTTGATTCGTAACAAAGATTTTAAAACTTTGTTTTATACACCTTCTACCATTAAAATTATTTTTACAAGTCTTTAAAAATCTATGACTAGACATTTCCAAGGCATTTCTCTCATTATTTCAAAGATTAATGATTGTTTACAAAGACAGCCTTGAAATAAACAGTTCCATTATATCAACAACCAATGTGTTAACAATACCATTATCCTTCTTTAATATGTAAGACAATGAAATATAGATTTAGGAATATTATACTGTAACTGAGAAGAAAGTTACTAGTACTATCTTAACTAAAAAGTAAGTTAACAAATTAAAATGCATCAGACAGTAAAGCTTCTAAAACTGTTTACAACATGTCTATTTCTAGAAAGAAACTACTATGGAAACCAACTTACCTATAAACTTTTCTTTTTATGAAATGTTCACAAAGTTTAAGAATGTAGTATTTTTTTCCAAACACAGGTAATATGCCATGAACTTCAATGAACTTATGTTTTTAAGAGAAACTATTTTACCTATCCCTGTTTTCTCTGAAACACTAAAAACAACTCTGAATACATTTCCTTCCACAATAATTTAAGCTCTTGAATAGAGAGGAACTTTAAAGCCAAGTTTTCAATCAAGACTAACATGGTCTCTTTTGTATCTTCACTTGATCTAGTGAATCATGGAAATGTGGAGCATTAAGCACCAGTACTAATCATGTGTGATAGCTTTTAATAGTACAGTGTTGAAAACTATTCTGAGTAAGGACCGAGCCATTAGAGATGAGTGTTTAATGCCTAGCAATTTTGCCATGATCACGAGAAGATGACTTCTTTCTCCTACAGAAATCAATGACAAAATATAAAATGTGCTTCTTTTTACAACAGTAAGAAGACAGAATACTTGCTTTAATAATAATGCCAACATAAATATATTCATTTAAAAGTAAGTTGGATGCCATTATCTCCAGATCTTTTAACTTAGTGTAATTAAACATACATGTCCCACAAGTAAACTCATCACATATTTCAGTGCAATTATGCGGAAAGGTCTGTGCTAATATAATGTAGAGAACACAGGGCAGATGTAACAATTTTGCACTCAATAATAGAAAATAAAATAATATTTGTTGTGCTACAAAGCTATGACAGACACTGTTTATAAGTATTAGATGTGTGGCCTCATATAGGACAAACATATGGTCTTACAGTTAGCCACATAAGGCAGAACCTGATGGATTTCAATGAAAAAAAATCACAAAAAAACTATCACAGGAGTTTTAAGGCAGACACTTAAAACAGCATTACATAAAACATTCAAATAGTCGTTTAAAAAAAAAGAACTAGCTTAGCATTGGAATGGGAGTGTTAGTGTACAATGGGGGAAACTACTTAAAGGAAAGGGGAAATGTATGTTGTGGATATGTTATTGTTGTGAATGGGAGTATGGAGAGTTGCCAAGCCTTCTCAGGCAAGCAGAATGAGTAAGGACAGAGCCCCAGCCTCATGCCCAGCAGTGTCTAAGTCATACATCTTGGAGAAGATCAACAAGGGAAGGAGGAGAAGCAGCCAAGAGATGGTAGCAAAGGGCACAGCCTCTTTTATCATCAGTAAAATCTGGACTGAATACGGCCAAATGCAATGGGTGTCAAGGTCCCAGTGTGCAGGATTTCCAATACAAATCCTCTTCTCAAATTAATCAAAATAACTATGGACTCACGGCATACAGAAAATCAGTGAGTAAGTGCAGGTGTTCCTGTGAGCAAAGGACCAAATGCCTCAGGTATCTATACTGTTGGGCTCAAAAAGAAACCAGTCCTAACCAGCATGCAAGTAAAAAAGTGATCAACAGTTTTAAAGGCTAAAATGCTATATTCTTTGGATTGTGTGGTCTCACAAATTAGCTCTCTTCACTCAAATATTCCAGAATTATTATAATGCACACCTGCCTTCAGTTAGCATTTAGCTAAATTTTATAACCTCAACCATTACTATATCCATAATCAAACAGCACATTTAATCGCATAAAATAAAAAACATTACAAAAAAGCCTTCTTTCTCATTTTATACTTTCTTTTCCTCATTTTCTTCCACAGATAAACATACTCCTAAACATTTGGTTTCTTCTGAGCTACGATCAGGTATCTTGAAATTCTCCATCTGCCAGTGACAATCTTGAAAAACTTACATAGAACTTCTCTTCCTAACTCATTCCTAATGCAAACTGATGCCATTACTGCCTCTCTGCTGGCATTGCTAAATTTGTTTTATTTGAGAGGCAATGACACACACACATGCAGAGAGAGAGAGAGAAGCGGGGGCGGAACGCGTTCCTATGCACTGGTTCATTCTCTAATCTAGCTCCTCGCTAACGTGCCTTGGACAACAACAGAATACTAACAAGGTGTTTGGATTTCTGCCAGCCTTATGAGAGGTAAGGATGAAATTCCTGGCTCCTGTCTTCAGCATGGCCCAGATCTCGCAGTTGCAAACATTTGGAGACAGAACCAGCAGATGGTAGATCTTTGTCTTTCTCTGCCTTTCTCTTTGCCACTATGCCTTTCAAATAAATAAAATACATCTTATAAAGGAAAAAAAAACCAAAATGAGAATACTGATAACCCCACGTTACTTGATGGAGGAAGATGTCAGAAGTTTCTATGAGTACCTGCACCATCTATGACCATTCTCAGTGGGGTTTGAACGGAAACAAAATTATCACTACAAATATTATTAAAAGGTTAAATCTCTAAGCTTCTTTAAACTTCAGAATCTAGAATTCTAAATTTATGTAAGATGAACCAGGAATTTTCCTTCTTGGTGTCAAATAAATAAATCTGCAGTTTTCAAATCCCCCATAGAAAAATCATTATGCTCAATATTTGAATGCACTGAACTGACTTTACAAGCACTTGACTTGAAGGAGTTAAATATTTATAGGTCAACAGTTCTAACTCTGTTTGATAGGGTTTCTATACTTCATTTTTCTTCAAGTATTGCTCCAAATATTTACATTTAACTTCAACATATGAGCTGTTGATTTTCAGTAGACTCTGGAATAAATGACACTTGATATCTGTTCTTCATATTCTATAGAATTTACTTGCAAGGTTTGACATTATGTTTTCCTTCCTGCTCAGTAGAAATGGAAGCTTAGCTAAACAGGTGTTTTCAACTGTGTTCTAGCGTCTTGATCCTGTCACTGTATAAAAGACAGTGCAATCAGGTTTAGTTATTTAAATTAGTATCATGATTCATTTTCATGCAAATATTGCTTAAATTGAGAGCAATTACTTGGCTCATTTTGGCTGATTTAAGCTTACTGTGTCCTTAATTTTTCTTTAACTTATGGATCAAATGAGGATGAGTATACTTGTCAGTACCATGGATCTAGATTTGTAGCTCTAAAAGGAGTCCTAGAAAGCGCCTAATCTACCCTCCTTATTACACAAATAAAAATTAGTAACAGTCAACATTGACACAAAGTCTGCCATGTTCTAGACATTGGCTAATTATTTTCACATGTATTATCTCAATCGATTTTTTCAATGACCCAATGAAATGAGCACTATCATTATACCTATTTTTTACAGATGAGTAAATCCACTTAAGTAAATGTCTACAGGATCTGTGAGCCCCATTGTTCATAGAACACTGACAGTTCCCATACTTCTAGTTTCAAATCTGTTACACCTCTCACCAAGGCATGTGTCTGTAAAAATACAAAGTGAAAAATCCGAAATGTTCATAGGAGTAGCAATGGGAAATATTTCCCTCTTGTCAGATGGACCAATATTGAAAACAATGTCAAACGCTAATATTGGCAAGAATATGAATAAACAGGCATGTGACCTCATCCACTGTTCAGCCTTTTGTAATCCTGAGCTCAGACTTCTTGGCAACAAATGCTGCTCCATTTCCCCAAGGTTTTTGCATATCAACTGGTAAAGAGATGAATTTGTGAAAAGTAATGAGACAATAACAAAGTGCAACAAAAAAAAAATATGTAACCCAATGTATTAGATAAAAGAGGAAGATGGGACAAAGTTGTAACACTACCTGATCTGGGAAAAAATTTAAAGGAAGAAAAATTAAATTATTAACCATTGAGGCTTAGACCCCAAGCTCCTTTATTGAGAAGTTTCTATAGCCATTTCTGAAATAGTTTTTTTTTTCTAACTGAAGTCTTTAAGCTAATAATGTTTGTCTGTGGATGGAGGAATTTGTGTGATCTTTTCATTTTTCTTTGCACTTTTCAATATTGTTTGATTTTCCATTTCAGTGACAGTGCAAATTACAGAATCAGAAAGAAGATTTAAATATATACAACTGGTTCGTAAACAAGCTGAACTTGATACAGAGAAAGCAAAAAGCAATGCTGTTCTTCCTCTCCACTGTACCTGCAAAGCCATGCTGTGAGCCTCACTAAACTTCCACAAGCTAAGTGACTGGGACCATTCTTCCCCTGTTCCAGGATCCACTGTTTTCAGAACTGTCTACGTTCATGAGCACACAATGCAGGCTGTGACCCAGACCGACTGCATTCTCTCTTCACTCATTCCCCTTGCAGTCCAGCCCTCTGCTCCTTCACAGACCCACATCAGGGCTCTCCCCAAATACTCTTCCCTACCCAGCCACTATCACAGCTACCAGCCGCTATTGGACCCTCGGTGTTGGAGTGCCTGTGGGAGGAGGTAGGGCTCAGGAACTAAGCTGCCTACATTCCAAATGAAAGCCTCGCACAAATTCTGTGATAGAAATAAATGGTGAGGAGGTTTTGTATTGCTGAAGTATGGACACCTTGTAGGTTAAAGGCTTTTGCAGGTTAAATTGGAGACATAACCTTTATTCATTATACAGTTTCTATGGAAGAAAGAATGTGGCGAGTTCAAATCAACTGACCTACAAATGATCCTTAGGAACATGGCTTCTCTGGGGTATGCGGGGAGTGCTGCTTTTACAAGCTTCAGCAGCCTGCCAGGGCCAACATATTAGGGCCAAGACAGCAGCACTGATTTACAGCATTGTCTCTGTCACAGAACCACTTCCTCATTCACACTCTTTACTCTCAGAGTGAGAGGCATAATATGTCTGCTCTAACTACAAGGTTGTTGAGATAATAAACTTGACTATTTCCCAGAAAATATCTTATGAAATTGACAATACTTGCGTGTTTACTATTATTCCACGTTATACATAATAGAATTCACCACACATATAATCAGTTATAGGGAAATAGCTTCTAAGATAAATAAGATTGCTCAAGAGCTCATCATAAGTTCCTTTCTTTGTCCTCTGACTTCTCTCAATAAAAAGTCTCCTTTTCTTCTCTTACATTGTATGTTATTTTAAAAGTATTACATGATCCAAAGCTATCTAGATTTAGGCATTGCCAGTAGACATATACTAATGCACATGTACATTTACTAATTTTGGAAAGTCTTAAGTTTATAAAAAATTTTGAAAATCTGGCATTCTTACTGATATGTTGCTTTTTAAAGTGTACTCAAAGATTATCCAATTATCCGTGCTTAATTTTTGGCTTTTTATTTTTGGTTAGAGACTAGGCGTTGCCATGAGCTTCAGGAAAAATAACCACAGTGCATGCACAAGTGTCCTTCTGTTGTGGCCTCTAAACACTATTCTGTACTACAGCAGAGTATGACAGCTACCCAATCCTCAAATATACCCATTTTGATCATCACTGAGAAGTTTATTCTTACGATATTGTGGAATGCATTTTGTCTTATTTCTATCAATTATTTCATGTTAGTATTTCTCTTCAAGCAATGACTGATGGTAGTCAGTCAATAAACAGGTATTGATTGAATAATTAAGTCATATCTACCTCATAAGACAATCTTCAGGGTAGAAACTATTATTTTAGTTTTACAAATGAGGAACCAGAAAACAAAAAATAAACAAATAAAATAACCCACATGCTTGTAGCCACAGTAAGTGGCAGCCCACAGATACTATTTCCAGTCTGTTGATCTCAAAGCCCACTCTCTTCGTACCTTGTCAGACTAAAACATTCCCCAAATATGCCTGACATCACCTTTGTTGGAAACCAATTCAGAATTCCTGAATGTCAAAACAAATAAAAACACAACATACAGCATGAAAACAATAGGTCTTCAAACCAGGAAACCTCCAAGCTTCTGGTCCTCTTTTTTCTCACATTTTTTCCATCTTCATTCTTTATCCTGATATTTCATTGATCAACTATTTGATCATGCTTAATCAGGGATATAGGCACAAAGCCTTTCCAAAGTGTAAAAAGGCTTAAATGGCTGTAGGATAAAAAAGCTCTGTATTTCAGTGTCCACATGCTCATTCCTAAAGCTGATCTGCCTGCAAACTCTAGTTTCTGACAATTATCCTTTCCTTTTGTAATTTTCACATGTCTTTTCTCCATTTTACAAAGAAAGAATATCTTTTGCTATCCTAGAGTGCACAAGAAGAAAAATGCATACACAAATGCCTAGTCTATTGCTTCATCTACATCCTTATAAATATGCCATGTATGCTTGTGTCCCATTGCACATCACCCATATCATGCTAGAAAACACCATGTCTGCTAGTTCCTTGCCTAGACTCAAGTCTTGGGTATCTACACAAAGGAAAGTAATAGAGTCATTTAGGTACCACTTTAGTTTTAATGGTATTCAACTTGTACTGGGGTCCTCAAGGATATCTAGCCATTAATCTGTATCAATTTTGATCAGTTACATTTTCTTCCTTAGGCCGGTGACATTCAAACACACATTTTCAATTCAGACCTTTTCCCCAAAGCTTTAATCTTACATATTTAATTTTCTAGGGAATTCTAGGGAGCTTACTGATTATTATCATTTCCTACAGTTTAACATGCTTAAAATTGAACTTTCTCTTTTATCTTAGTCTTCTTCCTCAGTAGATGACACCATATAATTTATTAAAAATCCAAACTTGGAGTCACCTTGAAGCCCTTGATTTTCCATGTTTTTTTATTTCAAACCAACCACAAAACTCCAGACATTCTTACAAAGATCTCTTGAACCAATCCATCTCCTCCAGTCCTCAGAGCTAATGCTCTGTGCTGCAGCATTTGTTGGCTACTCCTTGAGCTGCCACAGTCATTGCCATGCTTGTTTGCAGTCTTATGTACTTTCCTTTAGGTTTTCACACTATCCTAGTAACAGTGAATGTACTCCACAATCACAAGTCTAATTATACAGCAATCCTGCTTTACAGTTTTCACTGGTTTCCCATTATCCTGCCCCTATTATTCATTTACTTGGCTACTATTTAATTATACTCGAAAAGTAAATTTTCAACTGCATGGCATGACTTTCAAGACCAGGTTGAACTTGGTCCCATTCATAGAGTCCGTTTCAGCTCTCCTGACTCCTAACTGCTTCTAGAGTGCTGTCAGCTCCTCAATCTCACCAAGCTCTCCTGCCTTGAACATGTGTCTGTCTTCTGGCTCTCCCTATTTAACACGAAGGCATCAGCTATGTTATCTCCCTGAACCCCACAAACCTAGGCAACCCTTATCTCATGTAATTTGGTTGACACATTACTCTACCATAGCACTTAGTCTAAGCTGATTTCTGTTTACATGTTCCCATTCCAAGAGCAGAGAGACTTACGCTAAAGTCTGTTTCCTGTTTAGCCCTCAGTTCCTGTGTTACTATCCACTGTCTGGTACAGAGCAGGCATCCAATAAATACACAATTACCGAATAAATATATTAAATGATCATGACTTTGCCACCAAAAACATCACTTCTCTGAATGATTGATAAACATTAGTGAGCATATACAAAATTTGCATCAAGTGTATATAAAGGTCTTGGCCTAAGAAAAGCCTTTTCAAATAGAAAAAAACAGTCATGCCCAATGTGTAACAATGGTAATGAGATTTACTTTCTTATGCCTATCAAAATAACTTAACGGAGGTATGAAGGAATCCAAAGAAGCTGGAATTTTGATTCCTGAATCAATCATTGGACAACCAATCATCATCTCACCCTGTCTTCATCAAGCTGTAGTTTAATACTTATCCCCCAAAGTCAGTACAAGCCTGGCCAAGAGCTAAGTCATCCCCAGCTTTCCAAATGTTATTATTTAGAACCACCTAGGAGCAGCTGCATTCATCCCAGTAGGAATATTTTTAAAGCAGCATTTTTTTTCCCTTGTATGCCAGAAAACACTAGTTGAAAATAATATTACATTTCTTAAAACTTCCAAGCTCCTGATATTTTTCTCCTTTTCAGTTACGCCAGAGGCATGAACTTTTATACCCCCAGCTCCAGTTAGGAAGATGATTTATTAAGCAGACTTAAATGAAAGAGGGTTTGATGCGGATACATTTGGATTCACAGTCTATGCCTTGGGGCAGTTTCAGTACTGACTTTTTAACTAATTCAAAAAGAGGGAAAAAAAAACTTATTATTTTAAGTCAAATGTCTGAATCACCAGCTCTGGTCTTCATGCCACAAAATACCAGAAATAAAAATGGAAATCTGTTGTTCACATTTCACCTAGGCCCTTAACTCTACAATGCTTGGTATATTATACAGTTGCGGATAATCAACTAGCAATATTTCCAGTATGTGTAGAGGTGAAACCTCAGTGTTCATTGTATCAAAATCCTTTTCCTTTATAACATTTCCTCTACAATATTATCACTCAGAAGCTACAATGGAGGAATTATTTTTCAATTTTTTCATTGGACATACAAAATCTACTCGAAATAAATTCAAAAATCATGGAAAATAATTTTATTTGATTTAAAACTGTACAACACAAAGAGAACAGAAAATGACCTGACTAGTTGTCTCATTTTATTCTGAGAGCATGCATATGTGCATACAATTTCCTTGATTTGACCCTTATTTAAGAGGATGGCCTGAAGAGTCAGCAATGCTAATATGAAACATCTTAAAAGGAATATATTTATGTTACTAAAAAAAAGCAGGATATTATTTTCTCATCATTGCTGCAAATAAGAAAGGTATTTCTCAATGATACAGATCCTTTACAGTGGGGACATAATTTATGCTCAACTCAGAAACTGCAGTGCTTTCTAGTCTTCATAGATTACATGAAATGACCTTCTTTCCTGAGCAAGGAATATCACTGTTCAAGTAGAAGGTCAAAACAGGAATTTTGTTCTTCAAGTCAAAAGTCAAGTTAAATTACTTGAAAGAAAATTAATTTCTTCCAAAACAGTCTCAAGATTATCATTTCTCATCATGGTTTAAAATTCTAGGTATTTTTTTCTTCATTTACTTCAGAAGAATTTAAAAAGGTACCATTCTCTCTACCCTAAAAAAGGAACATGCCAAATATCAACATCTTGAAATATCCACTTTGTGCCTAAGTTAAGTAAGCACTTAGAAATAGCATTTAAGTAAAAAAAAAAAAAAGTTTATTACTTATAAAAAAAAGCAATAAATGCTGGAAATTAGATTTAAACCTTGGCATTTACACAGTCTTAGTTATTGAAAACCGCATCTGTATTTTCATCATCATCATTATTATTTTGATGATCTTTACATAGCTGACTAGGGTGATAAGGTCAAGGACTGCAGGACAGTGGGTAAGACCACTGTGTGCACATTCTCTTTTCTCCTTCCTGTATCTGGGGGAAGAGGAGAGATAAACGAAGAAGACCAACCCAGACTCCCAACCATCCCAGGGAGCCCGATGTGGGGCATGCTCCAAGGATACTGCTCAAGTGGTTTTGATAGTTCAACAGTTTTGAATTGCTGCCAGTCCCACCATTCCACGCACGAAAAAATCTCTCCAGAATCTACTGACTGACACAGTCCACCTTAGTGTCCATTTTCCAGATATTCATTGTCAACTTGTGGTGGGGTAGTTGATCGAGTTGTTCTGTCCTCCATCCTCTGTTCACCTCTATATACTTTCAAACCAAATGCTCTTCTCCCCAAAAGATGTTGCTACGATTAAGTGTCCTATGCATGCAGTTATGTGTATGTGCGTGTGAAAGAGAAAGAGAGAATGATAAAAGAGATAATACGATTTAAAGCACCTAGATTAACAGGAATACAACTATGTAGGTATATATCAAAACCAACTAAGAACAGAACAAATCAGAATAATTTGGACATTCATAATAAATCACAGAAGTAGTATAAAAATATGTAGTAAATAAAAATAAAAACATTAATCACTTAAATACTTTCTTAAAGTTGTTCCAGTTTTTACATTGCTATTAACATCCAAAAAATGTTCCATGTTACAGAAAGGATAAAAGAAAGACAACAGATTCTATATAAATAATCTGAATAAAGGAAGTAAAAGTAGTCACTGATTTTTATCTATTTTTTTCTAAACTACTTAGGCATCAGAGAAATTAGATTTTTAAAAACTGTTTCAAAGCCAAAAAAGCAAGACCCAATGAGATAGCCTAGTGGTTAAATCCTTGTCTTCCATGTAGCCAGGATCACACATGGGTGCCTTCTTGGGTCCCAGCTGCTCCACTTCTCAACCAGCTCCCTGCTTGCAGCATGGGAAAGCAGTAAATTATGGCCCAAAGCCTTGGGGCCATACACCTGCACTGGAGACCCAGAAGAGATTCCTGGCTCCTGGCTTTGGATCAAGCTCAGCTCTGGCCATTGCGGTCACTTGGGTATTGAATTATTGGACTGCAGAGCTTCCTCTCTTTCTCTCCTCCTATCTCTATATATGACTTTCCAAAAAAAAATAAATAAAGCTTAAATTTTAAAAAAAAAGAAAGAAAGACTAGATGAGTTTCAAGTAGAAAACTGGAATGCAGATCTGGAACTCAGAAAAATGGATTGATCTGAAGAAGCAAAAATATGGTAATTATCAGCAGGTGGATGGTATTCAAAATCATAGAAAGGAATAAAACAGCCTAGGAAGAGAATTAGGAGAGAAATGTGGAAATGCTTTAAGACCTAATTCTGAAGAACTCTACACTGAGAGTTGGAAAAAAAAAAAAGAGGAGGAAAAGGAAGGATTAGGAGCAGTAGTGAGGCCCAGATGGGATACAGGAGGAGTGAGGGGAGAAGACAATAAGGAAGGAAAAAAGTGACTTGGGAGAGATTCAAAAAGGGAGGGGTCAGCCTTGTCAATGGATTTGAGTCAACAGAACATAAGATAGATCTGTATCTGCAATCAAGGCTTCACAAAAGCAGGATCCAGCAGAAACCTGAAATGAGCAGTCATAGGAGCAATTCAAAAGGATAGCATGAAAGCAAGGTATACAGAAAACTTAATGAGAAGTTATGCTGAGGAATAACTGGGATAGTACAAGAGGTTTGGGTTCAACAGAGAGCTTTTCCTCTTACTTCCTTTAAAATGTACATAGCAAGGACACAAGCTAAAATTCAGTGATGAAGCAAGCTGCATGCTAGCAGTTTTCAAACTATTTTTAATAGAAGCCTGATTTGGGCATTGGTATCTCAGGACTGTAAGAAGAGTCAAAGTAGGTCCCTTTACTACAATAAAAGTAACTCAAACCTAATCCATTTTATATAAGGGGATTCAGAGTGAGATGTCACTGGGAACCCATGGATCTAAGGAGCACATAAAATTCCCAATCTCACTGTAGCAGCTTTTTGAATGACAGACTACCTGATGAATCCATACATGCTATATATCCTTAATTATGTCACACAATGGGACTTTATGAAAAACAGGATGACAAGTTGTAACCGTAGCACCATTTCTGAATGCTAAATAGGTTTGTCATTATTTTACAGCTTCTTGGCAAAGATAAATTAAGTAACTTCTTTTATACGAAACTCTCTGGAAAATTCAAACATTGGATTTCAATAACTTTAATTAATATATTCCACAGTCAATAAGCTTGATAAAATTGAGATATCTGAAACCTGTACTCAATAAAATTGACTTTCAAAACGGAAGGAAAGAAAATCACACATGGATCTCGACATCTGTGCACACTAACTATGTACTTACATAAAAAACTGTTTACTGAGTTTTAGATATGCATAAGACTTGAGCAATGTTTTAAATTATGATAATGAAATATAAGGGTACAGCTTATTTTTTAACCATTTGCATAATATGGGGGGACAATTGAAGGAAAGGATTATTTCATGAAAAATGTGTTACTGAATTATTCAAAAATAAATTCTCTTTCTAGAGGATGTTTATGGTGTTCAGTAAACTCATATGAATTTGCTGTGTTGATTACTAAAACTTTGCACTGATTTTGACATTATGTCGCTCCAAGACTTTTCAACCTCAACACTACTAACATTTCAGGGTAGATAAATCTTTATTCTGTGGGGCTGTTCTCTGCACTTCAACTTGTCTAACAGCATCCCTGGCTTCCATGCATGGATGCCAGGATTAGCACACCTATGAACACTATCTCCAGACATTGCCAAATAGCTTCCAAGGACAAAGTCATTTCCAGTTGATACTTTTTTGTAAAAATATTATACTGGGAGTGGGAAGGAGTCTGGTGCAGTGGCTCAACTGGCTGATCCTCCACCTGCAGGTAGCAACATCCCATCTGACTATCAGTTCATATCCCTGCTGCTCTACTTCCCATCCAGATTCCAACTTTTGCCCAGGAAAGCAGCAGGGGATGGCCCAAGTCCTTATGATACTACATTCCTTTGGGAAACTAGCTCATTTCCAGATCAGTTCAGCTCTGGCCATTGCAGCCTCTCGGGAGTAAACTAGTGGAAGAACTTCTCTGTGGCTCTCCTTCTTTCTCTGCAAAATCTGTCTTTAAAATAAAAATAAATAAATCTTTAAAAATGTATAATGTTATTTCTTATTTTCATGATTGTCACTAAGATACTTGGAGCTACTCATGTAGCAGACATAGAAAGAAGGAAGTAAATACATTTCATTCTTGACTAAACGCATGAAATTGGGTCAACAACACCTGCAGAAAAAGTTCAAAATCTAGAACAAGGTTGATGCCTTACAACTAAGGCTTAATCATAAATATCTAGTTATTGAGCTTCAGATGGAGAAAATGGTGAAAAATAGCACTTAAACGAGTGCTGGTATAAATTCTTCCATTAAAATCAGCAGTGTGGCAAAATTACATGAAAAAATCTTGTCAAGACATTAAAGGCAAGCAGATCATGCTTCACTGTATTCATTTTACATGTTGTTGTGTATTATGTTACCAGTTTATAAATGAAATGCCAGTGAGAAAAAAAATACTGAAGTTTTTTTTTTCCAAAGGTAGAACTAAACTGCCACCTACAGTATATAGAAATGACAGCATCTTAGCCATTTACATTCATACCATATTGTCCTACCAAGTAAAACATGATCTAATTCAAACCTTCCAAAGCAATGTGAAATATATTCCAATGTGAGACTTATGAAAATTAACAAAATATTGCTAAAACTTTCTATTTAATTTTCTTAGTTGTGCTTTGAATCATGTTGGAGACGGAGTGCCAACAAGGAAAAAAATAGTTCAAAATTGTTCTGTAAGAGTCATTGCTGGACAGTAGCACAATATGCAAATAGCAGTCCTATTTCTATTAATACTACAAAAAGCCATCAGCAAAATTTTCAAGTTTTTTAACATCCTAGTAGAAAACTTATTAATGAAGATAAAATCAAAGAATACCAAATAAGACCAAGTGGAATATTTTCCAATCATATATCCTAAGAATAATCCTTTCAAATAAAGCCAATTAGTAAAACAGTTAAAAAAAAAAAACCTGAAACCCACAAGAATCATTTACTTAAGGATACTACAACTTAGGCGACCCAACAGGAGCAAAACACAAAATAAAAGGGAAGAAAAAGCCTGGTAGTAATAAGACCTCAGTTTACCTGAGCTAAAGCATTACAGTGTTACAATTTCTGGGGAAAAATATGTCTCCTTTCTAAATGTAATATTTATAATTGAACACTCATTAGGTTCGCCAGACCATAAACTATTGCCTAGTTGAGGTAGACATTTGGGAAGCTGCAGGAACTCTTCTGAGCCATGAGGGTCCCATTTAGTAAATTACTACCTCAATGCACAGAATGATACCCTTGTGGCCTGATAGTGGATTCCAAAACAGCTTAATTTACTCACTGGGAGAATCCTATGCTCATTAAGACACAAGAAAAATGCCTGCTCACACATTTAGATAGAATAGAAGGTACTATATTCATCTCAAAAGAGAGAAATAAAATATGGCCTAGAGATTGAAGTGCCAAATTATCGAACAGATGACCCACATGACCTTGAGTTTAATTCATTAGACTTACAAACTTGGGACGTCACTTGTGTAAAATCTGAGTCGCAGCTTTACCTTATGTAAGTTTCCTTATATAAGTCACTGTCTTCGCAATTTGAAACAATCATAGGCTCATCCTTCCCAGAGGATTTAAAGCAGTAGGGGTGCTTTTGAATGATGTTTAAAGAACCATCTACCAAGTCTGCATACACACACAAACACACACACGTTCAAATCAGTTCACAAAATCCAGTTATTAAGAGGTGAATTTATTCAATCTTTTTTTTTTTTTGTCCTACATAATAAACTCACACCAGGTTTTCACTTTCCCACTTGCTGCTTTATCACAGCCTAGAGAAAAATCTTAAGGTTGCTTTTGTTCTGAAAATTTTGTGTAGGTACCTATGGGATTTGAATCGTATGTATGAACAGCATATCTGCAACTTTTTATGCAAAAATGAGCATATACAAAAGAAGTCATTTTAATAATTAAAATCTTGCCTATATACAATTGAGACCAGGGACATTTCACACATGCCTCTTAAAATATAAACACCTAATAATAATCCTTGCATACATAGAAATCTGAAATGCTAGCTATTTATATTAACTGCATCTTACGTTTAAGGCAGATAAGTATTGGCCTAATTTAAGATAAAGTGGAACAGGACTACTTTTTGCAACAAATTTGTTGTATCTTTCCAATGTGCATTTTGAGAAAATATAAAAATGCCTAGTCAATGGGAATGAATGCTCCTGCATTTAAGAAATCAAGGGCAATGATGTGCAACACATTTTTAATCTCAAAAAATTCTGAGTCAAGTCAACATGGCAACATCTCCCAATATCAAAATTATAATTGAAAATTCAACGTAACTACCATGTTTAAAATCATGGTACAAAGACTTTTGGAGGAATTTAAAGCATTTGAGGGACAGCAATTTAGAACATCAGTCATGACATACTAAGGATGCCCAAATTCCATAGCCAAGTTCTTGTTCTCCAATTTCTACCTTCCTGCTAATGCTTAGTCATGGAGCCAGTAGGTGATAGCTCAATAGTTAGGTTCTGGGCCTAACGTGATGGCCTAGCAGCTAAAGTCCTTGCCTTGAATGCACAGGGATCCCATATGGGTGCCGGTTCTAATCCCGGCAGCCCTACTTCCCATCCAGCTCCATGCTTGCAGCCTGGGAAAGCAGTCAAGGATGGCCCAAAGCCTTGGCACCCTGTACCTGTGTGGGAAATGTGGAAGAGCTCCTGGCTCCTGGCTTCTGATCAGCACAGCACCAGCTGTTGCAGTCACTTGGGGAGTGAATCATCAGATGGAAGAATTTCTCTCATCTCTCCTTCTCTCTCTCTTTCTCTCTCTCTCTCTCTCTCTCTCTCTCTCTCTATATATATATATATATATATGTAGCTGTACAATAAAATAAATAAATCTTAAAAAAACTAGTTAATAGTTAGGTCCTTGCCACTCAAGTGGAGGACCCAGATTATGCTCCTGGCTGTAGTGACTGGAAGATCACCTCTGTTTCTTTATCTCTCTGCCTTTTCAAATGCCTTTGCAGGCAGCTAGATCAGAAGCAGAGACACCTCAAAGAAACTGCACTCTGATATGAGATGTGTGCATCCTAAGAAATTGCTTAACCCTGTACCATGTACATCTCAATTAAAAGATACATATTTAAAGAAAATATTTGAAGGCTTCTCAAGCAAGTGGAATTTACAATAAAAGTAACATACGCAAATGGGACAAAATCATTTTTATCTGGTAAGTAATATATGTGCCAGGCATACATAGAATATTTTATGTGTATTTTTGATTCAGTTGAGAATTATCCCATTTCACAGTATTAAATGTAATACTTCTATTTAATAAGTGAGTTCATTCATAGTAACTCATCCAAATTCCTGTATTAATGTGGGTGGGGTTGTGGGAGGGAAGGTGGGATTAGCCATCTTGGATGTGAGAGAAAATACATTCTGGCACAGAGCAACATGTTCAAAAGCCTAATGCAGAGACAGTGTTTCGAGAACTGGGTCATGAAAGAATTCTAACATTCAAAGGAAAGAAAGCAAAGAGAAACAGACAGCATCTTTCATGGCCGGACAGCTAAGCATATATTGAGAGACTATAATATAATCTTAAGATCTGGGTGCTTGGAGCCATTGACCTAAAGGTAAATTGAAGTCACTAGTCTTAACCATGAAAGGAAGATAATCAAATGTGATATTTAAAGGATCATTTTGGCTTTGGAGAAGGGATGAGATAGAAAGAAGTAAGAAAATAGGCAGGGAGGCTATTCTCAAAGGTGAGAATTTTAAGCCAATGAAATAATAACAACAATGATGATAATGACAAAAGTCTAAATCAGGATTTTGGCAGGTGGAAATGAGGGAAAATGGTTACATTCGAGATATTTGTTACAGAAAATCTCAGTGGATTATTTGTTAGTATAGAAATCAAAAGCTGGGAATCAGTTGCAGAGAGAAGTTTAACTTGCAAAGTGAACACGTCAATGCAGAAAGAGCAGGGAAAGGGAAAGCACGTCCTGGGAGAGAGCCACGAGGTGTGATGCTCCTTGAAAGGAGCGAGGGAGGGACACTGGGGTGTTTGGAAGTAACTTGGCATTTTTTTAAAGATTTTTTTTTTTATTGGAAAGTCATATATACAGAGAGGACGAGAGAAAGAGAGAAAGAGAAATAGAGAAAGAGAGAAGAAGAGCTTCTGTCTGCTGATTCACTCCCCAAGTGGCCACATCAGGCAGAACTGAGCTGGTCCGAAGCCAGGAGCCAGGAGCTTTTTCCAGGTCTCCCACACAGGTGCAGGATCCCAAGGCTTTGGGCTGTCCTCAGTTGCTTTCCCAGGCCACAGGCAGGGAGCTGGATGGGAGGTAGAGCAGCCAGGACACAAACCAGTGCCCATATATGATCCTGATGCATGCAAAGTGGGAACTTTAGCTGCTAGGCTACTGTGCTGGGCCCAGGATTTGTGGATCTTTAAGTATTCCCTGACCCCTCCTTGTCCAAGCAGAAACCTACAGGGAAAAACTCCCATTGGTGGTGTCTCAACCAGTTAGGAAATGGCTGGGCAATTGTTGTGCCACCACATGAAGGTGTGGCCAAGATTTTAGCACACTTGGATGGTCTCAATATTTTTAAAAGTTACCATGTATGAGACTTCTGGCTTACATTGGATATAGAAAATTAAGATGAAGTGTAATGGCTAACTCAGTGGAAGAAGCAGAAGAGAGCTACTTGATAAGTCTGTTAAGTGTGTTGATGCTGAATTTCCTGACAAATAGTGTCCAAAGGGAGATGTCAAGAGAAGTTTGTATATGCAGACACATATCAGGCAATATTTGAACCTGAGGGTAAGTGAACATCTGAATGGTGATTGAAACTGAAAGGATATGAGATTTCCTGAAACTAATCAAGAACCTAAAAGACAAGCCAGAAGCCACTGAAACTGAAAGGTCAGAAGGAAAATAAAATGGCAAGTCACAGAAAAATCAGTACACTGTTCTACCAGAAGCCAAAGGAGAGAATGGGACTAACCAAATGTGGACCAGTATTTTCTTCCTATTTTTTATATGTAAGTTTCTTAAGTCCAATTTGGTTGAAGTTAGGGTTCCAAGACAATGGTGCATTGCTTCTTTCTTTATTTAACTGTGAAAAGAAGAGTGAATCCTAACACAAAATTATAGATTACCTCTTTTAGGAGTATCAGATTTGAAGCAAGGAGTGATGATAGCAGAAAGATAAAACAAGTTTAAAGCAAGGAGGTTTTGGTTTGGGTGGTAACCATCCATATACAAAGAAAACCATGAGCATTGTTAGTGAATGAAAAGACTTGACAGATGCCAAGAATAAAGAATGTAATAGAAACAGGGAATAATCTAAGGGATAATGTGAGGGCTAGCTTGATGTATCAACTTAATTAGGCCACATGTACCAAGATATTTAGTCAAACATTATTCTGGGTATTTCTTTATTTGGGGATGAGATGTAATATTTACTCTAAATAAAGCTATTTCTAATGTTTTCCCAATCCTAACATTAATTTTCTTAATGCGAATGTGCCTCATCTAGTCAGTTGAAGTTCAAAAACAGAACAAAAAAAAAAAAACCTGTCCTTTCTTGATCTTAACCAAAAGGCCAAGAATAGCTCTCTCCTGGCTGATTTCGAACAGAAGAGTCTAGTTGGCCCTTCTTCTGGACCCAGGCTGAAGCTTTGGCTTCCCCACTGTCTCCAGGCTGTTGGCCTCCTGATTATAATTATTAATAGGGCTCTCTTGGGTTTCCACCCAGCTTACACCCTGCAGATCTTGAACTTATCAGCTTTCATAATCTCATGAGCCAAATCCTTATATAAATTAATTTCCACTTACATGAAGGGATAGAAAAAAATTATGGATAGTGTGTCTTGTGAAAAAAACTATGTGCGGCTTTCAAATTGTTTTTAATTGAAAGAAATATTTCTTTATTCCATTTTCCATAAACTTCTTGGACTATCATCATAAGCCTTTCTTTGGTTCTGTTTGTCTAAAGAACCCTAACTAAAATAGGAAATGGTTTTGAAAGGGTAACTAGCAGCAGTAACACCACCTGGAAAGATGTTAGCAAGGCAGATTCTCTGACCTCTCCCAGAAGAATAGAAAAACAAACTAAGAGTTAGAGTCCAGCAATAAAAGCCAAAAAAAAAAAAAAAGAAAAAGAAAGAAAAAAGCTAAAAGCAAGTGATTCTGGCACACAGGTAAGCTCATAAACTTGTAGCCTTGCTGTTCTAGGGCAAGATTTGTTTGTAGACCAGAGTTTAAGAGAATGAAGGTGAAAGGTTTGTCTCATACAGCATGAGGTATCTTTCCTACAATAAAAAGGAACAAAGAAGGGACAGAAATAGAGCTAGCAAATGAGGATAAGTTTGATTCTTTGAGATGGAAATTTGAGACAGTTTTCCCCTCCACCCTCCGGGAATCAATGTTCTTTAGAAAGTTGTGTGTGATTTCCTAAGAGAATATAGGAGGTGGTCGATGGAGAGATTTGAGAAAGGAAAATGGGAAAGTTACAAAATAACTGATGCATGAAATAGGAAAATCTGAGAGGTCATTCAGGTCAAGGGATGGGGATAACCGTACCAAACCAAACAGTGGTAAAATATTTTCCAGACATGATGAGGCAAGAATGATAATTGTATTTTTCAGGATTAAGATTTTGCCAAAAGAGTGGCAATGGAAAAGAGGAACTGATGTGAGCATGAGGATACACTCACTGCCCAGGGAGAGGATTGAAGAAAAGAGAGGCTGGGGGAAATGCAATCAGAGAAGTCAGGGGTCTTAAGTAAGCCTGATACCCAACACTGGCTCTACACGGCTCAGGCAACATTGCCACATCAATGCAATGTGTGTTGAGATTCACCAGTCCACTGAGACACCCAGGGAAAGGGATGCTTTCTGGCTGGAGGATACATGCAAGATCCAGATAAGAAAATGGGGCATACGCCGGTTTCAAAGAATGTAAATCTGTGAGCTTGGGAAAGAGTTATCAGAACCAAGAGAATCTGTGTGGCGTTAAAGAACAGAAAATGCCTTCTAAAATGACAGGGTTTTTATTTTAGGTGGGGAAAGGCCTGTGTAAGGTCAGAAGGAACTGAAGAATACTAACAGAAAGGAGAATAGTGAAGCAAGAGAAAATATTAAAACACATATCACATTTCTTTCGGAGAGTCTGTGATTTTACTCTGTGTTCTACAGAGCTATTTACGTCTCCCGATAAGCAGAACAGTAATATCATTGCAACCTGTACTTTTCTATCATAATATTTGTAAAGATTGTAAACACTGCTTGAACTATTTGCGTGATGGACTGGATTCATTCCTAGAAGTTGTTTTTCCAAATAAATTTCACTCATGAGCTAATATTTTACCTTACCTTTAAAACATTAGCATTCCTAATATGAAAAAATAAGATTTATATAAACAAATGGTCCAAAGAGTCAGGAATAAATAATTAGCAAAACAAATACAACAGTCAAATAAACAGAAAAAAAACTTTCATTGAAAAAAATTAAAATACAAAGCTTTTCAGCCATTAATTATGATCTTCATCTTTGGCGATGACCTGATGAGATGAATCTCATTAGGACCAGTTAACTCACTTTGGTACAATATTCACAGGAAGCAATCTGAACAACTTTAAGAATACTGGCTCTTTTTGATTAGTATTTCCACTTAAAAAACTCTGAAAATTATCAAAATGCATATAAATATTTATATCAATAACTTATTTTAAAAATTCAACAATACATTTTTAAGTGGGAGAGCAAAGAAATCTTCCATCTCCCTAGAATGTGTGAGGAAGACATGAAGTATAACCTATCAGGAACATAACAGATAACTTATAGACAATAGACTCGAATCAGCATTAGACAACAGTAAAACTACAAAGACATACAGGGGGAATCAAGAGCAATCCTGATAACCTCTTAACAAGAGGTCATATGTACAAAGCAGGGGGGGACCCGAATGTAGCAGGTGGATAGGAGGAGGCTTGTATCCCAACCCTGGAGACTCCTGGATCCTCACCAAGGACTATCGGTATGGGCACCAAAGACTATATCCCAACTGCCAAGGAGACCACGGGGAATTGGAGTGCCTTCGGAGGCCGAGAACTCTACCACATGGGATGGAAGAAGCCCAAATCCTTCCTTGCAAGATCCAAGGTCATCGGAATAACAACCAGGAGTAGGGTGAGGAGCTTTCTCTTACTTAGTTTCGACTGTGGAGCCCCACCCTCTCCTGCAATGACCACCATCAGGGTCGCCCTGGAGGACCACCCTTAAAAACTAAACAAAACAAAACAAAAAAACAGCAACAAAAAATTAGAATAGACAGATACAGAACAACAAGGAAAGCTTTGAACCAGACAGGAAACAGTCAGCGGGGATTCACATATACCTTACTAGGTAGGACATGAAGATAAGTTACTCCTCACTGGGGTATTGAAGATTTCTCTGCACATCCCTCCTGAAACTGTGCTTTGCACCTCAACTGTTGACATATGCCTTGTTAAATTTATAAGCCAGTTTCGACTATCCCAAAATCTGCCAAGTTCAGCAAACTTATGCTTCAATACAATAAATTGCTAAACACAAAAATGAAAATAGACAAGAGACAGCTGAATAGTATCCTATAACCATTTTAAGGTGGATAGAAGCTGGATGTATATAAACCAAATTTGAAATGTCAATGAAGCAGTCACAGGATGTGATTAAGAACTTGGATTTTCTAACATATCAGTTACTCAATGCCATGTCAATTAACTCCATAATGTTGTAAACTGTTGTTGATGTTATGTTATGGCTTTTAATTGGTTGGGATGATATTTTGCCAGTTCTGCTTTTAGACCAGAGATGGTCTCCCCAAGAAACTATTGAATTTATCTGGACATTAAGATGCTGGACTCTATACATGGTGCATGCTTGCAATGAAAGAAGCATGACTAGATTTGAACTGTAATACTGTAACAAGGTGGAGGAATCCATCATGGGGGAAGGGTACGGGCAAGGGTTGGGGGAACCTCAGAGCCTATGAAACGATGTCATAAAATGAAATGCAATTTAAAAAAAAGAAAATTATCAAAATGCATCTAAATATTTATATCAATAATAACATTTTAAATTTTTAATGGACTATCTAATAATAAGAATAAGTAAGCTAAAATTAATATTACAATGAAATTACAGTGGATAAGAATAATGTGAAGCATAGAAACATAGAAAAACTACATCAACTACACTAGCTGGATGTTTACATACACAAAATATTGAAAAAAGGGGTTAATATCTTAGCAAATTTCCCTAAGTTTACAGTCAAAAGTAGATTATTTTCTTCTTTATGTTATCTATATTTTACAAATTGCAAATGATAAGAATTCAAACTATTTATAATTAGAAAATAAATGTTTAAGTTATTTTTATAACAAAAAGTGATCTGCCATAAGATTAATAAAACCTCATTCAGTACTGCAAACAGAGAATTTTGTTTCCACAAAGTCCATTCAAATGTATTTTTCTCTGAAAAATAGCATAACTCATCTCTGGTTATTTCATGATTTTGAGTCAGAGGAGGGACAAGCATCTCCCCCAACTCTTGTTGCCTTGTTAGTGCCATATATATAAGTATATGCTTAGTTGGACACTGACAAATGAGTATAGATGACAACTCTATTTCCCCCTGAATTCCCTGAGCCTGGTAAGATGATTTCCCCACAGTACATATTTTTAGAGCAATGTTCCTTTTTCTCAGAACTCAAATCTTAGGTTCTTCATCACAACCAAAAAAAATGCTCAAATTGTAATTGTGCTGAGAGACAACATATACTTGAGTCTCAGCCTTTAGCAGTACCTCTCCTACAGTGTCAGAAGTCTTCAAATTATATAAATTGTCATTTCCAAATAAGGTGAATTGAATGCCTTCCTTGTTTTATATCTCTCACACTTTGACCAAACTTGTGTTTGTTTTGACACAAAAAACTTAAGTGAGTTAAAAGTATAAATATCTACCTTTTTTGTTCCATGATTAGATGCATTAAATCCAGGTTGGTGTATGAGAAAAAACAATTTTTAAATTATCCTGTGGGAAGATATGTAGCAATTAATCCTGTTTCAGCTTATAAACAAAGCCTTCAATTTTCATTATAGATAAAAGTTGGCAGAGATAAGAAATTATTTAATAAAAAAATGTGACTAGGCATTATCAGTATGTAATAACAGGTACTATTATTAGAGAATATTTGCCACATCCACTAATTTTATTTCAGAAAAGCAATCACCTTCACAGTCATAATCTGTCTACACTAGCCTATAAAAGTGCATGGATATACTACTGCATTATTACCTTTAACAGAAAAGGATGCTACTGCTTGGTTTCATTTTTAATAATCCATAAAGCTCTCACAATACGTTTCAAGACATTTTATATTTTCTTTCTTAGCACTTGCTTTTAATATACTATTTAAACATTTTTTTTCTAAATGTTCTACTTCTATTTATTTAAAGTTCACCCAGAAAATCCTGCCAGTAATTATCCCACAGCTGTGGTATTTCACTTGTTCAAACAGAAACCATATAAGCAAATAATGGTTGTTTTCATTCTACAGAACTAATCAGTTGCAGTTAGTAGCTTTATTTGCAATTCTTATCTATAGGCACTGGATGAATCCAACCATTAACACGATTTTCATATGTCAGTGTAATATCTTTAATGTACAACATGAGGTGACTGCTAAAAAAAAAATACTAGACAGATTTATAAGTATGGTTTCTTGAATCAGTGACTTTCTGTCACTTTCCCAATATACTGGCTCTATGAAAACACCAAAACACCAGTCTTTACACTAGATATTCAGAAATAAATTGGGACAGGTAGCCCATAAGCAGTCAAAGTGAACACAAGACTAGCACACCAAGACAGAATCAAATTCTGCACAGTCATGCTGTACTAGAACACTGAATCTAGGTGAGAACTCCTACGACACCAGAATTAACTCTCAAAGATGCAGAGTAAGTGGGATCAGATATACATAAACATCCTGCATTCAAATCCAGGTAAGAGATCATGTACATGGAGCTGGATAGCAAAGCAGCTCATCAGGCTAATCCTCTATCTGCTAGTGTCAGCATTCCATATACTCACGGGTTCTTGTCCCAGCTGCTCCACTTCTCATCCAGGACCCTATTTATGGTCTGCAAAAGCAGCAGAAAACGACTCAAGTCCTTGGGCTCAGACACTCGTGTGCAAAACCTATTCCTGGCTTCAGATTGGCTCAGCTCCTGCCAATGCAGCAATTTGAGGAGTGAACCAATGAATTGAACATCTTTCTTTATCCCTCTGTCTTTCTCTATCTTTCTAAATCTACCTTTCAGATAAAAATAATAAATCATTAGAAAAAGAGGTGCCTGGTGCAATGGCTCAATGTTTAAACCATTCCCTTGAAAACTCTGGGATCCCACATGGACTCCAGTTTATGTTCTCACTGTTCCACTTCCCATCCAGCTCCCTGCCTATAGCCTATGGGAAAGCAATGGAGGAGGGACCAAAGCCTTAGGACTCTGTACCTGTGTGGGAGACCTGGAAGAACCTCCTGGCTCCTGGCTTCACACTGGCTCTGCTCTGACTGTTGCAGCTACTTGGGGAGTGAACTAGCAGGTGGAAGATGTTTCTATCTCTCCTCCTCTGTAAATCTGACTTTCCAATGAAAACAAAATTAATCAATCCTTAAAAAAAGAGAGAGGAACCATGTAAATGATAAATACCCAGGCAGAGGAACCAGAAGGGTCTCAGCAGCTAAACTACTAGCCATTCATTCTAAAAAAAATTCTGAGTGCCTACTATGTGGCACAGTATTCTGTAGAATATAAAGTATTAAATAACATAGATACATATACATGACTGTATAGAAGGATATATCCAGTGTGGGAGATAATATTTGAATTGCAGGGTTAGTAGAACTTAGGAGAAAATGGAGAAGGAATAAGGGATACAGAAGACAGTTCCCAAAGACAGTCATCAATACATCCTTGTTCCTTGTGTATACATTTATCTTCTTGCCTTAAGTTATAGATTTATGTTTTCTCTTTTTATGAGTCCAGGTTGGCTCCCTGATCTGCCTTGTCTAATAGAATCTAAGCCTAGGAGACTGAGCAGTTTCTATTTGACTCTGGGAATCCAGCTATCATGATTTGCTCTAGGCACATCTAGATCATCATTCTAAAGAGAGAGATCACATGGAGCGACTCGAGATCACGAGACCAAGTGGAAAGACACAAGGGGAAAAAAGAAAGCAAACTGCACGTGGTGAGCTACCACCAATATGCAGATACAGGAGATGTCATGTGGATAGGAAAAAACCTAAAGTTGAATATAGTACCTTAGGAAAAGAAGGAACACCGGTTCCATCTAAAATAAATAACAACTTGTAGCTAGTTAAGCCACTGACACCTACAGCGGTGTGTCACGTCATGGTAAATAAACATCTACACTGGGATAAGAAGACTTCACTGAGAAATTTCATGAGGCTAAGAGGAAAAAATACAGGTACCAAGAAAAAGAGCATTCTAGGAAATGGAAACTGAGAGGACAAAGTAGAATCAGGCCCCTGCTTTATTTGAGAAACAGTGAAAATGTCAGAGTAAGCCAGAGCAGAGTGAGAGAACAGGAGAACAGGAATAGACAAGTCATGTAATAACAGAGCCAGCTGAGCCCAGCTTTGAAGGTCATTGCAAAGACAACTTGTATTCAGAGGCTGACAACTATCAAAAAATTTAATGCATTCACCAATTCATGTAAAAAATCTGTTCAACATTAGTGTATGCCAACTTCATGGTGACTGGATTTCAACAATTAACAGGGTTTCCTGTGTGTTGTGTGGCAAGGGGTTGGCAACACACAGTAAGATTTCAAAAAGTTGGGACCAAGGAAGGATTGCAGAACAGTGCTTTAAGTTGAAGCCAACTTAAAAAAGAAAGATCCCCTTTTGCCCAGCTCCTTTGCTTTCCTCCAAGTCTCTCTTAAGGATCATTTCTTCCAACTTAACATTAAAATACATTATACTTGCATAAGAAAGCTCATTTCTCTTTTAATGCAATTTAATTTACTAAAAGCTTTTTTCAACTAAGCCAGGGCATTTCATCACCATTAACATGTGCTCTTAAAAGATCTTGCTGGTTCCAGCATTCTCTGCTCTAACACTGTGTCAATACATTTGCAGAAAAAAACAGTCTGCTAAAATTTTAAAAGAATCTCTTAAGAAAGACACTATGCACTTCCCAAATGGTACTTTGTGAGTATGGTACTTTACAGATTGCAGTGCGATTTCTGAGCAATTGACTCATCACCCACATCATATTCTTACAACCAAACTAAATGACAAAGTAACAAGTGAGACAGGCTTGCAGCTAACATTGATACCACTTTAAATAAAAGTTCATGAAGCAATTTTCCTTAAGTGTGGTGCCACACACATCAAAGTATATTTGGCACATGGACGATGACAGAGTAACAAGAGGACTCTGTCTGACCTTGACAAGAGTAATTGTGAGGAAAAGAGCAGAGATCTTGTAGCAGTGGGATGAATTGCATTCCTGCAGCTGGCCAATCCATCAGTTTACTCTCAATCAGTGTCTCCCAGTACAGGTTTGTCTGTATTTAAAAGAACAGTTTAATGGAACATCTTGTCAAACACATTGTCTTTGTGAGAGAAAACTGAGGTGCTCCTTTCAAACAAAATAAAATCCCAGTACATACGTCGTTTATTGCTGGGTTTGTGAAGACAGAAATTCCCAAAATGCTTTGCTACTTTAGAAAATACATCTTGGTTAGCTAACTCATTACCTCCAAGGAAGGCCAAAGAATGATCATCTTTTTTTTTTAAGATTTATTTATTTATTGGAAAGTCAGATATACAGAGAGGAGGAGAGACAGAGGAAGGTCTTCCATCCGATGATTCACTCCCCAAGTGACAGCAACAGCCGATGCTGCGCCAATCCGAAGCTGGGAACCAGGAACCTCTTCCACTTCTCCCATGCGGATGCAGGGTCCCAAAGCTTTGGGCTGTCCTCGACTGCTTTCCCAGGCTGACAAGCAGGGAGCTGGATGGGAAGTGGAACTGCCGGGATTAGAACTGGCGCCCATATGGGATCCTGGTGCGTTCAAGGCGAGGACTTTAGCCGCTAGGCCACGCCGCCGGGCCCAGAATGATCATCTTCTACCTTATGTTATTTCTTAAGTAATAACTAAAAACGTAATTTCTATTTCCAGATGCTTGATATTTAATGACTTAATTGTTTCCTACCAGCAGCTTTTATTTTTCTCATCTAGAGATATATGAAACAAATAACAGTACTGTATCTGCTAATACTTCATTCTGTGTCTTTAACTCTTTGGAGTACAAGGAGTTTTATTTTCTAGTTTATTTCATTCACTCTCAAAGACCCAGACACCAATTTCTCTTCATATTTCTGGTTTTAAGACACATAATGAGGTGTGCTGGGTTCCCTGGCACTATTTCAGTCTCAGTGCCCTCTCTCCTACCCTGCACTTTGGTTCCAATTTCCCTATCTGAAAAAATGTCCAAAGATCTCTGTCACACACTTCCATATCTCAAGGGTCTGGGCCAATGTTATACTATTATCTTTTGATTCACCAGAATCAGAATTATGTGGTGTCAAAGTTCAGATCTCCAGGTCCCAAACTAAAGTTACTGAATGAGTATCCAGGAATTTCATTTTTGAGAAGCATCCCAACTGATTAGAATTCACTGGAATATTCAGGATTCTTGCTCTAAGCAATGGCCCT